>NC_143514.1:40557943-41795443 GCF_031878675.1 Megascapheus bottae | reverse complement strand
TCTAACCCTGTTTTCTACTCTGTGTGTGTGTGTGTGTGTGTGTGTGTGTGTGTGTGTGTGTGTGTGTGTACATTTTTTGGTGGGTTGTGGGGCTTGAATTCAGGCTGGGCATTGTCCCTGAGCTCTTCTGCTCAAGGCTACTGCCCTATCCCTGGAGCCACAGCCCCACTTCCTGTTTTCTAGTGGTTAATTGGAGATAAGAGTCTCAGGTCCTTTTGTGCCCAGGCTGGTTTTGAACCTTGATCTTCAGATCTCAGCCTCCTAAGTAGCTAGGATTATAGGTGGGAGCCACCTCGTCCAGCCTTCCACTGCATATATTTTAGGATAGGGTCTCACTTCCTGCCTGAGTGGGCCTTAGTCTACCTACTTTTAGACGTTTAATTTTAGAATGGCCAGGATCAGGAAAACGAATAACAACAGATGCTGGAGGGGATGTGGCCAGGAGGGATCACTACTACACTGTTGGTGGGAGTGCAAACTCGTTCAACCAGTATGGAAAGCAGTATGGCAGTGCCTCAAAAGGCTCATAATAGAGCTCTCCTATGACCCAGCAATTCCACTACTTGGCATTTACCCAACCATCCAGAAACTAGGGCATACTAAATCCACTAGCACAACAATGTTCATTGCAGCATTATTCACCATAGCAAAGATATGGAACCAACCTAGATGTCCCTCAGTTGATGAGTGGATAAACAATTTGTGGTATTTGTACACAATGGGATTCTATGCTGCTGTCAGAAAAAAACAACATCGCCCCATTTGTTAGGAAATGGAAAGACTTAGAAAAAATTATATTAAGTGAAGTAAGCCAGACTCAAGGAACTTAGGCTCAATGGTTTCCCTCATTTGTCATAATCAGTAGAAACCTTGGGCTCTACTAGCAGAGATCTGCAATAGAGCAAAACCTTGATACATAAGGCCATATAGTATGAAGCTAATTGAAAGGACTTCTAGGATATTGAAACAAAAGCCATATAACGAATGATTGTTGTCCTTAATGTACTATGTTATCTCTCATCTCTTTTGCTGTCCCTTGGGTATCTCATATTGTTACAGTTATCTGATATATTTGTTATCTGATATATTGGATTTATTTGTATTTGGTTATTTGAAATTGGATAGGGAAGGGGGGAAACCAAGACGGGGGTGGGGTAGGGGGGAGGGTAATGGGGACCAAGACATGTGAAAGGGTATCAATGTATGTGAATTAATGCACCCTCTATCTGGCAAATATCATGTAACCCTTTTATTAATTACAATAAAAAATATTAAAAATAATAATTTTATTTTTAATAGAACTTTATTATTATTATGGAGTTGTACGGAGGGGTTACTATTTCATAGGTCAGACAGTGAGTACATTTCTTTCTTTCTTTCTTTCTTTCTTTCTTTCTTTTATTTAGCCAATATCACCCCTTCCTTCACTTTCCCCTAATGACTTTTAGGCTTTTCTCGTTGTTTGCTGGGATCACCAGCAATGATACTGTGGCCAGGTTGTCTACATGGATGGAAACTTGTAGACTTTTCTGCCTGGGCTGGCTTGGTATTGCAATGTTCCAGTCTCAGCCTCCCACTTAGTTTAAGATGTAGCTAGTGTTACTGCAGTCTCAGTTAAGTAACAGTCTCAAAAAAAACCTGGCTCTGGCCTTAAACTGTGATCCTCTTGATCTCAGCCTTCCAGGTAGTTAGGATTCTAGACTTTTTTTGGGCTATTATTTGTATTTTTAAAATTAAACACTTCAAAGTTTCCTCTAGGGAGGTGTGGGGGAGGAAGAGATCCTGATACCAAACATTTGGAGAACCTCTATTCCAGACCTGAACTCTAGAGCCAAAATAATTTGTTTTCTCTCACTTCTACTTATTGTCTGCATGATCATATACAATATTCTTGCCATTTCTGTCATTTCTGTGCCTTCCGTTTCACATACATAAAATGTTCCCAACACTGGCTGTGGTAATAAGTACTACTTAGGTGTTAGATTTATGACCATCATTAGGTCATCGTCATCACCATTGCCATCATCGGTGTACAGCCACTGGGAAACACAGAGCAGCGCTCGAGTCAGCATTATTAGCATGTTTTTCTCTCAAGCCAGACTCTGGCCCACCTGCTACTATCCCAGTCTGCCATCCTGTTTATGGTGCAAGGGGGAAAAGGATGATAAATCTTGATCAGCCCAAGCAGATCTTGTCAGAGGCCCTAAGTCAATCCACTGGGGGAAAAAATGTACTAACTGCCAGAATCAAATATAGAGACCGAATGGTTCTGTCTGATATTTAAGTTTGGTAGGTACCTGCTAGCCGGTGGTTCTGAGGATTGAACTCCAAAAGTCCAGGTGATAATAGATAATGAATGCTGAGCCCACAGTGGCAAAGGGACTGCTTTTCCCGTACAGCACACATGAACTGGGGGTCTTACCTTTGCACCAGGACTTCTGCAGATGAAATTGGAAAAGAAAGGTATTCTCTGAACAAAAAGACTGTTTAAAACTCTCAATGGTTATGCCACGTTGAGTGGGGGCATCAGAGTTGAATCCCTTAGCATGGCCCATGAGGGAGCCACTGAAGGTTCCTTTTAGTTCTGAGAGGAGAATGGACCCCAGCCAAGAGCTGGTAAGAATAAGAAAGATAGGGCCAGGAATTTGGCCTAGTGGTTGAGTGTTTGCCTAGCATGCACAAAGACCTGGGTTCGATTCCTTAGTACCACATACATTGGAAAAAGCCAGAAGTGGTGCCGAGGCTCAAGTGGTAGAGCTCTAGCCTTGAGGAAAGTCCCAGGACAGCCCTGAGCTTAAAGCCCAGGACTGGCAAAAAAAAAAAAAAAAAAAAAACAAATAGAAAGATGAAGATGCAGGCATTCATCTTACTTTATCCAGTCACAGAAAGCCTTTGTGCCACTGAGGCACAATGCTCTTCTGATGCTTCTGGTCTTGGCCAAATTGAGGACTAGACCATTGGTTAGCTCCATGTACTTGATTAGCAGCTAGAGATAGGAGCAGATTCATGTCTTTTGTGTGTGTGTGTGTCAGAACAAACTTAAAACCTTATCTCCCCTGCTATAGCAAGACTTTTTGTTGTTGTTGTTCAGTAAACACAAAGATCTGTTTACATTTCTTTAGTTTTTAAAGACATGTTCTACTGTGGACTTTTTGTGGCATTGGTCAGTCAAGATGTCTCCAGTGGGAACTGAAACCCCAGCTAGAACCGTGGGGAATGCTTAGACTCATTCACAGCAGTCCTGCCTGTAGTCAGAGAAGTTCCAAGGGGCACATGGGTATCGGAAAGGAATTCCATCTGCCTCACTCTGTGGGCTCACATGGTTGAAGGATTTACAGAATGGCAAGAGATGTTTGGGAGCTAGAGTGGTGGATTGGACTTTCATGCCACCTAAGGCCTTGAGCAAGTCACTTATCTACTCTTGAGTCTAGGTAAAACAATTATAGCCACTCCTTTGTTGTAGTATTATAAGGTAGATAAATGCAAATGCAAAGCCTTGGCATGGGATTCAAACTTCACAATAGTTTGTTATTGCTTCTGTTTTGGTTGGCTGCCTCAGGTAGACTTTGTGGAGTTCTTGGTGCAGCCTGAGGACTGAAAAGCCCTGCATTATGATGGGAGCTCTGAGCAATCTATGCTGTGACCTGAGGCACATCAGCTAAGCTCTAAGTCTGTGATGTTTCTCATCTGCAGCTGAGAACCACAGTTAATTAGTTTACCTTTTTTTGCATACCCAGAAGTCAGGGAATAACAGGAGATAGAAGCCATGATAACAAAGCACTATGCAGAAATAACTTAAAATTGTAATCTTCTGCAACAGAACTCGATAGATCATTCTGATTTTTCAGTTGGCTAAACTGAGATACAGAGAGAAACTAAGTAACTTACCCAAGATCATATAGAAAGGAAGGCTGAAGACCCGAGATTCAAACTCTGCCAACCAAAGTCCAGAACCTAATCAATGTCAAGTTGATCACTGTGCTTATTTTGGGTGATATATTTTTCTTTTCTTAAGTGTCTGTCAACACAGACTGTGTAGTTATCTATTCTCAAGATGTAAGATAGGGCAATAACTTCATAAAGCTACCATTACTTAGGCTCCCGATTTTCTGGGTATTTTTTCAAACATTTTGGGAACACATGCTTATATCTGCAAACATCTTTACAGATTGAGAATAGATAGATAATAGAGATAGATAAACAAGTAGATAGACAGATCGTAGAAACCTGTCCAAGAGAAAAATTAAACTATAAGTCTAAATCAGAACATTAGTTAAATTCATTCTGGAACCATGATTCGACTGGAGAGATGATTTAAGGGTATCTTTAGGATGACACAGTGAGTGATGGTCCTGCTTCATCTCTTCCACAGCATACAGAGGATAAATGTGAGTCATATATGTCATCAAACTCCTGTGGGGATGCTAAAACTTTAACAACACCTCTCCCCAAAGTTGTATGTGTGTGTGGAAAATTAAAGCCAATAATGAATAATCACTTATTTAGGAACCCATTTTATAGGCATTTGAGTAGTTAAATTATCTAGTTAAATAGCATCCCCAAATGAGTTATTTTCCAATAAAATCCATCAAATTCAACATATTCACCATTTTCAGTGCTGTCCAATATAGTAGTCACTTGGTACAGAGGGCTGCTTAAATTAAAAATTCAGTTCCTTAGTTGTGCTAGTTGTATTTCATGAGTGCAATACTTCATGTGTGCTTAGCGGCTACCCATCAGTGTAGATGATAATACATATCCATCGTTGCAAGAAGTTCTATCCACACTGTTACTGAACCATATTATGCACTGAGGTACAGTAATGCCTCAGACTTTTCTGGGCCTGTCCATAGGGCTTGTACACCTGTAATAAATTGCTGATTAATAAGCTGTCTTGTGTTTGGGGCTTAGGAAGGACACAGAGCAACAGGAAGGCATGGCAGATACTCAAGTATGTATGGTCAGAGAAGGTGAAACAAAAGCAAAACCTCCTAGCTGAGTCCCAGTGACTCACTCTTGAAATTATAGCTATTCAGGAGGCTGAAATCTGAGGATCCCAGTTCAAAGACTGCCAAGTCAAGAAAGTCTGTGAGACTCTTATCTCTAATGAACCACCAGAAACCAGAAGTGGCACTGTGGCTCAGAGTGGTAGAGTGCTAGCCTTGAGCAAAAAAGCTCAGGGACAGCAACCAAGCCCTGAATTCAAGCCCTGTGACTTACAGGTAATACAAGTAGTGTACATAAGTAGCAAAGAGAAGTTTCTTAAGTAAATTAAGCTTAATTTTAGAAAATATGCTGAGCATCGTGATGCATGCCTGAATTTCCAGCTAAAATGCAATTTATTATTAAGAAAATTTTAATGCAACAAATGGCAAGAGAAGCTAAATATAAAACTTAATTGTGGTATGATTCCCTATACAAGAGATTCTGGGGCAAAATTAATCTAGGATGATAGAAATCAGAACAGTCATGGCCTGGGGGAGGGATGGGAGGGAGTGCTTAGGATCAAGAACTGACTACAAATGTTTCAAGAGTAGTTTCTGGGATGCTGATGTTCTATTCAGATAGGAGCTTTGTTTATGTGGGTACCTGCATTTGTCAATACTTGTGGAACTTTTTGAGATCTGCATGTTGCACAGAATATAATCATGTTTTAGTATAAAGTTGTATTTTGAATTGAATTGATAGAGACAAAGACAGAGACAGAGATAGACAGATAAAAAAATTCCCTATTAACATAGCTGACATAACCATATTAGAGAAACTCCCAATGCCTTACTCCTTTGTCTGATCAATTGAACACTCTTCCCAATGCACCTGTGCCAGGTGAACATTTAAATGCTGTGCCCTTCCTTCCCCCTTCCTTCCCTCTTTCCTCCCTCTCTCTTTTTTTCTCTCTCTATTAAAACAACAAACTGGATAAACTCATAGTTACTCACATAGCTACTCATCAGAAGATTGAATGGTATTGTTGTGGGATAGAAATACTTGAATATCAGGGCGTGGGGGAGGGGAATGGGGACAAAACCATGAGAAGGGGCATCAGTGTGTGAAAGTAATGCACCTACTACCTGGCGAATGTAACTGTAACCCCTCTATGTATTACCCCGACAATAAAAAATGAAAAAAGAGAAATACTTGGATGTTACCCCATCACACACTTCCTCACTCTATTGTACTTTGTAACTTCATTATCTGAAGCACAAAAGCTCATTTTGCCTTGGCTTAGAAATCACATTTATCCACGGGCACCATGCTGTTAGGTTTCCTACTCCCATTAATAACAAGCTGTACTCCAAATAGCAGGCTCTGTGGGGGATGGATTAGTAATCTTGAGGTCTTGATGACTGACGACTGTCACTCCTTCCTTTGTGCTTCTCCTTTGTGTGTTGTTCCTTTCCCATCTGTCTGTGACTCCTGAATTGCTCTGGAGTGCATGTATACTGTTAAGGAGGTACTGTCTCACTGCCTGCCCCTCTCACCTGCCTCCTTTTCTCTGTGCTACAGATTCCTACCTGACTCTTGACGAACCAATGAATAACATTACCACATCCCTGGGGCAGACAGCAGAACTGCACTGCAAAGTCTCTGGAAATCCACCTCCCACCATCCGCTGGTTCAAAAATGATGCGCCTGTGGTCCAAGAGCCCCGGAGAATCTCCTTTCGGGCAACCAACTATGGCTCTCGACTCCGGATTAGAAACCTAGACACCACAGACACTGGCTACTTTCAGTGCGTGGCTACCAACGGCAAGAAGGTGGTCTCTACTACTGGAGTCTTGTTTGTCAAGTTCGGTAAGCAGTCCCACGCTGAGGATGGCTTTTGGCCCTCAGCCCCAGGAAATAGGACCAGCAAAATCCATGGGAGCAAAGAAGGAGGAAATGAGCCCTTCCTGAACATGTTACTAGATGCCCACAATGCCTGAATGATTACTTCACAAAGAAGTAATCGAAGACTTAATGGTTACTTACTATATTCCAGATTATCCAGCTAGAGGATAGCAAACAGGCATAGAGTCCAGTTCTGTCTAACCCTACCCCGGCCCATTCTATGTCACCCTACCATTGAGCTCTTCTCAGTGAGGATATACTCCTGGCCCAGAGAACATGGGATCATATACCACAAGCATGTCCCTCTTCTGACTACAAGCTCCTGCCAGCGGTTCCAATGGATATTCTGGTGCAATCACTTAGCTTCTTTCTGGAAACTTGCTGCAGAGTCAAAGGAGGACCCACTGTGTTGACTTACATTCTAGTACTTAGCATTTTCACAGCCTGAAATGTGGGACACAGACGTGACTCCATGGTATGCTTTTAGTGACTAAGGTGTTTGGGGAGACAAATAGAAGCCAAATGATAAATTCAAAAAACATAAATAGAACCTCTGGAAGGGTAGGAACTGTAATTTTAATGAATTGGTGGTATGTACACTTACCCTCTAATTACTCAGACTGATTCTTTCTATTGTTTTTTTCTTGCATTCCTCAGGTCCCCCTCCCACAGCAAGTCCAGGATCCTCGTAAGTACTTTCCATCTTTTTTCTAGTCCTTTCTAGGCAAAGGCCATGTTGTCTTCTGCTTGGGCAAAGCACAGTTTCCAAATGTCATTTCATTGTGTGATTTCTCTAGTGTGAAGACTCACTGGAGATGGGTATTGGTAGTAATTTCAAGCATAATAGTCGACTCTAAATGACCAAAGCCAAACTCTTCTTACACTTGCTATTTTTAAATGAAGAGAACATTTAGGAGAAATAACAGAATTGGTAACATTGAGCAAGAAATGATACTGTGCTGGCTTAGGAATTGCTTCATCCAGTTAAAAGGATCTATTTCATATTATACCAACATTTCTATTGCTTTAAAATCTTGAGTAGGACAACCATTAGGTGATTGTTTAATTCCCTTAAAAGAACTGAGACAGAGGTTTTAAAACTCACCCAGGAGAAGGAAAAACCTAGATAAGGATTGAGGTGATTCATGCTGAGTCCCTTGTTCATGGAACCTAAAGATTGAGTTTCTTTTTTTTAATTTTTAAAACATTTTTCTTTTTCATTATTTTTCCATATATTTTTATTGTAATTAATAAAAGGGTTACATCATATTCACCAGATAGAAGATGTATTACTTCACAAACACTGATACCCTTTCTCAGGTCTTGGTCCCCATTTCCCTCCCCCGACCCCCGCCCCTCATCTTGTTTTCCCCCGTTCCCTATCCAATTTCAAATAACCAAATAAGCATATATACAATATATCAGATAATAAGGTGAAATACTGTAATAATATGGGATAACCAAGGGAAAGACTGAGTTTCTTTAAGTGATGGTATTGTTGATATATTTATTATTCTGGCTTAGGGATTCTTGTCTTTCACTCTAGAATTCTTTACCCAGAGGAGGTTTTTTGTTTGTTTGTTTGTTTGTTTTTTCTTAATGTATGTTTGTATTTGGGGGAAGAAAACCATGTATTCAAACTCTTCCTATAGACATTTTGTAGGCGTCTGCAATAGGAGTCAGGGTTTAGCAGGAAAGCATTGATATGTCTGACTTAGGCAACACCTAGAACAAATGACACAGCCATTTAATTTTACTCTAATTCCCTCTATGCCAATTAATTATAGTACGGGATATTTTAATACATTGCTGTATGCCTTGAGGCCCACTGGCCCACAATCCCATTAATAAAATAAGGTAATAGGGAGAAATAAACAGTGCCCTGCACCCACACCATTCTGCTATTTCATCAGCCAGTTCAAGGCAATTGTAAATAAGTCTTTAAAATCACCAAGTGCTAACTGCATTCTGCTTGCCTAGATAGAAACCATTGCTTGGTCTTAGAATAGGTCTTAGAAAAAGTGTTAAAATTAACCAGTCACATTGGCATTTCTTTTTTTTCTTTCTTTTTTTATTTTTCTTTTATTATTTTGTGGGTCATGGGTCTTGAACTCAGACTGGGCGCTGTCCCTGAGCTCTTCAGCTCAAGGCTACCGCCCTATACTTGAGCCAAGCCCCATTTCCCGTTTACTAGAGTTTAATTGGAGACAAGAGTCTCAGGTCTCTTCGTACCTGGGCTGGCTTTGAACCTTGATCCTCAGTTCTCAGCCTCCTGAGTAGCTAGGATTACAAGTGTGAGCCACCATACCCAGCTGACATTTCTTGAAGTTATTTTTTAATGGTTTTACCATTGGTTGGTTATATGTGGAATATTTTAGAAACCCTACTAAAACAAAGGTTAAAACCAGTGTTTCTTTCTGCAGAAATGTACCCTCATTATCTTATTTATTCCTATGTCTCCAAATGTGACTGATTATCCAAATCAGTCACTAATCTGCCTTTACTATTAACCCTGAGCTATTAATTTTTTACCTGTTATATTTGCACCACAGTTACTTTTTTACTAATCCAAATTATTTTAAATCATTTATAAGTCCTTATTTCTAGAAATATTTGTTCTTTGTTTCCTGCTATCTTTCTGATGAATTCAGTCGAATTCACATAGATTTTCTTTCATTTTATACAAAAATAGCCTAACAGTTTTATGAACTAATATCCATAAATATCTAGGGTATTGAGGTCCTCAAAGATACCTCAACACATGAAAGGTATTTGTTGGTGTCAGATACCTCTCTTTCTGTGTTTGTTCTATTTGTATCTATTCTATATATTTATTATCCAAGAATAGCATGAAATCTATTGTTCCTATATTTGTCTATAGGGACCTACATTAAGTTCAACCAAATTAGAAATTCCACAGGGCCTTTTGCAGTTCAGTCTCCATCTTTTTTTTTTTTTTTTGACATTGTTGGTCTTTTTGATAGGTTTTATTTCTCTCCCTTAGAAAGTCATCATGCAGAGTTAGACTCCGGTGGTTCACACCTGCAATCCTAGCTACTTGGGTGGCTAAGGTCTAAGGATGGTTCTTCAAACCAGCCTCTTTCCCCCAAACAATGGAGCAGCCAAACCTTCACACAGGAGGCTCACCAATGCTAACTGGGTCTTCACTCTCTCACCCCTCACCAACAAACATGACAATATTAAGGATCCTTTTGAAAGCCTTTGTTAAATTGTAACCTTTTCCAAAACAGGAGTGAAGTGCAGTTATAAATCACTATGTCACAGTCCAGAACGTCCCAACACAGGACTCTAACATTCAGAACACTAGAACAATGCAGAGCCTCGTGAGTACATGGGCCCCAGTGGGCTCAGAAACACTCCCATCACTCCCTTTAAGGGATTGCATCAGGTATTCACAGGAAGCTTTCAGGATGGTATTTTAGTTTACAGAAGGAGCAAGTCTCAGATTTGGTGTTAGCTTCTGTTCATAGCTTCAGGACATATTTCTGCTGTCATTGCTAGGTCCTGGCCCACCCCTGACAGCTAAGGGGCCTAGGGCATCAGTACAAGTGGAGGCCCACATACCATATGTCTAAATATTTGAAAGGTATAAATCACACTGGCAAAACTGGTAAATGAAATATGTTCCCTCCTCCCACTCCGACAAGTACACCTTCATAACGACATTTTTTTTTTTTAAGAAAGATACGAAGTTAGGGTTTTTCTATGACTAAAAGCCTGGAGCTATCAAAACTGTCTACTTTAATCATTGTTTTACATGTAATTTGTAATTTGTAGATTTTTATATATTACTTTCATGGAAATTTTTTGTCTGTGTGTGAACTGCATGTGTTGTTCTTAGTCAAGATTTTTTTTCACCTAATATGTGTTTAGGTAGATACTAAATCAGGCAGACTGTCGTTAGGCATTTCAGTTTTAATCATTTTCCCCTCTTAGAACGTGTGTGTATATGTGTGTGTATGTTTAAATATATATACATATATGGATATACATATGTGTTTCCATATATATGCATACATGTGCATATGTACATACATGTACATATTATTTGTATATCTATATATGTTATGTATTATGTGTTTATATATATCTCAAAACATTGAGAAGATATTAGTATTGGTTTTGTTTGTTTTTCTATGTAAGCAGATTAGAGTGAGGATTTTGTTTTGACCTTTACTAACTCGGTCTAAGCAATGGACAGAACTTGGCAGGGCTTTTGCCATCAGTGCAAAGCCCCCTGCCCCAACAGAACTTCCCAATATACAGGATGAATGCAGGCCTTTTCATAAAAGAATGGGGCACCTCATGAATGTGCATTTACGTTATAGTCAGTGTAACAATTTGTTCACACCGAATCATTCCATATATGGATTGTGTAATGCTCTAAAACATTATGACAGCATTTGGCAATAGAAACTGCCCCTCCAGCTTACTCTTAAAGGGCTGCTATCTGTTGTCGTGGTAGAACATGGTTGATGAACACATCGTTATGTGGAATATTATTATAATATAAATTGTTTTGTTTTAATAGTACTGGGAATTGAACTCAAGGCTTCATACTTGCTAGGTAGCTGCTCTACCATTTGAGTTACACCTGTAGCTCCTTTTTTTTTTTTTTGCTTATTGGCTAATCTTTCTTTTTTTGTGTGATTCGTTACCATTTTTTAATTGTAATTAATAGAAGGGTTACATGATATTTGCCAGATAGATGGTGCATTAATTCCCATACATTGATACCCTGTCACATGTCTTAGTCCCCATATCCCTCGGCCCCTGTAGCTCCCTTTTTATATTGGTTATTTTTGAGGTAGGAGCTTGCTTTATTCTCTGGTACAGCCTGGGCTGAGATCTTCCTACTTGTCCTTGCTTCTCCATGTCACTAAGGATGGCAAACATGTGCCACTATATGTAGCTATTGTATGTCCTTAAAGATGTGTCACTGGGCCCTAGCCACTAGTTGACATGGAGTCTCATGAACCCCTTTTATCTTAGCTGACATCCCCAGTCTCTGACTCCTAAATTGATGGGGTTGTAAGCTTGATCCACTGCATCTACCCAGTTCTATTACTTTAACTATTTGTTTTCTAAGGCAGCTGTGGCAAATTGCCACAAACAAGGATTTTCCTTCAGTAATTATACTGAGACTTATGACTTTGCTTAGTGAGAAGCTCCAAGTCCAATCAAATAAAAATAAGTTTTGTGAATAAACCATGCCAGCTCTCTGGTGATGGAGCTGTCTACAGTTTTCTAAGTCACTCTGCCTACTCCAGTGACTGCAGATTCTCAAGGCTACAGAGAATCTACTCAAGGAGAAGGAATCAGAAGTAAGTAAATGCTACGAATCTCTTTTATTCACAAACTTTGTGTATTTTTCTATGTACGCTCTCATCTGTCTTGTACCGTACAAGAAATCCCAGGAAGAAGATGCCTATATAATTAACAAAGAGTCAATGGTAGTATTATTTATTTTTCTTTCATTCTCCAAGTTCTCCTGAAGGTATATTTGTATTCTTTAACATATCTGTCCCATGAGGATATTGAAAAGATTAGCTTAAACAGTTAGATGCATACATAGTTGGTTGCATTGTACCTGGTGCATTGATTAAGGTTGTCGTCATCATCATCATCATCATCATCATCATCAATGTTGAACGAAGAGGTTTTGCTTTCTTTCTAGACCAAGGCCTTATGCCAGACAATAATCCTGCTTTAAACCCCAATCTGAGAACTTGAAACCTTTCTTTCACTTTCTGTCATTGGCCTTTAGCTAAAGTACTTTTCAACAGAAATAGTGACGAGGAAGGGGTAACAATGTTCAAGAAATAATCTACCCTCTACTTGATGAATGTAACTTTAATCCTCTGTACATCAAAAATAAAATAATTTTTTAAGTTAAAATTTTAAAAAGCAATAATGACTAAGGCCTGCTGACTTCTTTTCCTCTTTTATCTGTTTCCAAGATTCAGCTGCAGTTTAAAAAAAAAAAAGTAGCTGGATGCTGACCCAACCCAGGAAGTGATAATATAACTTTCAGCTCAAGATAAACTCAAGGACAACTTTCAACACAGCTGCTCAGGCAGTTCAGGGATGAGGCGACATGTAGAGAGGGGAACAGGAAGTCACTCAGCAGCTGGGCTGGACCACAGAGAGCCACTGTTTCAGTGAAGCAGCAAACTTCAATGTCTTCATCAACCCTTCGTAGACTTTGCACTCAGCAGTGCTTCAACAGATGGCGGGAACGTGGAGAGATTAGATAGGAAGGGTTTCGCAATTCCAGGGGGAGAGATCCAAGAGTACAGAAGGTTAAGAAGCCAAGCTCTTAGGCCCTCATCCACCCCATCACTCAACAGTCCCTGCAGGACAAGCAAAGGGTGGAACGCTTCCAACTGAAACAGTACTTGTGAATATTGGCAGGGCATCTCATTGAAATCAGAACTCATCCACGGAGAAAAGAGGGAGAGCAAGTCCATGTTTTCCAGCAGCACACTTTCTGAAGGCTGAACCACGAGCTGCTCTAAGAGTTAGTTCCTGAGAATCATTTCACACCTAGCACAGTCCATCATACATAGTAGATGCTCAACAGATGGTGGGCTGCTACATAGTGACTGTCTGGGTCCTGAAAGCTTTTCTTCACATTTAATCAAGTCCTCTTCATTTATTCAACATACTTTTATTTTATTTTGGCCAGTCCTGGGCTTGAGCTCAGGGCCTCAGCACTATACTTGGACTTTCTCAAGGCTAGAGCTCTACCACCTGAGCCTCAGCACCACTTCCACCTATTTTCTATGTATGTGGCATGGAGGAATCGAACCCGGGTCTTTGTGCTTGCTAGGCAAGCATGCTACCACTAGGCCAACCTCCCGGCCCTGTTCAACATACTTTTATGAAGGTTTGCTTTTTTGTTTGTTTTGTTTGTTTGTTTTGCTTTCTATGTTTCCAGCCTCAGATTAAGCTGTTGGTTTTTGGTTTTCGTTGGTCATGAGGCTGAAACTCAGGGCCTGGGTACTGTCACTGACTGTTTGTGCACAGGGTTAGTATGCTACCACTTTGACCCACAGCTCTACTTTTGGTTTTTAGGTAGGTAATTGGACATAAGAGTCTCACAGACTTTTTTGGATTGGCTTAGAACCATGAACCTTAGATCTCAGCTTCCTGCTTAAGCTGTTTTAAAGACATAGAAGTGGCTATCAGACATCAGAATCAATCTAAAAGGAGACCTTCTATATGATTTATACTTCCTCTTCCTATGATTATGTTTCAGTATACACTTCTATTGTACGTTACAGAGCAAATGGTGCTCAAGAGATAGAAAAGACCTGTATCTGCTCCTAGGCCCTAGGTAAACAGAAACCTCCAGAAAAGTCAGTATGGCTGGAAGCAGTACCTCTCTTATTGTAACATGCACATAAGTCATAGAGAGATTTTAAATGCAGGGACTCACCCAAGTTTGGGTGGGTCCTGACATACTGTATTTCTGATAATTTCTTAGAGGTTGTTGGTGCGGCTACTCCATTTACTTTAGGAAAGGGAGGGTTTAGAGGCTTCTGTTCCTTTCTGTGTCATTCCCTAGCCAATGACAGCGCCCCCCCCCCCCCCGCAAATTGCTTGCCTTCTCTGAGCCTCAAGTTGTATTTTGAAAATGAAAAACTCATGATCAATGTCTTTTAAGATTTCTTCTAATTAAGTTTGGTAAGCAATTGAAACTCTGTGCTAAATGATCCTCTAGTACACTAATACCTGTCAAAAATTTCTTTTTTTTTTAAAGTCTCTTTATTGTAGTATTTTACAAGTTAGCAATTTTTTTTTTTTGCCAGTCCTGGGCTTGAGCTCAGGGCCCGAGCACTGTCCTTGGACTTTCTGAAGGCTAGAGCTCTACCACTTGAGCCTCAGCACCACTCCGGCTTTTTTGTATGTATGTGGTACTGAGGAATGAAACCCAGGTCTTCATGCATGCTAGACAAGCACTCTACCACTAGGCCAAACTCCCGGCCCCCAAAATACTAAATTTCATTCAATTTATTCATAGGTTTTTCCTTGGTCCTGAGATATTAGCTTCTCTCTCTGTCTGTCTCTTTCTCTCCCTCCCTCCCTCCCTTTCTCCCTCCCTCCCCCTCCCTCTTGGCAGTCCTGGTCTTGAACTCAGGGCCTGGGCACTGTCATTGGGCTTTCTCAAGGTTAGCACTCTAGGACTTGACCACAGGATTTTTCTGTGTATGTGGTACAGAGGAATCAAACCCAGGGTTTTGTGCATACTAGGCAAGCACTTTTACCACTAGGTCACGTACCCAGCCCTGGGTTGTCATCTCTAAGGAGCTCCCATCCTGTCCCTCCAAACAAGATAATCTCCTGCTCTTACCTAGCCTTCTGATGGATTCACTGAGTGAACAATTTAGGCTGTGAAACTAGGCCCACAGAGGAACAATGGTCAAAGCTGAATGGGGCACACAGGGTGTACTCTTAGCAAAGCTTTGTAGAGGGTGAACTAACTCCCCAGGAGTACCTGCAAACACTCTCATATCATGGGTATTTAATACAGCCACTAATTTTTGAAACTTTTTTTTAATCTCTTCTGATCTTGCATTTATCTTAATAGCTGTGACAAGACAGCCTGATAATTTAGTTTACTGTCTATCAAAATAGGAATATGGGTTAAGTATCATGTCTGTGTTTTCTTATCATCAGCACTTTTAAATTACATAGACTTTAGTGTTTATGAACTCTCAGAAGCCAAAAACAGAAAGGTTTATATTCTATAGGCTCTTCATAACTAAAATAAAAACATTTCTGATTAAACATCTCTTTTCTAGGATATTTAATCCTGAGTTTAGGTGATCAAGTTCATGAATTCTTTTCTTACTATTGAGAGATAATTTTTAAACAATTAAAACTACTACATATTATAGTTATAATATGAACTGGCCCCACAGGTTCATATATTAAAGCCTTGGGTACTATTATGGAATATTCTGGAAACTTTGGGAGATGGGGAATAATGAGAGGAAATAGGTCCCTGGGTGAGTTCTTGAGGGTATCTTGTCCTTGGCACCTTCCTGTCTCTCTACTTCCTATCTCCCTTGAGGTGAGCTGCTTCCTTTTACCGTGATGTTTGTCCTAAAATCATGGGACTGACAAATGTGGTCATAGATTGAGGCCTTTAAAATGGAAAGCCTTTCAAAATATCTCATTCCTTCCTTAGGTTGTTTATGTCAGCTATTTTGGTCACAGTGATGAAAAGCTAATGGATACACTATGTGATGGCTAAAAAAATATCTTTAATACTGTCACTCTATGATCTTTAATTGTGTGTATGTGTGTGTGAGAGAAGAAAGACAGACAGGCAGGCAGGCAGGCAGACTGACTGATTGCTCAGTAGGCATTCTTCATGAAATTTAGAGCATACTCTTTTCCTTTCCCTCTTTTTGGTATTATTTCTCTATTTCAGGGAGATTTTCTTTGGCCCAAATACTACCAAACTCATAACTTCTCCAAAATAGTATATGTTTGAATCAATTTTCTGTTTAGAACTAAAAATAGAAACCCAGTCTGAGAGAATTTAAGAGCAGTGTTCAACAGCCTACATTTCTTCTTGGATTACATATATGTTTATAATAGGTATAGGTGTGTGTGTGTGTGTGTGTGTGTGTGTGTGTGTGTGTGTATGCCATGTGATTGAGTGAGCCTCCTGATTAAAGTGGAAGGGCAAATTGCAAAGAGAAACACAACAGAGTTGCAAAGTACAATGTTATTCTTTTAGATTGGGGTTAATTTTGAATCAGCTCACAATGCTAACGAGAACATCCTGCAGAGATTCATGACAATGAGACAGCTCATGTATGTATCTGCCCAGCCTGGGAGCCAGGCAGTCTGCCACTACTAGCTTAGCTTCCAAACAGCTGTGAGAAGATCTTCCTCGATTTACCCATGTCATTATCATTGTTATTTTTACTCTCAGAAAATATACATCATGTAAAATTTAACAGTTTCGCCATATTCATTGGCAAACTATCATTACCTCTGTCTAGTAATAGACTACTCTTTCACCCAGAAAGAAAAATTATACTCATTTTGGTTGTTTCTACCCCCACCCCACCCCATTTCCCCCACCCTTCAGTGATCACTGATCTACTTTCTGTCTCTGTAGATTTGCCTAATCTGGACATTTCATAAATAGCTTGTTTAGGAGAACAGGGGAGAACCAATACAGACTAGATCCTTTCTTCTCTTAGCCTCCAGACCCCAGTCTGTAAAGGCTATCTATGCTCACTTGCCATTTTGCCCTCCACTATTTCACATCGTCTTATGGTTCATACTTAGTTGTCAGAACAGGACCGCTCATTCTTGTAACCACTGCTTGGTATAAAGAGGGTAATTGGTTAATACATGAGCACTGAATGAGCGAGTGATAGAAAACACTGGCTAAAAGCCAGAATAACAGCATCTTCTCAGAGCATTGTGAGGATTGTCATTCACTGACCCATAGCAGGTTCCATGTTATTTCTTCTATTAAGGGTCTCTATGGTTGCTTTTGGAGTTGCTGGGCCTTTGCGGGCCCTGCATAGAAGGGAATATGGCCAATCTCCAGGAAAGGCTCTAGAGTAGGATCTCAGTAAGTCATACTACTTCTCAGTCTTGCTAGGGCCTTAGAAGGGGAATTAATGAAGTGCCACAGGTTGAGTGCCAGTTCATTTCTGTCCAGCCTGCTTTCCCACTATTGTGGGCCAGATGAGACATCAGGGATTATGAGTGTAATGGAAAGTGGGAGATTGTTAACTGGGGCCAATATAAATATGTTTGCGGGGAGGACAGAACAAAGGCCTAAAGGCCTGATGTTGACAGAAACCATGTTAGCGTTTAAGGCATGACTTCATCCTTATAAAAATAATAGTCCCTCTAGGCCTGCCAGGGAGTGGGTGAGCCAGGGTTATCTGTACCTGTAGATGCCTGGAACCTCAGAGTGTAGGCAGCCTGGAAGTGACCTTAACCTAGCCCCCAGATGCCTTCCTGAGAAGGAGTTTGGTCTATGGTGTCCACCTCAGCAAGCCAGAAACAGAGCAAGTATTGTGCCTAGCTCGGCTAGGCACCAGCTTTAGCACAGAGCCTGGATTTCCTCAAATGTAAATGTAGATAACTCTACCCAACAGAGTAGCTATAATAAGTAAACAAGATAAATAAGATAAACAAGACTTAAAGGAAGTACTAAAGAAGGCCTTCAGTTGTTTCCACTAACTTCACTGGTTCATTGATGCTTTACTCTTACCCACACCAGAAGTGCACGGTTCACAGTCCATCTCCAGCTTCACCACCCCACTACCACTCGGTTTACCTTATTAACCTCCTCCATGTACATCTGCTATATTCAGCAAGGTATGAAAAGTTGTTGGGCTAAGCAGAAGGTTAGGGAATCCCCTAGAAAATGTTTACTCAGGGCTCTGAAGTCTGTTGGCCAGAAGAGTCTGGAGGTTCTTGTACTTGACTCTTCTTGTTCCCACTTCCCTCTTTATTCTTCTAAGTTTCTTTATGGCAACTAAAGTTTTGAAGCTTTGGAGGCACAGAGGAACTCCACATACCCTGCATGGAGAGTCTCCTACAGTCAGTTAAAGCATAACTTCACGATCATGAACAACAGACACCAAGAACTAAACCTGACACTGTTGACCAGTTCTCTGTTCACCATCCCCTGGGTTCCTCCCCTGAAAATTCCCACTGGAAATTCCCCAGCTTGGGTCTGAGTGCTTGGCTCTGTAATCTTGGAGACCTTTAGTACATACACCACAATTAAGACACGGCAACCCTATGAAGTGTTTCTTAACAAAAAAAACAATTTGATGCAATTAGATCATTTGAAGATGGATTAGCCCACTGTCTGCCCAATATTAAGAGAAAAATTACATTGGCAAATGATAGGGCCTCTTTGAAGAGCTCTGAAAGAAAGCCACTAATGAGCTCTCCACTGGGTTTCCCCCATTCCCAAAGGGTTAACCTAATGTGTGGAAATGGAAAGCAGTGCCCTATGGGATAACAATGCTATGTCAGATTTGTGAGCCCTCCTTTGTAGCTGTGCCCCCCAACTAGGCTTTCTTCACTGCAGGTGAGGCTGATAACTCATTCTGCTGCTGCGCTGTATTTCTTGTGAAATCACAGCCTGGCTGTCTGACCAATGAGGGTCAGTTCATGTTCAGCTGCTAAGAAAAGGTCATTTATCCTTTTTAGAAGAATAGCTTGCTTTTTGCCTAGAGAGAGGACGCTTCCTGCCTACTCTTTGTCTGGGTGGAACGGATGCATAGCCAAGTCACAGTTGCTATGTGACCAAGCTGACCCATTTGGTGTATTTGGGGTCCAACCGTGTTCCTAAGCCAGAGTTGTCACACCTTTGAATAGGTACTTTATTTAAAGTGTTAGATGTTAAGGAGTGCCATTAAGTGAGATAGGAAGTAATTTCTATGGGAGGCCAAGGAGGGGTGCATGGTCTTCCGATCAGGTTGTCTGGAAAGTGAGGGCTAGGTGACACTGAGAGCTTAGTATTCCACAGGGATCTAGAGAGCCCAATCTCCTGTCCCATCTTATTGTGAACAAGAGATGAGTAGATTTTGACAGAGAAGATGCTGAAGGGCCTGGAACCCCATGGTAAGAAGTTTGAATATACCTAGAAAGTTCTTTAGTGTAGGCTATGCCTAGGTAGGGAAAGTCCACAGCAGATAGTGTGACCTGTTTAGGCAGGTACATGGTACCAGACCACACCTGTATTGAGAGAAGCCAGTACAGGCTAGGAGAAGGGCCATGGAAAGATAATAGGGGTCACGTGTCATGTTGGTTGCATTGTTTTCATCCATAAAACAGAGATATACTATAATGGTAAGCACTGTGTTTGTAAGGATGAAATGAGATATTCTGTGGGGGAGTGCTTAAGTCACTACCTGGAACTTGGTGATAATAGGAAATAGTATCTGCTGAGGGTTCAGCTGTGTCCCCAGGCATGTGTTAAGGTCCTGACATGCATAATCTTATTTAATCTCATGATAGCAATAGCTGGTGCTTAAAATAATGTTTGCTGAATCTGATTGTGAGTAACATTCTCATTCCCATGCTTAATCAAACAATGGGCCTTCTATCAGAGCTCACATTCACTGACCAATTCATTCTATGAATTTTCAGATTCCAATTTGTGAATGTCATCTTACAGTATTTTAAATTTAATACAATTATGGTTCAGAACATTTAGAAAATAGATTAAAAGAACAGTATGTACTTAACTCCCCTGCCTACAACATGGTCAAGTTTTCTGAGGATAGACAAAGTCTGAATTTAGGTTTCCAATTCCATCGGTTAACCACAGAGAGATCTTTTTCTTTTTTCTTTTTTTTGGGGGGGCAATACTGGGGCTTCAACTCAGGGCCTGAGCACTATTTTTGAGCTTTCTCAAGGCTAGAGCTCTACCACTTGAGCCACAGCACCATTTCTGGCTTTTTCTATGTGTATGAACCTAGGTCTTTGTGCATGCTCGGCAAGCACTCTACCACTAGACCAAACTCCCAGCCCCCACAGAGAGATCTTGAACAAATGTCTTTAGTGTCTCTCAGCCTTAGCTTTATCTGTCCTTATGGGATGTTGGTAAAAGCTTCTTTATTTAATTTTTGGAGGATCAAATAAGATCATTCATGCTTTACAGAGCATATGATTCGCAGTACACACTCAATAACTACTACTTCTTAGCAATGTCTTTTTGGTCATTTCTTTCATATGTTTTCTTTTTTTTTTTTCTTCCTGATGCTAGGGCTTATGCTCAGGGCCTAGGCACCGTCCCTGGGCCTCTGTGCTCTACGCTAGTATTCTCCCACTTGAGCCACAGAGCCACTTATGGCTTTTTCTGGGTAGTTTATTGGAGATGAGTCTTATGAACTTTTCTTCCCAGGCTAGCTTTGAACTCTCAGCCTCCTGAGTAGCCCTCCATATGTTTTTATGTGATCATGATAACCACCTCTGTACAAGTGTTTCCTTCTTTCTTTAAACAATTTACCTTGAATTTTAGGTATTATTCCTAAGTATGTAAACTCCTAATGTTCATTATGAATGTATGTGTTCTCCAGTATTATCAAAGTTGCCCTTGTTTTGTTTTGTTTTTTTCCAACACACATATAATGCTATTCCTCATATGCTTATGCTGACTCGATGAATTCCAGTGTCATTGCACCTGTCTCTTTGAGCTTTTGCCCTTACCCTTTCGGAAAGAGATGAGAATGAATGACACCAAGTGGCTCATAAGCTCTGACAAATTGTGGATTATACTAGTTTCATGGGCTGCCACAGGAAGGTGTGATGATCATTTTCCCATCAGTGCATTTCCTTGCAGGTGTTATTGGGGGGTCTCATCTTTCAGGTGAGTCCTCCTTATTAGCTGGAACTTCCTGCCCTTTAGTCAAAGAATAAGGTGAATCTCTTACATTTTAGCTGGAAGTTATTCCCTAGTCTTGCTGAGTCTTATCTCTTGGAGTAGCAAGGACTCTGTAAAACAATTCCAGGTTGTCTTTCTGTTGCAAATCAAAGCCCCAAACTCTTGGGTCTTAGAGGAAGAGTTCCTGGAGTGCTTTGAAATTGGACCCTTCTAAACACACCTGGAGTCACCCACACGGTGCCCACAGATTCCCTGGTTGATGGACACACAAAGCTAAGGGGCAAAGGTGAGCTTTGCATTTCTTCTCTGGGTCCTACAATTCCTTTGAAATCTTTATAACCTGCTCCTTCAGGGATCATGCAAACAGCTTGAGGAAATCCTAAAATTGGGTTTAAACTTTAGTTTCAGGAAGGCCACCAGGGCAAAATGGATGCAGGCATATGTACAGGGTTTTGAGAAATAGCTTGTAAGTAAGTACCATTTCTCTTCTTGAGATGTCAGACCTTCGGAGCACTGGTGACAAGTGATGAGAGTTGTCCATGGTCTAGTTATCAGATTTCCAAAGCCCCATTCAGCACTATGGATATGTGTTTAGTTTATTAACATTGAAGTATAAATTGAAATATAATTAAAAATTAAAATAATGATTTCTTTGGTTTTGCCTCACATTACATCAAGCAAGTTCAATTTTTTCTTCATTCTTATGATAACAGCTTTAGGGATTAGCTATATTATGTTATAGCTTCACAAATATTGGTTCACATATATTTATTTTTAAAAGCTGTGAAATGACCACTTATGGGTTATTTAGAATAAGTTACTCAAACTACCTGCACCTCCATTTCCTCAATGATAAAAATAATTCACCCACTTAATGCAGATGTTAATAAAAAAAATAAAAAACATGACATGGGAAGCCCAGAACAGAGAGGCAAAGTGTCTGATGCATAGTAAAGTTAAATGCATCTGTATTTTTTCCAAAACAGTCACAGATTTATATATTAGACAAAAACATATTTCAAGTCGAGTCCTTATGGACAGGACATGGAAAATTTTCCAGAGCGTTCTTATGGTAAAAAAAAAAAAAAGTTGGCACATGATTCTTGGGTTACTAAAGATAACTATCAACTCTATTATCAGAATGAACTGTTCACTAAAATTCATCTCCATTCATAGCTACCCATCTGCATTCATAGCTACCTCGCTTGTCCTTTCTCCCTTAACCTCTGTGGTTGAAGGAAACCCAGGCTCTGAGGACAAAAGGTGGAACTGAGCCTACCTGGGAAGGAAGAAACTGCAGCTGCCAGCTAGCCTCTGATCCTTGCCTAGGGGCCAGCTGACAGTGGTAGCTCCAGGCTGCCTTTGTTG
Organism: Megascapheus bottae; assembly: GCF_031878675.1. Taxonomy (NCBI): domain Eukaryota; kingdom Metazoa; phylum Chordata; class Mammalia; order Rodentia; family Geomyidae; genus Megascapheus; species Megascapheus bottae. The sequence goes on along the minus strand of NC_143514.1, from coordinate 41,772,834 downwards.
CACCTGTAGCATCTAGCCCAGAGCTGAAACCTGGGGAGCGTCATGGTGCAGAGCACCCCTGGCCTACAGAGCAGGAAACCCCAGACTGACCCAATAGCTCACTCGCATTCAGCATGCTGGTTCCCTCACTGCAGAAACAGTCTTGGGAACATCCACATTGGCATTGTAAGCCATTTCCAATTTCATGAAGATAAATCAAAAGTTTTAAATATGATATCACTGCTGAAATGGACAGAACCATAAGCCCAGAGCAGAATGTCGCTGTCAATTACAGGGCACAGAACTGCCTTGTATTCTAATAGTCATTTACCCATTCCTCAGGATTTAGAGGAAAAGATGATGGTCCTGCCCTTAACTATCTCTTGTAGATTGGTGGAGAAGTTGTCGCCTGCTAATAGAACATGTCCTAAGCAATACAATAGTAAGGAAAAGGCTCCCCAAGGGGCTGATAGGATAAATAATAGCCCTCTGGGCCAGCACTCATTCTGTCCCTGAAGCACAGTGTTCATTGTCTACTGTAATTCCTAGAGAACACCATGGAACACTCCTGATTCTCTTATTGATTAATTGATATATTAGCTGATTGTGCTGGTCCGGGAGCTTGAACTTAAGGCCTGGGTACTGTCTGTCCCTTTTCCCCCAGTGTTTTATTGAAGATAAGAGTTTCGCCAGGCACAATGGCTCACACCTGTAATCCTAGCTACTCAGGAGGCTGAGATCTGAGGATCAAGGTTCAAAGCCAGCCTGGGCACAAAAGAACCTGAGACTCTCCAATTAACCTCTAGAAAATGGTAAATGGGGCTTGGCTCGGGATAGGGTGGTAGCCTTGAGCTGAAGAGCTCAGGCACAGTGCCCAGGCCCAGGGTTAGGACCATAGCCTTGAACTGAAGGGCTCCAGGAGCAGCGCCCATGCCAAGTTCAAGCCCCATTACCCACACTAGCCTGAGCTAACTTCAAACCAGGATCCTCAGATTTCAGCCTCCTGAGTAAATAGATTGAGCCACCACTAGTTCCTGGCTCTTCTTCTAAACCTTCCTCCAGATGGCTGTGCGAAGAAAATGACATTTGAAGATCTTAAAAAGGAAAATACGGGTTTGCCAACTTGACAAGTTAGGGGCATCATTTTAGGCAACACAGGAAATTAAACAGCTTGTTTGGAGTCCTGCAGATCCAGTGTGATATAAGGGGCAAAAGGAACATGGAGTCAAGTATGAGACTATCAGTTGTGTCTCACATTCTGAGAACCTGGATTATAATTCTTTATTGGGTTTAATTCAGTCCCATAGCTATGAAAACAACTTTGGAATGGTTTTAATTTCATGAAGATTTTTTGTTAAGATTGGCAGAGTCCATATTATGGTTTGAAAGTAATGTACAGATTCTACTAGTAGATAGTGTGTGTGTGTGTGTGTGTGTGTGTGTGTGTGTGTGTGTATGTATGTGTGCGTGTGTGCCTGCGTGTGTGTGCACGTGTGTGCATACATGCATGTGCTGATATTGGGGCTTGAACTTAAGGCCTGGGAGCTCTCAAATATTTCACTCAAGGATGATGCTCTACCACTTGAGCCATACCTCTACCTCTGGCTTTTTGGTGGCTTACTGGAGATGAGCCTCATGAACTTTCTTCAGGCTGGATTTAAACTATGATCCTTAGATCTCTGCCTTCTGAGTAGCTAGGATTATAGGTATGAGCCACTGGTACCCAGCATCTTAACTGGCTTTTGAGTAAGAGCTCATACTGTGTTTAAAGGATTGGGAATTAACCCTGAAGGCTCCTACAAATTTTTCTAAGCCATGATAAGAACAAGACAGTGGTAATCACTCAAATGTGACTTTGTCCAGAACTCCCTGACTTGATCGTCTCTAATATCATGAAATCCTAAATATCCCACACAGCACATGCTACATGTACCCACTCATCTTAATCTCAGGTTAGGCTAAGTTTCAGTGCGCTACACACCAGTTAGCCCTATGTGGCTGCCAATGTTGTATTTGTTTGCCTCTTGCCCCATCATTTCTGTGATTTCCCCTTCTCTTCCCCAAATCAGATAAGCTGATATACATGGCTTAACTATGTAATACCATACATTGTGCTAGTGAGTTGCCCCTTGCTGTGATGAAATGCCTGAGAAAGTCAACTTAAAGGAGGAAAGGTTTCTTCGGGGCTTGAGATGTCAGAGGTTTCAGTTCATGGTCACTTGGCCCTATTCTTCTGGAGCCTATAGTAAGAGTACATTAAAGCAGGAAGTATGGCTAGGGCAAACTACTCCCCTTACAAGGCCAGACAGCATGAAGGATGAAAAGAGGATGGGGCTACACTCAAAATAAACATTTTGAGGTCCGGGAGTTTGGCCTAGTGGTAGAGTGCTTGCCTAACATGCACGAGGACCTAGGTTCGATTCCTCGATACCACATACGTAGGAAAGAAAGCCAGAAATGGTGCTGTGGCTCAAGTGGTAGAGTTCTAGCCTTGAGAAAGCCCAAGGACAGTGCCCAGGCCCTGAGTTCAAGGCCCAGGACTAGAATATATATATATATATATATATATATATGTACACTTTGAGACTATGACCTCAGTAACCTACTTCCTAAATTTTCCATCACCTTCAGTGGCCAATTTATCTCTAAGTCATCAATAGATGAGAGGAGAGTTCATGAATTAATCCCTTTACAAAGCACATTCTCCACCTCTAAACACTGATGCATTGGGGAACAAGTTTAACATGTGAGATTTTGGAGGATATTTCATATCCAAACCATAATAGATATTATTATATAGTAAATTGATTGTGAAACATCTACTGAATAGAGTGCTATGTGCCCAAAGGTGTTGTGAAAAGTTTTACTGAATACTAAAAATGCTATGATCTAATGTCAAGAATAAGATTTAAAATATGGTTTTCCTATACATATACACATAATGTGTATAAAATATTTGTAGAAAAGGTCTGGAAGGATACTAAATTTTTTTAATCAAGAAGCTTGTATTTAGTTTTATGTTAGCATGTTATACATTTAGAACATTTCAATAAAGTAATTTATTTAATGTTTAGACATATATTTTCCCTTTAAAATCAAAGCTTATAATCTTCAACTTTGAGAAGCATGTAGAATTCTGCACAGAACTGAGGCTAGAGATAAAAATTTTGGATGTACAGATATTTTGGTAGAGATTGATGAGTGAATAAGGCTGTGTAGGATGAGCTGGTAATGTGAGAAGAGATTGGAACCAAGGATTTGACCCTGGGAGACCCCAACACTAAAGGAATAGTGAGAAAGAAGAGTCAGAAAAGGAAATAAGCATGGCAGCAATCCCTAAGAGACAATAACCTGTGTGGATAAGAATGTAATTTGGGAAAATGAGAACAACTGTGGAGCTGAGAATCACTATAAAGGAGATTAAGAGTTATAAATTGGACGTAAGAGAGGAGGGAAATGGAAAAGCCTTGAATTTTTCTAGCCTAGAAAATAGAGGGATACAGATGCCTTGACAGAGGGGATCATTGAAAGGGAAATATGCTTGGTAGAAGTAAGGGGAGAAATGAAGCTGAATTTTGGCTGAATTGTGTCTGTGAGTCCCAATCTCCCAATAAGTGTAACCCTCTGAAAGTGCAGAACCTGGGATCACAGGGAGGTCCAGGTGAGCTCTCAGCCAGTGTCTGGGCTTGGAAGAGGAATAGAGCTGAGCGCTGCAAAGCCCACGGGGCATCATTTCATAGGCAGTCAACACCTGAGGCTTTCCTATTAGGCTGGCCCAGATCTTAGAGCTGTAACACAGTCACCTAGCTCCTACCCAATCATCCCTTTTTGTCCTCGCTGTCTTCTCAGATGCTGGCCCTATATCAAGGTCCAATGGTCCTCTCTATATACTCTGCTCTCTACTGGCTTTGTTCCTCTAAACATTAGTCCAATAAATCTCTTAGATTTTTTACTTCCAAGCAGGCATCTGCTTCTCTGAGGACCAGAACTATACCGAACAATTATTGTGGAAGATAAGTAATTGAGATTCGGGGGAAATGGCCTCCCAGCCTCCCAGGAAACATAATGAGAGTGGTGAATGAAGAATCAGGGCTTGAGCCATGGGTGAAAGTTACTGGAAAAGGGAAAAGAGAAGCCACGTAGAGAGAAAGCTTTTCTAAGAAGAGGGGACAGTGTATCAAGCATCTCAAATGAAAATCTGAGGAGGGATTGATGTCATGCAGTTAGGGATTGAAATTGTGGCTGAACAGGAATAGGAAGCCAAGTACAGGAATGAAGAAATGTGGTGAGACATGCCTGGAGGCAGTAACATTTAATAAGTTTTCATCATGAGAGGAGCAAGCTCATTAGAAGTGTGCCGAGTTCCTCTGTGTGTGTGTGTGTGTGTGTGTGTGTGTGTGTGTGTGTGTGTTGTGTGTATGTGTGCACCCCTGTGTGCTTAGGTCTTGTGTTTGTGTTTAGGAAGACATGAGCATATCTACAGGTGTCTTTAAAGAGGTTAGAGATAAAACAATCATTGGAGAATTAAAATCCTAGAGGAAGTGGGAGGAGAGATGCTGCTGCAGCCAGGCAGAAAGATTCACTTTCCAAAGGGAGAGCAAAGCCTCTTTCCTGGAACCTGAAGGGAACTTGTATTCAGTGGGTACAAAGGAGGACCTCCCAGTCAGTATATATGAAAGAGGCAAGAGTCACTTCTGAGAAAAAGGGCATAGAACGAGGGCGAGTGTTGACAGGCAATAAAGATGAAGAATAGCTGGTGAGCATACTGTTTGTTACCCCGAATAAATGTGGTGGGCAGAGGAAAATCTTACCCAGAATGCTTGAAGTTGGGTGATTGATCCAAATGAATGTGACTTCCAGAGAAGCAAGAAATGACAAATCATGACTGCTGTTTCTCTCACAGTGCTTATTTTCCGTGGCAGAGCAATGGCTGTGAATTCAGCCATGTGAGCACAACATGTGTTGTTATCAAAACTCATAAAAGAAGACCTCAGTTCTAGCCACCCACTTGCTTACTTTGAGTGGTAGTGTCTTTTAACCTAACTGGGAACTGCCAGGCCCTTGTGACTGATGCCTGTAATCCTAACTAGTCAGGAGGATGAGATCTGAATATTATAGTTTAGATCCAGTCTGGGTAGGAAAGTCCATGAAACTCTTATCTCCAGTTAACCACTAAGAAGCTCAAATTGGAGTTTTGGCTCAAGTAATAGAGAACCAGCCTTAAGTAACTAAGGCTAAGACATAGCGCTCAGGCCCTGAGTTCCAACCCCACTATCTATAACATAAAATGTCCGGGAACTACAGTGCTTTGTGTCCCATTCAGGGTGATCAGGAAGTCTTGCTACTCCAGGGAAAGGCTCCATGTGCTCAAAGCCTGGTTCAAAGCTGTTTAGGTGGCTCCAAATCTTGCTGTACTTAAAGCTATGAAGGAACCCTTTATCACTGACATTCTTACAGGAGAACACCAAGCCATTCTTATCTCAAAGCGCCTAGCTCCCTAGAATTTCTCTCATTGGAATAATTGAAAACATTGGGGAAAATTTACATGTAACCTTGTGCCATCTTAGGAATGGCACTGTAGAGTTAGAAGCAGCAGAATAGCTTCAGCCAAAAACACCTAATAGGAAATTCCATAACCTCTCTGGCTAGTAGGAGCCAGGTGTGGTTCTACAAATGAATTCATAGAGAGGCCTCACCCTGTGTCATAAAGAAAAGAACATTACAATGGGGAGGGATGAGCCAGGCATTTCGGTGTCATCAGAGCTGCCAATTGGAACATGTACAAGTGTGACTTGTGCTTGCTAACTGCCCCCAGCCTCCTTCAACAAGATGAAGCTCTTCATGCTGGTGACTTTGAAGTAGACACTTTGACAAGTTGTCTGGAGCAGGCCAGCTTTTCTTTGCACTGGGCTACGCAGGTGCTCACTGTTGCCTTCCAAGCTTGTTTTATTTTTGCACTGGCAAGGTCTGCAGGAATGTCATGAGAAGAGATTTATACCACTTTCTGATCCCCCCACCCCTAGTCTAAATCACTATATGAATAATCTTTCTCATAGCCTACTAGTTGTTCTACAAGCAGTCCTGGCCAAAATCAACTGAGTGAGCAAGTTTAAGGAAATAATTTTTCCTCCTTTGTAAGAAATCATTTTGTTGGAATTTTATAAACCTCATAAAAATTAAAGGTAGGTTTGAATTCAAGACTCTCTTTATCTGAAGTCATTTGCCAAAATTATTTAAATGAGCACATGCTAGATGTCAAAATCACCTTAGAAATAGCATCAGTTATCTGTTCTCAAACTTCCAGACTCCCCAGAACCATTAAAAAGCAGTGTTTTCCTACAGGTGTTAACAGATCCCCACAAAGAGATCAGGGATCTGGGGGTGTGGCTGTGACAGTGGCCCCTGGCTTGGATGCCTGGAACTCTCTGAAGGGTTTCTGACCACAGTCCCATTTGGGCCCAACAATGGTCCTCCTTGTACTGAGCAAGTGTCAGTCACCAGAGAGTTACCCATGCAGAGTGGAGTTCAGCTTTCCAAATTCTGATATGGCTGGGGTTTCATTCTGTGTGAATGTATTTATCCAGCCTAGTAAAACATTAAAAAGGGAAATAAATCTCTGCCAACCCCAAGATGCTTTTCACCGCAGCTGTAAACCATAAACCATATAGAAAGGTAAGCAGATTGAAGATAGCAACACGGGAGGACAGATCTGAAGACACCCCTGCAAAGACAACTGTGGGTGCACAGAGCCTCCACACAAAATCACCAAGAAAAGACAGGTTCTAGAAGGTGCTAAACTATGGGGAGTAGAGCTTGTTTTGGTAAGGTGGGAGAATGGGGGTAAATAATAAAAACCATGTGCACAGCAGCCTGCTTGGCCACATAAAATAGAGAGGCCTGTGACTTGAAGTGTTGTAAAAGGGGTTAATTGTCGATTTCTGAATGTGGCAAGTTTATTGATCTTGTTAACAACATTGGAGCATGTGCCATCAGTTACCACTGCAGGAAAGTGAAACAGTCATTGTCCTGTTACTCCACAGAGATTGTTACCACTTAGGGGGCCAAGTTAAGTGACATAGGGCTAAATACAGTGTGAAAGTTGCCTCTTTGGGCTGAAGGTGTGGTTCAAGTGGTAGAGAACCCACATTGCAAGCTCAAGGCTCTGAATTCAAACCCCAGTGATGTGAGAGTTGCTCCTTTTTACTTGCCTGAGTTAGTACCCATCCTCAAACTCCACTTCAACTATATTGTCACTGTCGTTTGTTTTTTGCTTTTGTTTTGTTTTTTGCCAGTCCTGGGTTTGAGCTCAGGGCCTGAGCATTGTCCTTGGATTTTCTCAAGGCTAGAGTTTTACAGCTTTTTTCTATGTATGTGGTACCGAGGAATCAACTCCCAGCCCTGTTTTTTGTTTTTTGTTTTTTTTGATACAAGAGTGTTACCATACAAAGGCAGGCTGGCCTCAAGTTCTCCATCCTCTTGCTTAAGCCTCCTAAGTGCTGGGATTACAAGTGTGTATGCTACTATCTTAGCAATAGGCAAGGATATCATAACCATTTTATAGATAAGGTAACTGAGGTTCGGTGAGGTTAAGAAAATCATGCATTGTCACAGAATTATTAGGCAGAGGCTCAAACCCAGATTTTCTTATTCCAAGTCTAGTACATTTCTATTAGTTATTCAAATAATTCATATATCTCTTTGCTCCTTATATATTTAATATTTATCCACTAACAGTCAGACATTGATCTACATGTCAGAATCAGAACAATGTAAAATATTGACAATATTCCTGCCTTGTAGGACCTATATTTAATCTAGCTTAGAGCAATTACCTACCTTCACATGCATAAGCAACATCTATAGTTTTGATATTTTATTTTGCTATTAGTATTGTACACTCGTGTTACTTTGTCTTCCCTTGCTAGACTTTAAGCTGTGAAGGCAGGGCTGTTAACTAATGTTTCTCTCTCCCACACTTGACTCAGCCCAACACAGCAACTGAGCATCTGGCCTTTGCTCTGCTGCCCAAAACATTTTTTCTCTGATAGCTAGCTTTCCATTGCTGTGATATTCTCTGAGATAACCAACTTAGAGAGGAAAAGTTTATTCTTGGTGTATGGTTTCAGAGGTTTCGGTCCATGGTAGTTTGGGTTAGTTGGTTTGGGCTTATAGTGAGGCAGTAAGTCATGGAGATAACACATTGCAGAGGAGATCTTAGCTTACAGCTGAAAAGTTATGAAACATGCTTAGAGCTGGGAGCAGTGATATGCCATGATCCCAACTACTCCAGAGACAGGTGGATTGTGAATTCCAGTATTCCCTGGGCAAAACAAAATAAAATTGAGAATGCTTGTCCAGTGTGTACCAAGCCCTAGATTAAGTCCCCAGTACTGAAAAAGAAAACGAGAAAGAAAAGTTAAAAAAACAACCTAAAGTGGATCAAGGAACAGTATTTCTAGGACAGTAGTTCTTTAACTTACTTATACAGGCCAGTAAACCATGGCCTAAAGGTCAAATGTAATTTAGGGCAGTCACTCTGCCCTAGGACTTAACATTCCAAGCCCCACACACTTCAATAGAAACTTGTGCTGGAGTAAAAGTAATTATCACTTTACACTCAAGAAAACCTACTTTCAGTATACTGAAAAGTTATTCCTTTTCTAATAAACTTTACTATTACTTTCACTAAAATAAATGAATGAAAGAATATATTTATGATTATTTTTAAAAAGCTTGTTTAAGATCAGTAAGACCCAGTACTGGAATTCTGACAGTGATTTGATTCAGAGATCTGCTTTCTATATGCAGTATACTTGGACCTGAGCAGGAAGGGAATCCTTGCCCACCTGAAACACACAGAGGATATCAAAGAACCTCATTGAAGCATGGTGAATTCAAGAGTTAAAGTTATGCCTTTCTGTTCACTAGCTGTTAACCAGCCACTTACATCTACACAGCAAAGATCATTTTGTTTCTTGGCTCCCTCCTCCAACTCTTCATTCTGTTTTCTTCTTAAAAGAGCATCTACCTTTCAACTCCCCCGCTCCCCTTCCACCAAGTGGAGTAATTTTAAAGGAACTTTAAAATTTCTACAAGCAAATGTTCATAGAAATGTGGCAAATTAGCCAGGCATGGTGGCTCACACCTGTAATCCTAGCTACTCATTAGGCTGAGATCTGAGGATCAAGGTTCAAAGCCAGCCCTGGCACAAAGGACCTGAGATTCTTATCTCCAATTAACCTCTAGAAAATGGGCAGTGGGGCTTGGCTCAAGGGTAATCTTGATCTGAAGAGCTCAGGGACAACACCCAGGCTGAGTTCAAGCCCCATGAACCCCACCCCCCCCCCCAAAAAAAAGAAAAAGAAATGTGACAAATTAGAGATTGGTTGAAGTCGGGACAAGGATAGGCAGGTTCACCTCTGCTGAAGATAACTGGTTCTTCAAAACTTCTAAGCCTTTACACAATGGTTAAAGATGTAGCCATCTTTGTATAGCAGGAGGTGATATTTCTGAGAAAGGATGGGGACACATCCAGGCATGGACTGAATCTAAAAAGCACAGTCAATCCGGAATCAACAGGGACCCTGGGAAGTGGGGTGAGCCAGCGCCTTTCAGTTTTACCGGCATAGTTTCCACTTTAGGTAATGTGGGCTTAATCTTCATTTACATCCATCTACACAGAAATGTTGTGTAGATGGCTTGTGATACACACAAATGTTGATAGAAAGCAGAGCTTCTTAAAGATGCAAGCAGTTTCCAGGGTTTAGATAAAAAGACATGAAAATGTGAGAACAGACCTGCCGTGTGAGAGGGTTTATGAAATGAAATAACAAAAATAAAGCAAGCAAGAAAATGAATCTTAGTGGTTTAGGGATTTTTTAAATCAATCTATCTGTCAACGAGTAACTGATAATTCCTAAATGTGAAGATTTCTATGGCAAATAAGTTAAATGTGTTCTGTTTGTTTTTTTTTTTCATGTGGGTAATGGCTCAACTGGTTAGTCCCTTGAGAAAGCCAAGAGCAGTGGGCTGGGCTCTTGGGAGCACTTGTTCATTAAATGGAAGCCTACTGCTTTCATTTGGGGATTGCTGGAGGAACGAGCAAGTTTGCCAGCATGCAGTGTTTCCAACTGCGGTTTTCACTTCATGTGGCTTAAAGCTTGTACATACAGGCACGTTTTAGTTCAGTCTGTACGCAAAAGAATATGACAGGCAGGCATAGCTAGCCTGCCATAGTAGCTACTCAGGAAGCTGACTTTGGAAGATTATGGTTCAAAGCCAGCCTAGGGAAGAAAAGTTTGTGAGATTCATATCTCTGGTTAACCAGCAAAAAGCCAAAAAGTAGAGTTGTGCTCAAGTGTTAGGGAACCAGCCTTGAGCAAAAATGCTAGGCAAGAGCTTAAGACCTGAATTCAAGCCCAGTGCCAAAACAAAATTCAAAAAAACAAAACACACAAAACAAAAACATGACAGTAATGACTCACATATGCTCATACTTTGTGAGCATAAATAATCTAAGAAATGTTCTAGAAAGGAGAACTCTAGAAGTATAATACTTTCTGCAGAAGGGAGCATGTGTATGTATCATTTTACATGTCCAGAACAGCTATGCTGACTTCTAGAGAGACTTCTCCTCTCTCCAGCTGTTACATTCTCACATAATCTTGACCCAGTGCTTCGCATTCTCGAATCAGAGACCGGGCCAAGACTGACAGAAAAACCCACACCAGGCCAATTACTAATCATTCTACAATGTTTCTTTTCTAATTTGGAGTTGTCAGAATTCCTCAGCTGTATTTCTTACATATGCAATTGTAATAGAAATTTGGAAATACCCATGATCATAAAACCAAGAGGCTGAAAATAAATAAATAAAAAGATTATTTAATTGCTTCACTGAAAATTTCCCAGCTGACTCCACATTATTTTCTCATGCGTTGGCTAATGAGCCAGCAAATGATCTCTTATTGTTATAAAGTAGATCAAGTTGTCCTTTGCAACCAAAGCTCCTAATTGTTATGAAGAATTAGATTAAGCCCAGAGAAGTGAGACCCTTAGTAATCTGAAAATTTGGAAAAACATTCATAAACCATAAGTTAAATGGCATTTTTAAAAAGGGAAGGAAAGACAGTACTTCAAAACCTTGAGAGCTACTTAGAATTATTTACAAAGAAATATAGGCAACATTTTTTTTGGGAGGGGGGTGTCTTTTTTTTCTGGTCATGGGGCTTGAACTCAGGGTCTGGGCTCTGAGCTTTTATGCTCAAGGCTAGCATTGAAACACTTTGAGCCATAGAGCCACTTCCAGCTTTTTGGTGGCTAATTGATCAGATGTGATCCTCAGATCTCAGCCTCTTGAGCAGCTAGGATTACAGGCATGAGCCACCAGTGCTCAGCAAACTGCAACTTTAGTGAAAGATCTTTTGGACAGAACCAAAGAGGATCCATTTGATTACTAGAGCAGGGCTTTACAGTAACAAATCTTGTATGTTCTGAGCAGAACAGGTCTCCGAGCAGTTTTTTTTTTTTACTGTGCTTTAAAACATACTTTCATTATATTTAAATACCTTATAAGACTTTTATTTGGCATTTTTCAGGAACATTACTCCAAAAGTGGTAAGAAATCACTGTACTCAAAATTGCTGTATGTTTCACCTTTGACATACTTTTATTTTCTAATGTAATGGTTACTATTTTAGATAGTCTTAATAGTGATAGTTAAGTAATCAATTTAATACATTAAGATGTGTTGATATGGACAAGCTTGGCTAAGGGACACTAACCAGAAAATAAGCTGGCTGGACTGCAGAGATTGAACTCATTTTTCATCCCCTCTGAAAATGTTAGGAACAACTGGGTTACATCTCTGTATCTATATCAACACTTCCCATAAGAGAGGAGAGAAAATGTGAAAATCTTGCCAACACTTAAAAACCTTTGAAGGCAGGAAAATATTTGATATCAACTACTTTCTGCAAATAGGAGATAAAAGGCCTGTTATGCTCTCACAGTCCAATTTCCTTAAGGCCAAGTCCCAGTGTGTCTCATACTTCATCAAGGAAACACCCACATTAGGTCCTGGGACACACAGGCCTTTCGGAAGAAACATGATCATGTTGATAAATGTCTATTGGGAGGCAGGGGGAAAGAAACTCTCACACATTATAGAAGTCAGTATAGAAACTTCTCAGAAAAGTAAAAATTGCCCTGCTCAGGTCCCTGACATACCACTAGGCTATATATGGTAAAGTACACATCAACATACATGGAAGACATATACATGTTTATTGCAGGTCTGCTCACAGCAGCTAAGCTGTGAAATCAATTGTCCAACAATCAATGAATGATAAGGAAAGTATAGAATATGTACAAAATATATACACACACACATCATAGAATATTACTTAACCAAAGAAACGTGAAATTATGTCATTTTCATGAAAATGGACTAAACTAGAGATAATCATGTTGACTGAAATAAGTCAAGTTAAATACTCTAAAATATTTTTACTGATCTGTGGCACCCAGACCTAAGATGATGAGAAAAGAGAAGGCGGAGGAGGAGGAGGAGGAGGAGGAGGAGGAGGAGGAGGAGGAGGAGGAGGAGGAGAACATGAGTATAAAAAGAGTTGTCTGGAAGTGACCAGTAGGAAGGGAAGGAGAAAACAAAGGAAACTGAACAATGAAGAGGTCTAGAATTAAGTGTTTTCTAAGAGGAAATCAACATACAATCCAGTCCCACACATGGACATGTTGATTTTGATGAAAAAGAATGCTTACATAGAAAGTTATAGCTGAGCATACTTATAATCCCAGCACTTGGGAGGCTGAGATAGGAGGATCGGGAGTTCAAAAGGTAGCCTAGGCCACATAATGAGATCCAGGCCATCTTAGCATTCAAGAAAGGACCTGTCTCAAGAAGTAAAAGAACATTATTAGGGATGAGCTGTGGGAGCTTCCTCTACATCCCCAGCCAAGTCATTCATTGGTACGGTGGGACAAATTTGGAGAAGGTCTGACATAGAACATGTACAGAAGTCTGGTTTGCTAGTGGTTCATGGACCTGAGCTTTTATGAGAGTTAACTTTTTTGCCTTTCTTCCTTCTTCCCTTCTTTCCCTCCTTCTGCTTAGCTACTATGCAGCCTGGGCTGGCTTTGAACTATAATTCTCACATCTCGGCATCCTGAGTAGCTAAGATTACAGCCGTGAGCCACTAGTATCTGGCTTATCTCACTATTTTTCTCTTCATTTTTTAAAATTTAATGATTTTTTTGCTATTATCTGTAGATGTACAAAGGAGTTACCATACAAAATGTAAGTTTTTAAGTATAATGCATCTTCATCAATATCACCCTCTTTCTCACCTCACTTTTTAACAGGAGAACAGAGCAGAAGAATTCATGCTATCAGAATTGCGTATACTTCGTTCTTATACATTCATCTTATATATCCATTTTTCATTTCACAAGGCAGATTTATAATGTGAACCATATTATTGCACCCACCTTACAGATAAGAGAAATGGGAGCCCAGCATGGTGGCTCACACCTGTAATCCTAGCTACTGAGGAGGCTGAGATCTGAGGATCACAGTTCAAAGCCATGTGGGGCACTAAAGACCAAGAGACTCTTAACTCCAATTAACCACTAGCAAACCAGAAGTGATGCTGAGGCTCAATGGGGCAGGACAGTAGCCTTGAGCTGAACAGGTCAGGGACAGCACTCAGGCCCAATCTAAGCCCAACCACCGATCAAAAAAAAAAAAAAAGAAAGAAAGAAAGAAAGGAACAAAGATGTTAAATAATTTGTTCAATGAAGCTGAGCCATGAGTGGCAAAGCTTCAGCTGGAAGCTGATACCAAGAACTTTTTTTTCTGTTATACCAGAGATTAAAGAATGCAGGTATTGCTTCTCAATGACTCAGAAAGCCTGACTCTAAACCTTCTGAAGTCACTGCCACACACCACACACCTATTCAGAGTTTTCTATGCCCACCTTTGAGATGTTTCCCAAAACTTAACCCAAACACCGTTTTCTGTGGAAATCATCCTTGTCATTCCTCTATTCCTGCTCCATTCTGAAACTAGAGCTCTAGAAGCCATGTTTTAATGCATGGTGTAAGTCAGGTCTTGAATGAGTCAAGATAAGAATGAGAGCCAATGGGGCCGGGAGTTTGGCCTAGTGGTTAAAGTGCTTGCCTAGCATGCATGAAGACCCGGGTTCGATTCCTCGGTACCACATACAGAAAAAAGCCAGAAGTGGTGTTGAGGCTCAAGTGGTAGAGCTCTAGCCTTGAGAAAGTCCAAGGACAGTGCTCAGGCCCTGAGCTCAAGCCCAGGACTGGCAAAAAAAAAAAAGAATGAGAGTCAAGACAATGTGAGAAATCGAATCAAGTGATGTACTTACCAAGAGTCTGGGCAGTGGCTAGAAAACCAAATGGAGATAAGCCTGTGATAGCTTGGTTCTTTTGTTCTGTAAGCCCCACTAGCCATGAAATATTGTGCACTTTTCCTTCCTGGAGTTTTAGATTTGTATTTATTTTCAAATAGAACAGTTCTACTGACCAGATCACCACATCCAGTGTGGAAGGACTGTGCAGGTGGACCGGAGCTGCCCTCCCATGGCCTCTGTCCTGTTTTGTATGCATACCTCAGAGTGCTGATGTTTAAAAAGGCCTAAGCAATCAATGAAAGCCATCAATGAAAAATTTTCCCTCCGAAGAATGAATTACTAGAAATTAGACAATTATTTTTTCTGCGCTGTGGTTTTCCATTGTACAAAACAAGAAGTTAAACTCAACATTCTTAAGACTGAAAGAAGTTTAAGAAAAAAAGCTAATTCCATCATGAACCGTGTTTCTAAAGAGACTGTAGTCAAACAAGTAAATTGAAAAGCTATGAATCATGAACCTTAGGATAGGAGAAGCCAAGTAATTAGTTCTTATATCTTTTAGCCATGTTAATAAAAGTATTCTAAACAAACCTCTTACTTTGCTAAGATCAATTCACTCTGAACTGTAAAATAACAGTGTGAACCACCCACTCATTGTTGTTTTTTTTTCTTGTAGAAACCATCTGATAGCAATTTCTAAAACCCTGAGATAACCAGCTGTTTTGGTTTTGGAGAATTTTGGCAAAAATACATATTATTGGAAATCTTCCCAAAGTATATTTGAAAAAGGCAATGATGGTGGTGATGGTGGTGATGGTGGTGGCAGCAGTGGCAGCAAGAACCAGGACCATGACAGTGAAGGTGATGAAGACAATGAGAGTGTCTATAGGAAGTTTGCTAGTTTCCTAATTTGCTGAATTAGTTTCCTAATGGCCAAGTTCCCACAAGCTTAGTGGTTTATAACAAACTTACTGTGTTAGAGTTGTAGAAGTTGTAAGTCCACAATGTGGTTCACAGGGCCTTCTTGGCCCTCCATAGGAGAATTCATCTCTTTTCCTTTTCTACTGCATTCCTTGGCTACTGGTCTCTTCCATGGCCAGTCAGCATGTCGACTTTTTTGCATCCACAGTTAAAGGATGTTTAGGATTATTGTCAGCTGTCTCCAGTGATTCAAGATAATCTCTTAGATTAAGGTCAGCGGATTACTGATCTTAATTCTATTTGCAACCCTAAATTCCCCCTTGCCATATAATCTAATACACTCAAAGGCTTTAGAGATAGGAATGTCATGGAGACTGCTATTCTGTTTATCACAGATAGGATTGTATTTCCTAAATGTTTATATTTTTCCTAAATATTTTCACATACATTTTCTTTCTTCTTTTTTTTCTTTATTAAGCCTTCAGTGCTTTTGCTTAGAACCAAACTGTTCTGTCTAGGTATGATTATTTTGATTCTTACCAAGGAAGGGAAAAGTGAGCTATAAAATACAGAGAAAGCAGAGCCAGGACTAGAGGCCATGTTTTCAAACTGACTGCTCATGTCCTCCTCCAGAGGGAAGCAGTATGCCAAGTGCAGAACCTTTTGAGGCTGATCCATGCTGAAGAGCTTAACATTTTAGGTGGCTTTCCTTTCAAAGGTAATGGTGGGCAATAATTGCTACTACATGAACAAGTGTTTGAAAAGAGCTTCAGTTTTTAGATAGATGGCACAGAAGAGCTGCTGATCTATAAGGCTGTCTGTCTCTCTGTGCCCTGTACTTACCCTCTCAGCTAACACTGCTTGTTACAAAGCAGTAATTCTCTCACTCCTAAGGACTCCGACCCTTTCACATTTGTTTCAGGTAATTTGGGAGACTACAAGACAATGATGAACTAAAGTTAAAACTCTTGATGTACTGAATCTGGAGGCAGTATAGTAAATGAGTCCACAAGGCTTTGGTGAAGATAAAAACCCTTATTGCCAGCATGCTGTGGCCCTGTTCTTATTTTCTAATCCCTTCAAGATGGGGGAAGGGGGAAAGTATACAGGGTTAGATGGTATGACTTAGGCAGCTGAAGGTCTTCACTCTCTCAAGGGCATGTACAAAGAGGTGCTCCAGATCTTGCCCATTGCCTAGGATCCCGTTACAGAGGTTCCACGAGCTCACTAATGCGCTCATCAGACCTGCCACTATGGACCTTCCATATGCCAGAGTTCTCAGGCAAACCAAGCCTGCATTCAGACCAGAACTCCAGGCTATGTAAGCAGTATGATCCAGAAGAAGTAAAAAACATTTTGCTACATGCAGGCCTAGCTGTGCCTAAGAGTGTCTGATCACTTGTTCAAGTCTCTTCTCAGTGAGCACACCTCCATGATAATGATAATAATATGGATCCAGCACTTTGAGATTCCTCAAGTTCAGTCCATCTTCCAACCAGAATACACCCCTGTCATGAATATGACACAGACCTTATTTCTGCATCCCAGCTGTCTTATATCGGTGGGGTTGAGGGAGGGGAAGAGAGGAGAGAAACTTTTGCAATGTTTATATAGAACTGAAGCAGACCCTATTATACTTCAGCATTTTAACAACCTAAAATAATTTCCTCTCAGTAACACACAGTAAGAATCAATGGAATTGTGTCCTGTTTTACACTTCAAAAAGCACATTCACATATAAGTTCTAATTTATCTTTCCTATAGGTCCCAGTGCTGAAAGCTATAGCCATAAGTCAAGCAGGTTTTATTCTTTCAGGGCTGACATGCTTTAAAGACTACGAGGTTAGCTGGCTGAGGAATAAACCTGTAATCTTGCACATCAGAGTGTGTGTGTGTGTGTCACTGAGCTGTCCCCTCCGGTGCATACAATCCCATGTACAGCGCCACCTCCACTGGAGGACCAGGAAAGAAGGCTGAGTGTATGTTAGTCTGCCAAAACACAGATCAGTCTTGTATGTTTTCTTGTACCTGTTTTGTTGCAAAGCACAGTGCCTGGCCAATAGGAAGCCTTGTGTAAGTATTAGGAAGTAATGAGCCTGATGAATGGTAACTGCCATTATTGTTGTGTTTGCCCGAGGAGAGCAAGGTTCTTCAGAGCCTCTGAACCCAGCTGTAGACATAGAAAGAACATTTGCCTTCTACATCAAAATTATAACAGCAAGAGTAAATAAAGTGTTTATTTTTTCTACTTGACTGTAAATAGTTAAGGAAATATCAAAATTAATTAGTTGTCTGGCCTGATGTTTTAAAGTTTGCATATTGAGTAATATTTTTCCTATGATAAATTTAGCTAACAATTATTTGTAAAAATGATTAAGATTTCAAGAAACTCCCGTTGATTTTGCTTAAATAAGTTTGTGGTTTCATTGCTGAAAAGAAAGCTCAAATAGCTGGGTGCCGGTGTCTCTTACCTATAATCTTAGCTACTCAGGAGGCTGAGAACTGAGGTTTGAGGTTAAAAACCAGCCTGGACAGCAAAGCCCACAAAATCATTGAATAAATAAATAAACAGCCAGAAGTGCAGCTGTTGTTCAAATGGTAGAGTACTAACCTGAAGCACAAAAGCTCAGGGACAGTACTCAGGACCTGAGTTCAAGCCCCAAGACTGGCATGTGTGAGCATGTGCACATATACATATATTCAAAGGCCACATAAAATAGTTTTATTGATTAAACAATTCCAAGAGGTGGAGGAATAACTAAGTGAAGGAACACTGGCCTGAATTTAATCCCCAGCACTGTCAATGAAGGGATTAAATAAATAGCTGAAGAGATTACCATGATGCATACTTAGTAGTCATTAAAAACTGAGTTCAATTGAATTCAAGTCCATTGACTCTTTTGAATTGTTCATAAAAATAAGTATTAATGATATCTTCAAATATTAATAATTGACTCCTTGATTTAGAAAGAGTTGAAATCCAATGATTTCATGTCAACATCACTTCATTTAGAAAAGCAGATGCTCAGCAGCTTCATCCTGTTTTTAACTAAAGCTATAAAATTAATCTGGAAAAATACCAGAATTCAAATGAGTGCAGGCCCTCCAGTGATTAAGACTGCATGTACCTAAGTCATAACAAGTAAGAAGGAACAGTAAGTACAGATGATCTACCCTACACAAGAACACATCTTATTCCCTGGCTAGCGACAGTTCTCCTCCCCAGCACAGACGCTCCAGGGTCTGTAATTCAACCTTGCTGGTGCCTTCTCAGTGCCTGCACCCCAGAGCATATCACCCTGTAAGGTTGTGCCTCTCAGGAGACCTGGCTTTTCAGGAGAACTCTACAACTAGGCCAAGTTATTTGGGAAAAACCAGTCACTGTATTTATTTTTACAAGCCAGATGCCGGAGCATAGTGCATTCTTTTACAAAAATAAAAGTGGTTTGGAAAGAAAAGAAGGTTCAGGGTCACAGATGAAGCTGTAAGGGTATTTTATACAGTTGTATGGGTAGAAATTCGCCTTTACTTTTACCTTCTGCACCAGCAATGAAAAAAAATAGTGTATTGCTCCATGTGCAAAAGGTAGAGTTGGGAGAAAGTTTTAGGTCCAAAAGGCAATAGCATGAAATGGTTTCTTAGATTCTGAACTTGAGGGCTAGGAGAAGGTGACAGAAACATGGTAGGGCCTAGGACTCTGCTTAAGAGAGGAAGGATTAACTAGTCCAGTGACTAAGTTATTTATCACTCACTGCAAGTGTGTGTGCTAGAGGGAATTGAAGAGCAAGTTTCTGACCATGAAAGGACCATGAAACTTTAATTCTGTCCCCAGATATTTACTGAGCACCTAATTATGAGCCAGCTTTCCTTAGAGGAACTAAGAATGCCAACTGTGAAAAATAGAGACCAAGATCTTAGGAAGGGGCCATTACTTTGGAAGAAATAGAGAGTTGGATAAGGAAACAGAATGAAATAGTAGATGGCTGCTGCTTTGTATAGGTTGGTCAGGGAGGGTAGGCAAAGGTGTAAATAAAATGAGGGCACAGAGCTTGTGTGTATGCAAGAAAAATGAGTATTTCAGACTAGGAGAACAGTTAGCATGAAGGTATGCTGATAGCTGCGTGTTTAGTGGATTCAGGGAATATCAGGGAATCTTAAGAATGGATTGGGTAAAGCATTATGATTAACTGTCATCTCCTATCATCTTAGAACCCTCTACTTGCCCTAGAGTTACTGGCCAGCCATGAAGAGTGTGTGCACTGACAGCCATAATATTTCTCATATTCAGGCCATGAGGGAAAAGACCCTGTCTCAGGAGGCTCAAAGTAGGGCTGAGTTGGGAGGCCAGTAGAGAGAAACTACAAGTAGGTAGCAGAGCCCCAACCTCCACATTTGTTTGTTTTAACAGCTCTATATAACAGTACCACAAGAAGGAGTGTGGAAAGTGTGGAATCAGATCTGTTTGTGCACTTTTTACATTTCAGGAGATTAAGTAAAATGTTAAATGGAACCAAGTCTATATTCCTGTCAGTGTGATGCAAAGAAGGAAAATAAACTCCACATCTAAGAATAGGCTTGGGAAGAATGGGCCAAGAAACCTTAGCTCCTTCTCACCAGCACTGTTTGTCCAGAGCAGAGAGGCCTTCTCAGTCTCTCAGAGCTGCCATAGTTGCACTCTGTAGCTCTGCTTTTATTCATGTGTCTTTTATCATACCACCTGCTCATGCCAGCATTGTGCCATTTGTGTGGGTGCTGTGAGGGGGACGTGCATAAAAATCCCAGAGTGGACAGGGAACAATATTCAACTTTGAGATTATAAAAGACTTCCTGGGGACTAGGTCATGTGTCTCAAAGCCAAGAAAATAGGATTCGATTCACACACACACAGAGTTTGTTCTGCTAAATTCATGTCAGAGCCATGGTCTTGGGTTTCTCACTCTTAATTCTACAAGTACTTGTACTGGAATGGTTCTTTGCTAGAGGGGCAAAGACATTAGCAACAACTCTGGTCTCCATCCAATAGATGCTAGTGACTTCTCTATCCCAATTCTCAACAACCCAAACTGTCTCTAAACATCACCAGGTGTCTCCTAAGGTGAAAATCACCTCCTGTGCAGAATCACTGATTGAGAAGACAATGTCCAGGCCAAGCCAGATGTTGCTTACAATCTCCAGTTCTACAAGAATGAAGCTTTCCTTATGAACAGTTCGTCTCACTTCTCACAGAAGCTCAAACAATGGGAAAAACAGGCTTGAGATGCAGCAGGAAGAAGTTAGGTTAGTTCTGGAAAAGAATTTCCTGCTTAAAAAGTTAGTAAGAAACTAAAAAACCTCAACATAACACTTATAAAATATTCTCCTCCTTAGATATGTGAGTGAGGGTAAAAGAACCAATTTTGCTAACCTAAATATTAGAGGAGGTGGGGAAGATAAGAAAGTGGCTGGGCACTGGTGGCTCACAAATATGATCTTAGCTACTCAGGAGACTGAGATCTAGGAACCAAGGTTCAAAAGTAGCCTAGGCAGAAAAGTCTGGGCATCACAAATTTTTTAAACTCAAAAATAGTTGGTTTGTAGTAAGACAAGTACAGTGGCACATGCCTGCAGTCTCTTCTACTTAAGAAGGCTGAATCGGGAGGATGACAGTATACCTACACTGGAGGGGGGATGGGAGGAGGAGAAGAGGAGGAGGAAAAGAAATTGAGTTGTTATGTTTTTCTTTTCTTTTCTTTAACAATATAATGGCCACATAAGTTATTTTAAATGCAATTAGCAATTCAGCTTTGCTTGAAGTGGTTAGTGGCAGATGTTTTTTTGAGGCTTTGATAAGTGTATAATATTACTTGTTTTCACTGTGCTAGCTGACTGTAAATAACTTTCATATGAATATTGTAGGCAGCTCATTTTCATAATGACTACACAGTGTCTTCTGGATTATTGTGGGCAATTTTTCCATATTACTGCAAATGTAGACTTCAGTTCTACCATTATCGGAATTAACAAGGATTCCAAATTAGTTGTGTCTTCTTCAGCCCTCCCTTAATATGGTTAGTTCCCCGGAACATTCTGGAACGCTCTGCAGGTTCTAGAGACATTTTATCATGGATGTTGCTCAATATCCCACAGGGCACTGGACAGCCCTCCAACAATGAAGCCATGCGCCCCCAACTATCAATGGTATTGAGGATGAGAAACTCAAGACTGGGCTCTTTATCTGTGCTATCACTTAACAATCCCATGATGCTCTGCAACATATCCTTTGCTATTGTTAATCTCCTACTGCAGACAAACTGAGGTTCAGAAAGCCAAAATAACTTGCTCAGGATTCTCAGACTCATCAGGGTTTATAACATGTGCTGGGCCCTATGGTCAGCTGTCTCTACCGCAGTCCACTGTCCTCTTAAGGTTCTTTTCTGTTTACTATGGTTATTATTTTGTACCTAAAGCCATGTGTGATGGATCTCTAGGCAGAGGATGAGTCAAAGTGAAAAACCACAGATTTGGCCCGCTGCTCCTTCCTAAGCAATATAGCATGAAGCTGTACACATCTATCCTCTTGTGGATAATAAATTCCAGGGACAGTCTTTGGTTTCACTCTGTTTTCTTTATTATTTCTGAGGTGCTATTCTGTGCATGCCAAAGGTCTGGAATGCTTGGCCAGGCTAGTCTCTCGAGGGCCAGTCCTCCTGTGAGAAGGCGCATGTGGTTTGACAGTCATGTTGCCAAGGAGCTAAAGTCCCTGCAATCGTAAAACAAAAACAGTGAGCATAGGAGAAATTCTTCCCCCATCTCTTTTGATTTCTTTTTTTTTTAATGCCAGTGCAGGGCCTTGAACTCTGGGCCTATGCTTTCACTCATATTTTGCCCCAGGACTTGTACCCTGTCACTCTAGTCATGCCTCCAGTTCCAGTATTGTGCTGGTTGATTGGAGGTAAAACTCATGAATTTGTCTGCCTGGGCTGGCTTCCCACCATGATTTTCAGACCTCAACCTCCTGAATAGCTAGGATTACAAGTATGAGCCAATGATATCCAATTATGATCCTAGAATCATAATAATAATTGTCAGAATACTGTTATTGTATGGCCTTTTTTGTAGCAGGCATTATAGAAAGGACTTTACATGTTACCTCATTTAATTTTTTTGGGTCGGTCATGGGGCTTGAACTCAAGGCTTAGGCACTATCCCTGAGCTCTTTTGCTCAATGTTCTATCAGTTTGAGCCACAGCTCTACTACTGGTTATTGAATGGTTAACTGGAGATAAGAGTCTCAGTGGGACTTTTCAGCTCAGGCTGACTTCGAGCCTCAGTCCTCAGATCTCAGCTTCCTTAGAAGCTAGGATTACAGGTGTGAACCACCAACACCTGGCTACCTCATTTAATTTTCCAAATAACCTATGCAAGTTGTCTCCTTTGTACCACTGAGAGAAGTAAAGCATGGGATGTGCATAACAGCTCTCATATGCTTAGTAAGGAGCAGAGCCAGCATGTGAAAAGAGTCTGGGGCTTCGAAGACCTGCATTCCCTTAGCCACAAAGCTCTCTTCAGAGTGCTTTTATTTGGGCATCATATTTTCACCATCTTTTTACTATTGAGACCCTTTACTATAAGCAGTAACTCACAAAACATGAGGTTACCATGATTAGAAAAACCTTAAATAGAACATTCAAATGACTGCATTTGTAGGACAGGGTTAAGAGGAAAGCTGATGAGGGCTCATAATCCTCATCTGTGTTCTGGAGACAGGCTGAGAAGGACAGGAGGATACTGTTTGACAACTCCCATCCATTGTTAAAGATGTTGCTTTACAGGGTTATTTATGCGCAGCAATAAATTAATTGTTAAGCAGTGTATTTTGAGTCAGGCATTATCAGTGGCTTGGGCCTGAAACCCTAATAACTTAGGAGGCTCACATTTGGAGGATTGCAATTTGAAGCCACCCCAAGCATACACTACAAGACCCCTTCTCAACTCACAGTGGCATGTGTTTATCTTCATGAGATGCTGAGACTGGTAGGATCCCATTTCTTTGCCAGCCTGGGCATAAACCCAGGAGACCCCTCTCAACAAATGGCTAGGTGCAGTGGTATGGGGTTTTCATTACATCTGTATGAAAGAGCAAGACCAAGCTATAGCAGGAAGCAAAACAATAGGAGGATCATGGTCCAGGCACATGCCCAGGCTGGAAGCAAGAGTCTATCTCACAATGGCTGGTATTAAAAAAAAAGACCAGAAGTGTTTCTCAGCTGTTGAGTGCCTACCTAGCAAACATGAGGAGGCCCTGAAGTCAAACCCCAGAACCCATTCTTCACAAAATAATTGTTTTATACTGCAGCTTGACCCTACTGAATCCCAATCTCAGGTAGAAAAGTTTGGACTCAAAATGCAAAATTCCAAAAGAAAAGAAAAGAAAAGTTTTGACTCAGTACTCTTTTTTTGAGGCAGAGTTTCACTCTACTTCATTCTACCCAGTGCTGGGATGACAGATATGTGCCACCATCCATGGCATTTTTTAACGAAATTTGACTTCGAATCCCTACGTTGAAGAGTTCATGCATGGGACCTTTATGTTTCTTTCACATCAAGGATCTCCTGTGAGCTATAGAAAAGTGTCCTGAGTTGGGCAAATCATGATTGTCTCCATTGTGAAAGGATAGAATCGTGTCATCAGGAGATTGAGTTCCCCAATCAGGAACTCCACAGTGAACCATTGCAGATAAACAGCTAGAGGATCTACAATAGCCACAGCTAGGAAAGTATAATTCCACCTCATTCATTTATTTGTTCATTGTAATACTGAAAATGGAACCCAAGGACCTGGGTCTCGTAAGTATATACTCTACCACTTGAATCATGTGCCTAGCCTTTTTCAGTTTTCCTTTTGGTTTGGGCACAAGGTCTTGATAGCTTTGACCAAGCTGACCTCAAACTTGACATCCTCCTATCTTTTCCTCCTGTGTATCTGTGATTAAGCAGAAAGAAAAATCCACTGCTAGAACAATGGGTTTTATTCTCTACTTTCTGTCATGTGCCATGCATTGTGGTAAACACAATGGGAGGTAGGAATTCAGGCAGGATCCTATCAAAAGGCTTTACATTCTATCTCCAGTAAGTCATAATCAAGTCGAAAGCAGACTTCAGACATTTTAGAAAAATTAAAAATATATTTAAGCTAATGTTTAACTTAAACAGTTCCCTACATTGCTCATTTCTTTCTAGGAAAGTGTAAGATAGATGCCTCCTTTCAGTCATCCATCAGTATCTTACAGTATCTCATGTGTAAAGCATTGCAGTACATACAGACAACTCCCCTCTCTCCAGGACTGGATCACATGCTTAAGCAGCGAACTGTCAGTAGTGTTGGGAATGTGTGACATTTTATGAAAGTGATTTCTTGATAGGGAAACTTTTTCCTATCTCAAATCTCTGCAGCATTCTAGATTTCCCAGTAAGCAAATAGGAAAGAGTATAAAATTATATGTGTGTGTGTGTGTGTGTGTGTGTGTGTGTAGTAAGAGTCATCACATGAGAAAGCAGAGCTTTGTAGAACTTGCCTGCCTGCCTGCCTTCCTCCCCCTTGTCCTGTTTCCTTCCCTTTCTGCCTGTGCTTCTCCTTTCTTACCTTCATCTTCTCCCTTACTGCCTAGTTTCTCCCTTCTTCTCTCCCTCCTTCCCTTCATTCTCTGCCTGTCCTTCCTTCCTTCCTTGCTTCCTTCCTTCCTTCCTTCCTTTCTCTCTTCCTTTTTCCTTTTACATGGTAAGGTTGTTTTCCAAGGCTCTTAATACTCCAACCCTACTGGGCAATGTAACTCAGACCAGAGCTAAAGGCTTGGTTTAGATGGCTTGTGATTTTTGCCCAGAGAAAATTCTTTCCTCCAAAATGGCTACTAAGATATTTGGGAGGCAGAGTTCTTGCAAGGAAAGGAGACAGACAATGATGCCATTCAGAAACTTCTTCTGAGCCTCGTCTTCTATCGGGAATCTTCGGTTGCCAGTTGCTGCCATTCCCTAATGACTTCTTTACCACAAACCTTCTTGTGTTTTTACTAAAAACTTCTCTCCCATAAGAGAATGTTTCGTTTTTTAAGAAGTAAACTTAAGGAAGCAAATGAGCGTAGAAATACATTTGGTTGTAATTTTTGTCTGCGCTGTCATTTGACAGGATTGGAGGATCCTTCCATTTCTCCTGGGCTAATAGCTTTTCTATCTGCTGAGATCTGCAAGAGCTGGAACAACACTAGAAGCCTGCAGCTCAACCCTTGCTCTACATTTAGCTTGTGCAGTACCTAAAACTGGGTTTACAAAAGGAAAATAACTTCAGGCTATTCCAGTTGACTTCTAAGTAAATTTACTGTTCCCAGGTTCTCATTCTCACTGTCTAAATGAACTCAAGACAGCTTGAATCATTTCCCACACTTCTCTGGGATATTCATGAGTATGTGAGCCTCGACAGTGGTGTACTGGTACCTTGCAAACCCTTAACTGTGGTTCACAGACTGGGATTCTTGCAGCCTTGGCACACTGTTCATAGCCCATTGTGACAGGTCAGGCCTGGAAATAGGTGCTGAGAAAGTAGCCTGGGGCAGATCATCATTCATTCCTCTCTCTCCATCTGTAAAACACTGGAAGAAATGAGGTGCCGCATGGAGGAGGAAAAGTAGAATTAAATTCTCCGAACAGAAACCCTGCGGAATAAAAACCTGTGATTAAAAGTAACCAAATCTTTGTATGTTCTTTTTTTCCCCTTTTGTTACCATGTGCTTGATCTGGGATCATTTTCCACAGCTTACTAACTAGTCACATGTGTTGGGTTTCATGATGTGTTTACAGTAGTTAACCCAAAGCTCATCAATGAAAACTCCTTAGATTTTCCAAAACTGGTCAATTTTAAAGCAAGAGCCCTGGATTGTGTGCGTCCCACAATGCACCTTACCAGGAATGGCAGCCTTGAGCAAGATTTTCATCATGAAGCTGTTAGTATCCTGTATGAACAGGAGCTTGGCAGTGAGGAAGAAAGGCTGCTCCAACCTGTGGGCCTCCGTTCAAGGGCCATGAGTTTCGAAAACGCATTTTCTATGGTGAAATTTTCAGTGTGTGATAGTTCAGCTGTAATGAGAGCTTTGCTTCAAGTACCCTTGTAAGTGCTTCTGTATTGCATTTATCGGCTTCTCCAGTCATGTAAGGCTGTACAGGTTTTATCACCCACTAAGTCCCTGAAAGAAAACCTCGGTTGACCAAGTTACGTGGCTACCAAGTGGGAGACCTGGAATCCTCACACAAGGAGGGAGGGAGGAGAATCATGGTTTCTAGTAGCCAAGAATCACATGGTTAAAGTGCTGACTCAACACACTGCCCAGAAACTCTCCTTGATCAGTCCAGAGCTTTCTTCTCAGTCACCACCATGTTTTATAAGTGGACCACTGCTGATTTCCCTGTCATCGCTCACATTTTTCATTCCTTCTCCACCTCTATCTTTTTAATGTGCCTTTAATGGCTTCTCTTCCTATATAAACCTTGTATTTGTGGATTCTTCACCATTTATTATCATTCATGTACCTGGGCAAGCTCATCCATCCCTATAGTGCCAGCTATGGGAGTATGACCAGTTTGTCAGCCAGCCCTTCTATCTTCCTGAACTGAAGACTGACATTCTTGGCCTCCTACCAGACCTAGTCACATTAACCCAGTTACCTGGCACAGTACCCAACACAAAACAGGCCTGGGAGAAATAGCTACTGGGTGAGAAATGACAAAAATAATGAAGCGGTTGTTTCCTTTCAATTGCTTTTTCCTAATTTACCCTCTGCTATTTTCTTAGGTTCTCTTACTTTTCTCTCAGAGCCCATTGGGTTGCTTTTATTAGGATGCCTTTTTAGTTTCCTCTACTTACTAGTGGTTATTCATGCTAATACCTTTTTCAAGAATGTACATACCGTGGCTCATGTCTAAATCTTAGCTATTCAGGAGGCTGAGAACTGATGATTGCAGTTCAGAGCCTGCCCTGGCAAGAAAGTCGATGAGACTCTCATCACCATCTAACCATCTAAAAACTGGATATGGTGCTATGACAAACAGTGATAGAGTGCTAGCCTGGAGCAAAAAAGCTTAGGGACAGAGCCCAAACCCTGAGTTCAAGCCCCAGAACTGACAAAAGAAGGGGGAGGGGGAGGAGGAGGGGGAGGTATATTAAAGCAAAGATTTCATTTTCTTCATCTGTATCCACTAAATGATATTCACAACAGACTTGCAAAGTGGGTAGAATGTGGACTCATTTTCCCCATTTCACAGATGAAGCAGCTAAAGCCTTATGTAGGGTAAGAATCCAGAGCCTCACCATTTAAAGTCACTGAGTCATTCTTAAGATCCTAAGCTGAAGACAGATTAGCCATCTCATCAGTGGCCCCCTTCTCCTCATGGATCCTATACTACCAATTGGGAGAAACAGAAGAGAACTTTGAAGAGAAAGCTGGCATTTGGGACAATTATAAATACGCCCAATTTGTTATCCAGAATTTATAACCATTCACCCCATTCCATGACATGTCAAGGACCCTACCGCTTGTGAGAGTAACTTACTAACTTCAGAAGAGATCTAGCTAGCAATTTATTCTGGGGAGTTCTGAGTTTCAGTTGCCAGAGTGAAGATACTGAGGCTTAAAAAGATCCAAGGATTTTTCTTTTGGGATCTGACAGATCTGATTTAGAGGCCCATCTTCAGTGCTTAATAACCACCCTTCCTCCCATCCATAAAATGGAAATACCGTGACTCTCAGCACAAGGAAGTCTACCCATTTTCTTCCTGTGTCCCAGTACTGTGCCTTGGCCTTTAATTGTTTCCACATATGGGATCCTGACAGTAAAACTTGGCCAAAATGAGTCTCACCTACTTGGGGAAGAGAGAGGAAATACCAAACTGACGGCTGAAGCTGAGAAACGTGAGCTGCTTCTTACCCAGTCACTGCCCTAATTAAGCCACTTCAGACCATCTCCAACTTGCAGGGTGATTGCCACACTGTCATTTATCTCAGACTGTTAGAATTCTTTGGCCTGATATGCCATTTGTTCATCGGTTCCCACCCATGTGATTCTCTCCATGCAAAATGTTGAGAAGCAAGAGCTTAAGGGCTTAATTTGAGAGGAGAAGGAGCCATTTCCAAAGGAGAAGATGATGGAGAGGGTCTTACTCTGTGAGAGTGTGAAGGTGTCCATGCAGGTGTGAACAACACAGCTGATTTCTTCAGATAGCTTAAAAGAATGCCCTGCAGGACCCTAAAGAAAGGGTGAGGGAGACATGCTTAAGTAGACTTTTCTCTATACAGCAGGGCTCAGGGTGTTGACAGTGCTGACAGACTCATTGAGAAGTTGTTTGGAATGGCATTAACAAAACTGGCATGTTTCCCATTCTGATTGACAAAATTCGAATGGGTATCCACAGCTTTTCAGCACCACTGAGAGGTGGTGAATGATGGCAGGCTCGTAGAAGTGTCCAAGTGAATTCCTGTAGGAACCATGATTCATCTTCATCTTATCCCACCTCCTTTTTTCAGAGATAGGAAATAAATGTCTCCCACATCTTGAGATGGCTGATGGATTCCCTAATTACCAGAATATTGGTTAACCAGAATTGTTTGCCTCTTATACTCCAATTTCTGTTAATAGGTGTAAATCAAGTGAAAATAAGATGGTTAGGATTTTTTAAGTAACTGAGATATGCAGCTTTTTATCTGGTTCCTTGATCCAACATTTAGCTGAAAAGACTGTCCTGAACAATTTTTTATTGTATTTTATTGTCGGGATGATGTATAGAGGGGTTACCCTTACATTTGTCAGGTTGTCGGTACGTTACTTCTCGAACCTTGTCACACTTTCTCATGTTTTTGTCCCACTTTCCCTTCCCCCTCCCACCCTAGTCGCCTTGTTTTCCCTTTCCCTTCCCTACTTCAAATAAACAAATAAGTATATATACAGTATAGCAGTATAAAAATTAAGATACAAATGAGGGACGCAATGGAGCTTATGCTCCTTTGGTCTTGCCTACTTCACTTAACATGGTTTTTTCTAAGTCTTTCCATTTCTTTCCGATGGCAGCATTCCATTGTGTACAAGTACCACATCTTCTTGATCCATTCATCTACTGAGGGGCATCTGGGTTGGTTCCATATGGTAAATAGTGCTGCAGTGAACATCGTTGTGCTGGTGGCTTTAGTATGTTCTTGTTTTTTGGACATTTGAGTAAATGCCAAGGAGTGAAATAGCTGGATCATAGCAGAGCTCTATGTTTAGTCTTTTGAGGAATCGTAATACTGCTTTCCATAGTGATTGAACAAGTTTTACACTCCCACCAACAGTGTAGTAGTGATCTCTTCTGGCCACATGCCTGCCAGCATCTGTTGTTAGATTTCTTGATCATGGCCATTCTAACTGGAGTAAAATGGAATCTTCAAGTTGTTTTGATTTGCATTTCTTTTATGGCCAGAGATGTCAAGCATTTCTTCATGTATCTATGGGCCATTTTTATTTCCTCTTCAGAGAAGTCTCTCTCTAAATCTTTAGCCCCCCTTTTAAGAGGGTGATTGTTTCTTT
Organism: Megascapheus bottae; assembly: GCF_031878675.1. Lineage (NCBI taxonomy): Eukaryota > Metazoa > Chordata > Mammalia > Rodentia > Geomyidae > Megascapheus > Megascapheus bottae. Next base: position 41,742,961 of record NC_143514.1, on the reverse strand, counting down.
GAGGATTTGTTTTGGAGATTCAATTTTTTCAGCTGTAGGTATATTTTAGATATGTTTGGCTAGTGAAGATCTTCTCCCTCTCTGTGGGCTATTTAACTTGCAGGTATGTCCTTTGCCATACAGAAGCTCTGCAGTTTAATGCAGTCCCATTTGTTGGACAATTTTTATAACTTCTACTGGTAACAGAGATTAAATTTAGAGCCTCATGTTACCCAAATTGCTTGTCTGAGTGGAGCTCTACCACTTGAGCCACATCTCCAGCCCTGCAAGCAATTTTGAAGATGGATTCTCAAGAATTTTCCTGCCAAGACGATCTCTGAACTGTGATTTCCCAGATCTCAATCTCTTGAGTAGCAAGGGTTACAAATATGAGCTACTACTACCTATGATATTTTATAATTTCTTCTGTGGATCTCAGTTTAATAATCCATGTAAGGAAATCATAATGGAATGAAAATTTTGCTGTGTTCTTATCATCCTTTTCTGTGTTGCTTAATAAACATTAAAGTTGAGGGTCAGGAGTTTGGCCTAGTGGTAGAGTGCTTGCCTAGCATGCACAAAGACCCGGGTTCGATTCCTCGGTACCCCACATACATAGCAAAAAGCCGGAAGTAGTGCTGAGGCTCAAGTGGTAGAGTGCTAGCCTTGAGAAAGTCCAAGGACAGTACTCAAGCCCTGAGCTCAAGCCCAGGACTGGGAAAAATAAAAATAAAAAAATAAACATTAAAGTTGAGTAGTTTTATTAACTGAGGATGACAATTTGAGCCCAGGTATTATGTGCACCGGGGTGCAAACTTGGAGAATTGCTTTATTTCTTTAAGTATCCATTGCTGAATAGAAATGATGGTGGTTGATCCTGGCTGTCAACTTGATTGAGTTGAGAAGTGCCTAAGAGATTTTTAAAGCATACCTCTGAGTGAGCCTTTGAGGGAATCCGGAGATGACTGACTATGAAGGGAAGACCAGCTTCATCCCATAAACTGGATGGAATAAGAGGGGCAAGGAGAAAGCTTGTTAGTCCAGACATTTTGTGTGTATCTGTATCTGTATGTTTCCTGGTCCCTGGGTTTTGTGTTGCTCTTCCACATTCTAGCTTTTCCAATATGATAGACTATAACATCTGAAACAATGAGTAAAGATACATCCTCCCATCTTTAAGTTGTTTACTTGATCATTTTGTTATAGTGATGATAAAGAAATAGCAGAATGATATGTGTCTTTCACAGTTCCTGTTATGATGCAAATAAGACTGAACTTGTAACACACACATGCCAGTAAATGGTCAACATTATCATGTTTACAGTGAGAATTCTGCAAACATGCTGGGTGCTGGTGTTCACTCCTGTAATCTTAGCTTTTCAAGTAGCTGAGATCTGAGTATCACAGCTCAGTCAGCCCAAGTAAGAGAGTCCATGAAACTTGTATCCCCAGTTAACCACTTAACCACCAAAACACCAGAAGTATAGCTGTGGCTCAAGTGGTAACATACTAGCCTTGAGCACAAAGTTTAAAACAGTACCCAGGCCCTGATTTCAAAGCCCCAGAATCAGCACAAGAGAGATGGGGGCGGGGGCAGAGAAGGAAGGAAGGAAGGAAGGAAGGAAGGAAGGAAGGAAGGAAGGAAGGAAGAAGGAAGGAAGGAAGGAAGGAAAGAAGGAAGGAATCTTATATTCTCAAAACACTAGAAAATAAGAGCTCATCAAAGTCATCATTTATTCATTTATTTTTTGAAGACTTTTTCCATTCCAGACCCAAGTTTGGCACTGGGGACACAGATTTACAGTGTGTAGAAACAAGAGTGTTTCTCATGAACTCTCAATCACTATGGAAACAAGACCATCCCCTTCCACTACACTTTCAAGTTAATCCATACTCTCCTGCAGAAGCTTGACATTCCTGCAGTGGGGTGGCTGTGTTTCATATCTCTGCAGATCAAAAAGTCTTTCTATGAACAGTGATATTGGACATTAAGCTGGCTGCCTCAGACTTGAAAGGATGCTACATTGATTTTGTGTCACAATTTTTAAATGCTATGCCTGATTTATCTGCACATGGTAGATATAAAGAAGGTTTCAAAAGGGGCATCTTTACTACTTGGGCTTTTAAATTGCCAGGCTACATTTTTTTAGAAAGCCACATGAAAGAATTGTTCCTCTCTCTCTCTCTCTCTCTCTCTCTCTCTCTCTCTCTCTCTCTCTCTCTCTCTCTCTCTCTCTCTCTCTCTCTTCTCTACTCTTCTACGCTCTCTCTGAGTATTACCTCCAAAAGAATACTTCCTGTACCAGAGCAGTATATCATTCAGAAGGCTAGACCTCAGTGTTTTTACTGATATTGTGATGGTCATTTTGACTAGCAGATGACCATTAGGTAAGAAACATCCACAAATGTCCTTCTCTTGTCAAAATAGGAGCAAAAAAAAAAAATGAGAGCAAACCTTGTACCAAGTGGCTTCTAATCCTAGCTATTCAACAGTTTGGGAGCTGAAGATTGTAGTTTGAAGCCAGCCCAGGCAGGAAAGTCTGTGAGACTCTTCATCTTCCAATTAACTATCAAAAGCTGGGAGTGGCAGAGTGACTCCTCTGATAGAGTTCAGCCTTGAGCAAAAAAACATTTGCTAAGGGAACAGTACCTAGGCCTTGAGTTCAAATCCCAGTACTGCAAAAAATATTAAAGTATTTTTTAAATTGTAAGCTACTCTTCCTTTGCAAATCTACCTTGTTGGAAAGCCCACCTCTGCCACCAGTGGCATTTTCTTTTTGTTGTTGGAAAGGGGATGTACAGAAGGATTACACATGCCAGGTAGTAAGTACATTCCTTTTGTTAACAGTGTCACCCCCTCCCTCATTTTCTGAGATTTTTTTTTCATTAAGCTTATCCAAGTTAGATTCTGTGCAGCATGACAACACATGGCTCTCTAGTTACCTCACCATTTTATATTAGCTCTCTCCAGAATGATTTCATGCTCCCTGAAGATAGAGCTCAAATTTAATTTGTCTTTCTAACTGTTCCTTTGATCAGTTAGGGCAGTACTGGAAAGGATGTCCTTATCAACAAAGGAAACCAGTGTTTGATCAATGATCTTAAATTGTCTTCTGCCAAGACTTTTGAAAGGGCCGGAATAAAGAGGGTGGGGTAGTGGAGATAGTCAACTCAGAAGAGATTAAAGAAAAACAGATATTAACAGATGTACTATTGAGCCACCACTTTGTCGATTAATAGCTGGAGTATCAAATAAAGGCTCTGTGATCTCTTCAACCTCATTTTTCTCATTTTTAAATCATCCCAGTATGATCTAGAGTCTAATGAGATGATATATGGGAAATATTTTCCATGCAGGAATTCATTTTATAATGATATTCACTACTTCAACTTGCAATTTGGTTTGGGTAAAAAACAAAGGATATTTTCTTTTCTCAAACCACAAAGGGAGAAAAGACATGATAAAAATCAACTTTTCCCAAATGAATCATGCTTGTGTAAGAAATTAAGTCTTCAGTGTTGGCACTATTTTCAAACAAACCTGCCCACTGCTTGTCACACTTCTGTGGGTCTTTCACAAGCCTGTACAGTTCTGTAATTCACAACAGCATGCAGAATTCCCTTGAATGCAGGCAGAATTTTTATTTTACCAGTGAGCAACTGAGACTCTAAGAGGCTGAGAACATACACCCCTATCCCCTGGGTCCTTTGGTGAGGTGGAGAGTGCCCAGTTCTTCTGTTTTTTCTTCTCACTGGGCCACATTGTCTCTGATGTGTACAAACATCAGTCATTTGGTTCCAGACATCCTCCACTGTAAACATTTCACAGACTGCTTCCTAGTCCAAGCGACCAGTTTCCTAGCATATTGTCCCCAAGATGCCAAAATAATGAAAGCATTTAAGCTGAAATTCCATCCAATAATGAGCCTCCCATATTCCATAATTCCACAACCAGATAAGACCAGGTGCCCAGTGAATGCTGGTTGAATGAAGACAACAATAAAGTAATTGGAGGGTATCTTCTGTGGCTGTTCCTATCATGTGCATAACTGACTCCGATAAGAAGTCAATACATAATTTTTAGCTTATTCTGTTTTATCAGAACTGAGGGAAAGACTAACAAGATTGGCTCTGGTTTATGAAGTTGCTTATGGGCCAGGTGAAAGAATTTGTATTTTACTTTAAAAGCAATAGACGCCAACATCAATGTTTAATAGATGGAACTTTAAAGATGTGATTTATTGATGCAAGACTATGAAAGAAAAATGCTTAGCCTTTCTGACTTCTATATTCTAGGCATTGAGCATTTCCCAATTTTATTCAGCCATGCTGAGGGCATCATTGATTTACTCTATCAAATGTTCCTCCTGAGTTCCTATTTTGATGTTCATTCATCATCTGATTTAATTATGCAGCCTGGATGCTGTCCTTGAGCTTTTGTATTCAAGGCTCTAGCACTCTACCATTTGACCCATAGCTCCTCTTCTGGCTTTTTGTGGTTAAATGGAGATTACAGTCTCATGGACGCTCTTTCCTAGGCTGATTTGTAACCATGATTCTCAGATCTCAGCCTTCTGAATAGCTAGGATTACAGGCATGAGTTATTGGTGCCTGGCTAAAATTATATTTTCTGACTGTACAGTGTCCTTTGTGCCAGGATACTGATGACAAAGGGAGGAATAAAGGACATAGAGATGTCCTTGTAGTCTTTAAAAAGAATATTTTCAAACTTCCTACTCCAATCTGGGCTCACACATATAGTTGCTGTATTTATTCCTCTTGTGGTATGATTTCAGGTTTCCTTTTAGTAAATGGAGTTTAAGTCCACTATTCTCAAGGAGAACTGGAGGTCATTGAAATAATATACGCTATGAAAGTGGTTACTGGGCTACTGTTTTGTCTCTACATTTATTTAAAGCACAGTTTTCTGTACATATTTAAATCAAAGACCAAAGAGATGATTGATAATCCTCATGGAAGAGCACAGCACTTTGTTGTACTGTTATAAATTCTCTTGGCTCTGTTTTGGTATTCAGTGGATTTGTCCTTTTGACATTTTGGATTTAGAAACATTATTATTCTTAGAATTTAGAAATTCTATGTCATATAGTTGGCATGAGATGAAACTAACTCAGAAACCCCAAATTTGAATTTTATTTTGTCACTTAATTAACTTTATGCTCTTGGAAAAATGGTTAAATCTCAAAATGTTAGCTTCTTCAGAAAAAGGAATAATGCTAACTGTTCGATGGATAGAAAAAAATGTATAATACAGGGAAAGAATGTACATAATAATGAATACAAATGTTTTACCAATATGTGAATGCATAAGAATTTAACTTAACAAAGGATAAGAGGGTCAGGAGTTTGTCCTAGGGGAAAGAGTGCTTGCCTAACATGCACAAAGACCCGGGTTCCATTCCTCAGTACCACAAAAGAAGCTGGAAATGGTGCTGTGGCTCAGATGGTAGAGCTCCAGCCTTGTGAAAGCCCAAGGACAGTGCTCATGCACTGAGTTCAAGCCATAGAACTGGCAAAAAAAAAAAATGGGATAACAGTGATAACATTTAGTAGATACTTGTTAACAGTGAATGTAGAAAACAGATACTTGCCTACACTGAAGTCAAAAATACAAATTATAACAATTTTCCTGTAAGAATATTTGGAAATGCAATTTTTAAAAAAGCTTAAAATTTTGCATACTTTGACCTAAGAACTTCCACTTGCGACTTTTAGCCTAGAAAAGCAACCATAAATATATGTAAAGATTCATAGAGAAGGATGTTTGCTTCAACAATTTGGTAAATAATGACAAGTTGCATGCAAACTAAATGTAAAATGCACCTACTAAAAACCATATTTTAAAAGAATTTTAATGCCATAGGAAACTTATTTAAGAGATGTCTAGTCTAATTCCAATTTGTAAAACAACAATTGTGTTCATATATGTGCATAAAAATACCTTCCACATGTAAACTATGATTTTGTGTGAATTCGGCTATAGGTGACACTCTTCTTTCTAGTTCTCTCTTTTCCAAAATTTCTGCAACTCTTCTTTATTTTTAAATGGTATAATGAGAATGCCTTTACATATCTTATAAGAAAGTATTGAAGGATGTGTGGTATTGCTCAGTAGCAGAGAATTTGTCTTGCATGCCTTGGGCTCAGTCCCTGAACAGGAATGAAAGAAAAAAGGAAGAAGGGGGGAAATCTAAATTTAAATGATAATACTATTAGTTATATTTTTGTTTATTTTTTTCATTTAATTTGGTATTATGCTTATCTCAAATATAGGCTTTTTTTGCCAGTCCTGGGGCTTGAACGCAGGGCCTGAGCATGTTGTTGGGCTTTCTCAAGGCTAGAGCTCTGACACTTGAGCCACAGCACCACTTCCAGCTTTTTTCTATGTATATGTTCCTAAGGAATCGAACCCGTGTCTTTGTGCTTGCTAGGCAAGTACTCTACCACTAGGTCAAACTCCCAGCCCCAATAGCCTTTTTTCTTTTTCTTTTTCTTTTTTAAACATTACCTCCTTTTTCTCTCTTCCTCCTGCCTACTCTCCATCACTCTCATTACTTTACTCTGCTTTCCTCTTGCTCTCTAGGCTCTGCCTTATTCCTGTTCCTTTCCTGAGCATTGCAGTGGGGCATTGCTAAGTTGTCACTAGCATGGAGAGTAAGCAGTTTGCTCCCCTGATCTGAAGCTCACTTGATCCAAACTGAGCAAGAAGTGAACAAGTTTCTTGCATTTCCTTCCAGACCTGTAGTAGCCTTGACACACATCCTGGACTAATCATGATTGTGGAGTATACTTCCACCAGGGCAGAATTGAGCTCTTGTCATAGAGGGCTGAATTACCAGATTCTCAAAACATGCTGTGGCTGGGAGGGGGTTCTTTTCTTCTATACCCCAAGTGTTGGACATTTCTGTCTTCCAACACTACTTGAAAATAGCTTTGTCAAACAAAACATGAACACTAGGAGTTTCCTGACATATTCATAACTACGAGCATGTGATTTGCAGTTCATATTGAATAACGATGTAAGAAATCTGCCAAGAAAGCTCCAAATACTATTTCCAGCACTGGTTCCTAACCAGTTACAGCTGCCTCCCTGTAGAATGTGAATACAATAGACTGCCATGTCCCCTGGTTCTGTGGCTTACAAAGTTTGAATTGAGTTACTAGGAGACACATTAATGGGGGAAGTCACTCTCTCAGAATGCATTTAAGATGAATAAAGCTAAGGGTTTAATGTACTAATGAAAAAATTTGTCAATATTTAAATCAAACATATGAACACTAAGCATTTTTACATGTGCTTGCTACAGGGGTTTGACTCTGCAGACAAAAATGCAGTAGATAGATGCACTGTTACACTCTCAAACAATGACAAAGAAAAACATGGGGTAATTGCTTCACTCAAGACCTGCCAGAAGATTAATTGCCTAAGAGATGTATGCCCTGTCCAAAAACTGCAGAATCTATGGGAGTGCCTTGCTTCTACGAGGAGAAAACATGTGTCACCTCTCACCAAAGATGTTTATGTATTTTTACAAACGTGTCTTTTTTTTCAGCCTAAAAATATTTCAACTGGAAATGACTACAAAGCCAGGAGATGATAGGTCAGGGGTGTTTAGTAATGCTTAGAGTAGTAAGTGCAGCATCAGATATGATTCTGTACTTTGAACCCTATAAAACACAAACCTGGACCCCAGGACTGACTGTGGAGTCTTTGCATTTTGGGTCAGAGAAAGCAGTGGGAGGGAACAGAGCATAGGTGTCTTGTCTTTAACCTGCCAGCTCAGAAAGACTGCATGTGAGGTTGCAAGACTAAAGGGTGGGGGCTGAGGTAGGCAAGCAAGGAATGGAGTTTGGACCCTTTTTCTTCCACCTTTGGGGCTATATTCAAATGAGGGCTTGCTGAAGGCTGATAGTGTTGGAGCCTGCAGATGTCTGTGCAGCCATAACTGAGAACCACAGAATATCATTTTATAAGCATTTATTAGTACTTTCAATGAAACAGGTTATATGTACGAGGCTCTGCTAGGAGTGAGATGAGGAATGGATTAGGGGTGCAAAGAAAATAAGAACAGCTGCTGCTTTTCAGGAACATTCTGCCTGATAAGGGAACACACCTCTCAACAGATAATCATGGTAGAATGAAGTAAGTGTAGGATGCTGAATTGCCTGTCTCCACATAGAAGTGACGCAATAATATGGAGCCAGGAAAGCCACTTAAAGTGGAGACTGAAATAAACTGAAAAGGTGAGGGAGAGTGAAGCAGGTGAGAGTGGATTTCTTAGAGCTCAATGGCCGAGGCACAAGTACCTGTGACAGATGCCATATTAGCAACTGCCTGCTGATTTTTAATGCCAGTGTCTGAAGATGGATAGGAACAATGGCAGGAGCCAAAGCTTAGTGAGTAAAGATAGTTCAGGAGCCCTGTGGTCCGTGTGAGTGTGCCAGGACTGTTACCAGTACACTTCATGTGGCAGAGAGTCATTCAACAGTTGTTAGAAAAGAGGTGATCTACTCTCTCCATGAGGTAGCTCCTTCTACTTCAAGCTTATGGAGCCAAGAATAGAGTTTACAATGGCCAGCTAGGAGGCTGTGGCAGCCACCTTGGTGAGATGTGAGACTTTAAACCAGAGTGACCATGAGGCATTCAGTTTGGAAAGAACATTGGAACTGGAAAGAATATAATGTCGTTCAAATTCCATAGTACACAAATTGAGTAACTAAGGACAAAAGAGAGTGACCTAACCAAGGTTGTATGGAAATAACCTTGTTGGCAGCCAAAATGAAAGCAAGACCATAGTCTTCTGGTTTCCAGCCCAGTGACTTTTCCACTTAGGGATGCCAAGTTTGGTCCCAGCATCCTGCTTCACTTAGGTAATGCCCTAGCAAAGCTTGAAACTTATTTGGCTAGCGTGTTGCCTGTCAATAGCTAGGAAGTGAGAAAAGTCTATGCTGGAGGAAGGGACCCTGCCTGAGGGGGAATCTTTCTGTCCATTGTCTTTCTATCCATCATCTTTCTACTTTTGTCTCCCTCTTTTCCTCCTTCAACAAATAAAAAACTTTTCCAGCTTCTGCTTTCAAATCTACCTCCCTGCCTCCCCATCCTTCCCTCTTCCTCCCCCTCCCTCCTCCCTCTCTCCTTTCCTCCCCATTACTTCTCTCTGTTAAGTTTAAGCAGTGCAGAACTGGAAAGATATCACACCTTCAACAGAGTACTGCCTTTCTCTGGTTTGTTTCTTCAGTTTGTTCTTCTTTCTTTCTTTCTTTCTTTTGTCTGTTGTGGGTCTTGAACTCTAACTACAGAAACATGGTTGTGCATTCAGACAATGTTGAGGATAAGAAAGTAAATACAAACTGTTTTCATCTAAATCCCTCCCTCCTCTAAGCACACAGAACCATTGTACATGGCAGTGCTACTTGCAAATATGGTTTCACGCTTCTTTTCCTCTAAACATTAAGTGTACACATTTTCTTTTATATTGCTGTTAGATTTATAATGGAAACAGCAGGGAATTTGGAGCAAGCACCAAGATTTAGGGCATGATTCTTTTTTTTTTTTTTTTTTTTTTTGCCAGTCCTGGGCTTGAGCTCAGGGCCTGAGCACTGTCCTTGGATTTTCTCAAGGCTAGAGCTCTACCACTTGAGCCTCAGCACCACTTCTGGCCTTTTTCTATGTATGTGGTACTGAGGAATTGAACCCGGGTCTTCATGCATGCTAGGCAAGCACTTTAACCACTAGGCCAAACTCCCGGCCCCTAGGCCATGATTCTTAATCTCTGAACTCCACTTTCTTCAAGTATAAAACGAGGACTACCCTACTTCAAGAAGATCTTGGCACAAGTTAGGAACTCATAAGTACAAAGCAAGGCTGTGCACGGTGGCTTATGCCTGTAATCCTAGCTACTCAGGAGGTGGAGATCTGAGGATACCAATTCAAAGCCAGCCACTAAAGTCTGGGAGATTCTTATCGCCTCCAATCAACCACCAGAAAACCAAAAGTGGCACTGTGGCTCAAGGGGTAGGGTAGTAGTCTTGAGCTGAAGAGCTCAGGGACAACACCCAGGCCCAGAGTTCAAGCATGACGGCAACAACAACAGCAAAAATAATAGTTACCAGAAACAGCATCTACCTGTGCTGTAGCCTTGGAATTTCTAGACTCTAAAGTAATGAAAAATTAATTGCTGCTTTTAAAATAGATTATCCAAAGATGAAGGTGAGGAGGAAGAAATCTGAAAAATAAAATTTAAGTTCTCTCCCATGCATTGTGCAGAATAGTAGATGTTTCGTCAATTTTGTATGATCATCTGAGTGTTTTCATTTTGTGAAAATGTTACTCCCCCAAAAGCAAGGTAAAAGGAATGTTCTTCATTTAGGTGATGAACTAAACACTTTTGATTTCTTGAATGGCATCGTGTCTTTATCGGAAGTTGGGTGGCATTTTAGGGAAACAATGGAAAAGATGAACCAGGCATTGCAGAACACTGCAGAACTTCTGTATCCTGAGCATTCACCTCTGTTTTGTTTTTGTTTTTGTTTTTCAATGGCAGTCTTCTGGAAATACCTGCCCATGGAAAACAAGGGTCATATTCCCTCTCCACCTCCTCCCCACTGCCCTGCAATTGTCTCTCTTCTTATTTTTATTTTGTCTTTTTGTCATTTTTGTGGCTTTGGATCTGCATTCCACATAGGAGATAAAACGCCCATATTTATCTTCTTCAGTCTCTTTTAACACTACCTGTTCCATCCATTTTCTTACTGACAACAGGATTTGCTTCTTCTTTATGGTGAAAACACGACACATTTTCTTTATCCACTCATAATCTGTTGATCACCTGAACTGATTCTGTAGTTTGGTACTACCACATTGAGGGCTGATCCATTCTGAACTGATTTTCTGGGGGAGGGGTCATTTGTTTATTTGTTTGTTTGTTTTATACAGGATAGGAACTAGAAATCTAATTACACTCTTCGACCCAGGGATATCCAATTTTTTCACACCATTTATTAGAAAAAGCTGTCTTCTCTCTGGTGTATATTTTTGTCTTTGTTGTTGAGAATCTGATATCTGTAGTTTGTTGGGCTTAATTTTGGGGAGTCCTCAATTCTATTCAATGGTCTACATATCTTGCTTTCATGCGAGTTCCATGTTTTTTGTTGTTGTTGTTGTTGTTGTTGTTGTTACTGTGGCTCTGTAGTGTAATTTGAAGTTATGAAACCTCCAGCATTGGTCCTTTTCCACTGCATTGCTTTGACTGTTCTGACTCTTTTGGGGCTTCCTTGTGAATTTCAGTGGATTTTTTCAGTGGGATTGCATCAATTCTTTGGATCAATTTTAGTAATAAGCCATTTCTACAATTTCCAAGTTGCTGGTCTATAAACATCGCAGGTCTTCCCATCTTCTAAGGCCTTCTGCATTTTTCTCTTCTCTGTTTAATAGTTTACACAGTAGAGTTCATTCACCTTAGTGAAACTCATTCCTAGCTATGTTGTAGGTTCCTTTTTGTTTATTTGTTTTGAGGTTATTAAAATGGAATTATTTTCTTGGTTTATTTGTCAATGTTTTAGTTATTGGCATAAAGAAAAACTATTAGTTTCATATGTTAATTTTATATGCTACCACTTTGCTGGATGAGTTTTCTGGTTTAGTATTTAGAGTCTTTTTTTTTTTTTAAGGATCTTTTACGTATAGAATAGTGTTCAAGTTCTTCCTTTTATATTTTATCCCTTTTGTGCATTTTTCTTTGCCTGATGTTCTGGCTAAAAATTTCAAGCTTGGGTTGTTTAAGAGAACAGAGATTAGGTACCCTTGTTTTATTCCTGATGTTAGAGGAAATTTTACCCATTTAATTTTTGCCTATTTAATGCAATGTTAACATAGACTTTTCAATTATAGCTGTTTTATGTTTAAGTAATTTTCTTCTATTCCTACTTTTCTTCAGGAGTTTTATAATGATGTCAATTTTGTCAAAGACTTTGTCTTCATTTCTGATATATTAAGTTCAATTTATGTACTGTGTTGCATTTATTTGTATTAAGTGAATCATCCTTGTATCATTGGAATGAAACTAACTTGCTTGTGGTGTATAACCTTTTTTAATGTGATATTGAATTCAGTTTGCAAGCATTTTTTGAAAATTTTTGGGTCTATGTTCACCGGGAAAATTAGTCTATGGTTTCTTCTCTTTCTTTTTTTTCTTCTTATTTGTTGTGATATTGGGTAAGACTAGCTTCATAGAATGAGTTTGGTAGCATTTCTTTCATTTTTGTTTAATGCTGTAGTTTGAAGAGCATTAGTATTATTAGTCCTTTACAGATCTAGTAGAAATAAATCGGCAGTGAATTTATTCAGTCCTTGATGCTTCTTAATTGAGAGACTCTCAGATCTGATTGCCTGATCTCTTTAAGTTGTTCATGGCTAAAAATTTATTCATTTCTCCTATAATTTACAAAAATAAAATTCTATCTCCAATTGGTTAGAATATAAATCTTCAGAATAGTCCTGATAATTCTTAGGATTTACCTGACAGATATTTTAACATCCCTCTTTTCTCATTTCTGGTTTATTAATTCATGTTTCATGCTTTTGTTTGTTTGGTTGGTTGGTTTTTTTTGCCAGTCCTGGGCCTGAGCACTGTCCTTGAACTTTCTCAAGGCTAGGGCTCTACCACTTGAGCCTCAGAACCACTTCTGGCTTTTTGTTTTTTCTATGTGGTACTGATGAATCGAATCTGGGTCTTTGTGCATGCTAGGCAAGCACTCTACCACTAGGCCAAACTCCCAGCCCCTGTGCTCTTTTTTGTTTTAGCTAAGAGTTTGTCAATTTTGTTTATCTTTTCAACCAATCAAGTCTTATTTCATTAAGTCTTTGTGTTGTTCACTTAGTCTCCATTCCACCCTGATCTTCCTTCTTTCTCTCTAATTACCGATTTGGGGTTCAGCTTGATCCTGGTTTCTAAAATGCTTGGAGGGGCACTGTTTCTTATTGGAGATCTCACTGGATTTTAAATGTTGGCATTGATGTCTGAAAATCACCTTAGAACTGTATTTGCATCCAATTGTTCTATTTGTCTTCTGTTGTATTTTCATTTTCATCTTATTATGGGAACTTTTTCTTAATTTCATTTCTGATTAACCACTCAAAAGTATATTGTTCAAGCTACATGTGATTATATAATTTTTATAATTTTTCTTGCAGTTGATATCTAATTTTATTCCATTATGATCTGACAAGATAAAGGAAACTTGTATTTGTTTAGACTTCCATTCTGGCCTAAAATGTGATCTATTTTGGAGAAATTTCACACTCTCAAGTAGATAACCCTTCCTTAATTCTCAAGCACTGGGTTTTAGTAAAACTATGGGCTGAAAAAGAGAAATGGAAAAAGGAAAGGAGGAAGGAGAGAAGGAAGAAACAGAATGAGAACAGAGAGTATTCCATTACATGTATGCCCTGCTAGACTATAAACAGATATTGCACCTTTGATGTCTGAATGCTAGCATGTAAGGCCTCCCATCTGTGACATGTGCACTTTCCCACTCTAGTCTACTTTTCATTTTGCCAAAAGAACTCCTTGGATTTCACAAGTCTGTCCCCGTGTCCCCTTTTTAACTGATATTCCGACATTTCTATTCTGTGCATCATATATTAGCCCTCATTTTCACGTTCATTTCTACCTTTGCAATTTTTCAAATATGAAAGATTCTAAATCTAATGCAGATATCTCTGTGCTGTGTTTGAGGAGGCTAGGAGTATGAGTAGGGATCTCTACATGCGGGCTGGAGGTTAGGGTGTGGGTCTTGTATAGGCTAGGACTAAGGGCTGGGGTTGGGGTTGGTATCTCTCTGTTGTCTTTTGAGATGCTAGATGGGGTTGGGAGTATCTGTGTCGAGGCTAAGGGCAGAGGATTGGAGTAAGGGCTCTCTGTATTATCATTAGAGGGCTGGGAGCTAGAGTGGGGGGGTCTCTGTAGAGGCTAGGGGCTAAGGTTTAGGGTGGGGATTGGAGATCAGAGTGGGGAATTTCTGCATTGTCTTCTGTGGGGCTGGAGGGCTTGGCAGTGGGGGTCTCTGATTAGAGGTTGAGGGCTGGGGTGGGGATTTCTGTTTTGTCTTTGGAGACTAGGGTTTAGGATAGAGGGTCTGTGTTTGGAAGCTGGAAGTCTTTTGTACACACCATGTGCAGGAATGGAAGACAAAGATAGGGTGAAACAGAAGAGCAAGAATTGAAGATTAGGTTTCATCCCATTTCTGAGTAGTTAGATGAAATCAAGACTCTCCTAAGAAGTCCCTACATTCCATTTACCACTCTTGCCACAAGCCTTCTCTTTTTTCAATCCATGGCCAAAGGCATAAAGAAAAATAGCAAAAAAAAATATCAAAGCATTTGTGGCAGAAAATCTATCTAGATTGGTATGTGTGAGTTTCATTTTATTACAAAGTCCCATTATTCTCAATGGGAAAATTTAGGGGGTGGTCTGAATGCCTGATATTTGAAGAACTGCCAAAGCATATCCTCAGAGTTTCTGATGAGAAGCTTGGGCTTGGCCTATCACTGTGTCTGCCCTGCTTCATCTGACCTGAGGGGACAAGCCGGCCCTTCAACATCAGGGAAAGCAAAAACATCCCAGGCATTTTCAGAAGGTGTAAGGCCACCCCTACCACAAAAACCTCACCAAAAATCACTCATTCCTTTTATGAACAATCTTTCCTCTTCTTGTAACTGTCATGCTAGTGCAGTCCTATCATTGCAAGTATGTCTTTAAATGGGTATAAAATACATTACATGCCTAATTTTCCTTCAAATTACATTTGTGAGATCCAAGCTTGGATCATTCTGCTCATCTTCTCCTTTACTTTTCCCAAATGCAACACAACCCTTGCGTCCCCAAGTATCACCACGAAGCTAAGCCAACACCTTCTCATTGCTAAGTTGGACACAAGTAACTATTCTGTGCTGCTGTGGAAACTATGACAGAATGTTATCCATGTGTTTGTTTTAATGGTTCCTGGCCAAAGGAGGAGAGAAAAAAGAAAACCTTGAAATTTGATTGAATTTTTTTAAAGCAAAAAAAGAATGTGTGTGTGAGACCGACTTTTTAGTTAAGGGAATAAATGTTCTCAGTTGTCTGCGTCCAGCTGTGGGAACTACACAAGCTACGTGACACAGTCACTTCAAAAATCACTTGTGCTTACAAAGGCATTCCAGCTAAACACAAAGGGATATTCGGGTGCGCAGAATTCTCAGCCTCTTAGACTTAAGTCTTCTCTGTGAGTCATTGCTCCTCTGGGTTGACATGCTTTGATTGGCTTGCTTTGAAAATTGACCTTACAGGTCAAGTATGCTAACACGTTGCCAATTGGTCTTTAGAAACCAGTCTGTGAGATAACTTTGGGATCACATGTTTCACCTGTAATCCCTTCACCACACCCAGCCTGAGGCAAGGTCGATTTCTGGGTTTCTTCACAGCCCTCCATGCAGCTGGCTCTTTCCAAGTCTCTGCCGGTACCTGTCCGAGAGCCACTTCACCCAAAGGCATCATTCTGAGAGGAGGTGCAGTGAAAGATGTGCAGCCTAAAATGACATCCTGGGTGCCAGTAAGCTGAGGATACTTCCAGGCTCAAAACTCTCTTAGGAAAAAGATCAGTTTGGATAAGTGGTAAACTCTTGAGACCACATCTGATTACAATCTGTTCTTATCTACATCTTAGTAACCCTGACTTTGTTCTGTTTATGTTAGGATAGTTATGGCCCCTTGAGAACCTCATATTTTATTATGTATCCTCCTTTGAATAATTATTTCACTGATACATAATAGTTATACATATTTACATGGTACACTATTCTGCCAACACGTGTCAAATCAGAATGTTTGTGTTGACAATATTCAATATCTTTCTTAAGCCAGTGCCAGTGGCTGCCACCTGCAATCCTAGCTACGCAGGAGGCTGAGATCTGAGGGTCGTTGTTTGAAACCTTCTCAGGCAGGAATGTCTGTGAAACTCTTATTGCCAACTAACCACCAAAGAGAAGAAGTAGAGGTGTGCCTTGTGTTAGAGTGCCAGCACTGAGTAAAAAATTAAGCAAGAAGCCCTAAGTTCAAGTCCCAGTACCAGTGTGTGTGGACGCATACCACACACGCACACACAGACACACACATCCTTTCTTCTAGCTATTTTGAGTTATACTATAACTGTAGTCACCCTACCGTTGTGTGCAAGAGAACTTGTCCCTTCTATGCAAATGTGACATATACACAATGGACCTTGCCTTCCCTTTGCCATTCAGTCTGTCCAACTCTCCACTGTATGAGATGACCTCGTTTAGCTTCCTCAAAGAAAGCGCCTGCCTTATTTAATAGTGTGCCTTTCATTTCCCTCCAGCTTGCCACAAATGTTAGGATTCGATTCCTTTCTTGCATGTGAGCAAATAATATTTGGATGGGCACATGTATCACCTTCCCTTTACTCATCCATCAGTCAATAGCCTCCTTCACTGATTCTGAATCTTGGCTGTCCGGCTCACTCTTTATCGGCAGCATTGTGTTTCCTTTTCTTTGGCTTTACACCCAGCTGTGGAACTTCTGGGTCATGATATTTCTATGTTTTATTATTTGGGTAACCTCCATGCTATTTTCACCTTCTAACGTATTTTCACCAACACTATAAAAACCTCTGCTTTTCTCTGCATCATTGATGGCAGTTGGTATTTTGGGGTTTTAGTTTTTAGTTTTGTTTAATTTGTCCTGGGGCTTGAACTCTACTCCTTGATCCACAGCTCCATTTTGGCTCTTCTGGTGAGTAATTGGAGATATATGTGTCATGCATTTTCCTGCCTGAGCTGGAAGTTCTCAGCTCTCAGTTTCCTGAGAGGCTAGGAGTACAGGCGTAAGCCACTAGCATGGGGCTCTTTTTTGTTTTGTTTTGTTTTGCTTTGCTTTTTGTCCAGTCCTGGAGCATGAACTCAGGGCCTGAGCACTGTCGTTAGACTTTTTCCTCAAGGCTAGCATTCTACCACTTGAGCCACAGCACCACTTCGGCCTTTTTTCTGTGTATGTGGTACCGAGGAATTGAACCCGGTCTTCATGCATGCTAGGCAAGCACTCTACCATGAAGCCAGACTCCCAGACCTTTTTTTGTTGTTTTTTTTTTTTTATGGTAGCCATTCTGACAGAAGTAGGATGATATCTCATTAAAATTTTCATTTGCATTTCCCTGATCAACATTTTCATTAGCCATTTAATGTCTTCTTTTTTTTCTTTCAAGAAACATCTGCCTGTACAATTTTCCAGTTTTTAAATCAGATTATCTGTGGTTTGTCATGGGGTTGTTTTGAGCTCCTTATATATGCTGGATAGTAATCCCTTATAGGATGAACATTTTTCCAAATGTTTTCTCCTGTTCTCTTTATTATTATCTAACTTATTCTGGTTTTATCTCTTTATTATTTCTTTATTCTGATTTCTTGACTGTGCTGAAGATTTTCACTTTACCCCTATCCATTTATCTATCATCATCTTATTTGTGATAACTGTTTCTCACCTCCAAGTGATTTAACTGCAGCCCCTTCCCCCCAGAACCTGCCTCAGAGGTGAGAGGCTTCACACATCGCCTCTGAGGTTTTCAAAGCTTCCATGTGGCTTTGCTTTTAACCAGAGTGGCAAATAACTGGCCTGTTTTCACATTTTTATAAAGGATACCTTTCATCCAATTGTGGTCATGAGAGTCTCCGGGGGAAGCAACTGGCAACTTGTTTGGCTTGGGTGCAGAGAGATTACTGCCCTCCTGCCAGGAAGCAAGCCACCTTGTGAACTGCTCCATGAGCACAGTGGCAGACACTCCAGCTCTTTGAGGTGGATGGTGAAATTCTTTCCAGGTCCATCTTCTGCATCCAGCATACCTTACCTAGCATCATCTGTGAATGGTCATTGAATTGTTTCCACCTTTTGCTATTGTGAGTAGTGTGTCCATGAATGTCTGTGCACAAATACTTGTCTGAGGACCTGTTCTCAATCCTTTGGCTTAAATTGCGTAAAGAGAGGTATGCATTTTAACTGGTATTATTACTCCAAAGGGAATTTTTAGGGCCCAAATCATCATGAGTTAGTTTATCTAATTATGTCCATTAGGTGTGCCTATGTCTTATATTATTCTGATAAAGACAAATATGGTTCCTAGTTTGAGGAGTAGTTCTGGTATAGTTTCTGCAGTCTGTTACAGTCCTGTTTATCAGTCAGTGAAAGGGAAAGTATAATACAAAAAGACGGTGTGCAGTCAGAAGCCTGCGTGGGAGTTCTGATGGGAGATGATTCTTTCTTGGGAGAGTTTAGAGTATCTAGAGACACCTGAAGATGAGAAGATAGACAGAAATGGTGGCTCACACCTGTAATTCTTGCTTTTTTGGAGGTAGAGATCAGGATGATCAAGATTCCAAGCCACCTCAGGCAAAAACATTTGCAACTCCAATAAAAAAAAAACCAGATGGTTATGTGTCGTATGTCTGTTATCCTAGCTACACAGAAAGCATAAAATAGCAGGATAACAATCTAGGCAAAATAAAATGTGAGACCCTCTGCAAACTAACCAAAGCATCTAGACTTAGGGATATGATGCTCAAAGGGTAGAGCCTTTGCTTTGGCAAATAGGAGTTCAACCCCCAGTATTTCCAAGAGGGAAAAAGAAGGAAAGAAAATGAGAAGATGAAGGGGGTGTGGCTCATTCCAGGCTCAGGAAGAGTGTGTTCTAAGTGTGGAAGCATCAAGGACTTGCAAGATAAGTAGCAAGTCAATATCAGAAGATTCCTGAGCTTCCCCTGCAGGAAGGAAGCAGGTCCTTCACCTCCCCTGAGCCCAGAAGAGCCTTCTTTTCCCTTGCTCCTCAAAACTTCCTGGAGGGAATCCTCCTAGGCTCACAGGGTTCTGGCCCACCCTCTTTCAGGCCAGCTCTAGCATTTTTCATCAGTTTCTAACCTAGGAAAGGAGAAACTGTGGAGCTGGAGGGCAAAACTGCATCTGCTTTGTCCGATCTCACCAGAGAATGGGGAAGGTTGTGGAAGCTGGACACGTCGTAACTTAATTACAAGAAGTTTATGAGAAACAGGCTACTTGCCGGTCACAAAGCTCCCTGCTCCTTGACATCAGGGTGAGGTGGCTGGTGCCAGCCGCTGTGATGAATGGCTGCGTTTCTACACCATAGGATGCAGCTTTGGGCACACTCAGTGTGAGAGTCCTTGCACTTTTGCAGCCTTGCTGTTTCATGTTTCCAATTTATGAAGCATGCAGCAAGGCAGGAAGACATCCACAGTGAAAGAAGTGCTGGAAAAGAACACAAAGCTGATTGACTTGTGGGCGGCACTTGTTCTCTTCCAGCCTGCACAAGCAGAAACAGGAAAGCCAGGAAAGGTGACTGTGATTTAGCTTTAAAAGAAACCCTCAGGCTGGGAGTTTGGCCTAGTGCTAGAGTGTTTGCCTAGCATGCACAAAGACTCGGGTTCAATTCCTCAGTACCACATATATAGAAAAAAGCCGGAAGCGGTGCTGAGGCTCAAGTGGTAGAATTCTAACCTTGAGAAAGTCCAAGGACAGTGCTCAAGCCGTGAGTTCATGCCCAGGACTGGCAAAAAAAATAAAAAATAAATAAAAGAAACCCTCAGAAAAACAAAATAAGTGGGAGGGGTGGGAGGCAGGAAAGTGGGAGAAAAACATGGGAAGGGGTAACAATGTTTAAGAAGGAATGTAACTAACTCCTCTGTGCATCACCCCAACAATAAAATTAAAAATAAAGAAAAGAAAAGAAACCCTCAGGACACAGTATACTCCAAAGAAACCTTCTCCAAACTATGTGGAAGCAAGCTATAGAAGGGGAAACAGAGTCACTGTAAGACACATACAGCTCTTCTATTTGTTCTATAACTATGGCTAGTTCATGGTTCCTGGCCCTCAGGTTTCTCATCATTATACCTATCGCCTTCTTTCTTTTCCTTTTTCTTTTTCTTTTCTGTTTTTGTTCTTGTTGCTGTTGTTCCAATACTTGGGACTTGAACTCAAGACCTGGATCCTGTCCTTTAGTTTTCTCACTCCAGGCTGTTGTTGAACCACACCTCCTCCACTTCCAAGTTTTCAGTGGTTAACTGGAGAGTTGAGTCTCAGGGACTTTTCTTCCTAGACTGGCTTTGAACCATAATCCTCCAATCTCAGCCTTCTGAGTAGTTAGGATTACAGATGTGAGCCACCAGAGCTCAGCACCATCACCTTCTTTATAACACTGTTGTTGATATTAAATTATCTGATGCTGTTTTGTAAGTATATGAAACTCAACAGAGTGGAGGCTCCTTATGAAGTCTCTTGTTTCTGATTAGAATGATTCAATTAATAGCAGCCTTGAGAAACAAAAACATCATTATAGATCTAATTATATGATGTAGGGCCTGTTTGCATTTTCCATCTAAATACTAGGTCTTCCACTCACTGGGTTTTGTTGTTGTTGTTTCGGTATTTATGGGGCATTTTGTGTAAATTTAAGCAAGTTACTTAATTTTTCAGAACTGGAGCATTTGTCTCTGTGAGCTAAAAATGAGAAAAATACCTCATCAGGAGGAGCTTTAAGAAAGTACCTAAAGCCAGGCACAGTGGTATACACCTGTAATCCTAGCTTCTTCCTAGGTGGAGGCAGGAGGATCATGGTTTGAGGTTAGTAAGACAAATGCACAATACTCTACATGCACAAATAAACTAAAACAAAAGAAAGGGCTACGGACATGACTCAAGTGGTACAGCAATGGTAGAGCACAAGGTGCTGAGTTCAATCCCCAGTACAAAGAAAGGAGAGGAGAAGAATGAGGGTGGGAAGAGGAAGGGGAAGAGAGAGGAGGGGATGGGAAGGGTAGAAGATGTGGGGAAGGAGGAAGGAAAAACCTAACACAGCATCCAGTAAAAAAAGGAGGAGAGAGGGAGGGAAGGAGAAAGGGAGAACCTAACACAGCACCTAGCACAGAACGGCTGTAGTTATTGTGTGTTTTAGTGCTGTGGTTCTCAACCCACGTTGAACTCACATGAGAGTTTTTCACACACAAATACGTGGATCTGCCCCCTGCCCCCTGAGAGCATGAGTCCACAGGTCCAGGTGAAACTCAAGCGCTGGTATTTTTGAAAGCTTCCTGAAGAGATGTTTACAAGCATGCAGGGCTGAAGAGTATTCCCTAGCAGATGACATTGCATACTCATTTGTTTTTTAGTGTGAGTTTTTTTTTTTTTTAACGTCTGTCCCTAAGAGACTGGTCAGAAGAGCAAGAATTCTGGGCATCATCAAAAATTCAATCCACCTGCACCTCCAAGCCTTTGATAAGAAGTAGGCAGCCAAGGACTTGCAATCCATTTTATTCTGACAAAAAAAAAATAATTCAGAGTCCTTTTTTTTAAGAGTCTTGAACTGGAAAGGTGGTAAGAAGTTTAACCTAAGCCTCACACATAAAATATGGGAACTCCCAGTAGATTAGGGATTTATATCTGGGGTAATTCCAGGGTTTTGTCCTCCCAAGAGATATAAATTGAGGCCTTGAGAGTTTAATGTCGGGGAGGAAGAAGTGTTCTCCTAACGACACATTAAATGTCAGGGCTCTGCTAACGCAGAAGGATAGAAAAGCACCTTCCAGAGAACAGCGGGTGGCGTGGGGCCTGGGGGTTGATTCAACTCTCCCAATTTAGGTTTCCAAGCATCCAAGGCTAGGTCACTGAGAACCTTCTTTTTCCCTATAGGTTTATGGTATTAGTTACCCAATAAAAGTTGGGTTAATTTTACAACCCAAGTAAAATTTAAGCCAAAAAGAATTCAACATTGCTGTAGGATTTATGAAAGTAAACATATGGAGTGCTTGCAGGATTGGGCAATGTTAAAATTTCAATGTCTTTATGTCAAGTATGTGATATATTCATTTAGATGTGAACTGAAAGGTTAATTTTATTTTTAAGGGCTTTGCAATAGAGACTCTTTTCAGGGCTAAACTGAAGATCCTTTCCCATCTCCAGCTTTATAAGCCTGTATCAAAGATGGAAGCTATGGAAAACTAGTATCTCATCAGACATTTTTCATTTCAAGTTTCTGCCTTCCTGGGCTGTCTAGACTTTGTAGACTGAGATTCCTACACTAAAGTCCCAGCAGGAAAGGGGAGCACCAGAACTCAACCACAGTCCATGTTACAAAGTAAGAGCTTCGTAACTAACTTTTAAGTAAACATGTTCTTGGATCAAATTCTTTAAAATGATCCATAGCAGCCAGGCATGATGATATCTGATTGGAATCTAGCCACTGGAGAGGCTGTGAAGCTGGAGGATTCTGAGTTGGAGGCCACCATGACAAACATAGTTGAGATCCTCTTCAAAATTAAATATGGGGTAGGTGCTGGTGGCTCACACCTATGATCCTAGCTACTCAGGGGGCTATGGTCTGACAATTGCCAACATGAGCAAGAAAGTCTATGAGCCAGCTGTGAGACTGTGGCTCAAGTAGTAGATTCCCAGCAGAAAAGCTAAGGGAGAATATTCAGGCCTTAAGTTTGAGCCCCAATAGTGGCACTAAACAAATAAGTAAATAAATAAATAGTAGGCTGGGGTATAACACAATGTAGAGAACTTGCCCAGCATCTTGGAGGTTTTATAGTATAAGCTAGAATCATCATGACTTTTACTTGGAAGCATGCTAGCCTATTACTACCTCTATTTAGTAGATAAGACATCTACCTCTGTAATCCTGGCTACTCAGGAGGATGAGATCTGAAGCTCTCAAGTCAAAACTAATCCAGCAAATAACCCCAGAGATTCTTACCTTCAATTAACCAACAACAACAACAAAACATTATGTGTGAGTAAAAGAAAAAAAGCACAGGTAGAACACTAGGCCCTGAGTTTAAACCTCAGTACCAACACGCACAGTGTCTGGAGAACAAAATTCCTTTCTTGTTTAACACAGGGGCACAGGCAGATAAGCTGTCACTCCTGAGCCTTAGGTTTCTTTGTTAGTATGTGTGTGCACTCACACATGCTACAGTGTGCATGCAAGCCAATCCTGGGACTTGAACTCAAGGCTCAGGCATGTCTCTGAAGTTTGTTTGCTCAAGGCTAGCACTCTACCACTTGAAGCATAGCTTCACTTCTGGCTTTTTGGTGGTTAATTGGAGATAAAATTCTCACAGACTTATCTGCCTCTACTGGCTTTGCACAAAAATGGTCATATCTCAGCCTCCTGGTGTAGCTAGCATAACAGGTGTGACCCACAGGTACCCAGCTTCTCCTCACTTTTCACGGAGAAAAAAGCAAATTGTGCCAGGGCGAGGTGACTCATGCCTGTAATCCTAGCTACTCAGGAGGCTGAGATCTGAGGATCAAGCTTCAAAGCCAGACTGGGCACAAAAAGACCTGAGACTCTTATCTGCAATTAACCTCTAGAAAATGGGAAGTGAGGATTGGCTCAAGGGTAAGGCCTTGAGCTGAAGAACTGAAGGACAGTGCCCAGGCCAAGTTCAAGCCCCATGACCCACACAAAAAAATTATATTAGGGAGGTGGTGTGTAGACAGCGGCCAGGTAAGCCACCCAAGCCAGGTGTGTCACCCAGGCAAAAGTCAGCCCTCCAGGGTGGTGATCGCTGCCCTAGGGACTGCTGTGTTCTGCCCTCCGCATCTTGTGTTCCTCGTTGGCTCCCGTGGGAAGTCACGGCTGCCCAGCATCCTGTGGGAGGTTATGGTTATGGAGATGGCTTCTTTGCTTCCTGTCGAGTCTCATCACCTTGAATCCTAAGTTCTACTGTTTCCAGCACCGGCCATTCTGGCACTCCCATGTTCTTGAGTCCCTCTATGTTCAAATCCAGATCCACTTCCTTGTTACTTATTATTGTAATTTTGAAGCAGCAGAGTTTTAAGAAGGCTGTTTTCAAAAACTTTTAGGAGGCCAGGAAGGCAAGGTTAAAGTCCTCATTCTCTTGAGCTGTCCTTGGGTTTTCGGTGAGTCGTCTTCACTCTAGGCTTGTATCTTACCCCAACCATCTTTCTGCAGGGGAGAGATGGTGGGTGTTAACCAATGGGTAAGGAGCTACATGATCCAGCTGCCCTCTGGCTCCTCCCAGTGGTACCTAGCTTCTTATCCTGTCTCCCCACCCCTGTTAATTGACATGTCAAGCTGAATAAATCTTGGGGCCGATACACCCACGCCTTTGTAGCAAATGAAGCAGAAATAATATGTGCTTAAAAAACAAAAAACTGTACAATATGTGCCCAGATTTCCAACTCATTTCCTCTTTACTCTTACAGCTACATCATCTTCCAGCCCACCACCAGCTGCGAAAATAAAAGCATTTTTTCCTCCCATATTTAAGGATGATTTTGTGCTTCAGGATGACTTTCCGGGGGTATAGGAAACTTGACCAACATAGCCAACAGATGTTTTAAGTGATGTTTTGGGAACTGAGCAAAAAAAAAAAAAAAGCCTTATTCTTTAATATATGGTACCCAACTGCGCCGCCTAGTGACTGTGTTGGGTATTGCTCATAGTGGACTCTGATGTCTGTCCTAACTGCTCTGCTTTACTCTGCATTGCTTTTAGAGATGAGTATGAAGAAGACGGATTCTGTCAGCCATACCGAGGGATTGCATGTGCTCGATTTATTGGCAACCGTACTGTTTACATGGAGTCTTTGCACATGCAAGGGGAAATAGAAAATCAGATCACAGGTGGGTGACACCAATGAGAATGATATATCTTTCCCCCTTGCATAACTTTTTCTCACCTAAACTTTTACTGAGCTGTGTTTCTCTTGACAAAGGATTAGGCTAAGCATGAAGGTGGAGAACAGGCCAATGAAGAGGCATGAGATGTGATCTCTGTGCTTTGGAATTTACATTACAATAATCTATTGAAGGTTGTCCTGAGAGGAAAAGGAAGCTTTGAGGAATCTCACATTCATTCAAGCACTCAATAAATATTTTTGGAGTGCTTTTTGGTGTTCCAGGAACTTCTGTGCACTGGTGATACCATGGTTGGTAAATAAGCCAGGTATGATTCTGCCCTCACGGAGCTTACTATGTGAAAGCAGCTTGAATGTGGACTGAAATGACTTTAGAGTCCAGAGGCAGGACTCTCAGCACAAAGCTGTCTTCATAGTTAGCATGTCTTGGGGAAAACAGTTTACTCAGCAAGAAAATCTCATCTTTACCTCTGACCTGACTGACTGACCCTGCTGATCTTAGGTGTCTCCTTGCTGTACCTTGCATTATTTATTTGAAACTGGATTTCTTTGGATGGAAATCTATTGTGTAACTACTCCTATCATGCATGAGTGAGGGAACTATAAGACATCTTTGTCCCATTTCATAAATATGTTTGTTGTGCCTGTGTGCCACCTGCATTAAAGCAGCCTTTATGAAATTCTAATGCAGTGACCAGATTCAGCAACTATAAATATAGGACACCTTGTTACATTGAAACCACAGACAACCAGCAAACAATTTCTAACAGAAGCAATGCATGTTTTTTTTTCCTTTCCTGAAATTTAAATGTAGCTGCTTATAGTTTATCTGACAACTTAAGGAACACAGAATGGCCAAAGATCCAGAGCCTATGTCCTCTGAGAAATTTGAAGGAACTGAGAGGAAGTTTGGGGGAAAGGGGGAAGCAGCCGTTTTACCAAAAGAAGGAGCTAGAGGAGATGTCCAGTGCCACTTGCTGAAACCCTCAGGCTTTCCAGAATAATAAGACTGAAATTTTCAAGGGTCCACACAGCACTGGTGGGGAGGAGCTGTTGAAGTCATGCCTCAAACTAAGAACATTTTAACATACTTTTAACTAAGAATATACCTAAGTAAATGGTGTTCTGATTTTTTAAATTGCTAATCCAATAATGATAATCATTTCTTGAGTCTGATCATCCAGCACCAATTTACTGGAAAGTATTACAGTTTTGTTTGTTTTTTTTTGTTATCTTATTGTTGTTGGGGGTTTTTTTGGTTGTTTTTTTGTTGTTGTTGTTGTTGTATTTTGCCAGTCATGGGGCTTGAGCTCAGGGCCTGAGCACTGTCCTAGGACTTTCTTCAAGGCTAGAGCTCTACCACTTGAGCCACAGCACCACTTCCAGCTTTTTCTGACTATGTGGTACTAAGGAATTGAATTTAGAGCCTCATGTATGCTAGGCGAGTTTTTTACCTCCCGGACCTTAGAGATTTTATTTTTATTTTTATTTTAATCCATCTATCCTTGCTGAAACTAGCACTTCTCTAATTTATGGGTAGTCCTGGTTTCTCACAGGCTATTACCTTTCTACAGGATCACTATCTTAAGGAATACTTAGGGAAACTGGTCGACCTCCTGTGATGCCTTGAGAGGCCAGTGTTCTGCATACGATAATCTCATTAGGTAGGAGGTTCGTAAGCTGAAGCACATTCATGATATGTGCTGGAGCAATCGAATTGTGGTCTTTGCGAACTTCCAACTGGGCTGCCTCATTGTGAGAAGATGAGGCAGAAAGTATTCAAGCCACAAAGAAATCATGCAAGTATCCCAGAGCCATCCAGCATTCTCTGCCATCTGGCAAGGCACAGAATTAAATGTTGCACTGGGTCTCGAGGCCTAGGCTGTCTAAATGTCTCAGAAACCTCACCAAACTAATAAAGAGGACCAGAGGAAACATGAAGTTCCATTACTCTGTAGTAAAAAAAAGAAAAAAAGAAAAAAAGAAAAATATATTGTCCTTTAACCTAATTAATTCTTTTTTATTAGGAAATGGCACTTATGTAATTTAATCCTGTTTTTTTAACTTTGTAGTCAAAATGTTTTTTGTTTGCTTTTTTTTTTTTCCCCCTCTCAATCCAGTGAAAGTAAAGCTGCTGAGACATCTGAAATGAATCTCTGTGTCAGGCCAGCAAATTCCTCCCCATGTGTATTTAGATCTGATCTCTGTTGACTAGATAACAGAGCAGATAAACCCTGGCCTCTGGGAGTTAATAACTATGTTTGCTTTGCAGCCGCTTTCACCATGATTGGCACCTCCAGTCACTTATCTGATAAGTGCTCCCAGTTTGCCATTCCTTCCTTGTGCCACTATGCCTTCCCATACTGTGACGAGACCTCCTCCATCCCCAAGCCCCGGGACTTGTGTCGGGATGAATGTGAGATCCTGGAGAATGTTCTGTGTCAAACAGAATACATTTTTGCAAGATCAAATCCCATGATTTTGATGAGGTTAAAACTACCAAACTGTGAGGATCTTCCTCAGCCAGAGAGCCCAGAAGCTGCAAACTGCATCCGGATCGGAATTCCCATGGCAGATCCTATCAATAAAAGTAAGTGATAGCCTTGGGGCCAGCAACCCTTTGGCACAGTGATAAGTGTCAGCACACTGGACATCGATGCATGGTCATTCTTCCCATGGGAACAGTTTCCATGAGCAATCACTCTGCCTTCCAGTGGGCTAAAGTCCGCACTTGAAGACTCAGTGAGGGATGAGGAACAGTTACTGGTATCTAGTATAGCTATTTAAAAATACAGAGTATAGTTTCTCAAAAACTTCAACATAGAATTATCATGCTGTCTAGAAACAATAAATAGCTCATATAAGATTGTTCACAATAGCCAACAGATGGAAACATACCAAATGTCCATCTGTACATGAGTGGATGAAAATTATGATCTATCAACATAATGAAATACTATTTACCCATTTAAAAGAATGGCAAAGCAGATACATGCTACAACTCTGCTGAAACCTAAAAACATTATATTACATGAAAGAAGTTAAATACCCCTTATAATTCTCTGTAGATGACATTTCCAGAATAGACAGTTGCATTGTGATTGATAGGGGGAGGTTCTAGAGATGTAGCGGGTATGGAGCTTCATTTTGAGATGACAGAAGTTCTAGAACCTATTAATAATCAAGTACCACAATAGGGACAACTATTTTATGGCACATATATACTCTTGTACCAGTTTAACAAAAATGTATGTGAAGGCCTGTCCTCATCCTGTACCCTTTCAGCACTGCCAAACCAGAGACAGCTCCTCTGCACCTACCTTTCACAATTAACTTTCACAATTAGTCCCTTTTGGACTAATTAATGAAACTAATAAATGCACTTAAAATGCTCAGACCTAGCTCAGTGCATCGTGACCATTCAAAAACATCACTATTACTGCCATCGTGATTTCTGTGGTTACCTGTCCAGCCCAGCATCACAAACTGCTCTAACACCCACTAGAAACCCAGAAATTAAGGAAGTGACTCTTGTGCCTCTAGGACCTGCCCCAGTTCTGATTTCTTCTGTGTTCAATATTAAAAAGTCCTTGTAGAAGACTGCTTTCATTCCTGAAGCCTAAGCTTGAAATCCTCCCAGGAATGTAACGGCAAGGCAGGCCCCTGTGTCCTGGCCCAGCAAGCAGGGAGACTGCCCAGCAGACAAGCCTGGCCTCTAGGTGAAAAACCTTTCCTCCCTTCACCACCCCCGGAACTGCCATCTGCCCCCATAGGCATCATCTCTGTTTCTATCTAGCAGTCTGGGTTTGTCTTTTGTTTTTCAGATCACAAGTGTTATAACAGCACAGGTGTAGACTACCGGGGAACTGTCAGTGTGACCAAATCAGGGCGCCAGTGCCAGCCATGGAATTCCCAGTACCCCCACATGCACACTTTCACCGCCCTGCGCTTCCCAGAGCTCAATGGGGGCCATTCCTACTGCCGCAACCCAGGGAATCAGAAGGAAGCACCCTGGTGCTTTACTTTGGATGAAAACTTGAAGTCTGACCTGTGTGACATCCCAGAATGTGGTAAGTAGAGGTCACTGCCTCTAAGGGGTTCAGTAACATTGCAAAATGTCTCTGCCCTACCACGTTCACTTTGGAGAATTCTAAAGAGAAGGCAGAATTTGATGGATGGGATTTGCTTGATCTCTACCCATTTCTAGAGTCGATAAACTTTGCCATTGCTGCACAAAACACCACAACGAACACCAAAACACACTCATGAGAAGTAGCTCCATTTATACCTGTAGACATTATATTTGTGGATATCCGGTGGCACAGGTGAGACACCTTATCATAGACATCACTGTGGAACAACAGTGTTGTCCTTGGAGGTTCCTGTCCAGGTGTATCCACAACAGGTATGCAAGAAGAAAGCCATCCGTGAGAACCTTCAAAAGGCAGGAGGAATCTACAACTATTGCTAAGTGATCTGGGGAAATCTGGATAAACTGTCCTTTGTGTCACCCAGTAATACAGTGTGGGTATCTAGAAAGAGACTTCAGTTACCAGATCATTTGGTTCTAGGACATGTTCATAAAGTAAGAAAAAAGGAAGGAAACTTTTGGTGAGGGAGTGGGCCTCTAACTAGATGGTTATTCATTCAGTGATATTCTGTGATCCAGACAGGAGAAGAGGCAAAAAACCTTACATGAGTCATTGGTTTTTTTGCCAGTTACGGGCTTGAGCTCAGGGCCTGAGCACTGTCCATAGATTCTTTCAAGGCTAGAGCTCTACCACTTGAGCCTCAGCACCACTTCTGGCTTTTTTCTATGTATGTGGTACGGAGGAATCGAACCCCAGTCTTCGTGCATGCTAGGCAAGCACTCTACCACTAGGCCAAACTCCCGGCCCCATGATCTCACATTTTTAAAGGATAACTTTGGCATCAGGGTTGAGATTAGACTCGAGGAAGGATGCCATAGCAGACCACTGGGAGCTCCTGTGATCATCAAGTGGCAAGCTGTGGTGGACTTCAAGGGAGAAGGACGAAGAGAATACGTCAGTGGACAGACACAGGTTATATTTCAAAAGTGGAGCTAACAGGGATGACTGGCAGATTAAATATGGAATATAAATTCAGGAATGATTCCAGAATTTGGAACTTAGATCAATTTTTGCTGAGAGGAAGAAAAAATATAAAGAAAGAAGTTCTGTGAGAGCTGAACCAAATACTCTAAAGAATGGGTGCATTGTTCACTCCCCTGGGCCAACAACATTGCCCTTTGGGTGGACTTCCAACCCTTAGTTCTTAGTTAATGCCCCTCAGAAGAGAAATAATTTCCCCCACACATTGGAAAAGTTGTTGATAATCTGATCAAATGAGTGAAGCTCTATTACAATTAGTTTAAGTAAAATGTAGGCATTATATATAAAAGGCATTAATTTTCATTCCAGTGGCTTTTCTAAAGCACTTTCAGTAAACTTGAATTAATAGGAAAAGAAGCCATGAAAAGTCTTTCAGACTGGGTAGAAACAAAGACCATGTATATCTACAAAATACCTATGTGTAGATAGATGGACAGATGGATGAACAGACAGACAGAAAGACAGGTAAATAGATAGGTAGACAGACAGACAGACAGATGATAGATAGATAGATAGATAATTGAGGCAAAATCTTTCATTTCACAATGAGGTACTCTGTGCCTATCATAGTTATCTCCATTCAGAACTTAGAACCGTGTTTTGGGCTAGTTTTTAATGAATGTGTTCAGATAAACACATTAGCCTGACTGAACAGTAGGGCCTGAAGACTTAGGTATATAAGTCACAGAGCCATCCACCACTGGGGTTAGACCTTGAGCCCCCATCTGTCAACATAAAGCTCTGAACAAACTCAAGGGCCATGAGTTTTTCCAAACACTGCTCTCACTTAAATGAATGCAAGAAAAATAAAGAACTACCATAGCCTCGACCTCTGGATTTCTTCACACTGGCTTCCCTTAGGTTATATATCAAAAATATGTCTCTGCAGGGTACTGGTGGCTCTCTCATATAGTCTTAGCTACTCAGGAGGCTGAGATCTGAGAAGAAAGGTTCAAAACCAGACAAAGTTGTGATATTGTTATCTCCAATTAGCCAGAAATGAAGATATGGATTACATGGTAGAAGCTATTCATAACCAAAAAAGAGTTAAGTTAGACAGTGAGGCACTATGTTCAAATACACACATGTGTGCCTATGCACACACACACACACACACACACACACACACACCACACACCAAGTTCCTTTGCTAATGAAGAAAGCTATTGTAGTTTTCTCAGCATCTTACTGATATTATTATTATCATTATTGGATTAATCAGTTCAATGGTATTAAAACCTCTCAGAATATTCCTTCCTAAATACCAATCTGTAGAGGACCAATTTCGAGGACCAGCTAACTCCAGTCATATGAACAATGGATTTAGATGTAAATTAAAACTAGAGATGACAAGGCAATGTTTACCACTAGGATTATTATTATTATTATTATTATTCCAGTTCTGGGCTTGAACTCAGGGCCTGTGCACTATACTTGAGCTTCCTCAAGGCTATCGCTCTATGACTTGAACCACAGCACCACTTCTGTTTATGTGGTACCCAGGAATCGAATCCAGAGCTTCATGCATCTACCACTAGGCCATGCTCCCAGTACAAGGATTATTTTTTAAGGGCATTCTCATTTCATTTAGAAAGAAAATAGTTCTTGTGTTCTTCAAACCAAGCCACAAATACATCCATTAAAGGAATAGGGAATTCTTGGCATGGGATCTACAAGAGGCTGCCGAGAGAACAGTGTAAGAAGAGAGTGGGTTAGTGTCTGCTCTAAGGCACTCTTGGCTTCTCAGAGTCACCCCTGAGCAGCCTACCACTGACAAAATCATCACAATGGAATCCCGCTCTTATAACTTCTACAGAATATTTGATGTCCTTCGTCTCCTTTCATTGCCCCTCAAACTGTGAGATGTAGGAATCTGCAGTGCTATTTTACCAGAGGAGAATGCCAAAGTCCTGAGCAATGCCTGGGACTCACTTCCCATCACCAGGTAGTTTAAAGCCTCCTACCATGAGGACCACAGTTTTTCCTCTGCACCACTGCTTCTCAACTCATAGCACAATTCCCCTCCAGGCTAAAGCCAGCAATATGACCTAGGGAGGCTGGAGGATGCTACTAGATGTGTAAAATACCCTTTAATATTTGCAACACCCACAGAGGGATTATCCAGCCCAAAGTATCTATAATGCCAGAGATGAATAACTTTTCTACACTATACAATTGTACACTGTAGAACAACAATAATTTGAAGTAGTCATGATCATTTATTGTATACTCAGTAGATCAAAAATGATGTTGAGAATAATATGCATTGGCTCAAGATTTTATGCCCCTAGAAAGAGGGTTTTATTATCTGTATGAATGAAAAGCATAACTTAGAGAGGTTAAGTAGTCCAAGGCCACATATTTTACCAAGGACTCAACCAAGGGCTCAAACCCAAGGCTTGCCTTTCAAACTGTGACTTATGTATGCATGTTGATTGATTAGATATATGGACAGATGATAGGTAGGTACATAGGGAGAGGGGGGTGGAGGGAGAGAGGGAGGGAGAATTAAACATAGTTTTTATCTCACAATAAGTTTTCTTCTTTTTTTTTTTTTTGCCAGTCCTGATGCTTGAACTTAGGGTCTGAGCACTGTCCTTGTATTTTCTCAAGGCTAGAGCTCTATCACTTGAGCCACAGCACCACTGAGTCCTTTGTCTTCTCCATACCAAATGAGATTAGAATGTTCCTGTGTGTGTGTGTGTGTGTGTGTGTTTATGGCATTTGGGTTCAAAACTAGTTTTCTACCACTTGAGCCACAGAGCCACATCTGGCTTTTTCTGAGTAGTTTATTGAAGTCTCACAGACATTCCTAACTAGGCTGGCTTTGAACTGTAATCCTTGGGTCTCAGCCTTCTGAGTAGCTAGGATTCAGCTTCCTGCATACTTTGGTTAGGTCAAAGTTAAGGAAATTTCAAAATTACCATGGGGTTTCTCATTGTTGGCACTGATTAATTTTGTTTTACCTCCAGTTAAAAAAGGCTAAAGGTTAGATTTAACTAAATAGAAAAATGTTCATGTACTTTCTAGAATTAAGGCACTTGGAGAACAGTTACCATTTTTTTTCATCTGAAATCTAGAACTGAATAAAGATATAAGTAAAACAAAATACGGCTGCCGTGAATTCTGGAAATTAATTGACTAGGATTATGTGAAAAGATCCAGAATATGCTTAGAGGAGGAGGAAAAAAGGAGGATAATTTGAGCAACACCTGTCCTCTTCACTTTCCTGTATGTCTTACACTCTAGGCATCTGATCATGAGAATTATTTATTTATTTATTCATCCATTCACAAAATCCAATGCATGTTGACCTTGTACTCTGTTTCAGACTCTGTGAATAAGCTAGACTAAATCAGGCCCTCATGGACTTTACTGTCTAGTGAGAGAACCCACTGTACAAAGGCTGAGTCACATTAAACACTGCCAAATACTCCCCCACATCTGCCCCTGTGTGCTTTCACAGTGGTGGCTATTGCTACTTATTGAATGCAGTGCTACATTAAAAAAAAAAACTTATTCATGTAGCTTATTTACTTCAACATATCTGTAACATCATTTCAAATTACTATTAATACAAAATATTAATGAGATTCTAAAGATTTGTGTTCATACTCAGTTTCTGAAATCTGGTGTATAGTTTTCAACTGATGTGCATCTTATTTTGGAAAAATTCACATTTCAAGTGGTAATTGGAGACGTGTAGCTGATGACAGCCACATCGGGCAGTATGTACTTGATTTCAACTAAGTGATCACCTAGAGGAATAGTCTTGCCCTATAAGAACTCTGATATATTAATCCTTTATCAAGCAAGTTGGTTACTTAGTTTGAGAGTTTATTCACTTTCATATTTCAAACAATCTGATGGAAACTGGCCATAGGAAGATCTAATATCTTCTATATTTTGTCTTTCTTCTTCTTTTTTTTGGGGGGGGGTTGGTTAAGGGGCTTGAACTCTGGGCCTGGTTGTTGTCCCTGAGCTCATCAGCTCAAGGCCAGTCCTCTACTACTTGAGCCGCGGTGCCACTTCCAATTTTCTGATGGACTTTCATGTCCAGGTTAGGCTCTAAACCATGATCCTCAGATCTCAGCCTCCTGAGCAGTCACTGGCCTCTGGCTGTTTTTCATTTTTAATGAAGAGATTCTGTTTCAAGGATCTCTAATGCATGAAAAAAATTAAGATCAGTGTTATATAAAAAGTCACAATAAATGTGGTAAATGAACTGAATCCTCACAGTATTCATAAGTTTGCAGTATTGTTGTCATTTTATTGATGAGAAAGCAGAGGCATTAGTGCATTTACTACAGTCAAGATCTAAACCAGATCCCAGAACTCTAGCTCTCACACTATCCACAGTGCCAGACCTATTATCAGATGAAATTCTGGTTTGTATCAGAGAAATAAACATCCCTTGATCATTTTCTCTTTTTTATTTCTTTTTATTTCTTTTTATTTCTTTTTTTTTTTTTTTTGCCAGTCCTGGGATTGAGCTCAGGGCCTGAGCACTGTCCTTGGACTTTCTCAAGGCTAGAGCTATACCACTTGAGCCTCAGCACCACTTCCGGCTTTTTTCTATGTATGTGGTACCAAGGAATCGAACCCAGGTCTTCATGCATGCTAGGCAAGCACTTTAACCACTAGGCCAAACTCCCGGCCCCTCTTTTTTATTTCTTTTTAATCCATCATGTTAACTCTCTGGGTCTCAGGTATGCTGCCCATAGGGTTTTCTTGTTCATAATTTGAGGGATTCAGGAAAAGATCCCTCTAGCTACAAAGACATCTTCAGAAGCTCTAGGATGTTCCATTTACTCAGCTCTAATGTGGTCCAGCTCTGTCCAGATCTTCCTGTGTTTTTGCTTTGTTCCTTTTTGTCCCATCTGCCCTGCTCTCCTGACAGCCTTTGATCTCTAGTCCTCAAAGCCAGCTATCTTTCCAGAGATCTTGCCTGCCCAGCATACTATTAGGATTTTGGTCATCCTCTAAGCTTCGTACCTTGGACCACGTGGAAACTCAATTGAGAATTTTCTTTTTATCTGGTATGCAGGCACTCCTCCCTGATTTGCCATTTCACTGTAACCTTTATCAATGTTCTAACCAGCTCTGAGGCTGGAGCTCCTTCTGCAATGCTCTGGCCATTTTACTTGGACTGTATTCTGCCCAAATGATTTATGTCTCAATCTTCTGCTGGTTGAGATCCCAAATAGAGACAAAATCCTGTCTGTGTTTTCGTTTTCAAGACTTGACCCATTATTTTTAGTTGATCAAGTTTTATGGCCATGTTTCTTCTAGCCATACCAAAGTTACCTCTTCTTTTCTTTAAGTAAAGGTTCCTTCCTCTCTTAAACCATCAAAATTCCCAAGCAGCGGTATTGCTTTCATTCCTAAACCAGCTTCACCAGGGTTCCCACTGAAACTATTTGGAGATTTTATACCTCACTTTTATATTTCCTTTCAAGACCTGGCCTTGCAACAATTTGCCAAAGGGCACATTGCCCACTTCTGTGCCTGAGTAGCCTCGACTTGTCCCACAACTTTACAAACAACCCCCACTCTGGGTTGTGCTTTGCTACAGACCATTTTCTACAGTGGAAGTTTACAGTTTGGGGTAAGGCAGCTGTTTTCCAGATTGTGAACACTATAGTTTTTAACTCACTCTGTCAGCAGTCTTCTCCCATATTTCACAGCAGACCTGTTGTAAGGCAGTTTGTCTTTCAGCCATTTCTTCAAACTGAAATTGAACAGTACAGTGAGTGGGAGGGTGGGAAGGGGAAGAAAGGAAGGAGTCGAGCAGTACTTTGTATAGCTTCAAGTTTTCTGGAAGTTATTTTTATGCTACAGACATTTCTAATATGTATTTAAATGCCCAGTCTGTACATGTTTTCAACAAAGCATGGTAGTGACTTATAGCTTAGTCATATCCATATATGGTTTTTTTTGCCAGTCTTGGGCTTGAGCTCAGGGCCTGAGCACTGTGCTTGGACTTTCTCAAGACTAGAACTCTACGACTTGAGCCTCAGCACCACTTCCGGCTTTCTTCTATGTATGTGGTATGGAGGAATTGAACCCGAGTCTTTGTGCATGCTAGACAAGCATTCTACCACTAGGCCAAACTCCCGGCCCAAAGTTTTCCTTTAAAAAAAAATTTATGTCCCCAGCATACATTCTATCCTTTCCCCAGTGTGTCAGCTGTTCTTGAGATATGCCACCACTTGAGTAAGAAATGCTCGCCCTTGGGTGACAGAATTCTGGTATAGCACTACAATGAATGTAGCACTTGGCTCTATTCAAGAAACAAATGGCACAAGCAAAAAGAGGGATTTTGTGAAGAAGTTGTTTATGAAGATGCTTTTCAAGGCATTAATAAGAAAAAATACAAGTCAAAGTGTGAACCACAATGGAAGGTCTTACCGCCCAGGTTAGTAACTTTAGTTACCATAGTAACCTTACCCCCATAGAGTATAGACAGGGTATGCTACACCCTTTGGTAGAGAAATGCAGCCAGCCATCAGCAACCCTGTAAGGAAGAAGCAAAAGGAACAAACATGTCAGCCATACACTTCCTGTCACCATCTCCTGCCAGTGGCTCCCGATGGCTGAACATAACTAGAAGCTAGAAGCCAAGTGTTCACTGGTGCTATTCACAGTGGTCAGACTCAGCATTAAGCCAGAGAGAAAAAGACTTAAAGCATATGTGGTGGGTTGAGAGATGCTTGGGAAAACATTACTGACTTTATTCTCTTACATAAGAAAGCCAAAAATTTGACAAAGACCTAAATAAGTATGTTGTCTCAGTGCATTAAATTGTCATTGCACGTTCCATTCTCAGACTTTGTGAGTTTGACTCTTCCAGATCTCCTGTGTAAGTGAAATAAATGAACTATGCATCTTTCTGTGACTGGCTTACTATTAACATAGTATATTCAAGGTTGATCAGGTGGTGCATGTAACAGGACTTCTTTATTTTTGAAAATGGAGTAATATTCCATGGTACACATACCCCCATGTTTTATTCATCCATTTTATGGCTTCTAAGTATTTGTCCAAGAGAATTGGAAACAGGATCTTAAAGAGTTACTTTCATGCCCATGTTCCTTGGAATATAATTCACAAGGCTAAGAGTGGAATCAACCCAAATAGTTATGAATGCCAGAACTGAGGAGAGGAAGAAATACAGAGAGCTGCTCAATAGATAGGACTTTCAATTTTGCAAAAGCAAGCTGGTTACATAATCATGTGAATATACTTTACTGATTATACAATTAAACATGGTTGAGATGATACATTTTATGTGGTTGTGTGGGGGAGGGTGTGTGCGCATGTTCCAGTTCTGGTGCTTGAACTCAGGGCCTGGGTACTGCCCCTGAGTTTTTTCACTCAAGGCTAGCATTCTATCTACTTGGTCACAGCTCCACCTCTAGCTTTTGTGTGTGTGTCGGGTGGGGGGGGGGGACTTAATTGAAGATAAGAATCTCCACAAACTTGGGGATAAGGGAAGGGAAAGGGAGACAAAAAATAATGCACAGCCAGGCGTAGTGGCTCACATCTGTAATCCTAGCTACTCAGGAGGCTGAGATCTGAGGATCAAGGTTCAAAGCCAGCCCCAGCACATAAGGACCTGAGACTCTTATCTGCAATTAACCTCTAGGGGAAAAAAAATGGGAAGTGGGCTTGGCTCAAGGGTAGGGCAGTAGCCTAGAACTGAAGAGCTCAAGGACAATGCCCAAGCCCAGAGGTGGGGTGATAGCCTTGAGCTGAAGAGCTCAGAGACAGCTCCCAGGCCAAGTTCAAGCCCCATGACCCACAAAAAATAATAGTAATAATAATAATGCACCCATTGAGGAATGTAACTGTAATCCCTCTATACATTACCCCAACAATTTTTTAAAATAATTAAAAAATTAAAAAAATAGAAATCACAAACTTCTGTGCCAGGGCTGGCATCAAATCATGATCTTCACATCTCAGCCTCCTGAGTATCTAAGATTATAGGCATGAGCCACCAATACCTGGCTTATGATAATTTTTAGTCACCATCTGTCAGTTTGTACAAGTGGCTATGGGGGTATTTTAATATTCATATGTATATGTATATATATGTATATATATATATGTAAGGCATCTTGATCAGAGTCACCTCCAGTGTCATTCCCCCTCCTCCCCTTTCTTCCCTACAAGAACAGTCGGTCCCTGCGAACGTTATTACCCTCTTTTCTCATGTATACATAAGTATTTTGGGTTTGGGCTTTTGTTTTGTTTTTATGCATGCACTGGCGCTTGAACTCAGGTCCTTGCATGTTTGCTTGATCTTTTTGCTCAAAAGCTAGCACTCTGCCACTTGAGCACAGGCTCTTGGATTTGTTCGTGTGACCTGGCTTCAAACTGCCATCCTTAGATCTCAGCCTCTTGAGTATATATGATTACAGGTGTGAGCCACTTGCTCACACAAGTTCTGTGTTTTTTTATAATTAAATATTTTTCTAATTATCAAAAAATATTCATTTAGGCTGGGAGTTTGGCCTAGTGGTAGAGCGTTGCCTAACATCCACGAAGACCCGGGTTCAATTTCTCAGTACCACATACATAGAAAAAAGCCAGAAATGGTGCTGTGGCTCAAGTAGTAAAATGCCAGCTTTGAGGAAAAAGCCCAAGGACAGTGCTCAGGCTCTGAGTTCAAGGCCCAGGACTGACAAAAAAAGAAAAAAAGTTCATCTAATTTTAACAAACTCGTATAGATTCTAGTTACTAAGATTGTTCTCTCAAGTGCTCATAGTGCCATTTCTGCAGAGAAAAACAAATGCATAGCCAGTGTGGCCTATTCAACAGTTTTTGAAGGAATTAATTTGAGACTAGGCAATAGATATTAAAAATCTACTTCATACTTCCATCAGCAAGTAAAGAGAATAAACAGCAAGGCTCAGCATGCCTGAAGGCCTAATTCTTTCTCCTTTCTTCTTGGGCTTTTGGAAGTGTGCTTAAATAGCACTGGGACAGCCCAATGTGGGCTACAGACCCACTTATTTTAGTTTTCATATAATAAATGATAGCAATTCCTGTTCTCTTTAGTTTTAATTTTTTTTCCCCAGACAAGATCGTAATTTAAACTTGTTTCATTTCCTTGGAATTCTATGGTTCTGTAAGATTCCTTCCCACCTTTGCCATATTTAATATCAGAGCATTTTCTTGTTTTAACTCAAAGTAATATCCCAGATGATGTTTCACTTTACAAAAGTACCCCTTGAATAAGAAATCATGTTTACCTTCCTTTAAGCCCCAGGGTAAGAAAAGAGTATTTTTGCTCTATTATATTTAATTACTAATCAAAGTATTGAATATCATTGTAAAAATAAAACCAGAATGTCAGATGTGAACTGTGATACCAAATTGTTGATTTTTTAAAAGGAAATGAATCATGTGATCTGGACTAAATTGTTGGTTTCAAAAATTTCAAGTATTGAACTTGATGTAACTAATAGGCACGTTTAACTTTTAAATGGTTATTCCAAATAGCAAAAAGAAACTCTTCCCTATGCTAATTTCCAGCCAATTTTCTGTGCAATACACTGGAGGTTTCTTTTCCCCTCACAAGTGAATTTTACCACAATGCCCATTGTGCCCATGTATGTCATTCTCACATAGTGTGAGTCTCTGGGTATTGGAAAGGGAACCTTGAATTCTATAGAGAATGAGGAAAAACATGTTTATTCACTCTTTGAGGTTCATTCTTTATTAGAAATATCATTTTCAAAACTTAGGCTCACTTCTATCTCACATGCTTGGCCCCTCATCCCTTCTCAGCCTTCATTTCTCCACGTGTAAAGCTGTGGTAATGTGCTGAGCTCAACAAGGAACAAAAAT
This sequence comes from Megascapheus bottae, assembly GCF_031878675.1. Classification (NCBI taxonomy): domain Eukaryota; kingdom Metazoa; phylum Chordata; class Mammalia; order Rodentia; family Geomyidae; genus Megascapheus; species Megascapheus bottae. Next base: position 41,703,247 of record NC_143514.1, on the reverse strand, counting down.
GCTTGGATGTTTAAAGGGGGACTTGGCAAGAGTTAGTTTTCTAATTTTTCATAAGTAAAGTCTTGTTCTTCTATGAAACATTCTTTTTAAAAGAAGAGAATGAACCCCTTCTGGCCAACCACACCAAAGAGTCTTGTTGTAAGGAAAGAGACCCAGAATAGACTTAAATTTGTTTTCTGTCACTTCCAACATGACTTCACATTATCCTGCCTCATTATTTCGCTTGACACGAAGACATTATGCCTGTTGTCCTCCTTTACATATCCTCCGTGTAAGCAATAGGAGCCAAGTTTGTGTGTTTAAAGGATTTAGCTTCTTGAAGTTTGTTCTCCCCCAAACCTACAGGGGTTTGTCCCAGACCACCCTTTTACAATAAAAGGCCTTCCGTGGATAATCTGATAGGGAATGAATTCAGAATAGTCGCCTTTGTTTGCCAGACAGGTGAAACCTTACTTTCTGTTGTTGCTAAAATTCTAGGCTGAAAAAAAACGACTAGCGTTACATTAGTCCTAAATTAGGGTCATTCCTTCTGTAATCATTATGCTCATAATGATTTCACAGAAAAATCCAAGAATAACAAGAGATCCTATCCCATACTGAGAAATTCTATCATGTTAATAATATATCATCCAACAATCCGATAGTAATTTTTGATTATCCAAGGTTCTTTCATGAATTTGATCTCATTTGATTCTCCCATGAGCTGCATAAAATTGGAAGAGCAGGTATTATGCCTGCTGAATAAAGGAAGAAATTGAGATCACAGAACATTTCTTGCTCTGGTTTTTTTGTTTTTTTCTTTTCTTTTTTTTACTAGTTCCAACTCAAGACATGGCAACAGGTATGAGAATAGGTGCATTCCACATCATTGTGTTTATTGTCTGTTTATTGTTTACAACAATTCTATGGCATAGGTATTATTCCCACATTGTAGAGGAGTTTACTCAGAGTGGCTAGGTGCTGGCCCATGTTCATGTACGTAATGACAAAGACAGAATTCACCAGTTCTGATTTTAAAATGCATACCCCATTGTCTCTAACATGGGGTATGTGTTTATGTATGTATGCTGATGTGTGTATTTATATGTGTGCTTTGTGTATGTGTGTATAATATGTGAACTTACCTGCCTGAGGGCATATATTGTTCACTCAAAATTCTTTCCTGTCTATTCCCAGACATGCAAATGCAATCATTACTAGAGAAATATGCCATGATTAATATGGTCTCCAGAGATGCCTGGATTAGAAAGCTCTCTGTGGTGGTGGATACAGTAGGAGATCAAAGCTTCAGTGTTACTTTCTACCTTTTAGACCCAAGTCATCATCCCTACCTCCATCGAGGAAGCCCCCCCCAGCATAGATACAAAGTAGCAAGTGGTCTTCTCTCATCACTGCCAGTGCTAGAACAGTAGCCAAAGCAGAAGCATGAATAAAGCAAGACTAATTTGGGAAATTCCAGGGTTTGACTTACTAGCTTAACCTTAATCATGATGTCTGTCCCTCTGATCTTCCACTGTAGAGATGTGGGGGATAAGAGCCAAGTGTCCCACACCTGCAATCCTAGCTTCTTAGAGAGCTGAGATCATAGGATCCCAGGTTGAAAGCCAGCTAGGACAGTTAAATCTAAGAAACTTACTCAAATTAACCACCAAAAAGCCAGAAGTGGAACTGTGGCTCAACCTTGAGCAAAAAAGCTAAGGAACAGAGCCTAAGCCCTTAGTTCAAGCCCCAGGACTAGCACTGAGAGTCAGAGAGAGACAGAGATGTCACTTTGAAAAGCACCTGGTACATATAATAAGGGTAGCAAACTTGACTTTGTGATTAAATATATATATGTATAAATTAAATTAAATATATATATGTACACAAACACACAGACACACACACAGACACACAGACACACACACACACACACACACACACACACACACTAGTCAGTTTTTCTCCTTTACATACCCTCCGTGTAAGCTCCCTGGGGCTCTTTTGCTCAAGACTAGTGCTCTATCACTTTGAGTCACAGTTCCACTTCCGATTTTTGGAAAATGAGTCTCACAGACTCTTCTGCTCAGCCTTCTGAATAGCTAGAATTAGGTATGAGCCCAAGCACCTGGCTTCAAATAATTATTATTTTTATTTTACTCAATAACTCCAATTCCCTGTGAGAATCCACCTAGAGTGCTCCTTCATAATGTATTCAGACTGAGTCTGTTTATGTGAAAAGAAAGTAAAAACATTATTTATTACTACTATATCTTAGTGGAAGTGAAGGTTCTTGAAGGTGTATGTAAGTAAACATTATTTTCACTTACATGTACTTGGGAACTGTTACTTTAGGTGCTCTATTTTATGGAACTTTTGTGATCTTTCATCATTCTGTTCATACTTCCATTGTCACATTTAAAACATATTGCAATCATTTTTCCCTCCATTTCTTCACAAGCTCCTTAAGGTAAGGAATATATTGTGATTAATTTTTTTCATTTTCACTAATGAGGGTAGTGCTTGGCACTTAGTGGCATTTGTTTATTGACTTGATGAGGATTTAGATACATGCTAATTCTCTTAATAGATGCATGCTAATTCTCTTGCAAAGTAAATAATCATCTCTAAATTTTCTGTTCATCTGAATTTTCACACACTACAGTTTCCTGACAATGGTTGATCTTGCTGGTGAGAGGATGTCATCATGTAACCCCGCTAATTACCATCTTATAATCCTTATGTTTGTTTTACCAGTTGAATAATTTATTAATGATCATGCATGTTTTAAAGTTTTGGGCTTTAATGGTCTGACTTGAACCTATAAAAACAAAAGCATACCTCATGCCCTTCTCTATATATTATATTCTTTGGCAAGCAATGGTAAAGTGAGTGTATAAGATTTCAAAAATACACTTCAAAGTGTTAGTATTCGTGATTATTAGGTTCATGTGAAAGCATTTAAGAAGAATTCTGAGGTTTCAAAAAAGTGTCAAGTTATACAGCACTTCCGTGCGAGAGGGAATTGTAGACATTATCCAGAATATTCATTTACTTCCACACATGAGAAGTGTTCATATTGCACGGATCATCAGCAATTGATGTGACACTGGCTTCAGGCACTCTTATTCTCAGGCCATCAGCTTTGGGGACACTAGATCCAGGATTCTTCAACCACATTTTCTCTGAAAAATGAAGAACTGGTCCCATAAATCTACACCAGCCAAAACAAGGGCAGCTTGTCTAGTATACCATGTTGTGGTATGTGACGTGGGCTGACAGCCAATGGAAGGAGAGTCCTGTGGTCCATATTAAAGATCTTGGATGTATACAGTCCGTTCACAGGGTGTTTAACTTTTAAGGTGTTAGAGAAATAAAGGTCTGCTAATTAAGAGAGGAAACTTATCAGAGCATCCCACACACATGCAAAATGTTCATAATGTCTCCCCTCAATTTTTAAACGTTTGAACTCTAAACTTTTAAACTTCAATAAATTATATAGAGGATTTGAGAGAAACTATAATAAGCAATGGATTCTTTTTTATCATACATTTGTGTATATTGAGGTTACTTTAAACTATGCAATATAATATTGTGGATGTTATTTTAACAAGTATAAATTCTTTCTCTTTTCCTTGTCTGTACCCAGATTCAAAGGGTTCCAAGGAAAAAAATAAAATGGAAATTCTGTACATTCTGGTGCCAAGTGTAGCCATTCCCTTGGCCATTGCTTTTCTCTTCTTCTTCATCTGTGTCTGCCGCAATAACCAGAAGTCATCGTCACCACCAGTCCAGAGGCAACCGAAACACGTCAGAGGCCAAAACGTAGAGATGTCGATGCTGAATGCATATAAACCCAAGGTAAGCGAGAGATTCCAAGCTTCAACAACTCCAAAACTTCAGATTAAAGTGAAACATCTTAACCCTTCCAAACTTAGAAATCAAATTATATCAAATCATATTTCATATACACTAGATTTTGTTTTCAACAAATGCAAAGACTAACCAGCCACCTAGCTCAACCTTTGCCTGACTCAGCTTAAACATGTTCTCATAGTGTATCCTGTCCAGTGGGGCTGGGGAGAGGAGGGGGACAGAGGAGGGAAGTAGACCATATCCTTGCCATAGAGTTGTTGGCCTAGAAGGTATTAGTAGATCATCTCAGTCAGGAGGTATCAGAATGTAAAGTTTTTCTTTTGCTTTTTAATTTAAAAATAGGTAGCATAAGCCAGGGGCTAACTACTCAAGAGACTGAGATCTGAGGATCCTGGTTTGAAGCCAACCTGGACAGGAAAGTCTGTGAGACTGTTATCTCCAGTTAATTATCAAAAAGTCAGAAGTGGAGCTGTGACTTAGGTGGTAGAGCACTAATTTTCAGCAAAAAATAAAAAGTCCAGGAACAGTGTCTGGGCCCAAAATTCAAGCCCTGGGGAAGAATTGGTGAAATATTATGGCTTTTCTTTCTTTCCTTTTTTTTTACTGCAATAAAAAAAAATAACCCTTGGTTGGATACATCCACTCATGGTTATAATCCCAGCTACTTGGGAGACAAAAATATGGAAGCTTACAATTCAAGGCTATCCCAAGAGAAGTTATCAAGATCCCATATCAACCAATAGTTGGTTGTACGGTTGTCTGCTTGTCATCTCATCTACACACGAAGTGGAAATAGAAGGTTCCCTGTCTTTGTCGACTCAGCTTAAACACAACACATTAACCCCAAAATAACTAAAGTTAAAAGAAAAAAAGAAAGGATAGGACCTGGCTCAAGGTTCAAGTGGTGGTCTATCTTGTGAGCATAAGGCCCTGCATTCAGCTCCAATACCATTTAAGAAAAATGTCTGTTTTAGGCTTGACTTCAATCCCTTTTTCAGCATAGTTTAAGAAAAAAGCTGTTCTAGCAGTCTTTGAATGCTATTTTATGATAGGCCATACCCACCCCCACCAAATCAACCTGCCTCCTTTTGCTTTTCCTCCACATCTTTCAACATTTGGGTGCTTGAAGTCCTGGCAAGGACCCCAGGGTCACGGCCTTACTTTGAATACAGCTCTCCCTACTGCATCTTGGAAGTGAAGCCTGACAAGGGCTCTCTCTCAGGAAAGCCAGCTGCTGGGTCCCAGGTGGCTCCACAGAGAGATTCATTTCAGTCATTTGGGGTTCTTGCTTCCAAAAGCTTGTTCCAATGTAAGAAGACTACATTTATTCAACAAATATCTATCTTCTCCATGGGTTAGTCACCAGATTATTCTTTTGTCCTTCACAGTAAGACTTTAGAGAAAATAAAATGTCTTCACACTGAAATGAACTACTCTTCTTTCCTGATAAGCGAATACAATAATAGGGAGTATTGAAATTCATTTTATTTCAGTTTTCTGTTTAGATTTTTTTAAGTATTTCAGATATCTTGAAAAATATTTTTGCTGTTACAAAGTCCTATTTTTTGGTTTGGGGGTTTATTAAATGTTAAAAAAAATGGATATTCTGTCTCAAGGGAAATAAATATTTTCTTGCTAAATGTGATTTGAAAAAAGACAACATAAAACCAAAAAATCCTAACAGCTTGAAAATATTAGAATTCATTCAGTAGATTAAGGGATAAAGTGAAGTTTCCATTTTTTTAAATCTTAGGTCTGCATCACTAATTTGCGTATAGCATTTAATGTATTATCATTCTCAGACCTTATATTTATATTATACTATTATATTATAACATGTAATGTGTTGTTTATATTACAAAGGAGAAGAAAAGAGAAATAATATTACTGCACATTTACAAGATAACACTTTGTTGGCCTTAAAGGTACCTTTACATAGCCCATGACTTTAAGCTTTTAGTACAATAGTCATTGCTTGGGAGATTCTTTCCATTGTTTTTACTAGTAAATGTTGGGATGCCTGAGCGGAAGAAAGAACAGAGGAGGATAGGCCCTGAAACCATGCCATGCTGAAGCTAATGTCCTAGAAAGTCATTTCCAGTGTGGAAATTTCCAGTGTGGAAATGACTCCATTTTTTTCTTTTTTTTTTTTTTTTTTTTTTGGCTTGTCCTGGGTTTGAACTCTGGGACCTGGGCACTGTCCCCAGACTTCTTTTCCTCAGTGCTAGCACTCTACCACTTGAGCCACAGCTCCACTTCCAGCTTTTTCTCTTCATTTATTAAAGGTAAGTCTCATGAACTTTCCTGCCCAGGCTGGCTTCGAACTGCAATCCTCAGATCTCAGCCTTCTGAGTATCAGGGATTTACAGGCATGAGCCACTGGAACCCGGTCTTAATTTTATTTTTTAAATTTTATTTTTATCTTTAAGTAGTTGCACAAAGGAGTTGCCATTGAACCAAGTAGTATATTGAATGCAATGATCATCTGATCAGTGTGACCCTTTTCATCATTCTCTGCCAACCCTCCCAACCTCACACCTTCCTTTGATCTGAATTTTTGCAGAATATCCATTGAATTTTATAACTGCATTTCCCCCATTACTTCCATATTTAGTGCAGACCTGTTTTATAACATGAAATCCAACAGGCATCCCAAGGAAGACCTGAGAGCATGCATAGAGAAAGCCATGTTCATTGACTGATGCAAATTACCAAGTATAAAACAGGAGTGTTTGCGACTTATTTTCTCATTTAATCTTTATAGCTATGAAGTAAGATTGATATTATCACTGTTGTACAAGCAGGGTAACTGAGACATCCAACAGATTAAGTTTATCTTGTTGAAGATCAAAGAACTAAGAACTGGTAGCCATCAAATATAAATATAAGATTTTTCACCTCTAAATAAGGCAATGTTTTCACAAAATAACTCACATAGAAAAGCAGAAAAGGGGTCAGGTTAAAAAAAAAAAAACAATGGAGTATGATTCTTTTGCCCAGCCTGCACAGCACAGTTATCCTTATAGCTTCTGATAAAAACCTTTCCCAGGCCTGGATGACAGTCACAAGCCTGAAGGATGCAGCTCTAGCTTTGCCAGGAACTTGTAAAACTTGACCAGAGTAATAGCAGTTCCCTATTATCCCAGACCAAAGAGACAAATGTAAAATATCCTGGCCTGAGACGTAAGGAAACAGATGTCGTTGTCATAGTTTCTGGCTTATTTCTGGGGTGTGTCTCACAGAGCCTCCCAGTGGGAAGATTTCTCTTTCTAGGACATAAAGAATGAACTTAACCTCAGTTGAAACTCACCAGCCCTTCTGAACCCAGCCTGGAAAAGTGGGAATAGCTCAAGTATTTGGCTCAGTTGGTAGGCAGGGAGGAGAAGTGGGGAGGAGGGGTGAAAAGGAAACAATAAAAACAAATGCTATCTCCCCCCCCCACCTCTCTCTCTCCCTCTCTCTCTCTCTCTCTCTCTCTCTCTCTCTCTCTCTCTCTCTCTCTCTCTCTCTCTCTCTCTCTCTCTCTCTTTCTCCTTAAGAGATTTGGCTCTGATCAAATTTGAGTTATTCCGTTGTTTGTTTTGGTTCTTACTGAGTGCCTTTCCTGGAAACAGCACAAAGGACTTTGTAGACCTTAAAGAAAATTCCTAAATGTAAACAGTCAATCTCTAAAACTGCTTTGAAAGGTTACTGCCACATAAATATTACATGTACCTATAAAATCTAAAAGGAAGGGACGCACAGAAGAAAGAAAGGGAAAAGCCCTGAAAACAAACATTCTCCAGAATGAAAGCAAAAGGATGTTTGGAAGTAAAAGGAATGAAGGATGGAAGCTAGCCTTTCCTTGCCTTATTCTAACTTTTCCTTGGCCTCTTCTAAAATCAGAGACACTAGGGTTCTTATTTATCCGAATGAATGTGTCCTTCAGGGTTGAAACTATCTGTTTCCATCTTTCTTCACTTGCTGAGCCACTCACATTCCCCTGAGTGTTTGGATTAAGAAGAAGCTCCTATGAGAGATTAGAAACTGATACCCTTCTTAGAGGACAATAGGCAAACGGCTGCAGACAAATTGACTGCCGAGGCCTGCCTTGGGCCCCCAGAGAGGTAGTATATGTATAGTGCACTTGCAAAAAAAAGAAAAAAAGGTTTTTGATGAGACCCCAGTAGACCCCAGTGAGGAAGCCAGGGGACCAGAGAAGCAGTTTAGCATAGATCCATGGACAGACAGGAGATAGGGCCATTCTCCCTGGACATGGTGATTCTGAGAAGCCATCTAACTTTTCACCATTCAATTCTCAGCTGTTCAGAGAAAGAAGTAGACTGTGACTATATCCATGTCATAAACTGTTGTATGTTTCCCTTTTATTGTTGTCCAGCAAAAAAAACAAAAAAAAACAAAAAAAAACCAAGCTATTTAATGCTCTAATGAGTATTCCAGGGATGCTGGAATTGAGGGAGCATTTTCTACATCCCATTAAGAACTTTTAGCATTTCAGTAGTGTTGTTGATACCATGAAAATGAACCTTTTCAAAGGAGCCTGGAATCTTAATTTCTCCTCCCTCGGATTCTCTTCCTTTGCTTCTCTTTCCCTACCTCTACCTTGTTAAATCTTGACCTTGCAAAACTAGGCATTCTTACATGTGTTTGAGTAAGAGAGAAGGGGTCTAGTATCTGCCCCTTAAGAAGGGTGGAGGAGGAAGAATCTCCTCTCCAAAGCATGGGGTGATCCCCAATAAGCCTCTCACCTCCCCCTCTACCTGAGTATAAGGTACCCAGAGAAACTATGGGAATCAAGAGTTAAAGTATGGTGACAGCAAAGCAGGCCTGGGGTGATAGACTCTAGCCAGACTTGACCCAGCCCCATGGTTCTAACCCCTGTAGTTCCTTCCTGATATAAGCAGATCAGGATGTTTGGCTGGGGAGAGCAGGATTGATTAGCTCTTTGTATTTTATTTCTCATTTCTCTCACATCTTGCCAATTTCTTTGTTTCTTCCTTTCTGGGTAATTCATTTTTCTTTTCTAGCCAATCATTGCTGGATGTATTGAAACCTGTTCATATTCTTAGGACTGATTCCTTTTTGCCAAAAAAGGAATCTTTAAGATGGAAGCTCTGTGATAAAGCAAGGTGTTGGTGTCCCACTGCCTGAAATCCTAGCTACACAAAAGGCTGAGAGCTGAAGACAGCTCAAACCCAGCCTGGACTCTTCTGTCTAATTAACCACTAAAAAGTCAAAAAGTAAGCTTTGGCTCAAATGGTAGAGCACTAGCTTTGAGCCCAAAAGAAGCACTGCAGCCCTGAGTCCAAGACCAAAACTGGCATAAATAAATAAAGAAACAAACCTGCTGCTGTCTGGCTACACATTTTGAATACCTTTCCTTACCCAATGTAACCAAAGTTTCATTGCTAACGTTGTCAATTACTTCTTTACTTCTTAAAACTGTTGTGTCTCAAAGATTAAAAGTTCATTATTGTATTGACATAGGCCTTTTGGGACTCACAGATGATATCATTTAATCCAGTGACCGTTTCCAGGTCTTCATTCTCTTTCATTTCTCTGGAGTATTTGGTATTCTCCCTCATCTTGAAACACTATTTCCCTTGGCTTTGGTCCTATCATTCACATTTCCTTCCCTACATCTTTTAATTCCCTACATGGGAAACATCCTCTCTTGCTGGTTTCATCTTCTGGCATCCATGTAGCGTCCCACTTTGAATATTAATAACTCCCCAACTTGGAAAAAACAGATTCAAATGACAAACTTCATTGCAGCACTCCAGTGTTTGGGCCCAACTTACCTTTCCAGCCACATTTTTCTCGTAGTCTATTTCTAAGTTTGATCATCTTCAAAGAACTGGGATTTAGAGGTAGAAAGATAGGATTACAAATCTTGGCTCCATTGTCTACTGGCATAAGATCTTAAGCAAATAGCTTTCTTAACTTATCCAAACCTTTATTTTCTCACCTGTGAAGATAGGATAAAAATAATACTTAAGAGGGATATTTTTGACACTTTTGAGATAGTATATATGACACCTAACCCTTATTCAATAAATAGAAATTATTCTTATTTTTGTTCTGGCAATGATTGCACATCTTTTAATAAAGCCAAATACTGGGAGTAGGACAATATGGGTTGAAAAAGAAGCCATAGGATCCACCAGCTCATGGAATTAACAAGTGGAAACAGAGGCAAGACAATCTTCGCCAATCTTTGCTTGAGTGCCCCTAACCCACAGCTACTCATACTCTAGAGAGGTTGATGGCTGAGACAGGTACAGAGTCTGAGCTTACACCCTGTCTATGCGGAAAAAAAAATCTTATAAATGGGAATTATAAATGAACCAATGTGCTTTACCATTATGATAATGCTTCCTTAGCTCAAATGAATCTCTATGAAGTCACTACTAATCTAAGCCTGATTTTTTTTGGAGTAGGGAAAAATCCCCAAGGCTTGAAATTAAGATTTGCCCCATTCCATAGGTAGTCAAAAGCATGGCAAAACCTCAAACACGGGTCTGCCCAGGTCCAGAGCTCATTGCATCCTACCTGCTCACTGCTTTCATTTTCAGGTTGGCTAAAACAGAAGCCCAAGTTAGGAGGACATTATGGTCAATCAAAATCACTGGCATCTGTCCTGTCCCTTTCCAAGAAGAAAAGAGCCCCTCCCACAGATGTTATAAAGAAACTCCACCCCAGAATGAGCCCTGGTCACCATTAAACACTCCCAAAGAGAAATGTTTCGAAAACGAAATCATTTCCAGAGAAGTACAGCTGAACTCTGAGCAAATGTGGAGACATATGGGTCAAAGCTCCCCCGAGCATTCGATTGTGTAAGTCAGAAGAAGGCTATGGTCTTCGAACAGGTCCATAACCTCATGAAATAAAATGGCTGTGGCCACTAAAGCATTTAAAAGGAAGCCATCTCTGATTATGGGTAGAATCAATTGGATCACCAACTGAACACTGTTTACCTGAAGACCAGTGAAAGGCATAAGAAAATAACTTAGGTTTTCCAATTAAGCAGACGACAGTCAAGTTTACATAATAAGAAATCTCACATTCACATATTCTCATGTCCAAACCAGAGAAAGGGGCCATTGATTGGTAAGTTTGTTTACTCAGCCAGAAACTAACATATTGTTAACCTGAATCAGAACTGTCTCAGAAACTGGAACATTCTGTAACCTTGGACATTCCTCTAGAACCCCAGTGCTCCTCATGCTTTTAAATTGAAACTTTGTACTCTTCCCAGAAAAGTGCTCTAACAGTGGGATCACATAAACACACACACACACACACACACACACACACACACACACACACACACATATTTAAATCTCTTCATCACCATTTAATAGTTATGTTTTTAAGGCAACTTTTACTTAGCTAATAAATGCCTTCAAATTTTGATCCTTAAAAAGGAGAACTTGTATGTCTCTCCAAGGATTGTTGAGAGGAGCAAATCTGTGAGCCAGGACAGACAGAGGAGCATAGCATAGTCGTTGGCAAGACAGGGTTAGGGGTCAGAATTGAGCATCTGTCAGCTTGGAACCACTTAACTACCTTGTCCCTGAGGATCTCTATTTAGGGGCTAGTCATAGTTACATGGGGTTACCCCATATCATTGGGTTATTGTGAGGATGGTAGGGATTAGGTACAGAATTTGTAGCTTAACATATTAGCATTATATAAATATTCATACATATATCCACCTAATCATAACCATTATGATCTTAGTGTTTTCTGCATGGCAAGTATTCAATATATGGCAGTTATTAGTAGGTTCATGTTAGAAACATCTGGGCAAGTCTGTGTCTTTTCTTTATGGCTCTTCACATACTACTAGGCATGTATTCTCTTCAGTAGATGGCAATTACAGGACTAGTGGCCACCTGATGCAATCTTCTACTACAGTGTATCTGGATCTCCCTGAAAATTGTTGGTGTGGCTTAAGCAATAAGAGTTCTATTTCAGAACTTTGAGTCTCATTAATACCATGCAGAAAATAAATTCCACCAGCCAATGATCCTTGCACTTTCCTTCAACTTGGCATTTCCAGTGCACCTCTTTAGGCAGAGCCTTACTTGTATGCACAGCCATGCTCTTTAGACTGTAGTCCTAATCCAGAAAGACAGCTCCATTTATATCAGAAGTTTTCAAAGTGCAGACTGCAGGCCAGGAGCTTCCCACTTACCTGAGGGCTGTCAGAGATGGAGAATCTCAGACCTACAGGGTCAGAAACTGGGGGTGAGGACTGGCAGTTTTCCACATCTGCTCCATAGACACTCTGTTGGTCAGCACTTGAGATCCAGAGAAAAGCCAGTCTCCAATGAATACAGATTTCCAAGGAAAGGGTGCTTCTGAAGATGCGCCAGCACCTGGTCATTCCCTCTTTCCACATCATACTATCAAAAATACTCTGCTCATTTCAGCAGGGTCATGTGCCCACTCACCATTCATCTGATAAGTGAGGACAGATGCCAAAACATAGAACTGGCTCTTCCTCTGCAGGTAGTTGTGTCCTGCTAGAATTTCCTTCAAAAAATGCACAGATGGGGTTGGGAATTTAGCCTAGTGGTAGAGTGCTTGCATAGCATACATGAAGACCTGGGTTCGAATTCTTGGTACCACATACATAGAAGAAAGCTGGAAGTGGTGCTGTGGCTCAAGTGGTAGAGCTTCTAGCCTTGAGAAAGCCCAAGAACGGTGCTCAGGCCCTGAGCTCAAGCCAATAAAAAAAAAAAGAAAAGAAAAACACAGATTTATTTTGCTTAAAAAAAAATAGTCACAGTCAGCATGGTCACCAGAGCATGGAAAATGACCTGACCTTGAGTGACAGGACCTGCCGGGAGAGGTTTAGGGGGACCCTGCGAGCATGAACATCTGTCCTTTTTCAGCACTTGCTGTTAGAGTGCCTTCCTATGTCAGAGGACAAACCTGGGCTCCATTTCTCCACCTGAATGTAACTCTGCTTTTTATCTGTTCATTTACTTCAAGCTGAACTCGAAAGCTGAGCAGTCTTTCCCATCCAAAGGTAGAGGTGAAAAGTGTCTAAGAAGTAAGTCTTCATGGTGTATACAAATGTTGGTGGCAGTCACAAAATACTCACCTCATTTCTTAGGGTAATTACCACATACATAAAGTGAGCAGAAAAGAGCAAGTCAGGAGTCATCTGCTGTAATGGAAGCTCATTTCAAATGTGTCATTACCCAAGGTGTAACTTCGCTAAGATAGAAAGATAAAGTCATCAGGTTGACCCTTCACATCCACCTATAGCCACTTCCTACTTAACACTTTTTCAAATGCTACTCATGGTTCATTGATACCATATCTAAAGTTAAGCATGAGAAAAGCGTCATCACCACTGTTTAGTGCTCATAACCTAGGTGGAAGCCCACCAACACCGTCCTGGCTTCTCTCTCTGCAGTTAATTCACTTACCCTTCACCACACAAGGCTCCCTTGTACCTAAGGGACACATTTGAAATGTTTTCCTTGACTCTCCTTCCTCGCAGAAGGAGAACATTTCATACTGAAATGCAAGCTTGGTATTAGAGGATCCTGATTGTAATCCTAGCTACTCAGGAGGCTCAGATCTGAGGATCACGGTTCAGAGCCAGCCTAGGCCGAAAAATCCATGATACTCTTATCTCTAAATAGCCAACAAAAGCTAGAAGTTTAGGTGCAGCTGACATGGTAAAGCACCAGCCTGGAGTAGAAAAAGACAAGGAAGGGCACAAGGTCCCTGAGCTCAAGCCCCAGTATCAGCACACACAGGAAAAATGAACAAATTAATTAAATTAAAAATCAAATAAACACAGTGCAATTGCCTTGTAAGAGAAGAGGCACCATCAAATCTCTGACCAATGTATCAACTTCTAACATCAACTTTTGTGCCCCTCCCCATCAAAAATCATATCGTTTTTATAAACTGTAGTGCGGCAGATGTGTGTTTACTTTGAGAAGTAAAAATGTTAACATTTAAACTGAAAGCCTGTTTCAGCTTTAAGGTACTTAATTGCCTTACAGCATATAATAAACGGAGCCCATCTTGTCATTCAACTAATGGAAGCAGTGATAAAGAGATAGGAGCCTGGGACCCTATTCATCCCACTGTGCCTTTGTACTTGGTTTATGTTGGCAATGTGCCTTGTGTGTATTTTACACTTCTTTACATTTTGTACATCCCTGTATGACAAATACTTGTCAAACAAAAACTAAACAGATTTATAACCCCTTAACTTGAAATGAGCCAAAATTGAACTGCCAAAACTTTATGACTTCATTCTCTTTCATACTTTTCCACTGCATTGGTTCAAACAGACAAACCCCACTCAAGGTCAAGCAGAGGTCATTTCACTTTCATTACTAAAATATAATTTACAATATGCCAGACCTAAACAAGTTTAGCCTAAAGGGTTTGTATAATGTAAACCATCTGTTCCTCAACAATACAGCTAATTTCCTGCCACACGGTACAGTCTACTGACTGCTTCTTTAAGAGGTTTTATGATTTTTTAACTAGTTCAGGATTTATGTAAAATTTGAAAATGAATCTGTAGTTAAGACTCATTTGTCCCAAGTAGCTTGAACATTTTTAAAATGCAAATTACAGAGTCCGTGGCTTCTCTGAAGCCAAGCCCTGAGCAAGCTTTTCCCCTCCCTTATCATGTTTCTGTCCCTGCTGCTGCACAGGTGTTCAAAAGAAAATGGTGCAGTTCTGACATTTTCGTTGCTTTTTGTACATCTTCTCAAAGGCCCTGCCAAATTTGGTTTTGAGTGACTCTAGAAAACTTTACCTTCTTTTATAGGTTGGAGAAGACCTGGGGATCTACGCTACCTAGCCTATGGGTGTTACTGAGATACAGTAAGACATACTTTGTGTCTGTGAACAGGGAGGGCAGATAAAGCATTATAATTCCATGGCATGTCCATGCCCTGGGGGCTGACCTCTTCACTGTGTCAGGCCCCAGCTTGGCCACCTGAGCTTGCTGGCCAGCATCCTTCTCTGGTTTCAAATAGAATGGTGCAGCCCAGACCACCAGACCGTACAGATACATATGACGCTCTTTGGGCTCTCTCAAAAATTCTCCATTTTAGCCTCTTTCTCCATCTGTAAAATGAAAAAAGAAAACTAATTTGCTTACCTCAGTGAAGGGGAATGCAGCCAACTCCAAAGACCCTGGACCATGTGTCAGACTGGTGCCAAGGTTCTGTCCACCCCTTCTCTGCTTCCCATTCCCAGAAGGTTGGCCTGGTTGTCTCTGTTCCATCTGCTACATTCAGTATTCCATGTGAGTCTTTCTGCCTCCATCCAAATCTCAGAGGAGAGTCCCGAGGGTACTCAACTTGTCACCGACCTCAAGGCTCCAAAACAAATTCTTTATCATGTCCTAGGAATTTAAAGAGGAAAAAAAAAAAAAAGGAAGAAGGAAGGAGGAAAGGAGAGTAGGGAGGGAAGGAAGGAAGGAAGGAAAGAAGGAAGGAAGGAAGGAAGGAAGGCAAAACAAAAAGATTAACAAGAAGAAATGTAATCATACTCCTTAAAAACAGAGGGAATTGGAAGGGTAACATTGATTAAGATAGTACTCATAATGTGACTTTTTGAACTGGCCAAAATAAAATTTAAAAGAATAGGTAATTATATGGGACTCCCTAAAACTACTTAAGGCTGTAAATGTATCTAAATCATCTGTGTTTGCTTCACTTCCTGAATGGCTTCCCTTTTAAGGATAATTTAGAATGATTTAAAGAGCACTTATTAGGTGGAAATTACTCTGATACATTGCTATATTTCGTCCTACTGCAACTGCCCAAACTCAGTATTGTTTCATAGATTTAGAGAAATTAAAAACTCACTCAAGGCCAGTTGTCCTCTTCTACAAGATTGTTAAATGAGTTAATATTTGTGACGTGTTTAGAGCAGTGAACAGCACAGGTGTTAAGTTAGTATATGCCACTATTATTAAGTAGAAAAGAGCAATTCTAAGATGCCAATTCAGATTTGTATGGCTCCAAAGCTCACTTGGTTTGAATTATACCATCTATGGCTTCATTTCAAACAGTGGAAGAGGAGATATTGGCTTTCTAACTCATTTTATCAATCAAATATCTGGTGGTGTACTTCCTAATTCCAATTTGCCCAACCAAAGTCTCCTAACCTTTTCTATCATCAAAAGCTTGGCCATTCTACAATGCTGTTCAAGAGATCATCACCTCCACTGGATTCATGTACAGCAGTGGCAGACGTTATTATTATTGAAATCCATAATCTGAACACCATGCAGATAAAATTCACCTTAGGTTACTCTTGTCAGCAAAAGTAAAATCATCCAAGTGCTACCAGAAAAAAAAGCACCAGTTCAACTGGTTGCCTTTCTTATATCCCAAACCCACAAGAATCCAGACCCTACAAGCTGGGGCTATAGCTCAGTAGTAAAGTTTGCTTAGCATGATTGTTACTATGGGTTCAATTCTGAGCACCAATATTAATATTAATTATAATTATAATGTGGACCCTGTAAACCAAAGAAAATAATGGATAGACCTGTAGTTTTATATAGTCAGATGGAAAGATTGATCTTGTATTTTTTAATTTAATTATTTGGATTTTAAAATTAACCTGGTACAAATATTGTAAAATATAAAAAGGCAGCCAGGTTCTAGTAACTCTCTCCTGTAATCCTAGCTACTTCAGAAGCAGAGATCTGAGATCTTGGTTCAAAGCCAACCCTGGCAGCAAAGTCTGTGAGTCTTTCATCTCCAATTAAACATCAAAAAGCCAGAAGTGGAGCTGCAGCTTTAGTAGTAAAGTTCTGGTGGCAAAGCTCTAGTCTTGAATGAAAAAGTTAAGAGTCAATGCCCAGTTAAGGCCAGGTTTTAAGTTCAAGCCCCAATACTGACATTACTAAGAAAACAAAGTATAAGAAAAAACAGCAAAATGTGAAAACTCTACCTCTGTTTTCTTCTAATTCCCACTCTCATACTTCCAATAGCCACTGTTGTCTCTCTAGCTGCCCTTTATAACCTTTTCCAGTTTACTTATCAATATGTAAAATATGGTCATATTCATTATTTTCTTCTATACACAGGTAGCAGAAGCACTGTTTTTTCTTTTTCATGTTAAACTGCAGAATAAGGTTTTGAAGATGTTTCTATATCCTCATTCATAAAGGCTTCTTTGTTCTTCATGGTAACTGTAGTTCATGCCGTTTGCTCATTCACTTATATATCCATTCTTGCCGGGAGGTGGAATCCAAGATGCTTTTGTAAGGGCAAGTACTCTACTACTGGCTTTGACCGACTGCTTTTGACACGGGGTTCCCCGCTCCTTCCCTCTCCCCAGGGGTTAAGATTCCAAATATCCACCATCACACTGGTCTCTGCACACCAAAAATTTTTGTTCTTTGCCTTTTGAGGTCTCCCCGACACACACCATAATGTTTTAATCAGTTTCCTCTATAGGAAGCATTTAGGTCATGCCAGGACTACATACAGTGAACAGGACAAAATGAATAGGCTTGGATCTATAGAAAAACATAAAGAAACAAATTGCCATTACTGTAGATGGAATAAATATTCCACACCTTAATAGAACCTTTTCGCTGTGTCCCTCTCCTTTCAGATGCCAGGATGTCTCCACTGCTTTAAGCTATACTTTTCCTTTTCTTTCCTACAGAGCAAAGCTAAGGAGCTGCCTCTTTCTGCTGTGCGGTTTATGGAAGAGCTGGGTGAATGCACCTTCGGAAAACTCTATAAGGGCCATCTCTACCTCCCAGGCATGGACCATGCTCAGCTGGTCGCGATCAAGACCCTGAAAGACTATAACAACCCCCAGCAATGGGCAGAATTTCAGCAGGAAGCCTCCCTGATGGCTGAACTGCACCACCCTAACATCGTCTGCCTTCTGGGGGCCGTCACGCAGGAACAACCCGTGTGTATGCTCTTCGAGTATATGAACCAGGGGGATCTCCACGAGTTCCTCATCATGCGATCCCCACATTCCGACGTCGGCTGTAGCAGCGATGAAGATGGGACGGTCAAGTCCAGCTTGGACCACGGTGATTTCCTGCACATCGCCATCCAGATCGCAGCCGGCATGGAATACTTGGCTAGCCATTTCTTCGTGCACAAGGACCTGGCGGCTCGCAATATATTAATAGGCGAGCAGCTCCACGTGAAGATCTCAGACCTCGGGCTCTCCAGAGAGATCTACTCCGCCGATTACTACCGGGTACAGAGCAAGTCTTTGCTTCCCATCCGCTGGATGCCGCCCGAGGCCATCATGTATGGCAAATTCTCCTCGGATTCCGACATCTGGTCCTTTGGGGTGGTCTTGTGGGAGATTTTCAGTTTTGGACTCCAGCCGTATTATGGATTCAGTAACCAGGAAGTGATCGAGATGGTGAGGAAGCGACAGCTCTTACCGTGCTCCGAAGACTGCCCGCCCCGAATGTACAGCCTCATGACCGAATGCTGGAATGAGATCCCTTCCAGGAGACCCCGGTTTAAAGATATCCACCTCCGCCTTCGGTCCTGGGAGGGTCTCTCCAGCCATACCAGCTCCACCACTCCTTCAGGGGGCAACGCCACCACACAGACAACCTCCCTCAGCGCCAGCCCAGTGAGCAACCTCAGCAACCCCAGATTTCCCAACTACATGTTCCCAAGCCAGGGTCTTCCAGCACAGGGCCAGATCGCTGGCTTCATCGGCCCCCCGATACCTCAGAACCAGCGCTTCATCCCCATCAATGGATACCCAATACCTCCTGGATACGCAGCTTTCCCAGCCGCCCACTACCAGCCACCAGGGCCTCCCAGGGTGATTCAGCATTGTCCTCCTCCCAAGAGTCGCTCACCAAGCAGTGCCAGTGGGTCGACCAGCACTGGGCATGTGACAAGCTTGCCCTCCTCAGGCTCCAATCAGGAAGCTAATATCCCGCTATTACCACATATGTCCATTCCAAATCACCCAGGTGGAATGGGCATCACTGTCTTTGGCAACAAATCTCAAAAACCCTACAAAGTAGACTCGAAGCAACCGTCATTGCTAGGAGACTCTAACATCCATGGGCACACTGAATCTATGATTTCTGCAGAACTGTAAAAGGTGCGGCTTGTACAAACGTGGTATACAGGACAGGTTGGAAAACCATAGGAAAGATTTATATGCAATCCTTTTCTTTTAAGTAAAGTAAGGTTCTCAGCAGACATGACAACAGTATCTTCTGTGAAGTTTAACTGTGCAAGCAGAACAGGACAAGAACAAGGGGTTTTTCCTCCATCCGAGTACATGGCATTGGGATAGGCACTAAAAAACTGAAAACCAGTGAAAAGGAAAAGAACCTTGTGATGAACCATCAAATCAAAAGGAGAAGTCCAGTGGTGCTTTGTGTATTTGCCTTTGGTCACCATGACTGTTTCTCTCTCCCAAAATGTATAGACCGTAGCATTTGTCTATCTGCTGTCTTTTCTCCAGGACAACTGTTCAGGAATTAATGTTGATTCCATTGGGATGCTACACATGTATGAATGGAAGTGATGTTCAGAGGCAAGGAAGATACTTTAGGCCAAATTTGAACTCATGGATGGAAATGAGCCATACATAGGACATATACCACAGCCTCGGAAGTCTCCATAGCAAGGCTTCTTTGGGAAGGTGTACAGTGTGCCTCTTGGTAAACCTCCTCTTCAGATCATGAAGGCCTTTTCCACATTTCTTTTTACACTATGTGTTTACACGAGCCCTTAAAAGAATGCGTGGCATAGGATCCTAAGAAAGCTAGAGGCAGATGTTAGAAATGATTGTTGATGGATGATGTACCTTGATGCTTTAGGAATGAGGTGCCAAAGGAAGCACAGCCAGGAAAATGGTCCCTTCAGCCTAGCCCGGCATCCATAAGAGAGGAACAAGGTTCCCATGGATGTAGCCTCCACAGGCGCTTCCTAGGGCCATTAACAGTGACAAATAGAGGTGTGGCTGCAAAGAGCATCACCCAGGCCTTGCAGTTTTGTCTCTCACTTGTCCAACAACACTTAATGTCAGTGGACTCTAGTCAAGTAGGAAACCCTGTGATGATACCAATAGTTAGTAAATTTGAACTCTGTTCTTTCTCCCCATTCTTCCCCTTCCTCTCTTCCTTCCTTCGTTTTATCTCCTCCTTCTTCTTCCTTCCTTCCTTCCCTCTTCTTTTTTTTTTTTTGCCTTGTACGCTGGAAATGTTCACAGATTATGTTCTAGTCCCAAGAATTATAGCAATTTATTCATAAAGCTAGTTGCAATCCAAAGACAGCACATTCGAATTGGCAAAACATTACAACATATCCAAAACCTAGTACTGAGTTTTCAGTGGTTATGGAGAACTGAATTCTTTAAGTTAGCAAACGAGTAACATGAGCCTTTCTGCTCTCCCTAGAGAGAGGTTTCAAATCCCTCTCTCTTGGCCTGTCCTGGCATTTACCCGCTAAACATCTTTACGACTTCAGAATACTTAAGGGTTTCCAGTTCTATATACAAGGGATTTTTTATATTTGATTTTTCTCTTGTTAAAAAAATAACTCCTTTTATTCTAAGAAGAGTGTCTCTGCATCTCATTTTATTTTAAAGCTATAAGTGGCTTATGGACTTACAGGACATCATGTAAATCCTGGAAATATTTCATGAGAAAAATGTAAGACAATTGGAAACACCTTGACATTTCTGTTTTTGAAAATACAATAAGCATAAGAAATAGGAGAAATCACCAAAATATGCTGCAAATATCCCAAACCCAAGTCTTCAAACAATAAGTGTGAATACGTCTAGGTACTGTGAACTCAAAGAATTGGCTGTGTTCAGATATACTGGGTAATTTAGTCATGTTTTTGTGGCATGGTTAAGCTGATTCAATTGGTACAGTTTTTAGCTTTAGTTAGAGGAGAATATTTGTAACCTTTTGTTGCTATGCAACTGTTTAATGACGCTTCAAACCACAATTTTGTATATCATATGACAATCATTTTTTCCAAGAATATTTATTATTTTAAGTAAACACAATTTCAGTGAATCTGAGTTTTTTGTAGGAATCCCTTAAAGGGAAATTAGCATTCCATGAGCCAGTAAAATACCTTCTCTGGAAAAAACATTAATACAGTTAAAAAATAAATTCAAATTCATTTTTATAAAGAACTGTAACATTTGTTTTAAACATTTTGTAATAACTAATCAATTTAGGTGAGCAAACTAAATTTCAAACCACTTGTAATTGTGTATTTTATAATATTACTGTGATATTACATAAAGCAGTCTCTTTTGTATTAAATAGTATTTTTTACAAACTGAGAAATATCTTTTGCTTTGTTGACAATGTTTTGTAAGATGACTTTATTTTCAGATTTCTCTTTGCACAAAACTATGTTTATGGTTTGTATCACAAAAATATATTTCTGCATTTTTAATCTGGTCTGTTTTCTTGTTTCCTTTGTCTTTAACTTGATCTAAATTTTCTTTGAATGTATGATGGCAATATTCACATAGCTCACCTTACCATCTCTTTCCTCATTTTCACTGCATGCATTTAATCACTGTATTACTTAATGTTTGATTTATTATGGGCATTTCAAATAGAAAAGCTTGGGCTTGTAATGACCAAGAGATGGTTTTTATATGCAGGGTAAATGCATTTGTATTTTACACACCAGAGATGATATTAAACACTGATTATTTTATGCTGCTGTTTATTAAAAATGTTTACTATAAACTATTATTTTCTGAATATTGCTCTCATGCAGGTACTTGAGAATTTTTTAATACTGTTTCTCATGTTGATTAGCATCTTATAGCGAGAGGAGTAAGAACTCCAGTTTGTTCTTGCTTCACTGAAATGATTTTTTAAAGTAGACTATTAAAATAGACTTGGGGTCTGGGCATGCACTCAGTGCTAGACTACTTGCCTACCATGCAGAACATCCTGGGTTTGATCCCCAGCACCACAAAGCTAAAATAAAAATAGTCTTAGATATTCTTTTTCTAGGGACCTTAGGTAGAAGGAAGAATTCCACTGATTTCATAACCATATATTATATCCACCTATATAAGTCAGTCAAGCTTTGAATGTTTAAAACCCCAAAATATATTGAATAATTACTTTACAATCAATAGAGTGTTAAAAAAAACAGAAATGAGAATTGAATTGTATTCCTCTCTGTCTTAATGTACCCATATGAGCTTAGACAGCCACTCCCATGTCTTAGGGCTCTAAAAAGGAGAAAAACGCTTAGATTCCAACCCTATTGATAAAAGAGACAGTCATTTTTAATTGTCACAGCTTATCTTTATGACTTTATTAGCTCAAAAGAAAAGATACTTCCATCTGGCAATTAATACACACTGTCAAGGAAAATGAGTATCATTATGAAAGTTCAAAGAACTTGTCCATTTCTGCTGTTTAATACAGAAGAGAACACAATAAAACCTTCAGGGTCTTATCCATCTGTTTTAGGTACAGCTCTTGTCACCACCTCACGATCAAACCCAATAAAGCAATCACTCCACATGGTAGTGAGATCTCTGTCAGGTTGTGTTTCTTCCTCTTGCTCGAATTCCTCAATCTGCCCTTCACTCTCATTTCCTTCTTATTCCTCTTTAGGCTCCTGATCCTCCCACTATCCCTAAAGCTTTCAACTCTGAGATTCTCTTCATTCCCTCAATACACCAACATCTGTAAGCTACTAGCATCACTGTCTCATATTGTCTACTGCTGGGCCCTGATACTGAATAAAGAGTTCGCATGAGTATTACCTGCACGGGTGATAACCAAGGATGATTACCTATCTCTATAGTTCTCAAACGGAGTTCCTGGAGCAAGGTCACAGCAGCACACCAGGAATTGGTTAGAAATGCAAATTATCAAGACCCCACCTCTATGTATTAAATCAGAAATTCTAGGCATGGGGCCCAGAACATTTCTGTTTTAAGAAGTCTTCCCGATGATTATGAAACCAAAGAGAAAGAACCAATGAAATTTAGATGGGGCGGGTGGGCATTACATCTTTAGTCATGTAATATACATATATAAGCATTTAACAGTATTTTGTGCTCTTCTCTTTAAAAACTGTACAATAAAAACTGTACTCTTTGTTTAATAATTTGTTATATTCCGAGCCAGGCTGGGTGTAGCTCAGTGGCAGTGTGCTAGTCTGATATTCTCAAAGTCCTTCTCCATCTGAAGAAAGGAAGAGAGGGAAGGACAGAGGAGGGAGAGAGGGAGAAAGGGAGGGAGGGAAAAAGAAAGGGAGAAAGGAGGAAGCCAGAGAGTACATCAAGAATATACCTCTTAAAAATTCCAATGTGATGTTAGTGTATAGGTGTGTCACTAAATATATCTGTGGTAGGAGACTAACTGTTGCAACTGCTTCTCCTGTGTAAGAAGAACCAAAACTGGTTGATTCTTGTTAGATTCAATTTTCTTTTCTGTAAACAAGGATTGAAATATTAAGCTTATTTGTTCTGTCTTTTCTACTTCTAGCTCACCCAAGACTCACAACTTTGGAAAGGTACAAGTACTTGGATATGGACAAACTCAAAAAAGCAAGTGTTTTAGTACACCTTATTTTTGAAAAGAATTCTCCATGTTGCACCTTAATAGAGTTCTTCCTCTGCAGAGACTTGGGAAGCTTCACTGAGGCTTTTGCTCTTGCTGCAAGTCCTGGTACTCGGAGCTTCCTGCCACCAGCTGCACTCCATTTAGTCTTGGGCTGTCTGGGAACTTTTCTGTTTAAGCCTGGCTCCCCTCCGCTTCTCCAGGGAGGATAACTCAAAGGGAGGACAGCAAGAGAGACTCAGGGAAATGCTAGGGTAAAGCTCATATTCTTCTTAATTTATAAGGATTTTTTTTTCCAGCCAATCATTCAAATACTAAACAGGAAGTGTTACATTAGACAAGCAAGAGGAAAAGGAACATACATAACAAAGGGTTTGTTTTGTTTTGCTTTTTGCAGCCAAAGTAGTACTGCAAATGTCAAGAGTGTTAATACACTAGGAACCCGGGAAGTGGGGGTAAGAGTGAGGGAGAGCTTTACAAAGCATCAAAGCATACAAGGTCCCTATAATTCTCTGGGAAATTGGACTGGGAGAGCTTAAACACATGGAGATGTACAGGGAGGAGGTCTGCTGACATATTTATGACTACTTGAATCCTAAGCACCCATGAATTGCTTATTCACAAATGAGTACCATAAGAATGGCAGATGGGCCTGGCAACATGCAGATCCTTATCAATGTGAAGGGATGTTCTCATCCAAGAACAACAGGGTAGGAAAAAAAATGAACCTAACTTCAAACTACATAGGGCATTGCTTAGACCCTTAAAGAGTATAGCACGACAGGCTAAAATTAAATACAAAAACAACTCAGGAACATTCATATAGAAGAAAAGAGTCTACATGTCAATTTTATAATTTGTGTTCTTGAATGTAAATTTAGACACACAAAGCAAGACAACAAGCTGCACTGAGCAGCAAGCACTGATTTATGCCCAAGCTCTTCTAGTCTTAGAAGCCTGGGGACCTTCAAATAGGTTTTACTTATGTCTGTCAGCAGAGGGGCGTCTGGGTGGCACACACCTGCTCTAGGCTCTCAGAAGGACAGTTTGTTCTCACAGCTCTAGGATAAGTGTTCACTGCCAGGTGTTGATGGCATTCATTTGTGATCTTAGCTACTTGGGAGACTGAGATCTGAGGATCACGGTTTAAGGCTAGCTCAGGTTAGAAAGTGTGAGATTCTTCTCTCCAATAAAGCACCAAAAAAGCCAGAAGTAGGACTGCGGCTCAAGTGGTGGAGTGCTAGCCTTGAGCACAGAAGCTTGAGGACAGGTTCCAGGCCCTGAGTTCATGCCCCAGGAGCAGTGCAGGACACACGTAACAGCTCAGACATGATATGGGTCATAGTATTTCTGTCAACACAAATTCTGAGACTGCATCTGACTATAAGACGTGGTTCTAATTCTCTACCCGTTAGAAGGCATGGAGCTGGCCCTAAAATTTCATCGTAACAACCTAAATTACCTTCTTCTGCTGGATCTTTGTGCTAGAGCAATTGTTGACAAACTTGGCTGTTATCACAGCTGTCTGAGAAATTATACCTTCTCAGGACCACCTTCAGAGAATAACAAAAAATCTCTCTTAAGAGCTTCTATAAATTTCTCAGACATATCATCTAGCCTATCCTGCTCCCCTTTCTTGGAACCTGGATGAGAGAATGGATGTATAAAGCCCAGATTCTTTTGACTGCATGTGAGCCAGACTCTATATCCTTATCTATCACATGGTATAAGTATAGCATTGTGGTTAAAAGTAAGGATTCTGGGCTGGAGATGGAGCCCAGTGGTAAATCCTGTGCTTAGCTTGTGTCTAAGGCTCAGGGTTTGATCCCTAACACTGCCAAAGAGGAATTAAACAAAAAACAAAAAGTATGAATTCTGACATCAGACAGTTGAGGCTTAAATCTCTGCTTGACTTTTTGGTGGCCACAGAAACTTACTAAACGAAACTTACTGTCTCTTCACCTGAACAAGTAACTATTCCATAGAATTGTGACGAGATTTAAATGAAATCATTCATGTTAACTGCAAAGTACCAGGTAAAAAGTTCTCCGAATATACAGACTATAACATTTCATGATTTTTCTCTAACATCAATGTCTCAAATTTAGAAAGAGCACAGAATAAAGTATATCTGTATATATATATATGTATGTATGTATATATAGATTTATATATGTATATGTGTGCATAAATATATAAACCCACATAAATACACAAAAGTAGTGCTTCATAATTGCTCAAAAGGTAGCATTGCAATTCATTGCATTTCAAACCATTTTTACAAAGGGATGCATTATTCTTTAGTGTGATAAACAGCACAAAATATTCAATTTAACTTTTCATGCCTGCCCCATAATAGAGAACAGTTGGTCCGAGTGCCCAAGAAGTGGGTGTGGGCTTAGCTCTTCAATAATTTCCATCATCTCCCTTCAGGCCACCCCTAGCAAATGTATACTAAATAAAAACAGCTTCAAGCTGTCCCCAAACCATATGTCATCTTTTACACCCTTTCCAAGCTGATTGCCACAGCCCAAAGCCTCTCCCACAAATTCTGAGCCCATCCCCTGGGGGAGGGACAACTAAGCACCATGAGAAGGTGTAATGAGCTGATACATGCACAAGAAACGTGGCATAACTGCACCTCTAAACACCCATCCACACACACTTCACAAGTCACGCAAATGCACTATTTCTCAACCCATGGGGTTTTCCTGTGGGAGAGATGAAGTGAAAGAGATCTGACTCCCTGAACACTTCAGCACGTGTGAAGTTCCCATGCAGACCTGCATTCCCCCATCACAGACACCTCGAGCTTCTTCTGCACATGACTTCTCCTTACTTTGACGACGGGGGTTGGGCATCAGCCTGCCATAGAAAACAAACGGGGTGCTTTTCAACAACCATGCTCCTGGAGCAAGTAAAACAACGTTTAGCAAATTGTTATGTAATCCCCCCTCTAAATAGCTCCTCAGTGCCAAAATTACAGTGACCAACTGTTGCCTGTGTTTGCAAGGCACTATCTCAGCTTTCACCCTGAATGGTCCTTTGTCCAAGGCATTACTGACACCAAATTGAGCACAAAGGTAGTAGGTGGATACTGATGGCTCAGGCCTGTAATCCTAGCTACTCAGGAAACTGAGATCTGAGAATTACAGTTTCAAGCCAACCCAGGACAGGAAAGTCTGTAAAACTTTTATTTGCAACTTACTAAGAAGAAGCCAAAAGTAGAGCTGTGGTTTAAGTGGTGGAGTACCAGCCTTGCGCTGTAAAGGTTAAACAATAGTACTCAGGACCCTGAGTTCAAGCCCCCAGTACTGGCACAAAACCACATAAAGAGGGTGAAATAAAAGCCAAAAGGTATGGAGCCTGAGTTCTTCACTGTAGCTTAGAAACAGAGACTGTGATAAAGTGGTCCTGCATCTCAAGTGCCTTCTAGGGCTGGAGATTTTATCATTTTTAGAATGAACGCCATCCTGAAATCTAGAGAAGCACACAGTTTCAGCCTTAAGGAGAGAGAGAGAGAAAAAGAGAGGGGGGGAGGGAGGGAGAGAGAGGGAGTCTTTCTTGAGCTGAGGGCTTTCTAAGTGAAAATAAAAATTTTTAAATGAGAAATTTCAGGAATTCAAGTCACTGAACTATACAGCCCACCTCTTTCTTCCTGTTTGATCTTTGAAGATTACCATTGAATATTTTCCATGACATTTATATTGAGGAAGGAATATAAGATTATTAAAAGCAGAGAAACTCAATATTGGGAAAGCACATCAAAAGGTCTTCAGGACAAAGAAGAGATCATATGATTTGAAACCAGAGTTACTAGAAGCTTGTGGCTGCCCTTCATTTTCTAGTTAACAGCGTAGCATACGTCAAAATGGGATTTAAAACACTACTCACAGTGGAGCTTACATTTGGTGAGCCTCTCTTTCTTTTGCTCTTGAGGATGGGAGTTCAAATCCAAATGAGGTTAACACTTTGTACTGCTGGCACATATTCCTGGTGGAGGAGGAAAATAGTCTTTTAGTTTGAGTAAAATGAAAACATCTGTTGGGAGTCCTAAGGGAAAGAATTATTTTTAAAAGAGTAGAGAGGGGATGCCTAGTTTGAAAGCGAGAGACAGCGTCAGTAATGCTGCAAATGTCAGACAATTATACCATCCACTGCCTTTCTCAACAGGAAAATGAAAATCTATATGTAAGTGTTAGTTTGATCTTTAACTTTAAAGATTATGGACTCTCAGATACCCCTTTATGCTGCCTAAATTCACACGCTAATAACCAGAAAAATGACATAATTCACAGAACCAGTCCCTGGACTATTTTGCTCCAAACTAGTTGTGTGTGTGTGTGTGTGTGTGTGTGTGTGTGTGTGTGTGTGTGTGTTTATAAATATATTTATATATATATATATATGTGTCCATTTCTATTTCTTTACACACTAAACCTGGGTAAACTGAGATCAGTAAGTGGCCAGCTTTCTACCATACAACTTGCCCTGGCCAAGAATCCTGTGCTCTGGAAAAGAAGTGGCATTAAGCCAGGCACCAGTAGCTCACTCCTAGCTCCTAGCTACTTAGATCTAAAGATTGAGGCTCAAAGCCATCTGGGATAGGAAAGTTCATGAGACTCTTATTTCTAATTGACCACCGGAAAACTGGAAGTGAAGCTACGATTCAAAGAGTTAGAGCACTGGCCTTGAGCAAAAGAGCTCAGGGATAGCACCTCATCCTAAATTCAAGCCCAATGAAAAAGACTTTGAGTTATGCTAGGGCACAGTGGCTCATGCCTGTAATCCTACCTTCTCAAGAAGTAGAGACTGGGAAGATTGTGGTCAAAGGTCAAGCCCAATGGAATAAAAATTTATGAGACGCATACACACTGGTCATTCCAGTTGTGCTTTTGAAGTACAAATAGAGGTGCTGCGGTTCAGGCCTAGGCTTATTAGAAAACTGAAGGCCTGTCCAGTATGGCCCAGACATGGCCTGATGAAACTCTCTGCTCAAGGTCTCACATTGTGAGCTGTTTGGAGCAGGAATTGAGGTCCACTTCAGAGCTCATGTGTATGTGGCAATGGTTGGAGAGAGGCTCCAGAATTCTAACCCTCAGCCAGTCGCTACTCTCAGCATCTGAAGATAACTTATTCTTTACCACACTGGCTTCATTTTCAGAGAATCTGCCTCATCTGGACTATCTCATATGTACCTTGAATTTGTGTCTACTTGAAGAACCCAGGCCCATCCTGATAAACTGAGATGCAGCCTGGAAGATCTTTTCTCTAAAAATACACCATAGAGCTCAATCACATAAACAAAATCCAACATCTTCACAGGCTTGAGGATTATACAAGGTTTACAGATCCTAAGGGGTAATTTAGGATTCTGCCTACTCTGTGAGTATGCTGCAACATTTCTTTGGTCAAACCTCCAGACCGTAGTTTTAGGGAGAAAGACTGCAAGCAAAGCTCAACAGGCACTCGGGCTTGCTGAAACTGCCTCTCTACTTGAAGGCACAAAAGTATTAAAAATCAGCAGACAGTAATTTACCAGTTAGTACTATCTTTGGGCAAATTACAGAATAAAATAACTATAGAAATTGCAAAGCTCAGAGATGGTTTTGAATGAATGACTAAGGTAAAAGAGAAGATTTGGTACATATTTAGTGAATAAATATGTAGACATCCTATCTTCTATAGCACAGTCTGGCCTTTCTGGATTTACCCTGTAGTATAAGACTCATATGGAAGTACAGACAGAACAATTAACAAAATCCACAGACAATTGCTATGAACTACTCAGTAATATATTTCAAAAGGCTCAGGGCTTCACTTCACACAGTGTAAGACATTTGTGAGGCCATATAGCCTAGTGGTCAAAACATTGGCTCTGCGGCTCGATGTCAGGTTTGCATTTAGCCTCTGCTGCATCTCAAATGCTGTGGTGACCTTAAGCAAAAAGCCTATTTATTGTCTTTGGGCTTCAGTTTCCCACATCTGTAAATTAGAAATGTAAGAGTACCTAGTTCCTAGTTTTGTAAGGATGCCATTAATTTCCATAAAGCACCTAAAACAATATCAAACGCGTGAAAACTGTTGGCTGTTGTACACTTGATGCTAGTCAGTGATTGAACCTTTGGCAGATACTATTGCTTTTCATTCTCACAATCATCCTGTAAGTATCATCGCTTCACAAAAACAGATACAGAAAAAAATATAGTCATTGGAAATCTAAATAACTTACTTCTTCAAGGGCTATCCACATAGGCTTCTATAAAATATAACCCAGATTGGTTTTGAGAGTACCTTCTTTTCACCACCAGATATTAAATAAACATAGTAGAAGTATTGTAAGTAGGACTTTATTTTTTTCCAGATTCTTCTGGCATATCAAAAAAAAAAAACAACCCAAGCACCCTAACAAATCTAATGAACAGACAGATCAGGTCATGGTTTAGGGGTAGAGCATGGAAAGATCGGAACATCAGTAATATTTGAAAAGTTTGTAAAGCTAATATTTGCATTAATAAAAAATGATTCCATGCATACAGATATATTTTCAGATAGTCCTCTAGTTATAAATTTCAAATGACTAAGCTATCTGAACAGCTGGTGATATTAATCATAGAAGTAAACTTACCTAGCTGCTACATGTATGCCAGATGCTAGACACACACACATACACACACACACACACACACACACACACACACACACACACACATTCATTTTCTCTTGCTCCTTCTTCTCACCAAAGCCCCAGTCCCATTTCCAGCTCAGGAACCTCTGTAACAAAAGCACGTTTCCCGTAAGCCAGGTGCCAGCCAGCAAGTAGAACTATAACCATGCTTATCTGCAGCTTTAAACATTACAATGTCAGCCCATACAAGATGCCTTTTCCAAACATCCCAAGTGTCCTAACCTCTCAGTTTCCTCAGTTACACAAGTGATGGGGGATTTATAATTTACTTTTCATTTTGGTGCCCTGACTGCAGCTCTAAGGCTTTTCTGCTTTGGTGACTCTTACTCTTAACCAGTCTTTTTGCTTCGGGGCACGCCCTCTGTCATTCTCCTTCTGACTTGAATCTTCTATATGTTTTGGGACTTGTCAAACTTCCATAGACCTCACACCTCTCCATATTACTGCATTGTCCAGTTCCTTTGCTTATGGCTCATTCTCTCATGGAAGATTTCTCATCTGACTCTCTAACTATTTTATCCTGCTTAGGTCACTTCAGTCAGGTATTTGGGACTAGAATGTAGTCATGATGCCCTTAAATAAATTATGTTCTAGTGGGAAAATCACATGAACAGATAATTTCACAGTTATATGGGAATAATATATAAAGATAGCTCCAGGTTAAACTAGAACACAACCCATCCAGATGGTTCAGGAAAGCTTCAAAGAAGAATTTATGTGTTTCAGATGTATAAGAGTTGACAGTCAGATTTTTAAAAAGAGGAAAGAAGCCACACTTGTAATTCTAGACACTCCAGAAGTACAGATAGGAGTCTCACCATTTGAAGCCATCTCTGACAAAGTGATCAAGATCCTATTTGGGAAAAAAAAAACTAAACTAAAAGCGTAAGGACTATGGACATGGCTCAAGTGGTAGAGCATTTGCCTAAGAAGCTTGAGGTCCTGAATGTAATCCCCAGTACCACCAAGAATGAGGAAGAAGGAAGGAGGAGGATAAGAAGGAGGAGAAGGAGGAGGAGGAGTGGGGGAGGGATCAATAAATTAAGAGGAAGAGAGGAACAGCGTAGAAAAGACTCTGCCTTGCCATGCTAAGCAGCTCAGGTTTAATTCTGTATTGCATGATTCCTTAAGCTTTCTGCTTAAGAAAAATTAGTTAAAATTGGTGAACTTCATAGATTCAGATCCAAAACTAATATATGTCCATGAGCACACACATACGCAAATGCACACATGTAAATTTGCTCACGATTTCTCTCACTGGACCTACATATCTCTAGAAGTCAACCCATTTTTAACTGATGAT
The DNA here is from genome assembly GCF_031878675.1 of Megascapheus bottae. Taxonomy (NCBI): domain Eukaryota; kingdom Metazoa; phylum Chordata; class Mammalia; order Rodentia; family Geomyidae; genus Megascapheus; species Megascapheus bottae. Next base: position 41,671,816 of record NC_143514.1, on the reverse strand, counting down.
GATGGAAATAGGATAGGCTGAGAGGTGAAAAGAAACCCTTAAGCAGAGAATTATCCCAGCACATGTTTGTTTAAATACAGTAAATACTACAACAGGCAAGCCTTGGAGGCAGGCAACACAGCACAAAGTTGTTCCCTAGCTTGACAAGTGATGACAAAGTTGTGAACTTGGGTGCTGACGCTAAGTCTTGAGGTGTTATAAAGGCCACATGTCATGGTGAGTGGTTGGCAGAGAAAACTCAGAAAAAGAGGAGCCAAGTGATTTCAGGTGTTCATTTTAGAAAAATGAACTGGGACAGAACATTATTTGGGTAGAAAGGGTTTTTTTTTTTTAAAAAAAAAAAAGGTAAAAGCAAAGAAAAATAAAGATAATCTTCATGTGAAAGTTTCTGGGTCCCACACCCTGGATCCTGGGACCTCAGCGCAGACCCTCCACGAGAGGAGTGTAGAGACCATGCTCCGGGGGGTGGGGGGGACGGATTGAGAAGGAAGGAGAGAAGGAATAGGAGGGAAGGATGGGGTCTTGTCCTAAACTCCAGCATTACTGGCCGGTCGAAGTGAAACTGCCCATGGACTGGCTGTGGCGGTAACCAGAGGCCAGCATCCGGCTTCTGATGGGATGAGAGGCGGCCACACCCCCACCTTCTTTCTCCTTTCCCTTAGGAAGTCTGTTGCCTGGCAACCGATTTCCTTCCTCCGGGTTAAGCAAGGTCCGCTTTACACCTGCGAAGGGGACCCGACCACCGGCAGGGCTTAGACTTTTCACTCCCTCTCCACGCACCAATAGCACGGGGCTGTCTCCATTGCCCACTGAAGTTTCTTTAACAAGTGTGGACTGTCACCGCAGTGACTGCTGCGCCACAGATGAGTTAAGACCCCCTCATTTCCTCCTAGGAGAAACGAAGAAAGTTACTCCAAACTCAGAAGGTATTCATCTCCGGAGCATTTTAGGATTACAGCTCGTTAACTAGGTGACGGGAGGTAACGGGAAATCTCCATCAAGCCCTGGAGCGTTCGCACGCAGGTATGCACTCTGCAGCTTACATCTTGCTGGAAAGAGACTTCCAAGAGTTGAAGCGGAACAATTATGTGGTAAGTTCTGAGTGAACATTTTAAAGAAGCAGCTTAAAGCCATGCTTCTAAAAATCGTTTAATGGAAACTAGTTTGCTACAACTGCACTGCTATTTAATGAATTTGTTTCATGATGATAATTACTAGAGGGCTAGGCATCGCGACATCTGAGGGTCAGGGTTGGAAACCAACCCTGGGCAGCAAAGTCCATGAAACTCTTATCTCCAATTAAGCACCAGAAAGCTGAATGTGCAGCTGTGATACAAGTGGTAGACTTAAGCAGAAAGAGTCCAGATATAGATTCAGGTCCTAAGTTCAAGCCCTAGTAACACACACACACACACACACACACACACACACACTATACACAAATAATTATGATTTCAAGATGATAATGGCTAACAGTACTGAGTACCTTTTGGAAGTTAGGTCCTGAGTTTCAAGCTCTGTCATGTAGTCAGTGCAGGATTATTTTCAATAATACTACTATAAACTAAGTAGTATTTCATTTTATTCAACCAAAAACTTAAGGCTCCAAAAGTTTCCATAAAGATTTGGTTCCAGGATTCCATTTACAAGGTTTTCTGACTCTCGGCCTTTTCTCTTGTGTCCTGTAACTTACTGCCTAGTGGCTTTTTTACCAGAACAACAAATAAACACCAGCAAGAACTTTTGGTGATCATTGGTGCCATAGTTAACTTACAGATGAGAGTGGAAGAGAGGAAGGTACTCGAAGAAAAGAACAGGAGGAAATGCATACACAAAGGAGGGTGTAAACACAGACTGTCTGAACAGGTGCACTCTGAGCTCTGGTGGTGTTCTGTTCTCACTTCTACTTATAAGAGGATTAAAAGGCCCGGCATCAATGGCTCATCTGATAGTCCCACCTACTGAGATCTGAGGATACAGGTTCAAAGCCAGCCTGGTCTGAGAAGTCCATGAGACTCTTATCTCCAATTAGTAAACAAAAACCTGGAAGTGGCAGTTTCACTCAAGTAATAGAATTCCAACCTTGAGTAAAAAAGCCAAGCAAGAGAATGGAGCCCTGAGTTCAAGCCCCAGTACTAGCACACATACACATGCACACATAGACACACACAGACACACACACACACACACACACACACACACACACACCACTGTACACTAGAAATGTTAGAACAGTTATTGAGTCCATCAACAACTATTGCAGGGGCATGGATTTGACATTGTTTCCACTCATTTGGAACTTAGTTGTGCTTTGGGGAAAGAAAATCCAATAAAGAGAACATATAAATATAGACAACATAAGTAAAGTAGATATGATGTTCACACAGACAAGTGTCTCTCGGTGCTTAATAACTATCTGCTAAGGAACATGTGAATATACTCATGTACTCTCCAGCATATTTTATAGGTTTCCTAGGAAATGCATTCTTTCTACTACAATTACTTAAGTGTATGGAAAATTTATTTTATATGTAAGTTTCTTTCAGTGAAATTGTTTTTCATGTTTTTCAACCTAGTATCAAAATCGTTTTAATATTTAAAGAAACATGTGTTTTCTTTTCCAATTAAATTGGCTATTGACTTACACATACTCAGTCTTGACCCAAGTTCCATGTCTACACCTTATCTTAAAGTTCTTTTGTCTATATTTCTTTGAGGAAACCTTAAGAAGTTCTATGCAAGAAGACATATAGCAATCAGATATATAACAGTTCCTCATACCAAGAAAAAAGTAAATAATCAAGAAAAAATGTTTTTGAAATTCAGTGTAACCTGGTAACTGATTTTCAAAACTGTAATAAATAACCCGTCTTTTTTGATTTTGTTTTTAAATTAAAGGGTATTTCTGCCTTTCCTGTAAGTGACAATATGTTGAAATGGGAAGCTGAAATTGAAGGTTTAAAGGATTCAATGTGGGAAGGTATATGTTTTCAAACCTAATCTGTTTCTTTTTTTAGTTTGCATGTCATTAATATCTTGTATTAATATAATTTGAATAAGTATATTGTACTTATATAATTATGTATATATTATATTGCAGTATATAATTTCCTGGAATTCTTTAAACGTATAAGTTTACATCGTATCAGTTCTCTAGAAGTATTCAGATACTTTTTATCCAGAAGTTTAAAAGTTCTCAGATATTATTTGCCATTTTTCATTTGCCATTTTAAGTATTTGCCTGTATGTCAAATCTTAATTGTGTGTGTGTGTGTGTGTGTGTGTGTGTGTGTGTGTGTGTGTGTGTGTGTGTGTTTGGTACTAAAGACCAAATACAGGGCCACACACATTCTAAATAAGTAATTTATCACTGAGCCACAGGCCTGGGCTCCAATGTTAAGAAGAAAACACAATGAAGAGTATCAACTGAGAATATTTTCTAGCATTCTTCTATGAGATCAGAAAATGCCTATGAAAAAAATCCTATTGACTTGGAAGTCCTAGAGTTATTTTCTTCTTTTTCCCCTCTATAATTTTCCCCAGATTATCTTAAGGCAAATTCTTCTATTAACTGAAGTGACCATGTGTTATTTCAGCACCAGATTAAAAAGATTATTGAGTGAGATAGGGGAGACTAGCTGATAATGACAATCACATATAATATGTGCTACTATGAATTTTGGCACAAGTCAGGAAGGGCTTTCTGAGGAAGTAACACTCTAGTTGAATCCTGAAGAATGTGTAAGAGTTTTCCAAGTGTACAAGGAGAAGGTGGGCACAAATGGGTAGAACAGATTCTGGGAAGGGTGAATTCATTCAACATGAGAGCCAGCATTAGAGGGACTGGGGTAGTGGATGGAAAGAGGTGGGAGGAAAAGGGCTGAAACTAAAGCAATTAAGTTGTGTCGCTTCTACGCTTGGCAGGGGCCTATGCACTATAAAGCAATTTACCTGAGAAAATCATGGGACGCTTTACTATAGGAGAAACTCCAATATTAATCAGGTTAGAGATAAAGCACATGGCACTTTGGTCAACCTGTTTCTCTATATCACAGGATTGATTTACCAACTGGAATTAAAATTTCCATCTGAGTATAACCATAAACCTCCAGCTGTGAGATTTAAAACCATTCCTTTTCATCCAAATGGTAAGGAACAAACAAGCTTGTTTTCTATGGTTTTGTGTTAATCTTTAAATTCTTTGACAAAGCGAGTTGTTGTTTGAAGTCAACATATCAATCCATTTGTACAATGCATCTTGATCATTGTCCATGCTCCCATCATTCTCCCCTCCCCCACCTTTCCAACCCCACCGATTCCCTCAGTTTACCTTTTCATTGATGTACATTGAGAACTATGATTATATTTTCCCACTATTTCTCTCTCCATTTATCCTCTCCCTTTCCCTTAATCCTTGCTTTCCTCAAACTGGACATGTTTTAGCTTCCTGATATTCATTTTGTTAAATGGTTAATTATTCAAAGGGATTGCACCTCGCAAATCCTCCCCAGAGAATACCATACATTAAACAGTTTGATTGTGTATATATGCATATAACCCTAAAACCTGTTTTATAACTGGGACTCTGTATTTCTAGTGGTACTGTCTACTAATCATGTTTCTTTATTTATTTTTTATTTTTTATTTTTGCCAGTCCTGGGCTTGAGCTCAGGGCCTGAGCACTGTCCTTGGACTTTCTCAAGGCTAGAGCTCTACCACTTGAGCCTCAGCACCATTTCCAGCTTTTTTCTATGTATGTGGTACTGAGGAATCGAACCCAGGTCTTCATGCATGCTAGGCAAGCACTCTACCACTAGACCAAACTCCCAGCCCTCATGTTTCTTTATAACAACTAGATTGTAATTATAAAAGTGGGAATGGTCATTGGAGAAAATAAAAAGGCAGAAATGACTGTCACCTTGATGTCTAATGCAAAGAGATACTATTTTCAACATCTTACCAATCTTTTTTTTCCTATATACACTTTTGTATATCATTGATGAATTACATTTAAAATTGTACAGCATTTTTCCTGCACCATCAAACATTCCTCAAAAGATCATTTCAAAATGTTCAATAATGCACTTAACCATCCCGTATAATTCACTACGTTGGTTGAATCTGGTTTTTCATTACTTTAAAAAAAGTGGTATACTAGACAAATTAAAGTTTTAGAGAAATGCAAGAAAGATTTCTGCACTTGGTTATACACTAAGTGATTTCTTGAAGGATCACAAATCAAAATTTTTAATGCTCAGAAAGAAGACAATCTAATATAATTTTATAGGCTTGTTGAGGAGGGTCCTTCTATGAGTGATAAAATCCAGAAACTATTGGAAAAGCATACCATCATAACTTCATAAACTTTTAAAACCCTCTGTAGCCAAACAAAGAGATTTGAAAAAATTGACTTTTGCAATTTTAATAATTGTTGGCCTTCTCCTCTCTCCTCCCTCCCCGCAACTGTGATCATTCTAGAGATGTGTTAAGTGTACTCTGAACACAATCACCTTTGTGGGACTCAGGGTGTGAGAGAGCTATTATAATTTCTGTGTTCATTAGGATAGAGTTTTTAAGTGAAATAATCTGCATCATCTGCATTGCCTGTAAACAGAACAAGGAAAATCTCTGAAAGCTAGACTTGGCTATATCCCTTGAATCTTTATTTCCGGATACACAACAGGTGCTCAGATGTCTTTGGGATAAAGATTTCCATCTGTTAATATGTTGACAATGTATTGTTGAGTGAAAAATCTCTCTGAACAACAAAACATAAAATATCACTCATATAATAAACACATGAATATGGTTATTTATATGTACGTGTGTTCATTTATACCACTTGGTAATGACTGAAGAAGGGCAGACAGGGGAACATTTATATTTTACTTTATATTCTCTTGTGTTTTAATGTAGTTTGCAAAAATACATTATTATTTTTCTGCAGTGTGTGTTATTATTTTGTGTGTGTGTGTGTGTATGTGTGTGTGTGTGTGTATGTGTGTGTGTTATCAGTACTGTGGCTTAAGTTCATGATGTGGGTGCTGTCCTTTAACTTTTTCACTCATTGCTAAGGCTCTACCCTCAGATTTTACTGCCCAAGATCGCTTTGGAAGGTGGTTCTCAGATCTCAGCCCTCTGAGTACTTAGAGTTATATAGATCTAAGCCATGCGTGTTCAGCTTAAAACTATTTTGACGCTCAATACAAAATTACCTATGAAGCAGCTAAAACAACATGATGAGGACACTGCAGACAGACATAGGATTTCTCATTCGATAGAAGAAATGAAAGAAAAAATGTATGCAATCTTTACCTTAATTTATCAGTTTTATTTTTAAATAAGTTTAAATAGTCATTTCATTATATGTATATACCTTATTATCAATCTGTTATTTTAATACAGTAGACTCAAATACCGGTCGGCCCAGTATAGATTTTTTGGATGACCTTGCTAGTTGGGATTCAAGTTACAGGCTGAGCAGCATCTTGCTTGCATTGCAGGTAAGTACAGCTTTTCTGTAAGGTTTATCTATCTGTGTTTGTGTATGGATGTGAGTGTGAGAAGGACAGACAGAGATGGAGAATTTTTTTGCTTATTTTTCTTTTAAAGACATAGTCTCATTTTATAACCCAAAATGGCTTGACCTCTCGATTCTCCTGTCTCTGCCTTCTGGGATCACCATGGTCTTCTAATGCTTTATTTCTTTTTCCCCTGTCTTTCCTTTTCCTTTTTCTTTTCCCTTTCCCTTTCCCTTCCTCACTTCCTTTTGTTGGTGATGGTGGTCGTGGGGCTTGAACTCACAGCATAGATGCTGTCCCTGAGCATTTTCCTCTCAAAGCTAGCAGCTCTACCACTTGGAGCCACAGCAGCACTTTGGATTTTCTGGTGCCTAACTGGAGATAAGAGTCTCATAGACTTTCCTGTCCAGGCTGGCTTCAAACAAACATCCTCAGAGCTCAGCCTCCTAAGTAACTAGGATTACAGGAGTAAGCTACCAGCACCTTGTTTCTTCCTTTTTATTGGGGGGGGGTGGTTATAGTACTAGGACTTGAATTCAGTGTCTGGGAATTGTTTTTTAGTTATTATTATTATTATTTTGCTTAAGGCTGGCACTCTACTACTTGAATTACAGCTCTACTTCTGGCTTTTGGTGGTTGGTTACTTAAAGAGAAGAATCTCACAGAATTTCCTACCCTGGCTGGTTTTGAACTGTAGTCCTCAGTAGTTACGAGTACAGATGTGCCACTGGCACTTGGCCATTCTTTCTTTAGTACCTTTAAGTATTCTAGATATTCAACGCACAAAGCTTAAAATGTACAATGTACACTTAAATGTTTAAAAAATAAAACAATATTTTAAGTTAAAATGGATAGTTGAAGCCTTTCACAACCAAATACACATTTTGTTAAAGAAAAGAATTGTATGGTTTCCATTGTAGAGATTGTCTTGGACTTTCTCTTGGCTCTTCACCTCACTTCCTAGTACTCACTAAAGGTACCATTTAGATCGCTCCTCACTCATGGATCTTGGAGGTAAACTGGGTGATCACAACTTAAAATGTTCAACTTTATCCCGTGTTTCCACAGTGCTAACAAGCAGCTCTATCTTGTAAGAGTTCACAGTAAACCCAGGAAATAATTAAACCAGGGATTATATTCCCTTCTGAGGTAGATTCCTGGTTCCTAAATACATCACTATAGGCTATGGTCCTTAGACACATGTTCCCATCCTGTCTTACCCTAGTTTCTTGCCCTAGTTTCTCATCTGAGGATAAACTGAATTGTTTCAGTGGTGATTGATTTAACTACTTGAATTAGGCTTAGTAATATTCTATCTAGGGGGCTACTTATCATCAATATGTCTGGAAATAAATTATTACATTTGATTGATTAGAACATTTGAGGAATGAACATTTGACTTAATTGAATTTTCTCAAGGAAATTAGGCTATGAAGCCTATCACTTATTATTAAGGCTAGATATGTAGTTAATTTTCTGGTTAGCTATCTTAATGTTCTGAGTAAAATATATTCTTCTTAAAAGGTCCAATATGCAACACATTCATTCCTCCTACAAATATGTACTTAGTATCTGGTTGTATGTAGGTGTGTTCTGGTGAAAACACTTTTAAGCAAAAGCTTTAAGGAATAAGCAAGCGGAATATGCAGGTATCTGGGGTGGATCTTTTGAATGACTTTTAAGCGGAGGCATATTTCTGTCTTCCACGTGAACTGAAGTCTACCCTAAGAAAAGTAAAACAGAATGGTCCCAAAATCTAATTCATAAGGATAATCTGGAATGGTCCAGTAATGTTTCTGAGCTATAGAAACATAATTTAATGTAAAGAATAAGAATTTAGTGGCGGCTCTGAGATTAGATTTGTTGTCTTCATCTCACAGTTCTTTCACCTGAGACCACTGGATACATTTCTTCATCTCTCAATACCTCAATGCTTTAGCAATGACATGGAGATAGCTATTGCATGTGAGGTTGACATTAATTAATGAATACTACGCTTAGAACTGTGCTTAGTCCAAGAAAAGCACTCAACAGTAAATAGTTAATAGCATCATTGTTTTTTACTGCTAATCACTAATACAAAGCGATCAAATATAACATGAGAAGCCAATAAATAACAGTTTGTCTTTTGAAAATATATGAATGAAACCAATATATCCACATCACAGAAGATTTTAAGATGCTGTGAAAGAAAATCATTAATAATAATAAAGAAAAACCCTAACTCTACTGTTATTTCCTTCTAATCTTTGTTCACCTGTGTGTGTGTGTGCATGCGTGTGCCAGTCCTGTCCCAGAGTTTCTTTTGTTCAAGGCGAGCACTCTTACCACTTGAGCCTCAGTGCCAATTCTGCCATTTTTAAGTAGTTTATTGGAGATAAGAGGCTCTTAGAGTATCCTGCTTGGGCTAGTTTCAAACCGTGGTCCTTAGCCTCTTGAGTGTCTAGGATGATAGGTGTGAGCCACTGGTAACTGGCTTACAATCTTAATTTCTTTGAAAGTTTGCATTTCCCTATACAGTTCAAATGTAAATATCAATACCCAATGCATAAGCATAAGCTGTGCTTAGCTGGGTCTTATAAGATGTAGCTATTGGTACAGATGTTCACTGAAGAATTTGATTTTTCTGTTTCTCTTCTTCTCTTGGAGAGCTTTTTACTATTTTATACCCACATGTAGATAATTTAAAAATTGCATCTCTTTTTAAAAAACTATTTTGGCAGAATGCCTGATTTATCTGTTTTAATATGCACTCACATGCTTGCTCTCCAAATTATTAAATACATATAATGGCAGGGTATACATCATAGGTGTAGGTCTTAGGCACAGTGGCTAATGAGGAGAATATTGAATAAACCTTACCAGATGTGCTTGCTGCGTAAGATTATCTCTCCAGCCAATTACCAAAAATTTGTTCTTGAAGGTAAGTTTCATCTGGTTCTTGCCCACTTTTGAAAGATATAATGCAATCCCCAATGAGTCCTTATTTAAGCAATCATAGTATTCTTGGAAATATAGCCCAAATGTGTTTTCCAAACAGGAAAAGTCCAGTACCAACAGAAAATTCTTGTTGCCTTTGAAATACCAGATGTGAGATGATTACTTTCATTAATGAAAGCTGGCTATAATTTTCATAGCTTTGTTTTTTTAATGTTTTTCTTTTATTTGAAGACAAAGTCTCCCTATGTAGGCCAGGCTGATCTCAAACTCACTGTCCTCCCTGCCTCAGCTTCCCCAAGTGCTGGGATCATACGCATGCATCCCCACACCAGATTCTCCTTAGCTTTGAAGTCACAACTCACATTCTGGCCTGCATCTACATCTAGATATTTGAGTAGTAATCCATATGGTAGTTGTATCTTTAACCATATTTTATTCTATAGTCAGTATGTTAGTATATAAAATGTCTTCCTCTTCCTGTAAGTGGCCTGAGGTGACCTTGAGAGTGGTTTGCTACTCTCTAGATCCAGAAAACTCTATACAAAATCATGCAAGTCAAGAGGCTCAAATCTTCTTGTTCACTTTAAGAACACCAGAGAAACAGCCCAGGCCATCAGGGGTATGCATATCCGAAAAGCTACAAAGTGTCTGAAAGATGCAACTTTAAAGAAGCAATGTATGCCATTCCTGCTTTACAATGGTAGAGTTGGCAGGTGTGCCCACGCAAAACAGTGAGGTTGAACACAGGGTCCGTGGCCCTAAAAGAGTGCTGAGTTTCTGCTGCACATGCTTAAGAATGCAGAGTAATGCTGAACTGAAGGGTTTAGATGTAGACAACCTGGTTATTGAATACATCCAGGTGAACAAAGCACCCAAGATGCTCTGCTGAACTTACAAAGCCCACGGTAGGATCAATCCATACATGAACTCCCCGTGCTACATTGAGATGATCCTTACTGAAAATGGGCAAAGTGTTCCTAAACCAGATGAGGAAGTTGCTCAAAAGGAAAAGATATCCCAAAAGAAACTGAAGAAACAAAAACTTATGGCATGAGGATAAAGTTATCATAAAATAAATGCAAATAAATGAATATTGGTCATCATTACTTTATAAATGTTTTGTTTCTTCTTATTAAAATTGGCCACAATGTTTTGATTTAAAAATGTCTTAAAATGGAATTATTGAATAAATATTGGCAACGGGGCCAAGAAAATTTTGAGGTGCCTGATCAAGAAAGTGTGGTCTAGCCAAACAACTTTTTGTTGCCATTGATCACCTGTTTGATCTAAGTGTACAGACAGTATAACAGGCAGAAACTTTTTGTGTGTGATATGGTACTGGAGTTCGAATGCAATGCCTGGGCATTTTCCCTCCACCTTCTCTGCTCAAGGATAGCACTCTGTCACATGAGCCATAGTTCCACCTCTGGCTTTTGGGTAGTTAATTGAAGATAAATGTCCCACAGACTTTCTTGCCTAGATGGGCTGGCTTTGAACCATGATCCCCAGACCTCAGACCCCTGAGTAGCTAGGATTCAGGTATAGCCAGCAGTGCTCAGCGTGGGCAGAATTTTAAGGCACTCCCCCAAGATTTCCCTCCTCCAGTTATTGGTGCAAACACTAATTGAGGTACTACTGTTCAAAGACTTACAGAAGACTTGTAGTGATTAATTAGCTGATCTTAAGAATGTTGTGGGAGATTATGCAAAGAAATCATGAACTCCCAAAATGAAAGCAGGAAAGTCAGAGAATATAATGGAGGAAAAGGAATGAGGCAGAAGGGGAGGTCAGAGAGATTTCAGCATAAGAAGCTTTATCTCGATAGTTTTTGTGGTACTTAGATGTTATGAGTTTTAGGTGCCATGTCTTTCTCTGTATTACATTTGTGTTGGTTTTCCATGTGTAGAACATCTTTGAGAATTTTCTGTAGTGTTGGTTTTGTTGCTACATAATGTTGAAGCTTTTCCTTGGAATGGAATGTTTTTATTGTTCCCTCAGTTATGAATGAAAGCTTAGCTTGCCCCATTTGTTAGGAAATGGAAAGACTTCGAAAAGATCAGATTAAGTGAAGTAAGCCAGACTCGAAGGAACTTAGGCTCAATGGTTTCCCTCACTTGTCATAATCAGTAGAAACCTTGGGCTCTCCTAGCAGAGATTTGCAATAGAGCAAAACCTTGATACCAAAGGCCATATAGTAGGACGCTAAATGAAAGGATCTCTAGGATATAGAAACATAAGCCATTTAATGAATGATTGTTGTCCTTAAGGTACTATGTTATCTCTCATCTCTTTTGCTGTCCCTTGGTTATCTCATATTGTTACAGTATCTCACTTTTTTACCTTATGTATCTATATATATTTGTATTTGGTTATTTGAAATTGGATAGGGAAGGGGGAAAACAAAATGAGGGGTGAGGGTGGGGGGGAGGGAAATGGGGACCAGGACATGTGAAAGGGTATCAATGTATGGGAATTAATGCACCATCTGTCTGGCAGATATCATGTAACCCTTCTATTAATTATAATAAAAATATATGAAAAAAGAAGCTTTATCTCACTGCAACTGCTCTGAGCTAAGAGTAAAGTACGAAGATTGGAAACAAGCCTTGGGCCAGCTAGCAGAAAATGAGACCCAAGTCTTATAACTGCAAGGAACTAACTTCTTCCAACCCCCATAAGAATCTGAGAAGCAGACTCGCCCTGCCAGAACCTTCTGATAAAAACCCAGCCAGCTGACTGACACCTAGACTATTTTCTTAAGTCTGGGGAGAAAAAAAGACACTAGTCCACCCATCCTGGATTTTCACTGCAGAAATATAAGATAATAAATTTTGCATTTTCCAAATCAAAACAACCCTGAGATACCATCTTACCCCAGTTAGACTGACTAACATTTTGAATTCTAACAACTGCAAGTGTAAACTAGTACAACCACTCTCGAAGGCTGTCTGGAGGTTCCTCAAAAAGTGAAACATGGACATTCCCTATGACTCAGCCATACCACCTCTTGGCATCTACCCTGAGTATCATAACCCAGGATATGATAAGGATACTTGCACAGCCATGCTCACCTCCATAACTAATCACAACAGCCAAGATATGGAAATAGTCAGATGCCCACAATAGATGAGTGGATCCAAAAAACTGTGGTTCCTATATACAATGGAATTTTACACAGCCATTAGAAGGAATAAAATAATGTCACTTGCAGGGAAATGGATGGAACTAGAACAATTCGTGTTAGGTGAAGTAAGCCAAACTCACTTCAGAGAGACAACCAGCACATATTCTCCTTGATATGCGAAGCTTAGATCTAAAACACACTGGCATGTGACAAATTGTACAGAATAGTGGATCAAACAGAGGATAGTTTTAGGAGAGAATCATAAAGGTGCAATACCCTAGCACCTCTTCATTCATATATATAAATGAACTCCAAAATATGGAAGCAAAGGACATTTTTCTTTGTTTTTTTTCTTTTCCTGATGATTCTGTATTCTTTACCTTATATACAGTGTACTCATGTGCACATCTATGGGAGGATAAGCGTAGGGCAACAGAATCAGAAGTAAAAGGATAAGAAAGTACAGCAGTGGAGTGCACTGTACAATGATGAAAGTGAACTCTGCAGCTCGTGGGTGGAGATGGGAGGGAGAGAATGGGAGAGAATTGAGGGAATAGATGACACTGTATAAAAGGAAATGTGCTTATTGCCTGACATATATAAATGTATCCCCACTGTATATCACCTCTGAAACAAGAATAAAATAAATTTAAAAATACATGAATTTGCATTTTCTTAAGCTGCTAAATGTGTGGTAAGTGATTAAAGCAGCAAAAGAAGACAGCTATGAATACTAAATTACCTTTTAATGATTGTGAAATATCTGCAAGCCTTCATACATGTTTTTGTTTACCCGTGATTTGATGTGGTCTTGTGTTAAGATGTGTAGATTTTATTTTTTACCCTATGTAATGGAAATTTTTTGGCGTTTCTTAGTGTTTAGTTTCTCTTCCATAAAAATCCAATTTAAATTTATGTGATAGGAACAAATGGTGCCGGAAAGAACATTTGCTTTGATCCTAGCGTTTGATTTGTGAGTATACGGTATTAAAACCAATCTAGATCAAGAGTTTCTTCAGAATAGTGACTATCTCATGTTGTCTTTCTGTCTATCTCCAGCTCAATGCATAGGAATCATTTCATAAATACTTGTAGGGAATTGTATGTATTGGTTTGTGTTTTCCTTTGAAGACAAACTTGAAAAAGTGCCTATTGTATGTTTTCTTTTAGGTTATGCTTTCTAACCCAATGCTAGAAAATCCAGTAAATTTGGAAGCTACCCGAATTCTGTATAGAAATGAAAACATGTACAGAAAAATAATTCATAAACTTTTCCAGGAGCCAGTACAAGGTAAGAAATGTTGTTCTTGGGCAATTATACATTATGCAGTGTTCTTTAGCATTTATGCATTAAACACTGATTCTTACATTATACATTGTTGTTCTCAGCAATTTCACATTATGTATTACTCTTTAGCATGTATAAATTAAACATTTATAACAAATGACTTAGCAAATAGTTATTTTATAAGGAAATATTTAATTACATTCTGTTTTGGTTTTTTTTTAATTTTTTATTGTAATTAATAAAAGGGTTACATGATATTTGCCAGATAGAAGGTGCATTAATTCACATACATTGATACCCTTTCACATGTCTTGGTACCCATTACCCTCCTCCCCACCCCCCATCTTGGTTTTCCCCCCTTCCCTATCAAATTTCAAATAACCAAATACAAATAAATTCAATATATCAGATAACAAAGTGAGATACTGTAACAATAGGAGATACCCAAGGGACAGCAAAGGAGATGAGAGATAACATAGTACATTAAGGACAAAACAGTCATTCATTATATGGCTTTTGTTTCAATATCCTGGAGGTCCTTTCAATTAGCTTCATACTATATGGCCTTATTTATCAAGGTTTTGCTCTATTGCAGATCTCTGCTGGGAGAGCCCAAGGTTTCTACTGATTATGACAAATGAGGGAAACCATTGAGCCTAAGTTCCTTTGAGTCTGGCTTACTTCACTTAATATGATTTTTTTCTAAGTCTTTCCATTTCCTAACAAATGGGTCGATGTCGTTTTTTCTGACAGTAGCATAGAATTCCATTGTATACAAATACCACAACTTGTTGATCCACTCATCAACTGAGGGACATCTAAGTTGGTTCCATATCTTTGCTATGGTGAATAATGCTGCAATGAATATTGTTGTGCTAGTGGATTTAATATGCCCTAAATTCTGGATGTGTTTTGGGTTTTTTGTTGTTTTTCTTTTCAGTATTGGGATTTGAACTCAGGACCTTGTTCTTGCTAGAACTTGAGGCACTCCACTGACTGTTTTTGCCACAGCTATTTTTTGGGTAGAGTTTTATGTATATGCACAGGTCAGCCTGGACTATGACCTCTCTCTTTATGCTTCCCATCTATCTGGCAGGCATGCACCACTGTGCTCAATTATTTACTGATTGAGTTATTTACTGATTGAGTTATTTACTGATTGGGTCTTTGGCACTTTAGTGTTCTACCTGACTCAAACCATAATCTTCCCATCTCTACCATCTGAACAGCTATGATTACAGGTAGACTTGAATCTATATCCATTTCAGCAATTAAAATTTTTGCCAATCTGGACCTTGAACTCAGAGCATGAGCACTGTCCTTGAGCTTTCTCAAACATGGTAGGTATGCACTCTATCACTAGGCCAAATCCCAGCCCAGGAATTATAAGATCTTCCCTACTGTAATTATAAAACCAACCAGTATGATCCTTTAATGAAAGATGATCAGAGATCTTTTCATTCTCTCTCTCTCTCTCTCTCTCTCTCTCTCTCTCTCTCTCTCTCTCTCTCTCTCTCTCTCTCTCTCTCTCTCTCTCTCTCTCTCTCTGTCTATTGTGGGTCCTATGGCTTAAACTCAGGTCCTGGGCATTGACCTTCAGTCTCTTCATGCTTAAGACTAGCATTCTACTACTTGAGCCAAGAGCCACTTCCACCACTTTTTTTGAGTACTTTATTGAAAATAAGAGTCTCATGGACTTTCCTGCCCATGCTGGCTTTGAACCATGGTCCTCAGATCTCAACCTCCTGAGTAGCTAATATTATAGGCATGAGCCTGGCTCATCAGAAATTTTACATGTTACCTTTTATGTTATGGATAGATGGCACTAATGGAAACTCATCTACACATCATAATAAGACATCTAATTTCAACTCATATCTATAATGGATATTTCCTAGACTTCACCTGCAATAGCTCACACATTACTAATCCCAGGCCTACTCCCCTCTTAGCAAATATTCAGCATTTTCTTCTGGAAAAGTTCCCTCCCCAGATATGCCTTCTTATAATTCCTGTGGAAGCAGCACTCAGAGCTCTCCAATCTTCTGCTTTATTGTCTGATGTTTTTATTTTTTGGATACCTTTGGCATTTGACTAGTGGCACCCTTATGAATCTTGTTTTTCTTGTTGTCATTATTATTTGTGTATATTAATTGTACAAAGGGACTTAATTGTGATATTCTTACAATGTGCTTTGATCATATTCACTCCTTCTACTATGTCTGATTTCCCTGGTGAGTCCTTGTGAATATACAAAGCTCTCAAGAGCTCCCACCTTGTCTAGCCTGGGAGTGGGTGCCTGGGGTGCCATGAAGACACTGATTTTCCATCACTTGATGGGGAAGGGTGCCCACATAGGGCAGAGACAGCTGTTGTGCATCAAGAATGAAAAAGTGGCCGAAAGCTTATTTGCTCTTAATTGCATAGTTGTACCTCTACAGGGAATTGCATGAAAAACTACAACAGGAATCAATTAACCACTTGGAAAATGCCTCTGCTAGGAGATTCCAAGAATTTCTCTCATACTCATTTTAAATCATTATTCAAAAGAGCTAGGAAATCTGTAGGAAGAGTTATTGTCACAATTTTTTTGGACAACTCAACACAGAAACAGCTAATTCATTGTATAAACAAGAAACATGGGGTAGCTAATTAGACCATCTCTGGCGCCATTAATTATAGCTAGAACCATAGCGTCAGAGTCTGGTGCAATGCCTGACAGGAGATGGTGAATAAACACTAGTAGCATGTCTGAATGAGGAAGAACACATAAATGAAGATGCAGGCTTTACCTCACCATTTACTCAAAATAGAATCAACATCTGGTTCCCAGGCCTCTTCCTTAGTGAGGACTTCGAGGAGGAAGGGATGAGCAAGGGTCCTTCCCATTCTTCCTCTGTTTCCAAATGTAGCAGGATGAAGAGAGAGAGTCCTGTAGGGAGAACAAATTTAAGATTAGTGAAAGCTAACTTGGCAGCTGAAATTAGTTTGTGAAAATTCTCCTGGGGAAATACTGGTTTAATGTAAACCAAGAATTCAAAGTACCCTTCTACTAAGTCTGGGCTATAGTCATTTTACCTTACAGGGGTTTAGAATAGGAATATGTTCACCTTAGCACTTCACATTTCCTATAGCTAATGAAATTGCCTATATTTAGCCAATGGAAGGAAAGATCAATGACAATGATAAAATCTCTTTTCAGAGCTGGACATTGATGGCTCACACCTATAATCCTAGCCACTAGGAGACTGAGATCTGAGTATCACAGTTCAAAGCTAGCATGGGCAAGAAAGTCTGTGAGTCACTTATCTTCAGTTAGCTACCCCTCCCTCAAAAAGCCAGAAATAGAGCTGTGGCTCAAGTGGTAGATGGTGAGACTGGAGCACAGAAGCTCAGGGACTGTACCAGAGACCTGAATTCAAGTTCCAGGGCCAAAAGAAAACAAAGCATCAACAAAGACTATTTTCAAAATGTGAAGCAATTTCCCATAGAAAAGAGGGGTAGCAATGTCTGTTAAGTAATGCACATTCTATCTGACAAATATAATGTAACCCTTCTATTAATTACAATAAACCTACATTAAAAAAGAAAAGATTTTGTTCTTCTTATGTTGCTCCAAAAAACTCAAATAGGGCTAACATTGGAGCTTACGATCAGGTATATCTTCCCTAGGTTTTATAAATTCTAGACACTGAATTTCTGAATTTGTATGCTTGGCCCTAATTTATAACAGGATATCATAATATACTGTGGGCTTTTTTTTCATAATCAGTTGTCTGGAATTGCATTTTTATCCTAAGATGAAGGATGAATTTTTAATATGCAGACATACAAACGTCTTTTGTTCCTTCATGTTTTCCTGAAATGTGTTGTGCCTGTTAAGACTGTGAGCTAGCTAGGTCTTCTACTTGATGTACTGGCAAGAAGATACAAACTTTGAGCTCAAACCCAATTGGTAGTGGCCTGAGGGTTTTCCACATCCTGACAGACTCCTATGCTTGTGACTTGGCCTCTGTCTTTCTTTTACACATGCCCCAAGCTGCCGAACACTATCTTGGTAGTACTGGTTTTAGTACTCCTGTTCACTTGCCAGTGTACCAGTCTGGACTGTTGTCAGCTGGATGCCTAACAACCTTTTCTGAAGCGAAGGTGGCCATAAGTGCAGCATCTTTAATGGTAAAGTCCATCTAGCCTCAGCAGCCAAATTGGAGGGAGAATTATCTAATAATTCAAACTGCTTAGAAGAATGGATAAGACCCGATTATAATAGAGTAAAAACACCCTATCATAAAGGAAATCATCTATAACTGAAGACTTAGTATTAACTGGCCACTTTTCAAGGTTGATGCTTCTTGCTTGCTGTCAGGAATTGGAAAAGGGGCTATTCAAGAACCTCAGTTTAGGATAATTTGGAGGAAGAAAAGGCCTAGAAGGAACCAGAGCATAGCAACTATTGGCTTTCTAGGTTCTGATTACTTGTACTTTCTAATTTGTTACAGAGGAATTTCATAGGCACTCTATGTCTTTTGTTGCTTCCTTTAAATTTGTGAATTATGACTTGTAAGTTCATGTATGACCAAATATTTATCTTCTGTCTACTATGGTTATTTTTTATATTTTAACCATAAGGCTTATATAATTTTTAAAACTCTTTGGCCAAATGGAGCATTGGGAGAATATGTCTATATCCTGGCTGCTCAGAAGGCTGATATTGAAGGACCAAGCTTCAAAGCCAGCCTTGGCAAAAAAAAAAAAAAAATCTCAAATTAATCAGCAAAATGCTGAAAGTAGAGAAAGTATGTTTCAAGTGGTAGAGTTCCAGTCTTGAGTGAAACCATCTTGTGAGAACATGAGACTTTAAGTTGAAGCCCTAACACGGGAGAACATATGCATGTGCCTGCACACACACACACACACACACACACACACACACACACACACACACACACAGAAGAATTTTCAACCTTATGGGAAAGGTAGTAGAAGAAGGAGGAAGGGGGGAGGGGTGAATTGATTCTCTAAAAATCTGAAAAGTACATAAGGGGTGAGGGTCAGAAATCTTTCTGACCAATGTGGTTTATTTGATTTATTCCCTGTGTGCTGTCCCTTACTATACTCCTGTCCTGTGTCCAGTAGCTTCTCTGGCTATGTCTCCAGAGGTCATGTATTCCCCCTCCAGCACGGCCCAGTAAATGTCTGATTGCAAAAGTGAGAGTGTAAGTCTTTGGGGTCTATGATCTGCCTCTCACAACTCCTTTCAGAGTTCATTGGTACCTTCCATTCCTGTGCTGTTTTATTAGCCTCCTACATCAGGCACTCAGGTTTCAAATTTCTAGGACCTCCTGCGACAGTTACCACTTGACATCTGCTTTCCATCTTGAATTTTTTTCTTGTCATCTTTCTTTTGCTTTCTTTGTGATTTTATGCCTTATTTTTATTTCTTTATTACCATTTTATTGAGGCTTTGAAAAAAGTGCATGTAAAACCATGTAGCCAATCTCCACAAAATCCAGAAACTCTTTACATTTTCTTTTTGCAGAGGAAGATGAAAACCAAGAGTTACCTGCAAAGCCCAATAAATTGAGGTAAGTTTTCTTTGATACACTATCAACTTATTTACTAAAAAAGACTGACTTAAAATTTTCTGTAATAACTTAGTTTTTATCGGTCATAGGACTTGAACTCTGGGCCTCGGCACTGTTCCTGAGCTCTTCAGCTCCAGGCTACCGTTCTACCCCTTGAGCCATAGCATCACTTCCTGTCTTCTGGTGGTTAATTGGAGATAAGAGTCTCAAGGACTTTGAGCCCCAGCTGACTTTGAAGCACAATCCTCAGATCTCAACCTCCTGAGTAGCTAGGATTACAGGCATTAGCCACTGCCTCCGGGAAATAACTTATTTAATTTATCAAAGGGAATATCTCCCTCCCTCCCTCTCCCCCTCCCTCTCCTCCTCCCTCCCTCTCCAACCCCCTCTCTCTCTGTCCTGGGTTTGGACATAGGGCCTAGGCACTGTCCTTGAACTTTCTCAAGACTAATGCTCTACCACTTGAGCCACAGCTCCAGTTCTGGCTTTTACTATGTATGTGGTACCAAAGAATTGGACCCAGCCAGGGCTTTGTGCATGCTATGCAAGCACTCTTACCACTAAGCCACACTCCTAGCCCAAATGTTTGTATCTCTTATAGTCCCCCTTTACAATGTTTTTAGAAAGAATGTAGGAAACTATTAAGTTTCTTTTATTGAAGTTAATTAAATATATTTGTATGAAATAACCTATTCCTTTAGAGTGTGTGTGTATGTGTTTGTGTTTGTTTGTGTGTGTGTGTGTGTGTGTGTGTGTGTGTGTGTGCATGTGTGTTGGTAGAGAGTAGAGGTGCTTAAACTCAGGGTCTGGGCACTATCCCTTAACTTTTTCATTCAAGACTAATGCTTTACCCCTTGAACTACAGCTCTTCTTCCAGCTTTAAATGGTGCTGGTTTTGAATCATGTTCCTCTGTCTCCTGAGTAGCTAGGATTATGGAGGCGAGCCACTGGTGCTTGATCTATTTTGAGTATTAAGGGGAGAAAATGTAGTCATTGCAGTATGAGTACAGCTTATTGTTATATAACAGCAATCTAAGCAATGTAGGAGGAAAAAATGAGCTTTCTCAGGAAAATTAAGCTTTTTCTTTTTATTTTTTTTGCTGTTAGTCGTGGGACTTGAACTTTGGGCCTGGGCTCTGTCCCTGAGCATTTCAGCTCAAGGCTACCACTCCACCTCTTGAGCCACAGTGTCACTTCCAGTTTTCTGGTTGTTAATTGGAGTCTCATGAACTTTTTAGTGCATGGGCTGGCTTTGAATCACAATCCTCAGATCTCAGCCTCCTGAGTTGCTAGGATTACAGGTGTGAGCCCACGTGCCCAGCACTCTCTGGAGAACTGTAAGCATCTGTGTAGAAGCCATAACCCAACACCGTGGCCTGGGTCTTGAATTCCTTGAACAAGGTATAGGTCTGGAGTCTCAGGTATGGTTATGCAGCATTTACTTTCTTTTACTTTCTCGTCAGCTTTGGCAGCTAGTCACATGTCAAAAACCAAACTAGTGTCAAAATACAGCTTGATTTAGTTCAGGTTACGTTGATTAGTCTTTTATAAACAAAAACTAGATAACCTTACCTTAGTGGCTCCTATTTGTAAAATGGCACTGGACACGCCTTGAAGGGTCTGTGCCTGTGCCACTAGAGGCACTGCTGTCACTGAAATACATTGTTAATGTACAGCAACACCCTTCATGGGCAGCCCAGCACATAGCTGTACTAGTCAGCTAGTATATCTGCCAGGACCTACAGGACAACAGTTACAATGATGGGCAGGTTCAATTTCTTGGGAAATTGTACTTATGTGTTTAGGGCTTCTTAAATAAACATCCACTGGACTTACGTTCTGTGCTGCCCATTGTGTCCAAGTGCAGGAGACTCACCTGGGTCATTTCTGTTCCTAACCTCATGAGAGTTACACTCTTCTGAAGAGGGAACAGGATAGGGAGCAGGACTGACTATTGGTCCCTGAACACTAACAGAGAGAACCTCTTCCAACAGAGGACACAGCTGAAAAGTCACAGCAGGAATTTGAGGAATGTTAAGGTCAGATTCAGTGAAAGTGGGTCATATTGAGCAGAAACTTCTTCCCCTGTGGCTTTTAATGTGGCCTCGGAATCCTGTTAAAAGACTTAATTTTTTCACCAAGTTATCTATCTCTGAACCTATCTTCTTCCTCCCTCTCCCTTTTTCCCTCTCTTCCTCCCTCCCTTCCTTTCTCCTTTTAGAGAATGCTAACATTTGAACTCAGGATCTTGTGCTTTCTAGATAGATGCTCTACCATTTGAGAGGCACTCACTCCTTTTTGCTTTAGTTATTTTTCAGATAGGGTCTCACAGTCCTCCTACCTGTGTCTGGGATTAGACACACAAACTCCAGGCACACACACTCATCAACATGAGTTGATGCCTTTTGCTAACTGATATGCTTAGGCTCGCTTGGAGCTATGATCCTCCTCTCATTCTCTACCTCCTGAGTAGCTGAGATTATAGGCATGAAGCTTCTTTTTTAAATGTCCTATTGAGCCATATCTATTTATTGCTTATATTTTACTTTTAAATAGAATATAGTGTATGAAAGGGAAAGAGGAAATAATAGAGGAAGAAATGGCTTTCTAAGCCTTGGAAAGGTGTTAGGAGGGAAGTGGAAAGGCAGAGTAGAAGCTCACCTGTAAAGTAGGTGAAGAGAGCCTTCTAGCCAAGGGAAACACACATGTTTTGCACATTCTGCTGCAGACAGATATCCCACTTATTGGATAGGCATATGTTTCAAGACCCCTCACCAAAGCCCAAATAACCCGAAACCCCATATATATATGCATATATATATATGCATCCCTATAATCTGGATGATAAGGTTTCACTTATGAATTCAGTATGGCAGTACATCAATACCAATAAGTGATTACTTAGGATAAAATAATATATATTAAGTTATGTGAATATTGTTTCTCTCCTCTCATTCTCTCTCCCAATCCTTGTTTGTCATTTTGCATTGAATTTATTTGAAAGGTTTGATATCAACCTATCATGAAATATCTATAATATAAGAAGATACAAATAATGTGTTTAAGAAGAACAGAAGATGAAAGTTTTACTTTGATTTTTATTTTTTAGTTTAGTGAGTCTAGATCCTGCCATCTCCATTGAGATACCAAGGCGTAGGCCATGATGGTGAGAAGGCTCCAACCAGAGTTGTTCATGAGTTCAAGCACTGGGGTTAAACCACTCCCCCCATGCTTATGCATGCACCCACCACACTCCTTCTCCCTCCATGCAACACTGCTTCCAGAAAACAGCACAACTGTTATTTTTTTTCCTTTAGTGAAACCTTCTTTTCCTCACTGGCTCCCCTTAACTAGGAGGTAGTGCCCATGCTTTCTTTTCTAAACACTCTTTTCGGGTGATTTTTTCCCTCAGGCCTCATCTATCAGCCTGCATGTTGATTTGACCCAAATCTCTCTTTCTCGCTCCCCATTTCTCAATCACACCCCTAAAGGTCACTTTGACTTGTCTATCCTCTCATCACGTAAGGCCCATGTCTAAAATTAAACTCATATTTTACTTCAGACCCTCCTGATGCTTTCTATTAACAGTGAACCTAGTGTTTGGAATTGAGAATACTATTTGGTCTTCATACCCTGTCAGGTGTAGATTCCTTAGCACTATCTTAGATCTATTTCCTCCCCCTGTCCTGTCCATTCTCCTTCCCTCCCCACCCCTCCCCTTCTACTCACTCCAGTTTCTCCACATTCATCCTTTCCCCCAATAAACACAACACACCCTCTCCTGTATATGCCTGCTCATGCCTTATTCCTTCCCGAGAAGGCTGTGGTGATGCTGGGTCCTCTGTCTAAGATGCCTCATTTTTTTTAGCCAGTTCTGGGACTTGAACTCAGGGCCTGGGCACTGTCCTTGAGCTCCATTTGAACCACAGCACCACTTCCACCTTTTTCCATGTATGTGGTACCAAGGAATTGAGCCTGTGCATACTAGGCAAGCATTTTACCACTAGGTCAAACTCCCAGCCCTCTCACAGATTTTTTTTCTGCCCTGATTGGTTTTGAACCATGATCATCAGATCTCAGCCTCCTGAGTAGCTAGGATTACAGGTGTGAGCCACTAGAGCACCTGGCTACTCCTTTTTTTCAGATTTGTACCCGTGACTTTTTCCTTGCTGCCTCCCAAATAAAAGTTAGAAAGTAATTCTCTCCTCCAATGATTTTTGCTTATTGTCACTGTGGAAGAAGTATCTGGTAATGTAGTACAATATCAAAATGTTAAACCATGTAACACTCAGTTTTTTTCAGATAGACACTCTTTTTCATAAATCTAGGTATGTATTTTCCCAACAGGATAATAAGCTCTAATATTCACTTACGAATTATGTCTTCTACATTTTCCTATTTCAAACAACACTGATAACATTCAATAAATCTTTGTTAATGGTTGATGCTGTAGACACTTGGATTTCATACTAGATATATCCCTATAAGCTGAATAGTATTTATAATATTGCTATTCTGAACACTAGTCTCTTAAATGGCTGCTTCCTTTGTAGAATTGAAAATAAAAGTGTTCTCAAGGCTTTAAGATATTCTGCTGTGTATAGTCAAGCTAACTAAAGTTTTTATACCTTGTAGGGTAATATTTTTAATTATTCTGAAAGAAAGAAAAGAAAGCTCCTGAAGGCTGTTTGAAATTGAACAGGATACCCCTGGGAAAGGAGAGGGCCAGGGGTCATAGTCAAACAGACAAAAAACAATGAGGACAATTGTGACTGAAGATGGTGGGTTTTTTTTTCAGGAGACAGTGTGTTGACAGTTTCCTTCCTCTAAGGTCATTGTTGTCTGCCAAATGACCTGTGACAGCAAATTGATCACAAGCTTTTTCATGCTGGAGATACAATGTTGCCTTTCATACTGTTACCTGAATTGCCAAATGCAGAAACTTCTCAATGGCAAATTAATGTTAGTTTAGTATATCGTTTAGTGGTGTGAAACACCACAGGCAGCTCTTGAAACAATAATAGCATGATTCATTGATCTTCATGAAGTTTTAGGGCTTTCCTTAAATGTGGTTGAAAAAAGTAATGACACATTTTAAAAAATGTTAGTCTTAAGTCAGGTGTTTAATTGTTATTTAAACAAATGAGTGTACTTAGATCCTTAGGTATTGCTACATTCATTTCAAATGTTTACCTTAAGGTTCTTTTGATCATAAAAATTAATGCTAATGTACTTACTCTAACTGAAAAAGGATCTGCTCTTCCTATGACTAAGGAACTTAAATTGGAGAAACCCTGTAAGGCTCATTATATTCTGATGCATAAGTATCTGTTTAAATCAGTTAATTGGTGATTTCATGTGTCTGAAAAATATCTCTAAGTAACCTTTTTGAACTTCTTGAAAGTTCAAAATCTCTGTGTTCAAAAAAAATTGTGATAAAAAAATACTTGCTATGCATTTAAGAGGCTAGAAGCTCTCTTTTTTAATCATTAAGTTCTTAATATATGTGTTTATTTTGTGTGCATGCTGGTGCTCAGGCTTGAACTCCAGGGCCTGAACTCGGGACCTGGGCACTATCCCTTAGCTCTTTTGATCAAGGCTAGTTAGTATCTTATTACTTGAACCACAGTTCTGCTTAAAATTTTTGTTGGTTAATTAATCCTAAGAGTATCCTAGATTTTCTTCTCATGCTGGCTTTGAACAGTGATCTTCAGATCTCAGCCTCTTAAGTAGCTAGGATTACAGATGTGAGTCAGTGTTTCATTTTTTAAATACTTAATAGCCTTTGTTCTATTCATTATTACATAGTAAGAAAAATTAAGAGAAGGAAATGTAGAAGCTGGGATATTAGAAACAGATTATTTTTCAGTCTCATGTTTTTATTCTCTCCTCCTAATAAGAAAGAAAAAATGTAATACTATAAAAAGTTGGACAGCCTCCTGGGCCGGGAGTTTGGCCTGGTGGTTAAAGTGCTTGCCTAGCATGCATGAAGACCCGGGTTTGATTCCTCGGTACCACATACATAGAAAAAAGCCGGAAGTGGTGCTGAGGCTCAAGTGGTAGAGCTCTAGCCTTGAGAAAGTCCAAGGACAGTGCTCAGGCCCTGAGCTCAAGCCCAGGACTGGCAAAAAAAAAAAAAAAAAGTTGGACAGGTAATGCAGGGAAATCATTCCTTATAGAATGAGGAAATGTATATACATAACATTTAAGTTAACATTCTTTTTAGAGTTGGTCATCAAAGATAGACATCCTAAACTTTCTTTTCTTTTCATAATATACACATAGAAGAATATTTACTTTTATTGCTGAAAACTGAATTGGGCAGGTTTTCTTCCTTTGGTTTGTCTTCATCAGAGGTTGAATTTGTGTTGGATTCACTTATTAGTGAATTGGTGCTGATGGCTTGTGCTTGTAATCCTAGCCTTTTGGCCAGCTGAGATTGGAGAATCACAGTTGGAAGTCAGCCTGGGCAGAAAAGTCTTCCAGACTCCATCTCCAGTTAATAGCAAAAAATACCAGACAGGTGGCATGATATAAATGGTAGAGACTGACCCTGAGCAAAAATGCCAAATGAGGCCTGGAGGGTGGCCTAGTGGTAAGAGTGCTTGCTTTGCATGCACAAAAACCTGAGTTTGATTCCTAGGCACCACATACACAGAAAAAGCCAAAAGTGATGCTGAGGCTCAGGTGGTAGAGCACTAGCCTTGAGCAAAAACGCTGAAGAAAAGTGCCCAGACCCTGAGTTCAAACCCCAGGACTGGCAACAAAAATGCCAGATGAGAGCATGGCACCTTGAGTTAAAGCCCTAGTCTCTGCAAAAAGAAAAGTATATTGGAATTTGTGTGTCAATGAAATGTTTCATGACAAGATATTAACTGAAGAGACCATTCTGATAAAAAAATGATTAAAAAAACCAAAGTACCTATTGTCTGATTTTTGTTTATAGTTTCGGAAACATTCCAGTAGTCACATTTCAAGATTACTACAAGATGTGGTCTGAAATCGCCACATCCAAAGCCACAGAGCACCACAGAAATACATGTAAGGTGATCTAGCCACAACCTATGTACTTTTAGTATATTTTAATCTGTGCAACATCTTCAGCTTGTGTTGCTTTCGAAGACTATAGACACAGACCTGCTATTTCAGAGAGGTAACATCTCTGTTGATGCCATACTTGTCATTCAACAACTAGTAATTTAGATCCTCTTTTGGCTAAAGCCCTAGACTGAAATCTGGTTAAAAATTAGAAAAGAGAATAGGCAATTGGGGAAATAAAAGGTGAAGTTTTGAAATTTGTAAGGTTTACTTAACTCCCTTTACCCTGTAAAGGAGGCTTCATGGCTGAAGTTGTCCTCTGAGCCAGGAAATGTAAGAGTCTAGGGCCATTCAGTCATGTCGATCTAAGTGACTGTCATTGTGTGTTAGAAACAGAAACCATGAAGACAGAATGGCAGAGGGGACAACTTGCTGCTTGTGTTGACTTGATCTGTAGGATATGATTTCATGCTATGGATCACAGGAGGCTATGCTGGAATGTGATTTTTGCCTCAGCAAGCTGGTGAACAGAAATGAGCCATAACTTTGTGATCCCCAGATGCAGTGATGACTGGTCAATCCTTTCCTGTGTTCTCATTGGCTATGTTCTTGACTTACATGACACTCTACAGCTTTGCTTTTTCTTCTTTTTTCCTAAACACTCTATTACAACCAGAAGTCCTGTTCCAATCCTTTCTACCCCTGCCATGAGACTAAAGGGTACTTTTCCAGCCAGATGGTTCTTTGGAATTCTGCATGCACATTTACGGCTGTTCACGGAAAATTTCACCTACACCTATTAGAGGCATGTCATATTGCAGGCATTCCCACATGAATTCTTTCATTCTCTCGTCCTTTCCACCCCATCTTTTGATTACAAATAGGTCACCATTTTGACATTGTCTTCAATAGGCCAACCCTTTAGAAGTTTTCTATACCTTTTAGTCTCTCTTATTAAGCTTTCTTTACTCACAATGTTAGGAATACCTTTCTCCTCCACTTCTACTTTGTATGGTTAATGTACATTGATAAAGAAGAAATCTCATGTTCCTTCAGGAGGTCAAATTTGTGATTATGCTATGCTATTCTCACTATAGATTAATGATCAACCAAAAGTCTAAGTGCAGTGTGCCCATGGCTCAGGCTTGTAATCCTAGCTATTCAAGAAGCTGAGATCTGAAGGACTGTAGTTTGAAGGAAAAAAAAATCTATGAGATTTCATACCTAAATTCACCAGCAAAAAATCAGAGTCGAAGGCACAGGCCTTGAGTTCGAACCCCAGCACTACCTATAACAGTTGTTGTTATTGTTACATGTGCTCATGTTTTAGGTACACAGACTTTAGCAATTATTTCAGAACAAAGAATTTCCTTTTTTCCAGGATTAGAATACATGAATATTTTCATTTCAGAGGTACATGGTGGGCACCGCTTAGGCTATTCAGCAAACACATTTGAATAACTGCTATAAGGGAGACACTGACAGCTCAGTTGTAGGCCCAGCCCAGGCCCTCATTGCACAAACTCAGTGACATTACTGGATACACTTTAGAAACTGAGTCAAAGAAAACCTTCAGTTAGCTTATCATAAGCTGGCACTTATTAGAATAGTGCAGGAGCACTGAATTCTTAGCCAAAAAAAGTAAGAATAAAAGCATTACCTAAAGACAAAGAGATTTGGAGTGATTGTCTTCCAATTCAGAGTAATTAAAAAATGAAAGGAAATAATGTTCATGAACTATAGTTTCTTCCCTAAGAGTATGAGTCCTAAAGCCTTTAGTTTTGTTGCTTCTCTGTCACTAACCTAGCACAGAGCTTACCCCATTCTGTAAAGACAATAGCTTGGTAATTCTCTAGCTAAGAATTTCTGAGACTTTGAAACTTTGTGCCAGATTTCACAACCTCTGCCCCATTTTTTGTTGGGATTGTTATGGGAAAGTTTCAAGAGCTTTCCTTCAATAATAACCAATACTTCTTTCAAAAATATTAAATATTAAACTTCCCATGTGTTGCTGGCCATTTTGGTTTTTGATAGCTCAGCTGGGTGAAATCCAATACTATCTTTCTGAATGGCTAATTTCCTGGCAGTAATAAAGATGAAGCTTTTACATTGTAGAATGCTTCTTCAACAACTCAGAAATTTAAAAAAAGGAAACTTGCAATAACTTCATTTTCTATGGCTACATTCATATCAGTAAGGTTATTAAACTCAATGTATATATTTTAAAATATTTATTATTACTATTGTTACTGTTATTTTGCGGGTCCTGGAGCTTGAACTCAGGGCCTGGACACTGTGCCCAAGACTAACACTCTACCACTTGAGCCATAGCACCACTTCTGGTTTTCTAGTAGTTAATTGGAAATAAAAGGCTCATGGACATTCCTGTCCTTGCTGGTTTCCAACTGAGATCCTCAGATCTCAGTTTCTTGAGTAACTAAAATTACAGGTGTGAGCTACCAGCACCTGGCTCAAAATCATTTTGTTTTATGAACATTGAATACTAATGTTTGATTTGGGTTAAAAATTCTTTTGCTGTCTTTTATGTGATCACATTTAGGGTTCTCCTTTTTGGAGGGGAAATTGTTTTATGGTGCCAGTTCTGGGGCTTGAGCTCAGGGCTTGGGTGCTGTCCTTGAGCTTTTTTGTTCAAGACCAGCATGCTGCTTCTTGAGCCACAGCTCTACTTCTGGCTCTTTGGTGATTAATTGCAGATAAGAGTCTCATGGACTTTCCTGCCTGGACTGGTTTTGAATCAAGATCCTCAGGTATCAGCCTCCTCAGGCGCTAAGATTATAAGCATGAGCCTCCTGTGCCTTGGCTTGAGTATAATTTTATTTATCCACTGCTATTTACTGAATGTAGAATGTATCTTGTGCCCAGTGGTATACTAATCCTGTGACATGGACATTAGTAGTATTACCCTATTTTACAGAAAGGAAAACAAAGATCAGAGATTACTATGTAATTTAACTAAGACTATATATGTGAACAAGAGTATCATGTATTAGTAAAGAAAATAACTTCCACAGCAAGATTGCTAGAGTTTAATCCTGGCTCTGACATTAACAATCTATATGGCATAAAGTATGTTTTGTTAATGCTTTTGACCTGGAGTTTGAGTTTTCTACCACTTGAGCTACATCCTCAGATCTTTTAGCTTTACTTTATTTTTCTCATAAGATCTTCCATTTTAGCCTGGGTTAGCCTGGATTATGACCCTACTATTTAAGCCTTGCGTATAGCTGGGATTGCCGGCTCATTCCATCATACCTTGTTTTATTGAGATTGAGTCTCACTTTCTCTTTGTCCAGGGTGGCCTCAAATCATAAGCCTCTTAACCTTTTCCTTTCAAGTAGCTCGGATTATAGGTAAATCACCATGCTTATCAATGAGATAAGCTTCCTTACTTACCTATCTGTGGCCCTATTTTCTTGTCTATAAGATCCAAGTAGAATCACAACAACTCATAGAGAATCATAATACCTCACAGAGTCAATGTACTTAGAACATAATCTAGCACACAGAGTTCAAGAAATAAGCCAATTCTTCATTAAAAAAAAAACAAAACTGTAGTCCAGGGACATAAGCCAGATTTTTTTCCCCAGTCCTGGGCCTTGAACTCAGGGCCTGAGCACTATCCGTGGGTTTCCTCAAGGCTAGAACTCTACCACTTGAGCCACAGCACCACTTCTGGCTTTTTTCTATGTATGTAGTACCAAGGACTCGAACCCAGGTCTTCGTGCATGCTAGGCAAACACTACCACTAGGCCAAACTTCCAACCTAAGCCAGATCTTTTAACTCAACATTTGTTATATCATTCTATCTTGCCTTTATAATGTGACTACAAATTATCTCAGTATAGTGCACAATTGACATTCAGACCGAAGAATGCACAGGCAATTTTTGGTTCCCAATCACAGGCCCTCCTGTGAGGAAGCACACCATGAATGCACTATTTTCTGGCCATCACTAACGAAGGTCAAGTAAAAGGTCTGGCAGGGAAGGAACAAATGCATATGGTTATAAGAATGTCTCCTTCACAACAGAATGTGATCCCCATAAGGAAATGTTTATGTGAGAGGAAGAGAGTTCCTCACACCAGTGTGCTCTGCAGGACTGAGCATAGGCTTCCTCGTGTTTGTCTGCTGTCATCAGGAAAAGCCAGACAGCCTGAAGCATCACCAGGATGCTTGCTTTCACCCTTAGAGACTTTTCATTCTGTGACTCCTTGAGCCCACAGGGAGGGCAAGTGTGCCCCACATGCACTGAGATGCAGGAGGCCATGTGTCTGTCTCCACTGTAGTGGCAGTCTTGGCTGCCATTAGAACCACCTGAGGAGACAATAAAAATTCCCTGGTGTAGATGAGTCATAAGAGTGCTTGGCCTCCCATGTAGATGGCCCTGGGGTTATCCTCAGCAAAGAAGAAAAAGGAAATCTGTGATGTGACTTTCAATCCCCAAATACCTTTTTCTATTCGTAGGGCTAAATTAGAAAATTGTTCAATGATAATATCTATGTTTTAATATAAATTATCTAATACTTTATTACTATTTGCTTAAAAAAAGTCCCACCAAAACATAGACATATGTAAAACTCTTGTTGGCTTTAATTATCAGTTCTTGAACTGGGTAGCATCTCACTTAAAGCATAAGTAAGTGTTCCTCTAGAGGTAGCAGTGTATTCAGTTTTAGCAGGCCCCTTCTGATGGGATGCTATGAATTTCCTGTATTGGGAGAAACTGTTCTGCTTAGGCATTTTCCTGCTTCCTTAAAGTTTCTACTTGACTTCCAGGCATTTAGCATGATGGACTCCATTTTAGTGTGGGCTATTTAAACCAGTAGGAATTCCATCCCAAATAGTTGTTTACCATAAATGTTATCTAATAACATAAATGATATAGAAATGAATGTCATTGTAATGAAAACAATTTCCAAGTCACAGTCTACTTATTTCAAGCAATATTAAATATTACAAAGCTCCAATATAAAGGAAGAAGTTTGGGAAGTCTCTGCCCAGTGAATCATGACTCAAGCTATATACTTGATGTGATTGCCGTATGTCTGACGCAATAAGAAGTGAATTGTTTTTGATTTCTAACTTAAGGAATGTATTTATAGCTTCTCTTCTCAATCTTCTAATTTCAGTGCTTGAAGATCCAAATTTCCTTGGAAAGTATTACAAATGGAAGAAAATGGATCTGCATTGTCCTAAAGAATGGAAGTTGAAGTAAGAAATCCTAGACTCTTGCTTCCATGACTTTGAAATGTTTGTTATTCGACTTTCTATAAGCTAGCTGAACTTTTGGTAATAACAATGCATAGCTTTTCATTATATTTTAAAAATTAGTGTTAACTGCAGTTTGAACTCAAAGCCTCAATCTTGCTTAGAGAGGTGCTCTATCACTTGAACCATGCCCTTAGTTCTTTTTATTATCTTATTTTTCAGAGGGAGTTATGGGTTTTTGCCCATCAATGGCCACAAACCTAGATCCACCTACCTATTTCTCTATCTGATTGGATTTGGGGTTCTAGATGCATTCTATCATATCTGGCGTATTTGTTGGGATGTCAGTCTCAGTAGTTTTTGGTTCATTGCTGGCCTTGAGCTGTAGTCTTCCTCACTGCCACCTCTTTAAGCAGTTGGCATTACAGGTAACCCACTTAGGCTTTTTCCTAATACTGAGATTGGAACTCGAGGCCTTGAACTTAGTTTGCTGCTCAGCTGGTGCTTTGTGGAAAAGTCACTCTTTTTTCTTTTTTTTTGCTAATTCTGGGGCTGGAACTCAGGACCTGGGAACTTTCTTTTGGCTTTCTCAAGGCTACAGCTCTACTACTTGAGCCACAGCATCACTTCTGGCTTTTTCTGTACATATGATATTAAGGAATCAAACCCAGGGCTTTGTGCATGCGAGGCAAGCACTCTACCAGTAGGCTGTGCTCCTGTCTGGAAAAAGTCACTCTTAAAATAGATTTTCCTTCCCTTTAACTTGCAACTTCATATTTGGTGCTTCAGTTGATTGTTCTTACTTTTATTTCTGCAACTTTTTATTTATTTATTTATTTGTGTGTGTGTGTGTGTGTGTGTGTGTGTGTGTGTGTGTGTGTGTGTGTGTGTGTGGTGTGTGTTGATGTGTTGATACAGGGGCCTGAACTCAGGGACTCTTACTTGGCTTTTTCACTCAATGGCTAGCATTCTACTAGTTGAACCACAGCTCCACTTCCATCTTTTGCTGCGTCACTGGATGTGAATCTCACACTTTTATTCTGACTTTGAGTTGCCACCTTCATGTCTCACCCTTTTGAGAAACTAAGATTACAGTTATAAACCACTGACACCCAGCTACAACTGTTTGTTTGTGTGTTTGTTTGTTCTTATTGTTGGTTTTGCTAGTCCTAGGGCTTGAGCTCAGGTCTCTCTTTGTGTTCAAGGCTAGCACTTTACTTTTTCTGAGAAGTTTATTGGAGATAAAGCGTCTCACAGACTTTCTTGCCTGAACTCTGATCCTCAGATCTCAGCTTCCTAAGATTACAGGCTAGGATTACAGGCATGAGCCACTAGCACCTGGCTTGTTTTATTTTTTTGTAAGAAAAGTAGAAAACAGCTTTTTCATGAGATAACTTTTCAGAATAAATTATGGGCAGACTAAAAGTTTTTTTTATTAAGTAAAATGTAAAGGAATACAAGTATTTTTTTTCTCCTTGGAAGGCAGGCTTCAAGTTTCTTTTAGAGTTTGAGAAGCCTACTTAGACCATAAGGTTAATTTTTCCTCAATGTGACTTCCTTTTTTATTACCTTTAACAGAATTGCTTTGTTTTGTTTGTTTGATCGTTGCTAAATTATGTAATGCCAATGTTCCATAGAACCCAAAAATTTAGAAAAAAACAAAACGAAACTGTGTCATTTTCAACTTATCTGCATCTGGCTAAAATAATTGTGAGTGGTTTGAGTGCTAGAGCATGTTTCCAAAGACATTATTTTGAAGTTGTAGGTCAAATTATCATGTGCGTAGCAACCCTGTCAGAGCAAATCTTTCACACCTTATGCCATCTGGTGGCTGACAAGAATATATTTGGGTCCAATGATACTGGCTTCTTGTATGGAATTGATTAGTCAAAAACACGTTCTAAATAAGGTTAAGAAAATATGTACATTTGTTTGCATTTTGTTGTGGAATAAATATTTGAGTGTGCAAATAGGTGGAAGTATAATAACAAAAAATTTTTAAGGCTGGGCGTGGTGGCTTATGCCTATATTCCCTAGCTACTAAGGAGGCTGAGATCTGAGGATCAAGGTTCAAAGCCAGCCCGGGCACAAAAGGACCTGGGACTCTTATCTTCAATTAACCTCTAAAAAATTGGAAGTGGGGCTTGGCTCAAGGGTAGGCCCAGGGATAGGGCAGTAGCCTTGAGCTGAAGAGCTCAGGGACAGTGCCTAGGCTGAGTTCAAGCCCCACCCACCAAAAAAAAATGAAGAATGAAACCTAAATTGGTTTCTGATAGTTACCACAATTCTTGTGTTTGTCAACACAAGTGTTAGATAAAAACACTTGGCTCAAGTAGAAAATACTTAGAAATCTTTATAAGCAAATAATTGTCTACATGTATTTGCCACATAATGCACCTATCTTTCCTTCCTTCCTTCTTTTTCCTGCCTGTCTGCCTGCCTGCCTGTGCTCAGACCCCAGGGTATTGCATGTCCTTTGCAAGTCCCGAGCTACATCTCCAACCCTTGTTTTTTTGAGGTCCTTTCTATATATCTCAGGGTAACCTTGAATTTGCTATGTAATTCTGGCTGGTCTGGAACTCTTGATGCTTCTGCCACTCTCAAATACAGGGACTATAGGAATGTCCCATTACGCCCAACACATTTGTTTTGAATCCATATTTGAAGATACTGTGCTTGCAGCATCTGTTCAACAAAATGAGCAGCTGCACATTAAAAATACTCTGCACTGTGTGAAAACTGTCTTCCCCCAGTGACCCACACTCCTCTCACTGCCTTGCCATTTTTCCGCTGTCATCAGTCACTTCTTGAACCATGTTGATTGTTTTCTCTAATATGTAGGGACTTACGATCTCTTTTCCACTTGTGCTTTTTATCTGCCATATCTTTGTTATTGTGGCCATGGCTGGTAGAATAGAGTTGGGATTTGGTTTGAGTTAAGAGACAGACTCGAGAAGACTTTAAGTCAGGAGCCTGAAACTGGACCACCTGGATCTGAATCCTGGCCAGTCATAACTCTGTGGCAGTGTTATTTGAAAAAATGGCACTTAATAAGCAGACATACCTCCCAAAGAGGTTGTGAGCCTACAAAAAAATCCAAATATGCAAGGTGCTTCATAAGATGTCTAGTATATAGCAATTCTCCGCAGGAACCTCTGTGAATCATGTGTTTTCTACCGCGGCTTTCTTTGGAAAAAGGCTTACAAAGACATGGGGGCTTTAGAATCAGAGGTTTTGAAGAAATTCTTACCCTTTCTGAACATTTTTCCTCATCTGTCAAACAAAGCTATTACCTACCTTTGCCAAGTTGTATGACATTGAATCTCATGAGTAAGATCATATATTTAAAATCATACGATGTTAGCACAGAGCATTCAACAAATACTAAGTCCCAAAGAGAGGGCACATGAGCTCATATTTCCCAACTTTCAGAGGTTAAACATTTCTGATAGAAATGTTTTTAAAAATGTACAATTTCCTTGTTTCAAAAACACTCTCCACCTTGACCCACACTTATTCCAATTGTGCCAATGTTGCTTTTTCCTTTTCCTCGGTCCCCATGTGCCCAAGCAGCTCAGCTCTAGCCCCTCTTCTTCCTGTAGTTTCTGTCCTGCCTTCCTGTGTCCTTATTCTTGCTTCTGTATTCCTCCTGTCCTGCAGTCCTCTGCTCCTTCTCTCTTAGCACCTACGATGTGGAAATTCATCTGTTAGTTCAAGTGCCCAGAGCAATGGCATTAGTATAGCCTTGCATTCTCCACATTTAGCATAGCCCATGACAAAAAGTAGGCATTCAGTTAATGTTCACTGAAAATACGTAGCTATTATCTTTCCTCATTTAAGAAGGGATTAAATGCAAAAGCAGGTGATTTTAGAAAAAGGGCTGGCTATAGTCATTCAATGTCCATTCTTTCTTGAAATATTATAATTATCATTATTGTTGTCAGTCATGGGGCTTGGGCCACAGCATCACTTCTGGCTTTTTCTGCATATGTGGCACCAAGAAATTGAACCCATAGCTTCAGGCATGCTACACAAGCATTCTACCACTAGACTACACTCTTGGCCCCTTGAATTTTTGACACAGTTTCACTACATGGGTCCAGCTGGTCTTGAACTCAATGCTTTCCTATTTCAGCTTCCTGAATGCTGACACCTGGCTCAGATCCATTCTGAGGATAATGTAGGAATTATTTTTCTGTATTAAGAATTCTAGGTTTTAGTCAGAAATAAGGATTGAGGTCTAAATGACTATCATGAATATTTTATGCAAACTCTTGAATTCAGCGCATCTGAGTTACTATGAATAGAAATTCACTGTCATCAAAATCAACTCATAAATATTCATTAACCAATCATTGGTTTTAGTGTTTACATCTAAGGTCTCTTTTTCCTTTCCTATTATTTTGATTGGGTGTTCATGCAAATGCTACATTTTTGAGAAATGGCAAAATATAAATCTTGAATCTAATCAATAGTTTACATTGATTTCCTCTCGATAAAGTAACGACAGTTGTTCTTTTCAGTGCTCTTGTTCATGCACATGTAAAACTGTGTGTCATACTCCATGGTGAATTTTTTATGTGATAACAGAAAAATATGTATCAGTAGTCTAAGCCTTGGCAGCAGGAGTGCTTTCCAAAGTTATTAATTCTGGTGAAGCCTTCTACTCAATGTAATCTTAGAAAAGTATATTTCTCTTCTTCATACAGGGTTGTTATAACCCTGGTCTTCAGTGTCCCCTCAGAAGGTTATGTGATCAAGGCCTGGCACTAATGGACGGTTAGAGAATGTTTAAGAGGTGAAGCCTAGGAGGAAAACATAAGATCATTAGGGCATACGGTTGAAAGGGACATCAGGCAAAACTCTGTCCCTTCCTTTCTGCCTCTTACTTCCTGAGATTAGAAGTTCTCCACACTCATGATGTTCTAGGACCTTGCCATAGGCCCAGAATTGTGGTACCAAGTGACCATCCACTGAGACTGTGAGCCCAAATAAATCCTTCCTTATAAATTGAGTACCTTAGGTGTTTTGTCACAGTGATAGAACGCTGACTGAGAGATATCTGAGAAGTACCAACCATACCCCAAGGCATTCTCCACTCTATGTACCGCTAGCCACCTGCTGCATAACACACAAAAATAGCCATAACTGCCTTCAAAGCTACACCTAATCAACTTCCATGCCACATCACCACCCTTGACTTGCACTGCTGGCACAGCTTCAAGATCAGGCTCCTTGCTGCTCTGTTCCATTGGCTTGCCTCTCATGACATTACCCATTAAAGTATTTTATAGACCTGGAGATAGATATCATCTCTGGTTTGCCAAAAATCAACACAGAGGCACAAAAAGGATTAAGTGGTTTGCCCAGAGTTATTGATGATAAGCAAGTTCTTCCTCATTTGTACAAAATGCAGGTGTCCCCACAAATCTACATTTTGTGGATGAATTTGTTTGTATATGTCAGTATTACATTTTGTTATTCAACAATGTTCTTTTTTTCCTTTGTTAAAAATTGTTCTATATCAAATACTAATATAAAATTTTGTTTTATTTGTAAAATATAATTTGGTCTTAATGTCTTTTTTTGTCAGTCTTGGGGTTTGAACTCAATACGGGCACTGTCTCTGAGCTCTTTTTGCTCACGGCTAGTTAGTGCTCTAACACTGAGAGCCACAGCTCTACTTCCTGCTTTCTGGTGCTTAATTGGAGATAAGAGTCTCCAGGACTTCCCTTTGAACAGAGATCCTCAGATCTCAGCCTCCTGATTAGCTAGGATTAGGGGCAGGAGCCACCAGTGCCAAGCTGTCCTGTCTTTTAAATAGAAAGTTGGTATGTATTATTTCTAAAATGCTTTAGGGTTGATTTTGTATGTTTTTAGATTACAAAAATTGTAAGAAATCTTTCTCTTAATGTGTGTATATTTGGTTTGCCTATTCAGTCACATAGTCTGACTCCATTCACTTAATGTATATTTGTGTTATGTTTTCAGGGTAATTTAATTCAAACACTGTTTTCCTAAGTTTGCATAGAGAAAGGCTAGCTTTTTTTAATTCTCTAAAGATTAACCTTGAGTGCCATCTTGTGGTCAAAGAAAGAGCATTAGAAGTTTCTTCTATTATGGTCAATGATAGGAGATTCAATAGAAAAATAAAAATAAAAGATAGAAGAAACAATATACACAAAGATTTTTTAAAATCCCTTCAAAAATAATTTCTGGATGAGGGTGTCTTGGTGGTAGAACATATGCCTAGAATTCACAAAGCTCTGAAAAAGTGAAATGTGACAAGCAAATAAGAATAATTCTGCCTGGCAATTCATTTTGTCTCTGCTTGGATGTTAGAAGCAGGGAGCTAAGAATTCAAGCCATATAATTAAACAAGACTGGTAAGAGTTGACATTCTTGTCTCATTCCCAACTCCAGAGGAAAAGCTTTAAGTTTTCCCCTAGTGTATATGTATAATGTTGCTCATAAGTTTGTCATGTATAGGCTTTATAATGAGAAGACATAGCCTCCTATTCCTCGTTTCCTTTGGACTTTTATCGTAAAGTGATGTTGAATTTAGTCAACAGTCTTTCTATGTCTATCAAAGGATCGTGAGATTTTTGTCCTGGATTTTGATTCAAATATGCTGAATTATCCTTGAAAGACTGGAATAACATTAACTTGATCGTGGTGTATTATCTTTTTAATGTATTATGGAGTTCAGTTGGCAAGTACTTTATTGAGAAATTGGACACTTATGTTCATCAGGGAAATTGGTCTGTAGTATTCATTTTTGTTGTCTCTTTATCTGGTTTTGATATCATAGTAATATTTGTGTTAAAGAGTGAGTTTTAGAGCTGAGGGCTGATGAGTTAGGCCTGTAATCCTAGCTACTCAGGAGGCTGAGATCTGAGGATCAAGGTTCAAAGCCAACCCCAGCATAAAAGGACCTGGGACTCTTATCTCCAGTTAACCTCTAGAAAATGGGAAGTGGGGCTTGGCACAAGGGTAGGGCAGTAGCCTTGAGCTGAAGAGCTCACGGACAGTGCCGAGGCCAAGTTCAAACCCCGTGACCCACACACAAAAAAAAATCCCTACTGAACCTCTGCATTTCAGTGACATTTGTTGTAATTATCTCTTTTAAAAAATTAATTCGAGATGGATGGAGGTCTTCACTTCCTTTTGTCTAGTTTGGCTGAAGTTTTATCATCTTGTTTTATCTTTTCAAAGAACCTATTTGTTTCATTGATCCTTTGTATTCTTTTAGTGTCTGTTTTACTAATTTTCATCCTTGTTTTTATTATTTCTTTTCATCACTAGGGGTTTTGCTTGTTCTTGTTAAAAAGAAAACATCAGGTACCTTGTTATTTGAGATCTTTCTACATTTTGTTTTATTTTGTTTTTGTGCTGGTACTAGGGCTTGAACTCAAGAACTTATGTTCTCTTTTAGTTAGCTAGCATTCTATAACTTGAGCTGTACTTCTATTAATGGCTTTTTGCTAGTTAATTGGAAATAAGCATCTCTTGGATTTATCTGCACTGTTTGATTTTATTCAAATCACAAGTCTTAAAATCTCAACCTCCTAAGTTAGCATTCCAGATGTGAGCCACCAGTTCCTGGCCTCTTCATTTTTAATGTTGGCACTCATATCTATAGCCTTTTCTTTTGAAACTGCAGGCAATTTCTGCATCCTAAGGTTCAGGTAAGCTGTGTCTCCTTTACATTTGATTCTACAATTTCTAAAGATGTCCTCTCTGATTTCTTTCCTGACACACTGATTATTCAAATGTATATTGTTCAATAGCCATATGTTTGTATATCGTTTCTTGTTATTGATTTCCAACTTTATTCTGCATGAGCTAATGATGCACAAGAAATTATTTCGATTTTTTAATATTTGTTAAAGTTTGCTTTCTGGCCTAAAATATGATTTCTTTTGAAGAAATTTCCCTAGGTTGCTATTTGCCCTTTTGATTACTATTCTTTTGGGAAGCACATGTTAAACTAATATCATCCTACCTATTATTGAACAGTGAGAAATTCACCATGTTTAAACCCATT
Organism: Megascapheus bottae; assembly: GCF_031878675.1. NCBI lineage: Eukaryota > Metazoa > Chordata > Mammalia > Rodentia > Geomyidae > Megascapheus > Megascapheus bottae. Next base: position 41,632,045 of record NC_143514.1, on the reverse strand, counting down.
ATTTAAAGCCTGCGTTTTAGTTATCTTTTCCATTGCATTTAGCTGATATATTTTGCTCAGATAGAATGTACACGTCCCAAAACATGCTTCCTAAAATTCTTTTAGGAATTAAGATTTTTCTTCTTGTTTTCTTTGCAGGTTTGCTACCACCAAATATCGGCTTGCTAGAGAAAATAGTATGCCTCAAGAAGTCAGCTATAGGGTCGAAAGATTATCTGTCTGCCCAACTCCAAGTAAATTAGCTTCAGATTGTTTGAGGATTTTTTTTGTTGTTGTGCTGGTTGTTGTTGTTTGTTTAGGACTAAATTATGATTCATAACGATAAATTGAAATTTTCATTCAGCTCAAATAAGTTTGAATGTATGAGTCTTAAGATGTATGTTCTCTCTGAATGCTTATTTCAACTATCAAAATTAATTTAGTAAGCCACTCACATAAGAGTTGAAACCCCTAAAAATTGGGTTTCTTATACTTTCAAATATACTTCCCTTTGTAATTGGTTAAATATGCTTTAAAATTTAAGGCTAAGTACCAAACTATTTAAAAATGAAAGAAAGAATTTTTGAGTAGTTCTGTATGTATTAATGCCTGACTGACTTCCTAGCCCCCTGTGGGTGAACCAGAATAATGTACCTGCAGATGGTCTTTATTATCTCAGACATTCCATTACCCCACTTCCCCGAGTCCACTCATATCTGAATAATCTTTAGTTTCTCCATTAAATCCTTCACTTTTTTCTTGTTGGTTGTACTAGGGGGTTTGAACTCAGGACCTTGCACTTGCTGGGCAGGTGATTCTGTCACTAAGCCATGCCATCATCCCTTAAAAGCTCTATTTTATTACTTATTATGCTGTTTTCCTGACTGAACCCAAACTGATAAACAAATGTAAAAAGAAAAACAAAACAACAACAACCAAAAAACCCTTGGCATTACCTAGATCCTACAGATCATGACAAAATTTAATATTAGATTTTACTATCCAGATTATTCCAGGATTAAAATTAAACACATTATAAAGTAGGGACTCTCTAGGATATGCCTTGGAGAAAGATCTAGAAAAATGTAAGGTAATTAGAATGTGAACCCTTATAACTTACTTTACTAAAACAGCATCGAAGTCCCTACCTTTTTGCCATTACACTTCACAGACATCTTTCCCTAAAATACAAGTCAGTGGGTAGGTGGTAAATATAAATCCAATGAACGAATTAGCCAAGAAGGAAAAGATTCAGCAGCAAAGAAAGAATGAGTTGTGATAAAGATCATTGTAAGCATGAAATTTGGAAAACTTTCTAAAGCTTACTTGAAATCACTCAGATGACTGTCAGCATTCAGCTACCACCATGCTTTCCATCATTTTTTCCTGCTAACTCCATTCGCTTCTTTTTTTTTTTTCTATTTCCCACCACAGATACTTCTACATCAGAATTAGAATCATCTAGTGGCATTACTTCTGAAACAGTAGACCAAAAGAGTGACAGAAGGAAGAGAGGAAACCAAGACCAGGCCTGGGACAGCCCTCAGGAGAGGTGGGAGGAGGAAGTGCAGGATCTTGTTGACTGGAGTGCCAGCCTGGATGAGGGCTCTTTAGAATGAGAATGCAACTCCAGGATATAAAAAAAAAAATGAATCACTTTCAGCTCAGCTTCTTGGATTTTTGTTTTATGTTGGTTTTACCTTGATTTTAGAAAAAATACAAGTATGTATCAGTAAATATCTTACTCCACATTTTTTTTCTTTGTCAGTCATTGGGCTTGACCTCAGGGCTTGGGAGCTGTCTCTGAGCCTCTTTGTGCTCAGGGATAGTTCTGTACTATTTCAACCACAGCTCCACTTACGGTTTTTGAGTGGTTAAATGGAGATAAGAGTCTCACAGGGACTTTTCTGCCCTGGCTGGCCCAAGATCCTCAAATCTCAGCTTCCTGAGTAGCTAGAATGATCAGCATGAGCTACTGATGCTCGGCTGCTCTGCATTTTTGAGCTCAAATTCATTTGTTTGGAACTCAGTCAGTCCAGCCAGGGGCTGTCTCGGTTGTTGCTGTTGCATCCCCATTGGTGGTGGTATTATTATACGCTCCTTTAGGTGCTTGGCAGGAGGTGAGTTGAGAGAAGGCTGGATCAGAAGAAGGCTGGGCCAGCTGGGGTTGGGTCAAAAGGGGGGCAACTGCAGGGTCCAGTGGCTCATGTCTGTAATCCTAGCTACTCAGGGGGCTGAGATGTGAGGATAGCAGTTCAAAGCCAGCCTAAACAAGAAAGTCCATTAGATTTTTATCTCCAATTAACCACCAGAAAACGAAGTGGCACTGTGACTGAAGAGCTCAGGGACAGTGCCCAAGTTCAGAGTTCAAGCCTCACAACTGACAAAAAAGAAAAAAAAGAGAGGAGTCCCTGAGAGATCCATGGCTTCATAGTTCCTAACCAAATAGAGAGTTCTGTATGTTTATCTATCCTGGCCTGCTCTGGTCTCTTCCACATGTAAAGAAGGAAATGCTGTCATCCACCAATGTGGGGCACATCACATCAGGGAAATGGAAACCTATGCTGTAAAAAGAGGCCTAACTCATGGCCCAGTGCTCAGTCCCTGGTTTTGGGACCCAACCTGCCCGGTTGGCAGGAGTGGCTGTGGTTTGTGATATAAAGTAAGGCTACCTTGGGATAGGCCCCAAACCCTTCCGCCCTCTGGGACAGCACCTGATTCCCCTTCTTTACCTACCTCCCCTTGCCCTGCCCACCTTTGTGCTGATAGGCTCCTGCATCCTATATTAGCTGAATGTACTTCCTCAATAAACGAGTTCCTGCCTTGACCGGTCTGCCTGAGGCATCTGATTGTCCTCCTGCGAGGGAGGGTTGGGTGCTGGCAGTCAGTCAGTCTGCCCTCTCCTTTCTCTGCTTGTCCTGGTTGGGGCGTGTTCTCTCTATCCCTCTTGCAGGTCGGGAGGGACCGAGGACTAAAACCATGACACACTAATACTTCGTTTCCGTTTTTTCCTTGACCTTGTCTAACTGTGCCATCATATACATCCAGCTTTATCATCTCCCACTCTTTCTTTTTTTTCTTTTCTTTTTTTTTTTCCTTGCCAGTCTTGGGGCTTGAACTCAGGGTGTGGGCACTGTCCTTGAGCTTTCTCAAGGCTAGCACTCTACCACTTAAGCCACAGCATCACTTCCAGTTTTTTTCTGTGTATGTGGTACTGAGAAACCAAACCTAGGGCTTCATGCCTGCCAGGTAAGCACTCTACCACTAGGGCATACTCCCAGCCCCTCAGCTCCCACTCTTGATGCATTCTGGTCTCAATCTGTCAGTGTCCCTGAGTGTTTCCTATTCCGCAATATGATTCTGCCTTTGGTCCTGAGGCTCTGCCTCACTATATCTCACTCATATCTCATATCATATCATATATCTGCCAGACTATATCTCACTCATATCTCTCCAGTCTCATTTATTCATATCCATCTGTCATATGCTCTTTTTTTCTTTTTTCTTTTTCTTTTGCTAGTCCTGGGGCTTGAACCCAGGGCCTGGGTACTGGACACTGGGCCTTGGACACTTCTTGGTCAAGTCTAGAGCTCTGCCACTTAAGCCATAGCATTTCCGGTGTTTTCTGTGTATGTGGTTCCAAGGAATCCATCCTAGAGCTTCACGCATGTTAGGCCAGCACTCTCCCATTAGGCTGCGCTCACTTTTGTACCTACACTGCTCATACTCTATTAAGATTTACTAGGATAAGCAATAATTTCCATATTGTCCAAACTCAAATAGTCTATTGTCTGTCTTGCCCTATGATTGTCTATTTCTATACCCCCCAGAGAGATTTATTTAGACCTCTTTACCCACAGATAGCCCCGAATAAATACCACACAAGCCTACAGACAGGACTGTGGATCTAGTAATGGGTCTCTCTCTTATTTCTAGGCTAACCGATTTGAACTCAAGTGAAAAAAAGAAAAGAAAAACACTCTACTAGTCTCTTGGCACTTCCCTGGGTAACTAAGATGTCTTAAATCTGCCTTGGTGAGTTCAGACATCACAAGTGCATCGTGGGGAGTTCCTGCATGAGTATGTTTAGCAAATAAGAGTTTTGTAGCTTCAATACAATAACTCATGCATCCACAGATTCTCCGAAGTGTTTCAGGTCTGTAGATGAGATTATACCTTACTCTGAAGACATCGATCACCTTCCTAAAATTCTTCAGAAAAAAAAAAAGATTCTTTAGGGAACCCAGGCCTAATTAGATAATATCCACACCCACGCTCTGCCCTCTACCACGACTCTCCATCCGTGCACCTCCGAAGAAAATGCCACAAACAGAAGAGTTAGAGAAAGGAAGGATGGGCTTCTCACAGCTCCAGACATTTAGAAGTCCAAACTCAAGGAGAAGGCTCAAGATGACATCACATCTGGGTCCATAAAGAGCTATGTTCATTATAACTTCTGTGGCCAGTGGGGGAGGGTGCTTTTCCCCCCCCCCATTTAATGTTCCATGTAGAATCCATTTGTGAGGGCTCCACTCCACAACTCCCCAGAGGCTGCATCTCCACATACCATCGATTTGGGATGGGGATGTCAAGGAATGAGTTTTTGTGGGGACACACTGAACCCCATTGTGTTGAATCCGTGCTACGCATACCTTGTTCTTCCCCACCCCCCTACCATTGCTCAACCTTTGTCTCTACCTACAGAACTTTTCCCCATCTGTGCCTGGCTAAATCCTGTTCACCTCCTGAACTCTATGCTGCATCAGCCCCACACATTTTTCTCTAAATACCCCCATGCCAAGCAAAGTCCTCCCTCAGTAACTCAATGGGAATGTGTGTGTGTGTGTGTGTGTGTGTGTGTGTGTGTGTTAACATGTTTGACATAATGATGTTGGTAATAGTTCCTTATTGTCTTTCTGGGGTTTTGTGGCCAGTCCTGGGCCTTGAACTGGAGGCTTTCTCAAGGCTTGAGCTCTACTATTTGAGCCCCTGAACAATTGAACTCTGGTCTTCGAGCATGCTAGGCAAGCACTCTAGCACTAGACTAAACTCCCAGCCCTGTCTTTGTTGTTTTGAGATAGGATCTCACTATGTAACCCAGGGTGGCCTTCAGCTCCAGGCTCCCTGTCTCTGTCTCCTCAGTGCTGGGATCCCTAGCATGTGTCACTACAGCTAGGTCATCTTCCCCCCTCCCTTTGGTGTGGGTCCTGGGGTTAGAACTCCAGCCCTGGGCACTCTCCCTTAGCTTCTTTTGCTCAAGGTTCATGCCTTACTGCTTGAACAACAGTGCCATTCTAGTCTTTTGGGGGGAGATAAAAGTCTCATGGACTTTCTTGCCCAGACTGGCTTAGAACCATAAACCTCAGATCTCAATGGCTGGGATTGTAGGTGTGAGCCATCGACACCTGGTTTGGCTTTTCCTTTGAATATCAATAAAGTCTGTAGTAACATCTTTCCCCTTTTCATCAATCTGAGTAAAGGCTTAGTTTTTCTGATTTTTTAAAATTAAAAAAACAACCTAGTTTTGGTTTTACTTATTTTCTTTATTGTTTCTATTTTCTTGCTTCCCATTGTAATATTTGTTTACTTTCAATTCAGCTTTTTCTCCCCTTTTCCTCCACCCCCAGTTTCTTAAACTAGAACCTGATGTCACTGATTTGAGACCTTCTTCATTTGATATATTTCATCAAAAAAAAAAATCAGAGGCTGGGAGTTTGGCCCATTATAATGGTAGGGTGCTTGTCTAGCGTGCACGAAGACCCAGGTTTGATTCCTCAATACCACATACATAGAAAAGCTGGACGTGATGCTGTGGCTCAAGTGGTAGGGGTCTAGTCTTGAGAAAACCCAAGGACAGTGCTCAAGCTCTGAGCGAAATACCCAGGGCTGGCCCAAAAAAAAAATCAGAAATAAGATTTCCTTTGAATTTAGCATCTCACAATGGCTTAGGCAAATAGTTTGCATTTGATCTACACCTCAGTCTTCTTTTGCTTCTACTTATCTTTCAAATGGAGCCTCATACTTTTTTCCCCAGAGCTGGCCTTAGATCACAGTTCACCTGCCTATCCAAACCTGTAGCTGGGAAGATGGCATGCCCACCATGTTTAGATTATTTGCTGAGATGGCGGTCTTTTGAACTTTGTTCCTGGACTTGACTTAAGCAGTGATCATCCTGACCTCTGAATTTCTCTCCACCCTTGAGTAGAGAAATTCAAAATGTTTTGAATGTTCAAAAATGTTGCATCTCAGAGCATTTGAGATGGGGATTTTCTTATCAGAGAAGCACAACTGATAAAGTCTATGACAATAGTCTGAAACCAGAAAACATCCCAAATCAGAAACATACAGGCATTTTGGATAAGGAAAACTGAGAGTATTCCTCTCTCAGCTCTGCTCTGGCAGCTTCCCAACTGATTTTTCACATATTGTATTTTCATTCATCTCAAATTGCTTCTAACTTCCTTTGATTCTTCTTTGATCAATGTGTTATTGAGAAGTTGTTTTATGCTATTTCCAAATATTTGGATATTTTCCAAAGATCTTTCTGCTTTTGGTTTCTAAAGTAATTCCATGTGGAAATAGAACATTTGTCTAGTGTATCAGAGAACATTTTCATTCCTTTTCGATGGTTATATGTTTTCTATATTTAGGTGCAAACAAAATATATTCTAAATATATATGTAGACTAAAAGAGAAATGTTTGTTTGAAACTCCAATTGAGGACTGTTCTTCTCTTTCGCTGGAGGGTAACCACATGGGAAGGTAAAGAGGAATGGAGATTCTGCCTCCAGAATGCCTGGACCTGCCATATGATTACAATTGGGGGCTCTGGACACGGTACTCAATCCTGCCTCCATACTGGTATCGGCAAGTGAAGGCCAGATAATAATAGCCCCCTTGGCTGCTATTGTTGAGAAAACCAAATAAACACATCAGTACATTAATATTTATGAAGTGCTAAGCATAGTCCCTGACTCATAGTAAGTGCTCTGTACTTACATAGTTTTATATTTACATACACTATTCTAAAAATAAAAACACATCTCAGAGTGAGAGATAGTTTAATAGTACAGCATTTCCCAATATTCACAGAGTTCTTGGTTCCCCAGCACGGAAAGAAAAACAAACAATAAAAGACAAACTTTACTTCCTCCCCCAAATTGATTTGCTACAATGTGAAAGAACTTCATAATCAGGAGGCCTGTCTTGAAGACCATTAATGTGTAAGTTGTTGCTGTTGGTGGTGGCTGCTTGTGTGTGTGTCGGTACTTGGGCTTGAAATCATGGCCTGGGCATTGTGTTCAAAGCAGATGCTCTACATTTGAGCCACAGCTCAATTTCTGGCTTTTCAGTGGGTAACTGGAGAACAGAGTCTCATGGACGTACCTGCTTGTTCTTCCTTCAAACCTCAATCCTCCAATCTAAACCTCTTGATTAGCTAGGATTACAGGTGTGAACCACCATTGCCCAGCTTACTGGTTAGTTTTTGTATGTTTGTTTGGTTGGTTGGTTTGGTTTGGTTTGGTTGTTTTTGCGAATCTCAGGCTACTGATTAGGTAGGATTATAGACATGAACCACCATCACTCAACTTGGTGAGTGATTTCCAAATAACCTAGCTGACTCAAGAGTCTCACTGGAGTCTGAGATTTTTTTCTCATGTGCTCATCACAGGCAATAAGGGATGCAGCTGAAAATGGCAGTGTCACAAGGTAGAAAAACCTTTGTGTGACTGTTTGCATAACCTGCGTTGTACAAGAGTCAATTCTAAAGTTGAAGCCAGAGGCCCCAGATTGTGCCTGGAACAGATGATTTCAGGGAGATTGAGAAAAGAGGCAAGAAACTGCACTTTGAAACATTTTCTAAGATGTCTGGATTTACCTTACAGTCTTAAGACTGAACAGGGTTTTTAAAATATTCCCCTTAATTGTTTAGCCTTTCCGTTGCCACCAGGTGGCGCCAATTAGCCATTTTGCGTGCTCAAGTCCTAAGGGGCACTGTTGCTCAAGAAACCAAGCACCAAGACTGGTCTTTCATGAGGGCAACTTGCTCTCCCTCCTCAGTCCATACTGGGAAAAGGTTTCTGAGAAGGAAAATAATCCAATCCATACAAATAAAAAGCAAAGACCTAAACTGGAGAAGTCAGAGGTCTCCCCATAGCCCGGGCAGAACCACACAGAAACAGCCCGTCTTACCCCATAGATCGAGAGGCTGGCGTTCCTTTAATAACTTCCAGACCACAGTTCCTCACCAAGAGCTGCTGGGCCTCCTGCCTGAGGAGGGAGGAAGTTCTCTAGGGGTGAAGGGGCCTTACCCCTACTTATCTTCACCCCTTACTTCTCACTTCAAGGCCATGGATTGCCTTGAGGAGCCAAGGAGCCATGTGAAATGAGTTGAGGGTAGGTGAGCATATGGCATATATGTTTGCCTGGCAGTTAACTAAGGGTAGCCTTGCAGTTTTTTTTTTTCTTTTTGCTTCTTTTTCTCCTTGAGAGCAAGGATTACAATTAAGTTGCTGTCTCCAGAGAGTGAGATCTCAAATCTTATCTAAATATTCAGTGACACTCTTTAACTACCCTTGCAGGGACTTTGGGACTAATCTGATTCCCAGATGCAGAAGCAAATGATTTGAGGTTTTCATCAGCAAAGATCAGAACAGCTGGCATTCATTTGCTGCTCCATATCCCTTGGTAGATCTGAGGGTGAGTGTTACGTGTTTCTGCCCTTGTGCTGTCTGTCCCACATAACCCAGCCCTACTGGTTTTGAGCTGCAATGTTTGAACTCTCTACCTGCTCTGCTTCTCAAGCTTCAAATTCTAGAGATTAGGCTGAAATCCAAATGAAAAGTGATCATCTGATAACCAAGAATGCTTCCATTTATAAGCTGAATTATATTTCAACTAATAAAATTACAGCCTCCAGTCTGATTACCTGAGGGTTTTTGCTTTGCTGAATTTTTTTTTCATGTCTGGATAACTTATTCATGGATGCAATTTTACTGTTTTCCACATCAGAAATGGGGCTGAGCTCAGGGTCTGGGTGCTGTCTCTGTGCTTTTTTGCTCAAGGCTAGGGCTCTACCACTTTGAGTCACAACTCCATGACTGGTTTTCTGGGACATAGGAGTCTCATGGACTTTCCTGCCTCAGCTGACTTTAAAACTGTGATCCTCAGATCTCAGCCTCCTGAGATAGGCACGAACCACCCATAACCAGCTCATAAAAGCAATTCTTTTTATTATTATCATTGTAATGTACAGAGGGGTTACAGTTATATTCGCCAAATAGAAGGTGCATTACTTCTTACACATTGATACCCCTTATGTTTTTGTCCCCATTTCCTTCCCTTGACCCCCTTCCAATCATTTTATTTCCCCCTTCCCATTACTATTTCAAAAAAAACAAATAAATGTATATACACTATACCAGCTAAAAAAGTCAGATACTGTAACAATATGAGATTAACCAAAGGGCAACAAGAAAAGAAAATAATGTTATTTTTCTTGTACATTAAGATGTATATTAATAAACATTAATGTTCTTAGTGTACATTAAGAACAACGATCACACAATATAAAACTCTTATTTCCATATTCTGAAGATCCTTTCATTTAGCCTCATCTTATATGGCCTTATGTATCCAGGTTTTGCTCCATTGTAATCTTCTGCTAGGAGAGTCCTAGGTGTGTACTAATTATTATGGAAACCATTGAGTCTATGTTCCTTTGGGGCTGGATTACTTCACTTAATATGATTTTTCCAAGTCTGGGTGATGTCATTCTTTCTGATGGCAGCATAGAATTCCATTGTGTATAAATACCACATCTTGTTGTTCCACTCATCAACTGAGGGACATCTGGGTTGGTTCCATATCTTTGTTATGGTAAATAGTGCTGCAGTGAACATCATTGTGCTAGTGGCTTTAGTGTGTCCTTGTTTCTGGACATTTGAGTAAATGACAAGGAGTGGAATTGCTGGGTTATAGGGGAGCTCTATGTTTAGTTTTTTGAGGAAACACCATACTGCTTTCCATAGTGGTTCAATGAGTTTACAATCCTACCAACAGTGTAGTAGCAATCCTTCCTGGTCACATCCCCACCAGCATCTGTTATTAAATTTCTTGATCATTGCCATTCCAACTGGAGTGAGGTGGAATCTCAAAGTTGTTTTGATTTGCATGTCTTTTTTTAATCTTCCTTCAAAACATATTACAAATACTTCCCAAACCTCAAATTTATCTGCTATAAGATAATCATACATTCAAGTAACATTAGAAGTGAAAGCATTTTATTCATTTTTTGATTTGCATTTCTTTTATTTTTTATATTTTTATTGTAATTAATAAAAGAGTTACATGATATTTGCCAGATAGAAGGTGCATTAATTCACATACATTGATACCCTTTCACATGTCTTGGCCAAGATTTGCATTTCTTTTATGGCCAGAGATGTCGAGCAGTTCTTCACGTGTCTATAGGCCATTCTTATTTCTTCTTCAGGTAAGTTTCTCTTTAAGTCTTTGGCCCATCTTTTAATGAGATGGTTGTTTCTTTGAAGATTGGTTTGGATAGATTCAATTTTTTTAGCTGTTGATATGTTTTAGATATGAGGCCCTTGTCTGTTGTATGGCTAGTGAAGATCTTCTCCCACTCTGTGGGCTTTCTATTTAACTTGCTAGCTATGTTCTTTGCCATATAGAAACTCTGCAGTTTAATAAAGTCCCATTTATCCAAACTTTCTTTAATTTGTTGTGTTTCTGGGTCTTTATTAAGAAAATTTTGATCTGTGCCAAGGAGACCTAGTGTATCTCCTATCCCTTCCTATAAAGTTTTCAGGGTATGTGTGGAAGCAATTTGTCATGGATAGAAATGTTCTCAGGGGAGAAATCCATACTGTTAGGTGAGTTCACAAGTTGTTATCCATTTCAAAAGGAAATTGCCTAAAGTATTGATCAGATTCAGTGTTTGTTTGACAACTACATTAGAATATGTCTAAAATAGACACAAGTAACATCAGTGAAGACTGTTAATAAGATATTATTCCTTTAATTAGCTGGGCACCACTGGCTTACATATATAACCGTAGTTACTCAGGAGACTATGATCTGAGGATCAAGGAAGTCAGCCTGGGCAGTTAAATCCAATTAATCCAATTAATCAGAAAGAAGCCACAAGTGGAGGTTCAAGTGGTAGAATGCTATCCTTGTGCAGAAAAGCAAAGGGAAAGTGACCAGGTTCTGAGTTCAAGTCCCAATAGTAGCACCCACTCACTCTCTCACACACACATAAGATAGTATTACTTTGATGTTCACAAATATTTAAATAATTCTGTGTAGCTGCTAAGACTTCCTCTTATATTAAGCTAAAAATAGGAGAAGACCTAATTGAACAGTAAAAAAAAACAGAAGCTCATGCAAGGCATCAGGGGCTCACGCCTATAATCTAGCTACTTAGAAGGCTGAGATCTGAGGATCTTGGTTCAAATCCAGCCCAAACTCAAAAGTCTTTGAGATTCTTATCTCCAATTAACCACCAGAAAACCGGAAGTGGTGCTGTGGCTCAAGTGTTAGAGTGCTAGTCTAGCGGTGAAGAGCTCAGGCCCAGTGTTTAAGAGAAGAAGAAGAAGAAGAAGAAGAAGAAGAAGAAGAAGAAGAAGAAGAAGAAGAAGAAGAAGAAGAAGAAGAAGAGGAGGAGGAGGAGGAGGAGGAGGAGGAGGAGGAGGAGGAGGAGGAGGAGGAGGAAGCAGCAGCAGCTCATTTTCCTCACTAAACAAGGAACCACAAGGTGAGCTATGCTAGTTGATCATCAGTGTTGTCAAAGACCTTTTAGCTGGGTGTGATAGCGCCCACCTGTAATCCCCGCTACTAAGGAAGCAAAGGTGGGAGGATTTTCTTCAAAGTCCATTCACACTGAATGAGACACCATCTCAGAGACAAAATACAAAAGAAAGGGTGAGGGATAGAGCTCTGTGGTAGGGGGCCTACCTAGCATGTATGAGTTTGATCCCAAATACTGGGAGGAAAAGAAACAACTTTTTTTCCCCATCTCCTATCATTTTTAGTGTCAATTTTTTGTCTCTGTGCCTTTGGCCTATGATGTTAAGATGCCTGTAAAAGCTCCAGACTTCATCTCTGCGTTCTAGATGGAAAGAAAAGAGAGAAGCGAAAGAGAACAGTGCTACTACCTACCTGTGCGCTGGCACAAAGGCCCATTTTAAGGTAACTCAATGTCTTTAATGCCAAAACCCCAAACTGCCAGTGAATCTTAAAAAGCAGAGTTTTAATTTTTTTTCTGTGAAACTAAGAAATATAGAAATGAGGGCTGGGATTGTGGCTTAGTGGTAGAGTGCTTGCCTAGCATGCGTGAAGCCCTTGGTTCAATTCCTTAGTACCACAAACAGAAATAGCCCAAAGTGGTGCTGTGGCTCAAGTAGAAGAATGCTAGCCTTGAGCAAAAAGAAGTTCAGGGACAGTGCTTAGGCCCTTAGTTCAAGCCACAGGACTGGCAAAAAAGAAAAGAATTGATTCTCAAACAAGGTTCCTCTAAGCAATTGTTTGTTTATTCATTAAATAGCACCAAATGGACTATAAGGTGATTAGGCCCTTTCTGTACTTCAGAATGACTTCGATGGCTTAGACAGCTTGTTACCACTTCCTAGAGTATCCTCACACCACAGGAAGACAGATGGCAGCTAGCAGGCTGGTCAGGCCCAGATAGCCCCAGAAAGAGAAGCCCTCATGTCAGCAGCCAATGGAAACTGCGGGACCAGAGCACAAGAGACTGCGACAGGGCCTTGAGGTTGCTCATGATATCAGGACAATTTGGCTAATTATCTACACATGGTAAACTTCTGCGTCATGGAGCTCTGGTATGGTGAGAGGATTCAGTCCTCAAGGCTTTATTGTATTAGGGAATCTCTGAACTGAGGAACAATCCCACCCCCCCTTCTCTCTCTCTCCATGAACTCTCTGACACTCCAGTTCTGGTTCTCCTTCAGCAGCCCTAGTGACAGAAGTTAAAATCTATCACCCTTGATCCAGATAGAAACCTCTAATTTGTGTAGAGAGATTCGGAGTTCAATGGCTCTTCTTTCATCTTTAACTTGGAGTTGAGTGTAGTAATTTGGCCAAAATTCAAGGAAGATTCATATTAAGGGTAATCTAAAAAATGTTCTCAAGCTCTCAATCTAGTCAAGTAGAAGAGAACAGAGAACTTTTTCTTAACTGACAAAGACATACAGTGGTGTCTTGATCAAAGCATCTAAGTGATTCCCTGTCTCATTCTAGCAAAAATAAATGCACAGATTATTAATATAGTAAAAGTATGAATTTCTTGAAGAGACTTGAGAAACATAAATCCAAGAAGATATAATCTTTCATATTCAGTTTGTCTTCCAGTTTAAAAGAAGTATGTGACTGGGTCTACACCCAAAAATATTAAAATGAGTATAGCAAAGAGGCAAAAATCAATCTGAATAATCAGAATAACCAGATGTAGAAATGGTTCCTTCACTGCCCCTCCCTCTAGAATTTGTGTTTTATAAAGACTGTGATTTTCTCATGGCAATGTCCCTTTCCCTTGAAGAGAGTTTGACATATACTAGACATTTGATATGTGTTTGACTGTTGGTTGAAATTTTTCTCTTCAGTGAAGTGAGGTGGACAGAAGACAGAAGAAAGCAGATGGCCGTGATTCTTCATGGGAGATTTCGAGTCATTCTGCAGTACACTGTACACAGGTACGTCGCTCTTTGGGGCTGTTGTACTAGGAAATGTATGGGAATGGATATGACCATGGTAAATAATGCTGCAATGAACATCATTGTGCTAGTGACTTTAGTATGCCCTTGTTTCTGGACATTTGGGTAAATGCCTAGTAGTGGGATTGCTGGGTCATAGGGGAGCTCTCTGTTTGGTCTTTTGAAGAACTCACCATGGCTGGCTCTGGCCGCAGTAGCATGAGACTGAGGTAGGCCTTTGAATTGCTTTTGTTCGTTCAGCATTTGAATAAAGGTACCTGCAAAGGAAAGAATACAGAATGCATAATAAAGAACACTTTATTCTTCAGGAAGTAAAAGATCATGTCTTCCTTTCTCTGTACTGACCAGTGATTATACCTTTAGGGGATCACAGAAGAAGGAACTGTGTTCACTTAACTGGAGACCAATGGTAAAACATGAGCTCATCCTCATGTTAAATCACACTCCTATGTATAACATTTATGCATGTGTTTAAGTTGTATTTTACTGTTGGGATAACATATAGAAGGGTTCAATTACATTCATCAGGTAATGGGTATATTGCTTTTTGGATGTTTATACCCTTTCTCCAATTTTTCTCCCATTTTCAATCCCTGCACTCCCTCCCAATCACTTCATTTTTCTCCTCCCTTCCCTATTTCAAATAAACAAATGTATATATAATACATCAGGTAGCAAAGTCAGATATAGTAACAACATGAGATAAACTATAAGGGGGAAAAAAGAGAAAAGAAATAACTTTACATAGTACATTAAGAATAGCAGTCACAAAGATAAACCTCTTGTTTCCCTATCCTGGAGTTCATTTTGCTTAGCCTCATCCTCTATGTCCATATGTATCTAGGTTTTGAGCTACTGTAATCCTCTGCTAGGAGAGTCCTAGATGTGTACCAATTATTACAAATGAGGGAAACCATGGAACCTATGTTTCTTTGGGTCTGGCTTACTTCATTTAATATGATTTTTCCCAAGTCTTTCCATTTCCTTACAAATGGGACCATGTCATTCTTTCTGATGGCAGCATAGAATTCCATTGTATATAAATACCACATCTGTTGATCCACTCATCAACTGAGGGGCATCTGAGTTGGTTCCATATCTTCATTATGGTAAATAATGCTGCAATGAACATCGTTGTGCTAGTGACTTTAGTATGCCCTTGTTTCTGGACATTTGGGTAAATGCCTAGTAGTGGGATTGCTGGGTCATAGGGGAGCTCTATGTTTAGTCTTTTGAAGAACCACCATACTTGTTTCCAGAGTGGTTGAACAAGTTTACACTCCCACCAGCAGTGTAGTGAAGCTACACTGGCAATATCCCTACCAGCATCTGTTATTTATTAGATTTCTTGATAATGACCATTCTACCTGGAGTGAGGTGAAATCTCAAGGTTGTTTTAATTTGCATTACTTTTATGGCCAGAGATGTCGAGCAGTTCTTCATGTGTCTATAGGCCATTCTTATTTCTTCTTCAGAGAAGTCTCTCTTTAAGTCTTTAGCCCACCTTTTAATGGGCTGTTTCTTTGAGGATTTGTTTTTTGAGAGATTCATTTTTTGAGCTGTAGGTATATTTTAGATATGAGGCCTTTGTCTGTTGTGTGGCTAGTGAAGATCTTCTCCCACTCTGTGGGCTTTCTATTTAACATGCTAGCTATGTCCTTTGTCATACAGAAACTCTGCAGTTTAATTCAATTGGTTTGTTCAAGCTTTCTTTAATTTGTTATGTTTCTGGGCCTTTATTAAGAAAGTTTCAACCTGTGCCAAGAAGACCTAGTGTATCTTCCATTCCTTCCTATAAAGTTTTCAGGGTATCTGCTTTTACCTAAAGGTTTTTATCCATTTAGAATTAACTCTGGTGCAGGGTGACATACAGGGATCCAACTTTAGTTTTCTATAGGTGCTTAACCAATTCTGCCAGCACCATTTGTTGAAGAGGCTGTCTTTCTTCCATCCTATTTTTTTTGGCTTTCTTATCAAAGATTAAGTGGCCATAGGTCTATGGGTTGATTTCTGGGTTTTCAGTTCTATTCCATTGGTCCTCAGGCCTGTTCTTGTGCCAGTACCAAGATGTTTTTATTACTACAGTTCTGTAAAAGAGTCTGAAGTTTGATATTGACATTCCTCCAGTGCTGTTCTTTCTGCTAAGGATTGTTTTTGCTATACAGGGTCTTTTATTATTCATATGAATTTTTGGATTGCTTATTTATTCATATTTATTGAGTGATTTTTCACTTATTTATTCATATTTATTGAGTGCTTTTCTAGAGGTAATCTCTGTCCTCATTGAGTTTATAATTCACAGGGAACACAGAGGAATAAGATAAGCCATGGGATAGAGGAAGTTCAATCTGGCTTGGGTGTCCTGACATGAATCCAGATTTAAGAGGAGAAGTATTCAAGCTAAGTCATGAAGAAGCTACCCAGGCAAAGAGGACAATTGGAAAAATGTATGGACTAAGGAAATAGCTTGCCTAGTGACCTGCATGAGACAGGTGACAGGACACCTGGCAAAAGCTGAAAATAGTTCAGTATAACTGTGTCACAGAGTTGGTGAGCAAGAGATAAGAAAAATAAGGTAAGAAAAAGAGGCACAAGCCAGGTCAAGCTTGAGATAAGCACCCAGGTGTAGAGTAATAGGGTCCAGCCAATGGTGGGCAGAAAGATGACTAAAGGGTTGTAGAAAAGCCCAATTGGGGGAGACTTGGTAATGAATTGGAATCAAGGAAAAGGGTCAGTGTTTCTGGGTTTGCAGAGCCATTTATTAGAATGGAGAATTAAGAACTTGGAGATGGGATGAAATGTGGTTTAGTCATTTGAGGATTTCACAGGCAAAATGACTAAAAAAAATTCAGCCAGGCACCAATGGCTCATGCCTATAATTCTAACTACTCAATAGGCTGAAATTGCTGGTGGCGGTGATTCATGCCTGTAATCCTAACTATTCAAGAGGCTGAGATCTGAGGATCACGGTTCAAAGCCATCTCAGGCACAAAAGTCTGTGAGACTCTTCCCTCCAATTAACCACCAGAAAACAGGAAGTGGCACTGTGGCTCAAGGGGTAGGGAAGTAGCCTTGAGCTGAAGAGCTCAGGGACAACCCCAGGCCCAGAGTTCAAGTCCCACAATTGACAAAAAAAAAAGCTGAAATATGAGGATCATGGTTCAAAGCCAAACCCAGGCAGTAGAGTCCTTTTTTATCTCAGTGAGAGGCTTGATCATAAGCATGATTCTTCATGGCCCCAAAATAGAAATCTAATTGCTTTTCCCTGTCCCTCATTACTTTTGTGCATCTATCTTTCATATATTGCTAGGTACTAATATTCTGAAAAGCAAATTTTCAAACCTTCCTTCCCACAAGACAGCACTCAGGCTGTATAGCACTGCTCTGGAGTCACACTTCCTGGATTGACAGCCCAGCACCATCCCACTCTGACACTGGGCAAGAAGCTTGGCCTTGCTGTGCCCTGGCTCCCTAATCTGTGAGATGAAGATAACAGTCCTAGAGGATGTGTGAGGATTAACAACCTAAAGCACCTAGAGCAATTGTGGTTTAGGTGAGTCTCTAGTGAGTGCTGGATATTTTCCCTGGAAAGCAGGGCTCCTTCTGCTTGATGCTCAGGAGTGATCTCATCGTTATGTAGAGGCAGCCAGTGGCTCTGATGTGCCATCCCAAGGAAGAGAAGATGACGATGGCCAGATTTTTCAGGGAATCTCCCCAGTTCACAATTTTGTGGGATAACAACCAGTCCAAAGCTGTGTGCTGGTGGCTCACACCTATAATCCTAGGTACTCAGGAGGCTGAGATCCAAGGATCTCAGTTCAAAGCCAGCCCAGGCAGGAAAGTCCATCATACTCTTATCTCCAATTAATACCCAGAAAACCAGAATTGGAACTGTGGCTCAACGCAGCAGAATGCTAGCCTTGAGCGAAAGAGCTCAGAGACAGCACCAAGGCACTGAGTTCAAGCCCCGTGACAGACAAAATAAAAACTTGGAAGAAGCACAGAGAGGTTAAGATGCTCTGCTGAGATGATTGTCCCAAGACCCTTCTTGTCTCAAGGAAAAACAATGTAAGAAACAATCAGAGATAAATAGAAGTGTACTTTGAAGCCTGTAGTAGCATTGACAAATTTCTCTTGCCAGAAAATATAGGCATGGCATGGGTAGGAATTGCAATTGTGCTTCTAGAGGACTCAGTGGACTCTTCTGTGTGTGTGTGTGTGTGTGTTAACCCCTCTCCAGTGCTGCATTATTCCTCCCTACCTCAGCCTGGGAGATGTCAGCGCTCCCACCTCCCTCCCAGCTTGGAGATCACATCTGCCCCATCTGCCTGCCACCTCCTCTTGCCAGCCTGGCAGATCTGGCAAACTGCCTGCCTAACAGCCAGGGTATTTAGGGAGGTCTGATTTTAATAAATTTCTATTTCCTGTAGAAAACCGGTTTTTTCAGTGGCTTTGTAACGCAACCATTTTTGATCACATTAGGACTAAAGCTGGCAGCCAGCTTGGCAGCTTGTGTGCAAATTAAACACAATGGCAGATTGTTTCTCCTTTCTTGCAATTCAAAGAGACTTTGAGAAAAGGGAGGTAGGAAAAAACAAAAGGGAAAAGAGAAAGGAAAGAAGTAAATCCAAGCCCCCTTTTATGTCACTGCATAAAACAACAAACTCCTAATTGTCTATAAGGAAAAGATAGAATGAATTGACCTCTCTGATTTTTCCACCCTACCCCTCTCTCTTTTCCCTCCTTTCCTGCTCCCTCCCTCCCCCTTCTTCCCTTTTCTCCAACTCTGTTTCTTCCTCTTATAGATACAAACAATCACAAATCAATGACAGAACTGACAATTAATGAATCACAGTTTTTTTTTTTTCTTGCCCTTTCCTTCTCTGCCAAGGACAGTTTGAATAGTGAAGAAAATCCTAAGGGAAAAAATAGTTGAGGGAAAAGAATCATGGAAACAGTACTTCTGAGAGAGTGAATGAAGGGCCGTAGAAGAGCAAGGATAAGAAACAATAACAGGGCCGGGAGTTTGGCCTAGTGGTTAAAGTGCTTGCCTAGCATGCATGAAGACCCAGGTTTGATTCCTTGGTACCACATACATAGAAAAAAGCCAGAAGTGGTGCTGAGGCTCAAGTGGTAGAGCTCTAGCCTTGAGAAAGTCCAAGGACAGTGCTCAGGCCCTGAGCTCAAGCCCAGGACTGGCAAAAAAAAATAAAAAAGAAAAGAAACAATAACAATGGGGGAGGGGGACTGAGGACGAGGGGGAGTGGGAAAGACAAGGGAGTGAGTAACAATGTTCGACAAGAAATGTACTTATTTCCTTACCTATATAACTATAATCCTGCTGTACATCACCTTTAAAATTAAATTTAATTTCAAAAAGCAACAATAATCAACATATGATCAGGTTAAGGAAGAACAAGAAGTTGGAAATTATGTGAATCAAATGTCCAATTCCATTCTCTAGTCTTGGCGAAAGCATTACATGTTAAGCTATAGATCTGCCTTTCCTGGCTTGGTCCGCTATCTCTGCCCTCATATTACAGAGTGCCTTATCGACACCCTGCTTTCACCTCTCTTCGTCTTCCCTCCCTTCTTTCACTCTTACAGAGTTCTGAGTTAACTAGATATACTAGTGTGTGTTTACCTATGATAATACATCCCAGTGCAATGTTTGCAATATTCTGAGGGAAGAGGTATTCTAGAAAATATACTAGGCACCTAGCAGGTGTGCTGTGGAAGTATTTTCTGCAAGGGTAGTGTTCACGTATCCAGTCAAAGGAGATCAAAGATTCATCTTCAGCAAAAATGGTCTTATTGGGTGTCTGTCATTCGCCAGGGAATGCTTACTCTGTGGATTCTAGTGTGGATTCCAGTGTGAGATGGACAAGAACACAGGTGTCTGAGAATTCAACCAAAAGAGTAAGCTTGGAAACATGGCAGAGCCAGACACTACTTTGGTGGGGAAATGAATATGGATAAGAGAATAGAACTTTTGATTCAACTGAACAATTCTGCTAGACACCATTATGTCATTGACATTGTTTTGGGTTCACAATTGTAAGACTGGGTATTTACGATTGGTTACTTCTTTTCTGAGGTGAGAGCAGGAAGTTGGGGATTATTGTAGTACATAACTATGAAGCAATGAGAAATGAGTTTCAAGAGGAAGCAGGCATAGAAAAGGGAACTGTAAGGATCATGAAAGTTGAAAGAAAACACACCCTGAATTATATGAATCAGAATCTCTGAGGGAAGAGAAGAGGAAAATAGACTTGCCTGCTTTGAAAAGCTTCCAGGAGATTGGGTTATACACCCTTGGTTACTATGGAGTTGGACTAACTTATTCTCTGATCAAAGAATCACCTGAAAAACTTGGTATGTAGTCCCTGGCTCCACTTCCTGTTTGCTGAGTCAGCAGGTCTGACATAGAAATGGATCTTTCCACTTACTTTTAATTGACAAGTAAATGACATATATATGGATATGTTGTAATGACACTTTGATTATATATTGGGAATTGTCTCAATCAAGGGATTAAACCATCATCTCACTTATCACTTTTTATGATGAGGACTCTAAAGTCTACTCATTTAGCAATTTTCAAGCACATAGTGTGTTGCTGTTAACTATAATCATAGTGATATATGATCTCTTGACCTTTCTCTTTTTTAATTAAATTTTATTTTATTGTTTGGGTGCTGTACAGAGGGGTTACAGTTACATTTATCAGGTATGAGGCTAAACAAAATGAACTCCAGGATATGAAACAATACCTTTCTTTTTCTAATAGAAAGTTGCATCCTTTTGCTAGCATCTTTTTAATGTTTCCAACTCCTAGACTTGTTAACTGCTATTATATTTTCCAGTTCTATGAGTTCAACTGTTTAAGATTTTGTATTTAAGTGAGATCAGGCAGTATTTATATCTCTATTGCCTGGCTTATTTCATATCACATAATGACCTCCCAGGCTCACCCTGGTTGTCACAAATGACAGGATTTCTTTCTTTATTAAGGCAGAACCACACTGTGTTGTATATGAGTACTATTTTCTCTTGTCCATGAATCAGTTCATGGACACTTAGTTTGGTTCCATGTCTTAACTCTTATGAATAGAACTACAATGAACAAGAGATGCAGATGTAGCTTCCAAATACAATTTCACATCTAGAAGTAAGAAATTGCAATTTCTCTTCTTGGTTTTGAAGAATCTCCAGGTTTTGTCCCCAAAATATGTGTATTAATTTATATCCCATCAACAGTGTGCAAGAGTTTCCTTTTTGCTGGATCTCAGCTATCAGGAACCTTTCCTATTTCTGGCAACAGCTTCTCCAACAGGTAAAGAGTGATATTTCATTGTGGTCTTAGTTTCCAAGAAATGCACATTTTAAACAATTGCTCCAGGCAAGTCTTATAAGTGAGCAAGTTTGAAGCATACTAAATTAGGTCATATTCATATATTTAAGAAAAACATCACTGAGTACTTCCCATCATGCTAGATACTAGGGAAAGAAAAGAATCAGCTCCACTGGCTTGCAGGAGCCCAGGGAAAAGGCAATGAAGGGCAAGGTGAGAGATGAGCAGAAGTTTTGACAGGAGTGAGCTCGAGAGAGATTTGTAGGAAGGGGTGGGAGCTGACTGTGCTATGGAGGATTTGGCTATGTGGGACAGGTTGAAGGAAAGGTTACTGAACAGGAGGTCTGGAGGAAGGCAGCAGGCTTGGAAACACTCAGAACAGAGAGCTGACATAGAAACCTGCATAGCTGCCTCTCTGTGAGGCTATTGCTATGCCCAATGGCAGGGCTACAGAATGTGGAGAGACTAGGCCTGGGGCCATCCTGCCAGCATTTTGCTCCCAGCTCTGTCACAATCTGGCAGTGGAGTTAGAGTTAACCCAAGTGTACCTTCTTAATAGTGTTATTAACTTCCTAGTTTGTGGGGAGACTTGCATTTATGCAAGTACCCCTTAAATAGTGCATTGTAATTTACAGTATCGATTCCTTAGAGGCTTTTCAGAGCACAAATTCATTACACCTTCATAATGACCTTGTGAGGCAGGCACTGTTACTAATCCCATTTTACAAAGGGGAAATTTGAAGCTAGAAGAGGTTAAGAAATGCAAACAAGCTTAACCTTGGATTAAACTTGAACCCAGGACTTTTTTTTTTTTTCAGTAGAAACCATTGAAGTTTATTGGCAGTCACAATGCTTACACTGTATGCAGCAAACACCCTTACAGGTCTGTCTGCAACTAGATCACCCAAGAAAGGGTTCACCCCACAGTTGCCTGAGGAGAAGGAAAAAATAATTAACAGGCTTGTTTGTGGAGGTGAGGGAGAGATATAAAAATTAAAACCTAATTGATAAATGTTCCAAGGAACCCAGGACTCTTAATACCACATAATCTGTGCTTTCTCTTCTTATGGTAAAATGAATGAGATCAGATTATAGGAGAATCCTTGAGTATCAAAATTCATGAACATTCTGCCATATCTGAAGGAACCTTTCAGCGGGGGATAGACATATTGAAATCAGAACCAGGGAAAGTTGCATCTCCTGAGTTCTATGGAACATGGCTATCACATACAGCCTTGAGAGAGAAAGTTCAGTTAACAACAATTATGTTGGGAGTAAAACAATGGTAGCCTAGGAAGGGTGGTGGGTGAGGAGGGACAGAGCTTGAGGGACCCTAACAGGAAGTGCCAACTGGAAAATGAAGTATTTGAAAAGGGACAAAAACCACAGCTCCTATTTTCACTTCTAATTGCGGGAATCCATGGGTAGGAGAGTCACCTTCTGTTTCTCTTGTTCCCTCTGCATGCCTTAGCATTTCTTCTACAACTTCCCATCCAGCTTTTTATTGGCCAAGCACTGCAGTCATTATTTATTGCTCCTCACATTAAGGATCGAAGGTCTCAGCACTTAACTCAACAAACTGGCATTTGAATGCCTTAGGGAACCTGATTGTGGGGAGAGCCTTTGAGCCATGGGAGCCTTAATATCCTCCAAGTAAAAACATTGATTGGAAAGCCTGGATGGATAAAATTAGTGGCTTCAATCTTAAAGATGTCTGGGTCACATCCTGGGTATAAAGGAGAAAGAGCTTTATGGAGCCTATTAATGCCAATATTAAATGACATGAAACGGCACTGTGGAAACCTCCTCTCCAGAATATCTCTATTCCATTATCTATGACCCTTTGCTGTGGTTCAGCGTCTAGGAAGGTTTCCCACCATACTTGATGCATCATCAAGTACACTGGATTTCATTTTAGAGAGAAAAATAAAATCAAATTACTAAAGGAACACAGCTAGTAAATTCTAAAAATCAGTGTTCAAACCAGGTTTTTAATATCTTTATTGCTTCTAGGTATACTGACCAATATGAAATTCAAAAATAATTTTTTGCCAGTCCTGGGGCTTGAACTCAGAGCCTGGGCACTGTCCTTGGACACTTTTTGCCCAAGGCTAGTATTCTGCCACTTGAGCCACAGTGCCACTTCTGGCTTTTTCTGGACGTGGTATTGAGGACTCGTACTCAGTGCTTCATGCATGCTAGGCAAGCATTCCACCTCTAGGCTATGCTCCTGACCTCAAAAAATAATTTAATAATAGTCACCTCCTCCACCCCTGAGATACAGTCACCTTTTTAGTTTCCTGACAGCTTACCATCCAGTGTGTACAAACTAGGGCCATGGAATTCTTCATAGTTTATCTTTGTAAAAGTAATGGTATTTACCATTATAGAATGCAATCTTGTAACCTACTTTGAAAAACTCAACTAGACCAGGCAGCCTTGACAAAGAGAACTGTCCTGTCTTGTTTGTTTTCAGAGTTCTTTCCAAAGCATCAAAATCTCTAACAGATTTCTCAGTGCTGGACACTGAAGGTTGCTTTTTTGTCTTATTTATTTACAAGTACTAGGGTTGAACTCAGAGCCTCTGGCTCTCACTTGGCTTTTACCTTCCAGGCTGGGGCTCCATCTCCTGATAGACCAGGAGACTCAGCCCAAGCTGCACGCATCTCCTAATTGTAACTATTACAAACAAGAGAATGCAGGCAGAGAAACCTGGATTAGAGCAGAATGTGCGAGGGACTACTATGAGAAACACTGAGAAGAAACCTGAATGAAGAAGGGAAAGGGCCAAAAATATGTCTAAGGGAAGCCAGTATAGTCCTGGCTCAGAGAAGAGCAAGTGCTAACACAACCCTGGGGTGTATTTAGAAGAAACAGAAGGTCCCTATGGCAGAGACAGAATGAACAAGATTGAAGGAGTGGTAGGAGTCAGGGCACGACGTCTTTGGTAGTTACCAAACTCCCAAGTGACATGAAAACCTTTTGGAATGTTTTGAGCAGAAGCAGGACATGATCTGACATGACAATTATTGGGTGGGGAGCCAAGGAAGCCTGTGATATGAGTTAGGAGCCTAGAGCAAAACCCATGGAAGTATGACGATAGCCCAGGCAGTAGCAGTGAGGGTGAGGAGAATGGGCAAATGATTTTAGGGTGGAGTTTACAGAATTTATGAATGGTTTGGATGTCAGTGTTGGAAAAATAAAAAGATAATTCAAGAATGACCCCCTGCTTTGTGACTTGAACAAATAAAGATATAGAGCTATTGTTTATTAACAATCCTAAGATAGAAGTGATCATGGAAAGAAAGATTTAGGATTGATGTTAGTTTGGGGATGAAACGAGAGAGAGAGAGAGAGAGAGAGAGAGAGAGAGAGAGAGAGAGAGAGAGAGAGAGAGTCAGTGGTCCCAAAGTCCTGAACTCAGAAGAACAATTGAACCCACTCCAAATAAAGGTCAAGCTTTCAAGTGTGGCTAGTATAATACCCCTTTCCTCACCAGAGAAAAGAGCAATAGGAAAGAACGTGAGGGAATGGTTGCAAACTGACTCTCCAGGAGACAAGAGTAATAGAGAGCGAGAAAGGCAGGGACAGGATTACCATGTGTCTCTATCTGTAGTTTTCACAGTCATGTCTATGTGCTGATTAGACCTGGGGCTGAACCAGAAGAGCTCTCAGACTCTACCTACCTCACATTATTTGCTCCCAGCAATAGCACCTCTGTGAGTTACACTGTTTGTGACATCTTTGTTCCTGTTTAATGAAAGAAAGGTTTGCTTTTCAACATCCTAAGCAGAGGAGACAACTTAGGTTCAGGGAAGAAACTAAGTCTAGTGCATAGTGTGGCAAAGATGGTTACAAGTCCACTGAATTGTCAGCAATGGGGCGCTGGAAGCTCCAGTAAGCACCACTGGAGAGCCTTACATACAAGGTGGAGGAACTTGCTTTATTCCAAGAATAGGAAGGCAGGAGATAATTTGCATACTACATAGAATGTCAACTCTCCATAACAGAATAGTGCATATGTTATTGTACATATGCACAAAGAGAGTGGTTTAAACAATAGACGTTTACCTTCAAACATCTGGAGACTGGGAAGACCCAAGATCAAGTTGCTGGTAAATTTAATTTCTGGTCAAGGTCAAGGTCTGTTCTCTTGTAGAGATCCATATTTTTTTCTCTGTTCTCATATGGTATAAAGAGATATGGACACAAATCCCATACATGGAAATATATATATTATACATAATTTTATAATATAATTGTATATTATATGATAGCATATATGATATAATATGACGTATGATACACATATACATGTACACACACACATATATATTAGATATTTAGTCCCCTTACAGGATTCCAACTTCACAATCTTATCAAGCATAATTATCATCTAATGATCTTTCTTCCAAATACTAATACCTTGGGAATTAAGGATTCGTTATATAAATTTAAGGTGATACGACATTCCATCCTTAACAATATTATTTTAAAATAATTCATGAATTCTCTGCTCTTTTGTTTTCTGTATGAGTAGACAGAAAACAATGAGAATCAGGCAACAAACTTGGAGCCAGATTCTTCTTATTTGTCATATAAACTTAGACTGGTCAATAATGGACTTTACAATGAGTATATTGGCTGACCCACAATTACTCATTTGTAAAATTCGGATAATAATGTTCATACATTTCATAGAAAGTTTGTGGAAATCAAATGTGTAGTAAATGTACATAAAAGTCCTTTATAAGTCATAAAAGCATGATTCAAATGAAAGTTATCATGCTTCCTGAATAGGTCACATCCCTGCCACAGCATTTTCATGGTATTTGTGTGCACTCTGTTTTATCAGGAGATCCTGGAAACTGTTATTCATCATTATGGCCTCATGCTGTGTGGTGGTTTGTTTTATGTAGACTACATGGGTGCTTGAAATGTCCATTGAACTGAATTGGGGTTGGTCATTAATCCTTTTAGTGGCTAAATTATATAATGAGTATCTAGAAAATATTGTTTAATATGTTTATAAATTTCAGGACAAATCTAAGTAGTTGTATATAGATGGCACCATCGTCTTGGTTGTGTATTGGTTTGTTTGGCTTTCTGTTTAGAATTCTCTCCCTCCTTCTAAACACACATGAATATCTTACACAAAGAAGATGTGAAAGGACAATTAGCATCAAGATGAAGTTTGTTCCATTAAACGGAACAGAGGAATCCTGAGCGAAGGAATAGTCTTAAGCAACTGGAATGGGTTGGTTACCACACTTCAGACACTTAGTGTCAAAAGCATCAGTAGTTTTTTTCTGTTTTATTTCTACCTTTGTGAATTTTAGTTTTCATTGAAGAGGGGTATTGTTTCCTCTCCCATGCCAGCATGTCAGATTTGTATCTGTTCTACGCATTGATTGATTTACTCTTCATATACCCCTGCAACAATATACAAAATTTTGGGGAAACCTTTCCATCCCTGACCCTAAAAGTATCATCTTCTGTAGTGAGCACCACTCATTCTTGAGGCAATTATTCCTTAAAAACATGGTACATTAATTGTTACAGCATTGCACAATCCCCTTAGAAAAGCATATTACAACCTCATTAAAACCGCAGTACCCTATCATGATTTATAGTGAGAAGAGTAGGAAATGAATTATTGAGTAACTTCTTATTAACACAAAAGCAGTCTGCCATGCTAAATTATATACTGTAGTTTTAGACATCAATTACAGACTTCAGAAGCAGAGTACACAAAGATGCTCTTCAAACCAAATGTCCCATGCCTTGAGAATGCCCCTGGACTTCCTGAATGTTTGTCTACTGAAAGATATGTTACCTAACATTGTATTTACAGAAATGAAACTTAGTTATCAACTGCATTACTAAATAATGTAGGGCTGGGAACATTTCTATGATAGGGTACCAATGAGATTCTAGTATACATTTTTCCAAGAAACAAGTATCTCTAACTCTTTCCCTCCCCAACTCTCTTTGACATTGTAAAAGCTTTTTTTGCGGGGGTGGGGGTTTTGAATTCAGGGACTGGGCACTATCCCTATGCTTTTTTGCTAAAGCCTAGTGCTCTACCACTTTGAGCCACAGCACCACTTCCAATTTTCTGGTGGTTAACTGGAGATAAAAGTCGCAAAGACTTTCCTGCCCAGGCTGGCTTTGAACCACAATCCTCAGATCTCAGCCTCCTGAGTAGGTAGGATCATAAGTGTGAGTCACTGGTACATGGCTTTTATATTGTAATGTTTCCTTATCTAGCAATTTGGAAGGAGTATGAAAGATGAAGTTTTCCCTTTAGGCCTACAACTGTAAAAAGAAGCAATTCCAAAATGCTGTTTTTTCTTAATAAATAAAATCTCCTTCACATAGTTGAAGCCTTTTTTGGTGGGAGTAGAAGATGATATAACTATGCTTAGATGTAGATTGGCTGGAGCTTGCAAAACTCCTTCCCAGTTTCTGTAATGTAGGCATCATACTGAGTCTGGTTTAGAAAGGCAATAACATCTTATAAAAGATTCAGTGACAAGATAAAAAGATTCAAGGCCCTGAAGTCTTCACAGAGCAGAGCCATTATAACATGCTTACACATTTACCCAAAAGACAAATGGCTATCCTAAGGGCTGGCAATTTTTTTTTCTGAAAAGGGTAAATTTATTAGGCTTTTCAGATCATAAAACCTCCATCACTAACTCTGTTATTGTAGCATGAAAGCAGATAAAGAAAGTGTGTAAAATAATGGGTGTGGCTATATTTTAATAAATCCTTATTTACAAAACCTGGTGGTATGTTGGATTTAGCTCCAATGCCATAGTTTACTAATGGCTGATCTAAAAAATTGAGAACACGTTATTTTAGGTTTATGCTAAACCCTATGTTCTCAGTTATTTAAGTACTAATCTGAAACTTGTTAAACCTGTTTTCTTACCATCTGGTTGCTATCTTGCCATTTTTTTTCAAGGAAGTAGAAATTATTTCAGTTACATGATCTCCTGGGCAGAATCAAGTGGCCATCTTTCTATATAATTATTCATTGAATCAAAGATCAAAGTCAGCCATTCTTTCAATCAATGGATTGATGGTCTCATGGTCTTTATCAGGTCTCCTTCAGCGTTCAGCAGAACTTTGTGAAACTTTCTCAGCGTCAGAAACTCTACAGCCTTGTCAGATTCAGCCTATTTTCTTTTATGTATTTTATAAATATTTTCAGGTACATGTGCTAGGAACTAAGCTGATAATCTTCCTTTCATTTACTGCTTTATAAAGTGAGAAGCTTAGTATCCATGGATAAATGTTTACCTTTTATGGAATTTTCTTTTTTGGATCTATACTACAACCTTTAGAACCATGCTTGGAAACTTCAGCATCGAGATTTTCTATCTTAGCTTCCATTTATAAGGCCTTTTTTTTAAAAAAAAATACCTTTTTAATATCTATGGTAATTCTGGTAACTAGGAGAACCCCCCCCACTCATAGATTTAATTGTAAAACTGAGTATAGCGATTTATTAGGAAATGTGAGTCCTACATGTAAAAATTTCTTACATTTAAAAATAATTAAAGCTGGACACTGGTGGCTCACACCTGCAATCCTAGCTACTCAAGAGGCTGAAATCTAAGGATTGTGTTCAAAGCCAGCCCAGGTAGTAATGTCCATGAGACTCTTATGTCCAATCAACCACCTGAAAATGAGAAATGGAGCTGTGGCTCTAACCTTGCATGAAAGAGCTTAAGGACAGTGCCCAAGCCCTGAGTTCAATTCCCATTACCAACAATAAATAAATAAAAATAAATCAATTGTAGCTATGATGGAGTACATTTCAGTCAACACATCCAGAGAAGTAGAATAGAAATATTTTTTAAAGTCTGCCCGAAGCCATAAGAGACACAAAGTCAGTGTATAAGGGATCAAGATGCCCAAGGGAAAGAATTATTACTGATCGGCATCTGGTGGTTGCATTTGCTGAAGAGTAGAATAAGATGAGAGGCCAAGGAGACAAAATCAGGGGAAAGAAAAAGAATGTAACAGAAGTTTTAGCCATCTCAAAATACTGGAGAGCCACAAATGTCTGTGGTTGCCATGAATCAAGGAACCAAACTCCAAAGAGAACAGAAGTCCAGAGAACTGATGGAAATGCTCTTCTCCAGGGATTTGATGTAACTTAGGCGAGGAGTATATGTCTGAAAAAGAACAGCTTTTGACAACTTTTGTTTAGACAAGATCTTTTGTTCACAGCTAGCAGGCATACTAAAAATAGGAGCAAAAGCAGCTGATAGAAACAGATTCATAGATAATATGGATACTAGAATTTTCTGGCACAGACTTTAAGACAACAGTTATTATGTTCTAAGAAACTGATCACAATATGCACAGTTTCATTTAAGACGTAGATTCTAGGGATGAAAAATATACTTTGGAAGTGGAAGACCCTGGGTTCAATCTCCAACTCTACTAGGAAGGATGGGAGGAAAGGAGGAAGGGAAGGAAAGAAAAAGAAAAAGAAATAAAAAATACAGGTTCTTGCTTTGTAATCTAGATTTTAACAATCAGTTCTCTTGCCTTAATCTTCCTGAGCATAGTTTCGCTGAAATTACAAATGTATATCACTAAGCCCCAAATTTTTAAAATTAGAAATACGTTGAAGCTATACAAAACTTTTCAAATTAAATCATAATTTAAAGTTTATATTGTAAAGCCAAAAATATTTTATCTAGTAATGAAAATGTGTTAAATCAAAGTTTGTTAGATACATCATATATCAAAGGTTATTAGAGCCTTAATGCATGTATTAGAAATAAAAAAGATTTATCCATCAATTCTCTAATTGTCAACGTTAAGAATATGAAAATTCAAAGTAATACTAAATAAAAAGTCCATCATAATTATGAAAAAATATGAATGAAAACAAATGGAGAAAACCAAAATTCATTCTTTAAAACCCTTTAGCAAAATAATCAAGGGAAGAGAAAGACAAACTGCTAAACATAAAATGAAAAGATCATACAAACCTCCTATAATGTGCTTTCTCCTCTGGGATATGGGAAAGGAACATGGATGTCTATTATCCTTATTTTTATTTAACTTTACCCTGTCAAAAACTGAGGACTGAAAGCACTTCTAGAATCATAGGTGATTTGATCATTTTTCATTTGTGCCTTTTGCCTTTCAAGATCTTTCCATACATTGCTCTACAACAGCACCTATGACATTTGCATGTTCTTCTGTTTCTTTTCAAGCTGACTCCCATTAAGTATTCTTTGAGCTCCTTGAGCACTGAGATCTGATCTGGCTCTTTTCTGTGATCTTTGGACCTTGCCTATCAACTAACATAAAAAAGACACTATGAATTGTTCAATTGTAATACTCCTCAAAGCTCCTTGCTCCAGTTTCTGTTATTGTGGAGCAAACATTATCAGGCCTTATAGGATCAAGCATTAGCCATTTTATTATGTCTCATAGACTCTTAACTTGAGTAAGACTAGTTTGGTGGTTCCCACTGCCTGACTGTGGTAATCGGGCAGATGGTCTAGTCTAGAGTTTATCTCATGAGCATGGCTGGTACAACTAGGCTCCTCTATGACTGTCAATGAAAGCAGATACATGTAGCCTTTGCTCCACTAAGGTCTCAAGGTGGCCAGGCTCTTACCAAGCAACTGATCTTCTACAGGAGAAACCAAGAGAGGCACGTAGAAGGTAAAGGGTGATTTTTGACCTAGCCTCAGAAACCCACAGTATCACTTCACATCTGAGTTACTCTTTTGTAATTGTAATTAATAGAAGGGTTACATTATATTTGCCAGATAGAAGGTGCATTACTTAACAATCATTGCTACCCCTTCTCATGTTTTGTCACCA
This sequence comes from Megascapheus bottae, assembly GCF_031878675.1. NCBI lineage: Eukaryota > Metazoa > Chordata > Mammalia > Rodentia > Geomyidae > Megascapheus > Megascapheus bottae. The sequence continues at coordinate 41,601,094 of NC_143514.1, read as the reverse complement.
TTTCCCTCCTGCACTCACTCCCCTCATCTTGTTTCCCCCCCTTCCCTATCCTATTTCAAATAAACAAATAAGCACATACACAATATATCAGATAACAAGGTAAGATATTGTAACAATATGAGATAACCAAGGGACAACAAAAGAGATGAGAAATAACATAGTACATTAAAAACAACAGTCACACCTTATATGGCCACATATAAAGTTACTAATGACCCATAGCCCAGCTCATGATGGAAGTGAGAGGCTATGCTTTTTGATATAGCGATATGGGAAGTTCACAAGGGTAGATCAAAAGTAAGGGTGGGAGACTGTGTGGCCATCATTGAAAAGTTCAACCTGACACTTCCATCTCATCTCAGATTGTTTTCTAACCCAGGCCAGTATTTGTGACAGCCCACAACTAAGATTATGTTTAAATAAAATGTTATGTTTAAGATAAAAGTAACATAGTATAACATATTTAAATTAACAAGTTATATAAGTAACATAGAATAACATTTAAATTAACAAGTAATATAATATGATATACTTAAAATTAACTTGACCATCCTCTCAAAAATTAGAGATAATATTCCTAAGAATTAGAATGCAAAACTGGAAATTTCTTCAATCTTCAATACCTTCTACATTAAGAACTTGACCTAGAACCAGAACGATGGAGGTCTTGATTGCTTCCTTTGTTGGTTTCAAAATCAGTCTTCATCTTCATTAAAATTAAGTGAAAATACAGACTATAGTGCACAATGATATTTAATTGGAAGGGTTGAGTAGGAGAAATCTTATTGACAGTATAGGGTGCTGGACTAGTCATGCCTCTCCTCAGTGAGATAAGGAAAGGCAGCTGGAAAATATTGACAATCTGTGTCCCCAAAAGACAATTACCCTCAAGTCTAGACAGGTGGAATAGAGACATAGTAAACTGTAATATAGCCTCTTTTCTCATGGGTACATAAAAAATCTTTTCAGAGAATGGGTAGTAAACTATCAGTAGTGGTTTCCTCTCAGAAGGAAGAATGGCAAGACATGGGTTGAGAGGAAACTATTTTCATTTTATACTGTTCATATTTTTTTACATAATGCATTAATACTACCAACATAGTAACTGATAGAGATAAAAATGATACTGAAGGTGGCTCACACCTGTAATCCCACCTATTCAGGAGGCTGAGATCTGAGGATCACTGTTGGAATCCAGCTGAAGCAGGAAAGTCCATGAGACTCTTATCTCCCATTAGCCACCAGAAAACTGGAAGTGGCACTGTGGCTCAAGAGATAGCCTTGAGCAAAAGAAGCTCAAGGACAACCTTCTATCTGGCAAATATCATGTAACCCTTTTACTAATTACAATAAAAAAAAAAGGCAAAAAAAAAAGAAGCTCAAGGACAGTGCCCAGACCCAGAGTTCAAGCCTCAGGACCAGCAAAAATAACAAAAAAATAATGGAAATAAATATAGTTTTTAAAACCTTGTGTTATTGGGGCTGGGAATATGTTTTTGTGGTAGAGTGCTGGCCTAGCATGCCTTGATATGTAAAGCACCTGAAAGCAGAGCATGTCTTTGGAATATGGCCTTTGGAATAAGAAAAATTAGTTTCATGTCTACCTTTTGTTCTCAGCATTCCCAGGCTTAGGAGATTGTGAATCCATGATTAACACTGTGCATTCTGAGGTCAAGTATTCCTGAGCTACCTGGACAACTCTGCTACTTTTTATTCGAGGTCTTGCTTTATTTTTCTGGGCCTCAGTAGCCCTATCTGCATATTGAGGGATGTATTACCTATATCCTGTGTGAATATTCTTATACACGTTGATGACCAGCTTCCTGACACATTATAGGGTGATTACTTATCAATGGCACGCTCGTTGTTGTTCTTAGAAGGAAGTCCCTCCAAAAGACTTTGATTCCTTGCATCCCAGGGATAAAAGCTGAAAGCCTAGGTCACAAACACTGCCAAGTCGACCAAAGGCATGGCCTAGACTCGTAAAAGAAATAAAAGACATTCCTGACATTTCAACAACAGATGGCCTCTTCTGCAGGTGCCCAAGGCTGCTTGTGACTGGATTTCTATTGGAACCTCTGTTGCATTCCCCTGCCCCATCTATGGCCCCGGGAGCAGAGTCTGATGCTTCTCATTAAATACTTAGCCATGTTGCCTTTATGAGCCTTTCTCTTTTTATTGTGAAATTCCCAGCTCTTCTCTACTCTCCTTGCTTTCAAATGTAACACATTTTTCACAGTTTAAAGGAAGCTGGCAGTTATGAAAGCACAATGTTTTATTGTCTGTATCATGATACAAAGCTAAAATAGGGAAAGAAATGGGAATAAATAGAAGTATGGGGATATGAGTTTCATTGTAAGCAAAATGATATCTCTATTCTCGTCTTGGTTAAATTTTAGGTGCAAAGAATCTTTAGCAATCATGTATTTGCATGCTGGGATTTCAAATCATGCTAAAACAGTTTCTCTTCCATTCCATCCACCACCCCCATCAATGCCTAAAAATGCTAAACCCTACTTTCACTATGTTTTTTCCTTAAATTTACATTCAGACCTATATAAAGTTTAATTCATAGGTTAGTCGCAATTAAGAGATGAGGATAAAATTAAAATCATTATAACAAATACTACTCTAATAATTATATGAATTCTTTCTCTCTTTCTCTTACCACCTTGCTACTCTTCCCGTAATATAGCCACTCTTCTTGCAATGATGTGAGGTAATATTTTAGGGGAAAAATTTATGGCTTATCTTGGATATATCTGACTCACTTTGAAGCCATTATACATAAAATAAGAGTTGTTTGTATACAAGCACAGTGATACTATGAAAGTCAAGTGATAACTTGACTTTGATATTGAAAACCAAGGGGATGACTAAATAACTGACGGGTAGGATGGTGTAGCCAGCATGAATACAATGGGCTGAGTGGCTCTGGGGAGGGATAGATCAGAATGACCCGTACTGACACACAAAATTGAAGACTCATTATTGATTTCTGGATTTTTTTTTATTTAATGTCTTAAGAGTGCAGTTGACCAGAGATATCTGAAACTATGTAAAGCAAATCCATGGATATGGGGGAAAATACTGTACTTATATTTGACTCCTAATTCTACCACATAATAGCAATGTGATTTTGGGTTAACCTCATTTTTCTTATCTGTATTGGCAGTGATTGCAAGGGCCAGATACATCACATGTATGAAAACTACAATGTTAAGAGAATCATAAATTCCCTCTTGTAAATATAGACACTGAACTTAGTATCTATCTGAGCTGTTCTGCTAGTTTGTTTTCACTTTTTGACACAGGTTCTAGTTACACAGCTCAGGCTGGCCTCAAATTCAAAATCCTTCTCCCTCAGCCTTTCAGATACGAGGCTGTTGGCATGTGCTACTATGAGTAATGCTTTCTTTGTAGAGACTGACTAATTTGGGCTGGTCATGTAGCTACCATGTGTATTACCATGAACATGGCTCCTGGATCTAGTCCTGAGCACCACCAAAAATAAAAATAAAAATATATGAAAACCTAGCAAGTAATGAAAAACATTGACTAAATTTCCATTGTGTGTATATATAACTATATGTGTATATGTACATATTCATTTTCAATCTACTTATTCATTACCGAACACCTGTATAGTGGTACATAGTTTTTCAGGGTAGTGATTTTGTACTTTGGATGTATGCAAAGATATGAGATTGCTGGATCACAGGGTGGCTTTATTTTTCATTTTGGGGGGATTTCATATTGCTTCCCATAAATACAATACATATCCCCACCAACAGTACATATATCCTTTTCTCTACATTTGTTCCTACAATAGTTGCTATGGTTTCGATCTTAGATGGCCGCAGATGCCCAAGGTATTGAAGGCTTCGTTTTCAGTCCATGGAAACACTGCGAGGTGGTAGAAGCTTTAGAGAATAAGGCTTTTGGAAGGAAGTTAGTTCCCTGGGATGGCACTCTTGCAGGAGATAGTAGGACATGACCCGTTCCTCTCTTGCTTTCTAGTTATCATAAGGTGAGAAGGCTCCTCCACCACATGCTTCTACCATGATGTAATAAGTCTCCATGGGCCCAAAGGCCAATCAATCTTAGAGTGAACCCATAAAACAAAGTAAACATTTCTTTTTTCAAGTAGATTTTATCCTAGTGATGGTTAAAGCAACAGAAACCCAATGATTCAGTAATATCTTCCTTAACTGGCATGAGGTGATATCTCATTGTAGTTTTTATTTGCATTTGCTTGATAATTCATGATGCCCAGTACCTTTTAATATACTTATTGGCCATCTGTATAGCTTCTTAGGAAAACAACTGCCTATTCAGGCTCTTTGTTCATATTTTAAATTGGGGGAAGGGTTGTTTTGGTTTTCGTGTTTTGCTACTGAGGAATATGGACTCCTTATATATTTTGGATTGATCTTGTATCAGACACAGGGTTTACAAAATATTTACTTCTGTAGATTGTTTTTGTTGTTGTTCCTAATCTTAGTGCTTGAACTCAGGGCCTGGGCACTGTCCCTGAGCTTCTTTCGCTCAAGTCTAGCTAGCACACTACCATTTGAATCACAGTACTACCTCTGGCTCTTTCTGTTTATTGGTACTGAGGAATCGAACCCAGGGCTTCATGTATGCAAGGCAAGCACTCTACTTCTAAGCCATATTCCTAGCCCTATAGTTTGGTTTTTTTTCTTGCCAGTCCTGAGGCTTGAACTCGGGGCCTGAGCATTGTCTTTGGGCTTTTTCCTCAAGGCTACCACTCTGCCACTTGAGCCGCAGCACCATTTCTGACTTTTTCTGTGTATGTGGTACTGAAGAATCGAACCCAGGTCTTTGTGCATGCTAGGCAAATACTCTACCATTAGGTCAAATTCCCTGCACCTATAGTTTGCTTTTTATTTGTTTCTCTTGTTTTGCAGAGAGTTGATGTCAGATCTTGATTCCGCCTTTTATTATATAGTTGTACAATATGTTATATATTATTCATTATTGTATATTACATTATATATATTATATAAATGATAATCACTAATGGTGTTTGTTATGATGACGATATTTACTAAGCATTTATTATATAGCCGATGTTGGACTTTGTGTGTTATTCATTGAAAATTTTACCACTTCAGAAAATGTGAAAGGTTATTCCACATTTTCAGAAGAAAACTGAGGAGTACATAATTGAGGTAGATAGCTTGCAGTTAAGGGGTAGAGCTGTGATAAATAGTAGCAACTCTGAATTTTCCATTTGGGACTAGAATTTACAGCCTCCTTGTAATGGAGTACTTGGGAACTTGATTTAAGTCCAAGTTTGCATAACAATACATTGCTTTAAATTAGAATGTGTTGCAGATTAATAAAAAGAAAAATTCTATGCATGCTTTGATTCACATTTATGGGAAAGAAAATAGCAATGTACCAATATCAAAAACTGTGAACAGGGGCTAGGAGTTTGGCCTACTGGTAGAGTGCTTGACTAGCATGCATGAAGACCCAGGTTCTATTCCTCGGTACCACATATATAGGAAAAAAAAAAGCCAGAAGTGGTGCTGAGGCTCAAGGGGTAGAACTATAGCCTTGAGAAAGTCCAAGGACACTGCTCAGGCCCTGAGCTCAAGCCCAGGACTGGCAAAAAAAAAATGTACTCATCACCTAACTTATGGAATTGTAACCCCTATGTACATCACCTGTATAATAGCAATAAAAAGAAAAAAATCTGGACCCGTATTTTAAAAAAAAGAACAAACCTGTGAACATGGGCCAGGAGTTTAGCCTAGTGGTAGAGTGCTTGCCTGGCATGTACGAAGACCTGGGTTCCATTCCTTGGTACCACATCCATAGAAAAGTCAGAAGTGGTGTGGAGGCTCAATTGTAGCCTTGAGAAAGTCCAAGGACAGTGCTCAGCCCCTGAGCACAAGCCCAGGACTGGCAAAACAAAACAAAACAAAAAACTGTGAACACCCAAAGTGGTGGCTTTGAAGATGCTGATGAGTAGGATGTACTCAAACCATGACTGGTCTCTTGGAGCTGTCCAGTGGCTCTCTGACACTGTTGAGATGTATAAGATGGAGTCTCTGCTCTCAGAGAAGTAGATAGGATCTGAGATATGTATGAAGGTATGAACATGCTTCCTGAGAAACCAGTAAAAGGAAAACCATAGTCAGTTGGAATCATTCATCTGTGATTAATTATCAGCGGAAAAACACAAATTCCCCAAATAATTAGACTTAACTTAATGGGCCCAGAAAAGCCACAGTCTCTACACTTCATCTGTTAGTTATAAATGCAGCCACAGAGCCTGCAGGGCTGGAACTGGGGCTGAAGAAAAGCCTCCCTGTTTACATTTTTTTCCTTGCCAGAAAAAACTATTGAACTCCGTGGTCATCGTTAGATGTAATCACTCAGAGCTTTAAAGAAGCTTGGCACTTTTTGTATTCCCTGCCCCCCCCCAATTTAAACAGAGCCATGAAGGAAAAGCTGCTGACAGAAGCTCAGGTTTGCCACATCCAAACCTACTGCTCACCTCTTCACTCTGCCTTCACTCTGCCTTCCCACCTCTGGGCCTTCGCCGTTCACTCTTTGGCCCTTTCTAGAGCTTATGGCTCCCACCTTTGTTCCTTCTCCTCTTTGCTATGTTTTTCTTCTTAGATTGGCTAGTCCTAGACAATCTCATATAGTGAGGCATTTTGGACTTGGTAATATGCTACATATTGGATTCAAATAGCTCTCACTTTTTAAGTATTTTCTGAGTTCTCAACTTGATGCTGAGTATTTTACATACTTAATTTAATCCTCACCAAAAGCCTATGAGACTCTTAATTCTCCATCCAACAGAGAAGAACTTGAGAAATAGGGGAGTTTAATAGCTTCACTGAAGTCACAGACCAACTTCTTTTATTTTTAATTGTAATGTATAAAGAGGTTACAGTTATATTTGCTAGATAGTAGGTGCATTACTTCTCACACATTGATACCCCTTCTCATGTTTTTGTCCCCATTTCCCCCCCCCACCCCTTCCCAATCATCTTGTTTTCCTCCCTTCCCTTTCCTACTTCAAATAAACAAATGAATGTATATATAATATGCCAGGTAAAAGTCAGATACAGTAACAGCATGAGATAAATCAAAGGGCAAAAAAAGAGAAGAGAAATAACATAGTACATTAAGAACAACAATCACACAAGATAAAGCTCTTGTTTCCATATCCTGGAAATCCTTTCATTTAGCCTCATCCTATATGGCCTTTTGCATCTAAGTTTTTTTGTTGTGTTTTTTTTTTTTTTTTTTGCCAGTCCTGGGCTTGAGCTCAGGGCCTGAGCACTGTCCTTGGACTTTCTCAAGGCTAGAGCTCTACCACTTGAGCCTCAGCACCACTTCCAGCTTTTTTGTATGTATGTGGTACCAAGGAATCGAACCCGGGTCTTCGCGCATGCTAGGCAAGCACTTTAACCACTAGGCCAAACTCCCGGCCCCTGCATCTAAGTTTTGCACTATTGTAATCCTCTGCTAGGAGAGTCCTAGGTGTGTACTAATTATTACAAATGAGGGAATCAATTGAGCATATGTTCCCTTGGGTCGGGTTACTTCACTTAATATGATTTTTTCCAAGTCTTTCCATTTCCTTAAAAATGGGGCGATGTCATTCTTTCTAATGGCAGCGTAGAATTCCATTGTGTATAAATACCACATCTTTTTGATCCAATCATCTACTGAGGGGCATCTGGATTGGTTCCATATCTTTGCTGTGGTAAATAGTGCTGCAATGAACATCATTGTGCTAGTGGGTTTAGTATGTCACAGACCAGCTTCTATACCTAGGTTTTTAGAATTCTGAAACTCAAAAGGATAATGACTAACGATGCTGGTGTTTTAACATGAATAATAACTTCTCCTAATACTTAATGGTCTTGAAGATGAGATGCATAGTTCTTTTTAACACTCCAGAGACTACTTTATCATAATAAATGGAAGTTCCCCTGGAGATAACTTACAATAGTCTGAAAGCATTATACTGGGTAAACCACCTGTTGATAGCCTGTACCCTTTAAAAGTCTCTTTTGTACTAGAGAAACTGAAGCTTAGAAATTGCATTTCTCAGGCCAAGAGCATGGCCTAGCAGTAGAGTGCTTGCTTAGCAGTCATGAAACCCTGAGTTCGATTCCTTGGTATCACATACACAGAAAAAGCTGCAAGTGGTGCTGTGGCTCAAGTGGTAGAGCACTAGCCTTGAGAAAAGACAGCATCCAAGCCCTGAGTTCACGCCCCAGGACTGACAAAAAAGAAAAAAGGAAAGAAAAGAAATTACATTTCTCAGAATCATTCATCATTAGGGCTTTGGATAGGTAGTTAGACTCTGCCTGTGAGATCTGTTTGGGCGAGACTTGGAAGATAAAAGCGTTTCTGGGGGTAGCTGTGAGTTTCTCTTGAAGGTCACCCAATGGATTTCTGACAGCTGAGATCTTGGTGACGGCTTTATTTGAATTTTTGGCCTTATGGATTCCTTGATAGTGAGCAACAGTCTTGCTGATATTTGACTCTGACCCTTTCCATGATATAAAGACCATTATCTTTTTTTTGTTTTTGTTTTTGTTTTTTCATATATTTTTATTGTAATTAATAGAAGGGTTACATTATATTCACCAGATAGAAGGTGCACTAATTCACATACATTGATACCCTTTCTCATGTCTTGGTCCCCATTTCCCTCCCCCACCACCCCTCATCTTGTTTTCCCCCCTTTCCTATCCAATTTCAAATAACAAAATACGCATATATCCAATATATCAGATAACAAAGTGAAATACTGCAACAATATGAGATAACCAAGGGACAGCAAAAGAGATGAGAGATAACATAGTACATTAAGGACAACAATCACTCATTTCCTTCCTGAAGTGCCTAGAGTGTTCTCTGTTTCTTGCTTGACAGACCAATCCAAGGTAATGGTCCATTAATGATATGATTAAAGCAGTAAAAATACATAATACACATTGATACCTGCTGTGTTAAAAATACTTCTTTTTGATGTTGGAATAGCAATATAAATAAGAAATAACCTTTTCCTTTAAGGTATGTATGCTATTATAATTCTAGACTCTTCATAATGAATGAATCAAATCATTGAAAGAACAATTTAGAAATAGTACAGATAGAATAATAGAATAATTCGGACTAAAAATCAGATGCACCTGGGTTTGTACCCTGGTCTTCAATCCACATATCTACTAGCAAATACCCACTCTGCCTGTACTAATTCTATCCTTTTCTTTCAAACCCTGTATCACCTCTCTTCCAGTCACACAGATTTGACACCCTTCCATATATATTTGCTTGAGCATTTTCTGTTCACTGAGCAGGAATAGCATGTCTCTTTGTGACTCTTACTCTATCTATAAAATCAGCTCAAGTTTTAATAATTCTGGAAAGCTTTCTTTGTCCTCTTGAGATCATTTTTGCCTTCGTGTTCCCGTCTCTCTGTGGTTAGCAGTCATTCGTTGCTCTAATTATTGATCTCATATGCCAGTCCCTGAACATCTTAGGAACTCAAGAATACAATGTACCCATCAGCACCCTAACAATTTCCCAGTTCCTCTCTTCCCTTTAAGGCCAATTTTAACAGGTTTCATGTTCTTTATTGATGGTGTGTTCTGTGGTCATAGAAGACAAGAGAAAGGAAGTGGTAAAGCAAGCAATGAAATGTAAAGGAAAGAAGGAGAAAGTAGATACTGGTTGGGTGTTTTCCAGCTTCCATTTTCTCTCCTCTCATCCTGACTCTTATGCTCAGTTGATAGATAATGTTCTCAGGAATAGGCTTAGTGGGCCCAAAGAAATTCCTTTAATACAATTTGGTTACAAATCTCCATAAATGGAGATTTGCTACTGGACATCACTTTGTACTTCAAAAGGACACCTTTCTGAGAATGAGGCAGTCATTTGGGAAGAAAAAGTCAGAAATGAAAGGAAAAAAAAAACCAACACCTCATATCTTGATCACATTCTCTATGCCCTAAATCAAGCCATGCACCTATGAACTTGTGACTTTCCCATAATAATTCTCTATGATTAAAGCCAATTTCAACTAGGTTTTATTTAATCCATTAATTTATTTGTTTTTGCTGGTCACAGGACTCTGGGCATGGGCACTGTCCCTGAGATCTTCAGCTAAAGGCTACCACCCTACCCCTGGACCTGGGCACTGTCCCTGAGCTCTTCAGCTCAAAACTCCCACCCTACCCTTGAACCACAGCACTACTTCCAGTTTTCTAGAGGTTAATTGGAGATAAGAGTCTCACAGTCTTAGTGCCCTGGCTGGCTTTGAACCTCGATCCTGAGTAGCTAGGATTACAGGCATGAGCCACCACACTCAGCCTCAACTAGGTTTTATATTACTAGTAACAGAATCCCAACTGGTAGAAGGAAAGAAGGGAATTTAAATTTTCTTGAGTAAAATGTCTGAGAAATATAATTTAATACTCAAGTTACATTTTTTCTAGAGAATTTATTCTCTAGATCTGTTTTTAATTCCTCAGTCATGTCAGATGAGAAAGGCACTGCTGTACTTATCTGCCCAATCAAGGAAGAAACCACGCCTTTATTCAGTCAACAAATATCCTGCTCCTTCTGAAAGGCACAGGACTAACTTGCCTGGTTAAGTGGAGAACAGAGATACATCTGTCTGTCCTTTGGGATGTCTAACACAGAGTGTACACATCAGAGTGAGCAGTAACAATCAATAAATGTGTCCAGGAACTGCGAACATGCAGCGGGGCAACAGCAGAGAGATGGCTCTCAGAAATGGACAGAGGAAAGAAGAGAACAGAAAATTTCAGATGAAAAGAGTCCTCACTAGTCCAGGCTAAGGAAACCATCAAGGGAATTGAAAAAGAGCATTCCAGAGGAGAGACCAAGTAGATAAGAAAGACAAGTTCAGAGAGCAACTGAAAGACAAACTGGCCCATGGTCTACTTGTGGAAGAGAGTCAGAATGAAATGGATATGAGCCACACAAGCTAAGGAGGAAGTGGCCAGGTATCTGTCAATTCCCAGCCTGATCAGTCTGATAAACCAAGTCAGTGGTCAACGAGCCTGTCTGCACATTCCTCCTAGCTCTTTTGAAATCCCTCTATCAGGGCCCTCTGTGAGGGTGTGTGTTCTGCAGAAACTTTTCATCCTAGAAGCTTTCTACAATCCTCCCTGCCTGCGGGAGAAACTCCTTCACCAGTCACTAGTGCTTGATGATATTAGTCTCCAATTAAGTTCTGGACCCATTTCTTATCTTTTTATGAATACTTTGGGAACATGGGTTATCATTTGATTATATTTTGTTTACATATGTTCCTGTCACACAGTATCATGGCCAGGGATATCATTCTGCTCATTCATGTGGCTCCAATATCTAACTCATCTCTTGATAAGAAACTGGCCAGGCAGTCTTATCAGTTGGTTATGTGGCTAAGCATAGGGGCACAGGTTTGATGCCTAGTTCCTGCATTCCCTCAGGGGGAATCTTCATAGAGAATCTGACTCCCTATGCTCAGAATTCCTCTTCCCGCATCAGGGTTCTTACATGCACGTGCCTTAGGTTGTTGTGAGGTTACATGAAATTGCATGTGGCTCATACCTATAATGCTAGCTACTCAAGAGGCTGATATCAGAAGATCATAGTTCAAAGCCAGCCTGGACAGGAAAATTCATGAGATTCTTATATCCAATTGATGACAAAAAAAGCTGAATGTGCTGTAGTTCAATTGGTAGAGTGTAAACCTCGAGTAAAAGAAGCTCAGGGACAGTGCATAGACCCTAAGTCCAAGCCTGAGGACTAGACTGGGAAAGAGAAAAAAGGAAAGAATAGAGGGAAGAAAGAGAGGGAGGGGAGGAAGAAGGGAGAGAGGAGGAAGGAGGGAAGAGAGGGAGGGGAAGGAGGGAGGAAGGAAGGAAGGGAGGGAAGGAAGGAAGAAAAAGGAGGAAAGAAAGAAATGAAGAAAGAAAGAAAGAAAGAAAATAGGGAGAGAGATAAACAGAGAGGGAGAGAGATAAAGAGTGGGAGACAAGAGGGAGGGAAAGAAGAAGGAAGGAAGTGAGAAAAGGAGGGAAGGAATTGCGGGTATAAAGCAGAGTGCCCAGTGCCTGGCACAAAAGGCTTTATTAAAAACTAGGAATTTACACTGACTAAATTTGGAGAATTCATGGTTAAGCTCTGACAAGTTGTAAAAATCCTGCTCAACTTTACAAGTCAGAGTCGACAAAAATCAATCATTGTAACAGCTAATGGTAAACTAAGTGTTCTGCTCTGAAATGCAGAGTACTTTGTGATAAACAAGGCATATTTTACTCATTTCCAGCCTCTGTAGCTCAGCACCACACATGGGATACAGACTCTTAATAAATGTTTGCACAACCCAGAACAGGAGGAGCCAGCTTTTCCCCAACTGGATGGAAACCAGGTATGACTTCCTTAGGGTTAAAGTAGAAATCATCTCAAACTAGGTGGATTAAAACACCAGACATTGTGCTCTCACAACTTTGGAGGCGAGAAGGATGAGGTCAAGCTGTTGGCAGGGCTATGGTGCCTCTGGGGGGCCTCTAGGAGGGGACTCCTTCCTTGTCTCTTCCAGCCTTGCATAGTTCCTCGTGGTTCTTGGCTGACAACAGCATCTTTCCTATGTTCACCCAGCCCTCTCCTCTGCATCTATCCTCTAGCAAGGACATGTTTGTCATTACATTTAGGGCCACTGGGGATAATCCAGGATTATTTTATCTCAAAATCCTGTCATGTATTATATTGACAAGTACTCTTTATTTTCCCTGTTCAGAGGTTGCATTCTGAGGTCTCATATAGAGTCATGTGGCCATACCTTTTGCAAAAGCCACCATTCCAGCTGTATGCCAGGCATCACCATAGATTGTGCTTGCTCAAAGCAGAGTCACTGTGTCCTCGTAGGTGTGTAGGAGTAGGAGGAATAGGCACTTCTGGTCGTGGGGAAGGTGTGGCTTTGCCAGTTTGATTGGTAAGTTTGGGAAGGAGATGCTTCTGAACTCAAATCTGTGAATCAGAGCTAGGGTATAGCTGGTGACCGAGGAGGATGGGGAGAGGAGGATTGTGAATGAGGATGTGTGGGGAGTCAGCACCAAGTCTTTAATCTGCTTGAGACTCTTTTGGCCCCAAGCAGCCTGGGCTGTTACTGGATGATTGTGGCTCCAAGCTCCCAGCATTAGTTCTGATTGGAGAAACTGAGTGAACTTAGGAAATGTCTGCAGAGCCAAACGTGGGCACTGCAAAGTGGCAAGAGCCCCAGATTCAAGGACATCACTGGCCTGGAAGAGCATTCAAGTGGCAGAAAAGGACCAGGCACCATCTGGACAGCATGAGAAGAAAGACCCGAGGACCATCAGTTCTCTTGTTGACTCACTGCTGAACAAATGGAAGCAAAAGAACCGAAGAAACTCTGATTATCCTGCAGTTGGCTGGGAGTCTATTTAGGAGAATAGGAGCAGGGAAGGGAGCACCTAAGAGGAAGTTAACAGACTCCAGGAATTCAAGACATGTGAGAATTTAAGTTAGAAAAAAAAATAAGCTTCTAGTTTCCAAAGAACTAACACTAAGCACTTACTAAATGCTATGTATTGTTCTAAACATATGAATTAAGTCTTGTAGCCCTCAGTAATAATCTGACAAGACAAATGACATTATCCTCATGTTACATAAAAGGAAAGAGAGGTCACGCCCAAGGTCACAGAGCTAATGGGGAAGTTGTTTGGGAAGCATTAGGTCTGAATTAAACCAGGTTCTGACTAAGTCTAGCTCCAGTCTTAAACTTGTGTTTACCACACGCTCTCACTCACAGTGGTTATGTGGAAGAACATGAGAGGATCCCACTGGGTTCCCAACACTATTTTTGTAAATAGGTTGTTGGGATTTATGGTCCCCCTTGCAAATTTAAAAATTGGTATTCAGAAAAAGCAGAAAACTTGTCTTATATCAATCAACAAACTGTAGCAGAGTCTTCATTTGGACCTATATCCCAGGACCCAGGACCCAGGCCCAAGTATTTCTACATCTCCATGCTGCCTGCATTTGAAACAGCCATTCTTCTTGTCCCATGCTAAAGAACCATTGCACCCTGACAGCTCACGTCCCTGACAAGGGTGTGTGCAGGAAAAAGAAAGATAGAAGGCTTGCCAAAAGACATTGCTGTATCTACTTCCAGAACCTCTGGGCATGAAACAATTAATGTAACCATTGATCAAGCATTGCTTGAGCTCATGCTTCAAACCAAGAATGGAAAACTCCATTTTTTAAAGTTATGTCCTGCTCAACACACTTCCTCACAGACCCAGCCCCTTTCCAAAGCTCATCCCTGCCAAAAATTCAAGATGGCAGCCTAGATGAGAGAAAGCCAAGAGTTCCTGGATTCTAGGTCTGGCACTCACCTAAAATGCAGTAGGAGGTTGTTTGTGATAGTCTAAGTAAGTCACTACACTTTAGTCTGTAATGGAGATTGATCTGTAGTGATGGAAACACTTGTATGGTTATGGGGATGATCCGACTAGCACATGGATCTCCACAATCTTTCTGTGAGACGAATAGGATTCTCTTCACTTTCTAGGAGAGTGAATTGGGACTTAGAGGTTAACTTCTAGCCCTATAGCAAGGCAGAAAGATTTAAAGTTAGGTTTCCATGATACTCTATCTCTGCCTGGCTAAGGACAATTCGTTTGTGCTACCCATAACTCCTGACGTCTTCACATGTCAACCAACCACACCAGGGCATGGCTAGTCTTAGGCTCAGCCTGCCTCCTCTCTAAGTAGGAAAAGACAAGTTTGTGATCACTTGTTCCCACTAAGGCACCGCAGGTTGCTGACAAAGAGCTTGCTGTGTTACAGAGGTGAGCTTTCCATTCCTGACTTCTGTTGGGCTAGATCCCCAAATGGCCTCCTTGTGCCAAGACCTTGGCAGCTGCCAGTTCCAGGGGGTTACCGACTACAGCGTTTTTGAGGTTTACTGAGCTTTCATGTCTGGCCACATTCAAATACTTGCTAGGCCTTGGGCCAGCCTCAGGAAATGCCTCTGGCAGCTGCAGCTGCATCCAAATAGAAACAACTCCTTGATGCTCAGGGAGGCCAGTTCCACATGTCTGAGCTCCAGGAGTGGAATGGGATCCAGACCCTCAGAAAGCTGGCAACCCCAAGGCCCAGCACATCAGTGAAGGATACCAGCAGGTGGACTTCTACTGGGGCTCCCTGTTTAGGGAAATTCATTCCCAGCTGCAAACACACATATTACGTAAAGCCACACCTTCCTAGGGTCCCCCTGGGATTTCAGGAGTGAAATCCAGCCAGTTTACTTGTCTTTCATTGGCAGCCCTATAATTTTCTGTGTCTTGATTAGGAAAAAAGAAGCCACAGAGATGAGTAGAAACCTTTTCTCCACTTGATTCCTTGCATGCTATGATTCCTTCTCATTCATCTCAATCTATCCACTTCCTAATTGTATGGCCTATGGGAATCATTCCTTATCTGTAAAGATGGAGTTGCTTGTTGTACTTCAAGGGAGAATTCAATGAGAGTAGGTATATGTTGCTTAATGTGTGTGACATGCAGCTTATATTAACTTCTAGTCATTTAGAATAACTCAACCATCCATATAAATCCTATGATATGAACACCTGCAATACCAACCATATGGCAGACTGCTGGCAGTAGAGTACAGCTATGAAGGTCATCTCTTTAGCCCTTCCCACTTTCCATAGTATAAATATTCCTGAGCAGTCACTGAACAGACAGAAGTGTACCCAGTCTACTTTCATAAGCTTGTGTAGCTACTTGTGAGATAATACACACTGGAACTCCTGCACTTGAACTTGAGAGGAGAAATCAGGACTTGAAGCTTCTTCTACTTGCCTCTACTTTTTCTTGCATCCATTCTGTAGAGAAATCCTTGCTTGCTGATGACACATTTGGCCCAGTCCAAGGATATTGTATCTCTAGATGATCAAACATTTCACAGCTTACTGATGCATCCTCTCTGCTCCTGAAGTGAGAAATTTGATCCCTCATTTTATCTTTCCGCATTATGATGATGAGTCATTCTACCGTCTCACTTTGCTTTGTATCTTTCATGGCACATAGCATCCGTTTAGTTATGATCTGTATTCCCACTTTAATATAGTATCTGTGGAGAAAGGAACATTGTGTGTGTGGTGCCTAGAAAAGAGTCTGTCACTCAGTGTTTCTTGAACTAACAAATACATATGTGGTGAATTCCCAGATCACTGAGCAGACTGTGCTTGTCCAGTTTCAGGAACTTCAGCATGGCAAGAAAAGTTCTTAAGGGGAGTATATGTATATCTAGTTCAGTCATCACTCATTCACCACAGAAATAGAATACACCCCAGGCAATTGCATATATCTATAGGGTAGTCCCTGGATATCTCAATTGTGGAGAGCTTGAGTGGATCAGTGAACACACTATTGGTGGGATTTATACTTTCACTAAATGATATCTGTCACATTATCTGCCTAGCAGTCTTTCATTTTTCTGGGCACAAAAAATTCCTTTATTTATTGAAATATTCCTAACCAAACTTCATCTATCCATTTTGATGGGGTATCATCATGTTCTTGAAAACCCCTTATGAATCATGGCTGTTTGGATCAGGGGTGAGAAAATTATTCAAGGTAAGAATCTCTTCCCATGGGGCCGGGAGTTTGGCCTAGTGGTAGAGTGCTTGCCTAGCATGCACGAAGACCTGGGTTCGATTCCTCGGTACCACATACATAGAAAAAAGCTGGAAGTGGTGCTGAGGCTCAAGTGGTAGAGCTCTAACCTTGAGAAAGTCCAAGGACAGTGCTCAGGCCCTGAGCTCAAGCCCAGGACTGGCAAAAAAAAATCTCTTCCTTTTATTTGGTTGACATTAATGAAGGGAGATATTTCAAACTTTCTCTGGTGGTGAAAAAAATTGTAGCCGGGAAAGTTAGAAACTCTTGGTAACTGGATTCTCTGCCAACACAGAAAGCCAAACTTTTTTAGTAGTTATTTTTATTGTTATTATAAAGGGGATGCACAGAGGGATTACCACTGCATAAGTCAGGTAATGAATACATTTCTCTTTGGACAATGTCACCCCTTCCTTTGCTCTGCCAGTTTTTCATTCTGGTCTCTACCAACAAGTTGTATAGTTCATTTTCCCCAATGTGCCTACTGACTACAACTGCATTCGTTCACCCTTTGGCCCTCCATAAGAAATCCAATCTTTAGAGAAATGTAATTATCTCTGTAAGCAAAGTTTGCAGAAATAATCCCCTTTGCCCAATGACTGGTTCAGAATTGAACAAATCTAAACCATTGTTGAACCAATGAGATCAGAGGAGAAATTTACTAGGAGTTTTGAGGAAAATCATTTATTTGGTCTTAGGGAAAAGAAAACTCACAGCCTCTCCTTTTCCTACTGGGTGAAAACAAGTAAGCATGAGCCTTTTATTGCTGACAGTCACCTTACATGGATGAAGCCAGTCAGCACAGTGGGATTCAGAACAGAAACTCACCAAGACCCTGGCTCTTTGCTAAGGTCACTGAGCATCTTGATCAGCCAAACATTAAGTCTGTCTGCCTCAGAGTAACTCCTTGGTGAGCTGATTCTGCACAAATTAAGTGGATTTCCTAGTAAGAATAATGAAGCATCTTTCTTAATGCAATCTTTGGTAGAGGCATGGCTGTGCACTGTCATTTACCCCTCCATCTCTATGTAACAGATGAACCCTTATTCTTTCTGCTTGATGCCCTCGGAATCAACATGATATAATTAAAATTTCTAGCTCTAAAGTCTAAATTTGAATCCCATCTCTTCTATTAAATAGCTAGAAACATTGCTTAGACATGATTGCTTCACTTTGTTTTCATTCCCTCCCCTATAAAGTAGACATAACAGTAGTGTTAACTCCAAAGGATTGTTAGACCTAGCAAAGATTAAAAACATGAGGCACTTAGTGCAGGATCTGACACAGTAATAGTAGACACTTCAGTGATATATGAAGGTTGGCTCCATCTGTTTCCTTCTCCTGGTATGCTTTGCAGTATAAGTCAAGCGGATAACAGCTCAGGTGACCATATCATTTATCATCCACATTGGAATGCTTTTGTCTGCGATGAATGCTAACTCAAAGTACAGGGACAATGTGTCCTAAGGAAATCTGGATACATGATCACTTCAGTAATATCAAGAATGAATCCAGGAAAGCAACATGTTCCAGAGTCTTGTCAACTTTAGGTATGATGATTGCACTGTTATAACTTCCTGGAATATCAAGAAGTAGAACACTGCAGCCTGTGATGAACGGGAGCTCCTGACAAGGAGACCGTTTGAGAAGAGTTAGACAGCGACATAAAGCTAATGTCTAGCATATTTCCTTTTTACATTTATGTGAACGGAAACATTTTACAAGCTCTTTGCGGACAGCACTCAACTTTGCTTAATCCCATACCTGTAATGCACTTCAGAATGATGCAAAGAAGACAACATTTGAAGAATCATCTTAATGTAAATTATATGAGATGGATTGTTATCCCAAGTTGAAAAGATGACTTTTTCTTTAGTCTGTGCCAAAAGAAATTTCAGAAATGAGTTCAAGCTGTAATCTTCCCCTGCAGCTACCTCAAGCATCAGTGTGACAATGGCTCAGATCCAAGAGCATATGCTCATGCCAGCAATACCAGGCTAAATAAAGGTGGCCACCTGCAGAGACCATGGGACTTCTTTAGACTCCAAATGAGAGCCTTCATTTTTAATGCTGCGGGCTTTCAGGGACAGAGCTACTTGACTTCTGGTGTAGTTTTGGATGAGGTTTCTAGGACAGACCTACATCTTTTGCAGCCCTCAGGGAATTAGACTTGCTCTTTCCTGACTGGAATTCCCATCTGTAAAAGGTAAGCCTGAGATGGAATGACATTGATCAGGATGCATTATTGTATTCGCAAATTGACATGGTGAATTGAAACACCTTTATAAAGCCACTTAAGGATAATGAAAGAATAAAATAACATGTGTGGGCCCCGAACATAAAAGAAAAGCAAGCATGCAAACAAATGAAAACTTTACCCTGGACGTCCTTCCTACTATTCCAAGGTCAGAAGATTTAGAAAATAAAACTTTGGAGAATTTGATTTTGCCCCCATTATGCTAAGCAGATAATTGCTTCACAATAACTATTAAACACACACATAAACACACACATGAACACGCACACACACACACACACACACACACACACACACACACACACACACACACTGCATATGGTGTCATGGCAATATTGTTGGGATGGTCTTGAGAACTTCCAGTTTGAGGAATCCAAGCCACTGGAGTCGACTCATGAACTTTCCCACTGCAGTTCAAGTGTGGATGTGACTCTACTTGGCCCAAGCAGAGACAATTAGGGTTTTCACATACAAAAAATAATATCTCTCTTCCCCTGACTGTGGACAAGGGCACAGGTAAGATACATCAGTAGCATCTCCACACCTTGAGGGATGCCAGCTGAGGAAGCAGCTACCTCACAGAGGAGACCAGAGTGGAGGGAACGGTTGAGAAATGGAAACCAAATCCCTGAACAAATCAGATCTAAAGCCTCCTGACTTTAGGCCTCCCAATTACATGTTTCCAAAATGCATTCCTATTGAATTGAAGTAGGTTTTCTCCATGTGTACAGCTGACAGCCCTCGGAGGCAGAGGGCTTCTCCTCAGGAACTTGTGCATCTGGAAAGTTCTGTCCAGCTCCCAAACCCACCATTGAGGAAAGACACAGTTGCTCTCTTAATGACTTCTTCTTTGCAAGAATACAATTGTCATAAAGATTTAGAGAAATAATTAACTTGAATGATATGAAATTGTTCACATTTGGCCACTTTTTTGGTCCTAAAAAATTGGCAATTTCATGTGGGTCAGACAATTAGCAAGAAACAGTTGCTTTAAAAAAAACAAAACCAAAAACTAGAGCTAAGGTGCTTTGCTCTATTTACAAAATATCTTTCCCATCCTCTTCATTTCTGATAGGTCAGATATCAAGGCCATTTCCTGCCCAGAAGGCTGCTAAAACCTCCTAAGTAGTCCCCCACCCCTCACTCCTGTCCCCATCCAACTCAGGATTCTACCCTACTAGGCTTACCTCTTCACAATGGAAATCTGTGGCTCTCCTGCCTGAAATCCTTTAATGACTTCTCATTTCTCATAGAAGAAAAAAAAAACAGATTTCAAGATCCACAAATAGCTCTTAGCACTCTAGACTCAAGGGCATCTAGGACTTTTTGAGCAATCTTTCTCCCTCTCACACCTCATCTCTACTCAAGCCATTTAGTTTGCCTAGAACATTCTCCTGATCACTCGTTTACTTGTCTGTCATTAACTTGGCACAGCCACTGTTGTCTAGGAATAATAATTATATGTTATGGAACTCCCCTTCCCACTGGTAACAGAGGAACAGGTGTCAGGTTTGGAAAGTAGAAATGAAGGAGTTTTTTTTGTCCATATGAGGCCATACCAGCCAAACATGGCAGAAATTTGAAAGGGATCAGGTCTACAACACGGTGAGAACCAATAGGTATTCGAAGCCTCTGGGCATTTCAGAGTACGTTGTGATTGTCCTTTTCCTCTTTGTATGTATTGCATATCCACTATATACAGACACTAAACTAGAGTCTTGGGAAACAAAATCCAATAGATTACAGCCCTCAATAAACTCTGAGTCTACTAGAAAACTAACACAGTACAAGTTAAAACCACCTGTTGAATAAGTTGTGGTAAAAAAAAATCTCAATGCCTCAAGCAATAAAAGCCCATAAAATAGTTGCTTAATACATATATGTGTGCGTGTGTGTGTGTGTGTGCGTGTGTGTGTGTGTCTATCTTAAGCAATCAATCCCCAGGAGAGAGAGCACATTTTCTGCCCCATACCATTATCTGGGACCCAGGTTCCCCTACCATCCTGACCTCATCTACATAGTTAAAGGTGATTGGCCTGCTGGTGTTCTCACCAGTAGGAAAGGTAAAGATTATGAATGAACACGAGTGAACTGTTTTAAAGCCCAGGGGTGGAAGTGAGCATATCATTGACCTGAAAATAGCACTTGCTTAGTCATGTGAGCAGTTAGGCTGGATGATGCATATACGCTTTGCAGGCTGGGGACCACATGTCAGGTACCATCACATTGTTAGAGAAGAAGGAGAAAAGAGTCATTATAGACAATGAAACACTCCACGGGCCAAGTGAAGCTGTAACTAGAATACCGATGAAAAGGGTCTTCCTCAGAGAACAACACACAAGCAAGCTATCGTAAAGAAATGGCTCTTGAACGGTGTATTATCTTATATGGCTGATCCAATTGTGCTGGAACTTTAACTTTTCTAATGTTGAAGGCATTGCCTAATTCCGGACTCATTCTTTCTGGAGGCACTTTGACAGGTTCCGGAGATTCCATACTGAGAACTTGTTTTCTAAAGTTTTCCTGAGACGAGGTATGTCCTTCAACTGTCTGTAGCAGAGTCCAACTCCAGCAGGGTTGAATCACATTTTCTTACCAGGTACATAGTTACTTTTACTATGACCCACCTGGCCTCCCTTGCCCTTCATTCCATCTACAAGAAGTAATGCTCCTTGGCTTTCCATACTGTACAAGGTCAAGTACCCTTTCTGAATAGTCCTTGGCCACATCAAGTTCACTTCAGATTTCTGGAAAAGGTGCTGGGAAATACAGAAATACAATGAGAAATACAATTTTATAGAGACTGGTCACATGATGGGAGTAAAGGGGATGTATTACTGCAGTAGATAGGAAAGGTGAATGAATATCATGACTCTCTCCAAAGCAACCCGTCCTACTGACCTCTTCTGGCTGCTCTTCCACACAGTGAGCATAGGGGAGGCCACTCATGTCGGGAACAAATGCTTAGCAAGTCAGGAAATAGGAATTCTAGCCTTTTTTATGATGTGGCTTAGCAAGTCAGGCAATAGGAATTTCAGACTTTTTTGTGATGTGGAGTGTCCTTGATCTTCTGGTCCTCTAGTGGAACTCCCAGGAGTCAACATTTTCAATTAAAAAAGAAAAAAAGGACTGCAGAGAACTTTCCTAGCCTATGTAAAACCCTGAGTTCAATACCCTACACCAGAGAAGAGAGACAAAAACAAAACAAAACAAAAGTCAAATTTTCCATTATTTTTTTCAATGTTGCTTTTATGGTATATACTCATAAATTAATTGGTTCTGAATAGTAGGCCATTGAGTTAAGTGCTGGGCGTTGGGAGTGGGGGTGGGTGTCTGTAATCTCAGCACCCAGGAAGCAAAGACTGAAAGGGTTGTCTGGGCTTCATAGAACCTTGTTCCTAACACTAACTACAGCACACCAAAAAGATACAAGCAACAATAACAACAGCATAACCCAGATGAGTGGTGGTAGCATCAGCAGTGGTGGTGGTAGTGGTAATACATCTTATAATCCCAGCACTCAGTAGGAGGTATAACACAATTTCAAAGGAGGCCAGCATCTTCTTTAGTGACACCCTCACTCCAGGCCAATATTGTTTTCTCCCTCCTCCCATCAGCTCCTGGTTCAACCCCACCCCTTCGTGCCTGGGATTCCTGTATGCCTCCAGGATCAGGGATGAACGTTTTGCTAACTCTCCTTTTCACCACTACTTAAAGATAAGAATAATGTTTTAAAACAAAGGTTTAATGAGTACACACTCTAAGCTGTGCATTGCAAGCTTCTGAGGATATGTCTGTGTAAAAAAGGAAGATAAAACCTTGCCCCTCAAGGGGCTTTTGCCTTTACTGTTGGGGACACGGGACCAGGAGAAAGACAATAAGCAAAGTAAGTAAGTGAAATGACAGTTTACTAGCTTGTGATAGGTCTTCCAATAAACTCCTACCTGGTGTCCTTCCAGATGTAGAGATATTCCTAAACCTCAGTAGTCCCCACAGAGGGCATCTAATAAAGGAGAGTGAATGACAAGTAAACACAATTAGAATACAATGCTGCTAAATGAGTCAGAAAGTGGGGTGTGTGCAGAATGCTAAGTGACTAACCCTGCTGGCAGGCACTGGGAAGATTTCACTGGCTTTTTGTTTGCAGAACACAGTATTGTATTATAGAAAAGTGAAAGATAGCTATCTTCAAATGGGAACTCCTGGCATCTTTCCCCAGAGCCACAGGCAATTCCCACCCAGGGCTTGCTTGCTTCAGCTTATGCCCTTACTTGCTAGCTATTTTACTCTGGTTCAACATTGAGGCCAGAAGAAGAGCTAGGTGAAGGCTATCTTAAATGAAAAAAAAAGGTCTTAAAGAAAGCTTTCATGATTGGTCCATGAGACCTATAGAGAGAGGCCTTCAGTGACTGTGGTCAATGTCCTTTGAGTTTAACCTGAGGCTTAAGGTTCATGCTTTGTGATTAGGTCCTGGCTGGAACTGACTCTGGGGTGGAATTCATCTGTATCTCTTTTTAAGATTTTTTTTTGCCTCAGGTTAAACTCAAAGGACCTTGAACTCAGGGCCTAAGCACTGTCCTTGGGCTTTCTCAAGGCTGGAGCTTTACCACTTGAGCCATAGCACCACTTCTGGCTTTTTTTCTATGTATGTGGTACCTAGGAATAGAACCTGGGTCTTTGTGCATGCTAGGCAAGCACTCTACCACTAGGCCATCCTCTCAGCCCTGTGTCTCTTTTTAGATGGGAAAGCCATAGCAAGCACCCCCTGCCTCACAGATATGTTCTTTGCAGGGGCCCCACCCAGCAGCCTGACCCAGGACTCGACATAGCAGCAGCTGAGTAAATGAAGTTGCACTAGTTAGAGACTAGGACCCTGCTGGGTACACTGGGATTTATGTTCTGACCTTTTCCATGTGACTTGGGGCAAATTACTATCACCTCTCTAAGATTATTTCCCAGTATTACAGATAAGATGTGTTCATGGAGATTCATTTGTTGAACTGATTAAATAAGGTAAATAGGATGATATTTAGTTCAGATCCAGGGCATCAGAATTGCTCAGTATAGGGCCATTGTCAGTAAGGATGAAAACTATAGTGGGGGGGCTAGAGCTCAATAAGGGTGGGGGTGGGAAGGAAACTATTTAATGAGTACAGCTTTCTAGTAGTCAGTTGTGAGAAAAGAACCATAATTCTATGAGATCAAACCTGAACAAGACACACGGGCTAGGTAAGAACTGAGTATATGAAATACATGGTTCAGTGGGAAGATTTGAATCTCAGTTAGAGGCTGTTAGAGACATTAGAGAAAGCAAAACAGGATAAGGTGTTTATGGCTTATGCCTGTGATTCTAGCCAGTCTGGTGGCAGAGACTGGGAGAATTGTGGTCGAGGCCAGCTGGAACAAAAGCAAACTTTTATCTCAAAAATAATCAGAGTAATCTTTGAGAAGGTAGAGAAGGAAGCGGGGAGGAGAGATGGAAGTATGAGAGCTGAATAAATACAGCAATGGTATCACTGGACATTATGAACTATACAACTTGTGGGTGGGGTTGGGAGGGGGAAACTGGGAGAGAGCAGAGGGAAGGAGTAACATTGTCCCAAAAAAAAGTATTCATTACTTGATGTATGCACAAGTAATCACCGTTATAATACCAATTTTTTTAAAAAATTACAAGGGGTGAAAATAGGGCCCAAATAATAGAGCACCTCCTGCCTAGTTGTCATGACACTTGAGTTAAAATCGTGTGTTGAAAGTAGCCAGAAAGAGTGAGAGAAAGAGAGGGGGGGAGGCATGGAGAGAGGAAGGGAGGAAGGGAAGGAAAGAAAGAAGAAAGGGAGAGAATGAAGAAGAAGGAAGGAAGAAAGGGAGAGAGGGAAAGAGGGAGGGCATGATAATTGGAAGCACTTCAAGCTTCTGCTCTGTTAAAATAATCACTTTCTCCTTTATAACAAAGTGTTCAGGAAACACCTGAAACATAATTGTAGCTCTACACTTGTTATTATCATTGTGTTTATTATTATTTATAGATAGAGTACCAGGAGAGAGTCAATCAAGACCATCAAGGGTTGTGTTAGTCAAGTTCAAGTGAACAATTCTAGCTTTAAGTAGCTTGAGCAGAAAGGAAGAACTCATTAAAGGCTTGGACTGGGTCCTAACCTGTATCTGAAGGCACCTGAAGTGTGGATTTAGAACCCCCAGCATTCTTCCTCCATGCCACAATCCTCTTGATGTGTCTGCCCTATTTTCTCATGTAGTAGACTGACTTATTCAAACAGTGGGAGGAAATTTGGAGACAACATACACTGTCAGAGAGGAACTGACTTATTCTGCCCCTTCATTCCCAAGCTCCCAAATCCCATGGAATGTGAATGCCCATCGTGAGTCAGGAGACAGGAGTGGGAAACAGAGCCAGGTTCCAGTAGTTTACACCTGTAATTCTAGCTAGAGATCTGGAGAACTACCATTCAAAACCTGCCTGGGGCGGGGAGGGGGAGTAGGTGAGACTCCACCTCTAATTAGCTAGCAAGACGTCAGATTGGAGGTATGGCTCAAGTAGTAGAGTACAGCCTCACTGGTATGAAGCCATGAATTCAAGCTCATGTGCATAGGCTCACATGGATGTGTGTGCATGCGCGCGCACACACACACACACATACACGCACGCACACACACGCACGCACGCACACACGCACATTGAAGTGGAAAGCTGAGGATGGGGACAATGCTACCTGTGGTGAACACTATCACTGCCCTCCAGATTCCTCTCCAGCTGCCAGCATCTGTATTCCTATGCACAAAGGCATTTTTGTCCCAGCTACATGCTGGTGACTCTCAGCCTCCGGGAATAGCCCCTCAACCAAGACTGTGGGTGATTGCATAGAAATCCCCCAGCTCCCTCACTCCTGGGGAGAGGATAATTCTGAGGTCTGGATTGCACTATTTGCGGGAGTCACACCAGAAAGAAGACTTTGTTGTCCCCACAAGCAGCAGGCTTCAGGAGGAACTATTGGTCCAGCTGCTTCTCCTTTTCTGGGTTTCCAGTTGAGGTCTCATGAGTCTCCCAAATGAACTGTGGTCTCGGGCATTGCTTCTGGAGAAACTCAAACTAACACACCAGCCATGGATGAACCAAACTCAGGTATGAAAAACCCCAGTGCAAAGCCAGAATAAGGAAATGAACTGAACAGGGCAGGGAGAAGCCATGCCTGGGTGAAGTGCCTGCCATACAGGCTGCTCCTCTGCCCTGTTCCCCAACTTTCTGCAGCCAAGTCTTGGGCAGGGAGGTGCAATTACACCGACAATATATAGTCAGTACCAGAGGCAGGACTGCTAGACACTGCAGGGCATTTGTTCGATGAGCTTCTGGAACTGGGAGTTCCTGCCAGCCTGGGTGCTGTGAGTGTGGCCAAGTATAGTACTGTCTGTGAGGTGTGCAATTGGATCCGTGTGTAGTGAGCTAGAGGGTGCAAGTGGGGCCTTTTGCCTTGCCCTCTACACACACAACACTGCATTTCTGTGGGATTTGTTATTTCACATGGGAGGGAGGAATGAGTCCCTGACGAGGGGATAGGTGTTTTGAAGGCTGTGATGCTCCATCTACCTGTGATAAAAACCTTTCAGGAATTAAAAAATGGGGGGAAGAGGGTGTGCAAGCTCTGTCCCTGGCTTGAAACCAAAGCATTTTTGGTTCTGAGATGAAAGATGGTGAGCAGAGCTGGTGACCTGGCTTCTCCTGCTTAGCCACAGCCTCAGGCAGGCAAAGGCAGCGCTCACCTCCTGGCTGGCTCTGAACAAGCAAGGGGAACAACAGTGACTTGATTCCCACAGGAACTCTCATCTGGGCCCAGTTGTGCAGAAAATTCTCCCCAGCAGGGAATTACTAGGGAACCAGGGACCAGAGAATGATGTTCTGACACACAGCAGTGTGTGTGCATGCTGGTGTATGTGTAACATAGGTCAGAATAATTACCTACCATGAAATCCAAACCCAAACCAAACCAAACCACACCCTCTTATCTTTGGAATTCCCAGTGAACATTCTGGAGAAGTAATTCTGTAGAATTCCAGACCACTTGTAATAATGTGAACCCTGTATCAGACTACCACACCCCCACACCCCAAACCTTCTGTTTACAAAGTTTTTTGGGACCATGACTGCAAAAGTCTTTAGAAAGCCTGGACCTTAAATCCTACAATTGTCAGCTCTCTTGGGTCTCTTCCTGGGTTTCCATTTAATTTTTTTTCACATAGGAAGTTTCACTAAGAGAATGACTTCCAATTTGTTGTTTTGATCCCAAACTCAACTTTCCTAAAACAAAATCCCTTATGGCATTTGAGTAAGCATAGCTTTGCTTGTCATGAGGGTAACGGGTCATGCTACTTGTTTAGACTTTTTTATTCTCCAAATAGTCCAAGAGGGATTCCTGTGGAATCTTCAAATGCTAGGAAATATCCTAATAGTTTCTTCCAGCTGACTTCTTTTCAGGTAGCCTCTAGAGCTGAATCTTCTAAGACAGAACTCTGCTGCCTTGGTACCCACCTCCCTTTAGCACCCTGAGGGGTCTTCATGGGGTAACTTACCCCCAGAAGTTCCGATGTAAAGATTCTGCCCAGATCAACCCCAGAACCTGTGCATTGGGACTGATAGTGGAGGTCTCGAAGAGATAGGACTCAGCAGCTCAGGGAGCTGCCATCAGCCATAAACAAAGAGGGGAACACAAACAAGCCATAATCTTGGAGGAAAAAGGGAAGCAGAGAGAAAGAAATGATTTTCTAAGTTAGGCACTGATGGCTCATGACTATAACATTTTAGCTACTCAGAAGGCAAAATCTGCGGATCACGGTTCAAAGCCAGGCCAGGAAAAATGTCCATGAGACTCTTATCTCCAACTAATCAGCAAAAAGCTTGAAGTAGAGTGTGGTTCAGGTGGTAGAGCTCCAACCTTAAGCAAAGCAAGAAAGCAAGAGGCAAGTACCTATGCCCTGAGTTCAAGCCCTGGTACTTGCATATACATAAAAAAGAAAGAGAGAGAGAGAGAGAGAGAGAGAGAGAGAGAGAGAGAGAGAGAGAGAGAGAGAGAGAGAGAGAGAGAGAGAGAGAGAGAGAGAGGGGGGGGGGGAGGGAGGAGGGGGAGGGGGGAGGGGGACAGGGAGAAGGAGAAGGAGAAGGAGAGGGAGAGGGAGAGAGGATTTCCCTTAGTACAAAACTCTTTAATAGTTCAGCATGCCCTCCGGTGGAAACTTCAGCTAAGGGCTTCCCTGGCTCCTCTTGCTTTCTGTCTCACACAATGTTTCCTTGCTCTACATTTCACCATACTTAGCCACTGTCTACAAGCCTTTCTCTGCTTCTATCTCCCAAAACATTTTTCTTACCACTGAGCCAACTGCCTGAGTAAAGCCAACTGACTTCCATATTAACACTGCTTGGAGGGGCAGGCAGGGGGCGGGGTAGAGTGGATGGGGGAGTGGAGTGGATGGGGGGAGTCTGAACTCCAGGGCCTTTATATGAGGGATAATCTACTGCTGAGCCATACTTTCAGCACTCTTTGGATTCTTGAGATAAGGTCTTGCTTCTTGTCCAGGCATATATCCCCACCACCATATGCCTATTTTAGTCTTCTCATTTTAGTTAGGATGGCAGACTCACATGACCATGCCCTGCTTCTTACACTGGAGATGAATGCTGGCAAAAAATATGTATTCAATTCAAGCCAGGCACGGTGGCTCACACCTGTAATCCTAGCTACGTCCTGGGCACAAAAGGACCTGAGACTCTTATCTCCGATTAACCTCTAGAAAACGGAAAGTGGGGCTTGGCTCAAGGGTAGGGCAATAGCCTTAAGCTGAAGAGCTCAGGGACAGTTCCCAGGCCAAATTCAAGCTCTATGACTCACAAAAATAAAAATAAAATAAATGTATTCTATTGAAATATGAATAGTTGGCTTCATTGAGTTATTACAATATATGAAGTGCTTTATATTCACCAAGCCTATAATCACCCTGTAGAGACTATACCCATACTTTTCTATATAGAGGAGGAAACTGAATCACAAACAATTGACTTATCCCTGGCTGAGTAACTGCTAAGCACAAAATGAGGATTTGATTCAAATTGACTTCAGATTCTTTTTTTTTTTTTTGGCCAGTCCTGGTCTTGAGCTCAGGGACTGAGCACTGTCCTTGGATTTTCTCAAGGTTAGAGCTCTACCACTTGAGCCTCAGCACCACTTCTGGCTTTTTTTCTATGTATGTGGTACCAAGGAATTGAACCCGGGTCTTCATGCATGCTAGGCAAGCACTTTAACCACTAGGCCAAACTCCTGGCCTGACTTCAGATTCTTAAGCACTGTAAAGTCCCCTAAAGATCTGAAGTCCCTAAAACCTGAAACCCATAAATATTTCTTACATGGCAAGGGACTTGGCAGATGTAAAGATGGTGTGATGGAGAGACAAAGTATGGGTGAGTCAGAGGGAAATTGGTCTACAAAGAAGAGATAATAGTGCCAATAAGCAGAAATTTAAAAGTAATGTGGCCAGAAGCTAAGGAATGCAGACCACCACCAGAAGAGGAAGAAGCAGGAACAGTCTCTCCACTAGAGCCTTTGGAGGAATGGTTGATCTGCTGATGCTTCAGTCACTAAGTGAGATTGATTGCTGATATGGCCTGCAGAACTATGAGATGGCAAGTGCATCTTATTTTAAAGCACAGGAAACAAATGTAACTATCAGATGCTGCTGCTTTTGAAAGGGTGACAAGGAAGGATGTTAAATGTTAGAAACTAGCAGAGAAAAAAGAGAAAGAGAGAGAGCATGCACTGAGGGATGGCACAGGGGTTTTCTGTGTAACTTGTGACATCTCATGACACCTTATTCATTCACTTTTTCTCCCTGTACACTGTGTTAATAGTAGAGATGCCTTGCTGCCATCTGGGCCTCTTCTAGTCAGAGCCTCTCTGGTTAAAACGAGGGTACAGACTCTGCTTTGGTTTCTTGGGGTTTATGTTGTATATAGATTTGGACAGAGCTGAGGAAGAAGCTGATGGGAGAAGCTGCCTGGAATTCAGAAGGAAGGACAGATGCTACTTCACCCAGGGCTGGGAAGGTTTCTCTGCTCTTTAGCTCCAGGGATAACTCTTCCTTTCCCACTGCTGAGGCAGGAACACCAGAACATTGGTTGTACTTCCATCTATTTAACTGCCTGTGAAACCAAAGAGGGGAGTTGTCTTTATTCTCATTCAGTTTTCTTCTTCATAAACAGTGAGTGCTTGTCTAGCATGCCCAAAGACCCAGGTTCAATTCCTCGGTACCACATACATAAGAAAAGCCAAAAGTGGTGCTATGGCTCAAGTGGTAGATTGCTAACCTTGAGGAAAAAGCCCAAGGATTGTGCTCAGGCACTGAGTTTAAGCTCCAAGACTGGCAAAAACAAAACAAAACAAGAATGAGTGGCAACTCCGGCCTAAACACCTCTTAAGTTTACTGAAAGAATGACAGTGAAATTCAATGTGCAGAAATACTTTTGAAACTGTAAAACTCGGAAAACTCCAATTGTCCCATCTATAGAGTCTAGCTCCCCAGAACCTATCAAAACTTCCCATCATATTACTAACCACAGGAGCAAAAGGAATGTTCATTTAGTAACTGCTTACTATGCCTTTTCATTTACAGACCATTTTTACAAAAAAAAAAAAGAAAGAAAACTTGACTGTATGCGAGTGTATAGTGAGTATATAATGGATTCTAGAATAAATCAGAAGCCCAGTGCTGGTGGCTCAAACGAGTGATCCTAGCTACAGAGGAGGCTGAGATCTGAGGATCACAGTTGAAAGCCAGCAAGAGCAGGAAAGTCCATGGACTCTTATCTCCAGTTAACCACCAAAAAGCCAGAAGTAGAGCTGTGGCTCAAGTGGTAGAGTGCTAGCATTAAGAACAAAAAAAGCTCTGGGATAGCACCCAGTCCCTGAGTTCAAGCCCCAGGATGGGCACAACAAAAATAAATAAATAAAATAAGAAGAACCAGTTAAGGCTAGGAGTTTTGCCTAGTGGTTAAAGTGCTTGCCTACCATGCATGAAGACCCAGGTTCGATTCCTTGGTACCACATATATAGAAAAAGCCAGAAGTGGTGCTGAGGCTCAAGTGGTAGAGCTCTGGCCTTGAGAAAGTCCAAGGACAGTGCTCAGGCCCTGAGCTCAAGCCCAGGACTGGCAAAAAAAAAAAAAAAAGAAGAACCAGCTAGAAGCAGTAACTGCTCCCACTGAGATTGCATTGTTTAGTGCTTTTTGTTTTATTTTGTTTTTGGTAGTACTGGAATTTGAACACAGGGTTCACTCAGTTTCCTCTTGCTTTCTTGAGCTATTATTCCTCCAGCTTTCCTCTTGGCTGATTATTTTAGAAGTGGAGTCTCACAGATTATTCTGCCCCAGCTGGCTTAGAATTGTGATCTTCTGGATCTCAGCCTTCTAAGTGACTAGGATTACAGATTTGAGCCACAGTTGTTCAACTTGTACTGTTAAGGGAAGCAAAGACTGGCGCCATCTTGAACGTGCTAAGAGCTCCCCCTCCCTATCGGGAAATATTGAAGATCAACAATAGTAAAACAGCCCAGCCACCTTTGCCATTCCAGGGAGAGGCAGCCTTACCCCCGCCCCCCATGACAAGTGATAACCACTTGGTTTATGAGGGGACCAGCTTTGTGTGAGGACTCACCAAATTGGAGAGCAAATTCAAACCAAGACAATAGATTAGTTCAAACAGTTACTACGAGGCAGACTGTAACCCTATTGGCTACCTGCGCATAGCGGGATATGACTGTCCAGTCCCTCTGTGTATGTTACAACCCCATTGGCCACCTGCGTGTGGCTAGGCTTGACTGCATGGTTTTTGCCCTTAAAAATGCAGCGTGAGAACAGCTGGGGGCCACAGTGTCATCTCCCCAGTCTATACTGTGTCCGTGGCCGATCAGCTCACTTTCTACTTCCCCAATAAATTCACCTTTTTATACGAGACTGTCTCTGTGTGGTGGACTCTGGTGGGATGTGGAATCCCCACTAGGAGAGATGTGGAATCCCCTCCCCTGGACCCCATAACAGTACTTTTAAAATATATATATACGTATATATATATATGATTTTATTGTTCTTATTAAGGTATTGTACAGAGGGGTCATCATTTT
The DNA here is from genome assembly GCF_031878675.1 of Megascapheus bottae. Classification (NCBI taxonomy): domain Eukaryota; kingdom Metazoa; phylum Chordata; class Mammalia; order Rodentia; family Geomyidae; genus Megascapheus; species Megascapheus bottae. The sequence continues at coordinate 41,568,937 of NC_143514.1, read as the reverse complement.
ATAAGTCAGGCAATGAGTACAATTTTGGGGGGTGATGTCTTCTTCTGTTTTCTCCCAGTTTTCCCCTTCCAGCCCTGCTCACAATCAACTATGATTTTTGTTCAGCAAGCAAATAAGAAAACAAACATCTGTCTAATGATAGATAGTAATTATTTTAAGTAGAAAAAGAATAGAACCCAGGATACTATGGGGGAAAATACTGCAAGTGAATATATTCTATATTAGTTGAAAGGATCAAAGGTTTGTTCAAGTACAATGGTAAGGTGTGATAGGGTCTTTAACTTTGAAGATCAGTGAGAAAAAGAGAGGCCACTTTGAAGGGGGGGGGGGCGGGTGGTGTGAGGCTAAACGTCCCCTGTAGCAGGTATTGTGATTTCCCTTCTTTTGATATATGGTCTCAGAAAAGTGAAATTATTTACCTTAATGTTTCTAGGGAGAGTCAAAACAGAGTCCTATCCAGTCACCTGTCACCGACTAGAACCTGGAATCTTTACCAGTGACCAACTCCTCAGCTGCTATCATTTCTCATAAATGCCCTGATAACCATCGTAGCAGATCTCTGTGCCAATTTGTTTTCACTACTCAGTACACTATACATTCCAGAAAGATCTGTTGACTTTATAAAAATAAAGGACTAGGTTGTAAATCTGCTGGGTGGCTGCAGTTTCACAAACAGGAGTGAAATTCTTCACTCTCAGTGCTGCTTCTAGAAGCCTGGGCTACCACCTCTCAAGCCCTTGGGAGCTGCTTTAGAAATGAGTTGGGGCCCCTGGTGGCTCAAGTCTATAATCCTAGCTACTCTGAAGGCTGAGATCTGAAGACTGTGGTTCAAAGATTGTGCTTCTAGCCTAGAAAAGGAAGGGAGGAAGGAAGGGAGGAAAGGAAGGAAGGAAAATAAATGCAAGAATGGTCTCTGTAGGCCTCTCCCCACCAGGACAGGTTTGGAGATAGAGGGGTCCCATGTGCTGTCAATGTACCAGGGTCAGATTGCCAGCAAGCTGGATTTGAACACAGTTCTTGCCTCCTCAGCCTTGGTTTTCCCATCATGGCCATCACAATGTGCTGAGCCTCTCACAGGGCCCCACAGAGAAGATGCTTCACACATGTTTATGAATGGATATATTGTTATTTCTGAACAACAGACCATTCTAATGGGTGTCTCATAGTATTATTGCAATGATTTCATAAAGTAACAACGCTAGAATTCCTAACAGATGTTGCTTGCCTTCCTCCTTTCCCCCCTTCTTTCTTTCCTCTTTCTTCTTTCTCTACTGCCTCCACCCCAGGAGGAGCAATATTTCCTTCAGTCCCTTTTTATTTCTTGCTTTTGAACTCCCTTCTTTCTGTTTTGGGCAGGAGATGACTACACCCTGGAAGCTTGTAGGAGAGCCCAGAGTAAAACTTTTCAAAGCAAGCCCCTAACTGAAGCCAGGGATCTGCTGAGTATACCCCTCCAAGCCAGGTGTGAGAAGATCTAAGGGCTCGGGACAGGCCTTCTCTGGGTATTTCTCACAGCCTATTGGCAGTTGGTAGACTGTGAGACTGACTGTTCCTTTGGCCTTTCTGACTTGGTTTGCCTGTGGGAAGACACAGAGCTGAGCTCTTAACCTGCTGTTCCTCTTCCAACAGACAGAACCATAAACCAAGCCCTGTTTGGTTTGCATTATATTATCTATCAAAATATGTATTATATTATGTAATGTAAAGTATATATTATAGTGTGACCCTGCCAGTCATATTGCATTCTACGTACACTGGTCAGAAGCTGAATTTTTAGCGTTGGCTTACAATTGATCTTGAGTTCCTTAGCAGACTCAAAGCTTCTCCAGGATAAAGATTTACTTGTGTGTGATCTCTCAGCTAGTATATGGTATGAAGAGGGTTGCAAAAAAAATCTCTTGAATAATTGGCTTATTATAGGCTGCATGGTTTCTCTCATTTGTGATAACTAGAATGTGCCTATAAATCTACAAGTACACACTGGATGGTAAAAGAAAAAAAATACATGGGATATAATAAATTATACAGGTCTCTAGTCATTGACACGAGACCAAAGGATGATATTAGGAGAAGATCCCAAAGCTACAATAGCTACATGAGTATATCATAAAAAGATAATATTTATCAAAATTAATTCCAGGCTGGGAGCATGACCTAGTGGTAGAGTGCTTGCCTAGCATGCACGAAGCCCTGGGTTCGATTCCTTGGTACTATATACACAGAAAAGACCAGAAGTAGTGCTGTGGCTCAAGAGTAGAGCACTATCCTTGAGAAAACCCAAAGATAGTGCTCACATCCTGAGTTCAAGCCCTGGGACTGGCAGAAGAAGAAGAAGAAGAAGAAGAAGAAGAAGAAGAAGAAGAAGAAGAAGAAGAAGAAGAAGAAGAAGAAGAAGAAGAAGAAGAAAAAGAAGAAGAAGAAGAAGAAGAAGAGGAGGAGGAGGAGGAGGAGGAGGAGGAGGAGGAGGAATTCCACAAAATGGAAGCAAGAGGGTCTTATTTTCTTTGTTGCTGTTTTTGTTTCTTTTACCTTTTGCCTTGTTTGTTTGTAAGTTTATCTATTTGGGGGAGGGAAAGAGGGATCACAGAAGGGTGGGACAAAAGATGAGCAAATGCAGCAGTGGTTCTCATTAGGCCCCATGATGAAAATGAAGTATGCAATTTGTGGGTGAGATGGGGGAGAAAACTTGGAGGGAGCAAGGGGAGGGGTGACATTTTCCAAAAAAGAAAGATACTCTTTATCTGACCTCTGTACATTACCTTTATAATAACAGTTATCTATATACACATATAGAATATATATCATAGACAAGGAGTGGTAGCTTGTACCTGTAATCCTAAGTACTCAGGGGGCTGAGATCTGAGGATTATGGTTCAAAGTCGGCCCAGGCAGAAAAGTCTATGATACTCTTATTTCCAATAAACTGCTCAGAGAAAGCTGAAAATGGTACTGTGACTCAAGCACTACCCTTAAGCACAAAGAGGCTTAAAGACAGTGCCCAGGCCCTGAGTTCAAGCCCCAGGACCAGCAAAAAAAAAAAAGAGTTATTTAGTGCTTTTTATATGTGAGGTCCTACTGTAAAGATGAAAGTGAGTGTGAGGGAGGAGGGGGGAAAAGGACTCCAAACTTTAAGAACTTGCATTTTCCAGGGAAATCACTTATCTGTACATATAGCTTTCACTTCAAAACACTAGTTTGTCCCTTAGTACTTCTTGAAATATAGTCTGTGCTACTAAAAAAACAAAAATCTATATCAGCCGGGATATAAAAGGTGTCATGCATGTTGGTTTTACTGCAGTTTTCAGTCTGTTAATTGAACTAAACAGATATTTGGGGGGGGGCAGGAGATCATGCAGTCCAATATTTGTTAGTACTGCATTGGTATTATTTAAAGTGTCAGCAGTAGTGTTGCCTGAGAATGAAGTGGTAGACAAAAATTAAGTTTAAATCTACCTTCATGTAGTGTCACTGCCTTTTGAATCTGTATTTAATGAGTCCTTTCTCTCTCTCCTCCCACTCCTTCATCCTCATGAAAATAAATCAGAAGTTCCAAGACCTGTCAGGAGCCTGCTGGGAAACTGTCTGTCTGGGTCTTACTTGTCTCTTCCTTTGAGCTTTCAATGTGATCTTTACTTACCGTCAGCTCCAAGAGGGGAAAAAAAAACATGCAGCAGGGTATTATGCTGAAATCCATAAAGGACATTTTTCACTTGCCTCCTTGGAGATGGGGCCTGTGGGTTGGAAATGGACCATGACGCAGTTACACACTCTGATTTTTTTCAGCTGGGGACTCATAACTCACATAGTGATCCATTATAGGCACCCAGGGAGCTTGTGCTCCAAGGGGAACATGTTCAACACAGGACACTGAGAGGTAATAACAGCGGATTCCCCACTCTGCAAAACTAATCAGGCATCCCTGTAAGTCTTGGCATCTTAATAGCAAAATCAATGGGAAAGGAAAAAGCCAGTAAGGTATCTAGACATGGAAAGCTTATGCAAACTCACTGCTGTGTAGTAGGAGCAAAGACAGTTTCCAGAACAAGCTCCACAGAACAGTCACAGACACCAACTATAATGAATATTCAATGAGTAGGACAATCACCCAGATACCTGGCCACAGTCAATGTTCTTGTCTCCTTATCTATCAGCAGCAGCCTGGCAGCTTCTCTCAAGCTTAGTATAGAAAATGATCTCAAACTAGTGACTTTTGTGGGGAAATAATTAGCTCACACTTCTACCACTATACTGTCTTCTAATGCTTTTCCTTGTCATTGCCCTGGTTTGTATTACATGGTGCTGCATAGAAGAATACAGAGGTAAAGTGACTTACCCAAGATTATTCAGTAGAGGCAGAATCTGAATGCCAATTTAGTTTCTTCTTGACTTTATGCCAGGGTTTGCCTGCTTCATCTGGTCTTTCTAGGGATCTACTTGGCCTGGTTGCCTCGAAGGAACTTAGGTTCTTCCATGCTTCATCTACCTAGGTTTCTTGTTGTCTGAGTTTGGATGGGCCAGAGTTAGTGACATCTAGTTAAGGTGTGGAAAGGTTTAGTTCTATATATATAAGAGACTCTTCCTCTGTGTTCTCCACTATACTGTGTTTCTTTCTCTTACACCAGTCACCTCTGTTATCTAACCATATGTCTCTCTCGGGAATTACCTTGTTTATTGTAGCACCCCTAATTTCTAGCATGTGCCAGATTTCCAAATAAATTATCATGTAGTACGTGTGAAATTTTTTATTTGTTTTGTGTGTGCCAATCCTGGGGCTTGAACTCAGGGGCTAGGCACTGTCACTGAGCTTTATTTTGTTTAAGGCTGGTGCTCTACCTCTTGAGCCCTAGCTCTACTTCCAGACTTCTTGGTGGTTACATTGGAGATAAGAGTTTCACAAGTCTCACGGATTTTTCTACCAGCATTAGCTTTGAACTGAGATCCTCAGATCTCCATATCCTGAGTATATCTGATTACTAATGTTAGCCACTGGCCCCTAGCACATGTGGAGTTTTAGGGCTCAGAGAAAGGTGGGGCTAACAATGCCCATTGAAAAGTACCATTGAAAATATGGTATTCCTTTATGGAAAAGACCCCTCTTCCAGGCCTTGTAAAACTGACCCTGTCCCTAGATCCAAGCCCTAGACAGAGGCATAAATACCCTTGGAAATCTTTACTGCATCCGTGGGTCACTTTTTTTTAAGTAAGGAAAAAGGGCAAAACATCTGTTTTACATGAGGCCAATGGAATGTGTCCTCCTATGGTAGAATATGCTTCTAAATCTCTAGGATGAAAGACTTTTATAAAGGTCAATCCTTGAAAAAAATTGAATTGAAAATATGCCCATTTTGTGAATAAAGGGTGCAATAAACTTGTCAAAAAGAATGAGTAAGTTCAAATTGGTGATTACTTTTCCTCTATTTTCCTGCATGCTTCTTTCTTTTAAAATGACAAACAAAATACCACTTGATGTTATAATGATAACCAAAACAGGAAGCCAGAAAAGACCCCTCCCCTCTCCGAGCCCTATTAGAGAATAAAAGTCATTGGTGTTTGGCTTCATGGACCAGCAGCAATTTCTAAACAGGCAGCCAAAAGCAAATCTAATTCTGTTTGGAATAGTTTGCAGGCAAATTACAGTTTCATATTCTAGACAAATTATCTGTGTTGACTATTCATCTATTAAATTGAATGTTCACCCCTTCCCCCACCATTTTTAGTAAGTAGATGTCTGTTTTATTTGAGGTTATGTATTCAGTCCTCTTGACCATAATTCTCAAACAGGTCTCATTGAAGCTGAGAAGTTTCCATACCCTTATTATTATTATTTCCCACCCAATTCACTCATCTGTCCCTTACCCAGTTAGGTATTTGTGTGTGCTGACAATCCTAAAACCTACTTTCTTAGTACCTTTCAAGTAGACAGTGAAGACTTGTACTCATCACGTTCTTCATTAGATCCCAGAATTGCTATGATTTTTTAATCATTCAAAAAGTTACAGAAATCATTTTATTACTTGCTTTTAAAAAATTTATCTTTAGGTAGTTGTACAAAGGAGTTGCCATTCAGTAAACAGTTTATGAATATAATGCTTCCTGAACACTGGTCACTCTTTTCAACATTCTCACTCACCTCTCCAACCCACCCCTTCCCCTGCTTTTCTTCATTTTATAGAAGATACATAGAAGTTTCATTATTTGCCTTAATGTTAGTTTTTCCATGGTCTTAGATTTCAGAATGAGAATCTTTGAATTGTTTCTTTTTTATTTAATTTCTGAGGGCTATTCACTAAGTTAGAATTTTTTTCCAGAATGATCTGGTATGATATAAAGAGACTGAACATTTCTTTTCTCCATTTTAGAATAAGGAAAACAAGGGTTATGCTTCACTAAAGAATTTATCTTCTCCAGTTTCTGCAGCTAATTAAAATATTTTGGTTCAAAGAGAAGCAATGGACCAGATTTCTGGGTCTTTATTATCCTACAGGCTGTGTCAATTTGCAAGACCAAGTTTTTCTGGTCTCTCTTCATTCCCATTGGCACAAAGGCAGATACATGAAATAGTGAGAGTAAATTAGCAGAGGTCTCACTAGCAGTTATAGGATATTATATACTCAAAGAAGTAGAGCTTTGGGAATAATTAGTAGAGCATTTGTCTTAGCATTGTACATTTCGAAAACGTACCATGGGGCCAGGAGCGTAGCCTAGTGGTAGAGTGCTCGCCTAGCATGCATGAAGCCTTGGATTCAATTCCTCAGTACCACATACACAGAAAAAGCCAGAAGTGGCACTGTGGCTCAAGTGGCAGAGCACTAGCCTTGAGCAAATGAATCCAAGGAGAGTGCCCAGGCCCTGAGTTTAAGCCCCAGGACTGGTTTAAAAAAGTATACAGTGGATGATACAGCTCCTCTTCCTCAACTGTAGCTGATATTACTAATCAATCGTTGAACGTAAATAACTGGCCTGAGAGATCTTTCCTGTACAATGTCCCCACCAACCACGACGTAGTTGTTGGAGTTGTCAATGAAAACCCAATCTAATCTAATCATTTTACATGATAAGAACATTGATTCAAATAAAGGTGAAATGACTTTGTCCAAGATCATTAAAACTGGAATCCCTTTGCTGATTAGCATAAAACTCCCTTCATTTATGAACTTTTATTTTATTTATTTTTTGTCGGTTGTGGGCTTGAACCCTGGACCTGGGCACTGTTCCTGAGCTCTTCAGCTCTCTACCACATTGAGCTAGAACATCATTTCCTCCCTCACATATGAATTTTTGATTACCATTAGTCACTCATCATTATCAATATTTATAATACCCTAGGATCCAGAAAGAGCACACAAGAGTTTATACAGGATGGATTGTTTCAATTAGTAAAACAAGTTTCTATGGCCTAAAGGAATCCACAGGAACCGTTAGGGACAAGCAATAGAACATTATGGCTTTTCCTCCTTTTCCATAAAGACGGCAGAGGATAGAAGAGAAAATAAGGATGTTTCAACAAACATTACTACTGTGGGGTTAAACAAAAACTGTCCCCCAGGCATTAGGGATGAAAGGACAATGTCCCTGTACTAATAACCACCCACAAGAGAAGCTACCCAACCCCTTCCTACATTCTAAGAGTACCACAATCAGGGCTTAGGTTCTGCAGAAATTCCACGCTCCATGTAAGTGTTTGACTCTCTATACTAGATCTAGGGTCATGAAAACTTTGCCTGTGATAGGACTGGATTAACATGGGGAAGAACAAGTTGCCAACATAAGGAATTTGTCCATTTGTTTCTCAGACAACAGATCCCACAGCTGTTCCTGCCCCAAGCACCTGTCCCAGATAAGAAGTTTGAGTGTGAGGTGAGGGTATGAAATGGGGCTGCCAGCAAACCAACTAAAGCTGACAGCAGGTCTCCTTTCTTGGCCTTTGGCCTTAGAATGGAGATCATAAGCACTGCTATTCAGATGGGCCACCAATCTCTCTCAGAGAGACTCTCTCTCAGAGAGGACTTGGATAATTTATTTTTAAAAGGCCTAAGGGGAAAGGCAATCATGAGACAATGGTGACTTTGGAACGCAATTTACTTTTTCTAGGTTTACTTATAAAAATATCCCTCTATAAAGTACTAATAAACTTTTCTCCTAAACGGAAGTACACTTCAAGTTGCAAATAGCATTCTGAGGCACTGAAAGAACTGTGAGAAAGCAGGGAAGAAAATGCAAAATACCGCCACCCAAAAGTAAGACCAAATTTTCCTTCTCCAAAGAGCATGAGTGTAGGGAACTTTTCTAGCCGGACTGGTACATGTGTGATGAGTCCTCACTTCCTTCTCCTCTACAACACAAGAGGACTGAGTAATGTGATGGCTGTGGGATTGGAGGAAAGAGAGTGCCTTATTCCATCTGGCAAAGCCTGGCAACTGTTTACAAGCCTGGGGCCTTCTGTGCTTGTTGGGACACAGCCTTTAGGCTTGCCAAAATATTTATAACTGAATCTCAGAGAAGGAACAGTGCTTCCCATAGACTTTGTCAGTTTTCTATGATTCTGTTTTAAACTTTTTGTGTTTGTGTTTGTTTTTGTATGCAAGTCCTGGGCTTGAACTCTGGCCTTGGATGTCCTTGAGCCCTTTTTTAAATTTTTTTTTATTTTTTACTTTTTATTTAGAATGTAATTAAAAATTAAGCTGAGGGTTTGTATCTCATAGATACAAATTAATATCTAATAAAACATCATGTCTATAGAGTATAAAGCTCATCATGGATTTTTTTTTTGCCAGTCCTGAGCTTGAGCTCAGGGCCTGAGCATTGTCCTTGGACTTTCTCAAGGCTAGAGCTCTACCACTTGAGCCTCAGCACTACTTCCGGCTTTTTTCTATGTATGTGGTACCAAGGAATCGAACCTGGGTCGTCGTGCATGCTTGGCAAGCACTCTACCACTAGGCCAAACTCCTGGCCCTCATCATGGATTTTTATGTCTATGTAGTGAGCCCTTTTTGCTCAAGGCTAGCATTCTACCACTTTGAGCCACAGTGCTGCTTCTAGATTTTTGGTGGTTAATTAGAGATAAAAACCTCATGGACTTTCCTGCTCTGGCTGGCTTTGAACTGCAACCCTTAGATAGCCTCCTGTGTAGCTAGGATTATAGGCATGAGCCACCAGCTTCCCACTCAAAGTAGATTGAGTGTCGTTGCCCAGAAAGTTTAGGGCCACTACTATAAGTCACTTAGCAAGCCTGCTTGCCTTGTTGAGCATGAGTTATCAAGCCTGTTCATTGCGATCTTGAAGACTGGTGAAAAAAGCAGAGCAGACTCCTCAGAGTGCACTAGAATAGAGGTATCAGAAATTTTTTTTAATGGGGGGGTTGCTAATTTTTGCCTCTAGAACTCTGGTCAACAGATTTCTTTCTTTGCTGGCCAGATGACTCCCCTTGGATTCTGAAACTTGCAGGTGTGTAAATGACAGCTATTTACAAAGCACACAGCTGGCCTGTGGGATTTCCCCAAATGTGTTATTTTGGTTGATGAAAAGTGCTTGAATTGCCGTCTCAGGCAATCAGTTGAGAATCTCCAAATTGTGAGGCCTTTTCCCATTACAAATGATCTTTCTAATATTGAACGTGCAAATTGCTGCCCCTTAAGAGAAAATTATTACTTTATTTGATCTGTGAGTTGTTCATTGCTGTGTAAAATATTTGCCCTAAAACCTAGTAGCTTAAGAAATCATAAATATTTAGACTGAGTTCAGTGGTAGAGTTCATACTTAGCATGTGTGAGACTTTGTGTTTGACCCCAGTAACACACACATGTGCACATGTATACACACACACACACACACACACACACACACACACAGAAAGTATCTGTTATCTAACAGTTCTTTGTGGGTCATGAGTCTGCATATAGCTTAGCTGTGTGCCTCTGCCTCTACATTCTCACAAAGTATCAAATCAAGCTCTCAGTTGAGGCTGTGGTCCCATATGAAAACATGACTGAGGGAATCACTCGTGGCAGGCCTCATGCTCATAGGATTAAGTTCTTTATAGGCTTTTCCCAGTTCCTTGCCACATGAGTGTCTCCAAGGGGGAGCTCACCACAGGACAACTGGTTTTCATTAGAGTGAATAATGAGGGAGCACAAGAAGGCCAACAAGAGGGAAGCTAGGGTCCTTCTGTAATATCCTCAGAAATAGTATAGCATCATTTCCAACCATATTATATGCACTAAAAGTTAGCCACTTAGCCCAACACATAGAAAGAAGAGGAACTTACATAAGAGGGTGAAAACTAGGGTCAGAAATTATCAAGATCTGTTTTAAAGGCCGCCTACCACCTACACACTAGATACTTCATGCATTAATTTACTCTATTTCCAATGTGTGTCAGGCACTACAGCAGGCACCTGGTGTGGGAAGACTGACAATAAAAACAGGATTGCTTACAGACTGTCACATGAGAGTCTTATAGACAAAACGTTTGGGATTCCCCTTCTCCAAAATTTCACATGCTAAATCCTTAACCCTTAATATACATATATTTAGAGATTGAGCCTCTAAGAAAAGCAACTAAGGTTAAACAAAGTCATGAAGATAGAGCCCCTAATCCACTAGATGGGTGTTTTTATAAGAAGGACACTGAATTCACTCTCTTCCTCTTATTGTTACTATGGGAATCCTTGTCCTTTAAGAAGGTCTCCTGAGCCAACTTTGTTGTCCAATGGACAGTCAGAGCTTAAGAGCCACAGTCGTATTAAATCTCCATACATGTGATGAAGAAAGTACTCAGGTAGACCCTGTAGCTTCAATTGCTCTTGGATAATTTTTAAATTACAAATTTTGGAGGTTACACCTAACTTTGCTATGCATACTAGCTCTGCTGTGTGGATTATGATAACAATTGCCTTGGTTACTTTTCAGGAACTTGAATGCTGCTGTTGGTTGCAAACACCCATCACTTGGGCTACTGATATCTGATGGGTGACTGGAATGAAATGAAGCCATTTGTTTAAAAATTGTATCTGTCTCCTTTCCTGCTTTCATCTTTAGATCAGGTTCTTCTTGGCTCAGCATGTAGTCATGTTGATCATTGAGAAATGTTTTACCTAGAAGTATACTATAAGATTAACTTGACCTAGATTTGCCTCGTCACTTTCTAACACTTTAAGGCTAACTATGCCTACCAGCCACCATAACTGGAAGCACCAAACTATGAAAGGAGTGAGAATAGAGTTCATAAAAGATCAATGCCGGGGCCAGGAGTTTGGCCTAGTGGTAGAGTGCTTGCACGAAGACCCAGGTTTAATTCCTTGGTACCATATATATAGAAAAAAGCCAGAAATGGTGCTGAGGCTCAAGTGGTAGAGCTCTAACCTTGAGAAAGTCCAAGGACAGTGCTCAGGTCCTGAGCTCAAGCCCATGACTGGCAAAAAAAAAAAAAGATCAACGCCTATTTTCAAAAAAGATATGAATATTCCTCTCCTATTATTCCATCTCATTCTCTGTCATTATTACTATCCTGCATCTATAACTCTTAATCTTCCTTGAACTGAGAAGCTACTCCATATTTTTATTTACTTTTATTTTTTATTGTAATATATAGAGGGGTTACAGTTACATTTGCCAGATAGTAGGTGTTTCTCCTATTTTCCCTCCCCCGACTCCCTCCTGATAGTCTTGTTTTCTTCCCTTCCCTTTCCTATGTCAAATAATCAATAAACATATATGCAATATACCAGGCAATAAAGTCAGATACAGTAATAATATGAGACTAACCAAATGGCAACAAAAGAGAAGAGAAATAACATAGTACATTAAGAACAGCAATCACACAAGATAAACCTCTTGTTTCCATATCCTGGAAATCCTTAAATTTAGCCTCATCCTATATGGCCTTATGTATCTAGATTTTGAGCTATTGTAATCTTCTGCTATAAGAGTCCTAGGTTTGTACTAATTATTACAAATGAGGGAAACCATTGAGCCTATGTTCCTTTGGGGCTGGATTACTTCACTTAATATGATTTTTTTCCCAAGTCTTTCCATTTCCTTACAAATGGGGCAATATCATTCTTTCTGACAGCAGCATAGAATTCCATTGTTATAAATACCACATCTTGTTGATCCACTCATCAACTGAGGAGCATCTGGGTTGGTTCCATACCTTTGCTATGGTAAATAGTGCTGCAATGAACATCGTTGTGCTAGTGGATTTAGTATGTCCTTGTTTCTGGACATTTGAGTAAATGCCAAAGAGTGGAATTGCTGGATCATAGGGGAGTCCTATGTTTAGTCTTTTGAGGAACTGCCATACTGCTTTCCATAGTGGTTGAATTAGTTTGCACTCCCACCAACAGTGTAGTAGTGATCCCTCCTGGCCACATTCCTACCAGCATCTGTTGTTATTAGATTTCTTGATCCTAGCCATTCTAACTGGAGTGAGGTGGAACCTTAGAGTTGTTTTGATTTACATTTCTTTTATGGCCAGAGATGTCGAGCATTTCTTTATGTATCTATAGGCCATTTTTATTTATACTTCAGAGAAGTCTCTCTTAAACTCTTTGGCCCATCTTTTAATGGGATGGTTGTTCTAGTCCATTTTTGGACTTTTTTTTCTCTTGTTAGTGCTAGGATTTGAACATCGGGCCTTGCACTTAATACCCAAGGCACTGAACCACTCGAGCAATACCATGAAATCAATGAAACCTTTGTTTAGCCCCAAGACTTTTCAGTGGACATGACTTTTTCTAGGAGATAAGCATCCAGAATTAAACTTGTTAATACTGTGGTATGCAGAAAGACCTCATGTGAGGACATTATGAGAAGATAGTCATCTTTGATCCAGGAAGACAGTCTTCACCAGAGACAGAATTTTTTACTGCCTTGATCATAGACTCCAGAACCTCTAGAACTTTGAAAAAATAAGGGTATATTATTTAAGAATTCAGTCTGTGGAAATTTGCTATAGCAGCTCGAGAAATTAATACAAATGATAAGTACCATGAAGAAAAGCAAAGCAGAGGCTGCAAGTTTGGCTAGTGGTAGAGTGCTTGCCTAGCAAGCATGAAGACCCGGGTTAGATTCATCAGTGCCACATCCATAGAAAAAGCTGAAAGTGGTGCTGTAGAGCTCTAGTCTTGAAAAAGCCCAAGGATTGCCAGACGCACTGGTTCACATCTGTAATCCTAGCTACTCAGGAGGCTGAGATCTGAGGATCGTGGTTCAAAGCCAGCCAAGGCATGAAAGTCTGTGAGACTCTTATCTCCAATTAATCACTAGAAAACTGAAAGTAGCTCTGTGGCTGAAGGCGTAGGGTAGTAGCCATGAGCTGAAGAGCTCAGGGACAGTGACCAGGCCCAGAGTTCAAGCCCCAGGACTAAATAAGAAAAGCAAAGTAGGGTAGTATACCGAAGGATCTCCATGTTAAATTCGGAGGTCAGTATGAGCAATGTATATGTGAGGTAACTTATGTAAATATGGAAGAAACGTTTGGAGGGCCCACCAGGTGCACAGGCCTCGAAACTGAGTGCATGCTCTTCAAGGAGTAAGAAGTATACCATCAAGTTTGGGACAAAACATATGCCAAGGGTGGGAAGGAGAACATTCAGGGTATTGTCAGCTCAGGAGCATTTTTGCTGTAACTTTGAATAAAGTTACACAGAATGGAATTGTGGCAGAGTTTGTAACTAGGTGGTGCATGACCTACCAGATGTTTTAATTACAAACTCCAGCTACTGTATGGAGGGAAGATTGGGAAAGGCAAGGCTGGCTGCAAAAGGCTAGCTCGCAGACAATAGTGTCTGTAGGTAGAGGTAACAAGCCTGCATCTTAGCTTCTGCTGAGACTTAGAATGAGGCTCTTAGCAGACTTCAACCAATACACCTTCTATTTGAGGTTAAGTGACATGGAAAGACTAGAGCAGAGACCAGGAAAACAGGTGCTCATCCATGCTTCTTTGGTTAACAGAGGGATAAACAGAAAGTCAGTTAAGTTCAGGGTCTCTGCATCCCCTTAAGTTAAATGAGCTGTTTGGATAAGATCCTCTTTAACTCTAAAATTATAATTCCATCGTACTATCAGTAGAAGGTAGATTTAGAAAAAAATGAACAGTTGAGTTACTGTTCACTGTAAGTTTGATCATAGCTTGTGGAAGGAAAAAAAGCAGAAATTGCAGAGTTGAGACCTCAGGAAAAAAATTTTAGAAACCAAATAAAGGCAAACTGATATTCTTGAGGGGAAAACATCTTTACTCTTTAGGTAGCCCTAACCTGGAAAGAGACAGATGTATATCAGTAAATTTTTCCCAATGTAAATGAACAAAACAACTGACCCAAATCTGACAAACACCTATAGTCCTTAGGAGTTGTGTCCAACCACTGTAATCCCTCCATGTTTCTACATGTTGAATCCAATGCGCTTTGACAAGGCATTGCCCTTTAAATAAAAGAATTTAGGAATATTATTCCATATCTATACCAACCCCTAGAAATTCACCTGAGTAAATGGGCAGGAACCAAAGAAGGCATTCTCAAACTTTCATATAAAACATGCCGAGACCTGCCCTAGCAACCTTTAGAGCATCCTCAGGCAGAGAAAAATACCTACATCCTACCAAGTATCTTTCCAATAATAAATTATAACTTTGTAACTGTTGTGGTTATACTACGAGAGATTTCAAGTATCGTTGTGTACTGCCTACCATGTATAATATACACATATTTATATACATTATATGTACCAAGTATAAACATGTACCTACTGTTGCAAGGTAAGAAAACAGAGAACCCACATTTTAAAGGATCAAATCTTGGAGTCTTTATTAAAAAGCCAGCAACTGCGTGGTAAACTCCTGTCTCAAAGACCAGCAGCCAGCAAATACACTTAACACTGTTAAGAAACAATCATAAAGGCTGGAGAGGAAAGGAAGAACAAAACAATATCAACAAACCAATTCATCTCCAGTGGAGAGCTAAAATGGGACGCCATGGTGACTGGAGAACACCAGAAGACAGGACACAGGACACAAATATGGAGACATGCATTATGGCACCTGAGCTGGTCCTGGCCTAAATAGGGTCTAGTTAGGGGAAAGGATCACAGGAAACTCACAGTCCCAGGCACTGGCCTGACAGATTTAGTAACCCATTCCTCCAGGGATTCAGGCATGCCCATACCCTGGGAGGTGGGGACTTCACCTTCCTCTACTTTGAAGACAAGATGCCAGACCCTACCTTCTATCATGTGCCAAGATGGCACCAGGCAGACTGGGCCTCCCACTTCACTACCAAGTATATATACACACACACACACACACACACACACACATATATATATATATATATATATACTAAGTATATACATTATAATCATATATTTGTGTTTGTGTGTATATATATATACATACATATTCTTGGTATATATATATATATATATATATATATATATATATATATATGTATAGACCAAGTATCTACACATACTTGGTAGGCAATGATCAGTCTACAAATTTAATTTATTCCACACTAAAAACCAGTTATTATTTCCTCCTTATTTGAATGAGTCATTCCTTTCCCTTCCACACACTGATTCCACGTCCATGGTCTCACACAGACTTCTGAATTTAATAAGGAGACCCTTCCACAACCCTACCTTGCTTTATTTTGATCCTTGGCACTTATCTACCCAAGCCATCATAACACAATGCAGCAGAATGAATATCATAAACCACACACATACTTTTTTCTCTCATTCTAGAGATTCTAGCGTCAATGATTAAGATACCCACAGATGCTGTTTCTGGTGAGAGGCCTTTATGTACATGGTAATGTTTCAAGTCCAATTCTGATAGCTTGTCCCCTAGAAAAAAATCAATATTCGGGACATGAGTGTTGGTAAATATTATTGATATTATTATCCCTTCTTTTCATAAGTGGAAACTGAAATGGCCTTGCCTGAGGACATGTAGCTATTAAGTACAAAGCTGTACCATGTTCTTCTATCCTACAATGTTGCTCTTTTGTCTTAGGTAGGTTCTGATCAATATATTAATAATCACAAAGCCCTGAATTGAACATCAGTCACATAATTATCCATAATTTTACTTACCTTCACTCTGAGAACTAATGTACATAGAAGAATTTAAGAATACCAAATTATCTAGGTACTTATGGCTCATACCTGTAAGTTTAACTACCCAGGAGACTGAGATCTGAGGATCTCGGTTCAAATCCAGTCCTGATAGGAAAGTCCCCGAGAGTCTCATCTATAACCACTTAAAAATTGTAAGTGGGTCTATGGCTCAAAGTAATAGAGCAAGAGCTCATCCCCATAACCAACAAGACAAAAAAATTAAACCAAAAATGATACTAGTCTATACAGCTTCACATAGTGTGGTCCATAAAAAATAGTTGAGAGTGGTAGTGGCCTATACAGTCCAACAAATCTGAATTTACACTTCAACTCTACCATTTAGTAGCCAGGTGGCCTCGGATAAGTTCCCTAACTTCTAGAAACTGGCATTTATTTATTTATTTATTTACTTATTTACTTACTTAATTACTTAGTTATTTACTTAATTATTTTTGCCAGTCCTGGGACTTTAACTCGGGGCTTGGGTGTGTTCCCTTAGCCTTACTATGCTCAAGGTTAGTGCTCTATCACTTGAGCAACAGCACCACTTCTGTCTCTTTCTGAGTAGTTTGTTGGAGATAAGAGTCTCATGGACTTTTTTGGCCTGGCTGGGCGGGCTTCAAACCATAATCCTCAGATCTCAGCCTCCTGAGTAGCTAGAATAACAGACATGAGCCACTAGTGCCTAGCTAAGCTGACACTTTTTTTTTCTTTTTTGGTAAAACAAGAGCAATGATTGTGTCTATTTTGTTAGATTTTGTGTGTTCTAAACATGGAAATTCACATAAGTAGTGAATATTACAGTGTTTTGCACATGGTAAAAGCCTCAGTAAGTGTATAGGATATTTGTATGTACTGAAATAACTTTCATTAAGATTGCTAAAAATTCTTTGTTCCTGTTGACTTTTCCAGCTGTTTTATGCATATGTTTCAGAAATCAACTGATATAATTCTCCTGGCCTACTGTTATGTCATAATTTTGATAGTCTAATTCCTAGTGAGTTGGCATTAACTGGTGAGTGTCTTATTAATTCAAATGCTAGCATAGAAATTTAAGTTTATATCTATCCCATGTCTATCGCAGAACTCTGGTGTTAAATCCCCCTTGGCTAGAATCATGAGCAAAATTTTTTTAAGTACTCACAATGTTGACTTATAAATGGCCTCACAGAAATGTGCTCTTATCCTTTCAGAGACCCAGAGACTCTACTGGTCTCAAACATAAAGAGAATGTTGAAAATGGAAATATATCAACTGGAGTGTATGGATATTGCCCAAAAGATACTGTTACAATCTGACTTCTTGATCAGTCTTTGCTGGTACCTATAGTCCCGCGTACTAAGGAAGATGAGATTTAAGGGCTGAGGTTCAAAGTTAGCCCAAGCAGAAAATTTTGTGAGTTTCTACTATCCAATTAACTACCAAAAGCTTAAGTGGAGCTGTGACTCAAATGGTAGAGCACCAGTCTGGCAGATAAAGCTAAGGATAGCACTGAAGCCCTGAGTTCAAGAGCTAGTATGAAAGAAAGAAAGAAAGAAAGAAAGAAAGAAAGAAAGAAAGAAAGAAAGAAAGAAAGAGAGAGAGAGAGAGAGAGAGAGAGAGAAAGAGAAAGAGAAAGAAAGAAAGAAAGAAAGAAAGAAAGAGAAGGAAGGAAGAAAGAGAGAGAGAAGGAGAGAGAGAAAGATAGAGAAGGAAGGAAGGAAGGAAAGAAAGAACAAA
The DNA here is from genome assembly GCF_031878675.1 of Megascapheus bottae. NCBI lineage: Eukaryota > Metazoa > Chordata > Mammalia > Rodentia > Geomyidae > Megascapheus > Megascapheus bottae. Next base: position 41,551,102 of record NC_143514.1, on the reverse strand, counting down.
AGTTCCTTCATCTATTAGTAAGAAAGAAAAATATGAATGAGACCAGAGATGTAACTGTGATAGTGTATGTGTATAATTATTTCAGATGTGTTGAAATCTTTCTTATTCTTCTAATATTTCTGTTGCTGTATATATTGAGATGATATTTTAGAATACTTACTCATATTTTAGGTTCCTCTTAATAATTCCTTTTCATCCTCCAGAACATCTACTATTAAAATTCTACTTTTAGACTAAACTTATTGTCTTAGCAAGAACAGAGTATGAGTCAAAATCTTGACTTTGAGTTATAAAAGATCAAAAGTTAAACATAGAGTGTACATATGATATAGTTTATACCATAAACCAACAGATGAGAAGATCTCCTTCTAACATAAAATTATAGAGAGTATAGAGGATTATCTGGCCTACAGATGTGGGAATGGGTTGAGAGAAAGAAAAGGAGAGAAAGTTGGCTTAGAGAGGAAGTTTGCTTAGAGGGTCTGGTCCCTTACCTACTTGGAAATCAGACCCAAAAAGAATGTATCACTAACCACAGATGAATGCCATGGTAGTAGCCAAGTATTTCCATACTCTGAGAGGCAAAAGCCTAGAGGATGACAGAGGCGCTATCACGTTAACTAGCCATGAGGAAATGTGTGAATCATGCAAGTTCAAGAGACACAGTGGGGCATCACACATCAGTAAAAACTGCAATAGAAGCCAGGGGCCAATAGTTTATGCCTGTAATCCTAGCTAATCTGGGGGCTGAGATCTGAGGATTAAGGTTGAAAGCCTGTGTAGGCAGGGAAGTCTGTGCGACTCTTAGCTCCAGTTAATCACAAAAAAAGTTAGAAGTTCGCACTGTGGCTCAAGTGGTAGAGTATTAGCCTTGAGCAAAAGAAGCTCAGGAGCAGAACCCAGGGACCAGAATTCAAGATCTTCCATAAGCCTAGAGACGTAGTTTTTTGAGGAAATTCAGAGATGTCATATGACTTCAGAAGCCCTTTCCACAATGCTATGATTATTAGTTAGCCAAGGTTACCATAATATTACATCAGAAATTGGGTGACTTCAGAGAAATATGTTGTTTCATACATTTAGAGGCGATGTGTCTGTGGGATTGTACCTGCTGAGAGACGAAAGTTGCATGCTTTTCCTCTGATCTCTAAGGATTTGCTGCAATTTTTGGCATTTTTTTGCTTACGGAAATATCACCTCTAATCTCTTCCTTCATTGTCACATGATGTTCTCCATGCATGTATATCTGTCTCTAGATTCCCCTTATTCAAACGATACCAGTCATGGCCCCACAGGATTTGATTTAAACAATTATCTCTGTAAAGAATCCAACTTCCCCCAAAACTCCATTCTGACTTCCCCATATGATTTTGGGGAATGATGCAATATAGTCCCTAATACTAGATATGTAGAATAGTAGGAAGATTTAAAGGAAAAGAAATCTGAATTGAAACCAAGCAACTGATTTTGAAATTATTATTACTGAGCCTGAGGTATCTTGTTTGCTGGATAGCTTTTGTTGTAGATTTTCAGAGAAGTAGCTTCCTTAGGCAGATAAAAATAACAGGTATGCTAATTTGAACTACTGGATTGTACAAAGAGTCTGAAAACTCCCTTTTTAATGTCCTCCAAGGCTAGAACTACATTTATATGCTCCTTGGTATTTTGAACAGATTTAACAGGGTCCCTGTGATTTACACCACCTGGTATTCATATTGTTAGTCTCACTTTCAGCCTTAGTGTGACCTGTGATTTGTTTCTAGCTAGAAGAGCATGGTAAAGGTGACAGAATGTCACTTCTGTGATTATATTACTTATACAAGACTCCATCTTGCTAATAGTCTGTTTTCCGATGAGACTGAAGAAGTATGAGGTTGAATTAGAGCTTATGGGAAGGACCACACAGCAGGGAATTCAGGTGACATCTAGGAGCTCAAACCAAAGCCAACAAGTCAGGGCTTTTGGTCTTAAAATCCCATGAAAGTGAATTCCACCAGTAAGCTAAATGAACTCAGAAAGGGTTCCATTGTGAATTGAGATTCATAGCAACTATATCATTTTGCATCACAAGCCCACTAGGGCAGATTCTCCACACTGGTCACATTTTACACAGTAATAATAGGAGTGATAAACCCTAATTGATAATATTGAGCATTTTCTAATCTGATTAAGGAATTTGTGGCACAGAGAGTGGGGTGATTAAAGATATAGTTCCCCTGAGTCACAAAGAAATAAATCAAATTACATTTCACACTTGCACATATTTAATGGAATACTCTACACTGCTTCAAATTACTCTCTTCTTCCTATGTTTCTAGCTCTCTACACCTTCCATTTCAATAGAGATTTTACCATTTGATAGTAAATTATTCTTTGGTTTAGTTGCTCCAGGAAAAGGACCAAGCCATGCACTCGTGGATCACACCTATGATCTTGGCTACTCAGGAGACTGAGATTTGAGGACTGATGTTCCAAGTCAGCTTAAGCAGAAAAGCCCATGAGACTGTTATCTACAGCCAACCAACAAGAAGCTAGAGGTAAAGAGGTGGTTCAAGTAGTAGAACACTAACCTTGAGCAATAAAGTGAAGCAAGAGGTTGAGGGCCTGAGTTTAAGCCCTAGTACTGGCATATGCACACACACACACACATGCGCGTGTGCATGCACACACATGCATGTGTACACACACTCACACACAAAAGAGAGGAGAGGAGAGAAGGGAGGAGAAGGCGATCTAGAGATATAGCAAACTATTAATAAATTTTATTCATAATTGCCCACATGAATAATTGTCATTTAAAAGAACCATAGTTGCTAATTAGACTCATCATTTCCATTTTTATTATTTATTTATTTTGTTGCCATTCCTGTGGCTTGAACTCAGCCTGAGCTGGCTTTGAACCATAATCTATAGATCTTAACCTCCTAGATAGCTAGGACTTCAGGAGTGAGCCACAACAACCTGGCTTCTTCACTCCTTTTAAGGACAAAGGCTCCAGTTGCTAGGATTGTTACATACTGCCCTAGCTGGGAGTGAACCTCACGTACCATCCATGACTTTCTGCATTTCTTAAAACAGGACAGAAGTTCTTGTTTGTTTGTCAGTCCAGGGATTTAAACTGCTGAGCTCCTTTTACTCAAAGCTGGCACTCCACCACTTGATCCACAGCTCTACTTCCAGCTTGTTTGGTAGTGTGTGTGCCAGAGATGAGAATACCACACACTGCGCTGTCTGGGCTGCCCTGGAACCTTCATCCTCTGATCTCAGCTTCCTCAGCTGCTAGGATTATAGGCATGAGCCACTGCTGCCCAGCCTTCTTTATTTTTACAAAGTTCCCTAGATGATTCTAATATAGCTATTTGGGAACTACTAAGCTAGCCTACATTGCTCATGAGGCTGAGATTATTGTGATAAACTTGTTCATTTTCTTATGACACAGTCTACAACATTGCTTTCAAAACCATAAGGTACTGCAGAGGACCCACAGAAGTTGATTCACCAATATGCTAAAATGCATAGAACTAATGAGAAAAATACTTTTCATTCTTCATAGATCGTGCTTTCAACATTTGGATAAATAAGACTGCTGGAGCTGGTCTTTTTTTTTTTTTTTTTTTTTTTGCCAGTCCTGGGCTTGAGCTCAGAGCCTGAGCACTGTCCTTGGATTTTCTCAAGGCTAGAGCTCTACCACTTGAGCCTCAGCACCATCCCGGCTTTTTTCTATGTATGTGGTACCGAGGAATCGAACCCAGACCTTTGTGCATGGTAGGCAAACACTCTACCACTAGGCCAAACTCTCGGCCCCTGGAGCTGGTCTTCTATAAGCAATGCTATTTCAAGGTCTGAAGTGAGGGTCAAAGTACCAGCCCTTCCTCTCTGCCCCCACCCAACCAACCCATTGGCAAACCCTTTCTTACTTATTAGAAATGCTGCCTGGACTATTGTTCATAGGATCAAGTCTCTTGAGTCATACCGTAATCACTAATAGAGTGGTTACACCTCGCGGTAATTAAGCACATGTAATCACTAAGTGAGATGATGCTGGCAAGAGTGAGATGAGAAACATAGTTCCTATTCTTATAGACTTGCAGTGTAGTGAGCAATGCAGACCTGTTTGTAATACAGCAAAGTTATGTGCTGTGAGAGAAAAGGCTTGGGAGCCCCAAAGGAGAGTGAAAATTGACCAGCTCTGCTGTGAAAGCCCTCAAAATCCTGACCGTGCTGTTCAGAAGTGAACCAGGATGCCCCTAGGTACAGACCAAGACAATGCGTTTCATGCTATTGTTGTCACTGCAGTTTTAGGCCCAGCTGGAAAAGGGCCAGCATCTTAGTTGCTAGCACTTTTTTTCCTTTTTGGTGAAATGATTCCAATTTCCCAAGGCTGCTGGGGCCACAAGCCCTAGGCCAAAGCCCTTTGACAAGACAAATGGTCAGAGGCTACTGAGATAGGCAATTCTATTTTCATGAGGGCACCAGTTGTATGAACTTTTGAACCAACTTTAGACAAGGATGTTGCAACAGGCATAGTTACAGCTGAAAAAAGTCTATGGAAGACCAATAGGGAAAAGAGTCAATTAAAAAAAAATTGTGGGCTCTTTCCATTCCTAGTGCAGCCAATAGATTGCGGTCCCTAGAAGCATGAGAAGCGGGTAGTCGCTCCCAAGCATTGGATGTTGGACAAGCTGACTGGTGTGTCTGCTCTGCATCCATCCACTGGTCCCCACAAACACAGAATGTCTGCCCCTCATCATTTTCCTAAGGAACAGGCTTAAGTATGCCTTGACAGGAGATGAAGTCAAGAAAATCTGCATGCAGCGTTTCATTACGATCGATGGCAAAGTCAGAACTGATATCACCTACCCTGCTAGTTTTCTGGATGTCATCAGCATCGACAAAACTGGGGAGAATTTCTGTCTGATCTATGACACCAAGGGTCACTTTGCTGTTCACCGCATTATACCTGAGGAGGTGAAGTACAAGTTGTGCAAAGTGAGAAAGATCTTTGTGGGTACAAAAGGAATCCCTCATCTGGTCACTCATGATGCTCGAACCATTCGCTACCCAGAGCCACTCATCAAGGTCAATGACACCATGCAAATTGATTTGGAGACTGGCAAGATAAGAGATTTCAAGTTTCACACTGGTGACCTGTGTATGGTGACCGGAAGTGCTAACTTGGGAGGAATTGGTGTAATCACCAACAGAGAGACATACCCATGTGTGTCTCTTTCCATGTGGTTCCTGTGAAAGATCCCAATGGCAACAGCTTTGCTACCCAACTTTCAAACATCTTTGTTACCCAACTTTCAAACATCTTTGTTATCGGCAAAGGCAATAAACCTTGGATTTCTCTTCCCTGAGGAAAGGGGATCCACCTCACCATCACTGAAGAGAGGGACAAGAGATTGGCAGCCAAATAGAGCAGTGGATGAATTTTGCTTACTGTCTCTATGTGGAAATAAGAATCCAGAGACTTAATGAAATGGTCTCTATTACATCAGAAATAAGAATCAAAGAATTTTAAATAAAATGATCTGGTATGATTTAAAAAAAAAATAGTGGGGCCAGGAGTGAGGCTTAGTGGTAGAGTGCTTGCACGAAGATCTGGGTTTGATTCCTTGATACCACATACATAGCTCAAATGATAGAGCTCAAACCTTGAGAAGCCCAAGGACAGTGGTCAGGCCCTGAGTTCATAGCAAAAAAAATAGTGCCAAATGACAGCAGGTCACCAGGGTGGGGGTGTGAAGGGAAGATTGAAATGAGCACATCTTCACCAATACTACTCCATATTATAAAGAAAGAGATGGGTGTCTGTCTGAGTGATGGCCTACCCCAGGATTGTGAATTCTTCTCTTAGCTATATTTCTACATTTCTGGCCTCCAAAAGTTAGACCCAAATGAGCTCTAAGGGAATCATCTGTGCAGGAATGTAACCAGCACATCACTCTTCTGTAATCTAAGGCTACAATAGCGTTCCAGAATAGGTCATATTTTTCTTGGGCATCCTTATCTGCATAAACATTCCGAGCTGTCTTTTATCTGACCCAGATGGCCTATAATAATTTCCTATGATTAGTTCTCAGTTCTTTTTATCTGCTATTTCCATCCAAACATACTTTGTCCCTCTGCCAACTTATTTATTATGTGACATTCTTTCTCCCTTCAGACACAATATCCACCCTGACCCATACTGGCATAATTCCCCCTAGCCTGTTGTGTCTAACCTTGTATAAACTTTTCCATATCCAAATGATTCCAAGTCTGTTTCTGGTTTTAGCCCCTCCTCAGTAATCCTTGTTACATAATATGTCTATTATATCTCTTGCTGTTTGTTTTCTTTCAGTACACTTCTTACCATGCATCTGAAAGCCATTTGTAAGGAGAAGTGTTTAGAATTAGCTTTTCTTTTTTTTTTCCTCTGGTTTCTTTTAGGGATCTGCCTTCATCCTTGGAGCTCTTTTAATCTCTGACTCTCCCTCTCTTTCCCAGTCCCTCCATACTCCTTAACATGCTATTTCATATTTTCTTCTTAGATACATGTAGATTTTTACCATGGTACCTTTGTATATTGCTCTGTGTGTGTGTGTGTGTGTGTGTGTGTGTGTGTGTGTGTGTGTTTCAGAAGTTGTCTGTCTTTCATTAATGTTCCAGCTTCTACCATTCATTTGTTCCCATCATTCCTTGAATGAGAGCTCCATTCAAAAATTACATTTATCCACTTCATGCCTAGAGCTTGAAGGAAGTCTGGTAGAGACTTAAAAAGAGGGGGGAAAAGTGTAATAAACTTGTTTTATACTTCCATTAGATGATTTTGGCTGTCTATAAAAATTCCAATACAACCAATCGAAAATGAAAATTATTCTAACCAATTGCCTATTTGGCCTATGGGAATTCTGAACCTTTTTCATATTAAATACTTTTTTCATATATTTTTATTGTAATTAATATTCACCAGATAGAAGGTGCATAACTTCACAAACATTGGTACCATTTCTCATGTCACAGTCCCCATTTCCCTCCCCCCATCCCCCCCAATCATCTTGATTTCCCCTCATCCCTATCCTATTTCAAATAACCAATTCAGCATATATAAAATATATCAGATAACAGGGTGAAATATTGTAACAATATGAGATAACCAGGGGACAGCAAAAGAGATGAGAGATAACATAGTACATTAAGGACAACAATCATATGGCTATTGTTTCTATATCTTGGAGGTCCTTACATTTAGCCTCATACTATATGGTCTTATGTATCTAGGTTTTGTTCTATTGTAAATCTCTGCTAGGAGAGCCCAAGGTTTCTACTGATTATGACGAATGAGGGAAACCATTGAGCCTATGTTCCTTTGAGTCTGGCTTACTTCACTTAATAGGATTTTTTCTAAGTCTTTCCATTTCCTTACAAATGGGGCAATATTGTTCTTTCTGACAGCAGCATAGAATTCCATTGTGTATAAATACCACATCTTGTTGATCCACTCATCACCTGAGGGACATCTGGGTTGGTTCCATATCTTTGCTATGGTAAATAGTGCTGCAATGAACATTGTTGTGCTAGTGGATTTAGTATGTCCTTGTTTCTGGATGGTTGGGTAAATGCCAAGTAGTGGAATTGCTGGGTCATAGGGGAGTTCTATGTTTAGTCTTTTGAGGCACTGCCATACTGCTTTTCATAGTGGTTGAACGAGTTTGCACTCCCACCAACAGTGTAGTAGTGATCCCTCCTGGCCACATCCCCTCCAGCATCTGTTGTTATTAGTTTTCTTGATCCTGGCCATTCTAACTGGAGTGAGGTGGAATCTTAGCGTTGTTTTGATTTACATTTCTTTTATGACCAGAGATGTTGAGCATTTCTTCATGTGTCTATACGCCATTTTTGTTTCTTCTTCAGAGAAGACTCTCTTAAAGTCTTTGGCCCATCATTTGATGGGATGGTTGTTTCTTTGGAGATTAATTTTGGAGTGATTCAATTTTTTTAACTGTTGATATGTTTTAGATATGAGGCCTTTGTCCATTGTATGGCTAGTGAAGATCTTCTCCCACTCTGTAGGCTTTCTATTTAATTTGCTAGCTATGTCCTTTGCCATATAGAAGCTCTGCAGTTTAATGCAATCCCACTTATCCAGCCTTTCTCTGATTTGTTGTGTTTCTTGGTCCTTATTAAGAAAGTTTCGTATTAAATTCTTAATTCCATTTCCCTACTCCCTCACCCAAATGTCCCTTTTGCTGTTGCTGTTTTTTTTTGCATGCAAGTACACGTGCATTGCAGGTATTGATAGAAAGAGAAAGATGAAGCAGCTAGCATATGAGAGGTCTAGAGGTAACTCAAATGTTTTCCAGCAATGTAAATCCTGCTAACTCAAGAGGCTGATTTATGAGGATGGCTGTTCAAACTCTGAATGACTCTTTATCTTCAACTAACCACCAGAAAACTGGAAACAAAGCTATGACTCAAAATGGTAGAGTGCTAGTCTTGAACACATAAGCTCAAGGGACAATGCCCAGGCCCTCAAGTACCTTGACCACCATCACCACCACCAACAACAAAAAAAAGCATTATACATGTGTAGAAGCATAACAATGAAATCTGATTCATTATGTAATAATAACTAATATACACCAATTAAAATAATAAATAAAAAATTATTTATACTAGAACACAGTTCTATGAGAGAAGAACAAATTCCACATGGCCCAATTATCTCAAGCATAGGCTTGCCCTTTTGCTGATCCACTATTAAATTTTTTATCCATCAACAATATTTTATGTATCTGTTTTTATCAAGTGGGAAATTCTCACTGACTTTCAAGCACAAGGAAACAGTTCAGTTTCAACCTGCAGTTTATATGATGTGCATTTAATTCAATCTATATACCATTTAATTGTAAAGAATCAAAGATCACTTTTATATGACATTCTTTTCTCTCTTCAAACATTCTCTCTGCAAACATTCTCTCTGCTTTGATCCTATCAAAGCTTGTTACAAAGCACTTCTACAAGAGAATCAGCTGAGTGAATTAATGTCCCAAAACAAGAAAATATTCTAACATTGTTTTTAGAAAATAAAAGTCTAATTATTTACCTTAGCTAAGATATGGAACCAACCCCCATGCCCCTCAGTAGATGACTGGATCAAGAAGATTCTGGTACATATACACAATGGAATTCTATGCTGCCATCAGAAAGAATGACATCGTTCCATTTGTGTGGAAATGGAAAGACTTGGAAAAAATAATATAAAGGGAAGTAAGCCAGACCCAAAGGAACATAGACTCAATGGTTTCCCTCATTTGTAATAATTAGTACACATCTAGGACTCTCCTAGCAGAGGATTACGATAGCTCAAAACCTAGGTACTTAAGGTCATATAGCATGAGACTAAATGAAAGGATCTCTAGGATATGGAAACAAGAGGTTTATCTTGTGTCATTGTTGTTCTTTTTTTTATTTTTTTGTGGGTCATGGGGTTTGAACTGGGTACTGTCCCTGAGCTTTTCAGCTCAGGGCTACTACCCTGCCCCTGAGCCAAGCCCCACTTCCCATTTTCTAGGAGTTAATTGGAGATAAGAGTCTCAAGTCCTTTTGTTCCAGGGCTGGCTTTGAACTTTGATCCTCAGATCTCAGCCTCCTGAGTAGCTAGGATTACAGGTGTAAGCCACCAAGCTGGCTTTCATTGTTGTTTTTAATGTACTATGTTATTTCTCTTCTCTTTTTTGTCCTCATGTTTAATCTCATGTTGTTATTGTATCTGACTTTGTTACTTGGTATACTGTATATACATTTATTTGTTTTTCTGAAATATGGAAGAGAAAGAGGAAAGCAAGATGATTCGAGGTGATAGGGGGAGGGAAACAGGGACAAAAATATAAGAAGGGGTATCAATGTACAAGAAGTAATACACCTACTACTTGATGAATGTAACTGTAACCCCTCTATACATTATCCAGACATTAAAAATAATAAAAGCCCAGAAAGAAAAAAGAGAAAAAGAAGAACAAGCTCTAGTGAATGTATTGCTAATGTATTTATTTTTGAAAGTATATATCTTTATATAGTATGTACTACCTATTATATAATAAGCTATCATTCCTTTATAATACTATATATTATATAATAAATTATTATGCCTTTATTCAATTATATAAAACATTTCCCCAAATCTTGAAGTGTATTTAACTATTAAAGGTAGGGTTATCAATCAGAAAAAAAAAGAATAAGAAAATCTATGGAAAAGCAACTTGTCAACCACTTCACACTTAGCATCAAGAAAAGTCAGCAGCTGACTTATATTTTACTTAGTAATCTGGATATTAAACATTGTATATTCTTTGGCTTTCTTTTTTAGTATTTTTTTGTTGGGGTAATGTATAGAGCGGTTACAGTTACTTCTCACACATTGATACCCCTTCTCATGTTTTTGTCCCCATTTCTCTTCCCCACCCCCTCCCAATCATCTTGTTTTCCCCCCCTTCCCTTTCCTATTTCAAATAAATAAATGTTTATACAATATACCAGGTAACAAAGTCAGATACAGTAACAATAGAAGATTAACCAAAGGGCACCAAAAGAGAAGAGAAATAACATAGTACCTTAAGAATAAGAACACTCAAGATAAAGCTCTTGTTTCCATATCCTAGAGATCTTTTGCTTTCTTTTCAGCACAAAAAAGGCAACTTAGAGCGCAGTGCCTTTATCAACTATGTTTCATACAACTGATTTGCTGGAGAACTTTCCTTCAAATAAAGCTAATTTGATTCTTGAGAAGATACATACTTCTGACTTTATATTTCCTGTCATAAAGAACTGTTCTATTTTCATTCTCTTAACATGATCTTGGGGCCTTAATGGAGTAAGCAGGGTCACTGGCATTTTATTTCTGGGGGATTATGCTATCTTTGGGAATTGTTCTAAAGTATATTGGAATGAAATGCAAGTTTAATAGGGTAAAAGGAAACCTTACTATAGAATAATTAGAGGGATCCAAGAGAAAAGGAATGCTCCAACTCCACAGAAAAGCTACAATCAGTCTTATTGAAATCGAGTGTCTGCATACTCCGGAGGCCTTAGTGGAAGGAATAAAGTGGAAGGAATGCAAAACCAAATCCTGAAACTAAAGCTCAGAGAAATAAAAGGCAACGGATGCAAGTGAAGAGGGGAAGGCTAACAAATGGAGAGAAACGATATAGGAAGTATGGAAACAGTATGTCACAAAAGTAAAAAGGATTAAGAAAGAACTCATGACAAAGAGAAAATTTATATGCCCTTCATAAGAATGAATAACAAAAGCATCATATATAAATGTCACACATGCTTCATATCAACTGAAGATTGTAAAAGACTCTGAGCTCAATAAAGGAAGAGCTCAGTGACAGTATGATGTGCAACAAGATAAGAGAATACAAAATCACATAAACAGATTGCATAGACAAATTAAAGCTATTGTAGTATAAAATAGCCTACAATAATAAGCTCAAGAGTAGAAACAACAGAGGTAATATAATATTAAACATAGTCAACATAAGTGCAGGAAAAAAAGATAAAGATATTAAAGTAACAAGACTAAAATAAGAGATATGGAAAGATAATGAGGATCTAACATGATATGGAGTGATCATAGAATCCACCAAAACATTAAAAATATGTAGGGTTACAATGCAAGAAACATTTCCTATAGCAGAAAAATCACCGTTTAATTATTTTGCATAAGTAGCAAAATGAGCTCAGAACAGGTTATATAAATATATTTATTGATAAAAATTCTAGGATTCTAGCCAGGCTGTGGCTCGTGCCTATAATCTTAGCTACTCAGGAGGCTGAGGTCTGAGGATCAAAGTTCAAAGCCAGCCCAGGCACAAAAGTACCTGAGACTCTTATCTCCAGTTAGCATCTAGAAAATGGGTAGTGGGGCTTAGCTCAAGGGTAGGGTGGTACCCTTGAGCTGAAGAGCTCAGGGACAGCAGCAAGGCTGAGTTCAAGCCCCATGACCCACAAAAAAAAGGAAAGGAAAGAAAAGAAAATTCTAGGATCCTTTGGGAATTCAGACCCCTTCTAGCTACACATACACACACACACACACACACACACACACACACAAGTGTGCAACTGAGAAAAACAATCCACTTAATCCACTCATCATGATCTTCATTTCTTGTTGACTGAAGGAAACAATGGGGAAAATATCTCTAATGTTCTGAGGGAAAGAATACTGTTAAACTCAGCCAAGCACTGCTTGGGTAAAGGCAACAGAGAAAGGTTTCTGTGTTTTAGAATATGCTGGTCCATCACATTTCACAACAATCCATTAAAAAGAAGGGTCCCCATTAAAAGGAGCACTTACACCTGTGATGGTAATTTAAGTAAAGATCTATGTTTAAACCACTAAAAGGATTATGACTACCAATGGAAAAGTAAAGGTAAACTCCAAGCAATTCAAAACATACATTTAGGTGGGAAAGAGAAGTAAGAAGAATTATGAGGTCTTATATTTTCATCTTTCTTCCCAAGTAGTCTATTCATCTTAAGTAAAAAAGAAACATATGACTTGCATCTTGTAAAGAGTATTGCTTCATTCATCTATCTATCATTTTATCCATTTACCTTCATCCATATCTCCTTATCTTAAATAATGATGTTCATCACATATTAACATTACTCATTTCTGTTTTGCCTTGCTTTTATTTTGCCACTTCTGGCTTGAACTCAGGGCCTGAGCACAGTTCTTGGGCTTTCTCAAGGCTAGAGCTCTATCACTTGAACCACAGCTTTATGTATATATGTGGTACCAAGGAATAGAACCTGGGTCTTTGTGCATGCTAGGCAAGCATTCTACCACCAGGCTAAACTTCCAGCCCAACATTACTCATTTCTGGATAATATAATTTTGAATGTTTTTTAGCTTTCTTTTGTCACTTTTCTGTATTACTTGAATTTTCGAAAAGACATACTATTATCATTAGTATAGACCAATATGCCACTAATTTAAGACCAGCAGTCCACTAAAATTGGCCGGAAACTCTGTGCAGCTCCTTTGCTCCGAGAGGAATCAGTCTTCCACCCTTGTAAGAACAGACTTGTTCACAGTGACAAATAAAATTCAACAGAAGCAACATGTTGAGGTTTCCAGGCTCATCCTCTAGAACTCAACAGCCATGCTGAGATGAAGTCCCAGGAACAGAGTCTGACTCCAGTCACTGATGAGGCCCTGGCCATATGTGTGACACCAACAATTTTCATATGAATTGAAGTAATTGAAGCTACATGATTGTGCTGCATGAGCACAGGCGGAAATCAGAGAAAAATTGAATCAATCACAAACTTATGAGACAAAATAGACTATTTTGTTTGAAGCTGCTAGGTTTTGGAGTTATTCCCCCACCTCTCTCTTATTTTATTTTATTTTTTTGCTGGGCCTTGGGCTTGAACTCAGGGCCTAGGCACGTCCCTGAGCCTCTTTGTACCCAAGGTTAGTACTCTACCACTTGAGTCATAGCACCACTTCCAGCTTTTCCTGAATAATTTATTGGAGATAAGAGTGTCACAGACTAGCTAGCTTTCAGCCTCTATCCTGAGGTGCTAGTAGTATAGCATAAGCTATTAGTACCAGCTTATTTCTTTTTCTTTTTATTGGATTTTATTATGACATTCCCAGATGTGTATGTGTTCTTTCTTAGGTAGCTATGGGGGACTAACACAAAGAATAAATTCAACACACTTAAGAATCTAAATGAAATACTGAAAGCCCTAGTCTACATAGTAAGAGGATTTTTTAACCTGTGTAACAACCTTTTCTATTTATTGATGCCTAACATTTCTGTTACTACATCTGTCATACTCTCGAACCAGCTCACTTCACCACCAGCATGAAGCTCGCATATGTCTCAGATACTTACTGAAAGTAAAAGGTGAAATTGAACCAGGACTTAATAGGAATCTAATACTATGTAATAAAATACTCTAAATCTTCTCAACTTAAAACAAACACAGGGTTGAGGGAGGGAAATGGGGACCAAAACAGGAGAAAGAATATCAATGTTTGTGAAGTAATGCTCCTTCTATCTGGTGAATATAATGTAACCCTTCTATTAATTACAATAAAAGATATGAAAAAAAAAAGATAGGCCGGGAGTGTAGCCTAGTGGTAGAGTGCTCACCTAGCATGCATGAAGCCCTGGGTTTGATTCCTTGGTAGCACATACTCAGAAAAAGCCGGAAGTGGTGCTGTGGCTCAAGTGGCAGAGCACTAGCTTTGAGGAAAAGTGTCCAAGGGCAGTGCCCAGGCCCTGAGGTCAAGCCCCAGGACTGCCAAAAAAAAAAAAAAAAGATACGTTTTTACATTGTTTCTATGAAGCGGATATTTGGGAAGCAGCTTCAATTGGAGATTTGGAGCTGGGTCTTTTATGGGATTATAGCAAAGAATTATAATACTAAATCATATAAGAAAGCAAGAAAGGAAGAAGGAAGGAAGCAAGGAAAGAAGTTCCCCCAAACATTCACAATGTAGAGCTGTGCAGGTTTTTTTGTTTGTTTGTTTGTTTGTTTTTTACTATGGAGCCCAGTAGGGAGAGAGATGAGCTCTGGATCAAAATGAGGCCTCTATCTATCCAAAGGAAGGGGTGACTTGTTCCTGACTTCTGTAAATTCACTTGAAAGCTTGAAATATGCCTCCAGTGCTGACAACAAAAGAACTTAAATACTTACAAAATCTTGAACAATTATACCACTTCTACAACTCCAAAATAAGGTAAGACTGTTAAGAAATCACTAGAGAGCTATGAATGTGGGATGTATTTCTACCATTTGCTACAAATCAGCAACTTAGTGAACTTTCTTTGCAAGGTTTGACCTCTCCCAAACCTAACAGCTCATCACAATGTCTAAATTACCAGCTATTGGCTCCTTCTAAGCTCCTAGTTTGCATTCCTGGAATTTTCCAGTGCTTTGAAGCCCTATTTTCCCTAGACTCCCCAGCATAGTTATGCATTTCTTTATACTCTATTCTAAGTATCAATGGGAGAGTTAATGCATAGGAAAACTTCCCACCTTGTTTTGCAATCTGATATCCAAGTGGAAAAAAGTAAACTTGAAATGCGCATTGATACTTACAGCTTTCAAAGCAATTGTCTCAATCATCTTGGTAAATCTAAGACAAGGTATTTGCTACACACAATAGTCTCATTGGATGAAATCTGTTTTCCGAACCTTCCTAGGGTTATTCAATATATACTATGTTTTCTTTATTTCATGTAATCATTATTACCAAGCCCCCTAGCCGGGTGAAGCAACTTTGTGGCGTCTGATTCATCCCTCTAATTTCATTTTCAGAATGTCAAATAGTTACTGCCTTTATATTCTCATAGCAGATGTTGTCTTACTGTATAGTACTAGAGCTATACTTATCTACACGAATAATGAGTATGCTAGGCCTTTAGGGTAACTAAATGCAATTCATTATTGCAAGCCAAATGATTGCCTTCTCAACAATCCATTCTGTGTTGTGCTCCTCCTTTGAAGCCCTCCACTTCCTATCTGTTGGGAAATCAGTTGCCCTGAGCTGGGAATGCATCTGACCCATTTTTATTGTCTATTTTCTGCTAGTGTCTGATGGGGCACATCCCTTCCACTTTATCTTTTGGTCTTTCGTATGGAAACCAAAATCCATTAAGATTAGCATTGCTTCACCATGGCTACCAAGTGACCATCTCATGTACTTATTTCTTCAAATGGGAGCCTTCTTAAAGTCAATTGAACTCTCAAAACCAGCTCTAGGCCTGTTTCCTAAGTACAGGGGGTCTTCCTGACTCATATTGTGTGTCTAAACCTTTATGAAGCTATATTTAGACCAACCTGCAGAGTTGCTTCGCTTAGCTTCTGCTGTTCTGAGGCTTAATGCTTAACACTTATAACAGATTTGTCTGGAAAGCCTAATGGTTTCAAACCATGTGCTTTTTCATATATTCCTGAGGTTTCTCCTGGGTCACATCAGTACAGGACCTCAGAATCCTTTCTCAAAGACAGTTTCTGATGACTAGCTCCTTTTCATTCTTTATCCACTGCCCCCCCCTTACCACATATTTACTTTAAAGACTATTCTCATTCCATGCTTTCTTTTCAATTTGATAATCATATTAAACTTAGTTACTAACTCATACAGAGTTTGTCTCTAGATTTTCAAAGCCAGACATAGAGCATGTAGAAAATCTCTTCCATTGCAAAGATTCTATTTCTTTGAAATCCAAAGCGCCTTCCTTTTCAAGACCACTGTCTCTGCTTAGGTTCAGTAAGCACTGGTGTGTGAGGATTACCAAAACAAAAAATTTTAAGTTGGATGACTTAAACAGGGAAATTTGTTTTCTAAAAACTCTAGAGGCCTAAGGTGCAAGATCAAGGTTGGTTTCTTTCCCTAGGCCTCTTGCCTTGGCTAGCAGATGGCCCTTTGTGCCTTGTCTGATCCCCCTCAATCTCTACATCAGTTATTCTCTTCTTAAAACACATCAGGCATATTGGAAGGGGATTTAAGACCTATGTGACCTTAAATGCCTATATAACTTTCTAAAAGATGCCATCTTTCATAATTCACTTGGGATTAAGACTTCAAAACACGAATTTAGGGGAACCAATTAGCCCATAATACTACATAATGTATTTAGAAAATCAATGTCATAGTTTTCTTCCTTCTCTGATGCAAATAAATACCAACTATTCCTCCCAATTCTGTTGCCGCCACTCATTTTCCATAATCACCTTTTCCTTCACTGTCATTCTGCCTTTCATTACCAAGTCTTCTCCAACATCCTTTCTGCCACTCAACCTTCCTTAGGCCTATTGTCCTTTTATGTTCTGCTCCTTTCTATCCAAACTCCGCCTCCTTGAATGTCTAGCCTCTAAGTCTTCTCTTTTACATGCTTCTGATGAGTATAGAAAGATAAAGGTCAGTAACAGAGTCAATCCAGAAGAAATGAGAAAGAAGAATCCCTCATACAGTGTTTATTTAAAATATCTTTTAAAAAATTAAATATTTCTTACAGTGAAGCAGATCTCTTACTTGCATACCTTCACTTCTGTTGTGCTGTCTTCTTTGCAGCTTTGCATAGCATTATAGAAAATTCTTTTTTACCTGCATATAGTAGGAGCCTATACAGAAGACTGCAGATGGGCACTGGAAGGAAGCAAACTAAGGCTTAATCCTCAGTCAGGCCATAGCACAGCTCATCAGCTTACATTCAAGGTCACTCTGTGCCCTCTGACCTCAGTCCCTTAGTTTTCCAAAGGTGGCTGTGACCTTGATCTTAACAAAGGACAACAATCAAGCAAAATACATACTGTTCTTCCTTGCTGTTTGTCTACCCACTCGAGCTCTCTGTGGAAACAGAAGGTAGAAGGACACATGGCCTCCGAGAACAACCTGAGTTATCAAGTAGAAAATACCATTCCTGAAAAACTCTATACAGGAGTACAGCATATGCCAAGCTGCCTAAATCCTCCCTATGGTCATATGTTCTTAAAAATTATCTGTTGAGGGATAGAAATGTGGCTCAGCATAGAGTAGTTGCCTACCATGAGTAAGGCCCTAGGCTCAATTTCCATCACCTTTCCCTCCAAAACATTGTATATTGAGATTGATCCTCGATACACAAAAAGCTGTAAGATCTACTGGTTCCATACCAAAGTACTGCACAATAGTCACGGTGCTGCATGCCTGTTATTTACGATCCAGAGGGGCTAGACACCAAAGACACAATCTCTATTTTAGATGCTGAGTTTGGTAGATTTTCCAAGTGTCTATTACATGCATGTAGGTTCCATATTGCCATTTTAGTCTATATTTAGCGGCCTGACTTGAAGAATGGTATAGTTCATCCTCATCATTCAGATGACAAATGCATACACACACACACACACACACACACACACACACACACACACACACGATTTCTTCAATAAATGAATAATCAAATAACAAAGATTTTCATGGGATATTACTGTGTGGGAATTCACTTTCACCAGGAAAACATGCATCTTTTGCAATCTCCCTAGAGTTGGATCAACATGAATTTTGCCTATATAGCTGATTCCAAATGGTCAAGGTAACAAAAGTTCTAAAGTATTTTTTGGTGTGTGCTGCTCAGAGCAAGGGTACCTGAGGAAAATTAGCATTATAGAACAAAAGTATTCTGTAGTGAAGGCAATTTGAGACACACAGTGTTAAACCTATGTAACTTTTGAGAGCCTTTGATAAACTAATGTACATTGAAAATGAGAAAGACTTTTTGTTGTTGTTGTTTTGTTTTGTTTTGTTTTTTGCCAGTCCTGGTCTTGAGCTCAGGGACTGAGCTCTGTCCTTGGGATTCTCAAGGCTAGAACTCTACCACTTGAGTCTCAGCACCACTTCTGGCTTTTTTCTATGTATGTGGTACCGAGGAATTGAACCCGGGTCTTCATGCATGCTAGGCAGGCATTCTACCACTAGGCCAAACTCCCAGCCCTGACAAATACTTTTTGTAGCATTTTTGCACACCTGTATGATGACAGAATACCTTGCTGTTGAGCATCTGATAAGGTGTTCATTCGCTGTTTGGAGGGTAGATTCCTTACTGCTGAACTTCCTTCCTCCTAGGGATGGAAAGAGCTAGTAAGCCATGAATAATAGGTCATTTGGGGCCATCTTATGTTGAGTTTTTAGCTGTCATCTGCAATATCACTGTGGCCTATCAACTAAAAGAAATGTTCCCTGTCACAATGTATTTTCTCTCATCACTGTGAACAAGTATAGACTTCCTTCCCACTGTCTGATCCTCCATGGCCTTTCCTAAGCCAGCTCTAAGACAGCCCTGGATTCTAATCCTAAAGACTCACTTAATGCCTTGGCTTTCAATCATCATGACTTGCTGTCACCATTGGGTACTCTACATTGACTATTTATTGGTGGTTGTTATTTTCAAGTACTTACATTCTTATTTGCTGTAAGACTTGGCTCCTGGGCTGTATTTTGAGAGAACTCTGCTTATGTACTCCCATTCTTCTCCACCTACCCTCAGCTGACTACTTGTTTTCGTCTCTCCATACGTTGTTTGCAGCTTCTCTCTAGATTAGTGTCATATTCTAGCCCCATCTTTGACCTTAACTTGTGGCTTGGCCCACATCTATGAAATAATATTGATCATTATGAAATATTGAGAGGAGGGCTGGAGATATGGCTCAGTGGTAAGAGCACGTGCCTGCCAGCAGAAGGGTTTGAGTTTGAACCCCAGTTCTGTCAAATCTAAATCTATATCTATATCTGCAGATATAGATACATAAAGGAATTCTCTCACCCCATGAAAAATCTGCCCAGCTCTAGAAGCGCATACCATGAAGACTAAGTTCTTTTGAAATACCTCATGCTTTTCAGTGGAGACCTGCAAGTCATTCTTGCAATGATGTCAGTAGAGACTTTCTCTATTTTTATTATTGCTTATCTACTACACAGCACTCCATAAACTCTGCTTATTTGCATTTTATTAAGGGTCACAAGCAGCTCTCTCCTTGTAAACCAGAGATTGTGATCAGCTTGCCATTTTATTTGATATTCTTTTGTTTTTTGTTATTTTTCTGCAAGAGAGCTAAAAGCCCAGCAGACAAAACCACCTTCAAATTAAAAGTGTATTGTTAATATTTCAGACCACACACACGTGGCTCTCCATGTGTCTTTGAGTTTGGCTACTGAAATGAGTGAGCATGATATTCTGAGGATGAGAAAATATGTCCAGCTCAGCCTGTTTTGCAGAACTGTTCCCAGAGGCAAATGTGGAATGGTTCTGTAGAAGGTTCCGTTGGAATCAGGTGTATTTTCGCCCCAAGGTCACTTTTTGCAAAGTCTTTGTCAATCAGTTTAATGAAAGATAAGTAGGTACCTGCCTTCAGCACCACCAAATAGCTTCAGTTCCAAAATTAAATATGTAGGGACATTGTGTGTGTGTGTGTGTGTGTGTGTGTGTGTGTGTGTGTGTGTGTGTGTGTGTGTGTGTGCCTGCACACACAAAGTTGAGGTCAGGAAACAAAATCCTCATTTAGTGATATGAGACAAAAATACCTAAGTGATTTACAAAATTGCCAAGGTTATTTGTCAATTAATAGGTAGGTGCCATTATAAGTAGACATCAGAAAGATACCTTTTTGCTGATTTTCACTAAGCTACATCAGGGCTGGGGGCGATTTGTCTACCATTTGGATCTTAATACTGTCTTTTGTGGGTCATACAAAATCATCCATCCAAGCAGACAAGAAGCATATGTCTTTCCCCCCCCATTATGTACCAAACGATTTTGAAGGTCTTCTAGAGCTGGACAGGAGTAGAGACCCTGTCTCATTACCCATCCTTGACCTTTACAAATGTATTTCATATTTTAAAGGAATATGATGGCTTTCCACTGAAGTAAACCAAATTCTAGGGCTGCTCTCGAAGGCAGCTCTTTGCATCTACTGTCCTAGTATGTTGAATCCATAGTCTAGGTACCTGATCCAATGTCAGGAGACCACATCTGGGGACAGTCTTGCTAGTAGACTCCAGGTGTGGTGCAGATTGTCACACAGAGACAGAGAGGAGGGGTGGACAGGATCGACTTAAACTAACATTTGTAACAGATCTATTCCTGAGGTAACACATTAATTCATTAGTAAGATCATCATTTATCATTCTCTGTTCATGAAGGTAGAGCGCCAGTCAGCTCTTAAAGGTCTCAGCCATTAGTACCTCTCCTGGCATGACATGTCAACACACCAGAGACAACAAACCACAGTAAAACCACAGAAATCTACCTAAGCCCATCAGAGCTTGCTTCTTAGGCAATCCCTTTCTCTACAAGATAAAAGATCACTCTTTTTTCAAGCCTGGATTGTGTGTGTATACTGCGCACAGTTCTGTTATAATTCAACTGATATCTCTCCATGCCTCTCTTCTTTCCTCTCATCCCATCTCCCTCCCTCCACCCTTCCCCACCCCAGATACATTCACACTGTCTCATCAGAGAGTCAAGAATAACTACTGTTACCCTTCAGTGGCTGGGTTCTTCCTCTCCATCTTGTCAAAGCTTACCCTTCTCTCCATGTCAAATTCACATCATGATGTGGCTTTTAAGCCCTCGAAGGGAGTTTTCTGATCACTTACTTACTCACGGCTCAATATACATTCTCAAAAAAAATTGTTGTTGTTGTTGAATGAATAGCAAATAATGAGATTTAAACACAGGCTAAGGAACCAGGAAAGCCTGGGCTATTGATGAAAATGGCAGACTAAGCCCTCTGCCCAAAGCAGCAAGACTTGCACAGAGCAGCTCTTTTTATTCATCTGTTCATTTCTTATTTTTTTTTTGCCAGTCCTGGGCTTGAGCTTAGGGCCTGAGCACTGTCCTTGGACTTTCTCAAGGCTAGAGCTCTACCCACTTGAGCCTCAGCACCACTTCCGGCTTTTTTCTATATGTGGTACTGAGGAATCGAACCCGGGTCTTCATGCATGCTAGGCAAGCACTTTAACCACTAGGCCAAACTCCCGGCCCTCATCTGTTCATTTCTTTGCTGTGTATTAAGCCCTGATTCTATACCACCATTCCACTAGGTTCTGTGCAAGATACAAAATTCCATCAAATTTGACTTCTGTTTTCTACAAACATATAGTCTCATAAAGGAAATTAGATATGCACATCAATAACTAGGACTCAAGGTTGAAAGCAATAAGAGCCAACCAAGAAAAACTAGTAGAGATGAGAAAAGGAAAGAGACCAATAGTGTTAAGAGGGAAGTCAAACAGGACTTTGTTTCATCACTTTGAGAACCACCAGATTGATGCCACATACATGTGACTGCCCTGCTGCAGAGTAGGGACCCAGTGTTCACACAGGTCAAGCTGAGGTGCTCTCCCCAGAGCAGGGAAGAGATGATGCCAGCCACAGAAGCCAGCAGAAAAGGTTTGCTGAGGGAAAAAAAATAACCAGAGTTCCTGGAGAATTTGGGTATTACCTCATCTGGCTATTTCAAGGTGAGAAGAATGACCAGAGAGCAACTCACTGCAAGCAAGCTGAAGTTCCATCAGAATCAGGACTAGGAAGAAAGCATTTTGATAGCATAAAACAACCTGTGCTTGCTTCCAAGGGCTCCCAAGACAAGACACTCCAACTGAGTTGGTTGGTATAAAATAATAGACTTCTACTAATTCACAATTCTAAGGGCTAGCAGTCCCAAATCAAGGGAGCCACCCTCCCCACATGGGGCAGGTCTTTCTAGCTTCCCATATTCCCCACTAGCTCCTTGGCTTTCAGATACATGACGCCAAATTCTGCTTCCATCTTCCAATGGTAAAACAATGGCCATCTTCACCACAAAGTACCAGTCGTAGTCCATGAGGAATTCACCCTACTCCAGAATGATTTCAGATAATTGTATCTATCACGGTCATGTTTCCAAACAAGATCACATTGTGAGATAGTAAGGGTGAGAAATTCAATATATTGTATTTGGCAGGACAATTCAGTCCATCACAGTATCTTTTCTAATCTTTGGTGGTCTCAGTCTTTTCATCTTCATAATCTACCAGGTATGAGGTAAGAGCTACTGTGGTTTTAATTTGCATTTTCCTGATGACTGGTGATGTGTCCTGATTTGTTTTATTTATCTTTGAGCTATCTATAAATTACTTATTTTATGAAGTGACTTTGATTTTTTTCTTATTCACTTTTTTTGTCTGTTTGGTGCTGATTTACAGCTAATGAATTATGCATATAATATCTTGAATTATACATGTTTTCACTGCTAAAAGTTCTCCTAATATCCTGTCTAAGAAATTTTGCCTATCCAACTGTTTCTTCAGATAGCCTCCTATATTTTCAACATTTTCTTTTTGGTGGTCATGGGGTAGGAACTCTGGGCCTGGGCGCTGTCCCTGAGCATTTCAGCTCAAGTTTAGCACTCTACCACTTGAGCCACAGTGCCACTTCCAGTTTTCTGGTGGTTAATTGGAGGTAAGAGTCTCATGGACTTTAGTGCCCAGACTGGCTTTAAATCTCGATCCTCTGGTCTCAGTCTCCTGAGTAGCTAGGATTACAGGTATGAGCCACCAGCACCCAACTATTTTCAACAAAATTTAACCCAAGGAGGGGCCAGGAGTTTGGCCTAGTGGTTGAGTGCTTGCCTAGCATGCACAAAGACCCGGGTTTGATTCCTCGGGACCACATACATAGAAAAAAGCCAGAAGTGGTGCTAAGGTTCAAGTGGTAGAGCTCTAACCTTGAGAAAGTACAAGGACAGTGCTCAGGCCCTGAGCTCAAGCCCAGGACTGGAAAAAAAAAATTAACCCAAGGAAGTGATGAATTTCTTTCAAATATTTTTCTTTATTTATTGAGATGATTATATTTACTCCTAGTACTTAGATAATATGGTGAATTATATTAATTAGTCATTGAGTACTAAATAATCTTGTATTCCTGGGATTAATATCCTCAACTATATTTCCCATTTTATATATTGCAAGTTGAACTCTTTGGTATTTTCCTATCTAATATGAGTTAAGGATATTAGTTTTTTTTCTTTTTCATTTGAGCAGAATTGGTAGGATTTAGTTATTTGGTAAATTTTTTCAAAATACTAATGGATTTCTTAATTGTATTCCCATTTGGCTTATTTTTGCTCTAGTCTTTCTCTCTTTTATATGGTCTGCATTTAATTTACTGTCCTTTACTAATACCTCACATTTAAGTCTCAGATTGTTGATTTTAAGCCAGTGTCCTGATCTAACATGTGCATGCAAAGCTTTCCTCTAATCACGGTTTACTGTCTCCTACACATTTTATGTCTTTTTAAAATTTCAAATACTTTGCATCTTGTGATTGCCTGATTGACTGGTTGATTTATCCTCAGCAGTACTGGAGTTTGAAGTCACGATCATGTGCTTGTACAGTTGGTACTCTACCACTTGAGCCAGCCATGTTTTCTAATAGTTTATTTTGGAGACGGAGTTCAATGAACTTTTCTATTCAGGGTTAGTCTTGAACCTCCATCATCTAGAACTCAGCTTCTTGAGTAGCTAGGATAAAAGGCAAGAAACATTGGCACATAGCTATAATTAATATTCCTCACAGCTGTAGAGTCAAGTCAGTTTATACAGACATATATATATATATATATACCAATAATTGGATTTAACTCAAAATCTCATGCTTGATAGGCACTCTACTACTGGAGCCATGTCTCTAGCCTATCTTTCAATGGTTGTGAACTATAACCCTCTGTATGTATAACCATTCTGATTTCTGGATAGCTAGAATTACTGGTATGACCCACCAACACCTATCGTGACCTTTAAAAAAAATCTACTTCTTTCTTTTGTTTTTTTGCTGGTACTGAAGCTTGAACTCAGACCAGGGCTCTGTCCCTGGGCTGTTTTGCCCAAGGCTAGCGCTCTACCACTTGAGTCACAGCTCCACTTTCAGCTTTTAGGTAAAAGTCTTATGGGCATTTCTGCCAAGACTGGCTTTGAACCTCAATCTTCAGATGTCAGTCTCCTAAGTAGTTAGGATTACAGGCCTGGCGCCATTTTATTTTTATTAGTGTACGTTAATAGTAGAAGGTTTCATGATAATAACGCCATAGAGACAAACAGTATGCACTTTCTACAAGCCTATATCCGCTATTATATCCCTTTAACACCTCTTCTTCCTCCTCCCGTTTTCTAACACTACCAAGTGGATACAATCTCCCTTTTATACTTCTGTGCCTTGTGGCATCATTATAATTACTATCTTTTCAGATCTAGATTCCACATATGAACAAAAACTTACTATGTGGGCTTTTTTTGAGTGTGGCTTATTTCACTCAACATGTGATATCTAGCTCCATCTGTTTTTCTGCAAGCAGCATACTTTTACTCTTCTTTATAACTGATATTTCATTGGGTGTGTATATGACATTTTCTTTGTTCCTCTGATGAGCTGAGTACTTAGATTGACCTTCAGCTTGGCCATGGTGAACAGGGCTGTAACAAACATGGGTTGCATATTATCTATTTTGCATATTGATTTACATTCCTTTGGCTGTATGCTCAAGAATGACATAGCAGTGACAATAGGGCAGGATAATTTTTTAATACCCTCCATACTGATTTCTGTAATTTCCAGTCCCATCAACAATGTATGAAAGTTCCTTTTGAACTCCCCACCCCCTCCCTGTTTATCCTCCCCAGCATTTGCTGTTGTTTTCTTGATTGGAGTGAGATGGAATCTCAGTGTAGTTTCAGTTAACATTTCCTTTGTGGCTATGGATGGTGAACATGTTTCTATGTGTTCACTAGCCAAATGTCTAGAAGGGAAGTTCAAATGCACTTCTTTTGAGAACTCTGTTCTATTCATTTATCCATTTATTAATTGGATTATTTGTTCTTTGGCTGTTTAATCTTTTGAGCTGTTTATACATTCTTGGCATTAATCCTTTATCCAAGGAATATTCCAAATGGACTAGCTGGCAAAGACTCTCCTCCATTCTATAGACGGTCTCTTGATTCTGGCAATTGTTTCTTTTGATATGTGGGAGTTTTTAATTTGTTGTGATACCATCTGTCAATTCTTGCTCTTGTTTCTTGAGCAACTAGAGACTTACTCAGCAAATAATTGCCTGTGCCTTTTTATTTAAGTGTTTTTATGTTCTGTTGTAGTAGTTTTGAAGTTTTGGGTCTTACATTCAGATCTTTCATCTATTTTTAATTTTTTATAAGAGATGTAAGATAGGGATCTAATTTCAGTTTTCTTTATGTAGACATTCAGATTTCCAACACCATTATTGAAGAGGATGTCTTTTCTACAATGGATATTGTTGGCTGCTTTGTCAAAAATCAGATGGTTGTAATTGTGTGGCTTTATTTATGGATTCGTATTTTGTTCCATTGGTTTTCTTGTCTGTTTTTTTTGTGTCAATGCCATACTGTTTTTGTTACTATGTCTCTGTAGTATAATTTAAAGTCCAATATTATGATACCTCTGGTGTTGCTCTTTTGCACAGGATAATTTTTGCTGTAGTAGGTCTTTTATGCTTCTATATAAATTTTTAGATTGACTTTTCTATTTCTGTGAAGAATGACATCAGGATTATTAAAATTTATTTCTTTTGCCATTTCTAGGACTTGAACTCAGGGCCTGGGCACTGTCTCTGTATTTGTTATTTTATTCAAGGTTAGCATTCTACTTGAGTCACAGTTTTACTCACAGATTTTTTTAATTGTCAGGGTAATGTATAGAGGGGTTACAGTTGTATTCACCAGATAGTAGGACATTACTTCTTACACATTGATACCCCTTCTCATGATTTTGTCCCCATTTCCTTCACCTAACCCCTCCCAATCATCTTGTTTTCCCCCTTTCCCGTTCCTATTTCAAATAAACAAATAAATGTATACACAATATACCAGCTCACAGATTTTTTTCAGTGTGTAGCCAAATGGGAATAAGGATCTCATGGACTTTCCTACATGGGCTGGCTTTGAACCTCAATCCTCATATCTCAGTCCCACGTTCATGAAGCACCTGATCATGGTGACATTGGGGTTTTGATGGGCATTTTACTGAGTCTTTAGATTGTATTGGGTAGTACAGTCATTTGTCTAATATTTATTCTCCCAGTCAATCAACAGAGAGATCTTTTCATCCTCTAGTGTTTTCTTCTATTTTTTCCAAGTCTTATAATTTTCATTTACAGAGGTCTTTCACTTGTTTATTTAAGTTTATTTATAGATATTGCTTTTAGACTATTATGAATAGAATTGTTTTCCTGATTTCTTTCTCATCCTGATTATTGTTGGTATCAAAAGTGCGACTGATTTTATTTGTTAATTTTTTATCCTGCTACAAGGCTGAAGTTGTTTTCAGATTTAGGAGAATGTTTGCTTTTGATGGACTCTTCAACTTCTCTAAGTATATGATCATACCATCTGCAAATAGGGAAAATTGCACTTTTTCCCTATTTTGGATCCCTTTTACCTCATTCTCTTGCTATGATGCTCTGGCTAGAAATGCTATTACCCAATTAAATAAGAGTGGAGAGAGTGGGCTTGAGCTCAGGACCTGAGCACTGTCCTTGGACTTTCTCAAGGCTAGAGCTCTACCACTTGAACCTCAGCACCACTTCTGGTTTTTTCTATGTATGTGGTACCGATGAATTGAACCCAGGTCATGCACGCTAGGCAAGCACTCAACCACTAGGCCAAACTCCTGGCCCCCATCCATGTGTTGTTGTTCTTATCTTTTGAGGAAAGTATTTCAGATTTTCCCATTTAGTACATTGTTGGCTGTAGATTGGTCTAATATAGCCTTTACTATATTGAGCGGGTAAGATGTAGCTATTAAAGTCTCTCAGTATTATTATTTGGGATTTCATCTGTTTTTGTACATTCACTAGTGCTTGTTTAGTGATATCGGTTCACTGACATTGGCACATATAAATTAGTTATTGTTATCTCCTTTTGATACATTGTTTCATTTGTTAATACAAAATTACTCCTTGTCATCAAGGCCAATGATGACAACAATCTTTACAACCATTACCAGAGTTCAAAGCGGGAGCAAACATGGCTGCAATGTCTCAGATAGATCCTGCCCTTATATCTATTGCTTTCTGGGGCATGGTACTACAAAGGACATGCTTTAGCTCTTCAGACCCACTCCATCAAAGAAAATAAGAGCCAGGCACCCGTGGCTCAAGACTGTAATCCAGATACTCAGAAGGCTGACACCTGAGGATCAAAATTCAAAGCCAGCCCAGGCAAGAAAGTTTGTGAGGTTCTTTTATTTATTTGTTTGTTTGTTTGTTTGTTTTTGCCACTCAGGGCCTGAGCACTGTCCTTGGGCTTTCCTCAAAGCTTTTGCTCTACCCGTTGAGCCAAAGCACCATTTCTGGCTTTCCCCCACCCCTACATATGTGGTACAGAAGAATTGAATCCAGTTCTTCATGCATGCTAAGCAAGCACTCTAAGACTAGGCAAAACTCCAGGCCCCAAGTTAGTGAGAATCTTATCTCTGATTAACAACCAAGAAGTTGGAAGTAGAGCTGGGGCTAAAATGGTAGAATACTAGCCTTGAAGGAGAGGAAAAAAAGGTAAGGGACAATGCTCAGGCCCTGAATTCAAGCCCCAGTACCAGCACATACAAAGAAAGGAAAGAAGGAAGAAAGAGAGGGAGGGAAGGAGGGAAGAAGGGAGGAAGGGAGAGAAAGAAAAAAATAGGATAGTAGAACTGTACAAGATCTTCTCTCCTTCCTTAGCCTTTAGCATAAGAAAGTAAAAATGCCCATATAGAATGAAAAGGCAAGTGTCATTTTTTACAAGATTTTCTTAGTGTGTTAGTGCACTTCTGGTCGAAACCTTAGAGGCTTTCTGTGAGTGAAAACAACTCATTCTCTTAGTCTGTGCTTGGGCATATGTTTTCCTTTTACGTGGTCAGTTAAGAATTCTAAGAGGATGTATAAGATCTGGTACCCTGTGTCACAAAGCTTGCAAGGACCTGTATAAAATTCTTACAAGACCATCAGGTCTGAATTCAGGTGGTAGGCATTGTCTAGCCATTTTTTTTTGTCAGTATTGGGGCTTGAACTCAGGGCCTGAGAGCTAGCCCTGAGCTCTTTTTGCTCAAGACTAGCAATCTACCACTTTGAGCTACAGTGCCACTTCTAGTTTTCTGGTGATTGATTGTAGATGAAAGTCTCACAGACTTTCCTGCTATGGCTGGCTTTATATCACAATCAGATTGCAGCCTCCTGAGTTGGTGGGATTACAGGCATGAGCCACTAGCTCCCAGCTCATAGCCAGACTCTGTATATTCATAGGGTACTTAATCCATACTCTGGCCCTGTTACTGCCTCTTTGCTGCCCTCTGAAGCTGCTGTACTCACAGAGCCTCAGGAGACGTTGTCTCCATTACTGCTCTCCTCCTTTGGATACTCATTCCATCAATGATTCTCACGGTTCTCACCACCTTTGTCATCAGAAATATCTTCTTGGCCATTGTACTTCTCAGAAAGAATATTCTCAATCAGCCTTGCACTGGCTATTGGTGTAGTAGATGTCATACACATAAGCATCATGCTTTACCACCCTCCTCCAGAGCCTGACCCCTGGTCCATCCTCAGATACGGTAAACCATGCATGGATCAACTCTCCAGAATGCAAAAGGTCACGTCTAGATTAGAAATGTCTTTTGCAGTGGTCCCTCCATCTCCTTCTTGTGAATCAGATTCAATCGCTGGAAGCCTGCGTCTCCAGCAGCTGGATTCCATGTGTGTAGTCAGACTTCAGGCTACTAGAAGTTCCTGAAGACTGGAAACTAGAGACTACCTCCTAGCAGCTTCTTTCCCAGACTTCAAGATCTGATGTACAGAGGTCATTGCAGTAAGTTTCTGGTTGCAGGCTAGGCATGGGGCAACTGGACTGGCCTCTCCTGTGAGTGCACAGTGGCCACCAGCTTTATTAGATAGCACTCTTTGCTTCTCTTTCCAAACCCACTAACATCTTCTGGGAAGCCAACCAAACTTTGGCACTCAGGAGGCATTTAGAAGCCAGCACAAGAGCCTGGGCAGTATTGCCTCACCAGAGCAGGAGTTCTGCCCGCCTCCATGCTGCCATAGGAACACTGACCAATCTTCTTTAACTTCCATCCAGTCATCGCCAGTATTTTATTTTTTGGTCTTAAAGTTTCGACTGTTCTTTTATAGTTTCTATTTATTGTCTGCAATTTCCTCTCCGACTACCCATTCTGCTCGCTCATTTTTTTTCTTTTGCCCCTCCCTCCCTCCCTCCCTCCCCCCCCCCCCCCCCCCCCCGCCTCTCTCTCTCCTTAAAAGAATCCTCGTCCTAATGCATCTGGAGCACCTGCAAGTCTACTTCTCTTGTTTTCTCTTAGACACTTGCATATTTCCCTGCTTCTTCAAATACCCAGTAATGTTTAATTTTATCTTGGCTATTGTGGAAGATACCTGATAGAAATTACATACTTCTTGTCTCTTTACATTTGAGAAACCTGAGCTGGTACTGGCAAGCAGTGAAGTTAGTGATGAATCACTTTAATTTGAATGGAAGTTTGTTCCAGGTTTTCTTACAGTGGATTTGTTTATATGTTTGCTTTAAATTCTAGATTGGTGTCTGTCATTCGGGGTTTACTCAAAAGAGCAGTGTTTCTGAGGTTTTAGTGAGAAGTGTAAAATGTTTTCTCAGCCCTTCTTTGTTGGCAGGACTTTAATTTTAATTTTTCTCCCCAGCTCTATGCAGCTATTAAAACTTACCTTGAAGCTTTTATTTCTTTCTGAACTCCTTTGACTCTTACCTGATATATTTGTAGGTTTTTGGAATCACTAAAGGATTCTATGGAAATTTGAATAGTAAATGACTATTCTATTAATAAAACATTATTCCTTTTAAAGTTATGTACCTCATCAATCAAGATAGATTGTTCATCTCTAGTGAACAAAACTCAGTTGTATGTCTTGAACTAGCATATCTCAAATGATAACTAGTGTTAACTCTAGACTCTGGTTTTATTTTTCTTAAAGAAATATATCTATCACAGCAATTTCTTTTACTTCAGCCATACTTAAGATGGGGCTAATTAAAGTATAGCAAGTTGCCAGGCACTGGTGACTTATATCCTGCAATCCTAGCTACTCAGGAAGTTAAGATCTAAGGACTGTGGTTTGAAGCCACCCCAGGCAGGAAACTCCATGAGACTCTTACCTCCAATTAACCACCAGAAAACTGGAAGTAGTGCTGTGACTCAAAGTGATAGAGTGCTAACCTTGGGTGAAAAAAAACTCAAAACAATACCCAGGCCCTGAGTTCAAGCTCTATGACCAACAAAAATAAACAAACAGGGCAGGGAGTTTGGCCTAGTGAGACAGTGCTTGCCTAGTCGTATGACCGAAGACCTGGGCTCAGTACCACATATATAGAAAAAAGCCAGGAACAGTGCTGAGGCTCAAGTGGTAGAGCTCTAGCCTTGAGAAAGTCCAAGGACAGTGCTCAGGCCCTGAGCTCAAGGCCCAGGACTGGAAAAATAAATAAATAAATAAGGCTAGTCAATCCAAATAAAGCAATTAAAAATAATAGTACAATTGATACCTGGATCTTGAGAGGCTCTCTGAGGGAGTGTATGAGTCACAATTATTAGGGAAAAGGATGGATACACAGACAAATGAGAGGTTAGATCATGCCTATAAGTACAAAACTAATTTATGTTAAAGGGAAGAATTAATGTATGATATTACTTGAAAAACAACACACAAATAAGATAAAGAAGTTTTAACTTACTCACAGAGAACATATTCCAAGACTTTTAGTGGATACTTAAAGGCATATTTTTGTTGTTGTTGTTTTTGGTCACTGGGGTTGAACTCAGAGCCTGGCCACTGTCCCTGAGCTTGTCATTCAAGGCTAGCACTCTACGACTTTGAGTCACAGCACCACTTCCAGTTTCCTCAAGGTTAATTGGAGAGAAGGGTCTCACCCACTTTCCTACCCAGGGCTGATCCTCAGATCTCAGCTTTCTAAATAGTTAAGATTATAGGCCTGAGCCACCAGTGTCTGGCTTCCATAGATACTTTTGAACCTGTTATTACTTATATTTTTTCCTTATGTGTACATTTTTATGATAAAATAGTCATATACCTACTATAAGTCATAAATCCAACCTATAAATTATACAAAGCAAGAGTAACAATACATATTAAAATAGAACTTTTATAACAATGTACTGTAATAAGGATTCTATAAGTAGATCTGTATCTCTCTGCCTCTTTTAAAGCATCTTATTGTTTCTCATCTTCTTATAGTAGGAATAGCAAATAAGACAATGTCTATATGATAACATGAAGTGAGGTGAATGATGTAGACACTTGGATGTGGCATTAGGCTATTGCATAACAATACTTCAACAGTGGAATGCCACAGCAGTGATAATTGGCATAACTATTGAGTAATGACAAATGAGTGGCTAATCACTACAGTATGGTTATCTTGGACAAAGGGAGGATTCATTGCCAGTGAGATGGGACAGTCAGCTTGTGACTTCATCTTGCTATTCAAAACAGTATACAATTTCACATTTATGAATTGCTTACTTCTAGAATTTTTCATTTAATAGTTTTATACTGTGGTTGATCATTAGTAACTAAAACTACAAAGAATAAAGCTGATGATAAGGAAGAACTATGGCAATCTGATTTTTGTTCCTATTAAAAATTGCCTATAGGCAGGCACCAGTATCTCATGCCTGTAATCCTACCTACTTATGAGGCTGAAATCTGGGGGATTACAGTTCAAAACCAGCCAGGACAGAAAAGTCACAAGACTCTTATCTCCAATTAACCAACAAAAAGCCAAAAGTAAAGCTATGGTTCAAGCAATAGAGTACTAATCTTCAGCTTTAAAAGCTCAAGGACAGTGCTCAACTCCTAGGACTGGTGTGCATGTGCATACATACACACACACACACACACACACACACACACACACACATGCACACTTACCTTTGGTGCTGAATTAATGAGTTTTGGTCTTCTAAAAAGACAGCCCACTCACCAGCACTGAGGAATAACAGAGCTGCTAATTAAACTACTGTAATTTCATACAGTAACTAATATGGCCATTAAGTGTTTATACCTTAAGATGAGTTGAAAACTAGGGTTAGCAACTGGTTCCCAAGCAAGCTTATATCATTTTTTTTTCAACCTGAATCATTCATTCCTTCTTAACCCTCTTTCCTCTGCTTGTAAAAGGCATTCCCCCACACCAGACCCAGGAAAGGTGGCAGAGATTCACATGCCATGATTGTCCAAATGCAAATCCATGACAACCTGAATCCCCATTGAATGCTTGAGTCACTGTTAATGAATCAGTACATTCATAATTGGAAAATGAGCCTTTTCTCCCACCCTCTGACTTGCTGATATCTCTCATTAGCTGGTGCTTCTGAGAATGTCTGTGATAAGCATCTGAAGCCAAAGTTGGATGGAGAAATATTCTAATCCTATTGATAGGAAAAGAAAAGGGAAAGAGCTAGGGGGTTCTCACCCACTTTATGGAATTTTAATTAAGCTGCAATTTTGTTGTTTGCTATACAGGCAGGGGGAGTACACAAGCAGCTGCATTTTTACATATTGAGTGGCTATAAATAGAAGAATTAATATAGGAAAGATTAAAAAGCTATGTGGATAATGGGTGTCTGTTACCTCTTGGAACACCATTATGTCTTTATTAAAGAATGCCAGTCTGTTTACCTGCTTATATGAGATTTAATTTTCTAAGCAAGAAAGATTGGAACCACAATTCTGAGCCCTGGGGACATGTAGAAGAACTTTACTTTTAATTCTCACCTATAATTCTTTGTGAGCTATAACTAATGATCCAGCAGTTGCATTTTTTTCCTTAAAATAAAACTTTTAAGAATAATTTTCTTAAAAGTAGCTACACTTTCAGGAGAGTCGTTGGCATGTAATTGTAAACAAATATTTATGGGATAAGTGCAAAGCTGTTTTTTAATGTTTATTTCTTGTGGTCCATTGGAAACAACCTTCATTCATCTGCTTTGCTGAAGAGGTGACCACTCTTCTCAATCTTGTCACCTTAGAGTATTTCAGAAGAGCCAGCTCTGTCCCATTTCTGTCCACTGAAGTCTGGTTACACAGGGTAGTGATTATGTCCCTAGTTGAAATCCACACTAATTTCTTTATCAAATAGTTCTTCAGTTTCAATCTCATTTTCCAAAACACAAGCATTTTCTCTAAGAACAATGTCCTCTCTCTCTCTCTCTCTCTCTCTCTCTCTCTCTCTCTCTCTCTCTCTCTCTCTCTCTCTCTCTCTCTCTCTCTCTCTCCTTTCTCCCCTTCTGTCTTCCTCCCTCTCTTTGCCCCCTCCTTTGCCCCTTTTTCTCTTTCCCTTTTCTCCTTGCCTCTTCACGTCTCCCTTCCCTTTCTCTCTCCCCTTCTCCTGCCTCTTCTCTGTCTCACTCATTCTCAACCCTCTCTTCAAGATAGGCTGAGAATTTTCCCAATCTTTTAAATTCCAGGACCCTTGGGTTTAGTAATTCCATCTTGATTTGGTTTCTTTTCTCTCCTGTAAGTAGCCAGAAGGAACCAAGCCAATCCTTCAACACTTTGCTGAGAAATGTTCACTACTAAATACATAATTTCATCACTTGTAAGCTCCACTTCCACAAAATACAAGTGTAGTTTACCTGAATTCTTTCAACTTTACACCAAGGATTATTTTTTCTTCATTTTCTGCCAGAATTGCCATTAATGACTATGTTTCTAGAGTGCATCTCAACAGTCTCCTACCCATTAACTAGTTCCAAAGCTGCTTTCAGGTGTTTGCTACAGCGTATGCCATTGCTTACTATCAATATCCACCTGTCAGCTTGAGCTCTGCCATAGTAAAATCCCACAGACTAGGGGCTAACACAGCAGAAATTGTTACCAGAGTTCAAAAAAGTGGGAAGTCTAACATCAAGTTGTTAGACAGTTCAGATTCCTGAAGACTGCTGTGTTTTCACTGTGTCAAAGAGTTTAAGGAGAAACGGGGGGGGGGGAGAGGAAGAGGAGGAAGGAGGAAGGGAGAGGAAAGAAAGGGGGGAGGGGAGAGAGGTGATTTTGTATCTCAGAGGTTTGTATCTCTGATAATGATTTCATTTAATCCTCCTATAAGCACTAATGTAGTAATTTTCTACCCCTAATTTATGAGTGAATAATCTGAGGCTTGGAAGCCAGACACCAATGGCTTATGACTATAATCCTAGCTATTGAGGAGGCTGAGATTTGAGGACTGTCCATCAACAGACTCAGCTTCAATTAACCAGCAAAAATTCTAGACTATTGGCACTGCTAATACAATGCCAGCAGAAAGAGCAAAGCATTATGAGGCCCTGATTCAAGCCCCGGTTCTTGCACACACACACACACACACACACACACACACACCACCACCACCACCACCACCACTACCACCACCAACAACAACAATAACAACAGAACAAATGTTGAGGCTTGAAGAGCTATGATTTATTCATGGTCACTTCACTGATGGGTTTCACACCCAAGTCTTTCTCACTCACACAAATGACTATGCTGCATGATTTCAGAACAAGACAAAAAATTAGTGGTGGGAGAGTGGGGATATCACGCAGGAAACTCTTGAATTCCATGGTAAGACATTAGAAAGTATCTGATAAGAAAAAAGAACAGTTAGAAGTGAAAAGAAGAAAAAGAAAAAGGAACAGTTTATAAGTCCCTTCTCCTTGTGTTCTCATATTCCCCTAATATCTACAAGACAACAAAGGTCTATCTTCCAACAGGCTTGTTTTGCCAAGAACTCCCTGCCCCAAAATACTTCATTTCTTCCTTCCAGGCATGAAAATACTTTTCGTCATATATAAAACATGGACATTGAAGAGCAGACAGGTGTGATTTAACAGAGTCTATTTTATCTCCCAGTGAAGAAATGTAATTCCTATCTTCATGTCTCCATGGACATGTCCAAAGGTAAAAAGAAACCAGAACTGCAGGGAATACTTGTGACTATCTGGCCACAGTGGAAATGCCAACCTTAAGAGCCTGTCTGGGGTGATTACATACATTCATTTTCTGTGACAATATTTCTCATAGACGAAAATAAAGGCTTTATCTTTGCATTTTTATGGAAGTATAATTAAATTTTTAGTTCATTTGCTTCTCAAAGAGAACCAAAACTTGCATATGATAAAGATGTTTATATAAACAAATATGAGAACTCTTTTCTTGTTTGAGACTGGGACTTACACACAGTATCTGAGGCTTGTTTTCAATCATTGGCTGGCACTCTGACCTGAGCCATGCCTCTAACCATGAGATGTTTCAATATATGAACAATACATTTGAAATAGTAAAAACAAACAGAAAAATCACATGTATTCATTGATTTCAGTATTATAAAATGTAAAAGCCTTTTTATGAGATTCAGGAGAAAATAGGGATGCTAATGATTGGGCTTTTAAAATATTTGTGGCTTTTTTTTGCTTGGGAAGTTAATATAAACATCTGTAGAATAGAAAAGAGTATTTCCAAATTGAGATAATCATTTTAGCCAGTTACAACTTTTCCTTGGCTCATAATAAAAAAGAAAGTTAAATTAGTTTTGTTCTCAAGACATGGAAAGACAAATTGTTTGTTTTTCAAATGGAAATCTCCATACAAGGCATGTTTTTGAAAGCATTTACTGACTATACTTTATTTAAAGTTTGATGGATTTAAAAGAACAATATTATGCAAATCTTTGCTACAGGCTGCCACATCAACCAGTTTACTGAAACCCCATGGCAGTTTAAATCCTATCAAATAGTGGCAATCTTAAAAAGTACTAAAGTCTAGTTTTTAAAAAACGTTCCAATGGTTGTTCCAGAATTTTGTGAAAATTTAAACCATGTGATAGGAAATTATGAAGACTCTGAAGACCTTTCCAAGACTGGAAAACAAAAGCAGACTTCTAATTTCTTCAAGTATCCTTAATTAGCCACTAGTTACAAACTGCTTAACAATAACAGACTCTATAATCTCATTGTAAACTTCGTTTGCAATGACTATGGCATGTTCCTTTCATGTTTCACAGTTTTAAGACATTACTATATGTGTGGAATGTTTCATAGACTGAGGGACAGAATCTATTTTAATATTAAAACTATGTTTATCTCTTACAACTTATGGATCATCTTTAATCTGGATTCAGATAGATTGATTCATATGCATCCTTTTTCTTTTCTTGATATCATACATGAATATAGAGCATTATTCCTTAATTGTCAAATACTATAGAAGCAAATTTACAAATTGAAATTGAAATTCTTTTTCTAGTGATTCTTCTAGGAATATAGATTTACTTTCTCTCTAATTTATATCCTTTTTTTGGGGGGGGGAGCCACTCCTAGGCTTGAGCTCAGGGCCTGAGCACTGTCTTTGGGCTTTCTCAAGGCTAGAGCTCTACCACTTGAGCCTCAGCATCACTTCCAGCTTTTTTCTATGCATGTGGTACCAAGGAATTGAACCTGGGTCTACATGCATGCTGAGGCAAGTACTCTACCTGCTAGGCTAAACCCCCGGCCCCATATCCTCCTATTATAAAAATACAGATAACAGTGGGCTGGGACCTGGGTTTGATTCCTCGGTACCACGTATATAGAAAAAAAGCCGAAAGTGGTGCTGAGGCGCAAGTGGTAGAGCTCTAGCCTTGAGAAATTTTCAATATCCACTTTCGGATCTACAAGGACTTAGAGACAGCAGAAAGCCTCTCGATGAAAAGGTTCATCTCAAACTTGAAAGTTCCTCTAACGTTAAAAAAATTACTGTGAAATCCTCTATTGCTCTTGGTAAGTTTGTACATAGAGAAAATGAAATCACTATTTTAATCTTTCTGGAAATAGCTCTTGAAAAGGATAGCTCTTGAACCATGGAAAGATGCTGAAATACATTCAGAATTCTAAGATGACAAGACAACTATTAGCTAAAACTCTGAATTCATGTTTCTTAAAAATTTAAATATATGTAAAAGTAAGCCCAATATTTAAGTAATCATATAAATTACATTAGAACTATTAAAACTAAATACCATTCATGAAAATGTATCCACATATAAGACTCTTTTGAATTAAGATATTTATTAAAATTCTTCCTTTGTTTCCCTGAAATTTTATTGCTGATTAAATTTATTTGAAACTCCCAACTACAGTATTATTCTTTAGAAAAATATAAACTTTTTTGATATTTTTATTGTAATTAATAAAAGGGTTACATGATATTTGCCAGATAGAAGGCGCATTAATTCACATATATTGATACCCTTTCACATGTCTTGATCCCCATTACCCACCCAGTCCACCCCCCATCTTGTTTTCCCCCCCTTCCCTATCCAATTTCAAATAGCCAAATACAAATACATCCGTTATATCAGATAACAAAGTGAGATACTGTAACAATATGAGATAACCAAGGGACAGCAAAAGAGATAAGAGATAACATAGTACATTAAGAACAACAATCATTCATTATATGGCTTTTGTTTCTATATCCTAGAGGTCCTTTCATTTAGCTTCATACTATATGGCCTTATGTATCTAGGTTTTGCTCTATTGCAAATCACTGCTATGAGAGCCCAAGGTTTCTACTGATTATGACAAATGAGGGAAACCATTGAGCCTAAGTTCCTTTGAGTCTGGC
Source organism: Megascapheus bottae (assembly GCF_031878675.1). NCBI lineage: Eukaryota > Metazoa > Chordata > Mammalia > Rodentia > Geomyidae > Megascapheus > Megascapheus bottae. The sequence goes on along the minus strand of NC_143514.1, from coordinate 41,512,861 downwards.
TTACTTCACTTAATATGATTTTTTCTAAGTCTTTCTATTTCCTAACAAATGGAGCAATGTCATTTTTTCTGACAGCAGCATAGAATTCCACTGTGTACAAATACCACATCTTGTTGATCCATTCATCAAATGGGGGACATCTAGGTTGGTTCCATATCTTTGCTATGGTAAATAGTGCTGCAATGAACATTGTTGTGCTAGTGGATTTAGTATGTCCTTGTTTCTGGATGGTTGGGTAAATGCCAAGTAGTGGAATTACTGGGTCATAGGGGAGCTCTATGTTTAGCCTTTTGAGGCACTGGCATACTGCTTTCCATAGTGGTTGAACTATGGAGTTTGCACTCCCACCAACAGTGTAGTAGTGATCCCTCCTGGCTACATCCCCTCCAGCATCTGTTGTTATTAGTTTTCCTGATCCTGGACATTCTAACTGGAGTGAGGTGGAATCTTAGAGTTGTTTTGATTTGCATTTCTTTTATGACCAGAGATGTTGAGCATTCCTTCATGTGTCTATAGGCCATTTTTGTTTCTTCTTCAGAAAAGACTCTTTAAAGTCTTTGGCCCATTTTTTAATGGGATTGATGTTACTTTGGAGATTAGTTTTGGAGTGATTCAATTTTTTGATTTGTTGATATATTTTAGATATGAGGCCTTTGTCTGTTGTATGGTTGGTGAAGATCTTCTCCCACTTTGTAGGCTTCCTAATTAGTTTACTAGCTATGTCCTTTGCCATACAAAAGCTCCACAGTTTAATGCAGTTCCACTTATCCAGCCTTTCTCTGATTTGTTGTGATTCTTGGTCCTAATTAAGAAAGTTTCGACCTGTGCCATGAGGTCTAGTGTATCTCCTATTCCTTCTTGTAAAGTTTTCAGTGTGTCAGCTTTTACCTCAACGTCTTTGATCCATTTGGAGTTAATTCTAGTGCAAGGTGACAAAGAAGGATCCAACTTTAGTTTTCTGCAGGTGCTTAACCAGTTCTGCCAGCACAACTTGTTAAAGAGGCTATCTTTCTTCCATCCTATTTTTTTGGCTCTCTTGTCAAAGATTAGGTGGCCATAGGTCTGTGGTTTAATATCTGGGTCCTCAGTTCTATTCCATTGGTCTTCAGGCCTGTTCTTGTGCCAGTACCAAGCTGTTTTAATAATTATAGCTCTGTAATAGAGTCTAAAGTTTGGTATTGAAATTCCTCCTGCGCTGTTCTTTCTGCTAAGAAGTGCTTTTGCTATACGGGGTCTTTTATTATTCCATATGAAATTTTGGATTGCCTCTTCTATTTCTTTAAAGAATGACATTGGGATATTGATGGGTATTGGGTTGAATTTGTAGATAGCCCTTGGCAAGATTGTCATTTTCATGATGTTGATTCTTCCAATCCAGGAGCATGGGAGGTTTTTCCATTTCCTCAGTTCTGCTTTAATTTCCTTTTTCAGGGTTTGAAGCCAGTATAACCCTCATCCCCAAACCAGACAGAGATTCATCAAAGAAAGAGAACATCAATGCAAAACTTCTCAACACAATACTGGCCAACAGTCTACAACAACTCATCAGAAAAATTATACACTATGATCAAACAGGATTCATCACAGGGAGGCAAAGCTGGTTCAACATACGCAAATCAATTAATATAATTCAACACATCAACAGGAGCAAGGACAAAAAAATCACATGATTGTCTCAATAGATGCATAAAAGGCATTTGACAAGATCCAACACCCCTTTATGTTAAAAGCTCTGGAGAAACTAGGAATCCATGGAACATTCCTCAATGTAATAAAGGCTGTGTATGACAAACCCACAGCTAGTATTATACTTAATGGCGAAAAGCTAAAGCCATTCCCTCTAAAATCAGGAACGAGACAAGGATGCTCACTCTCTCCACTCCTCTTTAACATAGTATTAGAATTCCTAGCCAGTGTAATAAGGCAAGAAGCAAGCATAAAGGGGATCCAAACAGGGAAAGAGGAAGTGAAACTTTCCCTCTTTGCAGATGACATGATTCTGTATTTAAAGAATCCTATAGACTGCACTCCCAAGCTCCTTGAGCTGATTCAAAACGTTGGAAGGGTAGCAGGGTATAAAATTAACCCTCAAAAATCAACTGCCTTCCTCTATGCCAACAGTGAAAGGAATGAGGCAACAATCAGGAAAGCAACTCCTTTTGCAATAGCCTCAAAGAAAAGAAAGTACCTAGGAATTACCTTAACTAAGAATGTAAAGGACCTTTTTGATGAAAAAAATATAAACTTAATTGTAATTATCACCCTTAAAACTAAATTTCCATGAATATAAAGTACTTTAATCTGCCCCCACAATATGTTATGTGGAGCAAGTTCATTGAGTATTTTTATAACATGAAATAATATTCTCTCAACATTAGTCAATGGTCTATTTAACTCTAAAATGAGAGCTGTACAATGAGAAGAAAGTATTAAATGAAACAGTTCACACAGTAGTGTGTAAAATGGTGTCTAACAAAATGAAAGGTAGTTGTTGCTACATTATCAGTTCATTACACAGACTATATGGGAGCATCACCTTCCCTGTTCACTATTACCTGAGCTCATTCATTTCCTTATCTCTGGAGCTTGCTTATGAATAGTAAGCAGAGAGAATGGACTTCCTTCTCTATCTCTAATTTATCTAATCCTGCTCAGAATTCCAGCCTCCTCTCAAATGCCTGCTCTTTTTGAAATTTTTCTTAAATCTCTAACTAACTAAAACATGGTAAAAATAATGAGACTTTGAAGCTCTAGATCTGCATTCTGACTCTATACTCACATTTAATCACATATGCAGGTTTGGTTGAATATTTTCAACACTCCTCTGAACCTTATCTCTCACCTTTGTAACCTTAGCTTTTGTGGAGGGGAAATGACAATATGTAGTCCCCAGCCTTCTGAGACCAATGAGACCAATGCAAAAATATCCATTCCTTTCTCTCCTTGTCTCCTTGTATAGACAACAAAATATTCATTCCTTTCTCTCCTTGTCTCTTCGAACGCAACAATCTAGTCTTCCACATCTCAGTATATAGCATGTTCAGCATTTGGTTATAATTTCAAGCACTTACTTTATACCCTACTTAGAGAAAGAGTGTTTTATTTATCTTGGAGCTCCGTGCAGTACCTTATATGGTTATTTTCACATGGTAAACACTCAATAAATATTTATTGCATCGGAATTTTTTTAAATTGCCAAATCACATGTACAAGGGCAAAGGACAGAAAGCGTATCTCTGCTGGGTGGCCAGGGTAGGGTTTATAGAGAACTTGGACTCAAACTAGGTTTTTAAAAACAGGAAGGACTTTGAGAAATGGAGGGAGAAAGAATCTGAGGAAGATGTGAGTCAAACAGTGCAGGAGCTCATGAGCCTACTCGGGAGGGAGTTAAAACCTACCAGACTGGCTGTGGCCAAGGACCAAGTATATATATATGTATATATAATATATAATATAATATATATATATAATTTTTTTTTTGTCATGGGGCTTAAAATCTGGGCCTGGGCCTTGTCCCTGAGCTCTTCAGCTCAAGGTTACAGCCCTGCGTGGAGCCACAGCACCATTTCCTGTTTTCTAGTGGTTAATTGGAGATAAGAGTCTCACACTCTTTAGTGCTTGGGCTGGTTCTGAAGTGCAATCCTCAGATCTCAGGCTCCTGTGTAGCTAGGACTACAGGTGTGAGTCACCGCACCCAGCTCCCAAGTGTATCTCTATACACACACTTTTAAACTTTTGCTCTTGAAATCATTACAAGCTCATGAATAAGGTACAAAAATATTAACACATTTCTTTTCATGTACCGTTTACTAAATTGGTTAAGTTGCTAACATTTTATGAAGTTGCTTTACCATTCCCTTTTCTCTTCTGAATGGCTTGCATGTACGAGTCCCAGTCACTTTTAAATACTTTAGTGTTTGTTGCTTTAAAACTTAAAGATACTCTGTTGGTGGGAGTGCAAACTCATTCAACCACTATGGAAAGCAGTGTGCCAGTGCCTCAAAAGGCTAAACATAGAACTCCCCTATGACCCAGCAATTCCACTACTTGGCATTTACCCAACCACCCAGAAACAAGGACATACTAAACCCACTAGCACAACAATGTTCATTGCAGCACTATTCACCATAGCAAAGATATGGAACCAACCTAGATGTCCCTCAGTTGATGAGTGGATCAACAAGTTGTGGTATTTGTACACAATGGAATTCTATGCTGCTGTCAGAAAGAATGACATCGCCCCATTTGTTAGGAAATGGAAAGACTTAGAAAAAATCATATTAAGTGAAGTAAGCCAGACTCAAAGGAACTTAGGCTCAATGGTTTCCCTCATTCGTCATAATCAGTAGAAACCTTGGGCTCTACTAGCAGAGATTTGCAATAGAGCAAAATCTTGATACATAAGGACATATAATGTGAAACTAATTGAAAGGACCTCCAGGATAGTGAAACAAAAGCCATATAATGAATGATTCTTGTCCTTAATGTACTATGTTGTCTCTCATCTCCTTTGCTGTCCCTTGGTTATCTCATATTGGTATAGTATCTCACTTTGTTATCTGATATATTGAATTTATTTGTATTTGGATATTTGAAATTTGATAGGGAAGGGGGAAAACCAAGACGGGTAGGGGGTGTGGGGGGGGGGAAACGGGTACCAAGACATGTGAAAGGGTATCAATGTATGTGAATTAATGCACCTTCTATCTGGCAAATATCATGTAACCCTTTTACTAATTACAATAAAAAAAATAAAATTAAAAATAAAAAAAAAACTTAAAGATACTTCCTATCTAATAACAGGACAAGCCTCACAATCAGAAAATAACTCTGTCATCTACTCACAAATCCCCTAAAATTTGCTAACTGCTCCATGATGTGTAGGAATCAAGGCAACGTGGGCACTATCCGCAGTTGTCATTTCTTTATGGGACTTGCTTGCATCTAAATCATTACCACAGTTCCATTGTCTTTCATGACCTTGGCATTTTCAGAAAAGTACAGACTAGATACTTTTATATGACCTTCCTTTTAAATTTGTCTGAAATTTCCTCATGACTAGTTTGAGATTATGTTTTGTTTTCAGGAATATCCCAGAACAGCGTTGGAGATACAGATGTCATTGTGCCTTATGACTGGTGCCCAACTTGGATCACTCACTTAATAAGCCATCCAATTCTCCTCACTGTGAAATCACTATTTCCCCTCTGCAACTATGTGGTATGTACACCCAATGGAATATTGTTCATCTATTAGAAAGAATGATATTGTACCATTGATAAAGAAATTAAAAGACTCAGAAAAAAATGATGTGAAGTGAAGTCAGGCCCACAGAGACAAAGGATCTATGTTTTCCATTCATGTGAAAGCTAAATTTGGTTAACAAACTCACAAGTAATATGTTGGGTGGTATACAAATGTGAACAGATGCACTAACTGAAATACGATAGATTCAAGAGAGATCTCAAATAGAATAATTCCATAGATGGCAAAAAGTAAGCATTAGAAAGCAGGCTCTCGAAAGAAGTTGCGTGAGGTCAAGGAGAAAGGGGTAGCTAAAAGAAGAGAAGAGAGAGAAAAATGATGCCAAGGATCTACTGTGTATCCTGCAAAATAAAGAGTAAAGGTGGCTTGAAAAGGGGTGACATTGATCAAGATATGTTCATAAAGTGCTTTGTTAAATCAGATTTTTAAAATACAAAAATTATTTTAAAATATTAAAGAATATAAAACTAAGTAATTTGTGTGGAGATTTACTGAGGCCAAGGGATATTTTGTTCCTTATCAAGGGATTTTTACTTCCCATCTTTAGCAGCCAGGACTGTTCCTGCCTGAATGAATTCTCACTGTGATATTTCTCACAAGATGATTTTTGAAAATTCAGTACTTTAGTTGTAAAAATGTTTTCTCATCTATTATATTCACTTATTTAATCATTTGGTTGTACCAGCATATATATATATATATATATACACATATTTTTTTTAATCAGTCAAGGGGTTAGAACTCAGAGCCTGGGACTATCCCTGAGCTCTTTTGCTTAAGACTAGCACTCTAACACTTTGAGCCACTTCTGGGTCTCTAGTGATTAACTGGAGATAAGAGTTTCATGGAATTTCCTGCCCTGGTTGGCTTTGAACTATGATCTACAGATCTCAGACTCCTGAGTAGTTAGGATTACAGGAGTGAGCCACCAGTGCCCAGCTGGATTCTTACTTTATTTGGTGGGTCACTATCATTGTGGATTTTGGTGGTCAAGTTGTCCTATGGCCTTTAGAGATGTTGCCTCAATTCTTTGAGTACATCTTTATTCTGACACAATGAAATGTTGCAGACTTAGTGCATTTTCCCTGCCACAAGGGTGAGTATCATCATTTGTAAGTGTAGACAGCAGACATCCCTAGGACACAGACCATATGTGCACTCATGATGCACACACACATACCTGCACACACATACATACACACAAACATAAATTTCTATCTATAATAACATCTGAATTTTTATCAACATTCCTACTGCTACCAGGATTACTCTACTCTTTCTCATCTATATTGTCCCTGTCTTTACCAATAATGAAAAAAATATATGACTTGTACTATCCCTAATATTCTTACCAAATCAGTCTCCCAATATAGAACCAATCATTATAACTCACTGCCCGCTTTGTCTTTTTATCACTAACTGCACTAGTTTTCTCACAAGACATGCTCTTGATGCTGTCCATGTTATCTTGAATAATTCCACTCAGCTACTGTTACTACCTTTGAGACTGACTCTAGTAAGTTAAAATAGAAGCATGGTAAGGGGATAGGAAGGAAGGGAAGGAAGGAGGGCAGGAGGGAAGGGAAGGGAAGGGAAAGGAAGGGAAGGAAAAGGAAGGGGAGAGAAGGGAAAGGAAGGGGAGGGGAGGGGAGGGGAGGGGAGGGGAGGGGAGGGAAAGGGAGACATTTGGAGTCCTGAACATGTTAGGTTAGCACTCTGCCACTGAGCCACATTACAAGCCCAAGGAGATTGGAATTTAATACAATGAGTTTGGCAATCCCCCAAATCACTGGAAAAACCAAAGGAACAAACTATAATATATACTTCCAGAAATGACTGTTGTTGAGGGGTGCCAGTGGCTCATGCCTGTAATTCTAGCTACTCAGGAGGCTGAGATCTGAGGATCACAGTTCAAAGCCAGCCTAACCAGAGCACTAGCCTTGAGCTGAAGAGCTCTGGGACAGTGCCCAGGCCCAGAGTTCAATCCCCATGACCCACCGGGGAAAAAAAAAGGGGGAAATAACTGTTATTTTTGTTCATTTGTTTTGGTATTGGTTTTTGGTATTATACTCTCTATACCCATCTGTTCCTTAATTTTTTGCTTGAAAATTATGTCATATCAGCTAATAGATATCTTTACTGTTCTGTTTGTTCTACTTCATATTATTCCATGTGTACCTCACCAATCTCCCATGCCTGTACACTGAAATTTAGTCAGTTTGGTCCAAGAAACTTCCAAATCAGAACATCTTCAAAGCAGCAGAGTAAAGGAGCAAAGAATGTTCCGCTCATTGCTTTATTTCTATTTCCATTTGACTTTGTGAATTCTTATTACTTAAGGTTCACATTGTTTATAAGAATTCATATTTTCTTGCAGTATATAAGGACTCACTAAAAAGCATTTTAAATTGAGAGGTAATTTAATTTTAATTATTATTAATGTAAGTGGGTTGTACAAGAGGACAGTGCATTTTGGTTTTTTTAATTTTTTTTCATATATTTTTATTGTAATTAATAGAAGGGTTACATTATATTCGCCAGATAGAAGGTGCATTAATTCACATACATTAATACCCTTTCTCATGTCCAAACACGCATACAACATATGCATATTAGACTCATCTACTATATCATTCTCCCTCCTCCTCCCCCTTCCCAAACCAAGCTCAATAAGCACATTGTTTCATTTTCATAAATGTACATGAAGCATTTTTATCAGTCACCTTCCTTCAACATGTCTATTAACTCTCTTCCTCTCACAAGTACCGCCACCTGGAACAGGATCAGATTTACATTTCTCTGCTTTTTTTCCCTTAGTGTATTCTAATTGCTTAAAGGAGTTTCACCTTAGTATTTTATACATGTATATACAATATTTTAATCAAGTGGACTAAAATCAGAGTGACCTCATTCACTTTCATTTTTTTCATTTCATCTCTGCTATGCTCTCTTCAAATGATATCAGTGAGTTTTGCTGTTATCTTTATTCACAAGTGAAGTATCCAACATTGTTCACTGTCTAACCTCTCTTGTCCTCCCTTCCTTATCTAATTCCCTCAGAGCCCCAAATCACAAATATGTTACAGACATAAAATATACTGTATTTACATATATGTTTATCTTTTAATTTAGCATTAAAATATGAGAGAAAATATATAAACTTTGTTCTTGGTAACCTGGCTTACTTCATTTACATGATGTGCTCCCGTTCTTCCCATTTCCTTTCAAGGACACAATTTCATTCTTCATTATAGCTAAATGATACACCATTGCACACACACACACACACACACACACACACACACACACACACACACACATATATATATATATACATATACATACCATACATACTCTTTTCCCCTGATCCATTCATCAATTGTAGGGCATCTTGGCTGTTTCCACAGCTTAGCTATTGTGACCAGCGCTGCAATGAACATGGATGTAAAAGTGCCTCATATCTTGCCTTACGTTTATCTTCTTCTGTATATAGAATTCCTCTAAATATTTGTTGTAGTGCCGATTTAGTGGCAGTGGTCATAAATTACTTGTTTTTGTTTTACACTGGAAGTTTATATTTGATCCATGGTTATGAGTAACTAGATTAAGCTTGTACCTTTTATTCTTCTATGCCCATGATTCTTAGGTTTGATATCTTAGAAGTGTCTCAGGAGTTTTACATGGTCCACTCACATTTCTTTTGTTTTTCCTCCTAGTCCTTCATTTGATGTTCTAACATATCTGTCTTGTCCTCAAGCTCTGATATTGTCTTCAATTTAATCCACCAAACTGGCAAGACTTCCCAGTGCTATTTTATATAACTTACTAAGCTTTTGTTTTCTGAATTTCAGTTTCATTCTAAGGGTTTCTATGTCTTTATTAATTCCTATTTCATATCCTTCACTGTCTTCTTTACTTCATTCTGCTTTTTATTTGTATACTTTTTGAGTACTTTTAGCAGTTTATTTGAAGCCTCTGTGAATTAATTTTATACATGTTTTCTTTCATTTTGTTGATTTTTCATATGATCATCTTTTTTAGTTTGGGGCTTTCTTCTTTGTTATCTTTAGCAAGGATAAACACCAAGTAAAGGTTAGCTCTTAGTAATATTATATCAAAATGTATGAATATGCTCCTGATACCTAGACTTCTGTGAGGTTCAAAGTCAATATTGAAGGGCTTTAAATAAAGACTTGTTTTATTCTTCTGTGGTTTAATAATTTTGAACTTTTGGGGAAGCAGACTGACAGAAACCTATTTGAATTCATGTGTAGAATGGAATGGTTTATGGAAAGAGAAATTTCAAGACCACGTCCAGAAAAATCGACTAAGGATCCATTGCAAATGAGTTGAAAACATAAACTAATTGATTCAAATAGGGAAAGTACATAGTACTAAATTAAAAGATACAGAAGGATCTAAAATATATTAAATGATGTGTATAAGAGAGGAAAGAATAAAAAGTATTTCAACGAATTTCTATGATCCAGTAGAAATGTATGAGCTAAAATGTAAATTGACTTCTCCTGGCTCCTTAAATGCAAAGTAAGGATTCACAACACAATTAACTAAGCAAGGAACTCCACAGGCCTCTTTCAATGGCCTCTGAACTCTCAGAAGAGTTGATACTCTTGTGACAATCTTGGCAACAGTTTCTATGTCTCCTCTATATTCTTTGTACTTCACAGCAAGGCGACCACTCTTACAGTGCTGCTCGTTCCATGACAGCCACCAAAAACTCATGTACACTAAGCGCTTTGAACATAACAGGCATTCATAGCAATTTGGAGGAAAACAGGAGTTTCAAAGAACTATAACAGACAGCAAACAAAATGTTTCCTCTTGCAATATCTTCTTAAACCTACCTCTAAGAATTAAACCTGAGACTTTATAATACCATATTCCAACCTTTCTTCATCTTTCTAGCCCTTACTTCATCTTACTAGCTCTTTCTTCCTTTACTTTTCATTCCTTCCTTCTGTTTCATGAGAAAACACACACACACACACACACACACACACACACACACACATATCATTGCCCCAAATCTTTGTCATAGTCAGTGATTAGGTTTTATTTCTGAGCACTCTCTTTCTTTAAACTATCACCTTAAAAATTATTCTCTGGCCCATGAACGGTTTTGTTGTTTTGTTTCTTCCAAAATATTCTTCTTTCTAAAGGGAATTCTGTTGCCAGTTGCTAAGATTAAAAAAAACTATTTTTTCATGCCTTTCCAGAAATTAAACTCCAGAGTTATCCTAAGTCTGTAAGAACATAACATTTTTCAGTAATCTTCATCCTACTGGTCAAAAGACAAACAACAACAAACACCACACTTAAATACAACAAGCAATGCCTCTTTCAATTAAATTTATCTATTGGACTTAGTACTCTTTATGACAACTTGGTGTTAGAAGGATTTCTGGTCTCTGCCCAGAGCCTGTGATACTATATGACTGTTCCGCTTTTGTCTCTGGCATCTAGCTGGCACTAATTGCCACATTTTTCAACATCTTGTTTATGCAGTGATAGTTTCCAGTTGCTGGTATCCTCATGTCTCTTGACCTAGTAGCACCTTGCTGCCAGTTCTAACAGATGGCCCCATTACAATGTCAGTGAGAACTCTCCTCCCCATCCTCTAGGCATCAAGAATTCTGTAGAAGAAGAACCAGGGCATCCCTCATTCCTCCTGGCAAAGTTGGCCCCATGATACCTTGAGAAGACTGTGGACATAGCTCCTGCCTCTGCTCTTTTCCACAGCTTTTCTTAGGTTCATAAAAAAAAAAAAAAAAAAAAAAAAAACTAGGAGTTTTTGCCAACCAAGACTTGTGGTTTTTAAAAAAAGGAAGCTTTGTCCCCTCTCACTTTGCCAGGCCTCCCTGCCATCTCTGCATTTCAGCTTGGTACATGGACAAATCAGGACTGTCTGTATCCTTCCCAGAGACTCAAAGACAAACCCTACAATTTGGCATCAACTACAACTCACCTGCTTTGTTTTTCTGAATCTCCGAAACCCTCAGATTGTCTAAAGGCCTCCCCTTTCATCACAAGCTCTTCCCCCGAGGTGATTCTAGGTCCCTTTCTCTAAGGCAAGCATGGCAAAAGAAATGAAAAACAAGAAGACTAATGGTCTAGGAAGTATTTTTTGAAGAAAATATTGTAATTGCTCCCCAAGGACTGATAAAAGAGTGATTATTTTTCCTTAGAGAATTCATAGGTTAATTACAGAGTGGATGCAATATTTAAGAAATAAAATAATGCACAATACATCCCAGAGTCACAGGTGATGTGGCCTGTCCTGGGATCAGCTCAGCTAGTTAGGGAGCTGAGTGGAGCAGAGGTGGTGTGGCAGCCTTTCTTGGCCAGGCCAGACCCATGGGCAGGCCCATGGAAGGTGTAATTGAGTCAGCTAGCTCAAGGCCTCCTTAGAAACCTCTGGGCAGTTATACTAAGATGATTTTTCTCCTTGAATGTTTACTGCCTTAGCAAAAGGAATTTTGGACAGACAGTCATTTTGCAAACTGATGGATGTGAACTGACTCGGTCCAGTGGAAACTATCCTCATTACTCACATCTTATTTTCAGCTGAAAGGTTAACAACTATGGGGTGTGTTCCAGAAGGGAACTTGAGCCTTTGAGGTCCATTTAGATTTTTCCCTATGAAGGAATGTCCCTGTGCAGAGCTGTGTGCCTACACTTTGCATTTCAGTCATTTTTCATTAGGTATTTCTTAGCATGATGGTCGCAGTTACAGATATAATGCAGTCAATTACTGTATAACTTACTTTGATAACACACTAATTCTTCTGTCTTTATCCTTTCATCCAGTGACTTACTTATAAGAATAACAAAAAAGCCTTTAAAACAATGTTGATGTTGACATACATAGCACATATGTAATGTATGTATTTATACTCAAACATATAGCATATGCAGTATCTTTATAAAATGTAGGTATAGAATAAACTAGGTGTGTGAATGGAGGAAAAGAACACACATCTGTTTAAGTCCTGAATTCCACAAGTAAAATACGCTACAAGTGAAATACATCATGCTTTGGAAACTTTACCCTTTCACCTTCCAAATTTCCACTGATTCTTCAAGAACCAGCTCAAGCTGGGAGCTGGTGGCTCATACCTATAATCCTGGCTACTTAGAAGGCTGAGATCTGAGGATCATGGTTCAAAGTCAGTCTGTAAGACTCTTATCTTCAATTAACCACCTCCAAAAGCCAGGAGTGGAGCTTTGGCTCAGGTGGTAGGACAGTTGCCTTGAGCACAAAAGCTCAGGGCCAGTGCCCAGACCCTGAGTTCAAGCCTTGGGATCAGAAAAAAAAAGAAAGAAGAGAAAAAAGAACTAGCCCCGTATCTCCCCATCCATTGTGCTGTATGCTATATTTCCCTGAAGTGTTTCTTATATGTGTGCTTTCAGTATTTTATATACCTGTCTCCCTTCCTAGACAATGAGTTCTTTGAGTGCAAGAACACATTTTCATTCATGTTTACTCTGCCCCAGACCCTAACCCTTGGGCATATACTAAGCACTCAATAAACATTTTATGAATGAGCAAATGCAGTCTTTGAATAATAATTAAGACTTTGATGTGAAGGGAACTATAACTCCTCTCACCAAGGGATAAAGGGACCTCGAGGAAAGCTGGAACTATACTGTAAGGAAAAGGAGAGTTAAAAGACATCAGGTCCTTTGGGGAAGTTTTGGAAGAGGGAGACTGAGCAGCATGAGTGGTGTCATGACAATAGCTTTTGTATTTGAACCTTGGAAAATAGACATAATACAGTGGTTGATTTTTGAAGAAGGAAATCCAGAAGAGAGGTAAGCTCATCGAAAGTATTGGCTTTGAAGTTAGTTCTCCTGCTCAGTACATGACTTTGAAAGATCATACAACTTTTCTGGGCCTCAGTTTCATCATTTGCAGGGAGACTACTGTGTCTGAGTGAGGAGAAACTGAGAAATGTTGCCCAAGGTAACATACTGGGGATAGAAATGTGAGCCAAGACCTGATCAGGAAAATATCAACTACTTCATAATTTAGGAAAGTTGCTAAATGAAGACTGAAAGGACCTGAAAGAGCCTAAAAGATACACTGAAGAAATCCAGGAATCCTCACAGCAGAAGGTAACTGCCATTCCTAAACGGACTGAGTGATGTCATAGAAACCAGACCTGAGATTGTCCAACAAAAGGAAACCTTTTTTTTGCATTTTTTATTGTAATTAGTAAAAGGGTTACATGATATTTGCCAGATAGAAGGTGCATTAATTCACGTACATTGATACCCTTTCACATGTCTTGGTACCCATTTCCCTCCCCCCTCCACACCCCCCACCCGTCTTGGTTTTCCTCCAAATAACCAAATACAAATAAATTCGATATATCAGATAACAAAGTGAGATACTATAACAATATGAGATAACCAAGGGACAGCAAAGGAGATGAGAGACAACATAGTACATTAAGGACAACAATCATTCGTTATATGGCTTTTGTTTCAATATCCTGGAGGTCCTTTCAATTAGCTTCATACTATATGGCCTTATGTATCAAGGCAAAAGGAAACCTTATTTACTGGGACCTAGAATTATGAAGGAGACCCAGCTGTTTCTGAGAAGATTCTACTGAAGGCAGAGAAGAGGTGACAGACACTTGGGCTCTTCTTTTTTTTTAATCTGTCTTTCTTTTCCCAATAGAAATCAAAGCAACAGAAAAAGAGATGAATTTCAAACTTAACACATCACTCATTAGTATAATCAGTTAGGATGGGTTTAAGCTGTAAAGCATTGAAAATTGAAGATAACAGTGGCTTAAATAAGATAAAAGTTTGTGTCTGGGTCATGTAAGTTATCAGCTAGGAGATTTAGGGTTGTTAAGTGTTTGATTCTGTCAGAGCTCCAGGAGTCTCCATCTTCATAATCCCTTGTGTTTGCCCTTGAGCTCATTGCAAAAAATGATCACACTCATGTTTCAGGAGGTAGCAGGGTGGAAAGGTGGAGAAAAAAAGAAAGAGGAGGACCTGGACATTGTCTGCTCAAGCACTACTTTTTGGATTATTATATAATATATAAATATAATTGACATAATGGTTAATTTAATGAAATGAAATAAAAGATGCTTAAGAATACCACACAGGGAAGGTATGACTGCATAAAAGTTGTTTTGGAAATGTATTTGTGACTGGGAGTGTGGCCTCATGGTGGAGTGCTTGTCTAGCATGCATGAAGCCCTGGGTTCGATTCCTCAATACCACATACACAGAAAAAGCCAGAAGTGGTGCTGTGGCTCAAGTGGTAGAGCCTTGAGCACAGAGAGGCTCAAGGACAGAGCTCATACCAAGTTCACGCCCCACAACTGACCAAAAAAAAGTTCCTAGAAATGGTTCATTTAGCCAGAACTTAGTCACATGAATAACTTCTCTATAACAGAGATCCATAGGAAGAGCTGAAGAATATAATGAAACACACACTGTTCCCTGTAATCACTCATTCACTGTTGGAAGAATGAATGAATGAATGAATGACCAACAGGAAAGATTATGAACTAAATGCCCTTTGATATACAAAAACTTATCATTCTCTCCTGTGGCTGATATAGCAAGTTAAAGTCAAGCGTTTTATAACAAATCACATTTAAGAACCAGGCAGGGGCCAGGAGCATGGCCTAGTGATAGAGTGCACAAAGCCCTGGGATCAATTCTTCAGTACCACATACACAGAAAAAGCCAAAGTTTTGAAGTGATTCAAGCGTAGAGCACTAGCCTTGAGAAAGCCAAAGGACAGTACCCAGGCCCTGAGTTCAAACCTCAGGAATGACAAACAACAACAACAATAAAGAAGAACCACGGAGGGTGATACACCTGGTAATCTCAGCTACTCAGGAAGCAGAAGCAGAAGAATCAAGAGTTTGAGGCCAACCTGAGCAAAGTTAGCAAGAAAGAAAGGGATGGAGACATAACTTAAGAGATAAAAATGCTTACTTAGGAAACATGAAGTTCTGGGTACAATGCCCCATACCCCCCCAAAAAAAGGAATTTAAAGTTTTCAAAGGAAAATTATCACTGTTTTATTGAAATTCAGTAAGTTTTATTACACATCTTTTATTATCATGACTCTCTTAACATTAACTAAACACCCACCATGTGTTAAATGATACATAGGACGTGTGAATAATATGGTTTTTCGCTCTCATGGCAATTACCTGAGAAATTCAGTCAATAGAAAGGATAATGAATTTGATATTTGAATATTAAACTTGTTTTTTCTTTCTTTTTGGCTGATATCAGGGCTTGAACTCAGGGACTCAGTACTGCTCCTGAGGGGTGTCTGTGTGTGTGTGTGTGTGTGTGTGTGTGTGTGTGTGTGTGTGTGTGTGTGTGTGTGTCTGTTTTCAAGGCTATCACTCTACCACTTGAACCACGTCCACTTCCAGTGTTTTGTGATTAATTGGAAATAAGAGTCTCATGAACTTTCCTGCCTGGGCTGGATTTGAACTGTGATTCTCTTATGTCAGCTTCCTGAGTAGCTAGGACTCTAGACATGGGCCACCAACACCCAACGGGATATGAATTTACTGACATAGCATATCCATGGAAAGTTGTAAAAATGCCTTATTTGGGGATAATAAAAAAAAAGAGTAAATCTCCATTTATTGAAGAAGAAAGTTGATGATTTGTCCTTCATTTCCAAAGACCATCATGGGCCTAAACAAGAGTCATATTACACCAAATCCATGTCTCCTGTAACTAATGCATACATATTACATTACTTACCCTGTAAGGATTGAGTATGGCATTTATATAAACGGTTATGTCTCCAAAATGTATTCATGCATTCATGCATGAGAAAGAAGGTCCTATGTTATCCTATATGCTGGACAGTGGGAAGGTGATTCATGGTCCAGGATGAGGGAGCATCAACAAGGCATTTATCTCTACAGGGGTTTCCTAGAGGAAGAGGATTCCAGTGGAATCTCCAAAAACAAAAATGTTGTATCTGGATGGAGAACAGACATTACAAGCAGATAAGCTGCCTGTTGGCCACCAGGGAGGAGCAGAACCAGAGGTTCTAGTTAGAAACTGAAGTAGACTTTTGGGGGTGCATGCATGGAGATGGAGGCCAACTGGCATGGGTGAGTGGGACAAAGTAGAATGTTTAAGTCAGATAGTACAAATTCTGGTGTGTTTAAAAATTCCATTTTAGGAAAGACTTGGAAAAAAAATCATATTAAGTGAAGTAAGCCAGACCCAAAGAACATAGGCTCCATGGTTTCCCTCATTTGTAATAATTAGTACACATCTAGGACTCTCCTAACAGAGGATTACAATAGCATGAAACCTAGATACATAAGGTCAAATAGGATGAGGCTAAATGAAAGGATCTCCAGGATATGGAGAGAAGAGCTTTATTTTGTGTGATTGCTGTTCTTAATGTACTATGTTATTTCTCTTCTCTTTCGTTGCCCTTTGGTTAATCTCGTATTGTTATAGTATCTGACTTTGTTACCTGGCATATTGTATATACGTTTATTTGTTTATTTGAAGTAGGAAAGGGAAGGGGGTAAAACAAGATGATTGGGAGGGGGTGAAGGGAGAGAAATGCAGACAAAAACATGAGAAGGAGTGTCAATGTGTGAAAAGTAATGCATCTACTATCTGGTGAATGTAACTGTAACCCCTCTATATATTACAATAAATAAATAAGTAAATTCCAATTTATCCTAAAAGTAATATGGAATCACTGATAAATGAATACCTGGTAAATGAAGTGAGATAATCAGGTATACAAAGAGAATTCAAAATTTATTCTTAATTTAAACGTTGACATTCACAATGTCTTCCCCGAGATGGGGAGGCAGGAAGCAGATCTGCCTATTCAGTGCTGGAGTTGAGGGGACCGATACCAATGTCCAAATGCCTAGATGCAGAGAGGAAAAAAATCCAGATGTTTGTGACATGACTTTTCGAGGAGTGGAGCCAACATCACTCATCAAATCCAGGGCTGGGATCTTGGGGTCGAGTGGACTTACCTGGGCCAGGGAAAACTAGAGGGAAGAAGAGCAGGTGAAATGAGAATCTTCTGAACTTGCTTTGGAGATCTCCAATCCATATATATTTAGGACAGCATGAACCAGGGTAAGCTCAGGCACTGAAAGGTTCTTGACACCTGGGACTGTAGGTACAGTTACAATGGCTCAAGACACCCATGCACTGTGGTAGAGGTTCTGGAATCATCCAATGTCATAGGCCGTCAGGAAAAAAGTTTACTGATCTGAAATTGACCAGCACACACATGACTTTGGGGCACATTCCTCACTTTGAACTACTCGTTCTCCCCGTTGCTGTTTCCATATCTGTTCCTGCAACTAAAGATTCTCAGGGCAGAGAATGTGCCGGTAGTAAAGTTCTTGTATGTTCATGTAGTAAAGAATTTCATCATCTGAATCTGGCCTGCTCCATTTACTACTAACTTGTTTAATAACCTGAGTTGGAGTCATCTGGGTAAAATTGATAAGATATAAAATTTGTATCATCCCACATTACTAGTATAATAAAATTTAAATTAGCAAATTTTGTTATGATGGGTAATAAAGTTACTATTCTGCTGTTTTTTATCTGGGAAACTGGATTAAAAAAATTTGTATCATCCATGATTCTGATCATTCAGATTATTTTGTGATTTTGTTCCTGTGTTTTGGCTCTTATACAGATGTGTATGCATGGCCTCCTTTTTCTGAGTGTTATTTTCCTCCTCTGTAGAATGGATTTGATTGCTATACCTACCTGTTATGATGATACAGGACAGCACTGTAGTTGAGAAGATAACCTGGATTTATGTAATGATTCAGTCACATATCACTTCTGAAATTCTGGGGGAAAATACCCTAAATTTTACTAGCCTTCAGTTTCCTGATCTGTAAAATGGGGCTGATCCTCTACCTAACAGGTTCATTTCGAAGATAAATAGTTCATCTAAACACTTAGCATGGTGCCTAAAAATCTAGTGAGGACCCAATAAATGTTAGCTATTATTGTCATCATGACTCACAGAAGTTTAGGGATTAAATGAGATCATCCCATTTAAAATATAACATCCTGCCTAGAACCAAGTAACAACTCAGAAAATGTGAGCCATTAATATTATTTCCATATATAGTCATTGTTTCACTCTGCAACCACTGGCCTGTGGTTCATTTGTTTGCTCCATCTCTCTTATTGCAGCCCAAATAGAGAGTTTAAATCTCTAATTGCTATGTACAGCAATTTGTATATTTCTAGATCTTGCCTCTCTAGCGGGTAGACAGACTGTACTGTACTATCCTTTATAAAAACTCTTAATCCCTTAGTGCCTTATCATTTGTTAATACTATAGTTCTGATTTTATTTCTTGATATTATCACTGTGAAATAAAGTTTTCAAGAAAAATTTAAATTGTGGTGAGATGAAAAGAGCGATACTATCTAAGGGTACACCAAAAGCATAGAAAGAATCATTTGATTTCATAATAAAGAAAGGACTAGATGAAAGTTAATTCTTACAGGCCAAGTTATCTTTAACTTACTGTGCTTACTATACAATCATGAGGAATCTATCCAAAGCTATTGGTATGTTTTCATTTTTATTTTTACTATTTATTTATTTTAGCCACTTCTGGGACTTGAACTCAGGGCCTGAGCATTGTCCAAGGGCTTTCCTCAAGGCTAGCGCTCTACCACTGGAGCCTCAGCACCATTTCCAACTTTTCTATGTATATGGTACCAACAAATCTAACCCAGGTCTTCGTGCATGCTAGGCAAGTATTCTACCATTAGGTCAAACTTCCGGCCCCTGTTTTTATTTTTTGTTTGCTAGAAGTAAAAACCTACATAAGTGCCCCCTAGAAATTTTTGTATCTTCTTTTGAAATATTTAGATACATTTGAACTGCTACTTAGTTAGCCAATGAGTCTATGAATAGTCTCTGCTTTACATCTGTTCTCCACACACCTCAGGCATAATCTTTGAAAATGTCTCTCCTCGAGAGAGAGAGAGAGAGAGAGAGAGAGAGAGAGAGAGAGAGAGAGAGAGAGAGAGAGAGAGAGAGAGAGAGAATGTGTGTGTGTGTGTGTGTGTGTGTGTGTGTGTGTGTGTGTGTGTTGGTCCTAGGGCTTGAATTAAGGGAATAGACACTGTCCTTGAGCTTTTTTGCTCAAAGCGAGTGAGTGCTCTATTGCTTGAGTCCCAACTCCATTTCCAGTGTTTCAGTGGTTAATTGGAGATAAGGGTCTCATGGACTTTCCTGCCTGGGATTCAAATCCTGATTCTTATATCTCAGCTAGCATTATGGGCATGAGCCACCAGCACTCATTTGAAAACATTTTTGTGAATACCTATCCTTGACAAGGAGAAATTCCAATTCCCCTGGTCAAAAGCAAAGCCTTAGACTTCACCAACAATATAATTTGCGGCTATTAGATTCCCGAGCCTCTACCACTGCCTTTCTTCACATGATATTGTGGTTCTTGTATATTTTGGAATGCTTTTCTCTCCAAGATTTTCTCTCTTTTGCTTTCTCTGTCTTTCTCTTCCTTCTCCGTTCATTCCTCCTCTACTGCTCTTCTGCTTCTCTAACTGCTCCTCCTCCCTCTCCTTTTCATTTGCCATCCCCTTTGGAAAATTGGTGATCTTCTTACTGTTAGATTTTTCACCCTTCCCATTGTACTAAGCCCCTAACTGCCTCTCTAGAGCTTTCCACATTACTTTTTATTTATTATTTATTTAAAAATTTTTTGTGGGTCATAGGGCTTAAACTCTGGGCCTGGGTGCTGTCCTTGAGCTCTTCAGCTCAAGGCTACCACCCTACCCCTTGAGCCACAGCCCCACTTCCCGTTTTCTAGTGATTAATTGGAGGTAAGAGTCTCATGTTCTTTAGTGCCTGGACTGGCTTTGAACCATGATCCTCAGATTTCAGCCTCCTGAGCAGCTAGGATTACAGGCATGAGCCACTGCACCCAGCCACATTATTTTTTAAATTCAACACATATGTCTTAGTATCTACTATATAAAAGGTATTATTTGACACCCTGCTAAACACACATACAAAGCTCACAAAAATTCTTGTCTTTATGAAGCTTAAAGTAAACAAAAGTAGGTAAACCCATATTACGTTAACTGGTATAAATACAATAGAGGAGGACAGAGTTCCTGGAGAGAGGGTAATCAGTTATATAATCCTAAATACAAGGGAGAGGAAGACCTCCTTCCATATCTGTGCATAGGTAACATTGATGGGAGAAAACATTTTCCACAGGCTTTTTGCATGTTTGCAAGGCTTGTGAACAGGTACTAACTGTCTCTTCTTCTAGGACTATATTTTCAAAGTTATTTGTTTAGCCCACAGCCTCACCAGGTGTATATATAGTGACTCTTTGAAGCAAAGAGAAAATTTATTTTCTATTCTATTAAAGATAACTCCTTCTCTGGCAAAGGACAGGCTTGTGAACAGGTACTAATTGCATCTCCTTCTAGAACTATATTTTCAAAGTTATTTGTTTAGCCCACAGCCTCACCAGGTGTATATAGCGACTCTTTGAAGCAAGGAGAAAATTTATTTTCTATTCTATTAAAGATAGTTCCTTCTCTGGCAAACAGCACTTCTATTTGTATTTCATTCCAGGATGATTATGGTTACCTGAGCTTGGAGTTCTTCTCCTTCAGTGCTACTTGATGTGTGACAGTGTCACCTTACCTGGCTCTCTTCATGTTGCCCTGTGGGAATCGGTTCATGGAGGATACACACAAATGTTAGTCTCTAGCCTACTATTATTGCTGGGAGCAACAGAGTTCTTTGTCTTTAGCTTGTGAGTCTTTGCTGTTTTGGCCAGCACCCAGCTCTGGTGGACTTATTTATTGAATTATAAACAGTGTAAAGTCTCAGATCTTTCATAGTTCTTAAAAATTAACCATAGATATGTGAACTTTCAAGATATAGGGAAAAGTAAGTGGAAAGCGCCAGAGGCATTTGTTGCAGGTGCCATTATTAGTCTCCTGCAATAAATATGCAGTTCATAAGAACAGTCTTATTCACCTTAGGGCCCCAGGCATTCAATAAATGGTTCACAGCACATACTCAAAAATGTTTGCTGAAAAAAGACAGGAAAAAATATTTAGTGCCTTGGAAAGAAGGATTGTTTTCAAAGGCAGAAATCCATGAACCCACATGGATTATTAAGCATTTTCTTTCTCACATTCAGAGAAAACAGTACATGATAAGAAGGGCAAAAGAATTGGGGTGAGAATCATCCAGACCTGGTTCTCCTGCGCAACTCTGATGCTCAGTAGCCTGTAACATAGGTCAAGTTCCTTAACCTCTTGGAGCTCCAGTTACCCCATGTATAAAATTGTAATACTCTTGTCTCTTCTCTTGATGTTTAAATGATAGGATACAGGAAACATGCTAAGATTTGAAGAAATAATATGTTGTGCATTAGATACAATACATGGCAGGACTTCAGAAACTTTTATGTTCTACTGTAATCCCATGTTTCCTAGATCCTGATTTGATTTTTCCCAGGAAATGAGAAATATGATGATTTATAAAATCGCCAGGAGGAATGTGAAAGACAGAAGATCTGTATAGTAGAACTCCATTTAGATCACTAGCAATTTCTAGCTACTTAATACTATAAAACACTCACTGAGATTGTGTGTGTGTGTGTGTGTGTGTGTGTGTGTGTGCGTGTGTACACACACAGACACACAGACACTAATGATGAGGCTTGGCTTTTCTGCTCAAGGCTCAAGGCTTTTCTGCTCTATAGCTTGAGACCCTCCTCCTGCTGCCTCCTCCTGCTCTCTCCTCCTCCTCCTCCTCCTCCTCTCCTTTCTCCTCCTTTTCCTCTTCCGCTTCTTCTCCTCTTCTGCTTCTACTTCTCCTCCTCTTCTGCTTGGTCTCTTTGCTGGTTAATTGGAGGCTTTTCTTCCTTGGGTTATTTGCCCATCTCAATATGTAGATCTCAGCCTCCTAAGTAGCTAGGATTATAGACAGGATCCATCAGTACTGACTTGCTGAGATCATTTAATCTCATAGAATTAATGAGCAGGAGCTTATTTCTGTACTGAGAGTTACCAGCTCCATTTTCCCTCATTCTCTTAGTTTATCATGTAGTAAACTTTGCAGTGGGGTATTCTTTTGAACCCGGCTAGTGGCTTTATGTGGAACACTTGCTACCTTGGCCTTATTTCCATCACAGAGCATTCAAGGGGAATCGGGGTAACTTGGAGACTCTATTTTTGGGAGTCTGGCCAGAAGCTGCTCAAAAATAGTTTGATATGGAGTATATTTCTTGAGTGAACATTTCCATCACTGAGTACTAATGAGACTTGGCTCTCCTAAATGGAGAAGAAGAGAGTAGCCAGTTTGGGGAGGACTCTTGTTCTGTAGCAGTCAAGGGCAAAGTTGTTAGTGCAGCTTCTCTTTTCCTCAGTTCTTTGGAACTATGTTAGATTCTATGATAAGGAGAAAGGCAGATCTAGAATCTGGCAGTTTATTCTGTTGCAGATATCTGATAAGTTACACTTGGAGACAGTGGGCAAAGACTGGTGCTTTTAGAAAAGGAAGCAAGCAATGAACTGTTCTCCCAGCTGGTCACAAGCATGGCCTTCAGGGCTTTCTGGTAAGGCTATCAGCCAAGTTTCATGGTGGTTTATATTCTTCTAGGATATAGTATGATACTCTTACCAGTCTTTTTTTTTTTTATCATTTTGTATCTCAGTACTCTGTATCATTTTGTATTCATATAGTATACTCTGTGGGCATGATGTCACTGGATAATTGAAATTATTGTTTAGGGTTGGGAATGTGGCTTAGTGGTAGAGTGCTTGCCTAGTTTGCATGCAGCCCTGGGTTTGATTCCTCAGCACCACATAAACAGAAAAAAACTGGAAATGGCCTTGTGGCTTAAATGGTAGAGTGCTAGCCCAGGCCCTAAGTTCAAGCCCCAGCACTGTCAAAAAAATCTTTAGAATTACCTATCTCGGGTTTGATTCTAAGAAGGGAAATAAGAGTCTACTATAGCAGAACATATTCATTGGATTTAGAAGGAGAATGCTCTGAAGGTAAGTTACTTTTAAAGCCTATGATAGCATCTGTGATGGGTCCCAGGTTCTTAGTATTCTACTTTCCCTTCTGTCTTAGCTTATTTGTGATACTTTCTCTGTATGTAAGTACGTACCTATGTATGTATGTATACACACATACATATTTATTTATTTACTAGATGCTATGCTAAGTCCTCTAGATGTCTTTCTACAATAATCCTGCTGGCTGGTTGACATGATACAGATGAAGAAACTGAGAGTCAGAGAAATTACAGTATGCAGGGATGACACATAGAATAAACACTGCTCTTGGTAACCAAACCCAGAGTTTCTAAGTCTGAAAGAGTCACACTTTTAGATAGCATGCTATATAGCTGTGAATATACACACACAGGTATAAACACACACAAATATATACCTGTCTGTACAGACGTAAATGACCATCTCTATATATGCATATATAAATGTACACACAGAGATCTATAGCTGTGAGATAACATAGCAATACATATGTGTAAACAGATGCTGCTTTATCTGTTATATTAAGGGTCCCCTAATTACACCACATCCTTAAATTTCAGCTGTCACAATTTATTGCCTTTTCCTTGTAAGGTTTCTTTACTAAAATAGTTTCAAATGAAGATTTTTTTTTTACAGCTAATCAGTTTGCTATAGATTTGCAAATATGGATGTTACATGCCCATCTTGGTCAAATCCATTGCCTTACTGGAAAACAATTAAGTAGTGGAGAACAAGGGTGGCTGGGTAGTGCAGAGTATAAAAGTTCTCTCTGATACCAGATTAGTTACTCAGAGAATAATTTAGTATGTGAAGATACTACCTTTTAAAAGATGTTTTTACCTCAGGCAAATAAACTATTCCTTTAGGACGAGGGCCACGTGCTTCTTCCTGGACATGGAGGTCCTACGAAGCTCAACATTAGCGCTCTGAGATTCATGCGATCTCAATCTTCGCAGCTTCTTTGAAGTGTAGTAGTGGTACCTAAGACTCACCTGGCACAGGTGTATAATACACACTCCAGGAGCCCTCTCCCCTCTCCTCATACCTCTTGGAATAGAGCACAGGATTTAGGGTTCATTAAGGGCTCTCCAAGGCTCTTTAGATAGCTGATGGACATCACTGGGAAAGAGCAGAGCAGAGAAATAAAACTTTAAATGGATGATCACCTGGCACTTGTTCAATGCCGGAGGGAGTATAGCAGGGCTGGGGGCTGGGGGGAGAGATAAGTGTTTGGAGAAGAAGAAGCAGAAACCTCAGCATCAGCATCAACGCAGGAGCCATAAGCTCAGGGAGGGGTAGGGTTCAGAGATACCATCCACAGTAATGGTATCGCAGCAGAGTTGAGGGCTTACCAGGTAGAGCAGGGAAGGCTTGTGTGGAGGGAAGGGGATAGGTCTCTGTACTTAGCAAGACCACCATCTCTCCACTATGTCACACAAACACGGAAGACATTAAAGTGTGGTTCTGCCAGGATTCTGATGCACCTGTCTCCTGGGGGCTTAGAGTGGAGAGTGACACACTATGAAACCATTCCCTAATTCAGCAGACAACCTCAACTGGAGAATTCACTTTTGTCAGTCATAGGGCTTGAACTCAGGGCCTCGGTGTTGTCCCTGAGCTCTTCTGCTCAACCTTAGCACTCTACCACATCAAGCTACAGCTCCACTTCTGGATTTCTGGTGATTAATTGGAGATAAGAATCTTACCACCTTTCTTGCCCAGGCTGGCAGGCTGGCTTTGACCCCCCCAACCCCCAGACTGTCTTCTGAGTAACTAGGATTACAGGTGTGAGCCAACAGTGCCTGGCCCAGTTGGAGAATTCTCAATAGAGAAAGGAACACCATATGCAGTGAGGTAAGATGGGCCAAAGAAGCTTAACGAAAGGAGCATTTTAAATATAATACGACCAAAGAAATAACACAGAATGCTTCACTTCTCTATTAAAGAAAAAGAGCCTCCAGGCTCTAGCCCTGATGAAGCTCTAGGCAGTCTTCCTGTGACTTAGGATCTCACCAACAAGCCGTGTAAAGGTGCAGGGCTGCTTTGCACACACGCACACACACACACACACACACAGCAAGCCACACACACTCGACCCTAAATTCAACACCATTCAAAAGTTCCAATCACTTCCAACCAGTCGCTTTCCTGGGCCCCTGAAGCAGGAGACTCCTGTGCTAACGAGAACTCGTGTGGACTCTGGTTCAGTTTTGTTTTCAGTTTTGGATGGAATCAGAGGGTTCCTTTCCGAAGAAAGAAAAGGCTGTGTTGAGTTTAAGAGCTAGAGGCCTCCGAGTAAGACTTGTGCTTAAATTCTGGATCTGTCTCTTATCCCCTGGGTGACCTTCGACTATTTATTCCACCTCCCAGAGAGCTTCAGCCTTTGTTACCTAAAAACTTGGGGATAAAGACACCTACCTCCTAGGGTACGCTGCGGGGATTAAAGGTTAAAGGTGCAGACCTCCGAGCACCGTGCCGGGGCACCGGGTAGCCCGTCACAACCACCACCACCACAAAAGCAGTCTGCGGCTCGCAGAAGGGCCAACTATTGTCATCAATATCATGGCAGGAAGAGCACTGTGGCCACAAATGGCTGTCGCCTCCTCTTCCCAAATCTCCACCAGGCAGAAAGCCAGCCTGCCAGGAACTTAAAGGGACTTGAGCTGGGTGGGACCCGGGAAGCCTTGGCGCGGGCGGGGGCGGCGGGGACGGGGTCGGGGGGGACCGAGGGGCGCCCCCCTCCCCGGGCTGGGCCGGCTGGCACGGGCTAAGAGACGCTGGAGTGGGGAGGTTGGGGAGAAGAATTGGTGTGTGTGTGTGTGAGGGGGGGGGGGGTCCGGCGTCTCGGGGACCCGTAGTAGAGGCGGGAGTGAGGGAGAGAGAGAGGAGGGGCGACTGGGGGAATTTCCCCGCCTCTCTCTCTCCAGCCATAAATCACCGCAGTCGCGGCGGCGTTGTTGGCGGCTGCGGCGGAGCCGGGAAGTGCGCGGAGCCGGAGCGCGGCGTGGTGGCACCGGACACCTCCCTTTCCCCCAGCTCTCTTTCTTTTCCTCCTTCAGTTGTGTGTATGTGTGTGTGTGTGTCTGTGTGTGAGTGTGGGTGAAAGCCTCCCTCTCTCCCTCCTCGCTCCGTGACTGCCCGGGCCGTGCAGCCGATCGCCGCTTCCCCTCCGGTGTCGCCAGTCCGCCCTCGCCGCCTTCGCCAGCCGCGCGGGGACGGGGTTGGGGGGGTGGAGAGGGGGGAAGCGAAAGCCGCACGACTGCCGCTGTCACCCCCGAGGCCGCCGCGCGCACCTCGGCCTGCGGGTGCCCGAGTTCCCGGAGCCGCCGAGGGGTGCGGGCGACGACGGGCGAGCGAGGAGCGCTCCGGCGGCCACTTCCTCTCTCCCGCCCGCCGCCGGCGCCGCAGCCCTGCGATGGTGGCCGCCCGCGCTCCCGCGCTGTAGCCGGGCGCCCCCTAAGTTTGGGAGCCGCCGCCGCCGCCGCCGTCGCCGCGGCGCATACACCCGAGTGCAGACAGGGAAGAAAGTTTTGCAGGGTGCGCGGGTCGGGTGGTCCCGGCTTCCCCGCGTCTGGAGCCCGGCGGCGGGGAGTGGCGGGAGGCAGCATGGCCCGCGAGGCGGAGGAAGAGGAGACCGCGGGGACGGCCGCTCCGGCCCGCCGCTGTCAGGGCTCGCCGGGCTGGGCCCGGGCCGGAGCCGGGGCCGGGGCGCGGCGTCGCCTGCCTGCCCTCTGGGTGCTCGGTCTGATCTGGTGCTGGCTCCACGGCGCAGTGGCCCACGCTGACTTCTCCATCCTGGACGAGGCGCAAGTGCTGGCCAGCCAGATGCGGAGGCTGGCGGCCGAGGAGCTGGGAGTCGTCACCATGCAGGTAGGCGACCCCCTTCGTGTCCCGAACTTGCCAGCATCCTGCCTTTCCTTCTGCCCAGCCAGCAGTGCCTTTGGCCGGGCGAGCACCCCCCTCCCCCCCGCCTTGTGCGCACAGAGCTCTCTGTCCTGCTGGACCTCTGTCCCTCTGTCCCTCTGTCTTCAGCGGCCTCGACCCATTGATTGAGCGCCAACTCCGTGTTTTTTTTTTTTAATGCACCCCCCTTTCCTCCACAAGATCCCTTCTGCCAGGAACGCACTTTTGCCTGCACACCCCCCTCTTCTGAGCACCTGGTCCTTTATCTCAGTCAAGGATTCTTTGGTTTCCTCGCACCTCTCTTCCTCATCTGCACACATGCTCCCTTCATCGGCTTGTTTTCGCCCTGCTGTGGCTTGCGGAGCCCCCTGCCCTCTTTGTGTCCCCATCTCCGGGCAGCCAGCCCCGCCTGGCTCAATCCATTTCTTCCAAACCCCCATCCCGCCCCCTTGACCCCTTCCCAGTTCCCCCGGGGACTAGGGCTCAGGGGTGGGCGCTGGGCAGGCACAAAGTACCAAAGCTTACCCAGTTGCTACAGGGGCCAGCAGGGGTCCTGGGGCACACAGATCTGAAGCAGCCCCAGCCACCCCCTTTGCCCTCGTCCGGGTGGTTTGGGGGAGGGGCTGGCCGAGTAGAGTCCCGGGTCTGGTCCTGGTGCTGAGGACTCTTTTTTTGTTGCTTTGGGGGTTTTGCTGTTTGTGGGTTGCGTGAGGTCGACTGTGCCATTTTTATATTGCATTTGACTTTTCTTGTTTGGGGTGTGTGTGTGTGTGTGTGTGTGTGTGTGTGTGTGTGTGTGTGTCAGTGAGGAGGGGAAAGGAGCAAAGTGGAAAGGGCTCCCATTTCTCCAGCTTGTTTAGCTTGTCAGTCTTTTCCCCGGAGAGGAAAAGAGACTCAGAGAAAAAAAATGGCTCGAGGCTAATAAGGAATCCTGATGTTGTTACTCGTTAGGCACAGTAGTTTAAAAAAAAAAATTGCTGAACAGCAACCACCTGGAGATTCTATCTCAGAGTTATTATCATCATCTTGGCCGGGAAGACTCCCTCAGTCAGGATAAGTTAAAGTTATTGTGGGTGTGAAACCTTTGGTACAGCATTCTTTTACACTGTACAGTCTAACCACGGCGATGGTGATGAATGTGGTCTTCGAAAGAGCGAAGTTTCCAGGAATGTGTTTTTGGAAGAGGCTTCTGATTTCGATCCTTTAGGGACTGACTGACTATCCCACCTCCCACCGGCAGAGGTGTTTTGAACCACTTTGGGATTCAGGTTTCTGGGAGGTTTTGTTTTGTTTTTTTTTTTAACCCTTCCCCCACCCCAAACTCCCAAGAGGATACAGCTTTCCTAAAGCGAGTTCCACAAATCTCCACTGTAGCAATGACCATTTTTTTTTAGGAGGTTGCTTTGCTTGAAAGGTAATTTTACGTTTATTTGCACACCCAGCCCTGAAGTGCCCTAGAGTCGGATTTTCTTCATTTGCATAAGAATAGATAAGCTTTTAAGACACACCATTTAACTCTCCCTTTCTCTGCAGACCTTTCTGGTTCAGATTCAGTTATAATTTTTTCCATATGCATTTTCTGAATCCAGACTGTGGCTGAGTTCTTGGGGTGAAATGACTTTTGGAGGAGATGGAAAACCGAGACTTTCTTTTTCCTAGTGAATGTTTCAATTAAGAACACAAACTGAATTGAATTTTTTTTTTCACCCAGGCATCTATCTCTTTTTGTAAAAGATTTAATGCATTGCAGTCTTGGACTTTGCTTTTAGGATTAAGTGGCATTTGTTGTCTCCAGTCCATCCTTATAGTTAATCAAAGGATCTTGCACGAGTCTCCCTTCTTCCTTAGAAGCCTGGCACTTGCTTTTTTCTAAGATACTGACACCCTTCACACCCTGTCCTTGACAAAAGGTGAAATTGGATCCTTACACATCGTTATTCAGGTAGGGTTCCAAAGCAAATGTAGTTTTAAAAAGCTTCCCAGTAGAAAAGGAGACACTTTAGAAAAAAAAAAAAGCTCTGGTCAGCAGGGGGTTTGAGCCCAAACGGCCCTTTATTTCCTTCCTACTGGCCTCCTTTCAACACCTTTGCAACCTCTTTGTGGAAACCAACCTCCTGCAGACAGGGTTTTGTCTGCTAAAATGTGAAGTGGCTTCTGTCTTTTTTTGAAAGGAGTCACACTTACTGTATTTAAATTCCCTTTCTAGAGTTGTACATTGATCTACCACTTTGCCCTCTATCTGGGAAAATTGGGGCAAGAGTCTCTTTTTAGTGTAGTTAGAAACTGCCAGTTCTTTTAAGGTGGAGGGTGTGCTTGTAAACAGTTAGAGGCTCTAACTCTCAGGCTAAAGATTGTGAACCTTACATGCTTTTGTAAACCTTAGGGATTTGTTGGGTGGATATAAAGTTTAATGTGGTTTTGGTTGTGTTCGGTGTAGATTAATTAAGGACTCCCTTTTGGGAAGGTGGATTTTTATAGCTGTACATCCAGCCGGTGGTTCAGAGATGTGGCTGGTGGAGATTAGGTTGAGCTAGGTTAGACTCCCATGTGAAGATGGTGCTCAGGAAAAGGAGGCTGACTCTCTTCATTTGACCTTGGCATTTTGAGCAGACCACCGCCCATCCTAGGACAGCATCTCATTTTATGACAGTGTTTCCTAGTTAAAAAAAAAAATCAGTGTTTCAGACTTTTGATTGTTTCTGTTGCTGAAGTTTCCAAAGATGGTATTTAATATCAGGGCTTCCAAATGAGGCCTGTTGTTTCATAGCAGTTCCAGTGGTCATGCCTACTTCTCACCAGAGGTTACAAAGGGTAATTGCAAAAGAGCAGAAACCAGCCAGGTGCTCATGCCTGTAATCCTAGCTATTCAGGAGGTGGAGAGCTAAGGATCTGGGTTCAAAGCCAGCCCCAGCTCTAAAGTCCGTGAGACTCCTATCTACAAATAATCCCTAGAAACCGGAATTGGCATTGTGGCTCAAGGGGTAGGGAGGTAGCCTTGAGCTGAAAAGAAAAAAGCAGAAACCGGGTCTTCTTTCAGCTGCCCATGACCATTTTAGTACTTGCTAAGAGGGAAGACATTTTAAAGGGCAGTCTGTCTTACAAAGTTCCTTGTTTTCTAAAGAGGGCTACCTACTGGTGATTGTTTTGTTGTTACTTTTCTTTTTAAAACTAATAAACAAAAATTTTTAAAAATTAATGATTTGTACCAACCAATTTAGCCAGTACCCCTGGACAAGCTGCCACTGAATACTGCCCCCCTGGCCACAGACTGGAGTAAAAGTCAAAAATGTAATCATCAACTCCTCAGGGGTCTGGTGGAGTTAAGCCATCACCCATCAATGCGTGACATGGGAACAGAAAGTGACTGGTGTCCATGGAGACTTACCTATGCTTATTCACTCATGCAACAGCTTATAGCACACAGCCTCATGCACAAAGTAGAAAAAGCCTCATGCTGGATATCTGGAGACATGAATTTCAGCATTACCACTTGCAGGTTGGATGATTTAATTTGCAAAATCCAGGATCCTGTTTCTTCCAAGAATTTTGCTTTGTGGGCTTAATAATGATAATGCATAAGAGGACACTGTCAATGTTCAGCCAGGCCTGAGATGTTGATGAAGGCAGCTGGTCTTTAATGGAGAAATAACCCATGAAACTGAGTTCTGGGCTAGATGTGCAGGAGCATGGTCAGGTATTCCAGTATGGCTCTTAATGACTTTGTCTTTTGGAGAAGGAGACAGTACAGGTAAGATGGTTAAGCAACAATGTCTGCTTGTTAGAAGACATGTCTGCTCTGGGAACCATTTCACCAGGTACTTACAAGGCCCATTTAACATTATATGACAATACAGGCTTCCTAACAGCAAGCTCCTGGCACATGGCCAGGTGTGCCCGCCTTGGTGTTAACTCTAGTACAGCTCTTCTGGGCTGGGCACACTGTGAACTTGGCAGTCATACCAACAGGTTGATCAGACAGCTGCTGTATGGGGCCTGAGAAGAGAGGGAGGAGGTCTGGAGTGGGGTCTTCCCAGGCAGCCAGAAAAAAATATCAGCAAACTGAAGCTTCATCTCAAGTTGGGAGAAGAAGCCAATAGCTAAGATAGAGTAACTCCAAGGCTCAGCTGGAATGGAGAGATGTCCATTGAAAACAGAGAGCAGTGTAAATAGTGACTGTAGCTGAACAGGAATAGACAGTCCTCCTCTGTGAGCCATTAAAAAAAGGCAATGCATAAAGTCATACTCATTTTTTACATATATATCCAGCAGTCTTTCAGTGGACTTCAACTCTTGCAGTGAAAAGTGACCAAGGCCTGATCCCTAACCACAGTCTCTCCATTAATGATGGAAATAGACACAAAAAGACATATAATCCCTCTTAGCATCAGATGGTAGTACAGTGGTAGAAGAAGAAAGCATTATGGGACCCAGAGCCCTTGTCCATGCTTATCATTTGGTCAAATAAGTCATCTGCTTTGGCCTGTTCAATACACATCTCCATTGTGGAAGTGGCAGTGGCAGCCTCACATGTGAAGCGTTAATGAAATCAGCTGTCATTAGATACTTCTCATTCCTTTGGTGGCACTGGACAACATAGCTGGTATATCTTGAACCCCTGGTCCTTCTGTGGTTCCCACGTCTTATACCTTTGGCTGTCACTCTGGTGTGTGTGTGTGTATGGTGGGAATTCCTGGGGCTTGAACTACTCAATGCCTGACTGTCCTTTCACTTAAGGCTAGCACTCTACCACTTGCGCCACATCTCTAGTTCTGACTTTTTGGTGCTTAATTGGAGATAAGTATTCTCATGGACTTTTCTACCTGATCTGGCTTTGAGCCAGGGTCTTCAGATCTTGGCCTCCTGACTAGCTAGGATTATGGGCATGAGCTCCTGGTGCTTTGATGATTTCTGTCACTTTTATAGTGATTGGACAAAAATATCTTGGCAGTTCTACTCTACCTGCTAGTTGAGCTGCAGTCTAGAGGAAACTTGCATTATCCTCAGACTGCTGTGCCCTGTACCAGGAATTGAATACTGGAACAGAAGAAAACTGATCACTAATAGATGACTCAGACTTGAACTTGAACTGAAGAATGTGCCCAAGAAAAACCATGTAGAATGAGATTTTTTGGCTGTCCCTATTGTGCCTTATCTTTCCTCAACTTCCATCTCTCTAATGCCTGCATTAGCTGTCTTCGTTGGACTTTGAGTCTTGGAAGGGATTGGGAAGAGGAAGAAGATAGTTTCACACTTTATAATGTGTCGATGCTATTTCTGGTTGGTGCTGGCTGAGTTGCTTCCTTGAGCTTAAGTGGATAAGTGGCAGGAACCTTTCTAAAGTCTGGAATTTTGGTATTAAGTGGAATGAGATTTATTTTGCCTCTTCCTGGACCTGGTATAAAAATTTATTGAAATTCAAATTATAAAAGGGCAACCAGGACAACAATTTTGACTCAGCCAATTATTAATGATGTAACTTCCAGCATGCTATTAGCTCCCTCTGAGGGCAGACTCTTCATGCTTCCTGTAGCTCTTAAGGGGGAAATATATTTTAAAAGACAACATGATTTCTAGCATAGGAACTAAGATAAAAGTGATCAGTAAACAGAAATACAAAATATAGGAACAGTCTATTTAGTGTCAGGGTATAGAACTTAGAAGGAAACAAACATTTGCTGAGCCAGAATGAAACAGAAACATAATGCTTAGAAACTACATTTCATTGTAGTTAATCCTGTGTCATAGAGTTTCTAGGGCACAGTGCAGAGATCTTCATCATGTGCTACCCTTATCCTTTGAGTGTTCTAAAGAAAATATTAGGCTGGGCACAGGTGCTGTGGCAAATGCCTGAAATCCTAGCTACTCAGGAGGCTGACATCTGAGGACCACAGTTCAAAGAGAGCCTGGGCACTATAAAGTCTGTGATACTCTTATCTCCAGTAAATCACCTGAAAACTGAAAGTGGCAGTGTGGCTCAAGGGGTTGGGTGGCAGCCTTGAGCTAAAGAGCTCAGGGACAGCCCCCAGGCTTAGGGTTCAAGAGCCATAAGCAGCTCCCCCCCCCAAAAAAAAGAAAAAAAGAAAGAGAGAGAGGAAATATTAGGTAATCTATAGTTACTTTTAAACCTTTTTTTCTGGTTCCGGTATGGGGGCTTGAACTCAGGGCCTGGGTGCTTACTGTCCCTGAACTTTTGTGCTCAAGGCTACCACTTGATCTACACCTCCATTTCTGGCTTTCTGGTGGTTAATTGGAGCTAAAATGCTCACAAGACTTGTGCAGGTTTGCTTTGAACTAGGTTCTTCAGATCTCAACCTTATAGAATTACGGTTGTGAGATACTGGTTTATTATTTTTTTAAAAAAAAGTACAAAGTAGAGAAAATAGCTCAAGAGCTTAATCAGTTATTGGCTAGTGATCAGGCTGACTTTGTCTCATGTCTGCCTCTACCTGCTCTTCCACTTCCTTAATTATTTGAAGCGAATTTCAGATATTTAAACTGAAATTTAAAATGTCTAGGGACAACATGATAAAATTTGATGTAGCTAATGGTATAGCTTCTGGCATGTTATGAGATCACTCTGAACTTGAGTGTCTTCATGGGGTGTGTGTGTGTGTGTGTGTGTGTGTGTGTGTGCATGTGTTTATGGTTGTGTATTTCCCAGTACGGAAACTTGAACTCAGGGGCCTGTGCCGTGTCCTTTAGCTTTTTTGTTCAAGGCTGGCACCATACCACTATTTCTAGCTTTTTGTTGGTTTATTGGCAGTAAGAATATCACCGACTTTCCTACCCAACTGGCTTCAAATCATGATCTCCACATCTCAGCCTTTACAAATAGCTACTCTTCTTTTTGGACATGGGTAGCTCTGATGGAGATCAAACTTTTTCTTTGGTCAGTTGTGGAGATTAAACTTGAGGCCTGGTCGTTGTTCCTAAGCTCTTTTGCTCAAGGTTAGAACTCTACCACTTTGACCCACAGTGCTACTTCTAGTTTTCCAGTGGGTTAATTGGAGATAAGAGTCTCATAGACTTTCCTTCCCTTGGCTGACTTGGAACCGGGGTCTTCAGATATCAGCCTTCTGAATTGCTAGGATTGTAGGTATGAGCCCAGCATCTGGCTAGAGATTGAATCTTGAGCATGATAGGCAAATGTTGTGCCACAAATGATATATTACATCCTCAGCTCTTGAATAGGTACTACCTTTGCCCAGCAATCTCCTTAGCCTTCCATATGGAATGCTAAGCTTCTTTAGGAAGTTTCTCTAGGTCTCTTCTGAATGGGCCTGCCTGGCTATCATTTTCATGCTTGTTACTTCAGAGCCATGAGGTTCCTTGTTTTTCTCATGGCCAGTTTAGAGTCTGGTCATATGTATGTCTGAAACAGCATGAACCATATCCATTAGCTCCCTATTTTCTCCCATTTGCAGAAGAGGCGGGAGTAAGAAAAGGAGAGTACAAGCTGTAAGTGGGAGACAGGGGAGGGTCAAAGAGGAAGAGCTGATCTTCTGCCTATTTATCTTCTGATTAAGCTATGCTGTCTCCCTGCAGAACTGAATGCTGCAAGAAGGCAAGCAAGAATTACAGGGGACTTCTTGTGTCTTCCCCAGGAGTTCATAACAGGGAGACTAAATCAGCTCGGACACCTCAACAAACACCAAAATAGTCAATTCAGAGTACTCCACTGCTAAATCTAATGTTTACAAAAATAAGTGGGCCAGGTACAGGTCTCTAGGGAGAAGTGATAGATATGGTTAGCTGGAGGCATGTGTCAGGCTGGAGGAGACACATGCTCTGCCCCGGTGTTGGCTGGCAGGGCATTGTGGGGCCAGGGTTGTTACATCATTTTGTTTTTTTGGAAGTGGAATATATGGTTTTATAGAAAAATCTCTTGATTCTTAAAATGTTGGCAACTGATTCAGATTTTTTAAAAAATTTAAACAACAGTGTAGGCCAAGCCAAACACACGTGCAGACTGGATCAAGCCAGAGGCCACCCATTTGCAGTGTCTGGATTAAAATTGTTCATTGGGTTCCAGGAATTAATGCTTTTGTATGGGTTATGTAGACTGGATTTTTCTTTTCAGCCAGTCCTGAAGTTTGAGCTATGTGCCTGGACACTGCCCTGAGCTCTTTTAGCTCAAAGCTAGCTACACCATTTGAGCTACAGCTCCACTTCTAGCTTTTTCTGTGATTAAATGGAGGTAAGAGTCTCACAGCCTTTCCTTCCTGGGCTGGCTTCAAACTGTGATCCTCAGATGTCAGGCTCCTGAGTAGCTAGGGTTATAGGTGTGAGCCACTGGTACAGGACAAGACTGGATATTTTTATGCTTCATAGAGAGAAATTTCTAATAAACAGTTATAAAATAGGTTGCCTTAAGAAATGAGGTCCTTGTCATTATAATTACTTCAAATATTTCTTGAATGTTGCTTTTGTGCCAGGCACTATGTTAGGCCTGAGATATCCAGGAGTTACTTTTCAGTACAACATCATTGTGAGTGAAGAGGTTTTGAATGCTTGGAGATAATATGTCAGAGATGTGAGCCTGCCTGAGGGTGTGAAGGCATTCTGTTATGGAAGGCCTCCCTGAGAAAGTGGGATGAATAACATACTCTTTCCAGTTCCCAAAAGAGAGAACACATAGTACTCTGAGGAACAGGAAGATAGAATTAGGATCTAGAACTCCAGAAGAGAAAGGCCACAAGAGAGGCCAGAGGAATTAAGCAGAGGTCATGGGATGCCTAGAACCTTCATGTCAGTCCAGATTTGTTTGACAGTTACAGGTCATCTAGCTCCCATTGACTTGAACATGAAAGGAAGCGATTGCCCCCAGTAGTTGAGTGGTCTGGGGTAAATCTTTGTGTGTATGACTGGATTTGTGTCTGCAGGATATGGCTATTACCATGTTTCTCCCTCTTTATGTTCACAATAAATATTTCTTGCCCTAAGTACTGGGTCTTAAACTCAGGCCCTTGAGCTTGTTAGACAGGTGCTCTACTAATTGATCCACTCTGCTACCCATTTGTGGGCTGGTTATTTTCAAGATTGAGTCTTGCTTCATGTCCAGGCCAGCCTGGAATGTGATCCTCCTATTTGTTCTTGCTTGAGTTACTGGGGGATAACAGTCACTTGCCATTGTACCTAACCATTGGCAAACTTATTCTAGATTGGTAAACTTTTCTAGATTCTAATCTAGAAAACTCAGCTGCGATGATTTAGGGTTTAGGTTCTGTCAAAAACAACAACAACAACAACCACAACCACAACCACAACCACTAGCTGCTACTATAGCTTCATTTCTGGGTCCCATGTACCCAAAGCCAGTTAAAGAAGAGCCTGTTTTGGCCCAAGACAGACAAGTTGGCTGATTGCCCACTGGGATCCACTCTGAGTGACTATGCCGATCCAGACACAGTAGCCTTGCCCTGGACATGCCTTTTCTGTCTGAACTTTCAGATCTCTAGGATCAAAGGAGCACTGGAAGGACCGCAGACTCATTGTGTGGAAACTGAGCCCTGGTTGGACATGGCTCATGGACATATCAACAGTAACAACTGGTCTTGAATTTTTACTTTTTTCCTGTGCCAGTCCTGGGGCTTGAACTCAGGGCCTTGGCATTGTTGCTGAGCTTTAGTGCTCAAGGCTAGCACTCTACCACTTGAGGCATACAGCTCCACTTGGCTTTTTGTTTGTAAGAGTCTCACAAACTTTCCTGCCCTGATTGGCTTTGAACCACACCCCACAAGTATGGAGGATTGCAAGTGTGAGCTACTCGTGCCCAACTGGACTTGTAACTTTTTAATCATTTTTGGGATACTGTATTATAAGAACTCCATTTTTTTCACTGCCTTATTTTTAGTAGTATATTCCTCTTTTGAAAAGCAAGATGCATTAGCTGTTTTAGGACTAAGAATTTAAGACTGATGATCATTCTTGACAGTTGATGGGATTATTTTATTACCTAAATACCTAAAAGTTAGGGAGCCACTGAAAGAAGTTCAATAATTCTGAAACCTTATAGAAAGTTATTTTTTCTTTAAAACAAACAAACAAACAAAAGCAGCAAATTAGCACTATTTACCATAGCAAAGATATGGAACCAACCTAGATGCCCCTCAGTTGATGAGTGGATCAACAAGATGTGGTATTTATACACAGTAGAGTTCTATGCTGCTGTCAGAAAGAACGACATTACCCCATTTGTAAAGAAATGGAAAGACTTAGAAAAAATCATATTAAGTGAAGTAAGCCAGACTCAAAGGAACTTAGGCTCAATGGTTTCCCTCATTTGTCATCATCAGTAGAAACCTTGGGCTCTCCTAGCAGAGATTTACAAGAGAACAAAATCTAGATACATAAGGCCATATACTATGACGCTAAATGAAAGGACCTCCAGGATATGAAAACAAAAGCCATATAATGAGTGATTGTTGTCCTTAAGGTACTATGTTATCTCTCATTTCTTTTGCTGTCCCTTGGTTATCTCATATTGTTACAGTATTTCACCTTGTTATCTGATATATTGTATATATGCATTTTGGGTTATTTGAAATCGGATAGGGAAGGAGGAAAACAAGATGAGGGGTGGGGGTGGGGTGAGGGAAATGGAGACCAAGACATGAGAAAGGGTATCAATGTTTGTGAAGTAATGCACCTTCTGTCTGGTGAATACAATGTAAGCCTTCTATTAATTTCAGTTACAATAAAAAAGTAGCAAATTTAATTGACCAGGAGCTATTTATTATTGTGAACCTGTACTGGAATTGGCACTGTGGTTCAAGTTGTAGAGCTCTAGCTTTGAGCACAGAGAGGCTCAGGGATAAAGCCCAGGCCTTGTTCAAGCCCTAGGACTGGGTGGGGAAGGGTGTTCTAATTCTGATATACTTGCTTAGAATGCATGAATTTTGGGTGCTAGTCCTACCATAAATATAAACAAGGAAATCAAAATCACATTAAAATTAAAATAAAAGGTACCGTTTAAAAATGCTTAGGATAAGAACAACTTTGGTTGTTTTATGTTTGCTTATTCAAAAGCCACAGAAGGAAATTTTACCTGTCATTTTCAGGCATACTTCTGTTTTGAAAATGGAGTTCATAACGTACATCTCCCTACTTATTAGGACTAGGCAGTCCTTTCTGTAAGGAAAATGGAGGAGGATGGAAAAGGAATAGGCTGGATTTGATTGTCAACAGGCAAGGACTATTTACTGAGAAACAGCGAGGGGCACAGACCTTGCACTTGGGTTGTGCTAGCCACTGGGTTTGGGGGTAGGCTTATATAGGACTTAATGAGGAAGCAAAAATTTAAAAATGGTTTATGGTCTCTTGGTGGCCCAGGGTGGTAGTAGAATGCTGCACCTGTTTTGAGGGGCTATCATCCCCTGGGGACCAAAGGTGGTGTCAGCCCAGATTGGAATAGCCTGCTTACGGACAGGTATGTGGTCAAGCTCGTCCGTGTGCACCTGGTGTCTTGCTTGACCCTAGGGAGCAAGGCAGGACTCAATCCATCATATTCCATCCCTAGATACATCAAAAGATTAAGCTTAGAGGGAAGAGGCAGATCCTTCACTTTCAGTTTTTTTTTTAGTAAAAATTATAATAATAATAGTATTGCTTTAGAGAAGCTGTTTGAGTTGATAGTTAAACTATCATTTGAAAGCTGGACACTGGTGGATCATGCCTGCAATCTTCAAACTTCAGGAGGTTGAGATTGGAGAATGAAGGTCAGAAGCCAGCTTGAGCAGAAAAAAAAAATCTCTGTGACTCTTTATCTTCAACTAACTAGCAAAAAGCCAGAAGTGAAACTGTGGCTCAAGTTGTGGAGCTTCATCCTTGAGTGAAATAGCCAAGTAAGAGCAAGAGGCCTGGAGGTTAAGTCCACAATAAACAAATGAAAGAATGAATGTGTAAATAAGTGTCATTTAAATACTTCTTTACCTTGTCATCTTCTTTGAGCTCCAATAATTTTCCTGTGCTTAAGATTCATATAGTCAACTGAGTTAATTACACACATTGAAAAGTTCCAACACCTAAATACCAGAGTAGAGCAGCTGAAAAAGTAGCTTCTGGCCTGTATTCCCCTGGAAATATTATGCCTTATTGTAATTGCATAGTAGAGCTTGTGGAGTGAGTTCTTATTTTATACATGATAATATCCTGGGTCTTTTCCAACCATAATAAGTTTTTGTTGTTGTTGTTTTTATTTTTTAGAGCAGACAAAGCCCAAGACTGCACTTTATTGCTTGTTTGTTTGTTTGTTTTTTAATTCTCCTTGGGTTTAAAAACAGTTGTTATTTTTACATGAAGTATAATTTCCCAGCCCTGGTGGAAGGACAGTGAATATCAGCAAGCCAGTGAGAATAAATCTGAATTTTTAATTAGGCTTTGAGTTTTTGCTTCAAAGTGTAGAGACATCATTAGTGATGTAAGTCTTGTTGCATTAGCAGAGACTGACATTTTACTTCAAACGCTCAGAGTGCAGCTGTCCTGTGCAGATAAAAGTTGCCAAGTGTGGTAGAGCAAGGTGGATTGGTAGATAATTAGCTGTCCCACATTACTGCAGTGTGGAAGAAGCCTGCCAGTCATGGGCAAGAAGGGGGAATTATTAATGGGAGAAAATCCAAGTGTGTCATAAAGCAATTTAGAATCATTTCAGCTGTGGCAGAGCTGATAAGATGTATGTTAGGGGAACAACACAAACTGAGTCTTGTATATATGATGGCCAACTTTCTCTCTCTTTCTCTCTCTCTCTCTCCTCTCCTTTTCTTTCTTTCAAAACCATTCACTCAAAATCCTAATTCAGAATAGAAATTGCCAGAAATTAATGACTCATGAATACATGGATTCATCAATTCCATTTATAAAATAACAGGCTTAAATTCGTCTTCATATTTCCATGTCATCTAAATGAGACATAAAATAAGGATATTATATAGGGAGAAAATTTGGAGAGAAGCCTTAAAAAAAAAACCCTTGGCAATTACTATGCTGTATTTAAACATGAAATAAATATTTGAAGTATATCATCTCTCTGTTAAAAAAATGGTACAGTATTTGTAAACGACTCGAGGAAATTTTTGAGTCCATATTTGTGATCATATATATATATGTATATATATATACACACACACATATATATATATACACATGTGTATATATTGTTTTAAAACTTTTTCTGTGATCATTGAATATGTCTGAGGAATAAGTATAGAAAGACCTATTGAGATCTTTCTATTTTTTCCTTTTTCTTTTTTCCTGACAGTAGTGGGGATTGAATTTAAGACCTTATACTTATTAGCCAGGTACTCTGCCAACTTAAGCCATGCTCTTTTAGTTTTACTTTGTCTTTCAAGTATAGTCTCAGTGCTTTATTGCCTGGTCTAGTCTTGAGATTATGATCCTCCTATCTCTGCCTGTTATACTGCCACGCCCACACAGATTGACATTCTTGTCCACCCTCAATCATTGGCTGAAGCTTCTTGAGACTTTTGTTTTGGTCTATGTGATTGCTCCCTACAGTCTACCCTGTCACTCTCCTTTTACGTCTTTCTCTAAGACTAGTGCCTTGTGTAGCAACCCAGAGAAGGAAGGTCTTGACTTAGGTTGAGGCTGTGTTTTGCTTGCTTATGTTTTCTGATGATTGATGTCTGAATGAATGGTCACTGCAAGAGAGACAGTCATGTAGTTTTTCTGTTTGCGTCCTGTGTGGGGTGGTGGGGGGAGAGAGGTATTTTAAATTTGGGCTATTTGACCTAAAGTTGACTTTGTACGAAGTGAGGAAATTTGCTTTTCCTGTAGTCTGGGGAAAGGTGTCTAAACCATGTGCTAATTATAAACCCATAATACCTGTTATAGGTGTTTCAAGTTGGAGATCCCTGGAGATAGGGCAAATTCAAATAGACTTAAAAAGGACACCAGGGCCTAAGGCATAGCTCAAGTGTTAGGGTGGTTGCCAAGCAAGCAGAGGCTCTGGATTCCATCCGGAGTACTGAGGGAGGTAGGGAACCTGGAAGGTTCTATTTGCATGTGTGTATATTTGGATAACAAAGGTGGGCAGAGTTTCAAGCAGTAAAGATAGAGCTGGATTATTAAAGTCTGAATTCCTGCAGGTGAGAGCCCTGCATATTCATTTGCGTAGTCTAGATGTAGTTAACAAAATCTGGTGAACATCTTGAGAACTCAAGAAAAAGTCGAGCTCACAAAACTACCCAGACATTCTTTAAATAACAGATTTTGTAACTTTCTAATAATTATGATGGCAAATTTGCTTTTGCTGTTGTCTAGACTTTAATATAAAATGTTTGGGGTCTCTACTTGTTACAAAAAATTGAAATGGGGGCTGGGCAAGTATCCTAGCAGTAGAGTGCTGGCCTAACATGCCCGAAGCCCTGGGTTTGATTTATTGGTACAGAAAAACCACCACCACCAACAACAAAATGGAAGTGATACTGTGTCTCAAGTGGCAGAGCGCTAAGTCTTGAGCAAAAAATGTCCAAGAACAGTGTTCAGGCCCTGAGTTCAAGCCCCAGGACTGGCAAAAAAAAAGATTGAAATTACCAAGGTATGAGAAAGGGTATCAATGTATGTGAAGCAATGCACCTTCTATCTGGTGAATATAATGTAACCCTTCTACTAATTACAATTAAAATGTATGAAAAAAAGGAAAAAAGATTGAAATGTTGCAGATAATAGATTAGGATAATACCAAGCACATCAGAACTCTAAGTGGGCATTAGTTGTATCTGATGTATTATTGATTCATGGTAGAGAAAGTTGGGGGTGAATTCAGGAATGTAAAAATGCTTGAGGCCACTTTATCCTAAGGTTAGAACTCATTAGTTATATTATTTAATGAGTATTTTTGAGCTTATATTGTATATCAGGTTTATGGTTGGTCTTGAGTTTAATTTGAGAGAACAGACAAGATCTTTACTCTTAGAGAATAGAGAGCTTTCTAGTGAAAACAGACATTGAACAAATAATCATGTCAATAGATGTAAATGATAAGTTTTGAGCAGTGTTGTTGTGAAGGAACCACAGGGACTTCAGAAAGATACCATTTAAAAATGTAACTTGGGGTAGCGGGGTGTAACTCAGTAGTAGAGCACTGATGTATAAAATAATGTGTTCCAGCAGGCCCTGGTGGTCCTTGCCTTTCATATATACTAGCTACTGCAGAGACATCACAGGATTATAGCCAGTCCATACAGAAAAGCTTCTGAGACTCTTATTTCTGATCAACTACCAAAAAGCCAGAAATGGAGCTGTGGCTCAAGGGTGGAGTGCTAGCCTTGAGGGACACACTGTTCAGGCTCTGAATTCAAGCCTCACAACTGACATACACACACACACACACACACACACACACACACAGAGAACAAGAAGGCCTTGTGGGGAGCTGAAGATGAGTGAAAACTTGGGTGTGTCTGGGCAGGTCTGTGGGGAGGAAGGGTATTGATGTGTTCGAAGGGTTTAAACAAGGCCCCAAGGGTTGATGGGAATGGGAATGGATTGTATTGGAGTCAATTTTATTCTGGCATGAATAGGAAGGAAGCTATTGGAAGCTCTTAGACACAGGTGAAACCAGGTTGACTTTGCTTTAGAAACCTAGCTGGCTCAAGATCTTTGCTCTCATCACTTGGTTCTAATACCCTTAGCTGTTGGCTTATGTTCATCCTAGAGTAAAAGAGCACTACAGCCAAGCCTCCATGTGGAGTAGCATACTCTGGAGCAGAGGGTACGTGTCCCTCTCACTAGAGGATACTTCCCCTTGTTCTAATGGAACATTAGTAAAGTATAGGCAGGGGAGCATATAATTAGGTTCGTTCAATCAGGAACTAATTCTGGAGCCCAGTTGCCTAGGTACCTTAGAGCTATGCCGACTCTATCCACATTCGTGATGCCAAATAATTTCATCAATTTAGGCAGAAGGGACATATTTTAAATGTCCACTTGCTTAATCATTGTCCACTGGCAGTAGAATATAGAGACCAATTGTGACTGTTTTTTTTTGTTTTGTTTTTGGTTTTTTGGTTTGTTTTTTTTTTTTTTTTTGCCAGTCCTGGGCTTAACCTCAGGGCCTGAGCACTGTCCTTTTATTCAGGCTAGAGCTCTACCACTTGAGCCTCAGCACTACTTCTGGCTTTTTTCTATGTATGTGGTACCAAGAAATCAAGCCCAGGTCTCCATGCATGCTAGGCAAGCACTCTACCACCAGACCAAACTCGCGGCCCAATTGTGACTGTTTTGACTGTATCTTATGCTTGAATCCCCTTTCTTTAATTTTTTTTTTACTTGATCACAAATTGTCCCCAGTTTACAAAAAAAAATCAACTTGTTATGATTCAACTTGGGATTCTTTGAGATTAAGAGGCTGCTAGAGCAGTAATGCGTCCATGAGAAACCATAGTTTGTGTTTTGACTTTATTGAGGATATGGTTGTATGGTAAGGTACTCAGGGCTGCAGTGAGACCATCATACACGATTAAGGTCACATGATTGCCCCAATACTGTATTTTATTTAAGATCTTATTTTGTGGTATATTTCCTCTTGTCCTGTAAAAATGCCAATTTGTGTATATATAGCATATGTAATACTATGTGCTACATATGGTATATGACAGTGTAATACTGTATATTTATCTTATTATAAAATTGACATTGTGTTAGATGATTTTTGCCCCACTGTTTGTTTGGTTTTTTTTTTTTTCTCAAAGTGTTAGGGCTGACTTAAGGAAGGCTCATCTAAGCTATGAGATTGAATAAGCTCAGCATATTAAGTGCACTTGTGACATCATATTTTTGGTTTATGATGGGTCTGTTGGGATGTGAGCCCTTTGTAAGTTGAGGAGCACAC
The DNA here is from genome assembly GCF_031878675.1 of Megascapheus bottae. Classification (NCBI taxonomy): domain Eukaryota; kingdom Metazoa; phylum Chordata; class Mammalia; order Rodentia; family Geomyidae; genus Megascapheus; species Megascapheus bottae. The sequence continues at coordinate 41,468,737 of NC_143514.1, read as the reverse complement.
AGCCTTGCTCAGCACCTGCTGTGCTGTCTAATCTCAGGGGTAGCAGAGGCAGGGAAGGACGTGACAGTGCTAAGTCAACAGTGAATTGCTGGGACTCCCTAATCCATTTGCTTAGTGGAAGAACATCAATCAGTTAAGTACAGTGGTAGATCCCATACTTCATAAAGCATAATATAATGTTAATTTAATTTAATTGATTTTTTTTTCTGGGACTTGCACTCAGGGCCTGGGTACTATTCTTGAGCTTTCTTAAGGCTAGCGCTCTACTACGTGAGCCATAGCACCACTTCTAGCTTTTTCGTGTATGTGGTATCAAGGAATTGAACCCAGGACTTTGTGCATGCTAGGCAAGTACCCTACTACGAGGCCACACTCCTAGCCTCTAATGTTAATATTTTGTGAAATGATTGTGGTATGGAATTGCCCAAATGTTAAGCATCATAACAATAATTTAGAGATAGAATCATGGTGTGTGTGTGTGTGTGTGTGTGTGTGTGTGTGTGTGTGTGTGTCTTAAAGCATTGTCCCTGAGCTCTTCTTTTGCTCAAGGTTAGTGCTTTGCCACTTCAGCCACAGCACCACTTCCAGTTTTGGTTGTTAATTGGAGATAAGTCTTTCCTGCCCCAGCTGACTTTGAATTGTGATCCTCAGATCTCAGCTTCCTGAGTAGCTAGGATTATAGGCCTAACCACTAGTACCAAGCTTCCATTTTCTTTCTTTCATCAGTGTTGTTAAGACCTGCCAAGCTGTGAACTGAGGAATGTCTTTACTTGACATCTGTAGAGGATTGATTACAGACCTCCCCCCCCCCCCCCCCCCCCCGCAACAAAGTTAAAACCCAAGGATACCCAAGTTCCTTATTTAAGGTGACACTGTGTTTACATAGGACTAACATAGACATCTGCTTATATACTGCATATCATCCACTTTTATAGTATAAACTTAGATCACTAAGGACACACGGCATTTATGATATAAATAGTTACTAGGAAATAATGATAAGGAAAAAAATCTGCACATATTCAATTCAGATAGATGCAGGGTTTTCCTCTCCCTAATATTTTCTATCATTTAGTAGAATCCACAGTTGTAAATTTGTCTGTATCATCCATTTCTTTAGAATTTGACTTTAAAAAAATATTGGTCTTTTTGTTCTAAGACTAAAATAAAAATTACATAGACAGACAGTGGACTATTATTATTTTTATTATCACACTAGAATTCTGTAAATGCCTTTTTCTGCAAGGCACTCACAGCTCTACACAATACCTTGAAACTTGTACAAATGATTCTTGTGTTGAATCAAATTAACCAGAAAAATTAAAGAAATAATGATGCAAGTAATGGTTCAATTAAAATCTATTAGTGCCTACCACTAACCAGGTACTCTTGGGAATGCTGAAGATAAAGTAGTCAATCAACTCTGGGCCTGATTTCCTGGGTTGAGTGAGCTAACTTCTGGGGAGATTGGGTGGTGTGCAGGCTGGGAGCAGCAGGGAGCCAGGTCAGCAGGTCAGGTGGAAGGGTGGGGGGAGGGGAGCAGAGCTTATTTGTATGAGGAGCTCTAGACTGTTGCATCTGGGTGGGGATGGGTCCTGTGCCCTGGTAGACTTTCTGCAGAATTAACTCTTTTCTGGCTAGTCTGTCCTATGTTGCATTTCTTATTTATGACATTTTCTGATGACTTGCAAGAGAAGTGTTAACATGTACTATGCTTTATTTTTCCTCTGTGTGTGTCCTCTATTCTGTGGTTTGGGTTTTTTTTTTTTAGAGCTAAGGTGCTAGTTGCCCTAAGACTTTTCCCATTCCCCAGCCCCCATTGCTGCCCTTCTGGTAGCCCTGCATGTGCTCTTGAAGGAATGCTGCCCTCACACTAAAAGCCATTTTTTAAAGTCCTACAGAGTCCTTCCCTAATGGCAGGACATATGGACATCTCCAGCAGCCCCCAGTTTGCAAACACCCTGCCTCCAGTACTCATTTTGTGAAATTTGTGGTTAAGAAAAACATTCACTTACAGAGGTTGTAAAAACAAGACTCAGTTTTCAGGCCAGATCATAAAAGCCTGTTTAGAGAAACGTGGATTTTAATTCAAGCTTTCTTGCTATTCTTCAGAGCCTTAGGTTCTTCTGTGTAAAAACTGAAGAAGAATGGGGGCCGAGGGAGGGTGCATGCATTCCGGTAGTCCTGGTATTCAGAATACACAGGCAGGGAGATAAAAACCAACCAACAAACAAATAAGTACATTGTGAGTTCCAAGCCAGCTCAGGGGTGGGGGTGAAATATAATAGAAATATATCTAGTTGTTGTAGGTGTAAGACAATATTGTTAGAAGGTTTGTGAGAATATTAAGCATGATGCTCCATGCCTGAGATTTCATTGTGAGCTTTTACTTTATGTGAAGGCAAATGTTCCTATGTTTTCAAACTGATGTAATGGTCCATGGATGAGAAAGGAATAGGATAACTCTCCTATGTCATGAAAGCTGGAGAAAAAGCAGTGTCAGAACACAGGTAGCTACCATTTACTAAACATTTACTAAGCATTTACTATGCTAAGCTTACCATGCTAAGCACAGGTTAAGTACTAGCTATTATTGACTTATCTCAGTCACCTCTCAGTGGACCAACCTGGTCACTAATATGTCCCTGATTGCCTAGTTTAAAGGTACAAGTGAGCCTTTGCTCATTTGGTTCCAGTTCTTTCCACTTAGCTCTATCTAGCCCATCCATGAAGAATGACTATTACTTGGTGACATTTTTGTCTGTCACTTGACAACAGCCCTGTCTCTGGTCTCGCAGGTCTGGCTGGGCCTGAAAATGTCTCCCTGTGATGTTATAACTTGAAAGATGGAGGGCCTGTTTGATCCTAGCCCAGGGTTTGTTAGCTACAGGGGTTTTGTTAATAGAAAACACTCACTTACCTCTGGAGGGGGGAGAAATTAAAGCACATACTTCCTTCTCTCTGACCTCTGAACTTTTGCCATTTACATCAAATGCTTGCTGGGAAAGAGGACCAAATTAATAATCTGCCAGATCTCTCTCTACCCAGCCTCACTTTCAACTTGGCATTTTGTCCTCAAGCTGGTATTTTTCCATCTAAGAAGATACTTGCCCTTAGAAGCCTCAAGGGAAGGTGCAATCAGGTGGCTTTTCAAGAATAATTAAAAACTAAGTTGTACAATGACCAAATGACTTGGCTTCTACAGGCCTCAATATTTTTCTATCTGTATAATGGAGATTTTTTCCTAAGGGATTTGTGGTGGCAATCAAAGGAAGGATTATACACAAAAATGTAAGTGCTCTGTATAATACTTTTGAGTTTTAAATTTGGCTAGTTGTGGGGCTTGAACTCAGGGCCTGAGAACTTTCTCTGAGTTCCTTTTGCTCAAAGCTGGTGCTCTACCATTTGAACCATAGTACCACTTCCAGCTTTTTGGAGATAAGAATCTGCTGGGGTTGGCTTTGAACTGTGATCTTCAGATCTCAGCTTCGTAATGGTTAGGATTATGAGTTAAATTTTTTCTTCTCATGGGAGGCCATTAATTTTATATACCAGGGGAATAAGACACAGGGCAGTATTTTCTCTTTCAAGTAAAAGTCCTGCTCCTTGATTTCCACTTTATGTAAAAATTGAAAGTAAAATCTAAAAGAAACTTTTCTTCAGTGTTACGTAATCCATAGAGACCAATATATTACTATAATATTAATATTACCTTGACTTTGTTTTAAACCCCACTTCAGGTTTCAGACAGACATTGCTTTCAGTGATTCTGTTTGTTAATTCTTAGTGCGTGAATGTCTATATGGTAGTTCAACACAGTGGGAAATGAGACCCTATTCTTCAAAAATTGGTCCCTCTTTGTTTCAAAAATGAATATAAATGCGTAGTAAAACCCTGTTTTGCGATATAAAAATTATAAACAAGCCAGATATGGTAGTGAACACCTGTTAAAAGCTGAGGCAGGAAGATTGTGCGTTTGAGTCCAGCCTGGGTTACATAAGGAGTTCAAGGCCAATCTGAACAATAGTGACATCTGTCTTAAATAAATAAACAAATAATGAATAATACACAGGGTGAGCCATTTGATTTCTTGGAAGGATCTCTAATTAGTTTTCTTCCATGGTTCTTCCATGGCTCGAAGCTCTGGATATTTCTTCGTGTGTGTGTGTGTGTGTGTGTGTGTGTGTGTGTGTGTGTGTCTTTGTGTACATACTTATGTATGGATGTGCATGTGGGTGCCCTTGTGAGATTCATTAGAAGTTTGGATCAAAAGGAAAAAGAGTCATTCTCTGTTCTTCAACCTTCATCCCATGCCACACTAAAACAGGAGCTACTTTTTTGTTGTTGTTACTCATGGGGCTTGAACTCAGGTCCCAGACCCTGTCCTTGAGCTTTTTGAGCAACACTAGTGCTTTACCACTTTGACCCTTAGCTACACTTCTGATTTTCTGGTAGTTTATTGGAGATAAGAATCTCGTGGACTTTACTTCTTGGGTTGGCTTTGAATTACTATCCTCAAATCTCAGCCTCCTGATTCTCCAGGATTACAGGTGTAAGTCACCAGCATAAGCCCATTCATTCTTGTGCAGAATCTGTCTAGATATACTCTATGGTACTAGGTATACTCCACTTAATGTATCTGTAGAGTAACAGTAAATATAAAGACAGCTCCTGCTACTGGGCTCCTGAAGATACTGCTCATTTTATCACACTATGACTATTGGGGATGTTTTTGTTTTTTTTTCCTTATGTTGGTTTAGAGCTGAGGAGTCCTGGAAGTCATTGTGATATGAAGAGAGCAGTGTTTATCCTCGAGGATTTCCCTTGGCATCGCCTTCTTTAGACAATTGTCTGTTTTCTTCCACCTAAGTTTGCTTTGGATTCTGCTCTATTGTGACTTTTTGGACTCTGCTCTTGCCCTTCTGAGCTCCTAGAGACAGCAGTTAAGTCTGTTCACTCTGAATCCTCAGCACTTTCAATAGGACCAAAATAGGCTTGTAGGAAGTACAGAATGGTGAACAGAAGAATGAATGCATGAATGAATGAATGAATGAATGAATTGAGAAGTGAAGCCTGAGGTTTGCCTAATCTCTCTGAATCTCTTTCCTCACATCATCATCATCACTGGGGCCGGGAGTTTGGCCTAGTGGTAGAGTGCTTGCCTAGCATGCACAAAGACCCGGGTTCGATTCCTTGGTACCACATACTTAGAAAAAAAAGCCGGAAGTGGTGCTGAGGCTCAAGTGGTAGAGCTCTAGCCTTGAGAAAAATCCAAGGACAGTGCTCAGGCCCTGAGCTTAAGCCCAGGACTGGCAAAAAAAAAAAAAAAAAAAAAAGCGTATCATCATCATCACTACCACCACTACCATCACCACCATCACCACCACCACCATCATCATCATCATCACCTCTTCTCAGAGGTGTTACATCCCATGAGATGCCTCTGAAATTCCTTGGTGAATTTTGAGATAATGCATATATAAGAGTTTGAAAATACAATAACACAATTTATTTTCTGCTTTCTACTAGAGAAGAGGCCATTCCATATAGGACTGTGAGCCAGCTTGCTCTTATATAACTCATTCTTTGCCAGGAGGAAGCAGTCATAAAGAAAAAAATGAGGTGAAGCACTTCATTAAGCCAGTGATCTTGTATATACGGTCAGGCACTTTAATCTGTGTACTCTGGGAAAATGTATAATAAATTTTGTTGGGAACATTGCCTTTGGCATTTCACACTTCTTGTGACCATAGATATGGAAAGCAGTGTGAAAAGTGAATGTTATGGGTACAAGAAATGGTTTTACCTCTCTTCTTAGGGCATAACTATTAGTAGGAATATTGGCAAGGTGTTTGGGCCTAAGCTATAACTGGACAGTATGAGAAACCTAGTGTAAGGAAGCACCAGGACAGATACCAGCTGGCACATGGACAGCTCCCAGCTAGCATCTCTGACTGCACTTTTATTACCCCAGGAATTACCATGGAGTATAGAGGTTCCCCTGCTTCCAATTTAAAATCCTCCAGCCACACACCTTTTCTCCTCCTTTAAACACATTCTGTGGGGCTGATTTAGTGAGCTCTCTGTGGTCCTTATAAGCTCCTTAGAGGAGTGTATGCACATTAAGAGGACGCATTTAATAGACACACTGGGCCTCTGTGAAAGAATGCTTTGTGCAAAGAGCCTTTGTGTATTTATCCATCTCACAGCAGTTTGTAGGGTACTTCCCAAAGTCTCCCAGACCCTGAATGGCAGGGCTAGGATGGACCCTGCCCCTGGATAATGGTGAGGAGAGTGCTGGGATGGGGGCAGGGTAGAGGCCAGCTTTGGAATGCAAAGACCACAGTATTGGCCTTCCTGAGCTGAACATCTAAACATTTTCTCTCCTTCTTACCCCCAACTGTGGACTTTGCATTTGCAATGAGGGCTCCACTGCCCAGAGCTCTAGTGAAAGTGGATCACTTTAAGCCTACAACAATGGAGGCTTCTGATCCTCTTAGTTAATGCTCTAGATAACTTTCTTTCAGACCAGGTAGAGGCTTGTAATGTGGGATGGAGACTCTGGCTTTGTCCCATAGGAGTCACACAAAGTTTTCTCCTCGTCTCTAAATCTCTTCTCCCACCCCACCCATTTTCCCCTTAATTTGGAAGAGATCTGTGCATTCCTGTATGTATACAAGTGAAGTTGTGTCAGGAACATATCATATCCAAGACAGGATTTACTTACAAAGGATTTACCGATAGAATTTATTTACTCTACCTTTATAGTTGAAGGGTAGAAATTCTGTTTCTCAGTGACTTTGTTACACTTTCTCTCTCTTTACATTTAATTTATAGGTGCCAAGCTAGAATTCAATTGGGAGATGATTTTTATTTACTACTTGTTGTCTTTCAGTGAAACCAGGGGATTTTATCATTCCTATAATTGTTAGGGAAAAGGCGAGGGGGGGGGGCTCTTACTATTTCATTGGCAAGACTTTAGTGCTCATACTTGGGATACTTTTTCTCTACAAGGTATTATATTAAGCATTCAGCGTTCTATTTTAAAAGCAGACAACAATTAACTTCCAAAAGAACGAATGTTTTATTTGGACAGTTGGAAGTCAGGAAGTAGAAGAGGTGGATGGGATTCAAACCCAGGTCAACTTCTGCCTAAGCACTTACATTGATTATATTACCCAACTCAGCATTTAGAAATTCCCATAGTATTTGCTGTCTGTTTAAATCTTGTTTCTTTGTGTAGGAGGCTCTGGAGACTACTGTCATGACTTATGAGAGGAACTGGTATTAGTGAAGCCCAGTCAACAGGAAATACATTGCAGTTCTAGAGGAAGAAGACACATTTGCTTAATTCACTCCTCTGCTCTGCGCTATCTATTCTCTTTTTCTTTAGGGAAAATAAAATGCATGTATAAGCCATTGGAAAACTGGAAATGAATGTGTATGTTAAGTGTTATTGTCCTTATTTTTGGAGGACATACAAAGGAAAAAAAAAACAGGGAAGAAAATCTTAAAAGCACAATGCTATATTCCAGTCTTGGGTAAGTTTGATTGTAAAGTGTCTATCTTGTATTCTGAAATTTTTTCCTGATGTGTTAGGGAAAGCTTTCTTCTCTATGTACTTAAAATTTATTTCTTCTTGCCTTCCTCTGTTGAATCGGATAATGCGGCTACTTTTGTAGGACCTCTTCATATACTTGAGAGGAAATTTTCCCTTATCTTTAAAGAGATTTACCATACACACAAAAGGATATATGTCCCCATGTTGTAGATCTGTCTGCCTGAATTGAGGTTGGTGGAGATTGGAAGAATGATGGAAAGATGCACGTGGTAATTGGAAGAGAGATGGAAAGATCCACATGAACAGAAAAGAGAAGCAATATAGTACTCTTTTGATTTGATCAAGAGAATTGCCTTCTTTTTTGATTCCTCTTCAACCTGTGTCAATGTAATGAGTTTTCAAAGAGCCTCTACTACTAATGACCTCAAATTTCTTTATATCGGCCTACATATTTCATCTCCACATTTCCCTCTACAACCTTTATGCTTCTATTTCCTTCTTTATTTATTTCTTCTGGGCTTGTTCTTATAAGGACGTCGAACAAAATGTGCAAAGTCCAATTCATTTCTTAACAACAACAACAAAAACAAAACAGCAACATGTAAAGACTTGTCACTCTTTTTGTTGGCTGCGTCTTTGGTAGCTGTGTTTTAGTTTTGCTGTAATATATTTAAGTAGCTTTGAATGTACTGCCAAAGGCAAGAGGGCACTTAGAAAACCTTTGCATTTTATAATGATTTGTTTGCCAACCTGGCTGAGGTCCCAGGCAGTGCATCCTAGAACATGGATGGTGTTGAAAGCAACTTGATGTTTAATGGTTGTTTGAACCCTAAGCTTGAGAAGGAACCTTTGAAATATGTGGGATAGTTCACTCTGCTAATAAGCTCAAGATTTCATAAAGGGTGTCAAGATTGTGCAAAATAGTTCCACCTTACTCTTACTGAAAATACCTTGATCATTTTTTTTTCTAAAGGAAAGCATGTTTATCCTTATACTATTTAAGCTTAGTCTAAGAGGTGGCATGTAAGAGAGTACCAAAAAATCTAGTAGTCCTTGAGGTAGACAATTATCTACATGTGTCTCATTCCTTAATCTCCTCCTGAATCTACTTGACACCTTTCCTGCTCTAATTTTTCTAGGGCTGTGTGCTGACTCACATTTCCTCTGTCTTTTTGTAGGCAGTGACATCAGACCTAGGGTGTTTGTTGTAAACTATGGTGGGTGGAAGAGTGAGACTTCTCATTCACCTAAGGAGAGTTTGAATAACAGAGATGGTGTACTGGAAACTGAGAACGAGTATTGAGGTAACTTGAGTCCAAGTCTCTTCCAGTAGAGCAAAACTGGGAAAGCTTTATTTATGGGTCAATTTATGGGTCAGTGAAATCAGATGCTAAAGTCTGACTACTTCTCTACAGGGTAGCCATGCTTGGAAGCCCAATTTCCTCAAAACCTAGATTTTCCTTAGAAGTTGCCTTAAAGCGGGGAGGGGGTGGGTAAGGGAGAAAGCTTTGCTTAAGTGGCTTCCTGTCCTGAAGGTTTCCATGGAGAGAACATTTTCAAGATTAAAGGACTCTTGCTGTCATTTTTAACCTGAAGGGTCTTAAGATTTATGTTTCAAAGATGGATGGGAATTCAGTCTCCCCTTCCCTTTAGTTTAAATCATTTCTATGTTTGCGCAGATTTACTTTTGCTTCCAAAAATGCTGAGAATTAAAAAGTAATCAGCCTCATTAGCTACTGGATTTATTAGCCTGCAGGAAAGAAAACGAGAAATAGTCTGTCTACTTCCAAATGAAAGCAGAGCTTTTTTCTTTCTAGCTGTTGATCACATTGTAGTATTTTGATCAGCCATTTTCTGTCCACCTACTATGTGCTCTGGGAAACCTAGGAGAGACAAAGAAAGGGGAGCACGCCCTGAATCTCTTCATTGTCGTTGTGGACTTAGGAATCTCAAGGGCCTTTCTTGTTTTGACATTTTACTTCCAATTAATCATTGGCAGACATAGTTGGCAAGGAAAGAAGGAAAGGGCAGAGAAACCCTTAGCCAAGAAGAATGAGGATTTTTCAGTTAGGTGAGGTTAATGTGATAGATATAGGCACTGAGACTATTTGGAGTCATAGTTCAGGTAAAGCACCTATGAGAAAGCACCGGAATAGGCAGACGTTAGGGCTTGTTTTATTCTCGTGCTTATTTGTGCAGCCTCTATTCCCGGTAAATGAGTCAGCCCATGGGGAGAAAATAACCAAAACAGCTGCCCATTTCAGTAGCACAGAGCTAGGGGGAATTTACCAGGAGACCAAGGATGAGTATGGGGTAGAAAAACTCTACGGATACATACAGTTTACAGGTGGGTATCAGAAAGCGGAGGTGATTCACAAGTGACAAGAGTACATAGATATAGATATAGACAAATAGAGTGATAGATACAGAGATCAGTGCAGAATTTATTATTGTTGTTATTATTTTATCTTTCTGCAGTCCTGGAGCTTGAATTCAGGGCTTCTTGCTTGCTAAGCAGGTGCTTTACCACTGGAGCCAAACTCCACTCATTTAGCTTTTGAAATCAGGTGATACCTGCTGCTCAATACTAGCATAGGGCTCAATTCCTTTGCATAGAAACTATTTCTCACTATTTGCAACTGACATACTTTGATTGCAGAACTTTCAATTTCAACCCGTATTTGAATTGCTATTTCTATAGCAATTGATGAGAAATTCTTCCTGAGACGTCCAGACATTACTGACTCTTTTTATGTGGGAAGGTACCTTCAAGGATGATTGCCGTGTTTTAAATAAGAGGAATCTGAAGCACAAAGCAATATGGCTTTTTGCCCATATTTGCTGAAAAATAATTGGTGATGGGCCCTAAATGAAAAGCTCCATCTCCTGGCATCAAATCCAGTGGCATTTCTAGCCCATATACCTTTGATTGGGCAGATTAAGAAAAGAAACTCCAGAAATAACCTTCCCTATAATCCAATAGTAATGTTCATATAGTAATTGTACAAACTTACCTTTTGCTATGCAACTAGTATGAGATTTCTAGTCTTCTTCCCTAACTGCTGTGTAAGAAACAAGAAGGCAGTGCAGTAAGCTTATTACCATTGCATTATCTGGGAAAGAAATTAAGAAGAAAGGGTGAGTTATGGCCAGGAGATAAAAATGGTCTTGTTGCCCTGGCTGCATTTCTTGCCTCTTTTCTGGTTCACAACCTCTCTTTCTAGCAGCTCCATCCTTGTTTTATTTAATGTTTCTCTTGGGAAAAGCTCTGCTCATCATGACTAGAGGCCTTCCAGTCTGTTTGTAGATGGACTCTTGGTTTTATTTTAGTCCAGGGTTCACTACTGCTTTGAACTGATTTATGCCTTTTTGTGTTGATGCCTTCAGCAATTAATTCCATATCTTAACTACTTTTTCTGTAAGAAAATAGTATCTGAGAAGTTTCTTGAAATTATTTTTCTACTTCAGGTGTTTTGGGCACATAAAGATGAAACGATGGTAAGTAAACACTTTGAAAATATTGCCTTGGAAATAATACCTTTCTCCTAAATTGGGGAGTTTGTTTCTGCAAGGTGTTAGAAGGATAGATAGTCTCCTTCACTTGAATTCTGCTGAAAAAAAAAAAAAAACACAGGAGTGGTTTCCAGTTAGAAAGCTCAGCTTCGGGCCGGGAATTTGGCCTAGTGGTTAAAGTGCTTGCCTAGCATGCATGAAGACCCGGGTTCGATTCCTCGGTACCACATACATAGAAAAAAGCCGGAAGTGGTGCTGAGGCTCAAGTGGTAGAGCTCTAGCCTTGAGAAAGTCCAAGGACAGTGCTCAGGCCTTGAGCTCAAGCCCAGGACTGGCAAAAAAAAAAAAAAGAAATCTCAGCTTCATTCACCATGTGTCTCCTTAAACAGAGCCAGTCTCTTTAGGGCATAAGTGTAGTGTTGAGAGGAGGGCAGCTTGTGGCTAGGAGAGAAGTTGAGGACAAGCTTGGTTCCCATGCCTTTTTGTGGCCCTGGTTAAATAAACACTGAGTTTATAATAAGATGTAAAACTCCAGGTGCCGTTGATAAGAGGTAGTTTTTTTTTTCTTTCACATTGCTGCTACATAGAAATTCTAACAGTTAAGTTTGGATATAACTAGTATAAGTTTGTTTATTTTTATATAGTATTTTAAGGTTATTTGTCCTTGGATGTTTCCCAAGGTGTGTGGTTTTTGAAAGCTAAGAACAGAAGCAGCACAGATTTTTGGTTAGTTAGTTAGTTTGGAATAGAGAAGATAGAGCACAGCCTAAATAGAAAGGAGCACTGTGGAGATGTGTTGCTCACAATGAAGCTACCTATCCTGTAATGAGCATTTCAAGGCTGGCACATTTGAGCAAATCCTCCTGAGCTCTAAAATTGATTTGCTCTATTGCTTCCACATTTTTGCCAACAGTTATTTAGACAGAACTGTAATGTATTCAGTACTGGTTGAGTTCTCTATTGTCCTGCCTGGCCCTCTGTTTCTACCCTTCATGTACATTGGTGTGTATTAGATCACTAAGGGGCTCATTATTACTGAATTCCAGCCAGGATTTCCTTTCCTAAACACAGGTGCCTGCCTGTTGCTTGTAGGCTTTGTAAAATGTTTCTCCCATGTGTGTGTGTGTGTGTGTGTGTGTGTGTGTGTGTGTGTGCGCGCACTGGTGTTGCAGAGAATAGGTATAGTGTGAAATCTTTTCAAGTAAAGTTTTTGGTTACTAATATATATAGTGGGGGGAGAGGTAGAACACATTTTCAGGTCAAAAAGGAAAATATAGGCTCTGTCTAATCAATATTGGGATGAAGCCAGGCATTAGCTCAAGCTTATTAAAATCCTAGCTATAATCTGAGGATCAAAGTTCAAAGCCAACCTGTGCAGTGAAGCTTGTGAGATGCTTATCTCCAACTACCCAGTGAAAATCCAGATGTGGAGCTATGGCTCAAGTGGTAGAGTGCTAGCCTTGAGCAAACAAAGAGCTGAGAAAGAGCACCAGGCCTTGAGTTCAAGCTCCAGTACAGGCATGTGTACATGTGTGTGTGTGTGTGTGTGTGTGTACGCACACACACACACACACACACACACTAGGATTAAGTAGAATAGGCAATGAGGGATTGTGGTTTTGTGTAAGTGGAAGAGCATGAGTAATGTTAACTACCATTATATTTCCCAAAAGCTAGTGACAGCCTTAAAACTGACCACTAAAATATGGAAATTGAACTAGAACAAAAACAAAAAAAGCTTGGTTTATCACATCAAAGTACCTTTCTTTTCCCAATTTAGGTGTACTGATGATCTTGCCATATCCCCTGGTGTTGGTGGGAAAACTTGGTCAAAAAGGATAATTACTTTTTTATTTAGTTGCATGCTCTTCAAAAGGCAACAGCAAGTATTCATTAATTTCCATCTGATAGAGCAGAACTTTTTTTTTTTTTGGTAGCTAAACAATTGGAACAGGAAATGACCCAAGATACAGTTTCCATGACACCCTGTCACTTGGATCCAGTTTTCCAGAAGATGAAAGACCAAAGCCGGCTTTTGATAGCGAGTAACTAATTGGACTGGCCGATAGTGGGAGTTTTTTAATGTGAAAAATAAAGGAGAAAAAACTGGAACAGCTGTGTTTTGGTACAGTTGTCTAATCCCCAGATAAAACACTCCAAGGACATTGAAATTGAATAGTGCCTTTAGATGAGGGGGAAAATCTAAAATCTGTCAAAGCACTGCTTTACTTTAGAGAAATAGAGGGCATTTTTACGTGAAAAAGCAAAACAAAACAAAAAGAGGAAAAATTACAGAGCAGAGATCCAAAGTGATGCCTTTTAGGAATTATCCGTTTATGCAAAGTATGATTTCATGTTTTTAAGACACACATTTGCATGTGAAGAAAGAAATGACTGGCTGGTTCAGATTTGGTCCATGTTTCGGATATGTTTCTGTGCAGGTTGATGAACCTGAACCTCAGGGACTCCTTTCCGCTTTTTCTAATGAATCCAGAGGTTGGAGGTTATCCTTACAGCTTTCTCATTCAGTGCACTGTTGAAATGCTTGCTGTCTTTGACAACACCTAAAAAAATAAAAAGAACAAATATCTATTTTACTTAAGTTTTTATTCTTCAAGTTGTTGTACATTGAGTTAACAACTGAACATGTGCATCTTTCTTTTGTATCCATTGCATTGTGATCAGAGTCACATTTTCTATCTTCTCTTCTCTCTTCCCCACAATCATATCACATTTCCTACTCTCATTTTAACATCTGCACATTGAGTACTGTATCTGTTCCCCATTCTCTTTTTCATTCACCTACTCCCTCCTACTATCTTCCCACTCCTTCTGATAATGTCACCCCAAGTCTCCCTACCCTCTTTGGCCTGGCCTCCATTTCCCTTCCTGGATCCCCTTTCTCAATGCCACTTTCTGTTTCAGGACCCCTTGGTTGTGTTCTGACCTCTTGGCTGCACCATGCCTAATGGTGTTTAGCTGTTTTATTCACTCCTGGGACATTTTATAGCTCTGTTACGCCGGTAGGTCCCTGTCTGTCTTCTTTCCTATTCTGTCAGCAGTCTGTCCTTTGCCTGCAGTTTGCAAACCTCACCTTCTTTCCATCTCCTGCTCCTGCCCAGCAAATCCTGGCAGCTCCTCAGATCTGGTGAGATGTGCCACCTTTTGCAAGACCTCACCTCTGCCACTTCTATTCATTTTGACCCATGTTTAGCCAAGGTTACTGGACTGATAACAGAAACTATGTTTTTTTATTTTTATTTTTTATTTTTTGGCAGTCGTGGGATTTGAATTCTGGGCCTGGTCACTGTCCCTGAGCCCTTTAGCTCAAGGCTACTGCCTTACCCCTTGAGACACAGTGCCACTTCCAGTTTTCGAGTGGGTAATTAGAGATAAGAGTCTCGCCGACTTTAGTGCCTGGGCTGGCTTTGAACTGTGATCCTCAGATCTCAGCCTTCTGAGTAGCTAGGATTACAGGAATGAGCCGCCGTGCCTAGCTTGTATGTTTTGTTTTTCATTGGGGAAGGAGAGTCTCACACAGAATGCTATAGAGAACTGAGGTCTTATAGGTTCTTCAGTGTGTGTCATTTCCTGTGCTGCTATGCCAAGGGGCTTCAAGTGACAGATTAGGTGGCCACCTGCCACTCAGTCTTTTCCCATGTAAGAGGCACTGGCATATGATTTTGTGTTAGTTTCTAGGAATAAAACAGATTCCAAGTCGCCAAAGGTCCTGATGAAGGCAAATGGATAACACTGTGTTGTCATGGATTAAGCACTAGCTAAATGCTAAATGCTCTTATCTAAATTATTTTATGTAATATCTACAGTCTTGTTTCAAGCTACCAGTATGTGCTAGGGCAAGTCTTTTAGAGCTGGATCTTAAAGATGAGGCTATAGTTCTTTTTTTTTTTTCTTTGCCAGTCTTGGGACTTGAACTCAGGGCCTGGGCACTGTCCCTGTGCTTCTGTCACTCAAGGCTAGCACTCTATAACTTGAGTCATAGCACCACTTCTGGCTGTTTCTGTTTCTGTAGTACTGAGGAATGAAACCCAGAGTTTCATGCATGCAAGACAAACATTCTACCACTAAGCCACATTCCCAAGCCAGTTCTTTTTCTTCCTTTTTTTTTTTTTTTTTGTTGGTTATGGAGCTTGAACTCTGGGCCTGGGCACTGTCCCTGAGCTCTTCAGCTCAAGGCTCCCACCCAATCCCTGAAGCCACAGTGCCACTTCTGGTCTAGTGGTTAATTGGAGGTAAGAGTCTCTTAGTGCCTGGCTGGCTTTGGACCGTGATCCTCAGATCTCAGCCTCCTGGGATTACAAGCATGAGCCACTGAGCCCAGCTCCAGTTCTTTTTTTTTTTTTAAGAGGGGAAATCCTATATCTCAATTCTTTCTTGATCAGTTTTCTTTTTGGGGGGAGAGGGCAGGACTATAGCTTGAACTCAGGCTCTCATGCTCGCTAGGCAGAAGCTCTACCATTTTAGGCATACCTTCAGCCCCTTCCTTTTTTTCATTTATCTTTTCTGAGATAGTGTTCTGCTTTTGTGGTTGTGCTGTGCTGGGCAATGAACCTTTTACTTGTTGTTCTGTCACTGGAATGACAGGAACACACACTGCAGACAGCCATTGGTTGAGTTGGAGTCTCATGAACTTTTATTCTCCAGCCAGTTTTTAAGCATGATCCCCGATTGATCTCTACCTCTCAAAGCAGCTAGGATTTTAGGCTTAAGTCACTTCTCCCCAATTTGTAATGCATTTTTTTTTGCCAGTTCTGGGGCTTGAATTCAGGGGCTGGGCACTGTCCTTGGACATTTTTTCCTCAAGGATAGTGCTCTGCCACTTGAGCCACAGCACCACTTCCGGCCTTTTCTGTGTATGTGGTACCGAGGAATGGAACTCAGAGCTTCATGCATGCTAGGAAAGCACTCTACCACTAGGCTACACTCTTAGCCCCTCGTAATGCATTTTTCTAGGAATTGAATAAGTATATCCAAAGAAGCATTCCTGTGTTAAGTATAAAGCATAACACAAACACTGTTGTGGATGAGTAAAAGAAGTTATTAAATCTGGGTGCTTGTGTCTCACACCTGTCATCCTCACTACTCAGGAGGCTGAGATCTGAGGATCACTGCTTGAAACCAGCCCAGGCAAAAAAGTGTGTAACACTCTTACCACCAATAAACTACTCAGAAAAAAGCTGAAAGTGGCACTGTGGCTTAAGTGGTAGAGTGTTAGCCTTAAGGGACAGTGCCCAGGTCATGTTCAAGTCCTAGGACTGGTCAAAAAGAAAAGAATTACTGAGGAAGAAGTAGCACTGGATCAAGGACCAACAGATTGGGAATAATTGTCTTTCCTGTGATTTCAAATTAATCTCTCGGGGCCTCATGTTTCCACGTGTGTAAATGGGAATAATAGAGCCTACCCTGCTTGGAGCTATCCATGAAAAGTTGTATCAAAGACTGACCTTAACCACTGTTGCTAGTACTCAGGTACTTCCTGCATATGCATCATATCTACAAATTGTTCTCCCACCAACAGTTAGACTGACTGAATTAGATGAAACAAAGCATGCTTTATTTAGGGAGCCATACTTGATGGTCCATCATGACACTCACAGGTCTGACACTTATTTCTGCAGGGAGTGTGTTTTGTAGTACTAGGAATTGAACTCAGAGCCTCAAACTAGATAGGCAATCACTCTATCACTTAAGCCACACCCAGTTTCCCCCCCCCCCTTTTTTTTTTCTCCCAGGCCTGGGGCTTGACATCAGGGCCTTGGGCACTGTCCTTGAGCTTTCTCAAGGCTAACACTCTACCAGTTGAGACACAGCATCACTTCCTGCTTTTTCTGTGTATGTGGTTCCAAGGGATCGAACCCAGTGCTTGCGCATGCTAGGCAAGCACTCTACCACTAGGCCTACCCCTAGGGCACACTCCTGGCTCTCCCTTTGTCTTTGTACTCCTCCCCCCCCAGATAGGGTCTGCACTAACTTTCCCCATGCTGGTTTTGAATTATGATTGTCCTACCTCACCTCCTGAGTTACTGGCTATGTGCCGTGCCACTTTGTCATGCTTGTTTTTGAGATAGTCTTGTTAACTTTTTGTCCTGATTTGCCTCAAACCATAATCCTCACTTTGCTGCTTTCCAAGTAGCAGGGATCTTACTTATAAGCATCACTGTACCTAGCCTATTTGCTACTCTTAAACCCAAGCTTGTCTGTTTCTTTTTCCTTTTCTCCATAAAAAGGACCTGAGCTCCCAGATTCTCATTCCACCCCCTCTCATTCTCTCTCTTTCGTTCTGTGTATGTGTGTGTCTTGGCCTTTGCCATCTTTCCTTTACTCTACCCTTTCTACTTGCCTTCTTCTCTTCCTGATAATCTCTTTTTTTCTCCTTGGCCTCCAGCTTAGTTCTGCCCAGCCCCACCACGATTAGGCACTGCTCCTCTAAACTATGTTGCTCAGAAGATAAGCACAGAAAAAAAGTTGTTTTTTTTTTTTCTTTTAAAGGCTTTTATTGCTAATTCTCAGAGAAAAAGCAATAGGGCATTCCAGAAAGAGGACAGTGAGGATTCAGGATTTAATGAAGTCTATATTTTCTCAGTTACATTGTTCCCAATTCTAAGTATGGATAAAGAATGTTCTCTCTGCTTTTTTTTTTCTGAGGGTTGGGGCGCATCTTCTTTTTGAATGGTCTTTTGCAAAGGCCCTATAACTTCCTCCACTTTAGCATCTTTCATGATAGTAGTACCCATGCCTTATGTAGTAAGTAGTTTTCCTTTTCTTTTTCTTTCTTTCTTTCTTTTTTTTAAAGCAATCTGCAAAAGAGGTAATAATAAGTTCACTGGGCCTCAGCTCTGCCCAGGAAAGAGTAATTGCAAGGTAAATCTCAGTTTGTAATAAGGAATTGTTGAAAGAACACCACCTTTAATCCTCTCTTTGGATTCAGCCACTTGTTATTAAAAAGCTAGATTTGAATCAACTAAAGACAAACAGATTTAGTTCATTTATCTTTCTTGGCTTAAAAAAATGGGTAGGAAGGAAAAGTTCCTTGGAGTAAAACAGTGAAGTTATTCAGTGATTTTAGAATGCTTTATTTTTCTTTGATCATGAAATCAGCCCTAGGGGCTTTTTAAAATAGAGTTTTGTTAAATCTCTACGGATAGAAGAAAAATACTGCAACTTTATATATAACTTGAAGTTGAAACCATCAGGTGGATTTTTTATAATAACATTTTTTTTCAAAGCCTAACATGATATATAAATCAAAGCAAAAAGCATAAGGTAGATTTTACAATAATATTTTTCTTTCAAAACCTAACATATTACAACTGGCTTAATGTTAGTGACATCTGCATTCCATTCTCAGCTTATTAATGCTGAGAATAATCTTTTTTTTAATGCTGAGAATAATCTTACATACATCATAGACAGTGATTTTTTTTAAAAAATGTTTTAAGATATTGTTTAGCATAGCTACTGTTAACTTTTTTTTTCATTTAGAATCATGATAGGATTCAAGAAAAATAATAACTAGGTGCACCCAGGGACATTCACAGTGAAGTTCAGGACAACAGTGAAAAGTGATTACAACATTCATATAGAACCAGGACTTGGGGTGTTGGTTAAAAACATTTCATAATAAAATTTTCATTTGGAGTCAAGCTCTAGGAATTCTAGATGGATTTTCAGTGTTGTTGGCATTTTGACAAGCTACATGAACCTGAACAAAGCATTATCTTCTCTTGTCCAGAAAAAAAAAAAAAAAGAAGATGGGGAAATTGAGTAGTCATCAGTACAAAAGAGCACAGAGAAGTTCCAGTGAATTCTTGGATATCCATCACTACTTTGGGTATTCCATCAAAGAACATTCTCTCTGCTCTTAGTCTGTAGTTACAACCTCTTTCCTTTTTCAGGCTGTGTGACAGATGGGATAATTCATGTGTTACTAAGTCGAGGACATCAGAGACTCAGCCTATGATCTTGAATATTCCTACAGCAATAGAAATGGGACAGAGATCTTGAGCCTATGGAGATAGAGGAAATGCCAGTGACAAAGCTGCCAGGCATCCATGGTGGCCTACTGAGGTGATTTCAATGGCTGATCTCCTACAACAATGTTCTCCAATATCTAACCTTGCTAACTCTCTGCCTCTTTTTATTATTTCTAGGGTCAATCTAATCCATCACCTTTCTGATGTTAACTTATATCTTTGTACATTGTTTTATTAGGGTTGTCATTGTTCAGGCCCGTACCATTTTTAAATCATAATAGATAGCAGTTGGCAGTGAGATTGGCACATTGCATCTAAGTCTGAAATGAATTCAGATAATGTCAAGCACCCTCTTAATCCCCCTGCTTGACTGTTGTGTGATTTGAATGAGGTGTTCTGTGATGAGGTGGGTGGGCCCTGATAGTTCATCACATATATCACTTGTTGTTTCTCGAGATTTGAAGAGGAAGAAATCCATGGGCTTCATAGGGCTGTGATCCTAGTTGGGATCTATAGTGTGAAAGAGAATTTAGCAGTGGTTCTGGTCTTTATAATAAAGGATCCACATTCTTTTTTAACCTGTACCTATGTGGCAGGTACAATACCTATAAGATAATAGGTATTTCAGGACTTTGCTTGTTCTTTAGCATATGTAAGATCTCTATAGGCACTGTAGGACACTAAAGTAGAGAGCAGGAATATTGCCATGCAATGGGTAGGACTAAGAAAACATTGCATGAAGGAGAATGGTATTTCTGAGCTTTGATCTGGTTTTCTCTGTTGATGTTATTTCCTCTTATTTTATAGATGAGGAAATCCTCATGGAGAGGAAGTCTCTTCATGCCTTGCCCAGTATGGATTAGCCATTGCATAGCAGATGAAACATTCATATTCACAGCTTGTATATTTTAAAGCCCAGACTCTTTTTATTATAGCATACTAGGATTATAGGAAGGTTAAAAAAATGAAATAGAGGAAAGATGACAGAAAGGAGTTAAGGTTGCCTATAAAATAAAACTCCCAAGTGCCATAGATGGGTTAGTTGGAAATCAAAGAATTTAGATCAAGAATCATAAACTTACCAGACTGGCATGGATCCTCCAGCTGGGCATCTTGCATCAAAGCATCTCCATGAAATGGTTCCCCAGCTTCCTCCTCCAGCAGTGTCTTCTTCAGGAGATGGCCTGTCCTGGCTGTGAACAGCTCTGGCCAGGAGATCATAGCTTCTTATGAACTCCAGTTTCTTTTTTGCTCTGACTTTATCAAACAATCATTAGTATTTTGAACTGGTAAAGCTTGACAATGAAATGGTCAACAAGGAGGACTCTAGAAGCAGATTTTCTTCCTCGGCTTGCTAGTAGAGCCTGAGACAAGTCATGTGTTCTTTCTCTATCCTGGTTTCCTCCACTGTGAATGGGGCTGCCATAGTGTTCCTTCAGGAACCAAAGGAAGTAAAGCATTTGACATGCTCATTGGTACATCCTATGAATTTCTGTAAGTTTTAAAGAAATATGTTGCAGTTGGTATTGTTTTCCTTAAGTGTAAGAAGTAGTAGAAATTATTTCCATTTTCCAATTTTTGGAGACTAAGGTTACTGCTTGCTCGATAGAGAAAAAGCAAGGATGCCCTGGTATGTGTGTTCTCATGTGTGGTGGTGGTGTGGTGGTGTGGTGGTGTATGTGTGTGTGTGTGTGTGTGTGTGTGTGTATCAAGGGTATATGATTTGAAATCTACTGTTTCCATGAGAGCACTTCCCCTTGTGCCTTTCCTTGAAACAGCAGGCCTACTAGAGTAGCTAAAACAAAACAAAACAAAACACTTTGCAGGTGTAAAGAGAGATTTCTCTGCCAATTCTGAGCCAAATTTACCATTTTCATACTTCAAACTACTCTCCCTTTCTTCTTTTGACTAAAAGGAATTTCTTTTCAAAACTGTCATTTCAGCCATTTGTGTTTCAGACTCTGTAGCACATGAATCTGGTGACATATATGTTTTGAATAGGTGACAGAAGCCCTTGTGATAGAGGGTAGATTATACATACATACATGCATGCATAATATATGCATGTGTACATGCACACACATATGCATATGTGCATCTGTGTATATATGCAACATATACATGAAGGAGAATGAAGTGTGGTAAGCATCTTCCATACTTTTTTTTAGTCAAGCTATACAATTGCTGAGATATGTATTTGTTTGTTTATATAGTACTGAGGATTTAACTCAGAGGCCTGCACACTTGCAAGATGGCCATACTATTCCTTGGCTCCCTCTGCTAACTCCTTTTTCCACTGATTATTTTCAGAAGAGAGTTTTGCATTATGCCCAAACCAGCCTCTACTGTGATCTTCTTGTTTGTGCTTCCTCTGTGGCTGGGGAGGACAGGCATATGGCAGTGTCCCCAGCCATTGTGGCTGAGATAACAGCAAGCACCCTGTCATTGGTTGAGATGAGTCTTGGGAACTTCTTTTTGCTATGGCTGGCCTCAAACAGCAATCCCCTGATCTCTGCCTCCCAAGTAGCTAGGATTACGCATTTGAGCTACCACGCCTGGCAAGATACTGTTTATGTTGGCTGAATATTAATACCTGGTCTGTTGAACATTCTTACTCAAGAATTCTTACTCAAACAGGTACAAAATTCCTGAACATGTTCCAGTTTTCTGTTTTCTATTGTCAGATTGTGAGAGCTTTGGCACTAGAGTTAAAAATCTTGATTTTATTGCAAGTTAGTATTGCCTTGAGGAAAGTTTGTGGTCTTAGTTTCTCCATCTACAAATTTGTTACAGTACTTGTTGGTCTGCTTATCCTACGAGTGTTATTCTGTCAACCTTACCAAACGCAATTCAATGCTGGTAACTGTGTGTCTATGTTGGGGAGTGGCCGTCCTGAGCATTTTAGGAAATTCTCAACATCTCTGGCCTTTTCCTACTAGATGCCTGTAATGTTCTATATTGCCTTCTAATGTTCTATATTGTCTGTCTCCCAACTCAAAGTTGTCAAAACTAAATTCTTAAATGTCTAGGGAGTAGTGGATTAAAACCATTCACAGGTGAGAAATTGTTCTAAATCAAAGTAATGTCAACCTATAAAAGGCCGATGTGAGCCAAAGAGCAGTAAGACAACTTCTGGATAATTTCTTCAGTATCTGCTTTGGGGCTGGAGTTCAAATTGTAAGGCACTTATCCAGTGAGTGTAAGGCTTTGAGTTCAAGTCCCAGTACTATGGAATAAAGGGTGGGAAGAATCTGCTTTTTGTAAAGCACTGCGTAAGTTATTGTCCCAGCTTCCAAGTAGCTTTAGTAGTTGGAGGTGATACAAGGTAAAATTTGCCAGCTTTTTGGGTTCAAGAGATATTTCAAAGACAGACTGGCATTTGGCATTTTGAGTTTAAAGCAGTCAAAAGAATAGAGATGGAAAGGACTTCAAGAAGAAACCAGGGCTTAATTTCTAAGTCTTTTGCTACATTGCCAATCTGTAAAAGGAAGGCAGTGAAATGAAGTCTGAAGGCTGATGACAAAACCAGAAATTGATGAGGCACCTTCAGGAAATGGTCTCTGTGGAATGCCAGACAATTGCTGGCAGCAAGTTAATCTGGGGGTGCTACTTTTCAGCTTTTAAAGAGATGTTGAAAATTTGGATATTCATCCATTGTGAGATTTTAAGGCATTACCAGTGGTTCATGAGTATAATCCTGGCTACTCAAGAAGGTGAGATCAAAGCCAGACCAGATAGAAAAGTCTGTGAGATTTCTTATCTGTAACTATCAAAAAAGTTCAAGGGGTAGAGTTCTAGCTTTGACCGAAAAAAAGGAAAAGAATAACGCTCAGACTCTAAGTTCAAGACCCAGTATTGGCACTAAATTAATTAATTAATTAGTTAATGAACTAAAATGTAAAATTTTAACCCTTGGCTTAGCTTAAAACAACACTGATTGTATTGATCAAACAAAAGTCCTTTGGCCAATCAAATGAAGTTGCCATTTATACCATGTATTCCAGGTCATTTGTTTGTTTGTTTGTTTGTTTGTTTTTTTATGGTCAGTTGTGGGGCTTGAACTCTGGATCTGGACACTGTTCCTGAGCTCTTCAACTCAAGGCTGCCACCCTACCCCTTGAGCCACAGTGCCGCTTCCAGTTTTCTAGTGGTTAATTGGAAACAAGAGTCTCATAGGCTTTAGTGCCTGGGCTGGTTTTAAACCATAATCCTCAGATCTCAGCCTCCTGAGTCACTAGGATTACAGGATGAGCCACCATGCCCAGCTCTAGGTCATCTTTTTTTTCATATATTTTTATTGTAATTAATAGAAGGGTTACATTATATTCACCAGATAGAAGGTGCATTAATTCACATTAATTGATACCCTTTCTCATGTCTTGGTCCCCATTTCCCTCCCCCCCTACCCCTCATCTTGTTTTCCCCCCTTCCCTATCCAATTTCAAATAACCAAATACAAATATATCCAATATATCACATAACAAAGTGAGATACTGTAACAATATGAGATAACCAAGGGACAGCAAAAGAGACGAGAGATAACATCGTACATTAAGGACAACAATCACTCATTATATGGCTTTTGTTTCTATATCCTAGAGGTCCTTTCATTTAGTGTCATACTATATGGCCTTATGTATCTAGGTTTTGCTCTATTGCAAATCTCTGCTATGAGAGCCCAAGGTTTCTACTGATCATGACAAATAAGCCAATATTAACATACCCACACTGAACCAAGAAGAACTAACCCAACTAAACAGGCCTATTTTAAGCACTGAAATAGAAATGGCGTTAAGAGACCTTGCACCTAAGAAAAGCCCAGGGCCAGATGGATTCACAGCTGAATTCTATAAGGTCTTCAAAGCAGAGCTCACACCAATACTCCTCAAGCTCTTCAATGAAATTGAAAATGAAGGCTCGTTACCAGACTCATTCTATGAAGCCAGTATAACCCTCATCCCCAAACCAGACAGAGATTCATCAAAGAAAGAGAACTATAGACCCATTTCTTTGATGACCATCGATGCAAAACTTCTCAACAAAATACTGGCCAACCGTCTACAATAACTCATCAAAAAAATTATACACTATGATCAAACAGGATTCATTACAGGGAGGCAAAGCTGGTTCAACATACGCAAATCAATTAATATAATTCAACAAATCCACAGGAGCAAGGACAAAAAAATCACATGATTGTCTCAATAGATACAGAAAAGGCATTTGACAAGATCCAACACCGTTTTATGTTAAAAGCTCTGGAGAAACTAGGAATCCATGGAACATTCCTGAATGAAATAAAGGCTGTGTATGACAAACCCACAGCTAGTATTATACTTAATGGCGAAAAGCTAAAGCCATTCCCTCTAAAATCAGGAAAGAAACAAGGATGCCCACTCCTCTTTAACATAGTACTAGAATTCCTAGCTAGAGCAATAAGGCAAGAAGCAAGCATAAAGGGGATCCAAATAAGGAAAGAGAAAGTAAAACTTTCCCTCTTTGCAGATGACATGATTCTGTATTTAAAGAATCCTATAGACTCCACTCCCAAGCTCCTTCAAAACTTTGGAAAGGTAGCAGGGTATAAAATTAACCCTCAAAAATCAATTGCCTTCTCCATGCCAACAGTGAGAGGAATGAGGCAACAATCAGGAAAGCAACTCCTTTTGCAATAGCCTCAAAGAAAATAAAGTACCTAGGAATTAGCTTAACTAAGAATGTAAAGGACCTTTTTGAAGAAAACTTTAAAACCCTGAAAAAGGAAATTAAAGCAGAACTGAGGAAATGGAAAAACCTTCCATGCTCCTGGATCTAAAGCATTGACTGACCCAGCTATCATAAAATAGCATTTTTAAAGGACATGAAATCCTTAAAATTTCTCCAGGGTTCTCAGCTGAAAGTGAAGCCTGGAATGGTTGCCAGTAAATGCCTTTTGTAGGCTTGGAAATTCAAAGTGATTTATCACTTGGTGGTAATAACCAAAGGACTCTGTATACAAGAAAATAGTTACTAGGTAAAGAGGCCAGAACAACAAGAATGTCCATGTGGCTCTTTTTAAGAATTGTCCATGCAGGGGCTGGGATTTTGGCCTAGTGGTAGAGTGCTTGCCTAGCATGTCCTAGCATACACAAAGAACCAGGTTTAATTGATTCCTCAGTACTACATACAGAGAAAAAGCCGGAAATGGTGCTGTGGCTCAAGTGGTAGAGCTCTAGCCTTGAGAAAGCACAAGAACAGCGCTCAGGCCCTGAGTTCAAGCCCCAGGACTGGCAAAAACAAAAAAGAATTGTGCAGTTAGCTATCTAGCTGAAAGGAACTCTTGCCAGACTGACTGAGTTTTCCTTTGTGGAGCACTACATAAAAGCCTTTCAGTTTTAGTTTTTTTCAGTATATATATATATAATCAGTCTGAATACTAATGGCCTGATTTATTCTAATAGAATCCTTATTTATCCTTAATAATTACAGGAAAGCAAGGTATAGTTATTCTAAAAACAGAAAGATTATGAAGTTAACCAGTTTATATTGCTGGCTAACATTGGAGTTCCTCATCCCTCCTCTCCTCCTTTTCTGCCTCTTTCCTTCCCTTATTTCCTTCCTTCCCTTCTCTGTCTCTGTTTTTCTGCCCGTCTCTCTCTTTTTCTTTTTCTGTCTCTCTGTCTCTGTCTCTATCTCTGTCTCTTTCTCATTTTCCCTTTCTTTCTTTTTTGTGCTACCCTTAGGCTTGAACTCTTAAATCTGGGCATTGTCTTTGAGTTTTTTGTACTTAAGAATAGTGCTCTAGGATTTGAGCCATAGCACCACTTCTGGCTCTTTTTGTAGTGTGTTGGAGACAGTATTCTCACGAACTTTCCTGTCCAGGCTGGCTTAGAACCCCAATTCTCACACTCAGCTTACTGAGTAGCTAGGATTACAGGCATCATCTATCAGCAGTTGGCATGATTTCTTGATCAAATAGAAAGCGCTTACCTACATCCAAGTTCTCTGCATCTCTTCATTTGTGGTGTGTCCATATGATTTTTGTCATAACACCATATTGGATGACTGGAAGGGAAATGAGCACACAGATAATTTCCATATATAATAAATACACTTATGACATAGAACAATAAAGATTAGGAATCTAGATTAATATAAATGTATTAGACTTTTGTCCCTAGTGAATCCATCCCTGTAAATCATTTAACAGTTTAATTATTTCTACTCAACTGTACTAGATACTTCTAAAAATAATATCATGGGAGTACATATTTTTTTTCTTAAGAAGTTTATTTTTATTGTAATTAATAGAAGGGTTACAGTATATTCACCAGATAGAAGGTACATGACTTCACAAACATTGATACCCCTTCTCATGTTTTTGTCCCCATTTCCCTCCTCCTACCCCCTCACCTCATCTTTTTTCCCCTTCCCTATCCTATTTCAAATAAACCTATAAACAATATACCAGATAACAAGGTAGGATACTGTAACAATATGAGATAACCAATGGAAAACAAAAGAGATGAGAAATAACATAGTACATTAAGAATAACAATCACACATTATATGGCTCTTGTTTCCATATCCTGGAGGTCCTTTCATTTAGCCTCATCTTACATGGCCTTATATATCTAGGTTTCTCCCTATTGTAAACCTCTTCTAGGAGAGTCCAAGGTTTATACTAATTATGACAAATGAGGGAAACCATTGAGCCTATGTTCCTTTGAGTCTGGCTTACTTCACTCAGTATAATTTTTTTCCAAGTCTTTCCATTTCCTTACAAATGGGGCAATGTCGTTCTTTCTGACAGCAGCATAGAATTCCATTGTTATAAATGGGGGGGGGGGTAACATCTTAAGAAACAGAATTGAAGAGCTGTGAAGTTACAGTCCTCCAGGTTATAAGGAAAACAGTTAGGAAAATAATACAAACCCTACCACTTTGTGTGAGAAATTAAATAGTTTACTTAACTTGGATGTATTTCCAGTCTGATTGGTTTGACATTTGTTTAGGACCTCTGGAATATAATATGCTTATGCAATTAAAAAGGAAAATGAGTATCTGTCCTTGCAAGTTCCAAATATCTCAAAGCATTTTTTACCTGAATTAAATCATTTTGACTATTAGTATTCGTGTTGATACAGCTTCCTTATATGAAAAATGCTATTTTGCAACAGCTGTAGTTGTGTTGCCTGAATTCATGCCAAGATGGTTGAGATTGAGCCACAGGGACTGCTTGTTAGCTCCCTAGCTGCCTGGGAGAGAAAGTAATGTAAAATTAATGTACGAAGAAAGGCCCATTTTCTGATACTGTTTAGGGATGCAGGTGGTCTGAAGTGGTGTGCAGAAATTAAACTAACATGTGAATCTGTCTGTTTTTAGGGAAAGGTGGCTGAGGCTCAAGGCTCCATCACTATTGGTGTTAATTGTAAAAACAGGGGAGGGCATTTCTTTTCTTTCCTCTTTGGCTTAGCTCTACTTGAAGTAAAAGTACATTGGAAATTTGTGGGTTCTGAAATCTTTCAGTGTTTGGAATTTGAGGTGTTCTTTATACGGTAGGAGTAGACTCAGTGTAAGAGCTCCTCATGTATTCTTCAAATAATCTAGAAAATATGTTTACTCAAGGTTTTCCTTGATAAATGTAAAGTAGACCAATTCTAAACATTTTCAGAATTAATTCTAACTTCCAGATAATGTTCTATGCACCCCTTTTTGAGCAATGTAGTCCCACTTTTCTTTTGAGGGGACAAAGTGAGGAGGCAAGGGTCAAACCAACTAGGTAGTTGCTCTACCCCTGCCCCTTTCTGCTCTAGCTATATTTCTGGTTATTTTTCAGGTTACAGTCTTGCCTTTTTTGCTAAGCAACTACCCTTTTATTTTACCTGTCTGACTTACCTAAGATAAGAGGCTTGTACCACTATGCTCAGCTTTTTTGTTGTTTTTTGTCTGAGATGGCCTTAAAATGATTTCCTCCCAATCTCTGCCTCCAGTGTAGATATGTATCTTTATAAGATTATTGTTATCACATGACTCTCAGGAGTTAAAAGGAATATACATTTGAATTCAGGCTTTTATTTGACTATTAATCATACTTTCCTCCAAGGGGATATTCTGTAATGTCAAATAAACATTTCTAGGCACTTTTTTTTTTTTCTTAAGAGTTTCCTCTGAAAGCAGTATGGCAGTTCCTCAAAACACTAAACATAGAACTTCCCTATGACCCAGCAATTCCTCTACTTGGCATTTACCCAATCATCCAGAAACAAGGACATACTAAATCCACTAGCACAACGATGTTCATTGCAACACTATTTACCATAGCAAAGATATAGAACCAACCCAGATGTCCCTCAGTTGATGAGTGGATCAACAAGTTGTGGTATTTGTACACAATGGAATTCTATGCTGCTGTCAGAAAGAATGGCATCGCCCCATTTATAAGGAAATGGAAAGACTTAGAAAAAATCATATTAAGTGAAGTAAGCCAGACTCAGGAACATAGACTCAATGGTTTCCCTCATTTGTCATAATCAGTAGAAACCTTGGGCTCTCCTAGCAGAGATTTACAAGAGAGCAAAATCTAGATACATAAGGCCATATAGTATGATGCTAAATGAAAGGACCTCCAGGATATAGAAACAAAAGCCATATAATGAGTGATGATTGTCCTTAAGGTACTATGTTATCTCTCATCTCTTTTGCTGTCCCTTGGCTATCTCATATTGTTACAGTATTTCACATTGTTTTCTGATATATTGTATGTATGCGTATTTGGTTATTTGAAATAGCATAGGGAAGTGAGGGAAACAAGATGAGGGGTGGGGATGGTGGGAGGGAAATGGGGACCAAG
Source organism: Megascapheus bottae (assembly GCF_031878675.1). Lineage (NCBI taxonomy): Eukaryota > Metazoa > Chordata > Mammalia > Rodentia > Geomyidae > Megascapheus > Megascapheus bottae. The sequence continues at coordinate 41,439,837 of NC_143514.1, read as the reverse complement.
ACATGAGAAAGGGTATCAATGTATGTGAATTAATGCACCCTCTATCTGGAGAATATAATGTAAGCCTTCTATTAATTACAATAAAAAATATATGAAAAGAGTTTCTTCTGAATTTATGGGAGAACAATGCCTTTTCATACTTCAGATCTTGTCCCCTAGTAAGTAAAATTCACAAAATTTGGCTAGCAGGACTAGGATAGGAAATGCAGGAGTGGAATTAAGTAAAATCAGATGGACTTGTTTTCATTCTGACTTCTCTGATGGAGAGCCTAAGCCTAATTATTTCTGCCTCAATTTTATCTTGTAAATAAGTTAATATTATGACAACCTTTATTTTATTGTACTTTGAACCTGACTTGTTGCTGCAAGTAAAGAGTGCACACCTGACTCTATGTGATGGGTGGCACTGAAAATACAGGTACATTCAAAGTATTTTGTAAGACTACCTTCAGGCTATGTGTACAAGATGTATATGAGACATAAATGAACTTTATGTTTAGACATTGGCTCTATCCCCATCTATCTCGTTAGATAAATTCAAAGATTCCAAAATTCAAAATCTAAAACATTTCTGGTCTTAAGAATTTTGTATGAGCCAGGCACAATGGCGCATACCTGTAATCGGAATCCCAGCTACTCAGGAGATTGGGATCTGAGGATCAAGGTTCAAAGCCAGCCCGGGCACACAAGGACCTGAGACTCTTATCTCCAATTAACCTCTAGAAAACAGAAAGTAAGGCTTGGCTCAAGGGTAAGGCAGTAAGTAGCCTTGAGCTGAAGAACTCAGGGACAACACCTAGGCCCAAGGGTAGGGCAGGACAGTACCCAGGCTCAGAATTTAAGCTTCTTGACACAACCAAAAAAAAAAAAAAAAAGAATTTTCTTTGAGGGATACTCAACCTATAGATTGTTAGGGCAAGGCAGTAAGACAGATTTCTGTGGCCTAAAAGAGGAAGCCAGGGGGATGTTAGGCAGAGGAATCCTATGATCAGCTTTGGATTGGAATTAGCCATCAGAAAGCTTCTCATTGTCATCATAAATTTCATCATCATCATCATCATCATCATCATCATCATCATCATCATCATCAGGTAGACCCTGCAGACAGTGTGGAGCATCTAGTCATTCTATTCCTTTTTTTTTTTTTTTTTTTGCCAGTCCTGGGCTTGAGCTCAGGGCTTGAGCACTATCCTTGGACTTTCTCAAGGCTAGAGCTCTACCACTTGAGCCTCAGCACCACTTCTGGCTTTTTTCTATGTATGTGGTACCAAGGAATCGAACCCGGGTCTTTGTGCATGCTAGGCAAGCACTTTAACCACTAGGCCAAACTCCTGGCCCCTAGTCATTCTATTTCTTATCAGTTTAATCTTTTGTACTTTAAAGTTGTGTGCATGTATGTATGAAGGGATACATGTGTACAACAAACATATATATATAAATATAAAGGTATATATATGCATTAGATATAAAAAATATGTATGGTATATAAGATACATGAGATATGCTATATGTGTGTACACACATATATATGTATATATATACATATATATACACACATATGTATGGTGTTGTGGGCTGAGGAGGTGTGTTTACCACTCCAGGACAGCTGTCTTGCATTCTCTAAGCCACTGATTGAACTTAGCAGTCCTGTGATTATATTGGTTATATTCCTTGGGAAACAAAGAAGATGATTAGATCTAAGAGGGAAAGAAAGTTGAGTCCTGTGGTAACACAGCTTGTGATTCTCTTTGAACATGACTTCATCTCTTGTAGGCTTCCCTTAGTGAGTCAGGAAGTCTATGTAGAGGATCCTGGGAGGTATTGACTTGGTTTAGTGTTTTCAAAAATGTTTGTATGTCCTTACAGGGAAGAGGATTCATTATGGGGTAGGAGGATGAACTTGTGTGGTCATTTGTTAGCTCATGACCTATGCTTAACTTTTCAACTCTAAGCATTCATAGATCTACATGGGAGCAGAAAGTATTTTGGTGCTGGTTTTAGTGAGAATCGATGACCCTTAAATCACTCTCGACCCCCAGCATTCTGTTTTGCTCTTTCATTTGTATTTTGTCCTCTCAACTAACTTATTTCAAAATTCATTTGGTTTTAATGCATACACAAGAATGGTGGATGGGTGGGAATGGATCAGGATGTCGAGTCACATGGGACAGATGCAGAGGACCTAGGTAGGTTCTTTCCCAGCCTGATGAGCATGGCCCAGCATCTAGGCCATTCAGAACTCGTCACCAAAATGGGTTGAAATCAGACATGGAAAATATGAGGCATGCAGATATCACCAAGTTATTAGCTTTATTACGCCACATGCTTGAAAGCACCTTTCTGGAGACATGATTGTTTGGGAAGGGAAATAGAACGGGATAATTGTTTAACATTTCATGGAACATATGAGCAGAACAAATGTATTTCCCTACTGTCCCATTCCCGCTGAGATGCAGCTCTTCAAGTCCTGTCATCTCTCAGAACCGCAGAGATGGACAAGGGCCTAGTTCTAAATCACCAGCCCAGACCTACCACCTACTTCATGCTTGTCCTCTGTGTGATGACTCTGAGTATCTGTGTTTCAACCTTCCTCCACAGTGTTAATCATTTTAGGCAAGGTTAGAGACAGAGACTACTTAGTGAAGTTTTACAAGTGAAGGGATATTCATTAGCAGGAATTATGGTTATAAAAAAAATAAAATCTGCCAGAAGTTTGGCCTAGTGGTAAGAGTGCTTGCCTAGTGTGCATGAATACTGACTGGGTTCGATTCCTTGGTACCACATACAAAGAAAAAAGCTGGAAGTGATGCTGTGGCTCACATGGTAGAGTACAAGGCCATGAGAAAGCCCAAGGACAGTGCTCAGGCCCTGAGTTCAAGCCCCAGGACAAGCCCCCTTGTTATCCACTTAAAGACAAAGACTTGAAGAAAGAATTTGCTCAAAAATGTCTGTCACCCACTAATAGCTTCTTGGCCCTGATTGATAAACTGTTTGCCTTCAGCAATGGAAATGAGAGAAAATTCCAGATGCTGAATAAACATTCTGGCTTGGGGCCAGCAGATTAAGGCAGTGGAGGCTTTTGATGGAGGCCCAGCCAGGTAAGAATGTAGGGATCCTATCACATTCCCAGAGGTAGACTGATTCAGAAATGGAAAGGTGGAGACTTGGAAAAATTATTTATCTGAGCCAGGCGCAGTGAGTGGCTCACACCTGTAATCCTAGCTACTCAGGAGTCTGAGATCTGAGGATGGAGGTTCAAAGCCAACCCGGGCACTAAAGACTGTGAAACTCTTATCTCCAATTAATCACCTTTTTAGAAAAAGGGAAATGGGGCCATAGCTCCAGGGCTAGGGCAGTAGCCTTGAGCTGAAGAGCTCAGGTACAGGGCCCAGGCCCAGAGTTTAAGCCCCATGATCCACAAAATAAATAAATAAGTAAATAAATAAATGAATAATTTATCTTCTCCAGGCCTCAGTTTCCTTAGCTCTAAAATGAAAATATTGAGAGCTCAGTCACAGTGAGCTCATTATTTCATTCTATTTCTCTAAAAACAGACTTACCCAGCAAAGAAAAGTAAGTTATCACTGACTGCTTGCCTATTCACTGTCAAACAGGTCCTGTGAATAGCTCCAGTGAATCAGAATTATAATACTAAATTGGTATCATTCCAAACCCAAACCAAAAATCTTTTTTTTTTTTGCTTAATCTTATGACGTATACTTTTTTTTTCTTTTTGTGAAAGATTGCATACAACTTTCAATCATTACCACCTGTTGCAAACCTAAGCCAGTTGGTTAGGTCCAAGTCCTCAAGGTTTGGGAGAAGTGGATTTCAATAGTAGTGAGTGAGGTTTAACTACTGTCTCACAACCTTGCCAACTAGATAGAAGTAAAATCAGAGACAAGATTCTGCTACACATAATACGTTCATTAACAGCTACATATCGGAAAGCATACAGAAAAGCATCCATAAAAAAATAACTCTGTGCTTACTGAAGTCTCTACTCTCTTTCTTTTTCTTTCTTTTTCCTTTTCTTTCTTTTTTTTTTTTTAATTTTCAGTTCTCAGTTTGAACTCAGAACCTTGCTAGGCTCTACCCCTTGAGTCAGTCTACCAAGCTCCTTTTGCACTATTTTTTGTGGGTTTGTTTGTTTGTTTGTTTGTATTTTTGGGTTTTTTTAGATAAAGGCTCTTTTTTTTTATGCTTGGGCTCTTAGGGACTGTGATCCTCTTATTTATACTTCCATCGGAGCTGGGATAACAGATACCATACCCAGCCTTTGGTAGAGATGGAATTTTATGAACTTTTTTCCTGGACTGGCCTCAAATTCCTCCTGATCTCCACCTTCTGAGTAGTTCGAATTCCAAGTGTGAGCCACCATATCTGGTCAGCTCTCTCTTTTTATTTATTTATTTTTTTTTTGCCAGTCCTGGGCTTGAGCTCAGGGCCTGAGCACTGTCCTTGGACTTTCTCAAGGCTAGAGCTCTACCACTTGAGCCTCAGCACCACTCCCGGCTTTTTTCTATGTATGTGGTACCGAGGAATCGAACCCGGGTCTTCATGCATGCTAGGCAAGCACTTTAACCACTAGGCCAAACTCCCAGCCCCATGGTCAGCTCTCTTATACAGTGGTTTTCATTACTGCTTTGTATGAAAACTTTGTTTTTTTTACTGCCATTATGACAGTGCAGAAAGCACCTAGCAACTGGAAATCTTCCAGTTAGGCTAGACATGTGGCTGTTTAGGAGGCAAACTTATCAAGTCTGAAGCCCTATTCATAAAATGTTAGAATACCCCTAAAACACTGATTGATTTTGTATGGCTTGAACATATCTTTAATTTCCCAAGTGAGGGCCCATTTGCTAGCTTTAGAAACCATTCATTTCAAAGACACTCAGAAATCCATCTCTAACATTCATTTTGCTAATTGGCCTAGGGTTGTCAATGAAGTAGATAATAGCAACATTTGCTATTACATGTGCTAAAGAATAGGCTTCAAGCTTAGAACATGACCTACCTACATCTGGAGAGTGTCTTCCTGAATAGAAAGGCAGTTACACTGGAATTGTAGTTTTACCTAACTCACATGTGGAATCTCATCACCTGCTGTTAAGTTAGTGTGCTAAGTTAGTCCTATCCTTACCATTGGAGCCCCTTGGTAAGAATCTCCTGCTACAATGGCACTCTGTAGGAACAGATTTTGAACTTATTTGTCACAATTCTTTGTTTCAAATGCAGCTTAACTTTCACATCCTGGGAGCCATCTGTGGCTACTGAGTGGTAAGTCATGAGTTACCATTTATTGAGCACTTCCTGTGTATAACTCTGTTTCAACTACCCTATAAATCAGAGATCTGGCTCCATTTCTTAGATGAGAAGACTGAGACCATGAAAGAGATGCAGCAGGGGCTGCATTTGTTTCTTCCTGCTGAGAATTCAGGGGCTTATGCAATATAAATTTACAGTGTCACACGCAGGGCATACCTCTGGGACTGCAGGTTTGAACCATTGTGCCTAGCCCATTTTGGGTTAATTCTGATGCATGATATAAGGTAAGAGTCCAACTTATAATGCAGGTGGCTATGCAGTTGTTTCAGCATGGTTTATTGGAAAGATGCTTTGATCAAATGGTCTTGACATTCTTTTCTAAATTCAGGTTGCTATAGATGTATACAGTTTTTAGTTCCTATGTAAGCTGTTACCATTGGAGAAGATGGTTGAAGGATACTTACTAGATTATTTTTGTAGCCTATAAATCTGAATTTCTTTTCAAGAGAGGTATTTTTTCCTCTTTCTCTCATGCCAATACATGAAGCTTGAACTCAGGCCTTGTGCTCTTGTTTGGCAGTTGGTACTCTACCACTTGAGCTACAACTCCACTTCTGCTTTTTGCTGGTTAATTGTGGATAAGAATCTCATGGATTTGTCTGCCTATGCTGCCTTTCTAACAAAAATTCTCAGTTCTTAGTCTTTAGAGAGGCTAGTATTCTAGTGTGAGCCACCAGTGCTCAGCTAAGTGGTTTTAAGGAATGTTCTTAGAGCACAAGTAATCCAGTAGTAGACCTGGGTTCATTGAATAGTTTCCTCCTAAGTATGAAAATGCCACTCAGAAAATGGCTTTCCTAGGTTAGTATGGTATATCCTTCCTTCCTGGCAAAAAAAGGTTGCATTTCAGCTACAAGAGAAAGCAAGGACCATTGGTGAAGTCTGCAGTGATTTCAGCCTCAGGCACTAAATCATATGTTGTAAGCATTGCCATAGTGCTTAAAAAAAAAAAAAAGGAGCCATGGTGTGGAAGTCTCAGTGCCTTCTCCTCCCCATCCCAGGAGAGCATGGTCAGTACAGCACTCTGATTTCAACATGAGTGAGGGTTCGATAGTATTCGGGAAATATGATTAGTAGGCTCCTTTTAGCATGTTATTTTTGTCAAGAGAGATGTTTGGTTTTGGTTTTACAACCTAGATTTGTGGAGAAAGAAGGCATGTAGATGGATGGTATTAAGTATGAACTGATAATAATGGGTATTAGGTAAGGAATATGTGGATGCTTAATATACCATTTTATCTCCTTTCCATAATGGAAAAAAGTTGTGGGTGGGTTGTCTTTAATATAGTGGAACTTTTGAGAAGTCTTTTAGTCATCTTTCATTACTGTGACAAAGTACCTGAGAAAAACAAAGAATTTTTTTTCTTTTCCAGGGTAGGGAAGAAATATTAGGGTTTGAACTCAAGGCTTCATGCTTGCTCTGTAGGCAGGCACTTCACTATTTCAACCTCTAGTCCATTTTTACTGTGTTATTTTCTGGGTTGATTCTCACTTTCTGCATAGGCCAGCCCAGACTGTGGTCCTCCTATTTAAGCTGTCTGTCATAGCTGAGGATGACAACTGTGTACCACAGCACTACCTTTTTCTCTTGAGATGGGATCTTGTGAACTTTAGCCTTAAACCATGATTCTCTCAATCTCTACCTCTCCAGTAACAAGGATTATAGGTGTGAGCCACTGTGCCTAGCTGAAAGATTTGCTCTACCCCATGCTTTTAGAGGTTTCCTTATGTAGTGGTTCAATGCCATTTTTTCTTGGGGAGATGGAATATAATGTTGAAATGATGTGGCTGAACAACAACAACAAAAAGACTTCAGTTCATGACACCCAGAGACAAGAAGAGATATATGCCAATTACTTATATCCTTAAAACAAACCTCACCTCCCAACAGCTTGTTCGGTATTTACCCATTGATGAGTTCAGTTAGCATCTTCATAGTTGAAGAACCTCTCAGTAGTGCCAACTGAGCACTAAGTCTTCAAACAAGGTTTCAAGCAGGGAGAACATGTCATATCTAAACCATAACAACAGGCATTTCCATCTGGAACTCCCACCTAAGAAAGGCAAGACTCATTGGAGGCTAGCTAGAGTCCTAAAGAAGTGAATCTGTTACTTCCAGTACTCCTTTTGCCCCGTCTGTTATGGGTGCTGATCTGCTGTGCTCTATGTTTTGGTTATGTCTTCAAGTTCTGAAAGCCACTTAAAAACCCATGACTGTAAATCTTGGCACTTTTTGAAATGTTAAATTTATAAAGAAAGTGGAAACTTACAACACAGGATATGATAATAAGTAGGGGCTTACAGTTGATTATTAGAAAAAGTGAGAAATAGTCTCTAGAGAAAAACTGGTGACTTGGGGTTGAACTGTATTGTTTTCCTGTCCCTGGTTGTTCTGTTTGTAGGAGTTTTACACCCTTTATTCTTCTTGTTCTCTCTTTCTAATGAGTAAATGGAGTATGTGAATCTGTTTATTTCCAAGCAAGAGTCTTTCATAGAATTGTTACAGCTCTGTATTCAGATGACTAAAGCTTCCAGAACAATGTTGAATTGAAAAATCTGTACAAGAAAGGCCTCCATCTGGAAATTATTCTATGCTTTCTTCTTGGTTTTGGTAGTATAATGAAACACAAGCATTCCAACTCCTTGTGATTGTTAAAACTCTGTGATGTAAATGGTGCCAAACTAAAAGACTCCTAAAGCTTCTGCTGATTTATTTTTTAGTTTGCTTTTCTGCTTTTGTTTTCACAAGCTTTCAATGAAACTAATTATGAGACTATCTTTGCTGCTTTAGCTGAAAGGAGGAGCTGTGGTAAGCAGCTATAAATTATTTTTTTCTTTTGAAAAAATGATAAGCTTGTCTGGGAGTGAATAGTGTTCACTATATAAGCACGTTATTTGTAGGAAAATTTCATTTTTTACCAGAAGAAAACCTTGTGGATTGTGTTTTATAAAATTGGCTTCATGTCTGATTTTGTGCAACATTGTTCTAGATCATGTTGTTTTACTGTTTTTCTTTTTGTTTGACTAAAACATTACTCAAATTAAAAGCTTGTTTTTTGCCTCAGATTGCTTTGATCATGAGAAGGGAGTATGAATAGTGAAATATTTAGCATTTCACTTTGCAAAATGTTTTATCCTGTGAAACTTATCAAGTTTCTGAGGGTGATATAGCCAGAGGAAAATTTCAGAAAAGAATGGGTCCAGAGGTGACTTTCTGTACTGAAAGAATTAAATGGCAAGATTATAGGGTCTGCCTTTGTAGTCTAGCTTACCCTGGCTGGCCTTAAACTCAAGCAGTACCGTCTCAGCTTCCTAGCACTATAGCCAGCTATCATGCCATCTTGACTCTTCTTTGGAATACTTATTTTTTAATTTTAACTTTTATTTTTTGCAGCACTGGAGATTGCACTCAGGTATTTATGCTTCGTAAGTCAACATTATAACATTTAAGCCATATACTCATTCCAGTCCTTTTTCTTCATTTGTCTGTTAGATATGGTTTCATCCCTTGTTGAAGCCAGTAAAAGTCCACCTTGTGATTAGCTGGGACTACATATGTTTCCACACCAGATTTATTTTTCAGATAGTTAGTCTCACTAACTTTTGCCCAGTCTGGCTTCAAACTATGATCCTCCTGAGTAGCTAGGATTATGAGCATATGCCACCACATCCAGCTCTTTTTGGAATAATTCTAATGGGTTTCAATGATAAAAAAAATAACTCTGGAACCAACAGTAGTGATAATGTTAATCAAATGGTAATAGTTTTAATTATTGTGCTAATAATATTCTTGGATCTTTCCTTTTGATTTGCCTTTTCTTACTACATAGCAATCTCATATGTATGCAACACTCCTATTTCTTTTGTGCATATGTGTGGTATGAGGGTTTAAACTCACAGCAGGGTTTGTACTTATTTGGCAAGTGCTCTACCACTTGGGTCACATCTCCAGCCCTTTTTGCCATCATTTTTTTTTTTGCCAGTCCTGGGCTTGCGCTCAGGGACTGAGCACTGTCCTTGGACTTTCTCAAGGCTAGAGCTCTACCACTTGAGCCTCAGCACCACTTCCGGCTTTTTTCTATGTATCTGGTATCAAGGAATCGAACCTGGGTCTTCGTGCATGCTAGGCAAGCACTTTAACCACTAGGCCAAATTCCCGGCCCTTGCTATCATTTTTGAGATAAGACTCTCACTTTTTGTTCAGACTCATCAGGATCACCATCTTCCTATTTCCCCTTCTACCATGGCTGGCATGACAGGTATATTCCACCATGCCTAGCCTTTTCTGCTGAGATGGAGTCTGATGAACTCTTTGCCAAAGTTGGTCTTGAATTTGGATTCTCCCAAACTCTGCCTCTTAAGAAGCTAAGATTACAGGTGTGAGTAAGCTGGTGCACCAGTATCTAGCCCAAATGGCATTATTAGCAATTGGCTGGGGAAGAACCTGATTGAGCAGAAGAGCCCTGTGTCTGTATATGGCTGGCTCTGCCACCACTGGCCAGACAGTTTCATCACTCCTTTCTCTGTCTCAATGAAATATATGTCATACGATCTCAATGCTGGGTTTTCTTATTTTGCTTTCTAATTCTTCTGATGCTCCTATAAATCAAGCCCAGAAAAAAAAAATAGGTATTTGGTCGTCTGCCAAGAATGGCATTGAGGAATTAGTACTACTCAAGGTCAGAGACAGAGGGGAATAAAAAATAGGTTCCTGCAAGGGTTTAAGCTGACAGAAATGGTGAAGAATTTCTCAGTGATTAATATATAGTCAAAGAATGTCAACTTGAATTTTTTTTTTGACAGCTTCAGGATTTAATCTGCCATGATTTAATTCAAGGCTAGCCTTCTGTGGACCACATTGTGAAGGATGGTGGTTTCCTTCTTTTTTTCATATATTTTTTATTGTAATTAATAGAAGGGTTACATGATATTTGCCAGATAGATGGTGCATTAATTCCCATACATTGATACCCTTTCACATGTCTTGGTCCCCATTTCCCTCCCCCCCACCCCTACCTCTCATCTTGTTTTCCCCCGTTCCCTATCCAATTTCAAATAACCAAATACAAATATATCCGATATTCAACTTGAAATTTAATCAAGATTTGAAACCAACCTATCAGACATTATTTACCTTCCCTGTAAGATGCCTGCGTCATAGTGGATGCTTTGAAAAGTCTGGGTTAGTTTTGCCAGGCTTCTTCTTCATGTAGCTCACATAACTCCTTATCTGGATTCCTTACCACTGTACTATATTTACTGATGCTCAAATGCAGTAGCTTGAAGGGCTTAAATCTTTAGAATTATTGCTGTTTTTCAGTTTCACGGGTAGGTCAGACATTTAACAGGGATGGCTCACATTGCAGTACTTTTCTAAATATAAAGGTTATCTCCACCTAATTGATCCCATATGTGTGGCGTGTTTTAACTGGTTAGACTTTCTCCTGGACACTGCAGGTTTCTATGAAATAATAGCAATAGTGCATTTTTCTGCCTGCTTAGGAGACTGGGATGAGACTTAACTACAGAAAAAGAATGGATGGAGAGAGTCCTCTTTAAGTAGAGAAGTTACCATTGCTAATTTTATTTCTGTCTCAGAAAACTGTAGGCAATGCTGAACAACCTGCCTATATGATTTTCATGTAATTATGAATTCTTAGGAATATACACAACAATGATGTATGTGTGTATGTGTATGTGTATGTGTATGTATAAGTGCTGATACCATGGCTTAAAACTCACTCAGTTTACTTTCTTCTCACTGCCAGTGTTCTACCACTTACACCATGTCTCCAGCCCAGCTTTTCTTGCTGGTTAATTGGAGATGAAACCTGGTCTCATCGCTTTTCTGTCTGGGCTCGCTTTGAACCTCCTTTTTTCAGGTCTTAATCTCTTAATTAGCTGGGATTATAGATATGAGCCACTAATGCCCAGCCTTACTTAGTTTTTTGTTCTGGGTATGTGTTTACTGTCAAAATTATTATTACCTTTAAATAGATAGGTGATCTAAGAACTGGAATGAACTGAATCTCCATTATGAAAGCCTACTCCAGCATTACTTTATTTGATTATATGAACTAGGTTACCTTGTTGAGATTTAGAATCAGAAGTGAAAATCTGAGCAAAACATGCTTGGGATAAGCCACAGTGTCTCAGAATGCATATTTATTAGTTGGAAATGTGCCCTACTCTGTGTGTGTGTATGTGTGTGTGTGTGTGTGTGTGTGTGTGTGTGTGTGTGTGTGTGTGTGTGCGTGCACTCACATGAGTGCATTTGTAGTGGGGCTTGAATTCAGGGCCTGGGCTATACCTGAGCTTTTATGCTTAAGGCTAGTGTTCTACCATGTAATAGCACAGATCCACTTTCAGCCTTTTGATGGTCAATTGGAGATAAAGTCTCACAGACTTTCCTGCCCATGCTAGCTTTGAACTCAGATCCTCAAATCTCAGCCTACTGCGTTGTTAACTACTGGGTATGATCTACCAGGGCCTGACCTAAAGAGGCCTTTTGTGTAGTGACATCCACAACTGCAGGTTGGTCATGTGCTCACAGAGTAAGATCATGGATTGTCATTTATTCATTTTAAAGCTGGTTGTGTGGTATAGGTACCTGAGCCACTCTTAGGTATATGCATGATTCCAAGTTATAAATATTAACTCTTTGCTTTGCCCTTTCTTTCACTGGGGTTAAATGAAGCAGTAATTCATGTCTATCCAAACCTATAGGGCTATGAGAACATTAAGTGCCTTAATAAAGGTGTGGGGGGTGTGTGTGTGTCTGAGAATGTGATAAACAAGTCATTAATAAGAATAGCAGGATTGTTCTCAGAAGAAAAGAAAAATTGCAGCCTACTATTACTTGCTTTGGAACCCATGAGAGGTCCTGAGAGTGTTGATTGCCCTTTAACTTGATTCGCTTAGAATCAAGTTTAAAGAAGCTGTGAGTGAGGAGGGATGGAATTAGGGGAAGAAGTAATTAAGTTAGGGTTTGCAAATCAATGAAGTGAAGCAGTTTCCCATTCCTGCTAATGGAACACATTTATTTGTTTGTTTATTTCCCACGTGCATCAAGAGACTTGTTCTCCTCTTTATAGATGCCTGCAGCCCTGCTTTTGCTGAGAACTTGCTTTATACCTTTCCTTCCTTCTTTCCTCTTCGATCTAGACAGAGAGGCATGGAAATCTCAACTAATTAACAAGTGGAACTCTTCTGGGCACTCAGTAAACTTTTGTTTGGTCTGTAACGCACAATCCAAAGTCAAGCTTTCCTGTTTTCTCTTGTTGAATAGAGAGGAAGACCCAACAAAGAGTGTTAGAGATTCCCTTTTAAAGATGTCTTTAGCAAAACGAATGAAAAGTAATTTGATAACTTTATTTTTAATTTTTGGTAATGGATGGGGGATGGTACTGTAGGTCAGACCTATAGTATACTTTGCATATGATAGATAACTACTCTACCACTTGAGCCCAAACCTATTTGACATGAATATAACACCAAAAAATGGGGGTGCCATTTTTCTGTCCCCCTTTCCATTTCTATAAACATTGTTATAGATGAAAGCTAATCCCCAAGCTGCAATCACTAAGTACTGTCCAGCAGATGTTCAGACTGAACTCCTTGTTGACATGTTCAAAGTGACATTACCAAAACGTAAAGCCATTTCATTCACCCCAGTCAGAGCCACCAGAGCAAATTGTAGTTCTTCGCCTGGCTTGAGGTAGGAGAAGGCCTCTCTTGAGGAAGTCTCATGATGTCCTGTTCTGTGCAGTACCACTGGAACACATATACACTAGGTCCTGCTCTGAAATCATTTTGTCTGCTAGCACTTGCTAAGATTTTAAGGTTTGGAGGAACTGAATTTTGACCGAGCTACTGTGTCATGGATTCTACTAACTCTTAGAGGTTTTCTATTCTTCCTTTGTTTTATAAATTTTCTTCTTCTATCAGAGGTGAAAAATAGTATCCATTTTCTGAAAGTAAAGTAGATTGTGCTACCTACCACTTACAATGTTGGAATGTGTGTACAAACTTACAAAAATCTATTTTATTCTTTGTCTGGTGAGGATCATAAAGTATTGCTGGTGATTGATAGTTGTTAACCCCAGCCAATACTATGGCACTAGAATATTTGCTGCATACAAAAATCAAAATGCGTTTTGATTAGGTTCTGACAGGGAGCAGGGATTCTCAGTTGTCATTTTCTATTGCTAATTGGCCCAGTACTTGTATAATCTCCTTTTCTGTCTGGGCTGGCACTGACTTTTCACATCTATTCTGTATATTAATATGTGTTGCACGATTGGAATCTGGAAGAGGGGGATGAGTTTCTAAAAGATTATCCCCATTTATAATGTGAGCAACACTGCTTAAAAATTCCACAATACTTAATAAGCCTGGTATTTAAAATTAAATCTCTTACATGGTCTAATTATGTCGATCGATATTATTTCAATGTTCTAATGTGAATTAAGTCTAAAGACTTTCTCTCCCCTCTCTCCTGATTCTGAAGGGAGGTCCTGCTAATTTACCGCAAATGAAATAGGTATTTTTGGAGGACTAGGTTGACATTTAAGCATTCTGGTTTGAAAACCTTCTGGCTGTTAAATATTCAATGTGCTGCAAAGCATCCTTGAAAATTAAATATGAATGAGTTTTGGAAAACCTAGCAGTTGTATAAAAAATTGAGATTCTCACTCCCCTTCATTTCAAGTCTGCCTAGGGAGTCTTAATTATGTTTAATGAGGATGACATTGTATATTTGATCAGCTTGGGACATCCTAAATAATGAAGTTAACATAAAGGGGATTCTTTTCAATAATATCACAGTAGAGATTTACTTCGAATAAATTCTTAGTTTTGTCTCTGGAGATTAATCACTTTATGCCATTTTATTGAAAGATTAGCACAAAATATGACCACAGAGAGAAAGCTAGATTTGTAGCTTGCTAAAAATAGTGCTTAATACTTTTCCAGGCTCAGGAGATTTAGACTATTAAACGATCACTTTTCTTGTGGCAGGATTTCTAAGAGAAGTGTTACTCAAGAATAAGCTTGTTGACCTTGATTCGTTTTTTAATTTTAAAATTACTTTAATAACTGATATTTCCTTACTGTCACTTGGAATCAAATAGGACACATACTTGAGCTTGCTTGGCTTGCTTCCTTATGGCTAGCTCTCTACCATTTGGGTCACTCCTTCGGCCCAGATTTTTGCTGGTTATTTTGGAGGTGAAATCTTGACGACCTTTCCACTCCAACTGGATTGGAATTAGGTTCTCAACCTCCAGCTTAACTATGATTACAGGTATGAAGGGCTAGTATCCAGCTAAATAAGAGACTTTCTGAATTTGTGTTATAGTGCTTAGACCTAACACTATTTTCTTATCATATTTTTCTACTTTTATTGGATTCTATTCCATTCTCATTGCATAATGTCTTAAATATGTATTATGAGTTGGGAAAATGGGATTTGAATTTATGAGTCTATAGTAAGAGTTAGTTACATATATTGTTTCAAAAAATGTTTTACATTAAATACCACTTTTTCTTGAGAATTTTTTTTCTAAAAGAAGTGGCTTGATTTCTGTATCTTGCCTGATTGAAAAAGTTAGAATAATTTTCATAAACTGTTTTACTAATTTAACCTTCATAGTAATGTGGTTATAGAGAATATTGCTTCCCTGCTTTTTCTCTTTCTTTCTTTTTGACTAGGTAAAATTAACAAACTCAAAGTTAATCCCTACCTACCAATCTATCTACTCAGGATACTGAGATCTGAAGATTGGGTTCAAAACTAATAAGATTCTTATCTCCAGTTTACCACCAATAAGCCCAAAATGAAATTTATGGCTCAAGTGGTAGACCACTAGCTTTGAGCATAAAAGCTCAAGAATAGTACCCAGGTTCAGAATTCAGGCCCTAGGACTGACGCATGTGTGCACACGCACGCGCACACGCACACGCACGCGCACACGCACGCACGCACACACACACATACACACACACACACACACACACACACACACAAACCTATCATTGCTGGTCCTAAAATTACCCAACTTTCAGACATTTCTGAAAATTCATTTGTCAATATGCTACTGCCAATTTGTAAAATGTGCCCCCCACCCCCCATCTCTGTTCTTCCTTCAATTCTAGAACCATCCTTTTACTCCATTTCCTTTCTGGTTTATTACAATAATAGCAATGAATGTCATCACTTACTTAACATTTATCCTGTGTTGGCTACTGTGTTCCCATGAAAGATAAGTTATCTAATTAATGCTAATGGTATGACCATAAAGAATTGAAGACGCAAGGGGAGGAATTCAGAGGTTAGGCTTGGTTCTCTCAGCTGGTAATTGAAGAGCTGAGGTTTGACAGCCTTTGACTCTTATATCCATATTTAGACTTCTATTAGGTTTTTCATTTATTTATGGGCTTTGTTTCTGTTCATTTCTTACAAGTTATTCTACTCTAGGCCTTGGCTAAAAGAATTCATTCCCCTCTATAACATTACCGAGAATCCCAGGTTCTTCCACAACATCTACTATGATCTTTTTCATTTGTAGAGATTGACATTAATGATCCAATATGTTCAGAGTTTTGACTCAACTGGGTGAAAACTAAGGGCCACTTCTTCATGCTTAAACAACTTCACATTTACCTATTCTACCTTCACCATATTGATTCCCATCAGTCCTAGAGAATTGGTATGATCTAAATGGTCAGTGAAAACCTAGCTCTGAAAAATAACGTGTAAGATGAAAATCCAGCTCATAAAAAATCATATTAAGTGAAGTAAGCCAGACTCAAAGGAATATAGGTTCAATGGTTTCCCTCATTTGTCATAATCAGTAGAAACCTTGGGCTGTCCTAGCAGAGATTTACAATAGAACAAAATCTAGATACATAAGGCCATATAGTATGATGCTAAATGTAAGGACCTCCAGGATATAGGAACAAAAGCCATATAATGAGTGATTGTTGTCCTTAATGTACTATGTTATCTCTCATGTCTTCTGCTGTCCCTTGGTTATCTCATATTGTTAGAATATTTCACCTTGTTATCTGATATATTTTATATATGCTTAATTGGGTATTTGAAATAGGATAGGGAAGGAGGGAAATCAAGATGAGTGGGGGGAGGGGAGGGAAATGGGGACCATGACATGAGAAAGGGTATCAATATTTGCGAAGTAATGTACCTTCTATCTGGTGAATATAATGTAACCCTTCATTAATTACAATAAAAAATATATGAAAAAAATCCAGCTCATGAGTAAGGCCCAGAGTTCAAGCCCCACAACCACCATCACCAACAAGAAAAAAGAAATCTTCAGCTGAACGCAGTGGCTCACACTTGTAATCCTAGCTACTCAGGAGGCTCAGATCTGAGGATTGCAGTTCAAAGCCAGCCCTGGCACTAAAAAGTCTGTGAGACTGTTATCTCCAATTAACCACCAGAAAACTGAAAGTGGTGCTGTGGCTCAAGGGGTAAGATGGCAGCCTTGAGCTGAAGAGCTCAGGGACAATGTCCAGGCCCAAAGTTGAAGTCCCATGACCACAAGAAATTCTCACATATATAATGATGTGGAAGTGGAGAATGACTAAGTTTAAAAGTGACATATACCTATAACTTTATTTTCCTACTCATATTGAAAACTAGCAGGGTTTTTGTTTGTTGTACTATTATCTAACTCTTCCCTTGAAAAGTTAATTGAAAAGAATGGACTCAGATGTATGTCAGTACTCTGTATATGTACACATACACACACACATTGTACACACACACATACACACGTGTACATGTGTGCATATGTGGGTCATATGTCTAAATATGTATGAGCCATATACTTAAAATATTATACATATATAGTTAAAGAATAATGAATGAAAATGAATGCTTCTTGAGCTGGGTGTATAACTCAAGTAGTAGAGTGAGTATCTAGCATGCTTAAGGCCCTGGGTTTCAATCTTTATACCCTAAGTCCCATTGTCCCATTGTCACCAGCATGAATTTGTTCTTTAAAAAAAATCTTAATGTAACTAACTATGTATTAGGTTCAGCTAGTCTGATCATTGCATGGCACACATGCCAGTTTCATTAAAAACAAATGCATTGTTGATATAATGCAAATGTCCTGTTTCCTGCTTGCCCATATACCTGTTGGAAAGAATACTCAGAGGTCAGGAAATCAGACAGCTACCAGAAATCCAGTTCACTGTGTTTGAATGTAGTCTGAATCTCTTCCACTGGCACAAAGTAAACTGATTTCACCTGCCTGCATTTTCAGAGTGGTCTGGGATTGTCCAGGTCCTTCAGTTAATACTTAGAGTTGAAAATATTGAGAAAAGAACCCCAGCCAAACATCTAAGAGAGACATTACAGAACCACTACTGTTGACAAATAATTCTGCCTTCTACAATCCCTTCCATTAGTAATTGACTTAGGGTTGAATATGGCATAAATGTGTCTAGGCAGGGGAGTGGTGTGTATTGGAGAGGGAGAGAGAGAGAAGACTTGGAACAATTATTGAAAAAAGACACCACTTTGAAGAACTTATTTGGAGGGAGGTTAACAAGGTCAACAAGAAATTAAACTCTGGCGGAGCAGAATCTACTTACCCAGAGAGCTTAGAGTGATTCTCAGCTTGTTAATTTGCTTATTACCCGCTGGTGTCTCTTTGTTGTTTAAGAGCAATGGAGTGTCTGCCACACCTGACCAGCCTGGGCATGTTTCTACACGGACTGTTACGTTAGTGCTCTCTCTGGCTGGAAGGTTTTCCAGCCTTCCATGTTACAGTTCAGATGAATGTCAGGCTCTTGTACCTAAACATTAGTGACCTCTCTGGGACATATTAGAAGAGAGTACTGCACCTTGTGTTCAAAAATAGCATGCCACTGGATGCTGTAAATGCAAAGGTGAATAAAAATCAGTTATTGTTTTCTAGAAACTCACAGGACAGAGTAGAAAAGGGAGTGTTAGATATATAAGCAAATAACCACAGTGAAAATTAATCATGAATTTATGAGTAACTTAGAAGTACTGTGCTTTCTAGACAAGGAGACAGCCTGTTAGAATAGCTCTGGGTTATTCCAATAGCGTATGGTTCTCTTGTTGCTGCTGTGTAACGAGTGGCCTTTTTATGAGTTCATTAGTTGATTGCCTCCCACAGGCTGCTTCTAGGCACTTCGGGGAGTCTGAGAACAAAATAATATACTGCTTTGTGAACTTACACAGAAATTCAGTATAGGACTATGGCTAACTGTTTAGGGGATTCACAATGCAAATGTCTATTCAGAAGGTTCCCTCCTGTAGGACTTTCCTTTAAAAAAAAAAATATCTTTAATTAGTTGTAGAAAGGAGTAGCCATTTAACAAAGCAGTTCATGAATGCAGTGTATCTTGATAAGTGCCATCCCTTTCAACATTCTCACCAATCCCTCCTACCTTTTCTCTCACTTCTCTTCATTTTTATAGTATATACATTGGATTTTTTTTTGGTTGGTCATGGGACTTGAACTCTGGACTTGTGTTGCTTCTCTCTGGGGCAGCAACTCAGGAACGGGGAGGGACACACAGGGCCAGCCTGTAGTCCCCCAGGGAGCTGAGGGAGATGGTAAGTATCGATGACCCAGCCCTCCCCCAATTACTGGGGAAGAAAAAAACCACACTGAGTCAGAAGCAGGGTTAACCATGAAAGCGCATCAGATCTCTCTGCTGATCTCTGCTGATCTGATCTGCTGTTCTCTTTCTTTATTGCGTCAGACAATTAGTTATATACTGTTGGGGTAGGGGAAGGTGGGAACTGGGAAGCTAGCCAATAGGAAGAGGGCCACCGTGCTACCACTAAGGGTCTGGGTGGGGCTTTCAGGTACTGGGCGGGACAGGTGCAAGAAAGCGCGCCAGACCTGAGCTGCTTCGAGACCCGCGAAGCTGCGGGGGGTTCAATGGAGTCATGTACACAGAGATGCCTTAATAGAGGTATGCAAGGAGTGAATGCCTGGCCAAAGCCCTTTAATTGCAGCTGAGCCAGAATCAGGCCTCAGAGATGGAGGTCAGGCCCCAACAGACTCGGGCACTGTCCCTGAGCTCTTCAGCTATCCTACCCCTTGAGCCACAGCCCCACTTCTGGTAGAGTTTCACGGACGTCAGTGCTCGGGTTGACTTTGAACTTCCATCATCAGATCTCAGCCTCCTGAGTAGCTAAGATTACAGGCGTGAGCCACAGTGCCCAGCTAATACATTGGAGTTTTGCCAGCATTATCTCTTCCCATGCCTCCACCCCTGTCAAGTACCCATTTTCTGGTGTTTTAAGCAGTGATCAGTCAGTTACCTTCTTTTTTTTGTTGTTGTGTTGTTATTAGTCAGTCAGTTATGGAACTTGAACTTATTATTTATGGAGGTAGGGGCAAAGTAGTTTGCATTTTATAACAAACCCAAGATTTGTTTTGTACTTAGAATGTGATAATAACCTTAGTGACAGAAACCAACTTAGATATCTGTGATTGAACAACTACTATATGCTCTGTGTTATTTTTTCCACACATAGTAATAACTAAGTCCTCAAACTTGTTACCAGAAAATAGTTATTACTGAAATGTTCCATAAACCTGTCATTTAGAATGTTAAAATCCAATGATGTTGAGTGATTATTCTAATTTTAGATCTTCAGCAGCCTTAAAAGAAATGTTGATCTCATTATTAGTTACTCCAAAAAGGTAGATATATATCCATTTTTAGAGACAGGCAAGTAAAGGCTCTGGGAATTGACGTAACAAGCCTCCAACCACACAGCAAGCATAGAGCTGGGAGCCAGAGACCAGCCTCCTTCCAGAACCCTGTTTATTCCACTATGCATGCTCCTTTCCAGGAACTTAAGCCAAATTAAATATTTACTTGATGGAGAGAGTAATTTCATGTTCTGGTTTTGTCTTTGTTCAGTAGTTTTAGATACTATATTTTCCCTTCCTCTTCCAATTGGCATGGTGAGGTAAATAAATATGGTTCAGTTTTTAATTCCATGTGCTGTGCAGCTAGATATTTTCTTTTAAAAAATTGCATGAGACATTGGCATGGCATAAAATTTAATTCCCGGAGATTTAAAACCAGGAGAAGTATATTTGGTTCTGTCTCTGGTTGATAACTAATCACATATTCATGGAGGTTTGATTTCCTTTTAGGTCAAATGAGTAACATACCCAATCTATTGCTTATTCATTAAATATTTAGTGGGAAGCTGAGAGCTGGTGGCTCATGACTATAATCTTAGGTACTCAAGGACACTGAGGTGGTGGTTCAAAGCCAGATAGGCTAGAAAATCCATGACACTCTTATTTCAAATCAACTGCCAGAGAACCCAAAGTGGTGCTGTAGCTCAAAGTGGTAGAGCCCTAGCCTTAAGCAAAAACAAAAACAAAAGAAAAAGGACAGGGACAGTGTCAAACACAAAAACCATTCACTGGATATATACAAGTGATTATGTGATTACACTGGATGTGGATGCTCGATATTCAGAAAAGAAGACAATAGTGTTAATACTTTCAAATGCCTAATTGATCCCAAACTGTAAATAGACACAGTACTAAGTGGTCATCCTATTAATTCTAGAATTCTAGCAGCAAACTTAGTAGGTAGTTACTAACATGTTCTTCCACCACTGTGGGTTGTTAAGGCATGTTGCTTAAATTCACAAGAGAAAACAGGCTCAGAAGGTTTAAATAAATTATTCTGGGTCACATATCTGAGATAACTGAGGTTTGAATGTTTTTAGACTCTAGACCTTGGCGCCTATGTTAGACTGTCTCTCCAGACTTGGTTTGCATTCTGTGAGGGTCCCTGCCAATGAATGCTTATAAGTAAATACTTGCAATAAATTGTGAAAGTGAATAGCCTTTGACTGCACCAAAAGGGGTTGGGTTTTTGACACGGCTTGGGTAGATCTGGGGCAATGTCACAGGTTGAGGTGTAGCTATGATTGGCTTTCTCTTCTCCCGTAGCTATTTGCTTACTTTCTGCCTCCAGAATTGTTTTCCAGGATTACTCACCTCTTCTGGTACTTGTGACACTTGGACCAAAGAAGGAACCCTGTTTTTTGATCAGTGCTAGGTTAGGAAGAATATCAATCTTTGAAGCTGGGCACCTGTGTCTCACACCTGTAATCCTAGGTATTAGGGAGACTGTGATCTAAGGACTGTGATTCGAACCCATCCTGAGAATGAAGCCTGTAAGACTCTCACCTCCAATTAACCACTAGAAAACTGGAAATGGAGCTGCGGCTCCAGTGGAGAATGCTAACCTTGAGTGAAAAAGCTCAAGGACAGCACTCAGGCCCTGAGTTCAAACCCCAAAACTGAACAACCCCCCCCCCAAAAAAACATAAACTTGGAGGAGTCACCTTGTTGAACCTGGGGGCTCACCTGTTGGAAGCACTGTGACCTTCACATGTCACAGCTAGATCTTCCATGTCAAAGCCGTTCCTAAATAGATAGTTGTCACTTTGGGAGGCTTCAGCAATGTTGATTTGGGAAAATTCCCAACTTCTGGAACTAGACTATTTCTGGGAATCTTGGTTTTCAGAGAGAGAGAGAGAGAGAAAGAGAGAGAGAGAGAGAGAGAGAAACAGACAGACAGACAGACAGAGACAGAAAGATCACTTGTGAGCCATGTGTTAACTTGAATTTACTATGGATCCCAAACTGTCCTTGAATTCTCAATCTGATCCACACCTGCTTAATTCCTTGCTACTGGAGTTATAGGTAGGTACTATCACACCCACCATTTAAAATATTAAGATATTTTAAAATATTACTATTTACTAAACTTTATCATATGTAACAAGTAAATGTGTATATTTTAAACCTCATGAAATCCCCAAAAGTTTATTAACATCATCTCCATTTTTTAAATTAGAAAATTGAATACCACCTACACTCTATATAAGGCAATACTATTGGTGTGGTCTTTTTTTCCCCTAAAAATTTTGCAGAGAATTCTATCTAGAATTTATCTGCTTATTAAAATTATATTGTGAATAAAAGTCCAGAGAGCTATTAATCAACCAAGATGCTAAGTTAATAAATTATTGTTGAGAAACATAGCATGTCATACTAGAGCCTTTCCAGGCAATGGCTGCCACCATGGTTGTCAGTAAGAATGGCAGACATGAAGGCTGTGAGAACCTGAAAAATAATAGCCAGGAGGATCAGGGAAACATTTATGTAATCATATTGGCATCACATTTATTCTAGAAAGGTTAACTGCCTTAAATTTCTACACTTAAACTTATCATTTTCAAGAATAATTATATTCAGCTTTTCATCCTAAAAACTCATAACATTGACAATTAGCTACTACTACTCCCTACAGCAAAGGCCATAAATATAATTTTAAAAAATGAAGAGCCAAGCACTGGTTATTCATGCCTGTAATCCTAGCTGCTTACTTGAAGGCTGGGATAAGAGAATCCCTGTTGGAGGTTGGTCCAGTTTAAAAAAAAAATGTTGACAAGATTCCTTCTCAGCTGAAAGCTAGATGTATTGGCATTTGCCTATATTGATCAATACATGGGAAGCTGACATCATGATTCTAGGCCAGCCTGAGTAGAAAAGTTCATGAGATTTCAACCATTTGAGTGGAAGAAGATGGGTGTCATAGTGTACTGTTATTCCACCTTCAACAGGAAGCTAAAATAGGCAGATTGTGGTCCAGAGACATCTGAGCAGGAAGTAAGACCCTCACTCAAAAATATAGAAAAGGAACAGAGACATGGCTCAATACTAGAGTGTTTGCCTAATGCAGGTCCTGTGTCCAAACTCCAGTATTAACAAAAACAAACAAACAAACAAATAGGCAGGGCTCCCAGCACTGCAATGGTAAAAGACAAGAATATTATACGTTTAAGGCCAGCCTGAACTTCACAGGTAGACCCACCCTGTCACCAAAAAAAGGGAAAAGACCTGGGGATGTCACTCAGTGGCAGTGCTTACCTAGCCTAGCATGCACTGGGCCCATGGTTTGATCTTAAGCATTTTATTAGGGAAGGGGAAAATGGGGACAAAAAATTGTAAATCAAATCTTATCAGTAAATATATATATATTGCAATATCCATGTTAATGTTAGTAGCTTCTCACAAGTCTAGTACTTAACATTTTTTGTGTGCTGTAGAAGTGGAAATTTTAGACTCACAGCATCATGAGATTTAACTCAGTTTCCATTTTAGAAGTGAGGGAAACTTGGCTGAGGGCAGCTAAATGGCTTTCCCAGACCACAGTGCTAGTTTGTACAAAGTTATCATTTGATATTATTCATTTAGGGATGTGATATTTTTTTTCCTGATAGTTTCTGTCATTAACAATTGTACTGAAAAGGCCTATTATTTATTTAAATAAAGGAGTAGTATACCAGATGCCAGTAGTTTACCAGTAGTTTACATGTAGAAAAATGCTTTCTTTAAATATGGTATAAATGAATGATTCATTTGGAAAACATTCTAGTGTATTTTCATTCCATAATACTACCTCATGCGAGTACTACAGGGTAAAACAGCCCCTCAGATTTTGGAATCTTACAGAGGAGATAAAACACTGGGAGAACAGCAGGTTAAGTCTTTTTAAGCTCACACCAGCAGATGATCTAGTTGATTCGCTTCTTAAAGTTGCGAAGGCTCTGGGGATGCTTCATGCATGATTTTCTAAATGACTACATGTTTGTTATTTCTTCATGAGGGATTTTGGGAACAGTAGGCCTATGGCCTTGAGTTTGGGGAATATAAATATTCTTAAATGTTTTGGTCTTGTCATTCACCAGGTGAACTTCTTCCAATTGGTGTATGTATGTGTTGGTAATGAGACTTGAACTCAAATTGGAATACTATCCTAGCATTTTTGCCTGACACTAGCACTCAGCCACTCGAGCCATAGCCCTCCTTGCAGCAATTTTTGCTGGATAATTGGAGGTAAAAGTCTCACAGACTTTCCTTTCCTAGCCTGGCTTTGAACCGTGTTCCTCAGATCTCAGCCTCCTAAGTAGCTAGAATTACTGTCTTGAACCAACACCCCACTTAAAACACTTTTATAACGCCTTTAATTCTTGTCAAATATACATTTGTTCATTTATTTACCCATTGAAAATATTAAATATTCATTTACATCCAATTCTTCTCTCTAGCTTGAAAACCCTCTCTAGATTACTCCTACCCTTTATCTTCTATTTAGCTCAATTCTGCTTTCAAAAGCCCCTCTATGGAACTTCACTTTCTGTTCCACACAGGCCTTTGTGTCCTGATGCCTGGCTTTGGGGGTCACTGTGTAGAATACTGGCTTTTCCAGGCAAGATGTAAGGTCCTTAACTTTGAACACCACACAACCAGCTGTACAGATGGCTGCTTAATGTGTTCTTTATAAGGTTTGTTTTTTGAGGCCAAGGCTCCAGAAGATAACACATTCAGGGATTTGTGATAGACTCCTCCTTGCATCCCTAGGGTTCAAGAACAGTTTCTGGTCGAAAGTAGGAATTTAGTAAATTCTTTATTGAAGAATGCATACTATGTGCCAGACCTTTTCAGTGAATGCTCAGAACTTTTCTGAGCAAGAGCAAGAGAAATTCTCTTTCTGTTCTCCTACTTAAATCTTACCTCAAAGTCAAGACCATTTCTCACCTCTTCAGAGTTTCCCCCTCTTTGGAACTTGAAGGCACACTGGGCCTGTGCCAAGCATACTGACTTCACGTTGGAATTTGTATTACATTGTTCAGTTTTTTCCTTTCTCTTCCCTCTATTTCTTCTCCCATAAGCTTGTGAGCTCCTTAAAGTCATGGGACCACATTTTACTTGGCTTCAGATTCCTTCAGAAAGGACTTGTTGGGATATTAATTAAATATTAGACTCAAGTCTGGAAGTTTAAGTATTTCAGGGTTTCTCCTACTCATTGGACTTAGTAGATAGATTCCCAGAGACCTATGCATTTGCATGGGTTTTTGCACACAGCATATACTGAATCATAAAGGATTATGCAAATAAAGCTCTCCCCCATTAACGTGCTGCCATTAAATACCTCGTTTAAGGTCAAGCAAAAATGCTTTAATGTATATCTGGGATGGGGTTAAAGGAACATGGACACTGGGAGAATGAAAGTAGGGACTGGAATTTTGCACAAAATTTGCACTGGGAATTTGGGCGACCCGATTTTCTGTTTTAGAGAGGTTGCCACATGCATTGTCATGAATATTACTTACAGTCAAGTTACATCAGCCACGGGCTGAATCTTTCCAACATGTGGAACTGATTTACTTTCCTCCCTTCCCCCCCTCCCCGCCCTTCCCCTTTCTTATCCTCTTTAAAAGCTAAAACAACAACAGAAAACCCAGTAACCCTTTAGAACCTTTATTGCATTTAAGGAAGTGTTTCTGGCTTGTTTGGGTGTCTTTGTTCTCTGGGTTGTGCTTACCCACAGCTCTCCTGGGTTTGAATGCTTCAACAGGAAATCAAGTGATCAAGACTGGGAACTTTGCTTACTGAGATGATTGCTTTAGACTTTCCCTGCTGAATCAGAGTGCAAGCCTCTTTCCTTGTCATTTCTTTTGAGGAACAGAGTGGCCTCAAACAGGCAGTCCTTTATAAAGGTGACACTTGTCACCAACTTCTGACTCTCCATATGCTCTCAGCCTCGTGTTAGGTTGAAGGGTGTTAGATTTAAAGGGCATTAGACTAAGGAATTCATAACTTGAAGCTTCTAAGCTGTTTGTGGAGTGTGTGTGTGTGTGTGTGTGTGTGTGTGTGTGTGTGTGTAGGAAGAAGAGGACGGAGAGAGAGAGAGGCCTTGGGAACAAAAAAGCAAGGGGAAAGAATTTTGTTAGTGCTCTGTTGAGTTAATATGTTTGAGAGCATAGGGGACATTTTCTAGCCTAAAAGAAAAGAATACCTTTCTCTCTTTGATAGTTAACTAGTGAACCAGCATAAGCTCATTTATGCAATATGGTGTGGAATCATGGCATGGACAAGTTTTTAAAAGATTTAATATAAGATTAAACCTAGAAATTTTAAAAGAGTAGAAGGAAAATGTGAACAATATTGGTTTTTCTTAAGCAAACAATTTTTTTTTAAATCTTCATTATGTTTGCAAATTTCCCATAGGGAACAAATTGCTTTAATTGTAGCGTAGAGAGTATTGGCTTCAATTTAAAAAGGAAGAAATTTACCATCACCACCACTTCTGAATGAGGACATGAATTGATAAATACCTACACAGATATTTTTTATCTCCTTATCTCTCAAACTATGATGGGATAATTATTATTAAGATACTATCCTCAGCAAATTAATTATGGTAGAATAACATTAGAAGAGCTGTCATAATGGCATGCACAATATACTCATGTTGTTTTGAGAGCATTCTAACTAAATTCATCTTTGTGTTTATGAGATACAATATTTTTATGAATATATGTTTATGAATAGAATATATATAACACTTAATGCCTGAGTACACACTCCATAAGCATTTCCTATTATTATTTTTAGCAACCTTCAAACAAAATAAGGAAGTCTGGAGGGTTAATCCTTACAGACCATATATGCTTAGAGTATGATTTTATTTGTGCGAGCCCATCTGTTTTCTTACTCGTTAGTTTTATTTTAAATTTCTAATGTAAGTTTCTTCCTTTGCCAGGGTTTTCAATAACTAAGCACTTCCCTTTGTTATAAAACTGGAATGGCCCCGTTTCTTGCCAGGCATTGTGGTATTCACAATCTAGTTTTTATGGTGAGGCTGAAACATAAGCCCCTGCATTCATTTTCTCTTCCACAAGCAGATAGTCTTTGTGAATGTATATCTTGCTTTGAGTTTCGTAAGTCCTTGAAAAACGTCTGTATCTCTTGCAGAGAGATATGTGTTCAATATTGAGAATGGAAACAGAAGTAAGAAAATAGTTTAGATTCATTAGTCACAGGAAAGCCCTATTGTTAAAATAATAATTGGTATTAATGTTATTAATTATTAATAATAAAATAATGTCAAGATTAATTAATATTAGTCACTTTCTCAATTTTATACAAGTCTCAGTTTTATACATGGAGATCTATACACAAACTTGGAAACAAGCTTTGCTTTGCTTCTAGACTTGGCCACCCAGCTACTAGTAATCAACTTTAAGCACATGAGGACAGAGTAACTACCATGAAGGGTTACTGAAAATGTGATTGCTGGGTGCAGTGGCTCTTGCCTCGCTACTCAGGAGGCTGAGATCTGTGGTGGTTCAAAGCCAGCCTGGGTACAAAAGGACCTGAAACTCATCTCCAATTAACCTCTACAAAATGAGAAGTTCTTGGCCCAAGGGTAGGACAGTAGCCTTAAGCTGAAGGGCTCAGGGACAGCACCCAGGCTAGAGTTCAAGCCCCATGACCCCGCCCCCCCCAAATGTGACTATTCTAACACTACATGTTCTAAAACAGTTGACTGCATTCCCAGCCTTTACAATATGTGATAACACCTATACACGTAATTTGAATAATAGTTACTTTCAATTGTTTTTTTCTATTGCTGTTTTTGTTTTAGTGCTGACCTTTCTCAAACTCTTAGCAAACTATTTTAAGCCACTTGTATCCAGAGTGAACAAACTTAATAATTAGAAAGATGACTAAAGTTAATAGCAATCTATTTGTGCCCTCAGCATATAGAATGATTGGTTTTCTCAGAGAAAGCCATTTTTTCTGGCCTTCCATATGTCTAGCAGTGAGCGGTTAAATGGTAAAAATCAGACGATGTCTAATCTGGGCAGGATGGATTCCTAAAAACCAGGTAAAGATTGAGGTTGCTTAGAGGAAAATATAGTCATGCATATGTTTCCTGAGGCACTTCGATGAAGTTGCCAGTAATTCCTTTCCCAGTGATTTTGGGCAATTATTTAAAAAACAACATTTTCCTTTTGGGTGGTCATTATTGGTCAATTTCATGAGGTAACAATGGTAAACTATATTTTCCTCCCCATTGTCCACAAGGCCTAGAATCACAGGAACACATCATGAGCTAAATGAAAACATTAGTGAACTGGCAGGCATATGTTCTTGCTACATACACCCAGAAATAGCAAGAGATAGCTTTTGAATTAAAACCCAGTCTATATTGCCTTAGCAAAGATTAGCGAAGGAGTTTAACAGAATCTCATTAGGCTTGTTGAGGTATTTATTTCTCCACCAAGACATTCTGCTCTAGCATTCATTTAAATACCTCGTTACCCTTTGGCAGAGCTGTAGTTAGGGTGAAGGTGGGGCCAACTGGCCTGACCATCTTATTAAATACCCCTGTAATTGTTCCTGTTCCAGCAACATGGAATTCTATTGCCATCTCTTGAACAGGCTCAATTAAATCGATTTTAGGAAGGAGATCACAGTTTATGATGGTGGGTGGGTGGAGTGGAGAATGGGAAAGACTAAGATATAGACTTTAAAAGAAGAGGATAATAAATCTACAGATGGGAGGGGAGGATGGGATGGGGAAAAGAGGGATGAGGAAAGGAGACCAGAAAAGAATATTTGCCTTCTCTCTCTTTTCCCCTCCCTCTCTGGCTTCATTCCTCCCTCTCTCAATACAGATAGAAGGAACTCCACAGTACACTGTTACTCTGTGACTTTATTTTTTTTAAGTCAAGACTTTAATAAAATGTTTAATTTTAAAAATATATATGTTCTCATCAACATTACTAGTGGAAGCCTCAGAGCATCTAGTAGATACAAGCATTTAAAAACTATAATTTGTGATGAGATATGATCCCATGAAATACATACAAATGCTCACCACTAGTCATGTTCAAGAAATTTTTATCATCTATATTTTGTAATATACCCAAACTAGAAAGTAGCCAAGTGTGCATGAGTACAACACATGATAAATAATTGTGTCTTTAAAACTTGAAATAAATACACACAGTAAAGGGGCCGGGAGTTTGGCCTAGTGGTTAAAGTGCTTGCCTAGCATGCACAAAGACCCGGGTTTGATTCCTTGGTACCATATACATAGAAAAAAGCCAGAAATGGTGCTGAGGCTCAAATGGTAGAGCTCTAACCTTGAGAAAGTCCAAGGACAGTGCTCAGGCCCTGAGCTCAAGCCCACGACTGGCAAAAAAAAAAAATATGCACAGTAAGCTAACTTAATGGTCAGACAGCTTTTGTGAATAACTTTGTGACTTTAAATTTTAACTTTATTTGAGTTAAATTCTTTGGTTGAGGTAAGGGAAGGCAGTTCAAAGTACACATTTCATTCATTACATTGTGTTTTTACATACATTTACAATATTGAGGTTGTATGAAAGTCAGGGAAAGATACATTTCTTTTTTCTTGCTGAAAGTTCAGGTTTGTACAGTAGGAAAAATTAAGTAATGGTTTATACTTAGAGTATAGCAGCAATTAATATGTAGCTTCAGGGAAAGCTCAAGAGTCCTTGTATATGAATTGCTAGTGACTATTTAAGCCCCAGTTTCATCTACATTAGAAATCGACATGTATACTTTTCTTGGAATATTTAGTGTTTTAGTTAGTCAGTTATTGCCCTTCCTTTTCTAAAAGTCACCACTCTTAGAATGTAAGCTAAAGGGAAATATATTGGAGTATATGTAGCATACCAATACAAAGAATGGAATGTTAGGGGCACAGCTTAAAGAAATCACAAAACCTACTAAGCAGCAGCAAAAGGAAAAATCAGAGCATTCAGCATCCTAGAAGCCCTTCCACATTCTCTTCTATTCATTCTCCTACCAAAGGTAACTACTATCCAGATTTTAGCAGGTGAGAATCTTTTTTTTCGCCT
Source organism: Megascapheus bottae (assembly GCF_031878675.1). Classification (NCBI taxonomy): domain Eukaryota; kingdom Metazoa; phylum Chordata; class Mammalia; order Rodentia; family Geomyidae; genus Megascapheus; species Megascapheus bottae. The sequence goes on along the minus strand of NC_143514.1, from coordinate 41,409,713 downwards.
GGTTTTAAAGTTGATATAAACAGAATCAAAGAAGTTGCATTCTAGGATCTGGCTACTTTTGCTCTACATTAAGTTTGCAAGACTCATCATGTTGATGCATGTGGAAGTCATTTGTTCATTCTCATCCCTAAAAAATTCCACGATGTGACTATACTCAATCTATCCCAATTTGTTTTTCTGTGGTTGATACGTATTTGGGTATTTTCCAGGCTGGGGTACTATGCCATGGACATTCTTGACATTTGTCTTTTGATAATACATATAATCACATGTCTGCTAGATTCATACCAAGGATGGAAACTGCTAAGTAAGAAGATGGATGGGACCTACCACTGGTACTGTAAGTTTTCCCAAGTATATACATTAATGAGAGAAAGGTCAGTTTTGTTTTGAAATCCAACTACTCAGTTTCCATGAACATGAAAGACATTGCATTTTTTTTCCTTTTCATTATGGAAATTAACCGAGAAAAGGGGATTTGTGAAAGAAAGTTAAATTTAAATATCTTCTGCTATTTTAGTGCTTTTTTTCACTATACAATAAGGCATTTTTTTTTAACCTTCAGTATCTGCTGAGAACTTTTCCATTGCTGATGCTAAGCACTATACTTGGCACAGGGATCTGCAAACAGGCGACTTTTGCCTCCTTTTGGGTTATGCTCAGTTAAAGGTTCAAATTTCTGGAATTCCTTTGGTTTTCTAGGAAGTCAGGATAAGGAATGTGACAACTTGGAATAGAGGGCCACCACTGCCCCTACCCTGACAGAGATGAGCATATCAGCCACAGAAGAGGAAGGAGGAACTGATTGGTGGGGATTTCTTATCCGTGTTACATTTTAGAGTTTGGCCTAGTGGTAGAGTGCTTGCCTAGCATGCACAAAGACCTGGGTTTGATTCCTCGTTACCACATACATAGAAAAAAGCCAAAAATGGTGCTGAGGCTCAAGTGGTAGAGCTCTAGCCTTGAGAAAGTCCAAGGACAGTGCTCAGGCTCTGAGCTCTAGCCTAGGACTGGCAAAAAAAAACCAAAAACAAAAACAAAAAACAAAAAAACTTTCCTGTTTCTATTTCTTAAGTCCACTAATAACTAAGTATGTATTTACCCTGAGGTCACTGAAATGTCAGGATCCATAGTTTTAGATTCCTGCTTTTCACACCTTTCCCTCTATCTCCATAAAAATCACCACCATTTCTTCTACAATTTCACACATGGCAATAGGCATCATAAAATATACATCTTTTGTCTGGAATTCTTCACTTGCTCCTGATTAAGAAAACCCAAATCTTTTCTTCCTCCAGCATACATATATTAGGATTCCTATACTATCCTAAACAAACTTGATTTAATAGTTCCACAAAAGAAAATGCCTTCTTTCCAGTCAAGACCTAAGTACAGGCTTTAGTACTCCATTTTCCCCCCTATCTCTGGCAAGGCAAAGTTTACATCTGCAGAGTCAGGCAGCATTGCCCTCATTTTTTTTTAAATTAAAACTTTTTACTACAAACAAGTATTCAAGGAAAAAAATCTCTATATGTAATCACTGGCACATAAATAAAAATTTAACATAATCAAAATTAAGTTGAATCGTTATGTCATAGATACATATTAATCTATATATCAATATATGTCTATAGAATATATATGTATATATATCCTATCATAGACCTACGTGTCTATATTGATATACTTCTACCTCCAAATTCCAATACTCAGGAATACCTGAGAATTGAGTCATCGCTCTTGTACTGTTTCTAATACCTACATATCAAGGAGACCATGCGCCCTTGTTCCTTTGGTCTTGGCTTACTTCACTCGCCATGGTTTGCTCTAGTTCCATCCACTTCACAACAAATGCCATTATTTTATCTTGTCTGATGGCTATGTAGGACTCCATCATGTGTGTGTGTGTGTGTGTGTGTGTGTGTGTGTGTGTGTGTGTGTGTATCACTTTTTTTTGTATCCATTTATCTGTAGTAGGGTATCTGGGTTTTTCCATCTGTTGGCCATTGTGAACAAGCACTTTATTTTTTAACCTATTATTTATTTTCTGCCTTTAAAGCTATAGTTTTTTTTTAATCTGGAAATAAAATTTCCAACCCTGTTCTACTCATCATGTACAGTTGATATGAAGATCAAACATAATAATTCATGTGGATTTGTAAACTTTAGAAGTTCTAAGCTTGTACAGGCTGAATTTAGTAACTAAGCCCTTGAATTTTTTTTTTTTTTTTTTTTTTGTGGGTCATGTGGCTTGAACTCGGCCTGGGAGCTGTCCCTGTGCTCTTCAACTCAAGACTTTTACCCTACCCTTGAGCTACAGACCCACTTCCTGTTTTCTAGAGTTGAATTGGAGATAAGAGTCTCAGGTCCTTTTGTGCCCAGGCTGGCTTTGAACCTTAATCTTCAGATCTCAACCTCCTGAGTAGCTAGGTTTACAGGCATGAGCCACCACACCCAGCAGCCCTTGCATTTTAAGAAGGCAGTCCATAGACCTACGGCATAGTAGAAATTTGCTCTGTATCTTGAAGTCCTGTGCACGCATATAAGGCCAACCTACAGTAGTAACTCACCCACGTTTTGCTGGCCTCTCACTGAAGTTCTTCACCCATGCTTCACACAGTGCTACCTGAAGAAGTGCAGGAAAGGTTTGATTTGGTGACGGTCCCAGATTATGACTTAAGAGCTTATGTTTTCATTTCTGGAGTGGTTAGAGGGTAGACTATCAGGTCACCCACAGAATTACCAGTGTTTATATCCAGCATATATTCTTTGCTTTACAATGTTCTTTTTCTTTAAAAATTTTATTGTTACTCTAAAGATGATACAGCAAGAAATTAGAGTTACATAAGTCAGGTAAAGAGTATGTTTCTTTTTGGTTAATGTCACTGCTTCCCTTGTTGTCTCTCAGTTTTTTCTCCTGTCTCCACCCACAAATTGTATAGTGCATTTCAACATACAGTGTGCTTTTACCTTAGATATAGAGGATATAAGTATAAATATACAAGCCATAAAATGGTATCCATAAAAAATGTTCATTTTTACTGTAAAGAAAATAAATGAGAATTGAAGCAGCCTCATAATCTACTCTTTGTTACTATTATTACCATGGAATAATTCACCTTTCCTTTAACAAAAGAAAGAAGCACCTCATCGGACCATGGGTGAATGTTGTCTCAAGGACAGTGAATCGAGTGAGCTTCTCAGGATCATTCAGGGTCCCTCTGTGCATCACTTCAAGGAGAAATACCTTCTTTAGCCATTGGGTCATAAATAGAACAAAAAATTGATTACCTTGCTCAAGATCGCAAGTCATTACATGAATTTTGTTCATTTTTAATGGACATGTTCACAGTTTTTGAACATCAAATTGTATAAAAGTACAGAATATATCCTGGGGATATAGGTGGTAAAGACATTGGTCCCACCTCTAGAGGTGGCACGAAGCCCTGGGTTCGATTCCTTGGTACCACAAACACAAAGAAAAGGCCGGAAGTGGTGCTGTGGCTCAAGTGTAGAGTGCTAGCCTTGAAAAGGCTCAAGGACAGTGCCCAGGCCCTGAGTTCAAGCCTCAGGACTGGCATAAGTAAGTAAATAAATAAACAGAAATGAATCTCATGGTTTGGAATTCTGATGTCTCTTGATTGTAAAACATACTGAGTGAGATCTAGAGGAGAAAGAACTCAATAATCACATGGATTAATTGATATGTGCATCAAAATGAATGATTTTTGTAGTTTAATCAGGACTTGTGTGCATATACACACAAGTTGCAGCTAGTACTTGGTACCAGATAAAGTTTCAAACATGTCATATTCTGTGTTATACAAAACTTGGTTTCCACAGCCTTTTTAATTTTTGAAGACATAGGAATTTTTTTTATTTGCATTAATAGGTTTAAGTATTAGCTCCCCACAGGAGTATTTCTTTTATCTTTTTTTTTTTTTTTTTGTCATTCTTAGGACTTGAACTCTGGGCTTGGGTGTTGTCCCTGAGCTCTTCAGCTCAAGGCTTACCGACCTACCCCTTGAGCCACAACACCACTTCCAATTTTCTGGTGATTAATTGGCGGTAAGAGTCTCATGTACTTTTTAGTGCCAGGCTGGCTTTGAACCGTGATCCTCAGAGCTCAGCCTCCTGAGCAGCTAGGATTACAGGTGTGAGCCACCTCACCCGACAGGAGTATTTCTTATGTATGCAAAACAGCCAGCTATGTAATTCTTTGTGTATATGTGTGCTGGTCCTGGGACTTAAACTTAACCTAAGCTTTTTTTCCCCTCTGGGCTAGTGCTTTAATCACTTGAGACACAGCTTCACTTCTGGCCAGACCTTTTCTGCCAGGCTGGCTTTGAACTATAATCCTTGTATGTCCAGAGTAGCTAGGAATACAAGAGTGAGTCACTGGCCCCCAGCCAGCTAGCAAATTTTCTTAGGACAAAATTACAGGCAACTGACCTGGAGCTACACTAACTGAGTTTTAAATTCCAGCCTTGCCAAGTGATTTTAAGCAGCTTTTTAAACTTCTTGAGTGTTAGTTTTTCATCTTTAGAGCTATCATATCTTGAAAATGGAGATTAAATGGGGCATACATGAGGTGTACCGTTACACTCAACTTTTAATAAATAAGCTTCCCTGTTTCCTCACCTGTCTAGTGAAAGATAGTACCAATCACAATGGCATCTTGTGAGATTTACTTAAATACTCATCCTGTAGTAACCATTCGATACGTTCTAGCCAATATTATTAGCATTAGGAGCATTACTAGTAATGCAAACTTTCCTATGAGCAATGTCATTTTCAGGTAAGAAAGGAAAAATCAACATCTACTAAATGAAGAAGTGGCATATTGTAGAATAAGAGGTACCGTGATGGCTCCTTTCAGTTTTCTAAGCTGTAGTTAGAAATTCCCCAGCTTACTGTACTCTCTCCACCTTGTCCTCTTTCCCCAACGTTACCCACACACCCTCTCCAAACTGAGCAGTTTGATCTCTCTTAATTTGCATTTTATTTCCATTGTATGATGCTTGATGAAGTTGGCACTGGTCTTTCTCACCACCAAACAGGCGGGTAAGCTGTTTGGGAAGCCATCCCAGGTGCTGACAAACCTTTGGCAGCAGGATAGAAAGGAAAAGGGAAATTTTGGTTTGGTATCTCCAGACCTGACTCCTTATTCATCCAAACTATCTTTAAGATAAATGATGCTGCTGCTCTTTTTTTTAATTAACTTTTTTTATGCCTTTCATAGCTATGTAACTTGGGCTTTTTATTTATTTATTTTTCCTTTTTGTTTGTTCCCTGCTTCATTTCTTGTGATTGCTCAGTGAAGGGTTTGATGTAGTCAAATCCTCTGAGAAGTGTGCAGAGACATTTTGACCACAGTCCACTAGAGAAGAGGAGCTATGAGGTAGGCAGGGAGTGTGGCAGACTGTGTGTGATCATGAGCTATAGCTTGGCCTCCCAATGTCTTGGCAAGGCTGTCGCGTTTCCTGGCATGTAGGAACTGGATCTTCTCTTAAGGCCACACATAGTTGGCAAGCTCCATAACGTTATTTTCCCACGGGGATACTTGAGTAACAAGGTGGTAGATACTGTTGGGTAGGCCCTGAGAGCGCATGGAAAGAATTCTTTGTAAAGACCTTTATTGCATTAGATTTTAGTGTCTGTAAACAATTATAGCATTCAGGGAGTGCAGGATTTAAATGAGAAACACAACTTTGTCATATTATAGCAGTCGGATAAAATGGCATGGGCTCCGGAAATCTATAATTAAATGTATTTTTGAAAAAGAAAAAAAATATAGTGTAACATCTGGTTTATGTCACTACAAAAGTGCCTGGGTAATGCTTATATAGGCATGATTGACTTGGGCTGATATTTGGGTTTCTCCCTGTTAAAATGACTGTATTTTAATTAAATTTCTTTCTACTTGATTCTATTTGTGTTATATGCCACAAATTATTCACACGCTCGTATATAGAAGATGACTTATTTAGAGACTCTAATGTTTGTTTTCTTTTGGTTGCAGCGGATATTCAACTCCTTTGTTTATACTGAGAAAATTTCCAATGGAGAAAGTGAAGTACAGCAGGTAAGAAGCCCTGGGTTGCTTGGCCTTTCCTCATTTGGTTTCTAGACAGGGTTCTATCACTTTCCCCAAGCAAAATCTGCTTCCTGATGCTCTTTTTGTATACTTTCATGGATGTTTGTGGCATAACATTGGCAATCTTAGAGCAGTTGAAATAACTGTCATTGGATAGTTTTCTCCTGCTCGTGGTGCATCTGGGAAATATTGTCTTTTTGTTTTGAATAGCCCTAAAGTACTTAAAATATGGAAAACAATCTCATCTTTCATAGAAGTATTCGGAGTTGGGGATCAGACAACTTTCATGTCATATTCCAATATTGTTCTTTATCCTGTTAGATCTGCTAAACAATTTTACCTTTAAATCTATTTATATATTTAAATATAATATGTATATTTTATATATATATATATATATATATATTACTCTGTGATGGTACTGGGGTTTGAATTAGGTGCCTAAGCACTGTCCTTTAGTTTTTTTTGCTCAAGGATGGTACTCTACCACTTGAGCCACACTTCTACTTCTTTTGTCATTTATTTATTTGATAATTCATTTATTTATGCAGTTAGTCACAGGACTTGAACTCGGGGCCTGGGTATTGTCACTGAGCTTTTGTGTTTAAGGCTAGCACTCTACCAGTTGGAGCCACGGCTCTACTTCTGGTTTTCTGGGGTTAATTTTACATAAGAGTCTCACAAACTTTGCCACCTGGGCTGGCTTCAAATTGTGATCCTCAAATCTCCACTTGTTGAGTAGCTAGGATTACAGATATGAGTCATTGTCACCCAGCTTTCTTTTACCCTGTTTTTGAGCTAAAGTCACCCAACTTTAAGGCAGATCATAACATTTTCCCTTTGGGGCTGTGACAATTAAGTGTTGTCAAATTCATGGATACTAAAATGAAATCAAATGTATGGAAGATTCTAGCACAGAAGCAGCTCATTAGATGCTGGCTCCTTCTTTTCTTTCTCCTTCCATTTACTCCTTTCCCTTCAACTTCTTTCAGTGCTCTGTAAAGTCAAGGCATTTTGTGTCCAGATTGTATATATTTATAGCTGGCTTCAAATGGACTGCCTCCTAAATTAAAACATAGTGTTCATGAACTTGGTCATAAATAATTAATTGGGGCTTGGGAAGGAAAGTGGTAACAAAAGGAGTCGGTTTTAATTTCAGCTAATCTACCAACTTCATTACAGCATGTGACTATCTACTGGTAATTTGAAGCTAGGTTTGAAACTCAAGTTAAAAAAGAAAAATAGCACAAAAAAATAGAACCAAGCTAAAAATCAAGAGTGTAGCAGAATGCTTACACAGAGTAAAATGCTGAAGAGAATAAAATGCAATTTTAGATCACAGTAACCTAAAGATCTTTGAGAACTGCTTAACCTAGAATTCAAATGTGCTATACAATAAGGCAAAGCTTTACAAGTTTCATCAAAGAGAAGTTATTTATAAGATAGTTATTTATTCATAAGAAATTACTGGAGCATTTCCTGTTTATACACATTGAATTTTTTTTATTGGTTTTGGCAGGTGAACTTTAAAGTAATGATGCATTCTTTTTCTTAACTTTATAGATGGTTAATGACCTAAAATTGCAGCAAATATGATGTGGCTTGATGCACTAAGTCTTATCTTCATAATTTTTATTCTTTTTTCTCACACAAGTTCAAACATATTTTAGGGTCAGTAAAACTAGAAGAATTTTTCACATGTGACTATTTCTGTACAAAACATGTGGGAATAAATTTTTCAACCAAAGGCTACTTGATTACCTTTGAAGAAACCCATCCAAGTGTATCAGTTTTGCCTCTTTCCTGGAAGTAACAGATAGATGTTCTTACGGCGTCTCTTGCCAAACATGTAGGCTGTTGAGGGTTATTGGTCTCATGTCTCTGCTTTACTTACCTAGATGTGATGAAGTTTGGAAGCCTTCAATGATAATATTTAGACATTTTTAGCCGGTAGACACAAGTGTAGGGCCATTTCAATACTGATTTAAATGTTGATGTTTTCCAAATAAACTTGAAGAAAAGGGGATTCTTTATCCTATTATGTGTGTGGAAACTGAGGCCACAAGAGAGTAAAATCAGTTTTGCAGTCTCGTCACTATAAAGTAGGAGAGCTAGTTTTCAAAATCACTGTAATACAATGTACGCAGTTAATATTCTTAATTTGGCAGATTAATAATATGTTTTTATTCAAAACAGGATTCTTGGGCTGGGAGTTTGGCCTAGTGGTAGAGTGCTTGCCTAGCATGCACAAAGACCCGGGTTCGACTCCTCAGTACCACATACATAGAAAAAAAAAAGCTGGAAGTGGTGCTGAGGCTCAAGTGGTAGAGCTCTGGCCTTGAGAAAGTCTGAAGACAGTGCTCAGGCCCTGAGCTCAAGCCCAGGACTGACAGACACACACACACACACACACACACACACACACACACACACACACACACACACAAAACAAAAAAAACTAGGATTCTTTGCTAAGTTGACTTTATCGACATAAGTGAAGGAGTATCACCACATTGTATGTCTTCTTACTGTCATAAAGTTCTTTCTCATATTGAATAGCAATCTGCTTTTTAAGTTCTCCATAATCTTTTCCATCTACTGACCAGTGCACCCAGAACCAGTGAATTTTATATCTCCTTTTTTGTACATGGAGATAATTATATCATTATTATTTAGCCTAACGTAAGTTCTAGACTTTTTTGTTTTCCCCACAGTTTCTAGATCATTTCAGTATTTTGGTCACAATAACAGTAATAGTGAAAGCTGGGCGAGTGGCTCACACCTGTAATGCTAGCTAGTCAGGAGGCTGAGATTTGAGGATCAAGGTTCAAAGCCAGCCCCAGCACAAAAGAACCTGAGATTCTTATCTCCAGTTAACCTCTAGAAAACAGGAAGTGGGGCTTGGCTCAAGGATAGGGAGGTAGCCTTGAGCTGAAGAGCTCAGGGACAGTGTCCAGACCAAGTTCAAGCCCCATGACCCCCTCCCCCAAAGAGTAATAATGAAAGCTTACATTTGAATATTAATTAAAATGTGCTGCTGCTTCATTAGGATGATATCCTTTAATATTCTATAAAATATTTCTCATGCTATAGTGAATGAACAGACTTCTAATATCTTCTTGATGTTATTAATAACTGCCTGGAAACTCTGGATCCCATCAGCCTGAACAGGATTCTATTTCCATCGGGGAAAGGCTGACTCCTATGTAATCTGTCAAATGTCTCCATCACAATTACTCACACATTTAGCTCCTTTGAGCCCCAGAACACTAGTTCACTGACTCTAAAAAATGATGAAATTTATTAAACATTTAAAAATGTGTGAATCTCTCTCTCTCTCTCTCTCTCTCTCTCTCTCTCTCTCTCTCTCTCTCTCTCTCTCACACACACACACACACACACACACACACACACACATACACACACACCAAAGACATGTACTGAAAGGAATATTTGAATGAACTAGCCAGTTAAGAAATAAAGCATTACCAGACTTGGCAGTAGGCCCTTCCATGACCTGTCAAGGCTTCTCCCTCCTCCGAGAAATAACTTTGCTCTAACCCTTTTTAAGCCATGCCCTAGCCTCTTTGGTGTTTTGGTTTGCTTTGTATGCACGCACACCAAAGTTAACATTTAGTTTGTTGAGATAGGGTCTTGCTTGCTAACTTTTGCTTCAACTGGTCACAAAACTCAGTCTTTTTTAATCTCTGGCTCTGGTGCAGCTAGGATGATAGGCCTATGCGACCACACCCAACAATAGATAGAAGAATTCTTTATTTAAGGAACTTTATTATATTTGGCCTGTTGTAAAGTAAATGCTAGCAGAACCATGTTTCATGAGCATGTTTCCACACCCATTTCCAAATGCCTTAAGTTTTCTCAGGGGAGGAAGGTGACTGTTCAGATCACGATGATAAGCACTTTTAGACTAGAATTGCTGGCGGTTCAGCGCTCCGCATGACTGGATGATGCCAAATTACTTCTATAGTGTTGCTAAGATCAGTACATTGCTAAGGCAGTGTTACAGATTTATTGATGTGCACCCTCCAGTATTTACTACTGTCTAATTTTCTAGTCTTTTGCTAGTTGGGGTGTCTAAAAGATATGAGTTTCGTTTTATTACTGGTGAGACTGAAGTGACTTTTTGCAGGTTTATAGTATGCTGTTATCCCTCCCTCCATCACTTCCTGCCTCTTTTTCCTGAAGTGCTGGAGATCAAATTGAGGATCTTAGGCATAAGTGGTCCTGGACTTTAGTAAAAATAGTCACATGTGCCTGTGCCTTTAGATTTGTTTCGAAATTGTTCTCCCATCTGAGGATCAAAGTTCAAAGCCAGCCCAGGACAAAAGGACCTGAGACTCTTATCTCCAATTAACCTCTAGAAAATGGGCAGTGGGGCTTGGCTCAAGGGGTATGAGATAGCTTTGAGCTGAAGAACTCCTGGACAGCACCCAGGCTGAGTTCCAGCCCCTTGAGCCACCCAAAACAAAACAAAACAAAACACTGTCCTCCCAGTTTTTGACTTGCCTTCTCACTTCATTTCACATGTTAAAGAATTAAACCTTTTATTTTAAGCCAGTTTTAAAAACCTTAAAAAAACAACAACAACAACTTTACGTCTCTCATTTAAGACATCTATGTGGAACTGATTTTTGGTGTTGGATATGTAGTATTCAACTTGCTCATTTTTCCCCAAATGTTCAATCCCTGTCTGTTGAAGTCTCCTTTCTTTGTCTAAGATATATCTTACGTTATTAGTCAGATTTCTATGTATATTTACATTTGTCTAGGTTCCATTGGTCTGTTTATCTACCATCATGCCAGTAGCATGGTGCTTTCTTGCTGTCCACACTGTTATAAAAATTTTTTATCCTTTTTTTTTTTTTTTTGCCAGTCCTGAGCCATGAACTCAGAGCCTGGTCACTGTCCTTGAGCTTTCTCAAGGATAGTGCTCTACCACTTGAGCCATGTCACCATTTCTGGACTTTTCTGTGTATGTGGTACAAAGGAATCGAACCCAGGTCTTTATACATGCTAGGCAAACACTCTACCATTAAGTTGTACTCTACCACTAAGCCACACTCCCAGCTAACACAATTACTTTCCATTCCTTGATATCCTTGCTGGCCATGCTCTGAGATTTGTCTCCTATCTCTAATGTCCTGTGCTGGTTCCAAAATGGAAGCTCCATATGTCCAGACTGATGACAGGGTAATCTGCCTGATTCCCCCACAACCTACTGCTTTCAGTCTGAAGTCTCAAGAGTTTTCCTATTTATGCGACTGTAACCTTCATTATCAGAAGTATCATAACTGCTAGTGAGAAGAGTTTGATAAGCCCCAAATTGCCTCTTATTCAAAATTGTTTTTTTGGCCTATGTATTCATAATTTTAGCTCATCATCACTAGCTGAAAGTCATCCATTTGTTGCACTTCTGTTGTTGTTGTTGTTGTTGTTTATTGTGTATTGTGTAAAATCCTGGCAATTTTTTGGTCCATTATTTCCTTTAAGTTAACGAAAACTAGGGCTCTATGGATTCTTTTCCCTTCACTTATACTAATCAAACCTTATTGAGAATTGGACTTACTTGTGCATACAATATCATTTGGCAGGATATCTAATGTGTTAATACCTCTAGTTAAGTGAGCAAAGTAATTCACACACACATACACACACACACACACACACACACACACACAAAACTACTTCATGATTCTTGATTCTTACCACCAACTTCCTATGGGTATATATTTTCCCTTGCTTTCTACCCATTTTTTTTTCTTTTAAAATAGCTTTCAGAGTTTCAGCCTAAATTCCCTAACAATGTGTTTTAAATCTTTAATTAGTTTACTATAAGTTGTTCGGCCAAAAAATGGTGGCAACCACCTTGGAAAAGAAAAACCCAAAGTACACATTCTTATGTGGAACACCTCCCATACACCCCAGTTTTGAATAATTCAAGAAATTGTATGCGCACATAAGGAAATTATATGAAATTGAATATGGACCAAAATAAGAAATTTTTGAGCAAGTGGCCCAGAAAGTAGTAGAATATACTTCCTGAAAGATCATGTCCTGAAGAAGAAATGAGAGAAAGGTTTCTGGGGAACAGGATTAGATCACTAAAAGAGTCAAGAAATTTTGAGCCTGTTTCAGGCCCAAGTTGTTTGCTCTTTTTCTCAAGTGTTTTAGTAATTATTTATGTTAATGATTGACTCAATAAAATGGCACTGTGTTTTCACTATTAATAATTCAGAAGCTATTGAATTGCCAACAGGACTGGTTTTGGAGGACTTCAGGATTGTTTTAGAGTAGGCCAATGTGGTCAGAGAAACACTTGTACAGGAAATGACCCTGATGGCTGGTGAAGGTCATTTCCCCAGCTATTTCTCCCCTCCTCTAACTCATTTTTTAGATCTTTGGAGCCTATCCATCACCATGTAAATATGCCAGTTTTAAACACACAGAAATCCCTTCCTTTACCCACTGTTCTCTCCAACTATTGTTCCATTTCCTTCTTTCTGTTTGAAGCACAGAGCCTAAGTTTCATAAAACTTCTCCATATTGAAGGCTACCAGTTACCCTCCACTTTGTAAATTCTAAAGTCCTCCCTTATATGATGAGCAGTGATTTGAGTTGATGATCCTTTCCATCTTCTTGGTGACATTCTTGGTCCACTTGTGCCTGTTGAGTTGGCCCATTCCTGCCTTGTAATCTTGGCACAGGTGCCCAGGGGTCCCTCCCCTCCTTCAAGTCTTCTCATAGTCCAGTCTTCTCATTGAGATGATCCCTGGGTTTAATATCTCAGCCCACCTTGCTCCCCATACTCCTGATTTAACTTTATGTTTCTTCTTTTTCTTTTCCCATTATCCTCATTGCTTTCTGATTATAGGATATGGTTTTTACAAAGATGGTTTGGAAGCAATCCCTCTTTCTTCATTCTCTGAAGGAATGAAAGATTAGTAATACTTCTTCATTAGAGTTCGATAGAATTCACCCATAATACTTTCTGGATATGGAATTCTCCTTGAGGTTGGGTTATGATTTTTCAGTGGGACAAGTAGGGTTTTTGTTTGTTGGTCACGTGGTGTTTTTCTTCTGGGTATTCTCATCACTTTTCAGAAATTTGTTTGTTGCCAGTCCTGGAGCTTGAACTCAGGGCCTGCACACTGTCCTTAGGCTTTCTCAAGGCTAGTGCTCTACAATTTGAGCCACAGCACCACATCCAGGCCTTTTCTATGAGCATGTGAGGTACCAAGAAATCAAACCCAGAGTTTCATGCATACTAGGCAAGCAGTCTATACAGGCCCCCAGAAGTTGCTTTTTATTTTCTCCGGTATTTTTTTTCTGGGTACTCATTACTGGGGCTTGAATTCAGGACCAGGGTGCTGTCCCTTTGCTTTATCACTCAAGCCTGGTACTCTATGACTTGAGCCATAACTCTACTTCTGGATTTTTGGTAGACCATGGACTTTTTTATCTTCATCCTAAAGCTCAGCCTCCTGAGTAGCTAAGAGTATAGGCATGACATAAATATGTTTAGGGCATTTTAATTTTGTTCTTATATTAATATGCCAGACGAACTATGGAGCAAAATCAATAAAATGAAATGTTAGCTTATTCTTTGAAGCGATTAAAAAATGGATAAACATTTAGCAAGACAGAGAGTGAGAAATACAAAAAGTGGAGAAAATTTATTGCTGATAACCTGTTCTTCCAAAAGTGAGCTTGACTTCCTTAAATTTTGTTTTACAAATTTATGGATTTTCATTATCTCCTTCCTTGTACCAGATCAGCTTTGCTCTTTCTCTTGTTTCTTAGGTTGTTGATATTTATACCTTTTCCTCCCTTTCTTGGGAGTGGAGGGGTGGAGAGCTTTAGCTAGAAACATTTAAAGCTATAAATGTTGTTTCAAACACTGCTTTAGTTACATCCCACTATGCAGTTCTAAATATTTTGTAATTTCCCTGGCATTTCTTCTTTTACCCATAGGTTGCTTTGAAGTATGCTTTTCAATTTCCAAAAGATGTGAGGTTTTTAGGTAATGTTATTGATGTCTTTTTAGTCCATTAAGGATTGAATACAGTGTATGATTTCAGTTTCTCTCCCTTAGCTGCCCTCAGGATTTTCCTTTTAGCAATTGATCTATAACTATGCCTGTTTGAATCTTGTTTTGTTGATTTTTTTGGTCCTTTTTTGATCTATAAATCTATATCTTTCATCAAAATTAGGTACTAAATTAATCTTTCCTAAAACATACTCCATTCTGCTTCTTAGAGTCTAATTATATGTATGCTAGATATTTTGATATTTATAAGAACTGTAAAACATAAGGCTTTTACACTTTTCCTTTTACAAATTGATCTGTTTTAGGTTTACTCCTTATTAATACCTCCAAATGTGTTGATATCGATGTATTTTTATTGATTTGTCTTTAAGGTTTCCTCCCGTTATGAACATCTCCAAATATCTTGCCTTTAAGTTTCAGAGGGTGTTGTTTTTCAGCTCCAAGATTCTTATTTGTTTCTTTTAATGGATTCCTCTACTGGTTTCTCTCTGTACACACTGCAAGCATAGTTTTCTTTGTATCTGGGAGCATAGAGTTGCTGCTATGAGCTCCAATGTATTGACTATAACATCTAAAACTATTTAGAAATTCATCTGTTGACTATTTTTCCTGAAGAGTTGGTTACACTTTTCAATTCCTTCCTTCCTTTTTTTAAAAAATGTTAATATATTTTTAACTTTCACGTTGTTAGGCACACCAGCACAGTATCATTTGAGCCATGTCTCAGCTTTGTATTTTCTCACTATGTCAAGAGTTGTGTTTTGAGCTGTATATACGATATTGCTTGAAAAATGTTAGCAAGCCAGGCACTGGTGGCTCACCCCTGTAATCCTAGCTACTTAGGAGGCATAGATCTGAGGTTTGCAGATCAAAGCCAGCCTGGGCACAAAAGTCCTAGAGACTCTTATCTACAATTAACTACCAGAAAATGGGAAGTAACATTGTGGCTCCAAGTGTTAGCCTTGAGCTGAAGACATCAGGGACAGCACCCAAGCCTAGAGTTCTAGCCCCACTGCCACCACACCTTCCCTTCCCCCACCCCCCGAAAAAAGTTTGCATCCTCTTAACCTTTGAGGAGTACTTTTGTTTCTTTGTTTTATCAAGCAGTTAACTTGATTAGACTCAAAACCACAAAACTATGTCATAAATACCCAAACAAATCTCAACTTAGTTTATCCTGCAATGGAGTTTGCCTAGTGTATATATACTTGAAGAGTCTAAACATAGTTCTAGCTCTCCCCAAATGTTTCAAACACATTCTGGGGACAAGTGGAATGGCTCAGTGGGAAGAGTGCATACCAAGCAAGTATAAGGTCTTGATTTTAAGCCCCAATACTACCAATAAATAAGTAAACACGCTCTGATTGATTTTTTTCCTGAATTTTAAGAATTTCTGAGCTGGGCGCAGTGGCTCATGCCTGTAATCCTAGCTACCCAGGAGCCTTAGATCTGAGGATCAAGGTTCAAAGCCAGTCTAGGCAGTAAAGTCCATGAGACTCCAATTAATTACTAAAACAAATGGGAAGTGGTACTCTGACTCAAGGGGTAGGGTGGTAGCCTTGAGCTGAAGAGCTCAGGGAGAGCTCTCAGGCCCAGAGTTCAAGCACCATGACCCACCAAAAAAAAAAATTCTGAATTGTAAAATTTAAGATTTTATGTTTTATTTCATGAAATATTTACTGGGACATAACAAAAGAGATATTTAAAAACTTACAATTAGGTAGTATAAAGGGATACATGTTGAATTGAAACATTACCTTTCAAAAACGATATTATTCAAAAATGATATATTCAAAATGATAATATTTCAAATTATTCTTTTGTTCAGGGTCTATATCTAGCTGTAGAATTCGTACAGAATTATATCCTTTTCACAGACAAGAAAGATGCTGTATTAGTAGAAGAATTTACATGTGGCTTACAAATAATGCTAGGTAGCTTTCTTTGAAGAAATTATGAAGTGAGTACACCTTAGAGAGATGCCAGTGTGTGCGCTGTTAACTAATCTTTCAACATTTACGAGCTGGAGCTGCTACAAACCTCAGAGAACATAGAGAAAAGGCCCAGAGTTAGGGAACTTCTTTTTATTCTTTTGTGAACAGTAGGGAGGACTGATGGTAGCAAACTACTAACACTCTTATCTTTTGAGATGAAAAATATTAAATCCAGACAGAACTCTGTCTTTTGCTATCTGTTTTCTTTATGGCCAAATACCTTTCAATGCCTATACCCATTCTGTCTACAAAATAGCTAAAATAATTTATTGTGAAAGATTGTTTAAAATATTCTGTAGTTGGCTCTGCTTTGCTTCTAGAATACTAAAGACTGGTTAAGTGAATCAGTGTAATTGTGTGCTAAAGAGAAAATTCTTTAGTCTTATTCTGGTATATGAATACTCAGGGGTAAGAAATCTATAAAGGAGAATTTTCAAAAGAGACTAATCATGCAAGGCCCTGGAAGGGCCTTGTAGAAGCTTTAAATAGAGACCACACTAACAGAGAAATAAAAACCTTTTATGTTTGTCTTCCATTTCTCTCCTGTCTGTATTTGTACTCTCAGAAATGCCACTGTAAGAGATTGTTGGCTATGTTGTTGAACTATGTCCTGGGCTACAAGAAAAAAAGGGGAAAGAAAAGGTGCAGAAAAGCTGAATTCTAGAAGTTCTTGCCTTAATTCTGGCACCAAGCGCCCGACACTCAGGAGACATTTGATAATACTTATTGAAAAACTACTAGATATACTCTTGCACTTTAATATTCTCATTTCCAGAATCTGGATTTGTTTTGGGGTTGCCTGCCAAGAGTAATCTAGTGTGGTAGTAGCCTGAGGGTTCTCATTTTGTTTACAGTTTCCTGGTGAAATATTTCAAGGCTCAGACTTGTCCTGACTGCAGAAATCCTGGAGGTAGGGTGGAAGGATTCCATTCTTTCTTTGCTTCTAACCTTAGTCTTGCATCTGTCCCTAGGAGATTTGTTCAGGCCAAGGTCTGGTTTAATTCACTCCCTTATCCCAGATCCATACTTGGTTCCATGTTTATTACACACATTCACTAAATATTTACTGAATGAGTGAATGAAAAGCCCTAAATCTGTAGGAAGTTGAAAAGAAATACCAACAGTTACTAAAGTCATCAGGATGGGTATTTCTAATGAGTCTACCAAAGATCAGAGCAAACAGATAGCTATTCTGTCGATGCTCAAACCCAGCAAGTTTATTGGAGGTTAAACTTGCCATTTCTTTCATTAGAAATCAGTCTTACTGTTTTGGTTCTTACTCTTCTTAGTCCAACTTTGCAGAAAAGCAGTTAGTTTTGTTGTTGATGTTGTTAGTCCTAGAAGCCTTCCTTTTGGTCTATCAAATTGATGAGTGCCTTGTAAATAAGACAAAGTGGTAAGCTGATATTTTGGAAAAACAGTCAAAGAGGAGATAAGAGAACTGTAATATTTTTATTTCTTCCATAATTTTCTTTGTGCTCCTGTGTATATTTATCATCTCGCCCTCTTAATGACATTGTAAGAAGGACAGGTGTTATTACCTAGCTTAATTCCCATATGAGTAAACTCTGTCTCAGAGAAGTCATAATTATAAATGGCTTAAGGCTTCATAAAAATGGTAGGTGGCAGAGACATGATTTTAGAACCTCCTTTTGTGTTTCCTTGGCTTCTATTTACTGGCAATAATAGTAATGGACATTTATTGAATGTAAGTACTAAATTAAATCTTTTCTCATTTAGCCTATAACCTTTCAGTCTTGGCTTAAATAATCTCTCAGTGAGGACTTTCTTGGCCACAAACTTACAAATTGTATTAACCTGTCTTACTATCTCTCATCTTACTATCTTTTTGTTTGTGTGTTTTATCATCCTTATAAGTTCATCCTCTAGGACTTACATATTTATATTTTTCATTGATGTGTCTGCCCAATAGACTATAAGCTCTTTGATGACAGGGAGTTTTATCTTTAATTGTTTTAAAACAGCCCCAGCACTGATAAAGACATTGCACAGTTGAATAACGTAAGCACGCTGTCTAAGTGAGAAGACTGAATCAACTCGACAAGGAAAACTATAAATAAGGAACTTGTCTGTCTAAGGCCACCAAGTACAAGATTAGAGAACTTGATTGATTTTGAATTCAAGTGTATTTAGACTCAGTGCTTCACTGAGTTTTTAAAATTCTGTAAGTTAAAGTCTGGGGGCAGTACTGTGAATGCTGACAGAATATGAAGTGCCAAGTTCTGCAATCCTCAGTCCCTTTTCTGGACCCAACTTGTTCCATATATTGGTTCAATTCCTTGGTACCACATGCATAGAAAAACCGGAAGTGGTGCTATGTCTTAAGTGGCAGAGGAATAGCCTTGAGGAAAAAGCCCAAGGACAGTGCTTAGGTCCAAAATTCAAGCCCCAGGACTGGCAAAAAAAAAAAAAGTGGATAAATTTACAAAGATGCTACACTAAAGAAATCATACAAAGTTGAATTTCAGGTTTTTTTAGTAATACGTGTTTATTATCAGATTATATATATATATATATATATATTATATTTGTTTTGGTTTTTTTGCTAGTCCTGAGGCTTGAACTCAGGGTCTAGATACTGTTCAGGGTTAGCACTATACCACTTGAGCCACAGTGCCAGTGCTGGATTTTTCTGTGTATGTGGTACTGAGGAATTGAACCCAGGGCCTCATGTATGTTAGGCAGGCACTCTACCACTAGGTTATACTCCTGGTCTGTAGATGACATTCTTTAATATTTGGAAGAGGTAAGAAAATATCAAGTATTTTTATTTTAGAGAGAAATTTGGTGGTTCTTTTTTATCTTCTCTACCAACAAAATAATGTTTCCTCTCTTGATGTGAAATTCCTGAGAATAAGGACCATGTCAGGATAATTCCCTTTTTAGTGCTTTATAGATATTGATATTTAGATATTTATAGATGGATGAATAAACTAGCCTCTGATCTCTGTGAGGAGGCAGATTCTAGGTAGACCCCTGGTAGGCAAGTGATGAGTTCAACAAATACTTGTTAAGGATATATTATGTGCATGTCATTGTAGGAAGAGAAAAAGCTTTCCCCAAGACCTCATTAAATCACAGGAGACATTTGTTCATGCATTTGATGTATCTTGCTAATCTTTTGAGGTGATGCCTGAAAGACAAACAGACTTACTTTGGGGGGAAATATCTCTTGGTTGTATTCTTGAGATGTACAACTATAGTCTAATGAGTTTGAGTTTCATCAAGTATGACAATACATCAGTATCTTTGGACTGAATTTTTATAGAATCTTAATAAATGGCAAATCAACAGAAGAATTGTATCAGTAAATCCATTGTGGCATGTTGGGAAAGATTATTTGGCATGCTCGTTTGTTTTCATGTCATGAGTTAATTCAACAAATTTTTACTAAAGCTTGGTGAGGAAATTAAAATTCAGAAAGCTCAAATCTTCACAAAAAAATCCATATTTGAATTAGGCGATAAGATGAAGATTTTAGCAAAAGGGTCTGCCTCTAAAATCTGCTCTCTGGGTGTTGTATACATTTTCAGTTTTTAAAAGAATGGGTGGTTTATCCTCTCCTGAGAGTCTTACACATCAACTAATGTAAGATAAATAAGACGTCTAAACATTGTAAGTAGTGTGATGAAACTTAGCTGCCAAATGAGGAAAAGATGGTGTTTAAATGCTCAGTTGCCAAGAGTAAACCAATGGTGGTGAGTGTCTTCTACATTGCTGAGCCACAACTTTGGAGTGCTCATAAATCACAGGATACACTGGAATCTTAAAAGTCCCATATACTACTGATGGGTCACCCTGCAGGAACATAAACAAGATATAATAATGAATGAAGTCCTTGAAGATTCTTCTGTCTTTCTGAACAATTCGTCATCATACCATTATTAACATAACCTTAAGACATTTGGTTATAATATCTGTCACTGTGGAATTTCTATGGGGCTGTTGGGATTTCATTTTGTTTTTTACATAAGTATCCCCTAAATAAGAACCCTTAGCTAATTGCGTGAGTGAAGAATTACAGCTGCTGGGCTAGTAGAAGGTAGGATTAAAGTATAATGAAGTGCGTTTCCTTTCTGTCACACCGGTGTAGTTGGAAAGGCTGGCATTCTCAATGAGCCACTGTAGTTGGCAAAGATTTTGTCAGCAGTTTCCTAGGACGTAGTTGTAGCCTGTTGATTGGCTCAGGATTCCCAGATTTCTCTCCCTATTATATGTCTAAAAATAATTAGGGATTCTTGAGGAGTACTATTCAGCCAGCATCAGAAGAGAAAATAAGACATTCAAAGTACTGACAGCTCCCCATCTCCATATTAATAAGATGACAATTGGGAATGTGCAATATTTAGTAATCTCGTTTATGTTTTAAGGAGACTACATATGACGCCTTTCTTCTTTCATCTAGTACATATTTGAAAATTAAAAAATACATGTGTATGCATGATGTAAGCTAAAATTCCAGTCCTAAATATAGAGTAGCTAGGTTCAGCGATACAAACTGCACGTTGGCCAGTGAATGTGTCTGGTGTTGAGATAAGCTGAGATAATTCTGCTTGTACCCACTCACACACATGCTTGCTCAGAATAAATATAAGGTTCTCTACTTGGACACAAAAAGCAGTATATATCATATCTATATTCACAGTGTTTGGGTGCACGGTATTTATTTTTTATGTTTGTATAAATACGTTTTATTTTCTAGGGAAGGATGCCTGGAATTGAACCCAGCCCTACCCACCTGCTAAGCATATGTTCTATCAATGAGCCACATCCCATATATAGAGAGATAGATAGATAGATAGATAGATAGATAGATAGATAGATAGATAGATAGATGATAGGTAGATAGATAGATAGATAGATAGATAGATATCATCTATCACTATAGGAAATGGATTCTTTGTACATACCACTGGTACCAATATACACTTGTTATTTAAAGGTTGAAAAGTCTGGTTAAAGATATGTGTTGTTGTTGCTGTTGTTTTGCCAGAGACCTAAGCTAGTGCACTTCCTCATTCCTTGGTTCCCATGCTTTCTGAAGAAGCCAATGAAGAGGCACCCAGTGTTTCTCCAGTGGTACAGGGGAGTGGGAAAGGAAGGTTGGACCATTGGGGCAGAGCTAGAATAGACCTATGAGTTCCCGATGTGGCCCAGTGCATCTCTCCTTGCTGAGGGTGAAACTTCACTTCTACCATCCAATGGACCTATGCCTTCCTTCAGCAAAGCAGACCCTCAAAACAAACCATGGCTTGGCTTTTTATACCAGCACTCAGAGCTCCATTTAACTAGAAGGCTATATATACATTGATGGAGTTGAAGTCTTCATTTTGAAAGTTGGAAGGACTGTTGTTATGAGAAATGAGCATTCCTCTAAAACTGGTAACCAGCCCATTTTTTACACTGAATTCTGCTAGTTCACTGGTGATTCATTACTAGGGATTGCTGATGATTCTCTAACCTTCCCACCTTTTACCCCTCACTCTCCCCTACCCCCACTCACCATAAACTTCTGTACCTTCTAGATAAAGAAAGTAACTGAAAAGTAACTTGATCCTCCACCCCAAACTGCTGCTCCTTCTAGAAAAATAAAATATCTTCAAATCAATTATACTGACAGAATGCATCAACAGAAACTTGGCTCAGAATGTATTTTAAAACCTGGGGAGCAACTTAAGAGCAAGGACCATTCTATCCGTAATATAATAGGACATACTTTAGTAATGAGGTGCAAGATTTAATTACTGTTAATATCAGGAATCCTTGAGGTGGCTAAAGATTTTGAAACACCGGACCTATGAACAAACATGTGGTTCAGTAAAACTGGAATGGTCCCAAGAACAGCTTTGTTTTCATATTTAAAAGCCACAGCAGGCAGTCCTCTTTTTAGAATCACTATTACTGGGCATTGGTGCTGGTGTTCAGTAGTCTTCAGTCCTTTTGTATGCTGCAGAGTAGATGCTGTATCTTCACTGACACCCGTGTCAGACCGGCCCCCTATCTCAGCCTCTGGAGGAAGGTGTGAGCAGAGTGGTCTAGGAGCAACATCCATAGAGAACAGACTGGCCCTAGTTCTGTTTGCAGTCTGCCCTGTCATCAGTCAGTTCTGGGATGAGAAGACCATTCTGAAATCCAACTGTGAGTTAAGAGAGTGATACTAGATGTAGTTGGCGAGAGAACACACAGACTAGTTCAGGGAAGGATATAATAAAATTGTTGTGGTTCAGGCAAATGTCCTTATGCCTCTGGTTTGGAATCCACTTGGGAAACATTTCCTTTTGTTGTTGATTCTAGTAGGTCTTAATAGCAGGCGATGCATTTCCTGCCAATTCAACATTTGTGCCTCATCTAAGTGAGGCTGGGAGGTATTGTTGTTGTTGGCTTAAAACACAAGCACACAAAACCCTTCTTCCCTAGTATCTCAACTTGTACCTCTGAATCAGCACATGTAACTATCTGCCTTCCCGGTAAAGCTTCCCATATGTCAGGAGATGTTTTGTATCTGCTCAAATATCTCAAACCTAGGACGATCTTTTTTCTAGGGATGAGAAAAACACATTACCAGCTGACTTCATTATTCAGAGGTAGAACCAGGTGGGAGAATGCACAAGCCCTTTACAGTAACCACAATATACAAATGACTCCAATAGTGCAGCTATTCAAGACCAGAACAAGATGCTGAAGAAATCATTTCATACTAATGTTCTGTCTTTGGTTTTATAAGGTACTCTACTTTGTGAACATACACACATCTCTTGAAATATGAAAATACATTGCGCATAATCCTGTCTTGCCCTTGATTATCTTCTTGTGACTTGGAACTTGGAGAAACTTTATACTGTAATTGATCTCTATTACCATGGGAGCCCTGTAGCAATGAAATAATAGATATTCTATTTAAAGGGAAAATCAAGTTAAATTATTAGGAAAGGTAAACCTAAAACATCTCAATTAAAAATAATTTAAGTTATGGCCAATGCAAGGGTAAAAAAAAAATATTCAATTGCTGCCAGGTTTGGTTTCCTTGTCAGAGTTATTGTTCTACTCCATTGTTAAGCAAATTGACACTTTTGGCCAAGGGTTCATTCAGTATTTTCTCAAATGGGTGCATAAAGATTATTAAATGTTATGGGTCATGTTTCTAACTTCACTTATGCAGCCCACATTTTTCCAGGTGCCACTGAGTGCCAGGCTCTGACCCCAGTCAGTGAGACTGGTTCCTAGGGAAATAGGATTTGCACTGAGTGTGAGGAAGGTACTTTGGATTGGAGTGAAATTTAGAGCTCTAGAATCCTCTCATCCTATACACAGTAGCCATTCCTGTGATGGTTCTCTTTTGCTTGAAGTGTGGTTTTTTTGTTATACACAGTGTTTCTGAGTTATTCCCAGGTAAATGTACTCTAAAGAAGGGGTTAGTGGAAGTAGGGAGATTGGATATGTTTTCCTTTTCCACACAGTTAGTGTGTCTATTGTAGGAGAAGAAATCTAAGTTCACAGATTCATGGTGTTTTCAACCTTTTGTCCATGATTTAGTATCCTCCACAAACTGATCTCAGAGGTTACGAAGAAAATGTTAGAGATTTTAGTATATATTATAGATCCTGCTCTCTCCTTCCCCACTTCTAGGGTTGTTCCAAGGTCAAGATGAGGCAGAGTCCTTTTCCTTGCTCCTTGAAAAGGAGCAAGCTGTAAAACCTTCAAGGCCTGATCACTTACTTAGAACAGATTTAATGGAGCTGGGAGGTCTCCTATGACACAGAGTGAAGTGAGGAGAAGAGCTGAACTCTGCCCTTCCCGTTGTCCCCTTTTGTTATGATCTGGTCATTAAGGGTAGAGTGGGGTGAAAAGCAGGACAAGAGCCCATTGAGCTTTCTAAGTTGATAACCTTGGCTTTAGGAGGCTTGGGTGTTCATTACTGTGATTGTTGCAAACCTAATACAGCTTTCTGGCCAAAGCAAACCCATCATAATCTTTTAGGCAACTCTTATGTTGTGCTTCCAGAGTCACTGCTGTTCTTAACGTTTCCCAGGGCCCAGCCTCCTCTGGTTCTCTGGCATGTCAGCACTTGTCTTCTGTTTTTTCCATTGTAGTCTGCCCTGCTCAGTCCAGGGCCCCACCTCTCACAGGATCTGAGTCTTTGACCCTGGAGCCCAGCAGCCTTGCACATAAATTTTCTTGGTCCATCTGCAGATCATCTGTCAGCGACTGCTCTGCTTCTCTTTTGAATGGGCTGTTCTCACATATGTGTCTGACAGCTCTGAAGCCTCCACAAGCCTCTGGAAAGTCAGAGTAGCCCTATTCTATTACTAGGTCTTAATCTGCCTCATCATGTAGCACACCTGCTGTGGCTAGGCTTTGCCCTATTGAGTCTTTTCATTGAAGCCCAAACTGGTGGCAATGAACAGCTATATCATCACTATGACTTGTCTCAGTCCATTTTCTGCAACTATAATAGAAGACCCAGAACTGTAATTTTTAAACAATAGGAGGGCATTTAAGCTTTTGTTCTAGACACTGCAAAGTTGGAGAGCACTGTCATGTTATGTTGTAACTTGAAATAGGGGAAATGATCATATGTAAGACAAAGAGAGAGAAATCCCAGGAAGTGGTTATTTTTATCACGAATCCACTATTCCAAGGATAGCATTCATGCAACTTGAGAGCAGATCCATCATGACCTACCATTGCATTTTTCTTTTCTGTTTTGTAGTGCTGGGCATTGAATCTCGGTTCTTGTTTACACTAGGAATTAAAAATGGCAATTCAGGTTGCTTGTGGGATTGGGGTGGGGAGAGGGGTTGTTTCTGCTTTTGTTTAACTTTTTTTTTTTTGCCAGTTCTTGTGCTTGAACTTACAACCTGAGCACTGTCCTTGTTTCTCAAGGCTAGAGCTCTACCACTTGAACCACAGCACCACTTCCATTTTTTCTATATATGTTGTACTGAGGAATCCAAGTTGGGTCTTTGTGCATGCTAGGCAAGCACTCTACCACTAGGCCAAACTCCTGGCCCATGTTTTTGTTTTCTTTATCAGACATGGGGCTTGAGCTCGGGGCCTGGACACTAACCCTGATCTTCTTTTCCTCAAGGCTAGTATTCTTATTACTTGAAGCCACAGCACCACTTCTGGTTTTCTGATGGTTCATTTGACATAAAGGTCTCATGATCTTTTCTGCAAGGCTGGCACTCTATCACTTGAACCATAGTACTACTTCCAGCCCTTTCTGAGTAGTTTATTGGAGATAAGAGTCTCATGGACTTTCCTGCCTGGGCTGGCTTTGAACCATGATCTTCAGATTTAGGCCTCCCACATAGCTAGAATTACAAGTGTGATCCATGGATACCTGCAACAATTCAGTTTTAACATGAGTTTTGAAGGAACTTTCAAACCACATCAATGGCCAGCTGCTATCCAGATCTTCCTAAATGGGTGTTCATTTTTTGATGTTACAAATTTTTTTTTGTCAGTTGTGGGGCTTGAACTCTAGGCCTGGGCATTGTGCTTGAGCTCTTCAACTCAAGGCTACTGCCTTACCCTTTGAGACACAGCACCACTTCCAATTTTCTAGTAGTTAATTGAAGATAAGAGTCTCATGGACTTTAATACCAGGGCTGTCTTTGGACCATGATCCTCAGATCTCAGCCTTCTGAGTAGCTAGGAATACAGGTGTGAGCCCACCATGTCCGGCTTCAACTAATTTTAATGTTCTTCCAAATTCATATGTTGAAGCTGTAATCCCCAAGATGTTAATATCAAGAATAGAGATTAGGAGGTAATTAGGTTTAGAAGAGATTATGATTGTTACAGCCCTGCTGATTGAGTGAGGAGGAAGCAGTAATGTTTTAACAAAAACCAAGTGAGAAAGTAGCAAGATGACTAGCAGCCAGCCAGGAAGATGGCCTCAACAAATACTGAATCTGGACCATCTTCATCTTGGCTTTTTCAGCCTACACAAATATGCACTTTATTGATTAGGCTAAACAACTAATAATATTTGGTTATAGCAGCCAAGGCAGCTAAGATAGCAAGGCTTTCCTCAGAGTACCTGAAGATAGGGAAATAGAAAGGTCCTAAATTTTTGTATCAGATTGAACCTGATATGAGCTGATGAACCATCTGCCTTTCTCTGTACTGAAAAATGTTCTAATATGGCAAAAGATTTTGAGAGAGAAAATACATATGTGCGTATATTAATCAATACATATAAGTCTATATGTACAGTCTAAAAGTACAGTGTGGTAATTCCAGAACATGAATTTGATCTAAGTTTATCTGCTGATGATCTTAGACAGGTTATTTTATTGGAGCCATCTATTTAAAAAAAACATACAGGAGCTATACACTGGTAGCTCACACCTGTGACACTAGCGACTCAGTTCATCACCAGCTCTAATCAGGAAAGTCTCGTCTCCAGTTAACCACCAAAAGCTGGAAGCAGAGCTGTAGCTTGAGAGGTAGAGTGCTAGCCATGAGCAAAAATGCTCAGGGACAGCAACCCACAGTCTGAGTTCAAGCCCCAGGACTGGCACAAAATAAATAAATATAAATAAATGGATCGCCAAACCCATTGTGAGGATAAAAAGACATCAGGAAAGATCTTACCTTATGCATAGAGCAAACACTCAATTAGATGAAGTAGTGTTAATTATTTATATATATTTTTATTGTAATTAATAGAAGGGTTACATTATATTCACCAGATAAAAGGTACATTACTTAACATGTCATGTCCCCATTCTCATGTCATGGTCCCCATTTCCCTCCCCACTCCCCCCACTCATCATGATTTCCCTCCTTCCCTATCCTATTTCATATACCCAATTAAGCATATATAAAATATATCAGATAACAAGGTGAAATATTGTAACAATATGAGATAACCAAGGGACAGCAAAAGACATGAGAGATAACATAGTACATTAAGGACAATAATCACTCATTATATGGCTTTTGTTCCTATATCCTGGAGGTCCTTACATTTAGCATCATACTATATGGCCTTATGTATCTAGGTTTTGTTCTATTGCAAATCTCTGCTAGGAGAGCCCAAGGTTTCTACTGATTATGACAAATGAGCCTATGTTCCTTTGAGTCTGGCTTACTTCACTTAATATGATTTTTTTATGAGCTGGATTTTAAGACCTTATTTATGAACTGGATTTTCATCTTACACGTTATTTTTCAGAGTTAGGTTTTCACTGACCATTTAGATCATATCAATTCTCTAGGACTGATGGGAATCAATATGGAGGGTAAATGTGAAGTTGTTTAAGCATGAAGAAGTGGCCCTTAGTTTTCACCCAGTTGAGTCAAAACTCTGAACATAATTTTCACTGAAGAGTAAGATTTCAGTGCTTTCAAATCCTTACTGCAAGGGGTATCTGTCTTATATTGCCGAGTACTACGTAGGCTAGGAGATGACAAAGGATCATACTTATTGGATCATCAATGTCAATCTCTACAAATAAAAAAGATCATAGTAGATGTTGTGGAAGAACCTGGGATTCTCGGTAATGTTATAGAGGGGAATGAATTCTTTTAGCCAAGGCCTAGAGTAGAATAACTTGTAAGAAATGAACAGAAACAAAGCCCATAAATAAATGAGTCTGGCTTACTTCACTTAATATGATTTTTTCTAAGGCTTTCCATTTCCTAACAAATGGGGCAATATTGTTCTGACAGCAGCATAGAATTCCATTGTATATAAATACCACATCTTGTTGATCCACTCATCAACTGAGGGACATCTGGGTTGGTTCCATATCTTTGCTATGGTAAATAGTACTGCACTGAACATCGTTGTGCTAGTGGATTTAGTATGTCCTTGTTTCTGGACATTTGGGTAAATGCCAAGGAGTGGAATTGTTGGGTCATAGAGAAGTTCTATGTTTAGTGTTTTGAGGCACTGCCATACTGCTTTCCATAGTGGTTGAATTAGTTTGCATTCCTACCAGCAGTGTAGTAGTGATCCCTCCTGGCCACATCCCCTCCATCATTTGTTGTTATTAGATTTCTTGATCCTGGCCATTCTGACTGGAGTGAGGTGGGATCTTAGAGTTGTTTTGATTTGCATTTCTTTTATGACCAGAGATGTTGAGCATTTCTTCATGTGTCTATAGGCCATTTTTGTTTCTTTTTCAGAGAAGACTCTCTTTAAGTCTTTGGCCCATCTTTTAATGGGATGGTTGTTTCTTTGGAGATTAGTTTTGGAGTGATTCAATTTTTTGGACTGTTGATATATTTTAGATATGAGGCCTTTGTTGTATGGTTAGTGAAGATCTTCTCCCATTCTGTAGGCTTTGTAGTTAATTTGCTAGCTATGTCCTTTGCCATACAGAGCGTTAATTATTTTTATGTTCTTGTTTTGCTGAGGAAAATGGGATCCTTAACTGAGAAAAGGTCAGTAGTGTGAAACAGGATGTGAATGGAGCATATGGTGAGTTCCAGGAAATTTTGGAAAGAGAGAGCCTATGAAGGATTTAGAAAGTATAGAAATTGGGGGGAATCAGAAGAATGAGCACAACGTAGATAATTTGATCTGAGCAAGTTCACACACACACACACACACACACACACACAAACTCATGCACGCACTGAGAAAGTTTAGAACAGATAGAGAACTGAGCTATAGATAAGGAGAAATGGACTTGTTTTCTACTTACATGAGCTTGCGAAACATCTGAGCCTTGATTTGCAGGACAGAGAATACCTGTTTTGCTTGGCTCCTAGGGTTGTTGTACAATGCAAATAAGACAACTAAAATATAAAAATGTATGGAAAGTGGTGGAATGCAGCACAAGACTAATGACTACATTTTAAAGTTTAGAAAGAATGAATCCCAAGAGAATATGAGCCCCCAAAAACTTTTAATTATCTCCCTTGCATAACACAGTGCTTCGGCATTCTCCTGACAGCTGGAGGAAGGCCACGGGCCAGTGCTAACATATTCAGCCTGACTACCTTGGCCTTTCACTTTTCTCTAAGAACCAAGAATATTCTTGGATCCTTCTTTCCTGAGCCAATTCATTAAGTTCACCAATCGATAACAGCAACTACAATAATAATGAGTATCAGTGACTATAGGACGGTAACAACCACTACAAGTCTATTTTTCATCCTCTCAACTACCTTATAAATCCTATCCTCCTTAGTACTCAACATCAAGAAACAGGTATTATTTTCAATTTAGACATAATTAGGTTGAAACTCCTTTAGCTAGTTAAATGCTAGCGCTAGATTCAACTCAAATTTGTTTTCAAAAGCTAACTCATTATGCTATGTTGCTGTTAATCAAGGAAAAATATATTTCCCCCAGATTTTATATCTCCATAAGAATTAACCATGAGGATATCCTAAGTGAATATAGTGACTAACATTCAAGTAGTTTTGTTCTCTTCATTTCAAGGTCTATTGCTGAAGGATCTAGACCCACAGTGTTTCTCACTCACCGTCACATGTACTTTCCATTCCAGACACTGGGCTCTAACAATAAGAATAATCCCTTGAACTTACTCTTAGCTTTGTGTACTCGTTTCAATTGAACTCACAAGAAGCCCCCTAAGAGGCATTATTCTGACTTTATTCATGAAGAAATCGATGCTAAGAATGGTCAAGGAATCTGACCAAACTCCTAACAAATAGTCTACCTGGAATATTACACCTATTGCTAGCTTGAAAAAAAAAAAAGAATAGAAAGCCTAAATATTTTTACATCCTGAATACAGTGTGCAAAGGGAAACAATGGGAGTGTTTTCTAACATGAAGAACCTTGGAACACAATGGTGTGCTGTATGGTTCAGAGATGCTAAATATTTGCACTTGGCTTATCCTTTAAAATTATTTTGTCTCATACATTTTAAATAACTACATCCTGAAACTGGGGAGAAAACAAAAGGAAAGATTTACTCTTGAGTCATAAGGCTGGAGTTGAAGGAGGGGGAGATCAGATATTAAATTCTTATCACGGCACAGAGGTTTTTGAATGTCAAATGTTAAACTATTCTACATTCAATATGAATTTTACTAGGACTCTTCAGTCCCCTAAGGGACATTTCCTGTCTGTGTCTGTCAGCTTCACTGCTATGTTTTTTAAATAAAGCTTAAAACTCCTTCTGGCCCTTCCTTTTAGGGAACGGACATAAATACACTGTATACTAGGCCTTTGCATTTTTGTTTTCTTTTACCTGCCCTCCAATCTTCAGAAGTACAAAGCTAAGGTAAAAAGAGCATTTTAAAAAGGGTGCTCTTGGGATGTATGCAAATGACAGACATTTCTATGGGAAAATTATGAGAGGAAATTCACAAAGAAGAAATGCATTGATATGATGAAACATTGTCACTGGAGATGATGACAAATTAGAATCCGTTCCCATGGGGACCATACACTACCTACTGATCATTTGACCCATGACTGCATGTTGGCTAGTCTAAGAATTGACCCAAAAGATGACAGGATGGTTTTAGTCCTGCGTCTCATCAGCATTCAGAAAGCCCTTAGGGGAGGAAAGGAAAAGGATAAAGAAGGATAAAAGATAAAAGCTGAGCTATAGAAAGAAAAAAAATGTTTTTAATTACACTGAGGAGGATTGTGGGTCCACCTGTAGCTTTTTTGTTAAGAGTGTCCTTTGTTTATTCTTGTCTGCAGGATACAGAACCAGAGCTGGCCTGGCCAGCTAGTCCTCGTCGGTTTAACAGATACATTTAGATTAAGTCTCTCTGTGGGCTATCTTTATTCTAAGACATTCTGTTATACTTGCCCAGCAACCTGGGGCTGGTCAGCATGCTAAAAGAGATTGATTTTCCTGGGAGGATGGAATATGCCTCACAGTGTAGCATGAAGTGAGGTTTCTATAGTGAGTCACCAGAAACGGGCCTAGGGAGAAAAGCACACTTCTTGGGATTTAAGACACCATTAAGCTCCATTCACCTCCCATTTCTTTCATGGTAAAAGGGAATAATGCCAGGTGCTAGTGGCTCATGTCTGTGATTCAAGCAACTCAGAAGGCCAGGACAGAAATGTCAGTGAAACTCTCATGTCCAATTAACCAGCAAAAGTCTGGAAGTAAAGCTGTGGCTCAAATGGTAGAGTGCCAGTCTTGAATGGAAAAAAGCCAAGTGAGATAACAAGATCCTGAGTTCAATCCCTGGTAGTGTCAAAAGAAAAAAAAAATTTAATAAAAAGAAGAAAGAAAAAGAAAAATGATTTACAATTTCTTTTTACTCTTCAATGACAGACCAATCTCTTAAGGTGGAAATCCCCCCCAAAAAAACTGAATTCTGAAATTTACTCCCTAAAGAAGGGGGAAAAAGGCGGGGACAGGTTACATACTTCTAAAGATGCCAGAGTTGACAGGACAATTGAAGTTATTTAATGTAACTTAAAATGAAAAGATCTAGATATTATTTAGGAGGCATTGTTTTGTGGGCTTTGTTGTAGTTTAAGGAACTCATTTCACTGTATTTTTTTATGTTGATGGTAGAATTAATCAATTCTAAACTTCCACAAAGCATTTGGTTTTCATAGGAAACTACAAAGATTTCTAAATGAAGTCAAAATTTTAAAGCTTAAATCTTTGCATAAAGAGACTGCATGGCTTATGATATCCTGCCAAGAATCTCATAGCATTTATCAAAAAGGATTTGTACTTCTAGAAGCTCTATTATGTTTTCTTTTAGGGTTCAAGGTTGATACTCTCCCACTTAATCCACACCTACTTTTGGGTGGTTAATTGGAGATAAGAGTTTCATGGGCGTGGCATGCTTTGGCTAACTTAGAACTGTGATTCTCAGATTTTGGCCTCCTGAATAACTAGGGTTATACATGTCAGCCACTAATGTCTGGGTAGGAGTTAAAAAAAAATTTTTTTTTAAAGTCTATGTTGCCTAGGCTGCGTTGAACTCACAAGCAATCTCCAGTCTTCATGCCTCAGCTTCCTAAGAATCTGGAGTTATAAGCACATTAAATATACCCAGCTATAGGTTTCTTTAAAGGATTAAATTGTTGCATATATATATGAAATGCTTAGAAAATGTCTCCACACACAACCTTCAACAAATGATTGGCTCCCGCCCCCTTTTTTTCTTTTGAATGAAGCAGTCACTGCATGGAAGACAGGAATCTGACTGAGAGGTAGAGGGAGCCTGTACATGTGAGAACTTTTGCTCAGTGTGCACCTGGACCTTATATGTGAAAGTCCAATCTCCATTGAAGAAGAATGTATGCTGTGGCTATATAACACTGTGTAGAGTACGCTTACCCTGCATGAGGGGTCAATCCCAATTTCAGGGGAAGCATAGAGGAAAACAATGTAGTTGGAGGCCAAAGGCATATCCTGTTCCCTTCCTTCTCCACTTGTTAAAATAGTCCAGTCCATATCCAGGGACTTCTCACATTCTGCTCCATATTGTGTTTATTATGTTTAAAAGTAAAGCTCAACCTGTGAGATGCCCCATATTGTCATCTCTCAAGTCACCACTGCAGCTTCTTTAGGTTTGATTTGTCTGAGACAGGCCTTATAGGGCAAGACAGTCTTGAGACAGAATAAGTGACTGGTTCACTTTTTTTGTAGCTTGAAGCTAATCACTTAATTTCACTGACATAAAATGAAAACCCCACTGGTAGGGTAAGTACCCCTATATGACATCTATTAATATTTTCTGATGAACCCTGAAATCTCTTTCCATTCACTTTACATTTCACATGTACAGTCTGGATCATTGATAATATTGATGCGGTGCCTGTACTTGAGCAACTGTTTGTAGCTTAGCTTCAAAATGTTAATTCCTTTTTTTTTTAATTGCCAGTCCCAGGCCTTGAACTCAGGGTCTGAGCACTGTCCTTGGGCTTTCTCAAGGCTAGAGCTCTACCACTTGAGCCACAGCACCACTTCCAGCTTTTTCTATGTATGTGGCACCAAAGAATTGAACCCCAGTCTACATGCATGCCAGGCAAGCACTCTACCACTAGGCCAAACTCCTGGCCAATATGTTAATTCTTAAGATGGAATTCAATCTTTCTTAGATATTCTAGTTTACTGTTTCTACATAGCCAACTACTCAACAATGAATGACCTAAACAACTATTTTGTAAGCTAAGGATCCTTGTAAGGTCAAGACTTTAGAGCAGGCCCAGCAAAGATGATGTCTCGGGAGATACCAGAAGAAATCCAGGGGGATTTCCTCAGAACAGATGCAAATGGTTAATATTATCTGCAAGCTTTTTATTTTATTATTAAAAGATTTTATTGACATTTATTTTTGCATCCTATTTCAAATGCCATGTTTAGCAAACAAATATCCAAGAAGAGAATCTCTATATATAAGCACTGGCACATAAATTTTAGAACATAATCAAAAGTAAGCTGAGACTTTGTATGTCATAGATATGTATTGATCTAGGTAATATAACATGTCTATAGAGTATATGTCCCTTCACGGAGTATTATGTCGGGTTTTTTTGGATGGGTCATGGGGTTTGAACTTGGCTTGGGTGCTGTCCTTGAGCTCTTCAGCTCAAGGCTACCACCCTATCCCTAGGCCTGGTCTTTGTCCCTGAGCTCTTTAGCTCAAGGCTACTGCCCTAACCTTGCGCCAAGCCCCACTTCCCATTTTCTAGAGGTTAATTGGAGGTAAGAGTCTCAGGTCCTTTGTGCCCAGGCTGGCTTTAAACCTTAATCTTCAGATCTCAACCTCCTTAGTAGCTAGGATTACAGGCATGAGCCACCATGCCCAGCTATATAGTTATATTTATAACTCTAAGACCTTGTCAATAACCTTGGGTACCTGAATCACTCTTATACTATTTGGATCTAATATCTACATATCATGATTTTTATAAGTAGAAAGTAATGATACTTGTAAAAAGTCAGAACCTCAAAAGAAAGGATAGGGTCTCTTACATCATGTAGCTTCCAGAAGTACACGTTGTTGTATTTTTTAAAATAAATATTCTAGGCTGGGGATATGGCTCAGTAATGGAACCCTTGACATGCTTTTGGGATTGAAATCAGCCCTTACTCAGCTTTCTAGCCTATGGCTGGCACTCTATTAGTTGAGCAATGCTTACAATCCAGATTTTCATTGGTTAACTACTAGAGATAGTCTTACAGATTCGCATACACTTTTCTTCCCTACACAAGAACCACAGCCTTCTAATCTCAGCTTTCTGAGTCACTAGTTTTACAGGTGTGAGCCACCAATGTGTGGGGAGACTGTTTTTTGTTTTTTTAATTGTATTTTATTGTAGGGATAACGTATAGAGGGGTTACAGTTACATTTGTCAGGTAAAGGGTGCATTACTTCTTGAACCTTGATACCTCTTCTCACGTTTTTGTCCCCCTTGCCCTCTCCCCCAATCCCCTTCCAATTATCTTGTTTTCCCACTTCCCTTCCCTATTTGAAATAAACAAATAAATGTATACACAATATACCAGGTAACATAGACAGGTACAGTAACCACATGAGCTTAACCATAAGGAGAAAAAGGAAAAAAGAAAAACTTCACATAGTACTTTAAGAACAACAATCACAAAGATAAACCTCTTGTTTCCATATCCTAGAGTTCATTTCATTTAGTCTCATCCTATATGACCTTACATACATAGCTTTTGAGCTATTGTTATCCTCTGCCAGGAGAGTCCTAGATGTGTTCTAATTATTACAAATGAGTGAAACCATAGAGCCTATGTTCCTTTGGGTCTGGCTTACTTCATTTAATATGTTTTTCCCCCCCAAGTCTTTCCATTTCCTTACAAATGGGGTAATGTCATTCTTTCTTATGGCAGCATAGAATTCCGTTGTATATAAGTACTACATGGTCTTGATCCATTCATCTACTGGGGTGACTGGGGAGTCTACTGGGGAGACTTGTTAAAGAAAGTGTGAATCATTAGAACACAAGATAAGGTTGATGACTCTCAGGATTGAATTTGAGGACTAGCCAGGTAGTTCTATGTTACAGGAAGCTGTCCTGTGCATTATAGTGTGTTTAGGGA
The DNA here is from genome assembly GCF_031878675.1 of Megascapheus bottae. NCBI lineage: Eukaryota > Metazoa > Chordata > Mammalia > Rodentia > Geomyidae > Megascapheus > Megascapheus bottae. The sequence continues at coordinate 41,374,541 of NC_143514.1, read as the reverse complement.
CATTCACTGGCCCTTCCTCCCCTATCTTTTAGTAACTTGCACCAAGTTATAATACAATTGTCATAATTGGCAAATGTCCTCCCAGCTTGGGGTAAGGGGAAGCAGAGATCACCCTGAGGTAAATAGAAACAGGAGCTTTGTTGAATGATAACTCCTTTGTACATCTACTTAAAGATAATAAAAATATTTTCTAAAAACTGAGATTTGAACTTCAACTGGTTTTATATATATATATATATATATATATTATTGTAATATCTCTCAACAATAGTAAAAATTCAATTAGTAAAAATTCAAAGAATTATGGGCAGATTTGTGAATTTTTCCAGACATACAGCTCCTCCTTTGAAGAATACAAAGTGAATTTGGACAACCCATTGTACTATGTGAATTCTTTTCTTAACCTTATATAATTGAGGTGATTATTTTTTTTAAGGAGAGCTCAGAATTCTGATTCTTTAGTTGAGAATATCACCAGAATAGAATCAAGATAGAACAATTGGCTTGAAAATAACAAATGGAGATGGTGTGATTTAACTTCATGCTCTTAGCCTGGAAGCAATTGGGTTGTGTGAGCTGCATGACCCAGAGGAGATGATTAGTTCTCTTCCAGTGTGCTGGGAATGAATAGTTCCACAAAACCAATTAGCTCTAATTCTATCAGTCATTTCATTTGGGTAACATTTTGTTTAAGGGGAAGAAAAACAACACTGTTTTCCTTAGAGATCTGTAATTAAGCTGTGGTGTTTGAGGGGAACAATGGAGGAAAAAGCAGTGTGCTTACCAATTTGCTCCCATTATTCCCACATGAAAATGAATCATGATGAAATGTTCTGTTCACAGCAGTGAAGAAAGACATTTTTCCATCTTAAAGGTGTAACAGACCGCACCCAAGTCTATTTCTAACTATACATTTGTGTATGTATATTTTATATGGATTTCTATATTGTACATCTTGGGGGAATTGTCATTTTCATGGAAGATGGTAAAAAATGTTCCCTAGGGTTGCATCACAAGAGGCAATAAATGTTACCTCCCTTCCTTCATCTAGCTTCCCCTCCACCTGCACACCCCCAAGAAAATCATCTATGTGAATGCAGAACTACAGTGATTTTTTTTAAAAAAACTTTTTTTCTTGCAGTTACTTTTGCTCTGTAACTCAAATGCTATCATGCTTACAATAATATCAGTAGTCTTTGTTATCCTTTTCCCACAAGGCATCTATGGATAGATGTCATTCTATTTGAATTTGCATCCTAGAAGTTCATACCTTAACAATTATAACTTAACAATTGCATATCATTGCTGTCTAGGTTTTCGCAAATTTTATCTCAACCTAGATAGCAAAGATGATATGAGTGTGCTTTTTGTGTTATCTGAAGTTGAATATATGAAACTTTGGACACAAGTAAGTTAGCATAAGTACAGTGGGTTATTTTAGATTTTGCATTTATGCATTTATATTTTATGTATTTATTTATTTTATTATTGTCCACAGCTAGCCAAAAAAATCCGCGAGAAGTTCAACCGATACTTGGATGTGGTCAATCGGAACAAGCAAGTTGTAGAAGCATCCTACACAGCTCATCTGACCTCTCCGCTAACGGCCATTCAAGACTGCTGCACCATTCCACCTTCCATGATGGAGTAAGACCATAACATTCACTGCTTTCTTATGGGTCTCAGGAAATGAATTGCTTAGACTTTCATAATCAAAATATCCATGATGGTTTATTGAAAAATGTATAGGTTATTTTCACCCCATTATTTAGAATAAGCCACTAACTTTACATAGATAAGTAATATTTCTATAGCTGTAAAACTCCTGGCCCTGGGTCCTGGTAGAATTCAGGTTTGGGAATATCATCTACAGTTTGACAACAATTTCTATTAGATCTGGGAAACTGCAAATGTTTTTTTTTTATCATAAGCCAACAATGAAGCCATGAAAAGGCAGTTTCACAGATTTGGTAACTTTTTAATTTAAAGGATTGTTAAGAATAACAAAAAGTTCCCTTTCATTACTTTAGAAGATACTGTCTCTAAAATACCTAAAGAGAACTAGGAATGTGGCTTAGTGGTAGAATCCTTGCCTAGCATGCTTGAGTCTCCAGGTTCCATTCCTTGTTGCCACATAAACAAAAAATAAAAAATAAAAGTAAACTAAAATGCCTAATGGAAATACAGTTTCAGATAATACAGGATCACTATTTGTACGAGAGAGGATATTTTTATATATTAGTCTAGTGATAGTTCTATCTGGAGGGGTGAAGGGTTATGTAATATTGGAAATTATAGTAGAAAGAAATACTATCTAGAAGTAGTACACAAACATGGCTTCTGATTAGCTGTGTATCTTTTTTTCTTTTCTTTTTTCTCCTTTCTTTCTTTCTTTTTCTTTTTCTTTTTCCTTTTTTCTTTTTTGCCAGTGCTGGGGCTTGAATTTAGAGCTTGGACACTGTCCTCAAGCTTTTAAGCTTCTTACTTAAGACTAGAATTCTATCAGTAGAGTGCTTCTGTGGCCACAGCCCCACTTCTGGCCTTTTCTGCTTATGTGTTACTGAGGAACCAAACCCCGAACTTCATGCATGTTAGCCAAGCACTCTACCATTAAGCCACCTTCCTAGTCAACTGTGTATCTTTAATCTACTTGTTTGACATATAGCTTTATGTTCAGTTTTCCCTTAATGTAGACAATTGCCAAATCAATTTTCTGCAGCTTTGGATTGATAAAAAGATGCTCATTTGTATGCTTAAAAAATTACTAGAGCACTCACATCAAGTTAGTATATGTTTTTCCTTAAAGAACAGTGAATTTTTGTATTATATTTTATTATCTGTAAGTAGTTATATAAAGGAGTTACCATTTAACAAATCCTAATGTCATCCCTTTCATTCTCCTTCATCCTTCCCAACTCAACTCCTACCCTGAGTTGTCTCAGTTTCATAGGATATGTATTGTATATACACTCTTGAGGTCGATAAGGCTGGATCCAGCATAGTATTTTGGTGCTTAACTTCCAAAGCAAGTTTTTTGCTTTCTGTGAATTTTTGGTCAGCTTTATCTAAGTCTGATATCTTCATTTATTTATTTACCTTTTTTTTTTTTTTGCCAGTCAAGGGACTTGAACTCTGGGCCTGGGAGTTGTCCCTGAGCTCTTCAGCTCAAGACTAGCATTCTACCACTTGAACCACAGTGCCACTTCCAGTTTTCTGGTGGTTAATTGGAGATAAGAGTCTCACGGACTCTTTGAACCATGCTAGCTTTGAACAACAATCCTCAGATCTCAGCCTCCTGAGTAGCTAGGAATACAGGCATGAGCCACCACTCCCAGCTTGATTTCTTCATTTATATGATAGTAAATCAGTTTTTTTTAAAATCTGGATTTCCATGTCTGTGGCTTGAAGAAATTCATACTAGCTGTTTTCCTATACAGAAGAAAGAATATATTGAATTTGGAATAAGACCCATTTGGCCTGGAATCCCATCTCCTTCAGATAATCCCTATGTGGTCTTGGGTATTGGAAGGCTTTAAGACACCCTGTCTTCTTTCCAGAGTGGGAATGAGAATGATTGCTTCACTCGGTACTGTGAACATTTAGTGAAAATAAACTGTAAACAATAATGCTCTGAGGAAATAATTTTATGTGCTTAGCGAACATTTCAGTTTTTGTTAAGCTTCATCATAGAAATCCATACTATTTATCACTGGAAACCAGCAGCAATGCCTTTGACCAATTCATTACTAATCTAGACATAAAATGAGGATCTAACTGGTCTTGTCCCCTCCCTCCCAATACCTATTTTCAAGGAGAAAAGAAAAGATAGGATGGTTATTAATCACTAGAAGTTGAATTAGGCTTTTTCCTCTTCTCAGGGACGCTTGACAAATAGCTGTTCACATTTGGGGTTGGCATACAGGAAATGTGCCTGAATGGAGTACGAGAAGCCAGAGGTGGTACTAAACATTTTATCGTACACAGCCCCAAGAATTGTCTGGCTCAAATTGTCAGTTGTGCTGCAGTGGATAAACCCTGTCTTACAAGACAGGTCATGACAAACTCCCAAGTAGGACTGATGCTCCTATTAGAAGTCCGGGAATTTGGGGGCCTGGGGGATGGGTTGTATGAACTGTCTGGCTCCTATGGATAGGTCTATCCTATTACGGAATTCTGTTGCTTTAAGGACTAACTCAATAATTGACCTTTCTCCCTAGTTTCCCACTTAACTCTTTTCCTCTCTTTATTTCTTTTTGTTCCTGGAAGAAATTAATTGTTTACTCTTGTTTCTTCACATAGCAATTTCATAAACTCCCTTGTGGTATAGAACTGGCTGTACTTACTATACTCACACCTTGCTGGAGGAGAGTATGCCTCCCCCGCTGTTCTGAGAAGGAATTACATACCTTCCAATTCTACCTCTAGCACCTGGTGATTTGGTTTTATTATCATGTATAGAATCGGAATTGATTTGAATATAAGGATGGGTAAGGAAATGTGTACTCTTTTTTCCCATCTATTTTTATTGTAATTAATAGAAGGATTACATTATACTCACCAGATATAAGATGTATTACTTCACATACATTGATACCCTTTCTCCTGTCTTGATAGAAATGTGTACTCTTAAGAAATTCACAAGATACTCGAGGTAGGAACGTGGCAAGTGCTAGACATAAGTAATAGGGCAGGATCTGATTGGTAATGTAGTTTCCCAAATAAGAGAAGTATACCAGACATATTGTATCAGAAATTGTTGTATGAATGTTAGAAATGGGCATCAAAGGGCTAGGGGCATGGTTCATGTGGTAGAACATCTGCCTAGCAAGTATAAGGCCCGGAGTTGAATCCCCAATGATATGTCCTCCCCCCCGCCCCCAAAAAAAACTAAACTAAAAAAGAGGAGATGGGAGGTAAAGGAAGAAATGCAAAAGAAAGGGAGGAAGAAGAGGGAAGGAGAAAGGGAAGGAGGGAGGAAAGGGATTGAGGGGAGTAAGGGAGGGAATGAAGGAAAAAGGAAGGAAGGGAGGGTGGAAGGGAGGGAGAGAGGGAGGGAGGAAACCTCTTACTTGAATTGACCATTTGGAGGAACACCTTAGGAAACTAATGAAGCATAAAGAAAGTTATTGTACCATGTAAAATAGAGAAACATTGATAAGCACTAAATTTCTAATGGAGTATTAGGGGACTGAATTGAATACGTCCATACACTTGGCACATACATACCAGCCATGCTTGTGAAGCCAACTTGTAAGCATAAGCTACATGTTTGCACACATGCATCCATTCACATTTGGGAGAACCATACATCAAATTGGACTGATGACAAGTGATTTCCGTTTTGAATGTGCTGAGATCAGAGGTCAGGACTGAGATATCAGCTACCTGGCAAATCCAGTCATCTACCTGCTAGGTAAGAAAACATAAAATATAGTTTGTATACCCAGGAGCTTCTGGTATATTGTTGACCACATTTTCCTGAATTGCCACCCCTCTACAAAATGTCTCCATTTTGAATCACAGATCATTTGTAAAACAGCTGAGAAGCATGACTAAAAATGTAAGCCTACTTGGTTTTGAGTAACAACTCTTAGACTCAGCTTGACCTTGAATTTGAGACTCAGTTTCACCATTTGTGAGATGAGAATAGTGACAACCCTTATCTCACAGGGTTGTTGTGGGGAGATGCTTTTACTTTGTACTTAGCCAAACTTTGCTTTTTAATTGGATTATTAGGCATTTAGTTGAATGTCATTTGTGTCAAGAGGAGCCATTTGTTTTAGCAGAAGCATAGTTTCTTTTTAATATAAACACAGCTAAATAAACATCTCTGGTCATAAAAGAAATGCAAATCAAAACAACCCTAAGATTCCACCTCACTCCAGTTAGAATGGCCAGGATCAGGAAAACTAATAACAACAGATGCTGGAGGGGATGTAGCCAGGAGGGATCACTACTACACTGTTGGTGGGAGTGTAAACTCATTCAACTACTATGGAAAGCAGTATGGCAGTTCCTCAAAAGACTAAAAATAGAGCTCCCCTGTGACCCAGCAATTCCACTACTAGGCATTTACCCAGTTTTCCAGAAATAAGGACATACTAAATCCACTAGCACAATGATGTTCATTGCAGCACTATTTACCATAGCAAAGATATGGAACCAACCCAGATGTCCCTCAGTTGATGAGCGGATCAACAAGATGTGGTATTTATACACAATGGAATTCTATGCTGCTGTCAGAAAGAATGACATCTCCCCATTTGTTAGGAAATGGAAAGCCTTAGAAAAAATCATATTAAGTGAAGTAAGCCAGACTTAAAGGAACTTAGGCTCAATGGTTTCCCTCATTTGTCATAATCAGAAGAAACCTTGGGCTCTCCTAGCAGAGATTTGCAATAGAGCAAAACCTAGATACATAAGGCCATATAGTATGACACTAGATGAAAGGACCTCTAGGATATAGAAACAAAAGCCATATAAATGAATGATTGTTGTCCTTAATGTACTATGTTATCTCTCATCTCTTTTTCTGTCCCTTGGTTATCTCATACTGTTACAGTATCTCACTTTGTTATCTGATATATTGGATATATTTGTATTTGGTTATTTGAAATTGGATAGGGAAGGGGGGAAAACAAGATGAGGGGTGGGGGTGGGGGGGAGGGAAATGGGGACCAAGACATGAGAAAGGGTATCAATGTATGTGAATTAATGCATCTCCTATCTGGCAAATATAATGTAACCCTTCTATTAATCACAATAAAAATATATGAAAAAATTCAATCATTTTAAGCAAAAATATTAAGTGAATTCTATGATCAGGATTCAAAGATGATATATGTAATGACTGAAGTTGATGGTCGCGGAGGATAGAGGTATATCTCACCATGACAGAACACTAGCCTGGCATGCACAGGCTCAAAGTTCGAATCCCAGCACTAGAGAATGAGGCTCAAAATTGTTACAGGAGTCTATGTAGACTGAGATATAGTGACTCAAGTAGCAAAGTCCTTAAATATTTTAGGCCTGTAGGCTGAATAGATACATTAATGCTGCCTTTATACTAAATATAGGCAATTGAACTCGAAATAAAAGATCTCCACTCTTGATTCCGAATTTTGTCCATTTTTAGGTCATCTCAGCCCTATAGACATTTCTTTTCTTTTTTTTTTAACTTAGCGCTGGCTGAAAGCTGCGATAGCTATTAGGTGCCTGTCTTTCCTCTCCCACTGTAATATAGATAAATGGCAACCAAGATAGTAACTATAAAGTTAATCAGTGCCTCGGTTTTACTTTTTATCTCATAGGAAGCTTTTCATTTCTGCTGACTTTACACTCTATGTTTGATATCTCACTAAGCCTTAATAGCAGCATATATTAGTGTTACAAAATGGGTTTCATTGTGATAATTCCATGGGTTTTGAACAAATTCACCTCCTCTGTTACTTGTCCCAACCCTTCCCTTTTTACAATGCTAGTTCTAGGACTTGTACTCAGAGCCTGGGTGCTTTTCTTAAGCTTTTGTTACTCAAGGCTGGCCCTCTACCACTTGGCCACAGCCTCACTTCTCATTTTTTTTTTATGTGCTTAGTTGAAGATAAGAGTCTCACAAATGTTCTTACTTGGACTGTCTTTGAACTGCAATTCTCAGATCTCGGCCCTGTAGCTAGGATTATAAGCAGGAGCCAGCAGCAGCCCATTAGGCTCTAGTATCATACATGCATGTCAAGCACTTTGATCATCTTCACTTCTAATAGTGCTTTTAAAAAAAAAATCTAGTGCCTTAAAGATTTCTATTAGAAGTCAGATGTAGTAGCACAAGCCTGTAATGTCAATACTGGGGGGGGGGGGGGAATGAGAGGGAAGAATTATGACCTGACCCGAGCCTAAGCCACATAGTTAGTGAGACCTTGTGTCTGAGAAAAAGAAAAATAAATTCTATTAACAATGAGCCATGGGTTAGGCTTATTTATAAAACCATCATCCTAGCTGTACAATACACCCTGGAGGTTATACCTGCAAAGTGGCAGAAAATTGATTTTTCGCATGGATTTGACACTTTCCTTCTCAGACTCATCAGCTCTTAGAACTTTTACTCAGGAGTCTTGGAAGTTAATGATTTTGTGCAGGACCTTGCATAGTGATTAGGTCCTCTGTCAATGTTTATTGAAGAGATGATCCAAAGAATTAACATTTTCTAATATAGAAAAACAAATAGGTGAAGGCTTAATCTAAGACAAACTTAGTTTTTCAGTGGTATAACTTAAAATAACATAGTTTTGAGGGTAGGCTCATTTATTCATGACAATCTCATATTGTGTTGGGGGAGCAGATATTCCCGGTCTCCTGCAAAGATACTCACACACACACTTGTTACTCCCCCAGTCTATATCTTGCCTGCAGGTGTTTTTTGGCGGGGGGAGAAGTAGGGTTGAGGAAGGTATCCAACAGATGTTTAAAAATCTTCCATTTTTGTACGTTTTTAAATCCATTACCTACATTCAAACTTTGGGAGTTTACATATTTTAAAAATGCATACTAGGCATCTGTAATTCTAGCTACTCAGGAGGCTGAGATCTGAGGATCAAGGTTCGATGCCAGCATAGAAGGAAAGTCCATGCCATTCTTTTTTTTTTTTTTTTTTTTTGTCCATGCCATTCTTATCTCCACAATTAAGTACCAAAAGAGATGAAAATGGAGCTTTGGCTCAAGTGGTAGAGCACAAGTATAAAAGAAAATATGCAAACTTTAAGGGCTGAGTAGTTTGGCTCATTTGTATAAGCATAGTTATTTGGTAGAGGTTCATGATTAGAGACCAGCCTATGCAAAAGTTAGTGAGACCTGTCTTAAAAACAAGCCAGGTAGCTGGGTGCTGGTGGCTCACGCCTGTAATCCTAGTTACTCAGAAAGCTGGGATCTGAGGATTGCTACTCAAAATCTAAGCAGAAAAGTCCATGAGACTCTTGCCTCCAATTAACCACTAGAAAACTGGACGTAGTGCTGTGGTGCAAAGTGACAGAGCTCTAGCCTTGAGCTAAAGAGCTCTGGGACAGGGTCCAGGCCATGAGTTTAAGCCCCACAACAAACACACAAAAAACCCAAGCCGGATGCCATGGTGCATATCTATAATCCCAGCTACATGGAAGGTGGAGATAGAATAATCACTGGCCACGTCTGGCCAGCACAAACAGCCAAACTAAGAAAAGCCTGAGTGATAGAGTGGAAGCCTGAGTTCATTCCTAAGCATCACAAAAAGTAAATAAAATAATAGTTTGGATGTTCGAGGAGCCACAATGCCAGGCAAGGCTGGTGTGTCCTATTTGTGCTTTCATGAAGATCATCAGTCCTCATGTGCCACAGTTGCTACCCATCCCAACACATTTCCCAGGCTTTAATGCCCTGCTTGCTTCATGATAGAACATAGCATGTTCAACCCATGAGTTAGACATGTGAGTGGACTGGATGTGGGAAAGATTATCTTGTCCGTGTGCTTTCCCTGCTGTGCCAACTTACACTTCCATTCCTATCCTCTCAGGCTTGAACAGATCCAGCCCTTCCATGCAGGAGAACATGAGGCTGAGAATGTCTGTCCCTGAACCCTGGCTAGCAGAGAGATGAGGCTTTATTGTATGCTTCAGTCAACACCCTGCTTCCCCTAGGCTTCGGTACAAACTAATCAATAATTTTATCTTCCACATCACTTAATCCATTTCTCAGTTAATTTCTTTCACAAATGTCACTGTTTGTTGGCATCCTTCCTATTTTTTTTTTGATGTCTTTATTTAGTAAGGAGAAGGTAGAAGCTATTCTAGGAAGATGCACTTAGATTCACGTTCTTTTTCGTCCCTCCATGGAGGAGTCAGTTCTGTTGCCATTCACTTAACAGTTTTTCATTTGAAAATCATGGAATTGGCATGTAGGCATTGGGCCTGGCCTGGGGAGCAAAGTGTTCCTGTGATGGAGTTGGAGTCCATAAGCACTTTCTTTCCAAGGCTATCTGAATCCAGCCACCTACAGCTAGGACACTTCACCTGAATAATCATTCTCTCATACCCATCAGGCACCTCTTTAAAAGTTTCACTGATTGGAAACATGAAGAAATTCATTGGATTCGTGCTGTCTCACTGGCATCTCTGAGCTAGGAAAGTAGAATCCACCTCATTCTCTATGAGTGCCTCCTCAGGAGGTATGTCAGGAGTCAGTTCAAGTCCAAAATCTGTAGGAGAAGAGCTGCAATTCAAGTCCCAAAGTGCAGAGAATTCTTTTTTTTTTTTTTTTTTTTTGGCCAGTCCTAGGCTTGAGCTCAGGGCCTGAGCACTATCCTTGGACTTTCTCAAGGCTAGATCTCTACCACTTGAGCCTCAGCACCACTTCTAGCTTTTTTTTCTATGTATATGGTACTGAGGAATCGAACCTGGGCCTTTGTGCATACTAGGCAAGCACTGTATCACTAGGCCAAACTCCCAGCCCAGAGAATTCCTTCTCAAGAAGGTTCATGTTCGTTCTACTAAGGCCTTTTAATTGATAGATGAGGTCTGCCCACACTGAGTACCCTGCTGTACTGAAAACACACAATTGAAATACCAATCTCATCTAAAAATGATTTCAAATAGTCTAGTAATGTTTGACTACATATCTGCATATCATAATCAAGTCAAATGGATATATCAAATTAACTAGCATATTCTTACAGAAAGGATTAAAGGTTTTTGAACCATTAGAGTTTCTATGAACTTTCAAATTTAGACAAGTGTCAGTTCTTATTCCCAGAACTTTCTGCTGCATTCCCCCTCCCTACAGTCTTTTACAGGTTACAGGTCCATGTTAATCAAACACCTGAAAGAAGTATTGGCATGATTTTGAAGTTATATAAACTTTTATGCTGTCATTTCTGATTCTTTAAGGACCATGGACTACAGATGAGCCAAAAATAAATTACTAGGGTTTGGGGCTTCATTTTGATAACCAATAAATATACCGACTCATTCAGATTTCTGCAATAGATTCTTTAGTGATTTATTCTGTGTTTTAAAAATTAGATATGTGTGAGAAAGAGAATGAAACAATGAGGTGGTATTTTCAACTATGAAACAAATGGAAAATGTAGTCTGATTTCATTTCTGTAGACAAGTAGCAGGATAGGACTAGAACTGGACTATTGATGCCTGCTGTCTCCTGCTTTGTGGGACCAGGGAGGGAGGAACCACAGATGTTGGAAGCTGTTTCTGATGAACTGTGGGCATAATAGTAACAGCAGGTAAGGTAAGGTTTGTCCTTTGTGTGCACTCTTATTACTGAAGTTTAAGCCCTGTCACATTCAACTTTATGTTTAATACCTTGCTTGAATAGGTCTTCCATAAATATTTGTTGAAGGAGTTAATATGTGGTAACAAACATGATTTTGTACTTAGTTTTTCGGACCCAGGAGTGATGATGACAGAATTTTCAAGTTACTTTACCTTAGGCAGAAAGAGGAGAGTATCCATATATAGTTTAGTGCCCTTTCATAAGTTGTTACATTCATTGGACATGATTCCAGATTACAAGGTGCCATATGAAGTTGATGTTGGACATAATTATCTCAGCTGTCAGTTATATTTTGTAAGATTATTGTACATAACTGTACAAAATTTATATGTGCTATTTTCTGTCTAATTTGCCTGATTGCATTCAAGATGGCTTAATGTACAAGGCATTGTGGCAGATACCGTCTAGATGAGGAAAACTACCTTCATGAGCTCCAAAACACTATTAAGCTAAGCTTAGGCAAACTGGCAAGTGAATGAGTGCAAAGATTTCTTTACAAGAGATAGAGGTTACCAAGGACAGTGAGGTAGAATTTCTATAGTTAGTTCTAGGACAAGAATGTTCTAGACCAGAAAACAGGAAACAATTGAGTGACAGGAGGTAGAGACCCCGCTGGAGCAGTGGACAAGGACATACTTGGGCTGGCAATCCTGCGTTACCCAGACAGTTTCTGTAGCCAGGATAGTCTGCGTTCAGGTGATTTGAGCAAAGTTGGGAGTTGGCAAATAAAGAATAACCATGTTGAAAAGGCACATTGCCCACCAGTTTGGACTACTTTGATAATTAGAAAAGCATGACATATTGAGGGACAACCATAGGATATTAGAAAACAGATGACTGCAAGATAAAACACAGACTTTAAAGACAAGGAGTATAGAATATGTAGACTCTGACAATAGGTTTATAAGAGGATTGGGTAAAGAGGAAGATTTATCTGTTTTTCCTCTTTAATTTCGTTAACCATTTTATTAGCATGTATATGTTGTACAAGACAGTTTCATCGCGACATTTCCTACATATATACATATATATATATATAAAATTTATCTGGACCAAATTCATTTTTTCATCACACTTGCTGTCTTCATCTTTCCTTTATCTTAATACAATTTCAACAGGCTTCATTGTTCTATTTTCATATGTGTATAATTCACCCTCCCCACTGACCATCTCCACTCTTAAAAATAAGGAGGCACCATTTAACAAAGCAGATGCCATGTAACACGCAGTTTATGAGTACAGTGCAGTTTGATCAATGTTACCCCTTTCGATATTCTCAGCTCCCTTCGACCCTCTCCTCTTAATTTTCTCAATCTTGTGATATATGCAATAAATGCTTGACTACATTCTCTCCGTCCTGGTTCCCTCTTTCTTCTTTCACCCCACCCTCCCTCTTGTATGTACCATTTCCTGGTGCTGATTTGATTGGGCTTTGACCTAGTCTTTTTTTTTTGGGGGGGGGAGGGTGTCACGAGGCTTGAACTGGGCCTGGGCACTGTCCCTGAGCTTTTCAGCTCAAGGCTACCACCCTATCCCTGGGCCTTGGCATTGTGCCCTACCCCCTGAGCCCCAGCACCACTTACCATTTTTCTAAAGGTTCATTGGAAATAAAAGTCTCAGGTTCTTTTGTGCCCAAGCTGGCTTTGAACCTCGATCTTCATATGTCAGCCTCCTGAGTAGCTAGGTTTACAGGCGTGAGCCACCGCGCTTGGCTTGACCTAGTCTTTCTAAAACATTATACTATTTGAGCTTTCCATAGAGTCTATTATACTTCATTTAACTCATTTGTAATCACATGCATACCACCCAATGTGTTTCCTTTTAGATGTTTGAGTACATTCTATCTATCACAGATGAGGAAAACTATGCAGACTTTCTCTGGGTTTGGCTTACTTCACTTCCTATAATTTTGTCCAAGTCTTTCCATTTCCTTAGGAATGGTACAATATCATTCTTTTTAATGGATGAATAACATTTCATCGTGCATATATGCGTGTGTGTGTGTGTGTGTGACATTTTCCTGATCCATTTGTCCACTGAAAAATGAATGGATCTTCACTCTCACTGGTAATACCCCTTCTCCAACGGAACCTGTTTCAATTTTCAGTATATCTTAATTGTACAAAGGGTTTCACAATGGCAGGTTTTACCCTGATCAGCCCCTTCTATTGCTCTCTGTTTCCCTATTCCTTATTGTCTAATCGTTAACAGCTTTCAGTGAGTTTCCCTATGCCATCCTCATCTACAAACACAAAATAGTTCGATGAAGGAGGAAGATTGTTGAAGATGGATCTACATTTTTAATTGAGCACCCTAGAGGACGAGAACTTGCTGACTAAAGGGAAAAAATAAGAGCAAATGCTATTCAAGAGAAAAATAAAGTCAATATGAAGCTGCCAATTTGTATTTTGAATTGCATGTGGGCCATTGTGAGGAGGTGGTTAGCAAGCAGTTGAAAGCAACCAGTAACATCATTTTATTTTTACCTCACAAGTATTTTCTCCTCATAACTACGTGAGGCATATGAACAGAGCTATGTTCAGGAGAGAAGGCATAGTTGAATTTGTAAGTTTATTTTTAATATATTTTAATTGTTCCTTGGCACAGAAATTGTTTTTTCTTAGGAGTAGAGTGTAGAGTCCTAACACACACATACAATGTAGAATGCAATGACTTACTGGCGTATATAACCTCCGAATTTCTATATTTAATGTTGAATTCATGCATTGTTTAATAATGTTTCTAGTTGGAACAATTGAGCCACATGTAAACCACTTCTGTTTACGCTCAAGCCTTGTTTTAAGGTGATATGTGCAGGAAGGTAAAATGTAAAGTGTTTAAATCTGTTTTCCTTTCCTTTCTTGCTACTGCTATTCTTGCGTGGAATAAAACGCCATGACACAGCTCAGTGGTGGCATCCTCTTGACTCCTAGCCCACACTCTGTCACAAGGGTAAATAACCTGACAAACTTGGTCCCTAGCCATGGAATTTAATTTCAAACCTTGTTTCTTCTCCAGGAAGATGTGTTTTTATCCAGAAGGCACTGTGTGGCAAATCTTACTCTTTTCATTTTACATTCCCATCTCCAATCCCCTTAACAACTATTACCTACAAACTAAATAGTACAGATTCAGTCTTTATGGATATGGTCCCAGCAGGCCTTCCTTGAGCTCAGCTTAAATGAACAAAAATTTTGCAGAACATTTGCATTTCTGAAAACCTACTTACTCAGTTACATCAGTTAACACACATAAAAAGTTACATATGCTTATTTTTGTTTCACTAAAATTCTTAACCTTGTAGTTTTTCAAACCGCAGTTGTTTTATATTATATTTTTCACATGTTCTCTGAATAATCTGGTAGGTTCAGAAATATTTCTGCCCAGTTTTTAATCCCTGCCTGCCCTCTCCATTTTTCCATATATTTGTATTATAATTAATAGAAGGGTTACATTATATTCACCAGATAGAAGGTGCATTACTTCACAAGTATTGATACCCTTTCTCATGTCTTGGTCCCCATTTCTCTCCCCTTACCCCTGTCCCTCATCTTGTTTCCCCCCTTCCCTACCCCATTTCAAATAACCAAATAAGCATACATACAATATATCAGATAACAAGATAAAATACTGTAACAATATGAGATAACCAAGGGACAGCAAAAGATATGAGAGATAACATAGTACAGTAAGGTCAACCATCACTCGTTATATGGCTTTTGTTTCTATATCCTGGAGGTCCTTTCATTTAGCATCATACTATATGGCCTTATGTATCTAGGTTTTGTTCTGTTCTATTGTAAATCTCTGCTAGGACAGCCCAAAGTTTTTACTGATTACAATAAATGAGGGAAACCATTGAGCCTATGTTCCTTTGAGTCTGGCTTACTTCACTTAATATGATTTTTTTCTAAGTCTTTCCATTTTCTTACAAATGGGGCGATGTCATTCTTTCTGATAGTAGCGTAGAATTCCAATGTGTATAAATACCACATCTTGTTGATCCACTCTGCCCTCTCCATTTTACAAGTAAGAAAATAGAATTAGAGAGGTTATGGCAGAAAAATGGCCGTAGAAGCTAGATTTCCTAATTCCAAATGAATTGGGTCTTTTGTGTTGTTTTGCTTTGCTTTATTTCAGTGGCTTTGTTGTCTTGGTGTTTGGAGAATGGATCTTTCTATGTAACCCAGGTTGGCTTTAAACTCATCTCCCCATGCTTCCCAAAGGCTGAGATTAGTGTACCACCATATCTGGCTCCAGTGAGTTTTTCTTTTAACGATAAAATACTATCACCAGGATTAAAATTGGGATAGTTTATCCGTCCAGTAAGGTTCTCAGTTATATGTTTCTCCCCAAAATTTTATTTTCTTTTCAAAATACTCTTCTGAAATTTCTGAATTCACTGAATATAAAGCTGTTTCTTAGTCTGGCTACTTTGTTCCTTAGTCTAGAGCCGGTTTCCTGCAGCAGTGGAACCATTTCCATGTGTGCAGATAAACAAAGACATGTACATTGGTGGGCATCTATTTTTTTATTATTACTATTGATAAGTAAGCACCCTCACATGAAAGCCCTTAGGGCAGCTAAGTGGGAATCCAGCGTTCTGCATTTTCCTGCTCTGCCTTCACAGATATAAGGCTGTCTAGACCTGCCTTGCTGCCTCTAATATTTACTTACCCTGGCTACATTTTATAGATCTTTTCATAGAGTTGATTTGGTGCCTTTCTTTCTTTTTAAAATCTGTCACTAAAAGAAACTAGCTGGTGGGATATACTAGCTATAAAAAAAAAGATTCTGTTTTAACTGAAGCTTCCTATAAGCTCTGTATGTGTCTTATTGTGCTAAAATATCAAAGTGTTTTCAAAGAAGGCTGAGATCTTAAAACCATTCTGTCTGAGATCATTTCCTGGGGACTTACCGAGTGTGATGATGTACAGATCTGCCTTCGGACTCTAGCTCTATCAACTATTTAATAGTGGGTCAGTAATTCCCTTTACTGACACATCAGCCAAAAGTATTCCATAGCATGTATCCTGTTTCTTTTGCAAAGGGAGGGAGACTTGGAAGGGCCTCTCTCTTCCTCAGTGCACAGGTGCCTGAAAGATAGACCTAGTGGTAGTCTTTGATGTGTCTATTGGACCACTCATGGCTGTCTGCTATTCACTCTTTACTCCGTGTATATGAAGGAAGAGGAAAACATTTGATTTGCAATCTCTGGTCTGCAGTACTAGGAAGATGGCCTTTAGGTTTTCCACATTTAGATTTATGAGGGACTAATCTTTTCACCGGCTGAAAAGACAGGCCTGAAAGATAAAGAAGTAGAGAAGATCTCTTGCTTTATGTCACCCAAACAAGAAAGAAGGTACAGGATAATAAGTCTCACTAGACATTGGCCCCAGGACAAAGGTGTTATAGAATACTGTAACTGCTCTGCAGGCCACACCAGGCTGCTGGCCTCTGCTTGCTTTCTTTTTTATTCTCCCAGATACCTCTCCTCTTCCTCTTCCATGCTTCTCCTCCCTCCTTTTCTACCCTCTCCTACTCCTGCTTCCCCTCTTCCCCCCTCTTCCTAACCATCCAGTCTCTTCTTCTGCCTCCTTCTCTTCCATTCTCTTCCTCCCTTCCTCTCTTCTACTCTTCTCCCTATCTGTGTCCCATTCCAACTTGATGGAGGATAAGGAGAAATGTTTGCTATGCCTGTGGATCCAGTTTCTATTGGCCCTTGTTTTTGCCTGTACAATTTCCCTGGCTTCTGTTTACCTGTGAGAACCAGGGCTGAGGACTGTTTTGGGAATATAGTGAGGAAGCTACATGGTTGGTTTGCATAACACTCAGACCTTGGTAAAGAGGGTGACATCCTAAGTACTTCTGAAAGCCTCACCTTCCAAGGCCATTTCTAACTAGCCCCTTGTTTCCAGTCTGGCTGAACCCTGGCAGTTTAATCCTTATTACTGATAAGAACAAAAAGAATGTGACTTATCATTCCCATCTCTGCCTAGGTAAAATGAAAAACCATTTCTTGAAACGTGATTACACGATATTTGACAGCTTTTCAGTTTGCCCATTAATTTAGGTGTTTGAGTAAGTAAACTCAGTTGGGGAGGTTCAAGTATGGTTGACTTTATAAATGTGATGGTTCCTTTTTGAAGTGATCCTACTCTTAGCCCTTTCCTCTACTATTCAAACAGAGTTTAAATATTTGCCAGTGCAGATGTTTGATTCTTATCTTAGCCCTTTCTTTATTTAACTTTTTTCTCTTGGGTGGTTAAGTGGAAGATAAGGGGGTTCTGTTTAATTCTTTTCAACTAGTGTTGCTCAAATATTTAGAGAATGGATGCTTCCCAGAAAGAATGAGCAAAGGGGGAGGAGCCTGGTACTGTGGAGGTGAGGAGATATGTCTTCATGTCTGGACAATCACAGTAAATCTTACTCTGTCAGATTGTCTCAAGGAGTGGGCTTCTGCCAGGTGAGACGGTATCTCTTGGTATCTACAACTTTCAAGCCTCCCTCAGCTGCTAGTAAAGGCTTTTGGTCCTCTATTTCCCAAAAACTTATGCAGTCTTCACAAAACAGAGCTTGGTGATGCTATAGGCGCAGCAGGGCCTGCTTGTGTAGAAAACTCTCATTGTGGGAGTGTCTTTGCTTTCAGAAGAAAGGATACATTTTTTTAACCTCTTGTACTTATCTCAGCGCTTTAGCAGTGATTTAAAAAAAACAAGCATGCAAGTTATTAAAAAAAAAATAGCCCCTGCCCCATTAGCTGCCATTCTATTGGCTTTGCATATGGACTCAGTGAGTACTTAAGCCTTACTCTTCTGAGAAATCCACGGGGATTTGCTTTTTAAATCATTGCCTTAAAAACGTATCCATGAACAATACCACATTTCACCACTGCCCTTGGAGCCCACACTGGGGGTGTGGTTTTCTGCGTGTTATGTGATGAATTGGGCAGGCTTCCCTAGAAATGTTCATGAAAACCCAGGCTTCTGAATAGTTGGCCTGGCAAGTCACCTTCTCTAGGAAATTTAAACAAAGGCCAAGAAAGATTCAGGAAGTAAACCCCAACTCTGTGTGTGTGTGTGTGTGTGTGTGTGTGTGCGTGCATATCTTTTTTTAAAAATATCTTTCTCTTGCTAAACTGGGACTCCACTGAAAAGTTGATTTACACTGTGAATTGAGGCTGAATGAAATCCAATTGGAACTCACTCGAACACTGTTTTGATGTAGGATTCAAAGCTTCTGCAAATTTATTTTATCTTCTACATTTGCTGATCTCCTGCTTGTAAATCCTGTTGAAGGAGAATAAAAATGACTGCAGCCTGATGGGAATTAAATGTCTGAAGTTCAAAGCAGTTTGCACATCAGAGCGGATGTCAATCAAATGAACATCTTGCAAGGCAGGCAGGGAGTGAATTTCTCCATGGGGAAGAGATCAAAGTGGGAGTCACAGTTCTGTTTTCTCCCTCGGGATGCAGTTTCGATCAGTTGTTCATGAAAGCAAATCCAGAAGGAAGTTTCTCTCCTCCTTCTCCCCCTCCCCCCACCACTACCTTTTTCTTAAGGGGCTAGGAGAGCTGGAATTATTTCTCTTGAAACTGAATTTTATCTTATGAAAATAAGCATAGAAGGGAGTTTTTATCCAAGATCTCTTTTTTTTAAGAGACAAGGTCTAAAGGAGATTTTGATAGGATTTTCTATTGTCATTACTAGCTTTCTCAAATCATAAGTATAAAAAAATGAAGTGAACTCAACTTCTTAAATTGCATTGCTTATTTTCTATGGAACTCTATGAACCCCCTCCCAATTCTTGAGTTTTTCATAAATCTAGAATGAATGTACTGTCTCAAGACAATACACTTCTAAAAGGAAAATCTTTTAGGTAGCACTGAAGAGTAATTGAAATGTGTGTGTTTATTTTTAAAATAAAACATCTTAAATATGAACTTTGTATTTCCACATTCTCCAAACAGTGTGAATAAAAAGCATGACTTAAAAAAAAAGTTGCTTTTCTCAAAGACACCTCGTGTATTAAATGCCTTCTGACTTACATGCCCCCCTGCCTTTGGCTAGGCAATCATTCTGCCAAAACAGGAAGTGGCTAGTACAACAAGAGTGGCTAATCACATTTTGCTCCTGTGTTTGGGAGTCCAATAAATGTGGACAGAACAGCAGGCATTGGCAGGTTGAGTAGAGAGTTAGAGATATTCCCTCCCTTCTATTACTACTAGCAATAACATCTCCTCGTCTAACTGGCCCACCTGCAATAGGCATACTGTTCCTTCTTTATCTCTTAATCCCCATGTTGGTACCAACTTCCTTTCTTGGTTGATACATGGGTGGCATGAGTGGTGAGAAAAGCACCAGAGTGGGCTTGTTTCCAGGCTTTCCACTTGAATTGGGCAGATGGATAGGTACATGTTTCATCTCTGACATGTAGTACATGTGAGAGAACTCTGAAGCAATCCAAATTGTTGTGAGATAAAAGTAGCTGTTTGATGAATTTTATGAACTATAATGCACAGAGATTTCTGGTGACTTAGCTTTCTGTTTCCAATAAATTTTAATATTAAAGTTTTTTATTGATGCTATTGTTTGGTACCTGGACCCTGAAAGAAATACATAGAAACTTAATCATTAGGATGATCATATTAAGAGATGAGGCTTTTTGGATTAGGGCGCTTAGGAAAGAGTCTACAGAGGGCTGTCTTGCTCCCTTTCATTGAGGACACAAGAGGCAGCACAGATGAACCTATTTCAGTGTCATGTGGGCCCTCAGCAGACACTGCACCCACTGCCACTTTGGTCATGGACTAACTACCTTCCAGAACTATAAGAAATACATTTTTCTCTTTTGCTTTTTGTCAGCAGTGGGACTTGAACTTAGGGTGTGGTCTCTGTCCTTGAGCTCTTTTGCTCAAGGCTGGCACACTACCACTCTGAGCTACACCTCCACTTCTGCTTTTCTGGTGGTTAGTTGGAGATAAGGGAGATAAGAGTCTCATAGACTTTCCCTGCCCAGGGTTGGGTTTGAATGGAGACCTTAGATCCTAGCCTCCCGAGTAACTAAGACTAAAGAGCGAGCCACAGAAGGCTGAGAAATACCTTTCTCATGTTTATGAGCCATCTAGTTGATGGTGTTTTATTATTCTGTTGATACAGGTAAAGTCAAAAACCAATTCAGTGGATATGACTGGGTATTGTTATCAAGCCTGATTATAAAATAATAAAAAAAATAGATAACTTATGCTTGTGATTTAGAAAGCTCATGAGGCCAGACTGAGTTCAAGCCATAGGACTGGCACACAAAAAAAATTTTTTTTGAGGAGAAAGAACTCATCTTTGGCTGAACTAGCAGTAGAAATTTGAAGGAGGACAATGGGTTAAAGAATGAGTATAATAGACACTGGAGACTGGCTTATTGGGGTTCCACAGAAAAATGCGTTTTGAGGCCCCAGTCTGGTCGGGAGGTGGTGGTAAGGGAAGGGCAGGCTGATCATTGATGATATACTACGTTGTGAAACCATTTTATGACTAACCTCTGTTTACCAAGCACCTACTTTTGTTAATGAGTCACTTTCATTTTTGTTGTTATAAAAATGTCTTCTTTAATATCTTTGGCAATGATCCTCTCTGTGAAGGAAGTAAAATAACCTATATTAATAGTTCCCGGGAGCAAGCTTTTATTTCATTAAAACGTGAGGAATCCTTGCATTCTCAGCACTGCATCTGAGCCTTCAAGGGGTGAAGCAAAGAGCAGCTATTTGGGACTGTAAGTTCCCCATCCAGATAGAAAAAGGCTGGCTTTGAACTTTCCTTTTCCTGGGTAGATTTGTCAATTATCATCCTATTTTACCCTTTCTTTGAATGTATCACAGAATAACAGTATGACATAGGTATATGGTATATCCACCCCCAAATGTTGATAGGTTCTAGTTTCTCATAGGTCCTTGGCTTGCCGTATGATCCTTAGAGGCATTTTTCTTTCCTATGAAATAGATAGGTAATAAAGTGCTTCATAATTCATATAGAAAAGTCTATCTATAAACTGTAGCCATGCCTACAAGTGCCTCTGTTCTCTTCTTCCCAAGGCATTTTGTTCTTGGTCTTTTAGAGACATTCTGGGATGTACCTGTGCTCATCAGAAAGCTGTTCTTCTTCCTCATAATCTGTCAAAATCAGATTCCTGAGCATTACCCCTGCTTCACTAAAACAAGCTCTTCCAGGGTGGACCCCAGGTGCATGTACATTCCAGCATTCATATCAGAGATTTCTAGTGTAGCTTAGATTTCAGTATTTCATAATAATTGAAATGAGTTATTGTCTTTACCTGCTAATACATCTGAAGCTTTCGCAAGAGGCCCAGAACAGGAATAGGCACCATGGATATTCATGGAAAACCAGTTAATATGAACCCCTATTTTTTACAGCAATGCTAAACATGATTTATATAATGGTGAGTGAAATTAAGTTCATGGGATTCTTACTTATTCATGGAGCCTGATCCACAAAACTCCATCCATCAAAAATACACATATGTGCCAGGCACAAGTGGCTCATACCTCCAATCCTAGCTACTTGGGAGGTTGAAGTTAAGAGGATCAGAGTTCCAGACCAGACTTAGCAGAAAAGCCTAAGAGACTCCATCACAGTAGAATAACGTGGCCATGATGATGAACACTTGTCATCCAGCTACAGCAGGAAGACTAAGCATATACAAAAAAAAAGAGTCAAGCATAATAAATACTTGTAATCGGAGCACTCAAGAGGTGAAAACAGAAAAATCATGAACTCAAACACAGCCTAAGCTATATAGCAAGTTCCAGGCAAGCCTGGGTTACATAGCAAGACCTTACCTCAATAAAGATTAACAAAGATTTAAAAAATACACACAAATAGAACCATAACAATGGCATAGGTCTTGAGACAATAGGGAGGCACACATGACATAAGCCAACCACAGTTGGTCTTCATGAGGACATTGTCTAATACAGTAACCCTGTGCCATGATCCACTCAAGGTTAAATAAAGCAGGAAATGTAGTGTTTCTGTTACATGTGTTTCAAATGTTCAGTGGCACATACAGTTACAATATCGGACTGAACAAATGCCATAAACATCATTGGAGAAACTTTGACTTCCTTTGTCAAACAAGTCTAGAAGTCTCCTGCTTTAGAAACCAAGTTTTATTGTCACAACCATACGTCATCTCTCACATGCTCTCAGTGGCTGCTTTGCTAAAATGGCAGAGGTGAGTTATTCCAATAGACTGTATAGCCCACAAACCCTAAAACATTTATGATCTGACTTTCTACAATATAAAGGTATTTGTGAGGAAGTAGACCGTGGGGCTGGCTGCATGTAGAAAGAAGAGTGGTGTTGCTGAACCAGCATGCACACAGATGATTGCTGCTGTATCCTCACTTCGATGTCTTTAAGACAGCAGTCTTCTCATCTAGACAAATTGGAGCAGGTAGAAGGAAGGTGATGTTAGTGAAGCAACTATATCTTCTGAGGCACTGTTGACATTGTTGATGTAATTCTGCACAGGGATAGAGGCTAGAAGAAGGAAAGGGCCAGTAAAACCTAGTACCTCCTTTGTTGTGGTGAGAGGTATTCAAACAGCTTAACTTGTGCTATTGAAACTCACATCCTATGAAAACCTCCCATAAACTTGTTTATGGAGTCATTTCGGCTCTGTAGTTCTTACATTTTATGATATGTGACCAACAGATAATCAAAGGCCTCAAATGGCCTGTTTCTCTTAGGTTGTATGTTAATAGAATTTCATTAGTGACACCTGAAGTGTACATGTAAAATGTGGGATTAGCAACCATCCAGAATACTAACCATTGTGTGGCTGCAGGACTAAACCCTGGAGTCGAATACCAGTACGTTAATTAATTATTTAGTTAATACTTAATTCCTACCTCTACTATCAGCCCCACACCTGCTAAAATACAGCAGTCACATTATGTGCCATATTCCACAAGAGGTACTCATATACATTATTTCTATTTTTTTTTGTCAGCTTCAGAAAGTTTTATTATCTTCTTTGAAAGAAATCAGAGGCTCAAAGTTGAATAAGGTTCCCAAGGTCCCACATTTCGTGGTGACAGGGACTCCTGTCAGACCCATGTTATACCCCACAATCTTTCCCTTTCACCATTGTCTGTGCATATACTTAAGTTATTAATCTTTCATATAGGATAATTGAAAGAATTAGAGCTCAAATGTGAATTTTTCTAATTTTCATAAGGCTGGTCTGGATTTTTGTTATGTTTTCTTTGATTTTGATCACTGATAGTAACAATTCCTTCTTTAAAAAATTGGATATGATAAGGACACCTTCATAGCCATGTTCATCTCTGCACTATTCACAATAGCCAAGCAATGGAAACAACCCAGATGCCCCACTACAGATGAATGGATACAAAAAAATGCGGTGTATATATACAATGTAATTCTAAGAGATAAGATAAAATAATGACATTCGCTGGGAAGTAGATAAAACTGGAGCAAATCATATTGAGTGAGATAAGTCAAAACCAAAGAAATAAAAGGCACATGGTCTCTTTGATATGTGGGTATTAGCTCCAAACAGTACAAGAGCAATGACTCAATACTCTGACACTCATGGTCATTGACATGATCTTGGAGATAAAATATAACTACATAGACATAAAAATCTATGATGGGATATATACTCCATAGACATAATGATATATAGATCAATATGTAACTATGACATACAAACTCTCATCTTGATTTTAATTTTGTTCTTAAGAGATTCCATTCTTGAATATTTGAAATATTATATAAAAAATTAGTGTTAATGAAATCTTTTAATAAAAATTGGTTGTTTCTTGTACTTCTTAGCATTTACCTCAGTTTCTAAATCTTCTAGATTCAGGTGTTATTTTTCCCCCATTCTGATTTTTTAAATAACTGTGCTTTCAATTAAAGTTACTATTTATAGGCTGATCTATTCACACATACCATGAACTATTATTTTTGTGTTGTTTGGCTTTTCTGGATCAGATAATGACCAAGTAAGCATTTTAAAAAAAATTTTATTATTTCAGATTTGATGGGAATTTTAACACGAATGTATCCAGAACAATTAGTTGTGATCGACTTTCTACTACTGTTAATAGCCGAGCCTTCAATCCAGGACGAGATTTAAATTCAGGTGAGTAATTTGGTGGTTTCATGGAAAATGAACCACTATATGTAAGTAGAATAAATGTATTGCCTTATTTTCTTATTCATTCCTTCATTTATATATTAAGTTACTAGGGTTTGAAATTAGAGCCTCATGTTTGCTAAGCCCAATTGAGACATGCCTCCTTTTCTGTAAGTTTTGAAGAAGATTGTCATATACTTAAAACTGGTTACATTTGTTTTGTTTTCTGGAAAGTTAATCCCAGACGCATACATCTGTATGCAGCTACAAATACCACATACCAAGTAACTTGGTAGACTGTAATTCATCTTCTTATTTGTAAGGAGTTTTACCTTTGTATTGCCAAATGCTGGTTTAGAAACCAAATTATTATCGCAACAACAGGTGTTAAATTCGATTTCATTCTCTAGAATTTAGAATTTGTTTTGTGGTTTTATGAATACCACAAGTTTATTAAGCTTAATAAACTTGTTGAATTTGCTTCCTTCTCTCACTGTAACTCATCTACATGTAGTTGTAATAAATACTGCTTCACAGCATCAGTCATTTTGTCTCTGTGCTCTCTTGCTCTAGAGTTCTGCTCCATATTTGTTTTTCATTATGTATGTTTATGTGTACTCCATCATTAACTGATGGATCTCAACAACTTAGAGGCTTCACTGACTAAATGAAGGATTTTCAGAAGTAACATCAACTTTGATTTTCAGGTCCTAAACCTCCCTTATTCCTGGGAAATTAAAGGATCTCTCTAATCCTTAAGTGTGAAGAATTCTATTTCTCAAAGCCAGCACTACTTTGGACACATTAAACTCAAAAGACAAGTTAGAAGACTAGAATATGTACTGTGAGTCCTCATCCAGGGCTTGTGTGGGGGAGAAATTGTTGTTTTGGGAATTCTGTACATAAACTTGGCAATCAATCTGTTGGATTTGGAGAGAAAGAACTGTTAGCTTTATAGGTTTCTTAGGGATAATAAAATTTTAGCTCTAGATAAATGGTTTGGTCTAAATCTGCCAGGCATATGATTCACTCATTTTTTTAATGATCAGAAAACTTGGAAGTCTTCTGGAGCTGGTGAGGTTTACTACTAGAAAGGAAGTTACCTGACTGTTTTATATTTTAAAAATAATAGAAAAGTGAAGATAGGACATGAAATGGTAAGAATATTAATTGTGGAAAATTTCACAGCTGGCACACGGTGTACAGTTGGCACTTAATTCCTCAGTCTCAAAATGTGTTTTCCCTTTTCAAAAGTGCTTAGTGTAATGTAAGACATGTTGTGCTTGAAGAGTTCAGGTTCTTTGAATAGAATTCTCTTTACGTGCTTCCCCCAAAATACAACATTGTATATAGTTAAGCATTTTATAATTCATGCTACCATGTGAGGGGTCTATTTGACTTAATTTAAAAAAACTTCATCACTCATTTATATAAGATTTCGAACTCCACTTAAGTATAAGTTACTTTTGCTCAAGGCTGACACTCTACAACTTGTGCCACATTTCCACTTCTGGCTTTTGGCATGCTTAGTTGGTGATAAGAGTTGCATGGACTTTCCTTCTGAGCTGGCTTCTAATTGTGATCCTCAAATCTCACCCTCCTGAGTAGCTAGGACTACAGATGTGAGCTACTAGTGTCCAGTGAACAGTTAACTTTTACTGATTGAAGAGTGGAGCACTTTTAACTTTCTTACTTAATTTTAAACTAAGCATTAATTTTTCTTATAAATAGGAATAGAAAAAAAAAGAATTACAAACTACAACAGTTGTGATCATCTGTAGACTAGTTCTAGGCTGCCCCCTCTGGATGACTGAATCTGGAGAGACTCAAATTCCTCATTAAAAATGCTGCAATATTTGCATGTATCCTCCCACAAGCTTTAAATCATCTCTAAATTATTGTTAATACCTAATGTTGAGTAAATGCTATGTAAATTGTTACATTGGATTGCTTAATTGTATTGTTTAGTGGTATTGCTTCATTATAGACTTAATTTCTTTCCAGGATGTTTTTCATTTTAGGATGGTTTAATCCACAAATATAAAAGGCTCACTATATTTTCAAGTGCACTTTTAATACTTTTTGGCTAGGTAGTAGCTTTCTTAACTATTTTTGATAGTATATTCTCAGTCTGATGTTGAGCCTCTATTGGAAGTTCTACTAAGAAATGGCAGACTAGGTAGTGAGGTACATGCTCACCTGGGATCTAGAGTGATGCTTTCCTGGCCTGGCCTGGACCACATACCTCAGTGGGTAGACCAGAACCTAAAGGATCTGGAAACTGCTGTAGTCATGGCCTGGTCCTCATTTCCTTATTTGATGTCTGTCCACTGTTTCAGTTAATGAGTACATGACTGGCCTCTAGCTCCATCATTAGTAGCAATAGGAATATTTTATTCTTAGGGAAGACTTAGTAAATCCTTGATAAAGTAGGACATGGGGGCATCAAAAGAGGTGAGACAATTCATCTTTAGTAACACGAATGAGTGAGGAAACTTAAGTGAGTAGAGATGTGAGATGTAGTATCAGAGAGTTTAGATGCTGACATTTTGGAGTAAAATTTAGCTAGAAGGAGGAGGAGGGAGGGTGATGGGAATGCCAAAACACTGGAAAATCTGAGGATTGTGGCTCACTTAGCACACTTTTCTAGTATATGAAAAAAAATCAACCCCATCACCCAAATAATAAATAAATTAAAAGCCCTACATAATGCTGCTTTATTTCAATGTTTATCGTTAAGGTTGAACTCAGTAAAAGAATTTGAAAACTGTTCGGGATGGCAGAATTCAGTGGAATATAGTTAAACACTAAGATCTTGACTTCTGATATTTCTAAGACCATGTCTTCAAGTGTAACCTACAACCTATCAAGAGTTATTCTCAGCAGAGTTGACATAGCTAGATTTATATGCAGCTTTTGGCCATGTTTAGGTATTTAAGAGCTGGTGTGCTTCATTTGAAGTTTTGTGACATTCTACCAGGCAGTGGCTGCATCCCAAAGTCCACATCCTAGAGCAGTTATTTGTAACATGAGAAGAGTAGTAGATGGGGTAGCGTGACCTCAGAATCCCTTCCCCCGCTTTCCTTCTCCTGCAGCCTATGCCCTTTCTGAGAGCAGAATTAATGCACTCTGTAGGCTATCACATGTCTGATATTTACATCTGTAAGATGTCCAGCCCCGGGCTCTTTGAGACTGTATATAATCCATCAATGGACCTCTAATTGATAACACAGTTTCAGATTGCCTTTCAGACTAGCTGGAAACAGACTCACATAAATTATAAACTGTTCTAAGATTCATTTATCCAAAACTGGGTCATGTGTCCAACCATCCAACACACGTGCATTTTTTTTTTTTGGTTCACTTTAAATCACCACTTCCTCCACCCCCACCCCTCACCAGATCTCCACTTTCTAAATTGACTCCTTATCCCTGATTCCATTCAAATAACTAAAGTTTGACAGTACATATGTTATATTATGGTGCTGGTAATGTTTTTGCTCGGATTCTTTTCCTGCTTTTATTCTGTGTCTCAGGTTTTTTTCTTCTCCTTCTTCTTCCTTCAAATTTCCTGCTGAGCTATTTTCTTGGGCATGGCCTAATCCCTAAAGAGAGTTTATTTGAAAGAATCTGAGGAAAGTTGCCTCCTGTTCTCTTGAGTTATGTAATAGAGGTGAGAGTAGAAGTAAGGAGTTAGTCTTTCTCTCTGAAAGGGAAAGTGTCTGGATGTACTTTATTGTGTTTGATTGAAAGAGCATTTGAAGTTGGAAACCTCAGTCTTGGTCATGTTGCAATCTCCACTGAGATACAGGACTCACAGGGTGTAAGGGGCATTGAGAAGGCATGTTACCGAGGTAAATGATACAGAATATGCAGGTGTGCGCCCTAGGCTCGAACACTGTTCTATTTCCTGGTGACTTCCTCACTTCCTTCCTTGGGAATGACATTGGCTTGCTACATGCAATAAATTTTTCTCCTTTTTCTAAAAAAAATATACATAGTTCGCAGCGTATAGTGGTTCAACTTTTTTAAAAAAAGACTTTTTTTGGAGGGGGGAGTTCTGTCCTTGGGCTTTCTCAAGGCTACCACTATACCACTTGAGCCACAGCACCACTTCCGGCTTTTTTCTATGTATGTGGTACTGAGGAAATTAACCCGGGTCTTCATGCATGCTAAGCAAGCACTCTACCATTAGGCCAAACTCCCGGCCCTGAAATTTTAATATTTAAAAAATATTCATGTTATTTTTTGGTGATACAGAGATTTCTACTCATTCAGTAGAAACAGTCCTTTGAATTTTGGTTTTTTTCCTGGGGTAGCTATTTGTATCCACAAATAGGGAAGGGCAGGGCAGCTGCTTTGAACCATCATCATACAGTCATTAAACCAGACAACAGAGACTCTATGTTATTCTTAGTTGCTAATCTAGTGTATGTGATACAGGTTAAACATATTTTTTAACTGTATTTTATTGTCAGGGTAATGTATAGAGGGGTTACAGTTAAATCTGTCAGGTAGTAGGCGCATTACTTCTTGAACATTGACACCCTTCTCATGTTTTTCCCCCTTTCCCTCCCAGTCATCTAGTTTTCCCCTTTCCCTTGCCTATTTCAAATAAACAAATAAACAGATATATAATATACCAGGTAACAAAGTCATTTACAATAACCACATGAGACTAACCATACGTAGAAAAAAGGAGAAAAGAACTTCACCTAGTACATTAAAAATAAATCTCAAAGATAAACCTCTTGTTTCCATATCTTAGAGTTCATTTTGTTTAGGCTCATCATATATGACCATATGTACATAGATTATGAGGTATTGTGATCCTCTGCTAGGACAATCCTAGATAGAGAAACCATTGAGCCTATGTTCCTTTGAGTCTGGCTATGCTTTTTTTCCAAGTCTTTCCATTTCCTTACAAATTGGGTGATGTCATTCTTTCTGATGGCAACATAGAATTCCATTGTGTATAATACCACATCTTGTTGATTCACTCATCAACTGAGGGGCATCTGGGTTGGTTCCATATCTTTCAGGCTAGGCATATTAAATGCATCCTTGACTTGTTATATTTCCAACCTATCAGGATAAATATATTTACACCCTATCAGAGTGTAAACCCATTATAAATCAAGGATCAATCTATACCATGAAAATTATCTGTTTGACATTAGCAACATTCTCCCATAACAATACAGTGAAAAGGCAATGTTCAAAAACAGAACAAAAATCAAACACTGTAGGAATTTCTGGTTCCTTTTTTTGCTCAATCCCTCCAGCATTATTAAGATCATTAAAGATGTGGTAGCTACTTGTATAGAATCTAAAAACTATTCAGTCACTTCAAAACCTAGATTCTTCAGCCAGATTCTTGGTTCAGTTTATATGTACATCTATTTATACATATATGTATACATGCAAAATTAAGAATAAAAACATGGTTGGGATTTTTTTTAACTCTGCTTTTCCTTCCAAACTGCTGCTTTAAAGTTTAGCCTGTCTTACACTTTAAAATCAAACCTATTATATTAATTTGTGATGATTTTATAAGCCCCATGCTATATATTTTTATATGACCATGGTGAATAGAGCCTGTTAGCATATAACATATGATGTATTAGAGTACATGTGGGCCTGCTTTTTGTAACTTAGCAAATATATACACTTCCATATCATTGTGCTGCTTATATAAATTACTAAATTAAACAATCAACTCAAGTCCAAAACTTTAGATGCTCATGTTTATTCCTATATTAAAAATGTTTTATAGGATTCTGCATTTCTTTCTTTTTCTTTTTTTTTTTTTTTGCCAGTCATGGGGCATGAACTCAGGGCCTAAGTGCTGTCCTTGGACTTTTCTCAAGGCTAGAGTTCTACCACTTGAGGCACAGCACCATTTTCAGCTTTTTTCTATGTATGTGGTACCAAGGAATCAAATCCAAGCCTTTGTGCATGCTAGGCAAGCACTCTACCACTCCCAACCCCTAAGATTCTGCATTTCTATTTGGTCATTTTGTAGCTGGTTTTTCTGGAGGGAGGATTACATTTGGGAGAGGTATTGTTCTTTTTCACTTATTTTTAATTTTTTAAAAAATTACTGTTACACTGAGCGCTGTGTGGCTCACGCCTGTAATCCTAGCTACTTAGGAGGCCGAGATCTCAGGATCAAGGTTCAAAGCCAGCCTGGGCACAAAAGGTCCTGAAACTCTTCTCTCCAACTAACCCCTAGAAAATGGGAAGTGGGGCTTGGGTCAAGGGTAGGGCCATAGCCTGGAGCTGAAGAGAACAGGGACAATGCCCAGGCCTAGAGATAGGGCAGTAGCCTTAAGCTGAAGAGCTTGGGAGACAGTGCCCAGGATGAGTTCAAGCCCCATGACCCACAAAAAAAAAAAATTACTATTAAATAGTTGTACAAAGGACACTTTGTGGCTATTGACATATAAACCTGATTTTTGAAAAGTTGTCATCTTTTGGGTTCTAACAAATATTTTTTGTCATTCATTTATTTCCTAAGTATTTGGGGATTGCTTCGCTTATGTGGGCATTTCTTCACTCTGCATCTTTGTAAATTGTAAAGAGAACCTTTACAATTTTTTTCCTAGAAGTTCATTGCAGAGTCTCTGGGCCCGTGAATGAATTAAAAAAAGAATAGATGAGATGTGTGTATGTGTGCACATGTGTGCACACGCACACACACCAGACCTGAGGCTTGAACTCAGAGCCTGGGAGCTATTCCTGAGCTGCTTTTTGCTCAAGACTAGTGTTCTACAACTTGCCACACCACCACTTCTGGCTTTTTCTAAGTTGTTTATTGGAGATAAAGAATTTCATCATTTTTCCTTCCAGGACTGGCCTCAAACTGCAATCCTCCTGAGTAGCTAGGATTACAGGTGTGAACAATGAGTGCCCAGACTGGACTGGGTATTTTTGCATAAGATCAGTAACTTAAAATGGGCATAAAGAGCTCTGGATTTGGAACACAGAGACTTGAAGTCCTTTCCTTCATATTAGACTATTATAAGGAAATTGGAAATGATGACTGAGTTAATGTATCCACAGAGCAACTGTGGTCACCTGCCATAATACATATGGTAATAAGATCACTAAATTTCATGGTCTGGTTACCACTCATAGTTCATGACCTAAGTCATTTTTCCTTTCCTCAACTGGAATACCTTAGTTATCAAAAGAGAATTGTGCTAGCTCTTTAGCCAGCCTCCACGTTCTGGCTCTAGCAAACTCTTATATACTTTCAAGATTAATCTCTCTATATAATGGTTTCCTGCATAATAAATAAAACTTATAAAACAGTTATAGGAAAGAACTAAGATACTAGCCAGGCACTAGTGTTTCATGCCTGTAATTCTTGCTACTCAAGAAGTTGGGATCTGAGGATTGTGATTGAGAGCCAGCCCAGGCAGGAAAGTCCATGAAACTCTTTATCTCTATTATCCCCCAAACCAGAAATGGAACTGTGGCTCAAAAGGGTAGATCATTAGCCTTGAGCACAGAAGCTCAAAGACAGCAGCCAAGCCCTGAGTTCAAGCCCTACAACTAACATCAATGACAATAGAAAGAACCATGATATTATATGTGAAAGATATATGGAAGAAGTCATGAAGAGCCCAGTACATGGTTAAGTACTCAAAATGCTTACAACTAACTCACTCCTGCAGAAGTGTAAACAGGATTCAGAGGTCCCTGAATTCTGGCCCCTTCAGAATACATAGTGAAGCAGGACTCAGGGTGTAACAATGAGTGGAAATTGGAAAGATCTGATAAATACAAGGTCAAAAATTTCATTTAGAGTCCACAGAATATTTCCCCCACCCCCTCCAAAATGCCTGCTCTTTTACAGTCTTACTACTGAGAAGTTCTGGTCTGTTGAGGAAGTGTGAATTGTGGTATCTCTATGCCTCTGCATTTAGAACAGTTCCTGTATTTTTTTCCTCTGGAAATCTGTAGGAAGTAGGTTATTGTTGTTTATAGTTGGCATGTGGATGAATAGTGTTGAGCAGCTCAGCAGAAATATCTAGAGTTCTTAAGGTGGGCTTTCTGTTCCAAGCATTTTCTTTTTATCCTTTCTCTGTCAGATAGTGTTTTTGGGGGGAGGGAGAGTCCCAGCCTAATTATAAGCCATGCGGGAACCATCTCTTTCCTATTGCATTGAAAAGGACAGGTAAGGAGTTTGAGGAAAATGGATGGTTTTGTTTTGACTGCAGTGGCCGATGACTTAAGAACCAGTTAGATGTGGATGGTGAAAGCAAAAAGAAAACATTTAAGGACCTGGAATCTGGAATCCATATGTTGAAATGATCCACAAAGACTTTAATACACCGTGTGCTGTTGGATCTTCAGGATAAACGGGAAGAAAGAAGAGGAAAGCATATTTTTTTCTAGTGGCTTATCTGGCAATAGTTTATATGCTGTAGTGAAAGAAAAATAAGCCAATAGTTATTGCTTAGAATTCATGTAGGAACTGCAAAGAAAACTAGTCATTCCAATAAACTTCTTATACAGCAAGGGATAAATAATCTACTGCTTGCTGGAAGATCTGTTGCCATCTCATGTGCATTTGTCATCATTTTATGGTACAGAAACTAAATAGCCTCTGTAGTCAAGAGCCTTACCTGGTGAATGTGCTGAACAAGAAAGTGTACAAATGATGATAGGTGCTAGAGGTCAGATCTAATAACATCTCTTTCCTCTGCACTGTCTCATCTGTGTCCTTCTTCCTACCAGCAAAGCCTGGAGTTTAGTAGGAAATGTTATAGATGGAAATGCAGGAGGTCAGATTCCTGCCTGGTGCATTGCACACAGACAGGAATCAGTAACTATGTTAAAGACAAGAAGGAAGCAAGGTACCTTACTAGATCCATTGATTGGAGCTTACTTCCTAGCATTGTAATAACAGTAGAGTCATGGATAAATCACTTCACCTGTCTCAGTTTCAGCTTTCTCCTTGTAAAATTTAACATTCAAAAATATAAATAAAATGTATAGAATATTATTATGACATTTATCATATGCTCCTTTTGTCTCTTCACTGGTTAATCACTCTTCGGCACTTTGGTAATTTTTTGTTTTTGTCAATGCACGGGCTTGAACTGTCCTTGGGCTTTCTCAAGGCTAGCCACTTGAGCCAAAGCACCACTTCCAGCTTTTTCTGCATATGTGGTAGTGAGGAATTGAACCCAGGGCCTCATGCAACCTAGGCAAGCACTCTACCACTAGGCCACTCTCCCAGCCCCCACTGTGGTAAATTTTTAAATTCAGTGAAAGAAGGTTGGGCTGGGAGCATCCTATCTTATCAGTCTTTCATGTTAGGGTTTGAATGTTTTAAGCATTTTTGTTGTTGTTGTTTTTCTCAAGCTGCCACCAAGTAGCTTTGGGAACAATGAGTACTTTGATGTCTTTCCACCCCTGAGCATAGTATTTAGAGTTCACCTTCAAGTCAGTAGTGAAACCATTATAGATGTTCAGTGAAACTTCCTTTGTAAGCCAATTTCTAATTCCTATGAACACTAAAAGCAAGATTATATTATCTGCTTGTGAAGGACTTTTAACCTGGATGGATGGATCCTACCCCCTCCAAAGGTAAAGTGTTCATGAATTAGGATGTTCAATAAATTAGATCTCTGTTTTCACTAGCCTCTAATTCAATGATCTAGTAAGACAATCCTCCACAGTATTCTTGCTGTACTGGAGACTGTATATCCAAAGAAATTATAGCTGGTTTCATCACAGATAATAGTTGATGAAAGTGCCTTGTAATGCCATTATATTTTCATCCTTTCCAGCGATGGAGTCATTAGACTGGCCATCAGTATAGCAAAATACTTGAGACTGGCTAACATATTTTTTAAAAAGAGAGCTCATAATTCTAGTCTCATGTCCAGGAGCTGTGTTGACATGTGTGGCTGAATAGTGGTGTACTAGATATAAGAAAATAATAATCTAGAGTTCTTTTTTGTTGTCAGTCCTGGGCTTGAACTCGGGGTCTGGACACTGTCCTTGGACACTTTGTCCTTGGACACTGTTACTTGAGCCACAGTGCCATTTCTGGCTTTTGCTGTATATGTGGTACTGAGGAATCAAACCTAGGGCTTCATGCATGCTAGGGGAACACTCTACCACTAAGCTACACTGCCAGCCCTAATCTAGAATTCTTAAGGGTGGCCTTCCTTTTACAGAATTGTGAAGCAGCACAAAGCATTACATGGGACAAAAAGAGAATGTGTCAGTATAAACTACTTCCTCTCATCCCCTTCCTTTCCTTCTCCCTTCTGTCCTTTCCTCCTCTCTCTTACATAGCAGCCAGCATTCAATCATGGAGCCCTTACATCCAAACACTGTAGTTAGATTACACATTTGCCCTAATATCTCACAAAGGGATCAGATTTCTACACCTGAAATCATATGAGATGTACAGCTCAATATTTCTTAATACATTAAAAGTGCATATGTAATTTTACCTCAGAGTTGATTGGCGCAGGATTGTTCTAAACTCTTGACCAGATGTGAAAGTTCTCATTACACAGTCTGAAGCAAAACTGAAAAACAAACTTTTTAGAGCTCAGTAACTACCAGTGCCCCCAAGAAGTTCTGCAGGGCTTTCTCCAAATACATTTACACCCTTATGCATCATTCCTGAGCTTTAAGGTTTGTGGGAAGAGATGCTACAGTGGCCTCTATTATTAGTTGAGGCAAGAATTAATGTATTATTTGAGGCAAGAAAACACTTTCTCTCATTGCTTTTCTTCCCAGAGATCACAGCCCAGGCTGGCTCCTCTCTGTTTAAAGGCAACACAAACTATTCTGTCTGCTCATCTAAAAGACATTTCTGGCTATTTTTAGACATCTGGCACATAGTTCCCACTTACAATTTCTAAATTCACAGAAAGTAAAGATATTCCACTTTTTTTCTCCTTTTTGCATAAATTGTATGAAAGCCAGTTGGAACTTTGGTCTTCCTCTCTAGTTGTATTGTCCCTGGCTTATGGTCCAACTTTCTGGTGTTATGTTATTGTTAAATAATGGTGCAAAGATGATACTATTCAGTAAAAGTCATAGTTGGGATTTTGAATTTTCCTCTTTCCAGGACAGTGCTATGTGACACAGTAGTCTCTCATGATACCAGGCAATGGCAGTGGTCCAAGCTCCCAGTCAGTCTCGTTATTCAAGAGCAAGTAGCCCATTCTCTAGAGTATATCATGTTGCCAGTGGCTTTGGAATATTGTGTTTGGGCTTTTGCAGTCCATCTCATATCTTCACAATTTCCGTCTGCCTGTGTGCTAAAACAGTCAACACTTTTTAGAAAATAAGGTTTATTATTAGATTATGTGAGAGCTGTTGCATGAACGGCCACATAAATGAATAAACAAGACATTGTCAAGTTTTTTTTTTAATGAAGGAAAACACTTGATATTCTAGAAAAGGGTGAAAATTGATAGTGTCAGCAGCCAACTACCTCTGAGTGTTCAATTTAAGTCCCAACTTGAAGGCTAAAAAACAGCTAACTAGGAGAATAATGGCTAGGGACTGGGTTATCCCAGTTCCCAGAGGGTCTGCACATTTGTGGAACTGAAAGAATTAACTGTTGATAGGTAGATAGTGAGCTTCAGGGCAGAAAGAGATGGAAAAGGAGTGAGGAATCAGATCACACAGGGCCTTGTAAAGTTTGGATTTAATGGTAGGAACAGTGGAAGATCTTTGAATAGTTCCAAGCTAAGCAATAGTGGGATATTATTTACCTTTTTTTATTTGGGGAGAGGAGTGATAGCACTGAGATTTTGAAGTCAGGAATTTACCCTTGCGTGGCAGGTACTCTGTGGTATACATTTTGGAAAGAGGCTTTGGATCCAAGATGAAATTTAAGCTCCTGAGTCTTGATAGGCTTAAAACAATGGGACTTGAATCACTCCTGAATATGTCTTCCTTATAGTAGTTACGTGCCAATAGTAAGTAAATACAAAGTACAAAATGGGAGCCGGAAGCATGGCCCAGTGGTAGAGTGCTTGCCTAGCATGCATGAAGCCCTGGGTTCAGTTCCTCAGTACCACATATGCAGAAAAAGCCAGAAGTGATGCTGTGGCTCAAGTGGTAGAATGTTAGTCTTGAGGAAAGCCCAAGGACAGTGCTCAAGCCCTGAGTTCAAGTTCCAGCACTGGCACAAAAAAGAAAATACAAAATGGAATTGAGCTTATGTCCAAATGACTTTGATACTGATTGAGATATTCAAATTGTATTGTTTCTCTGTCACCTAAGCATTCCCTGTCTAATCTAAAATATTTTATTTATTCTTTAATGTTGTTCAGATCCACACATGTTTGATTATTGTTGCCACTGCCTCCTAGTATATAGGCTGTATCTCTGCAATCTTCCAGCTAAACCAGCCTGGAAAGTGGTAAACACCATGAGATTGGATTTGCCAACCAATGAGTGCCAGATTTAGCAACCCCACAGTTCATTTTCTCCCCTCAATAGATTCAATGTTCACTTTCACTTTGAGCCTTATTTTACTGCTTTCTATTGTGACGCTTTGCTTTAATTTACATTGTTTGTTGACCTACATCAGTTACAAGGAGGGGTTTCTCATCATTACATTTGCATACATATTTACAATATATTCAGACCAATCTCACCCCCTCTATCACAGTCTACATGAAATATTTACATACTAATACAACTATTCTTTTGGTTGAGAAACATCAACACATTTATATATTTATTCTGTGTTCTGCTTATCAAGAAATATCCAATGTGCTTGTCTGCTATCCATGATTCCTCCATGACTTCGTTTTATTTTCTTTATTTTGTTAAGATAGTCTCATGTATAGCCCAGGCTGGCCTCAAAATCACATTTTTCCAGCTTCTGCTTCCCAATATTCTTGCATTTTTTAACACAGAGAAGTACTTAAGTATTGCAGTCAAGATCCTGCCTTTGTAGCCTTGAGCAAGATATTTCTGCCATTTGTAAAATGAGCATGGAAAAATGTACTCGGGGTAATTATGAAAAGCAGCACACCACATATTGGAACTTTGGTAGGCTGCTCAATAACTCTTCATTGTTTTATTATCAAAATGGGCTTATAGAGGGATGATTGGCATTCAGTAAATTTCACATATTGTCATATATAGTTAATGTATGTTGACATATCTGGACCCATGGGCAAATCTTCCACCACTCCATTTCCTGGTCAGATCCTGTTTGGTCGCATTAGCAAATATTGTCAACAAAGCAGTGGTGTTTGGAGAAACTCTTGGCTAACTTTCTATAGAAGACATTTAAAATTACCATTGCTGCCATATTGTTGTATTGAGAATATTTAATTTTGTTTTAGTTGGTTTGCCATTAAAGAAAAGTAATGTTTTATTTTATGAATTTATTTTTTATCTAGTACCAGGACTTAAGCTTAGAGCCTTGATCCTATCCCTCGGCTTTTTTTTTTTTTTTAATTGAAAGCTGGCGCTCTACCACATCAGCCATAGTTCCCCTTTTGGTTTTTTATTAGAAAAGAGTCTCATGGACTTTTCTATCTCAATGGCTTTGAACTTTGATCCTCTAGTCTCAGAGGAGGCTAGAATTACAAGGATTTTTTTTATAATTTTGTCAGCCTGAAGTACAGGGCATCTCAGCCTGTATGCTGTAGGTATCAGTTCCACAAATTCTCTGAGAACAGGTGCCTGAATGTCAAAAGAATGGGGACTTTCTGCTTCAAAAAATGCAAAGAGGCCTGGATACTGGTAGCTCATGCCTGTAATCCTAGCTATACAGAAGGCTAAGGTCGGAGGATTGTGGTTCGAAGCCAGCCCAGGCACTAAAGACTGTGAGACTTTTATCTCCAGTTAACCACTAGAAAACCAGAATAGGCCCTGTGCCTCAAAGTTACAGAGCACTAGCCTTGAGCTGAAGAGCTCAGGGATAGCACCCAGACCCAGAGTTCAAATGCCACGACTGACCAA
This sequence comes from Megascapheus bottae, assembly GCF_031878675.1. Classification (NCBI taxonomy): domain Eukaryota; kingdom Metazoa; phylum Chordata; class Mammalia; order Rodentia; family Geomyidae; genus Megascapheus; species Megascapheus bottae. The sequence goes on along the minus strand of NC_143514.1, from coordinate 41,336,077 downwards.
AAAAAAAAAAAAAATGTGCAAAGAGATGCCAGACACATTGCCAGCCCAAAACAATCCTAGTCTCTAGGAATGAGGGATCTGGAACTTATACTATTGAGTAGATGTTTGAGGAAGGAATGAGTGTTGGGACACTAGCCTAAGTGGTCCAAGTGATGTGTATGAATGGGGAAAGGCCATCTGGCCCTTGTAGATAAGAAGGCCCTCACTCACCTCCACATCTAGGTCAGAGAGGAGCCTGCCTGGATTGTACTACACTGATTGTACTACTTCTGGGACGGGGGGTAGAAGCGCGACTTCATAATCAGCTCATCCATCATCTTCTCTTAGTACCAAATAATAGATACAATTTAATCACATGCCGAAGGAGACCTCACATGGAGAATTTGAGAAACCTTGACTGATACTAAGCTGCAGTGGTGGGACAATTGTTAAGGAACCAGAATAGGTGTGTGTGTGTGTGTGTGTGTGTGTGTGTGTGTGTGTGTGTGTGTGTTAAAATGAAATATATCCCACACTATATGACTTCTGATTTATTTATAAAACGTTGGTCCCATCGGCTCCCCTTTTAATAGTTTCACTGGAGCCTGTTTATTATTACAGATGTTACTTTTAAATGAAGTCATTGAGCTTTCTTTGTAAAGGCAGTGTCTGGGTTTTTATTGCAGGGTTGGCAGGGCTGCTCTTTGAACCATGTAAATGAGATCAAGGTCAAAATTTGGACCCCAGGAAATAAGGCAGGCAAACCTCATCCATGTAGGTACATTCCTATCAGCCCCACGCTTCGGGAGAGTGTGGCCATTCAACAATGCCTTTTTCAAAGAATTGTGGTCACAGATTCTTGATTTTTTACATTCCTTTCTTGCCCAAAGTGAAGCCTCCGGCAAAAGCTTACAGAGCCTGTTTTCCTTATTTATGGCTTAGAAGTCATTTTTTAATTTTATTTTTATCATTAAGTAGTTATATGAAGAGGTAATCGGTTTTGCTTCTATAATATTTGTGAGGCTAAGCAGAGCTTTCCCTCCTTAGTGATGGGAGAATGTGAGGGTGGTCACTGCTAAAAGTATGAGGTTTTGGAAAGGCCTCAAGTTCTGTATGCAGTATGTTTGCAAGGCTTTTTTAGAGGACCCCTGACCAGCTATGGCTTGCCACTGATTTTTGTAGATAGGCTTTCATTGGCACACAGCCACACTCATTCATTAACACAGGCCTGCGGTCAGCTTCTCATTACAATAGAAGAGTTGAGTGGCTTTGACAGAGACCTTATGGTCTGCAAGGGGAATTCTACTGTGGGATTCTTAATAGAAGTTGACAACCACTGTAGCAGACTGAAGGAAAGTTCAGTGCTGAGTTCTGGTCATTGAAACCAGGAAGTAATAAGGAATGCATGGACTTCAAGTGCTCCTGAATGTCTGTGAGGTTCATCTCATTCTGACCTAAACGCAAGAAACCTTACTGCATATAAAGTGACCAGTTTGGTAAGGGGAGAATCCAACACTAGATATGTGGCCATTAGCACAAGACTTGCTACATACAAGCCTGGTGTACGCTGGCTGTGGTCAAGTCTACCTTGGGGTTTAATTAGACCATTCCTAGGCATAGCCCTGGGTAAGCCCTGCTGATGTTCCTGGATGGGGTAGTCTGACAGTATTTATGGCGTAGTCATACATTGTCTCAGCTTTTTCTTCCCAGGTAGAAATTAATGAGCAGTCTAAAATGTGAGGTTTATTAACCAACATCTTGATCTTTGCTTTATATGTTGGAAGGGATCCAGTGATAGGTGGGGCCAACTCAAACACCAGATCTGCATCTGTAACTTCCAGGAATAAAGATGAATCTGGCATGTTAACGTCCATCTCATACTTTAATTGCTGTCACATTTGTTCATTTCTGGAAAACAATCAAAATATTTGCTATGGCTCAGAAAGAGAATCCCTAGAAAACATATTTTTCTTGACAGGGAGACACCTGCAAAGTAAATCTAACTCTAACTTGGTGAGCTTCACTCAAATAGAGAGAGGAAGATATGAACCAAATAGACTTGTCACTCTGTGTTCCACATCATTCAGAGTGACCACAGCTGATCTTTGCATCAGCTATCCTTGTTGAGTTTACAAGCAGGCCTTTGCTACTGGCCTCAGGTTTTGCTATGTCAGCATTTCCCAAAGAAAACTCTCACTCTCTTGCCCTTATAACACTGGCTGCCATCTTGAAAGTCCATTTGCATTCTACACACCCAACTGCAAAAATCCACTGGGACATGTGCAGGATACCTAGCATAATGTTACGCACATGTCCTTGGTGCTAAGTCCATCTGTCCTGTCTTTGGATAGTCCTCCTCTGAACCTGGTCCAAGCTGATAATCAAACACTATACTAATTTAAAAGAAGGTTTGGTGTTTTGTTTTTTTTTTCTAATCTCCTTCAACTAATCTGTTTTTTGCTTTTTGCTTTTTGTCAGTATGGAGCTTGAATTCATAGTGTTTTTTTTAATAAAATGATGGAAAATGAAGGCACATTTCTATCCCAGCACTGGGAGCATAGGAATCACTCTATCACTTTGTAAACAGTAGCCATAATCCTAAGTGGTCATAGTTCTGGGCCTCAAACACCATCAGTGCTATTTCCCTCATTATAAAGTGACACAAATGATTGCAAGGTTGTTAACATCACATCATTCTTCCATGATAGAATGTACATTAAACCAGCAAGTGTATACTACCTCGACAGGGATTGGCCCCATGAGAAAAGTGGTTAATGCAAATGAATCATTTGTGCTAGAAAAATAATCTAGGACATAGAAAGGCACCTTATAATGTTAAGAATGATAGTTTCACTTAACTGAAACATGATAGTTTCTGTTCGAGGGATTTTTTTAAAGAGCAGAAAGAAAATATTTTGTAGAAAATTTACAACCTTGTTATCTAGTGGGATTTCTTCGTACTACAGGCAGGTTATGCAAAACAGATGCTGATGAAACTGCGGTTATATCTACCTGTAGATTTGGTAGTTATACTTTTCCCTCCTCCCCCAGTTCTTGCAGATAACCTGAAATCCAACCCTGGAATTAAGTGGCAGTATTTCAGTTCAGAGGAAGGAATTTTCACGGTTTTCCCAGCTCACAAGTTCCGGTGTAAAGGCATCTATGAACATCGCAGTAGGTATGTTGATTTGCTAACTTTAAACTATATCTATTGTTTAAGCATTATTTCCATAAACAGACTGCGAACATAGCTCATGGTAGAAACTAGCCTTGGTGAAATCTATGTTCCATCACCAGTGTGCAAATAAATAACAAAAAGTGTGACTCACATGAAACATAGTTCTTATGCCATATACAGCTCTGCCTCAAAGCTGTGAGTTTAGAAATTTGAGCTTGCTCTAAAATGATGTCTCCATTTGATACATGAGGATGTGACCGGCTAAAGCAGGACAGATGATACAGCCCAGAAGAGCTTTCTAAGACCTGTCCAAACAAGCCAAACACACAGGTACTTCTGAAGTAGTCTTGTTGGAAGCATTTAAGAGTATTTGAACTTCAGATATCTTTGTTAAAATATAAATAACATTCTCTACAGCACAATACAAGAATATGACATGGTGATAGATTGAAGTAGAATTTGCGATTCTCAACCTTCTTTTCCATGATTGAAATTTACATGCCAATTTCAGCTACTAGAAGTTCTTCACCAACTACTAACTACACTAAGATTGGATTAGAAATCACTACTGTCCTTTTGTCTTTTTTTTTTAACAGAATCAATTTGGGATTATATCATATAGCCAGAAGGAGGTAGAGTAATAGAGAGATCATTTGTATGACAAAACTCATCCATTTGTAGGAATCCTCTAGGAGAAGAAGCTTCCTTTTTGTGCCTGAACAGTTCCTATTTGCTGTATCAAGTGTTCGGTGCCAGAACTTTTGGAGCCAGTGCCAGCTGTCCACTTTCTATGCCATGCCATTTCTAATATCTAAACCATCTCTTTAGCTACCCTTTGCCTTTCCTTTGAAGTATCTAGGGTTTGTCTCCAAGGAGAAATACTTCTTCTACGCTCTTACTAGAAAAAGACAAAGCAAAGCATTTTTGCTGTGTGTGTTTTTACCTTCCTGAGTTTCTGGTAAGACTTGGGAATCTGGAGCCAGATGTCATGATTTTGGTTTCTATTTGGCTCATCTCAGGAATGTCAAGGCCATCTACTTCTTAGTTGCTACTAGAAGATGATGAAATGGCATGCTTCTTCTCAGGAATCACCTAGATAGATAATCCAAATGATAGGGCATGTCTTTGCCATGCCACAAATCCTTCATTTGCAGCTTGAAACGTTTGTTAGGCTGTTCTCAGCCTAACTCTGCAGTGAATTAACACTTGGCCCTTTCTTCTCTTGGCTCAGTAATCTGTATTTCTCTCCTCATAGATTGCCATTCTCATCTCTTTTCCTAACTTTTTCCTCTAATACCTTTTCAACTTCTCTACATCCCTTAGAAGAATGCAGGGTTTCAGAGCACGACAACACAAGAACAGAACTGCTGGGTTGTAGGCATTGTGCAAGGATACTTGTTTAACGTGCAATGCTTTTTTCTCCCTTTTTTCCTGCCCACCCTGGCTTTGAACTATAATCCTCAATTCTTAGCCTCTTGAATGAGCTAGGATTATAGGCATTAGTCACTGACATCCAGCTACAATGATTTTTTTGTTTGTCTTCTTTTTTTTGTTGTTTTGTTTTTGCCAGTCTTAGGTTTGAGCTCAGGGCCTGAGCACTGTCCTTGGACTTTCTTAAGGCTAGGGTTCTAACACTTAAGCCTCAGCACGACTTCCAGCTTTTTTCTATGTATGTGGTACCAAGGAATTGAACCTCAGCCTTTGTGTATGCTAAGCAAGCACTCTACCACTAGGCCAAACTCCTGGCCCTACAATGTTTTTTTATGTATGCTTCTAAAGCCATTTCAACAACTTAATTATGACACTGCTAACCCATATCCTGCTTTGCAATTGGGTGTGTTCACTGTGAACATGTCTTTTTTTTTAACAAAAAATATCATTTTATGGAGGACAACCATAAGCTCAGTAGACACCTTCCAGGCAGCTTGTTCCTGCTTCCCTGGAGGGGTGGAAGAAAACAAGTTCTGTACAGACCTCTCCAGAGGCCAGGACTGAAATAATGATTGACAGGCCACAGTGGCAACTACAAATGTTTCATTATGATGCATACCATGCTCCAGTTCCATTTAAATCTTAGACTGTTACCTAAAGATGACTTAAGATGTTCTGAAGTTCTGTCCTCCTGTGGCTGCTATGTAATAACCTTTTTCTTACCTTCATCATGCCTTTTTATTTGCCCTACAGGGACATGTGGCCCTATATCCTAGATAATAGTTTATAGTATATAGCATGTAGTTATGTAATATAATATAATATATAGTTTATTATATATTATATATACATTATATATACTTCAATGCAATATAAAATATATTATTATTTATATTCGATCTATAAAGAACATTGTAGAATACTGAAAATCAATAAAAAAAATACCATTTTACAGAAAATTCTCTCCTTAGAGCCTGAAGAACCTAGAGAATTAAACATGTCTGAGGAGTCAAGTTGGAGGTGATCAAATGTACTTTCTTTGCTATTCCGTCTCATTTCTGTAACCTCATCTCTTACATTCTTTTTATCCCATTTCATTACTGGTAGTGACTCATGAAAATAACACCTTAGTGTTATTGCAAGACTTTTGGCTTGAGAACAATTAGTATAAACTTGGCCAGATTTTTAGGGGATTTGGTATTTTTGCCTACATTTCTTAATTTATGCTCAGACTTTTGTGACTCACTGGCACCTAACATTTCAAAGAAACATTTAGTATTTTAGGGATGTCAATAAAGGAAAGAATTCTCCTGAGGCAGATTTGATTTTTTTATACCTCCTTTAATTTGTTCCAGCTTTAAAACTTAGAAGAGCACAAAAGCAAAACAAAACAACCTGTGAATAGTGACCTCATTAAACCTTTTCTCACAGCACATAAGCAGAAGGCTGCTTTGATCAGAGCCATTGCTTCTTGGGAGTCCCCTTTCCCTATGCCCCTTCTTCTTAATGTTGGCAAACAAAAGTCTGGCAAGAAGAGTGGCTACTATGTTCTTGGACAAATTTTGATGGCGTGATTTCAATGCTCAGCTAAGGAGCCTTTTGATGATTGACCTGTGTGAAAAAAAGGGGCCTCTTCACAGGACTGCTAATATGGGAAGATAGTGACCAACTCTGCTATTCAAAGCTGGGCAGTATAATCATGGGTTATAGGCTACCTACCTTCCAGCAAAGCTTCATTCATTGAGCCTGCAAAGATGAATCTAGCTCTGAAAAGCAGACCTTCCTCCCACCACTCTGGTTTGGAGGGTCCTCAAAAAACTAAACATAGAATTTCTCTGTGACATCCCACTCTGATGACATCCCACTCCTGAGATTCTTACCCAGATCATTACAAATCAGGAGATGGTATATTTACTACTATACGATTCACAGAAGCCAAGTTATGAAAATAGCCCAAATGCCCTACAACAAGTGAATGGATTAACAACAACATGTGGCATATATACACACTGGAATTTTACTCATGCCTTAGAAAGAATAAAATTACGTCAAGGAAATAGATGGACCTAGCTCACACGACCAGTGATAACCAGCTCACACGACCAGTGATGCATGCTTTCTCTCACATGTGGAAGATCTAGAATATAAGTAGACATGATAACCTATTCAGAACTTTAGGCATTCCCCCACAAACAGTCAGAAAAAGAAAGACACCCTTAGGAACAAGGGAGTAACTTCTCTGAACATTTAAAATACTATTTATTAAATGCACTCTAGGAAATGGAAACGTAGTTTTTGTTTTTTGTTGTTATTGTTGAAGGTGGTGTTTGGTTTTACTTTGGGTTTTTTGCAGGGGAAGTTGCAAAAGAAAGGTGCAGAAATGGGATGGGGTGTGAGAAAGGGTGAACACATGTAGTCATGCTATTCAGTATATACTATGTGGAAAGTGATCTATGTAACTTGTGGGGAGAGATGTGAGGGGGAAAAGATATGTACTCTTATTACCTGACTTAGAAAATAGTAGCCCCTCTGTACAACACCTTAATAACAAAATTATATTTTAAGTGGATTTTCTTCTCCCTCTTTGCCATTCTCGGCAGCCCAAAGGATCACCTCATTTCTTATAGCACAGTACATAATCGTAGGCAACATCTCTATGAAAAGGTGGCAGGTGACTCTGGAGTGTGCTGAAGAAGCCATTGCCCGAAGGGTTGCTCCCATTTCTAAAGTCAGAAATTCCCCAGTCCTCATTCTACAAGTGCATGGTGTTGTCTTGAGATGTTGTTTGTGGTACACTCATTTAGTTTCTCCTTCAGTCCTGATCTCTGTCCTTTCTTGGGCCGTCCCCAGAAGAACATATGGATACTACGATGCTCACACATCACAGCTGGGATTAATCAAAGCCTTCTACCTGACCTCATAGTGTTTCTCCTCTCTCTAGACCCATCTATGTCTCTACCGTTCGGCCACAATCTAAACACATAGTCGTGATCCTGGACCATGGGGCTTCAGTCACGGACACCCAGCTCCAGATCGCCAAGGATGCTGCCCAAGTCATCCTCAGTGCCATCGACGAGCATGATAAGGTAACACTACGCTAGTGACCCCTGAATGCCTTTTTAAAATTATGTGATTGTTTTATGGCTTATACTCATGAGCCTCATAGTGCTACATCTCGGTTATGTAACACATATGTACCAATGGCTCAATAAGATTATTAAATATAGTCAGCTGTACTAGATAAAACTGTGTAAGTAGAGTGTACAATTTCCACAAGGTATGACAGGGCGTGTCATGTTTATGCAAGTGCAGAATCTCCCAATGATGCCTTTCTCTGGCATATCTCCATTATTAAAAACGTCATATACATACGCACACACATACATTTTATAAGATAAGGCCTCTCCAGTCCTCCTGCCTCAACTTCCTCTGCATGGTGGGATTACATATATATACTGTGCCATTATGCTGAGCTTGTATATTTCCTTAATCCAACCGTAAAATGGGGAGACAAAAATTAATTTAGTTTTCCTTCCAATAGTTGGGAAATCTCTTCCATAACTACCACCACCCAAAGTTGAGTATCAGGTTTGTACTATTAGTGTTTTTGTTTAGCAAGGACTTCTACATTGGATGTTAAGGAGGAGAAGGCTGTGGAGATTTGGGTGGCTGGTTGGAGGCTGAACTTTATTCCAAGACTGAATGGGAAGAGAAGGGAGAGGAAAGGCTGCTAGAAATTTGTAAGTCTCAGAGGTTATCGCTGAGGACAGGCATGGGTACAGCTAATGGCAATCTACTGCCTATGGATATTTCCAACTCCAAAACTAACTTACCCAGCTTCATAAAACATATGTGTCAGTGCAGGTAGCGCACACCTGTAATCCTAGCTATGCAAGAGGCCAAGATCTAAGGATGATGGTTCATTGCTAGGCAAGAAAGTCTAAGGCAGCCCCAATTAACTACCAAAAAGCCACTAGTGAAGCTGTGGGTCGCAAAAGCTCAAGCTCAGCACTGAGGCCCTGAATTCAAGACCCAGGACCAGCAAAAACTATACAAAAAATCACAAAAACAAATCAACTCTTCTCAATCCCCACCTCCAGTTTGAAAACCAGCATTTTTCCTATGCAAAAGTACTTGTAGTTTTGGGTTTTGTTTTTATTTTGTGCCAGTTGTGAGGTTTGAACTCAGGGCCTGGGTACTGTCCCTAAGAGTTCTTTTGCGTAAGGATAGCACTCTACCACTTGAGTCACAGCTCCACTTACAGCTTTTTGCAATTGGGGGTAGGAGGTGCTGGGGAGGGTTCGAGTTTATTGGAGATAAGAATCTTACAGACTTTCCTGCCTGAATGCCTGGGCTTGCTTTGAATCACTATCTTCAGATCTTAGCCACCTGAATAGCTAAGAGTCTAGGCATCAGCCACCATGAGCCATGCCACACAGTTGTGTTTTATAGATTTTTAAAGTTAACATGAGAACATGTTACTACCTTTTTATGTGGAGATAAAAATAATCTTTTGTGCGCTCTTTACCTTGCTCATCTTTTTCAGATTTGATACACTTGTGACTACAGCTATTTATTTTTAAACTTAAAAACTGTTCTGCAGGCCCACTGCTTTTGACCTCTTCTGTTTTGTAAAAATCTTAGCTGGGTGCTGTGATAGATGCTAATAGTACCAACTATTTAAGAGAGTAAAGCACGGAAAGTAGTTTTTAAGCCTAGTAATTGGAATCAACCTGGGCAACGTTATTTCTAAACTTTTGTTTGAATCTTTTAAGTTGTTGGATAACACTTTTTTTTTTAATTTTTTGTCTTCTCCAGATTTCTGTGTTGACTGTAGCAGACACAGTCCGGACTTGCTCACTAGACCAGTGTTATAAGACCTTCCTATCTCCCGCCACCAGTGAGACCAAAAGGAAAATGTCCACTTTCGTTAGCAGTGTCAAGTCTTCAGACAGCCCCACCCAGCATGCAGTGGGATTTCAAAAGGCATTTCAGTTAATTCGAAACACAAACAACAACACAAGATTCCAAGCAAGTAGGTGCATTCTCTCCAAGGACTATTGGCCATAATTGATGGAAATGGTGATGGGACGGTGTTGTGAATGGTTAGTGCTATTTAGGGCTAATAGTTAAAATTGTCTTGGGATACAGTTTTCATGACTTGTCTTCATGCTCATCGAATACTGAGCTCTCACTAGATATTTTCCAATCAGATTATCAGTCTATACATCATCTCTTGACTCCTAGAGCCTCTTCTTCTGGCTCCTCTATCAAGAACACATCTCCCCCTTGTTTCCCAAAAGTACACCCACATGCCTTCCATTATTGGTAGTCAGCTTTGCCTTTCTCTGGACCTGGGGCTGGTCTCTGCCTGGGCACATGTGCACATGAGTTCTTGCTTGCCTCTTCCATCTTCTACCCAGCTGTCATTTAGATGAGTCTGGCTTTTACATGTACAAAGGGACTCTAATTTAATTTCCATGTATTAAAGAAAATCTGGAATTAGGATTTATGCAAAAGGAAAAGAAAGGATAATTGAAATAGGACTCTGCTTTGAAGTTACTAAAAAGAATGTTTTGTTTTCCCTTTTATACTTGAAAATCTGTAGCTTCTATTTCCCTCTTCTTTTTTGGAAAACATGAATGGACATTGTTTTCTTTATTTTTTGGAGACACAGTCTTACACTGTAAACATAGACTAACCTTGTGGTCCTCCTTCCTCAGCCAAGTGCTGGGATTGCGCACCAGGGAGCATATCTTACTGAGACGGGTGTGAGGAATGCATTTTCCAGTTCTTTTGTATATCTGAATTTAAAATAAAACAGCACTGACAAAGGAAAGTGCCTGGTATGTGATGCACTCTTGAGAAACGGAAGTCACTAGAGTCAAGGTAATTAATAATAGATTGCATATTGGTTTGATCTTTATAACAAATGGCCTTAAATTTAGTAAAGAACAGACACTTATTATTTCTCTGGATCACTACAACTTCATCAGGTCTCCCATCTTGAGCTTTATAAAGCTGGAAAGTTTCTACCAGTCAGGGCTATGGTCTCAATTGAGACTCCTAGCCCTTTTCTGAGTGTACCTTCTCACTGGCAGAATCTGTTTCCTGGCAACTATAAACCTCATATTTGTTTGCTTCCTTGAGCCCAGTAGGGGAACATGTCTTCTGTTCAAGTCCCCGGCTTCAGGAAAGACTTGGACTCATCTGATTCTGATTAAACTAAACTCACTATCCTTTTTTTTAATCAGAGAACTTTCTCTTGTGATTAATTCAAAGTCAGCTTTTCCCTTGTGATTAATTCAAGATCAACTTAGTGGGATCTTTTTTTTATTTTTTAAGTTTATGTTCCAATGACAAATATCACTAGGGCACATTTTGTGTTGTGTTTTATTGTGTGTATGTTTCTGTTTGTGTGAGTGAATGAAATATAAGCTATATTGCAATGTAATTTAAAAACAGGAGGTTTTTTTATTTTACATTTTGTGTTTTTCTTTCTTTTTCTTAAAATTATACTTAATAGAAGGGTTACATTATATTGGCTAGATAGAAGGTGCATTACTTCACAAACATTGATAGCCCTTCTCATGTTTTTGTCCCTATTTTCCTCTCCCAACCCCTCCCCTCATCTTGTTTTCCCCCTTCCCTATCCTATTTCAAATAAAAAAATAAAACATATATACAATATACCACATAACAAGATAAGATACTGTAACAATATGAGAATAACCAAGGGACAACAAAAGAGTTGAGAAATAACATAGCACAGTAAGAACAACAATCACACATTAAATGGCTCTTGTTTCCATATCCTGGAGGTCCTTTCATTTAGCCTCATCCTATATGGGCTTATGTATCTAAGTTTTGAGCTATTGTAAACCTCTGCTAGGTTTATGCTAATTATGGCAAATGAGGGAAATCATTGAGCCTATGTTCCTTACTTTACTTAATATGATTTTTCCCAAGTCTTTCCATTTCCATACAAATGGGGAGATGTTGTTCTTTCTGATGGTAGCATAGAATTCCATTGTGTATAAATACCACATTTCTTGATCCAATCATCTACTAAGGGGTATCTGGGTTGGTTCCATATCTCTGCTATGGTAATTAGTGCTTCAATGAAGATCATTGTGCTAATGGATTTAGTATGTCCTTGTTTCTGGACATTTGGATAAATGTCAAGTAGTGGAATTGCTGGGTCATAGGGGAATTCTATGTTTAATCTTTTGAGTAACTGCCATATTGATTTCCATAGTGGTTGAACAAGTTTGCATTCCCACCAATGTGTAGTAGTGATCCCTCCTGGCTACATCCCTGCCAACATCTGTTGTTATTAGATTTCTTGATAATGACCATTCTAACTGGAGTGAGGTGGCATCTCAGAGTTTTGATTTGTATTTCTTTTATGGCCAGAAATGTCGAGCATTTCTTCATGTGTCTATAGGCCATTCTTATTTCTTCTTCAGAGAAGACTCTCTTTAAGCCTTTGGCCCATCTTTTAATGGGATGGTTGTTTCTTTGGAGATTAGTTTTGGAGTGATTTTCTTTTCTTGCTAGTCCTGGCTTTGAGCTCAGGGCCTGAGCACTATCCTTGGACTTTCTCAAGGCTAGAGCTCTACCACTTGAGCCTCAGCACCACTTCCAGCTTTTTTCTATGTATGTGGTACCGAGGAATCAAACCCAGGTCTTCATGCATGCTAGGCAAGCACTCTACCACTAGGCCAAACTCCTGGCCCCATGATTCAATTTTTTAGCTGTTGATATATTTTAGATATGAGGCCTTTGCCTGTTGTATGGTTAGTAAAGATCTTCTCCCACTCTGTGGATTTTTTATTTAGCTGGTAGCTATGTCCTTGCCATACAGAAGCTCTGCAGTTTAATGCAGTCCCATTTATCCAAACTTTCTTTGATTTGTTGTGTTTCTGGGTCTTTATTTAAAAAGTTCTGACCTGTGCCGAAGAGACCTAGTGTTTCTCCTATTCCTTCTTCTAAGTTTTCAGTGTCTTTTGAGGTCTTTGATCCATTTGGAGTTGATCCTGGTACAGGGTGATATAGAAGGATCCAACTTTAGTTTTCTTCAGGTGCTTAGTCAGTTTTGCCAGCACCACTTGTTGAAGAGGCTGCTTTCCTTCCATTCTATTTTTTGGCTCCCTTATCAAAGATTAGGTGGCCATAGGTCTGTGGATGATTTCTGGGTCCTTGGTTCTATTGCATTGGTCCTCAGGTCTGTTCTTGTGCCAGTACCAAGCTGTTTTGGTTACTATAGCTCTGTAATAGAGTCTAAAGTTTGGTAGAAATTCCTCCTGCGCTGTTCTTTCTGCTAAGAATTGTTTTTGCTATACGGGGTCTTTTATTATTCCATATGAAATTTTGGATTGCCTCTTCTATTTCCTTAAAGAATGACATTGGGATATTGATGGGTATTGCATCAAATTTGTAGATAGCCCTTGGCAAGATTGCCATTTTCACAATGTTAATTCTTCCAATCCAGGAACATGGGATGTTGTTCCATTTCCTCAGTTCTGCTTTAATTTTCTTTTTCAAAATTTTAAAGTTTTCATCATAAAGGTACTTTACATTCTTAGTTAAATTAATTCCTAGGTAATTTATTTTATTTGTGGCTATGTGTTTTTTTAAATTTTTTTCTGGGTTTTATTTTATTGCTGGTTTTATTTTATTGCTGCTTTTTATTTCTGTTCCTTTTTTTTTTTTTTTTGTCGGCTATGGGGCTTGAACTCTGGGCCTAACTCTATCCCTGAGCAATTCAGCTCAAGGCTAGTGCTCTACTCCTTTAAGCCACAGAGCCACTTTTGGTTTTCTGGTGGTTAATTGGAGATAAGAGTTTCATGGACTTTCATGCCCAGCCTGGCTTTCAGCCACAATACTCACATCTCAGCTCCTGAGTAGCTAGGATTACAGGTGTGAGCCACTGGTGCCACACGTTTTTGTACCTTTTGTCTTATATGGAAGTGGATCTGATTTAAGGAGCATAAGCGGGGCCTTAATTATTAAATCTGCAACCATTGTGCTTCTCTGCCAATACGTGGCACAATCTAGTAATAACCTATCGCTATTGCTATATTCCATTGGTTAGAAACAACATATAGTAAGTATATGCCCAAGCAAACAGTATGGTACACAGCCTATGGATCTTCTGAGCCATCTTAAGAGTTTTCCCTACTGGCATTGTCATGTACCAACTATCCATAAGCCAGTATCACTTGCTGAGTGATAAGTTGCTCATTATTCTGTTCATTCGTTGCAAGTCAGTCGTTCAGTCATTGCAAGTGTTCTTTCTCCTTGATTCTTCAGTTTTGAACCATCATTAGTATTTAAATCTGAATTTGATTGTTGTACAATTTAAAGAATGGGAGGAAATGTTGGATTAACACTTAAAAACCAAGATGCCTTTGGTCAGACAGAAAATGTGGGTCAAGCAGGTAGAATTTTAGTAATGAGGATTGTTTCAAGAACATCGTTAGCTAGACGCTGTGCATTCCACCACAGGGTGACTGCTCTTCCGTCTTGTCACATGGGTGAACCTAGCCAGTACTGCTTCATCTTCTGACTCAAGCCAGAAATCTGGGCTTTTAAATGGAAAATAGTTGATTTTCAAATGTTGTCATTTATTCCAGCTTTAAACCTATGAACAGAGCTATGCTGTAGCTCATAGTAGCAGGAGACATATCTCCTCTGGGGTGTTTGGTATTTGTTTTCTTAATGTTGGCAAACAAAAACATGGTTAAAAAAAAGACTGACCATCAAAGATGTGGACAATTTTTAATGTCATGGGCTCCAAAATGTTTGAGAGAAGCCCCCTGCTTTTATTAAGCCAACTAAAATGTTTTTAAGATTTATAGTTTGGCCAGGCACAGTTGCTTACATCTGTAATCCTAGCTACTCAGGAGGCTGAGATCTGAGGATGTAGTTCAAAGCCAACCCAGTCTTAGTGAGAGTCCATAAGACTCTTATCTCTAATTAAACACCAGAAAAACCAGAAGTGGCTCAAGGTGGGTAGGGCGGTAGCCTTGAACTGAAAAGCTCAGGGACAGTGCCCAGGCTCAGAGTTCAAGTCCTGTGAACAATTTGGGGGGGTAAGATTTATAGCTTGTGGTGGCAGTTCAAAGAAAAAAGGAAGCCAAATTAGTTACATGAAGAAATGATTTAGGGATTTGCATTGTCTACTTCATTTTAGAAGCGGTTTTAGACTGTTCTCAAGCATTAGAGCCTTACTATTTAAGAATGGGGTTTTGAGTTTCAACTAGTTCTACTCTGAGATTTTTATAATCTTGTTATCTTTAGCAATTATTTGACCTCTTCAGGTCTCATCTGTAAGCTGGCAGTTAACAACTAGACCCAGGATTCTATCATACATTTTCAGTAACATTAGTTATAACTATTATTCTATTTCTTTTAAGACTTATAGCTCTTGTCAAGCTAGAGCAGATTTCCCAGACATTTTAACCAAGCCCAAAGGCCACCAGTAGGCTTAGCAAGACCCCTGGGTAGGGGTGGGATGGGGGGTGGGAAGATGAGTATATTTCTTGTAGGAGTTCACACTGTGCATCACTACTTCTGTCCATAGCTAGGTAGAATCCTACTGCTTAGCTCATGATTCTCTAAGAGACATGGGAATAGGGTATTTGAATGAGTAAGATGTGTCCTATATGATTGTTATATGAATTGGCCTTCCCATAAATGTGAAGCATCTGCCACAGTAGTAACTAGAGAAACAGAAGCTTCTTGCCATAAATCATTGCAGCTCTGCATCATTTGATTTGTACCCAGGAGAACATCTAAATATCTTAATGCAATGCAAACTCTTGTTTGTGTATGCATATATTCTTTTAGTTATTTTTTACTTTTTAAAAATTAAGCAGTAATACAAAGGGATTTTAATTCAACATATCAATTTATACACTTTGAATGTTGTCACCCCTTTCACCATTGCAATGGAAGCTCTTTCTCAGTGCTAGGGTAGATCCAAAATGATATTATTTATACTTTTAGGATTTTTTCTTTTGAGTTTTTTTTAATTCAGGGAGGAAAGAGTGGCTAATGCAGAAGAAATAAACTGGGTAGGATTGAGGATAATTGCACCAGCTAGGCTCAAATTAGAATTGCTTTTCTCCCTGCTATATCGACTCCAAGACTTGCTGTGACTTAAAGACCTCCCCTCCCCCAGCAATCTGTTGTATTTTCCTCTGATTCTATGCTTGTCTTTTCCACAAATCCCTGTAATAACCCTTAACATAACTAGTTTAAATGATTTGAGTGTCATGGAGGAGAAATCTGTAAAATAATGAAACTCAGACTTGATTTGATGGATTTGACTATTGTGGGTGGAAAAATAACTTGGTTTGGCTGGATGATTAAGCAGTAATGGAGTCTGCATGTGGACAGAGCTAGTGAGAATATGTGTTATTATGTTTTTGTAGAAAAGGAAAATGTGCTTGAGTGGTAAGGGCTACAGACCTTTAGCTCTTTCATCATATCCCTGTTTCCTAACAGTAGCTTTTGGTAACAACCTAATGTATCCTAAAAAATATCACTGAAAGCTGGCTCTGGTGGTTCACACCTGTAAACCTAGCTACTCAGAAAGTTAAGATCTGGAGGATTGGAGTTCGAAGCCAGTTCACGAGATTTCAATTGCAAAATAATCAGCAAAAAGCAAGGCTAGCAGCATGATTCAAGTACTATAGTGCAATCCAAACAGAAGCCAAAAAAACTAAAGGCCCTGATTTCTTTTTATGTTTTTTGGTTTTGGTTGGTCCTGGGCACTGTCCCTGAACTCTTTTGTTCAAGACTAGTGCTCTACCACTTTGAGCCACAGCTCCACTTCAGTTTTCTGGTAGTTAATTGGAGATGAGTCTCAGACTTTCCTGGCCAGGCTTGAACCACAATCCTCAGATGTCAGCCTTTTTAGTAGCTAGGATTACAGGTGTGAATCCCCAGCACCTGACTAAGGCCCTGATTTCAAACCCTGATACTACCCTCTACCCCCCCCCAAAAAAAAGTCACAGTACCACTGCTGGCTTTTTCTCTGTATGTGGTATCAAGGAATCAAACCCAGGGCTTCATATATGCTCAGCAAGCACTCTACCACTAGGCCATACTCCTGGCCCTCAGTCAATTTTTTTAAACTTAGTTCAGTTGTCTACAACAGAGAATATTAACCTTAAGTATAAAATTCTGCATAGTAAGGAATACTTCAAAATCTAAACTAGGAATTTATAAACCCAAGTCATTTCTACCATTGTGTATCTTCATTGGTAAGATAACTTCAAGGGTAATGGTATTCGTTATGACTGGCTGTGTAACAAATTTCCCCAGTACTGAGTGACTTAAACTATAAACTTCCCTCATCTGATCGTCTGTAGGAGTCTAGGCACCCCATTGCTGGGTGCCTCTGGTTCAAGGTCTTTGGTATAGCCGCCTAGTTTAATAACCGTTACCATCATGTCACCTGGAAAAGAATCGCTTCCACAGTCGCCAGCAGGATGGTCAGATCTGAGGGCCTTGTTCACCTATTCTTAGGACAGATTACAGAGGCCCTCTGGCTTTCCTCAGCATGATACAGCACCACAACCCAAGCTGTCTGATTGTGAATTTTTGTCACCTAACCTTGGGCTCCACATCCCTCTTGGATGCATTCTGTTCTCTTAAGCAATCACTGAGCCCAGCCCACCCTCAGAGGGAGGTGGTGACCCAAAGATGGAGGGTCAGGAAGATGGCTTCATAGAGTGCCCGCCTTAGTCGGACCACAGCCATAGGAACCTGTGGAAACAATGTACAAATGTTTACTTCTCCATAAAAGGATAAGCTCTCGTGCAGGATGTCCTAAAGATATCTGTTGACTCAGTGAACCTCAGATTAGAAAGAGAGGTAAAAGTCCAGCTCTCTTCCTTTTCTCCTTTAGTGAAGTGGCTATCTAGCCTCTGCTCGTTATCTACAGCAGGAGGAAGTTTGTCCATTCTGAATCAGTCCTCTGGGCAGAAGTTATTCTCCTTGAGCTAAAATTATTTCCATCTCTCTGATGGAAATAAGCAGCCTGATTTGGAGAATTTTAATCTTAAGTCATAGACTTCTTGAGACTAATAGAAAGTGTGTGATTGTGTGAGAGTACAAGGTGTGGAAGGGATGTTGAAGTTTCTTTGTTTTTTCATTCTCTTATGCCAGAATCCTCTTGCTTGTACACACTACCTAAATTACCCCCTCCCCCAGTCTTCACACCTACCCCTGAGAGGTCCATCTTGTCATGATACCATTTTATAGACAAGGACATGGACACATAAAGAGGTACAGCCCCACACAGTATGGAAATAGCAGAGCTGAATTTTGAGCACAGGCTGCTATGTCTATGTTTTTGTGATTTTCCTGCACTGATGCATGTTCAGAATAAAAATGTACCTGGAGATTGTGAAAGGAAAGAAACCTTACGTATCAGAAGAGCCAATGGAAGAATTTCCGTCCTCAAATCTTCCCCACACACACACCAGCCCTCATCAAAAGTATGACCTTGAGTCACTGATGAAAGGCAGATTCTCATTCTGAATCTTCTATCTCAGAAGGCAGGGGAAGAGTCCAAAAGGGACTAGCATTATTTCACCCAGCCATACACGGCTATAGGAGCTTGAAGGAAATCATCTTTCTTTATGTAGTAAACACATTCCTACCCAAGTTGAGGCCTAGTGGTCCAGAGAAGCAAAGGTAGGAAGATGAAAGACAACGAATCATGTGAACAGGAAGGAAACTTGAGCTCCCAAGGTCATGGGGGGGTCGGTGGGGGAATCCAAGCAACATGCAAAAGAAACTACACAGCTGCCTCCAGCCAGAATCAAGTATAATCTCAGTTTGTATGTTTTTGTTTAGATACAGATGTGGTCATCATTTACCTGTCAGCTGGGATTACATCAAAGGACTCTTCTGAGGAAGATAAAAAGGCAACTCTTCGTGTCATCAGTGAAGAAAATAGCTTTCTGAACAACTCCGTAATGATTCTCACCTATGCCCTCATGAACGGTAGGCAGTGTCTCCAGATTTTTCTTTCAGATGAAAGTTCTCTCTAAATGGGTGCTGCTTAAAGAAAGAGAGAGAGAAAGAGAGAGAGCTAGTCAGTGACCGCATGCTTTGATGAAGGCTATTGGAATAGGCCACCAAACAGCTCCTTCTCTCTCCCAGTGGCATAAGAACAGGTCAACATGTTTCTTTCTATATCTTTCTGTCCAGCCAACTGCTTTTTCCTAAGTCTCTATTGCTATATCCTCCAGAGGATTTTTGTATGGTTGCCTCTCCCCGAAGCCCCTAGTTTCTTTCTAATTCAAATTTATCTAAGATTCTCAAACTATGGGGCTAAGTTACTTCCCTTGTGGATTTCAGCAGCAGCAGCAGAAGACAAAGTGCTTCTTTATGGTAGATTCTTTTCTGTCACCATATTGTCCCACAACATCAGCAGCAGCCTCCTTAGCATTCAAGTGCAAATAAAAGTGATCAACTCTGCTGGGTATGGTGGTGCCCTGACACACTGAAAAACCCAAGGCAAAAGAGTAGCAGGGTCGAGGCTAGCCTGTACTTTTGTGAGACCCTGTCTCAAAAAAAACCCCAAAAACTCCTGCTTTGCAAGATCATCCTTAAAATACTAAGCAAATATTTGGACCAGCACTTGGTACTTAGGTTTTTGTTAAAATGACTGTGTTGTTGCTAAATTAGTGTGTTGGGAAGTTTTAGTGAATTGGCAAATTTGAGGAGATATTCCATTTTTTCTCCACCTGCAGAGACTAGAAGTCCCTGCAGACTAATCTCCCACCTGTGGCGTATGTCATGTTCCCCTACCTGCTCACACATGGCTTGTCTTCCATACTTTCCACAGGCCTCTCATTGATTAAGATGTTTCAGATGATTCAGAATCCAGGCCTTGATCCTGCAGTCCTTTGTTTCTCTCCACACTTCCAAATCTCCATGCAGAACCATGTGGTTTTAGGAACAGTAGTTCCATTTTAATAGGCTAAGAATTGAAGGAATACTGCTGAATGCAGATTCCTAGTCACTGTCCTTTAATTCTTTTTCAGACCTTCTTCAGAGGAGACCACACATCTATGTTTTCATAATAGTGATTCTTCTGTGACTTATAGACCACACCTGAAGTCACCTTTTGTGACTTATAGACCAGGCTCTGTTGGTCCAGCCTCTGTACTTAGAGTCTGTACTTGTAGTTTGCATTTACTAGTGGCAGACGAGTTACTTACTTAAGCCACTCTGACTGTGTGTCTCTGTCTCTGTCTCTCTGTCTGTCTGTCTCTCTCTCTCATATTGTATCTTTCCTATTTGAGATAGGTTCTCACCCTGTAGTTTAGGCTATCTTACTAGAACTTGCTCTGTCACCCAAGCTGGCTTCAAACTCATGATCCTCCTATATCATCTTCCCAAGTGCTGAGATTATAGATATGGCTCTCAGCTTCAATTTTTTTCTATGAAATAAGAATAATAAAAAAATCTACTGCATAGGAATGTTATAAAGTATGATACGATATGCCAGATCCTGGCAAATAGATTCTCAAAGCCTAAAAAGAGTAGTGGAAGATAAGGCTGTTTCTTGTCTCAGATAGTACAACTAGAGTGCCCATTCACCACTGCACACCCAACCTGCCCTGCCTCCTTTCCCATGCTGTCGTGAGATGCTCACATATTGCCTGCTCTTCCCTGTGCATCCACTTACTCCAGGCATGTGAACTTCGCAGGAGGGCACTCTGAGCCCTCAACAAGGGGACGGAGAAGGAGGGAGGATGCCCTCTTTGTGTAGGGCACATATCCTGTTGGGGCATCTGTGGTTGTCTTCCTCTCCCATGGTTTAGCATCTTTTACTCATAACAAGACAGAAAGTAGGAAGTAAAGTCCCATGAGCACCTGCAGTGCTGAGCACGAGCGAGAGCTTCCTTGTCTTCCTCACTATCCGGTGAGGAAGGCAGATGGACAAAGCCAATACATTAAATGCAATACAGGAGTGAGAAGACCAAAGTATGAGATCTTCTGTATGGTAGATACAAAGCCTCCTTGCTTCACCCATCCATCACTGTGCTAAATCCTCTCACATTTTCAATGTCCTGATAATTCCACACTTTAACACCTCTTGTTATGCTGGGTGTCAATAGCTCATGCCTGTAATCCTAGCAACTCAGGAGGCAGACATTTGAGGATCACAGTTAAAAGCCAGTGCAGCCAGAGAAGTATGTGAGACTCATCTCCAATCAACCACCAAAGAGGTAGAAGTGGCTTTTGAGCACTAAAGCTCAGGGACAGGGCCTAGTCCCTGACTTCAAGCCTCAGGACTGGCACACACACACAAAAATGTCTAGTTTATCCTTTTCTCTTTTTCACTGTCTAGTCAAGCATATCTGTGCTGCCAATTTTCTCTCTTTCCTTTCTTTCCCTCTCAGAATGCCTCAGTGCTGTTTGCTAAAGCAGACACATTCCTTTACCAGCTCCATCAGGGTTTAACTACTATGTGAGTTTTGGGAAGAAAGAATTTATTGCCAAGCACAGTGGCTTATGCCTGTAATCCTAGCTACATGAATGACTAAGATTGAGAGTATCGCCATTTGAGGTCAGATTAGGCAAAAAATGTTAGAAAGATTCCTTTCTAACCAATAATGGTTGTGCCTATCATCCTATGTGGGAAACAGAATGACAGGGATTGGGAACAGGTATTGTGGTTCTAGGCCTTTCCAGGGAAAAAGAGACCATAAGATCATAAGATCTCTTCTCAGTAGAAGAAGCTGAGTATGGTGGTACATTCCTAATTTCCTAACTGTATAATATAGGAGGATAGTGGGTCCTGGTGCAAGTCTGAGCAGGAAGTGAGACAGTAGCTCACACATGAGCACAAGAAAGGGTTGGAAGAACAGCACAGTAGAAAGTGGAGGAAGACTTGAAAAGGGAGAACAGCTCAGTAGAAAGTGGAGGAAGACTGGAAAAGGGAGAACAGCTCAGTAGAAAGTGAAGGAAGACTAGAAAAGGGAGACAAGCTCAGTAGAAAGTGGAGGAAGACTAGAAAATGAAGTTGTTATACTGGAGAAAGTTTAGTCACCACACTGGAGATTTTAGGGAATCCTGAAATCGGATGCTTAAAGACCCTGTAGGAGGCCTTATGTACAAGGCTCTGAGAGGTTGGCTTTTCATGACTACCAGTCCTATACGTGCTCTAAATAAAATATCTAGAGCATGGGAGATTTGCTATTGATGAGCAAGCCAGTGATTGAGAAATAAAACTCAATTAAATTTAAAAAACAAAACAAAAAACAGTGGGACAAGCTGGAACATTCTGGAGCCTCTGTGTCTGTCTCTCCCTGTTACTTGCTTCATCTCCCAAGCTTTGCAATACTTGACATTTGGCATCTTTAACTTGGAAGCAAGATGGAATCTGAGCAGCATGGCTTCTAGTGCAGTTCTATTGGTGACAGACAACCCAGCCAACTTACCATTGTATTGATCCTAATCCACCCCTTCCTAACAATCCATGCTACAGTGACAAAGCTGTTCTCGACATTTGACAACCTTTTCACTCACTGGTCCATTTTGTCCAGAAGAGATTCTTGTTTCTTACATTTTCAGAGTGCCAAGATATACACAAGAAAGGAAATGTATTTATTGCCTAAGTTGTCACCCTGTATTATTTTGCTTCTGTAAGCTTCTCGGGTGCATCAGGTCATAGATCAGTCATGTCTTTTATGCTGTGTTTTATTGTGGATTAGACCTCCATGTCTTAGCTGCATGCCAAGCAATGGGAAGAGTAATCTGATTCTGACTTAATTTGGCCCTACGTATTTATTTTTTTGCTTCCCTTTAATATTGCATGAGTGGAGTAAAATCCAAATTTTTCTAAATACCATGTCTTAAAAAAGAAAGGCTATTAGTTAGGCCCTGCTACTGCTGACAAATAGACATCTGATAGATTTCTGCTAGAAATATATACACACTCCAAATGGTAGTTAAACCATGAAAGCCTCAGTCAAGTGTATTTTGCTGTTGTTTTTATTTGTTTTGTTTTGGGTGCTAGAGCTAGGACTTTATCTTAAGACTAGGGTACAATTCCTTAGCTTTTTTGATCAACATAAGTGCTCCATGGCTTGAGCTATGGCTCCACTTTCAGCTTCTGGTGGTGGTTAATTGGAGGTAAGATCTCTAGGTTTGGGGCCGGGAGTTTGGCCTAGTGGTAAGAGTGCCTGCCTAGCATGCATGAAGACACTGGTTTGATTCCTTGGTACCACATACATAGAAAAAGCCAGATGTGGTGCAGTGGCTCAGGGTAGAACACTAGCCTTGAGGAAAACCCAAAGACAGTGCTCAGGCCCTGAGCTCAAGCCCAGGACTTGGGGGGGAGGGCGGGGGGAGAAAGAATCTCTAGGTTTGTTTGCCTGGGTTGGCTTTGATCTGTAATCCTCAGATCTCAGCCTCTGAGTAGTTGGGATTCAAGATATAAGCCATTGGTGCCCAACTGCTTCAGGTTTTTCATTTTTTGGTTTTTGTTCTTTAAGCAACTGGTTTGCTATTGAAATTCTAAGGAATTGAAGTAAAATCCTCAAGATTATGAAGTAAAAAAGCATCCGAATTTGTTTACAGTGGTACCCATATGTGACCAGTTACTAATCCTTTTGACTATGTGCCAACAATAGTAAATTTTTTAAGTTTATTAAATTTATTTTGCGCTATAGATTACAGATGCTGGAGAACAATACATCCGGCTATGCTTAAATTTTGTACAAAGTTTGCAAAACCCTCTAATGTAAAAAGTATATGTTAAATAAATCAAATTCAGTATTATCCTAACATTATCAAGCATGAAATCATTGATAATTAAAATGAGCAGCGTTTGGAGACATCACTAAATGCAATCCATAACTACTTCATTTAGTTTCATGAGATATTTGGCAAGTGGTTTCATAGGCAAAGAAGTAAGGAATGAAATGGTCCAGTTTTAAAACCTAAAATTATATCTCCTTTAAACTCAGGCTTTTAAAACCATTAGTTTGACTTTCAGATAGTAAATGTAGTAAAGGAATTTAGATCTTGTAATTAAACATTTTGGGGAGAATACATCCTTATAAGTGAGTCTCCATTTACTCTTTGTTTTTCATTTTCACTGCTCTGTGTGTGTGTGTGTGTGTGTGCGCGTGCGCGCACACATATGCATACATGCATGCATACCCATATTGGGGCCTAAACTCAGGCTGAGATTATATTCCTGCTCAAGGTTGGTGCTCTGCTACTTGGGCTTAATTGGAGATAAGAATCTTGCAGACTTTCTTGCATTTGAACCATGATCCTCAGATCTCAGCTTCCTGAGCAGCTAGGTTTACAGGCATGAGATACCCATACCCAACTGCCATTCCCCTTGCCTTTTGATGCATCCCCCTGCCTTCTTGAGTAGAGAAAGACTGTGTCTTAGACTTGTCTTCTTCACTAAGAACTGTAAAGACCTCTTAGACATGGCAAGACGTTAGCCTTGTCCATAATGAAAGTAAATGTTAAGATGCTACATGGATATAACCACTTTGCCCTTTATGTTCTCCCCGTTGGCTTTTGATTCTAGATGGAGTGACTGGTTTGAAAGAGCTAGCTTTTCTGAGGGACTTGGCTGAACAAAACTCTGGGAAGTATGGTGTGCCAGACCGGACAACCTTGCCCGTGGTTAAGGGCAGCATGATGGTGCTGAACCAGCTGAGCAACCTGGAGACCACAGTCGGCAGGTTCTACACAAACCTTCCCAATCGGATGATTGATGAGGCCGTCTTTAGCCTCCCCTTCTCTGATGAGATGGGAGATGGTAAGTTTGGAGAAACTTTATACAAAAGAAAGGGGGAGGGGCCGGGAGTTTGGCCTAGTGGTTAAAGTGCTTGCCTAGCATGCATGAAGACCCGGGTTCGATTCCTCGGTACCACATACATAGAAAAAAGCCGGAAGTGGAGCTGAGGCTCAAGTGGTAGAGCTCTAGCCTTGAGAAAGTCCAAGGACAGTGCTCAGGCCCTGAGCTCAAGCCCAGGACTGGCAAAAAAAAAAAAAAAAAGAAAGGGGGAAAACTGAACAGACAAAAATGGACACTTCTTTTCCTTTTTCTTTTTTTTTACATATTTAACAAAATATTTTTATTAAAGAATTTATTATCATTGATTTGTATATCATATTCCAAATGTCATGTTTAACAAACAAGTATTCAAGAAGGGAATCTCTAAATACAATCATTGGCACTTAGATTTTAGAGCATAATTAAAATTAAGCTGAGGATTTGTATTTAATTTTATTGTCAAGGTGAGATACAGAGGTGTTACAATTACGTAGGTAAGGTAATGAGTATATTTCTTGTTGAACATGATTACTTTCTCCCACGTTTTTCTCTCACTTTCCCACCCCTCTTCCCCAAGTTGTAGAGTTCATTTCCAATATATTGTCTTGTGAGGGACACTACTGAGATTAATGCCATTGGTATAGTTCAGGAATGTAGAACAGAGATTCCATGACTGAGATGCATTATCACTGCATATTTCTTTCTCCTCTGGAAATGTAACAATACCTCAAGAAAGAAGCCCCATCTCACTTTTCAATGATTAATTTGGACATAATACTCTAGATCCCCATGTGACAAAGTATGTTAATTCTAGTCACAAAGACAAAAACCTTCAAACCAGCTCTCTACCTGAACCAAAAGCACATAGAGTTGGTTGTTGTTTTTTTTTTTTTAAAGAAATGTTATGTTCAAACAATGAGTTAATCTGTGAATCTGTGGTGGATTTGAAATGGAGCCATGTAATGATGAGTTTCCATATCCAGGGAAATGTGGCCTATGTGTTGGGACCTCTGCCTCCAGCTGGCATTTACAGAGCTGCTCCTGCCTCTTAGAACTCATACCTGCACAAAATTCTGCACAATGAATGCTTAAGACTTTCTTAAATGCCTGTTGTTTCCAACTATTCTAAAACATATAGCAAGAAAGCATTGGAAAGGTGAACTGCTTTTGAATGAGAAGAAATGGAGCTTACATGACTTTTCCTAGCTATTTTCATCGTCCTGTCCACTTCCTCCTGTTAAATGGTGTATTTGGTTGGTCCTTGTGATCACCGCCATCCTGTCAACACCTGGAGTGTGTGTTTATGATTTTTTTGTGGCTTCCCATGCTTTATAGAGGCCTTTAGAGTGTTCAGCTCTCTTTCCTAGGTATTGGAAAAGAAGATTTTCTAATGTGTCACTAAAGCACATACTTATCACCAAGTACAGAAAAGTACCAGAGCACAAAGGGGAATGCTCCATCTTGGTATCTAGAGTTTTCCTTAAAAGCCATAGGATCGTGACATGGTTAGAGACGACAAAGTTGGCTTTGTCCACGCCCAAAATCAAACACACAGAGTCCTGGATCATTAAGGTGGTACAACTTTCTCATCTCTGTAGGCACATTGGGAAAAGAGCCCAGGAGCAAATGCTCAGAGCTGTACCTTCCCCTACTGGTCACACTGTCATCCTGCACTTTTTCCTGCACTTTTACCAAGTGAACAGATGTGGTGTGTGTGTGTGTGTGTGTGTGTGTGTGTGTGTGTGTGTGTGTGTGTGTGTGTGTGTGTGTGTGTGGCGTGTATATATGTTGCGTACCTAAGGCTCTATAGTCAATAAACCCTGAAATGCTTACTGAGTATTTACTGGTTCTTTACAAGGAGGTATGGTCTCCTGGCCTAAGTAACTGAAACACATTCCTTTGATAACTAAATTGCTTCTTCAGTAACTCAAACTTTTCTGTGGTAAAATTCTATACATTTCTAAGGGTTTTTCCCCCGTCTGTCTTCCCAATTTTTTGAAGAGTGCAACATTGAGCTATAATATCAATATCTTGTTTTTAATAGTACTTGAATTTGAACTTCAATTTTGTGCCTTCCTAGACTAGCACTGAGCCACAATTCTTAACCCAATAACAATACCCTCCAATACCCTTGAAGAATTCCTTTATTTGCAATTTCTTTTTTTTTTTTTTTTTTTTTTTTGGTGATCCTAAGGCTTGAACTCAGTGCCTGGGCTCAAGGCTAATGTTATGCTATGCTACTTGACCCACAACTCTAATCCAGCTTTTTGGTAATTAATTGGAAATAAGAGAGTTTATGGACCTTTCTGTCCTGGCTGGTATCAAATCGTGATCCTCAGCTCTTAGCCTCCAGAGTAGCTAAGATTACAGGCATGAGTCACAGGCACCCCACACAGTGTTTAACAAACTTGTAAACCAAGACCCAGGAAGTTATGTCCCGTGACATGCATGCAATACAAAAAGGGTACAACTGGGCTAGAACCTAGATTTTTAGATTATCTGCCAAATGCTTTTGCAAATCCAGATGGATTTCCCCATTTGAAGATGGAGTGATAGGTACTGCTTATGTTTTGCTGTAATATGGAATGTCATGGCATAGATAAAAAAGCAGCATAAAACACACAAATTTCCTCTATTTAAAGGAACTACAGCCTGAACTGCCAATGGACTCTTTCCCACTTACTAACTATATTGTCTGCAAAGCTTGCTTACTAAATAACAGAAAACTTTTCTTCCAAGTACGAGAGAAGGCAGATAGTCTTCAAGACTCAGTAGAACTTACCTCCAGTCTTTCTCCAGAGCCTTGAATGCTGTCCTTTGAATGCTTTCTATTTTTTAACCCATAGGTTTAATCATGACTGTAAGTAAGCCCTGTTATTTTGGAAACCTACTCCTGGGAATTGTAGGTGTGGATGTGAATCTGGCTTACATTCTTGAAGACGTGACATATTAC
The DNA here is from genome assembly GCF_031878675.1 of Megascapheus bottae. Lineage (NCBI taxonomy): Eukaryota > Metazoa > Chordata > Mammalia > Rodentia > Geomyidae > Megascapheus > Megascapheus bottae. Next base: position 41,308,696 of record NC_143514.1, on the reverse strand, counting down.
CAAGATTCTCTGGCTTCCTATACTTTTCTCATCGATGATAAAGGTAATTTGCTTAAAGTTCATCATAGTAAAGTATTTACTTTTTTCCCTTTTAATCATTCAGAAGAAAGTAATTATGTTTCATCAATGAGGTGGGGTAAAAAAGCATTTAAACAAAAGCAGTATGACTTAGGGCTTCTCATTGGTAGGGGAATAAATATAGACTGCAGAGCAAATCTAGAAATTATGCACTGCCTGCCTCTGTTGAGCTGATAATAGGTTATCATTGTATTAGGAAGAAAGACTTCAAATTGAGTAGCACATACAAAGTGATTCTTTAAGTCATTTTTTAAAATAGTATTATCTTTAGATTTACTCACATTAAGGTTTGTGTGGTAGAACATTTAATAACATTAAAAGCTAAATAACCAATACCACTACAGTAACCTTCATTATACCCATATTTAATCATTTAAGACCTCTTTCTACACTTCATTGGTTTTCTGCTAGTACACATAAAACAGGCTTAGCTTTTATGTGACTAGTGCAGTACAAAATGAGAAAATGAATACAGGGCAGTCATCCCAGACAATCCCACATTTCAAACCAGTGGTGGGCATTTTGGTAAGCACCAGGATTTCCTGCAACTCGTTTCTTACAGCACTCACTTTTATTTTGATTTTCTGATTTCAGGGTATACACTTATGCATCCATCCCTTACCAGACCATACTTACTGTCAGAACCTCCACTCCATACTGACATCATACATTATGAAAATATCCCCAAGTTTGAATTGGTTCGGCAAAATATCCTAAGGTAAGGACAACATGAGGGACATAGTGGGGGTTTTTTATTTCTCCTGAGAATAGGACTTATCAAAGCTAAGTTTTGCTACAGAGCATAAGACATCCAATAAATTATATTTATTGCTATCAACCGTGTCCTGAAGCATGTACCAGCAGTTCACTCCTGTAATCCTAGTATTTGTGAGGCTGAAATCTGAGGATTGTGGTTCAAAACCAGCCTGAACAGGAAAGTCTGTGAAACTCTAACCTTAAATTAACTACCAAAACGCCAAAAGTGGATCTATGCCTCAAATGGCAGAGCTCCAACCTTAAGCAAAAAATTAAGGAATAGCACCTAGACCCTGAGCTTAAATCCCACTACTGGAACAACAACAAAAATTCTGAATAGTTTTTCTATAAGGATCTTGTTAACTTTATAAAACAGGTAAGGTCTCAGAATTAAGATGTGGAATTACTGTTTTGTAAACCAAATTCTATGTTCACATTAACTTTAATTATAAAATAACATATATGATAGTTCAAGTGCTCTGATTTTACCAAACTGGAAAAATATCAGCAAACTAAAAGGTTAAGTTGAGGACTGGTTCTATTTCATTTGCCAAAAAAATAGCTTGATAATGTGGTGTCCGTTCCAAATTGACAGCAGAGTCTTATACAACATTTTCTCTTAAAAGCAGATTAGATATTTTCCAACTGTGATACATTATTTTGGCAGATGGTAACCTATGGAGAAATGGGTCTCTGTGCTCATTGGTTGAAAATTAATGACCGGGTGGTTTGAGACAAGTTCGTCTCTGGAAAGAATTAGGATTGGGGGAGGCAGGGAGAGAGTAAGGAATGTTCTTAATGCCGAGCTGACATAATACTTGCACAAAATTGAAAATTTCACATGATGTCTCTCAAAAGTGATGAGCTTCATTGCTGTTCAGAAATCAGGAGGTGGTCAACGATTCACAGCTTCGTCCTTGCCTTTAATTACGTGCATAATTTTGTCTTTTGCCTACAATATTTAATTCTGTTTGCCCACACAGCCTCCCTCTGGGCAGCCAGATTATCGCAGTCCCTGTGAACTCCTCCCTGTCTTGGCATATCAACAAGCTGAGGGAGACTGGAAAGGAAGCCTACAATGTCAGCTATGCCTGGAAGATGGTACGTGGGAGGAAGTCACTTTGGTGTGGTGACAGATGGGGTGCTGTTTTTCTTATAGGACCTCTGGGGGGACCCGGGTCATATACTTTGATCTGTTTTTAAAGTGATTGGGAAAATTAGGATTCCATACATGTCTCATAACGTTTTTTCCCTTTAGGTATTTAAAAGTCTAGTCATTGTTCATAACAGATATACCAAGCCATGTAAAAGAATATAAATGGGGGATGAGAAGGGGGAGGCCATTTGTTTCTTTCTTCCCTTGACCTCAGATTTTCTGTAAGTGGTAACTGATCCATTTCCAGAACAATCTTTATGCATATACAGTCATAAATAGGTAGGTCGGTAGGTAGGTAGGTAGGTGGGTAGGTAGATGGGTAGATGGTGAGTGGATAGATAAGTAAATGGTTCATACATGTACATGCTACTTTAATAGCTATATGGCATTGCATCATATAGGTAGACCAAATTTCACTGAAGAGTTTGCTTTATATTATCCAGTTTGGGTTGTTTTGGACTTGATTTTGTTGTTTTAACATTTTAACTGAGATTATAGAAGTTAGATGTTTAAAAAGAAGTTGGAAGACATGAAGATGGACTCACACCTGTAATCCTAGCTACTCAGGAAGCTGAGATCTGAAGATCACAGTTTGAAGCCTGCCTGAGCAGGCTTGTTTTTTGTTTTGCCAGTCCTGTGGCTTGACCTCAGGGCCTGAGCACCGTTCTTGGGTTTTCCCAAGGCTAGAGCTCTACCACTTGAGCCACAGCACCATTTCTGGTGCTTTTTCTATGTATGTAGTATTAAGGAATTGAACCTGGATCTTCGTGCATGCTAGGCAAGCACTCTACTACTAGGATCAACTCCCAGCCTCATGAGATTCTTTATCTCTGATTAACTGCCAGAAGACTAGAAGTGGTGCTATGGCCCTGAGTTCAAGCCCCATAACTGACCAAAAACAATAATACTCATCTTGTTCTAAGGAGCAGAATGGATTCTTCTAATATAATCCAAATGTAGTTATGTTACTCTGAGAGTAATTAACTGTAAGGCAGTCAAAGATGTAGCATATACTGATAGATTATTTCACTGAATTAATTTAAATATAATGAGATTACATTAGCAATCTTCTGAGATCGTTCTCTCATTGAGCAAGCCAAGTCCATTTTTGAGTGTTGGAATAGCTTGTTTGTGGTGAGAGAGGGAAATTCTGATTAGTTGTAGTAGATGACAGAATGTTTGCCTGTTATCCCAGCAAGCTTCAGCTCAAACCATGGATTCCATGTGCAATCACTGAGCCCATCTACTTGCACTCATGAATGTCCCTCCGAAAGCATCATAGCTCCTTTCAATACAGAAGCAACTTCTTCAGCTAAGAATATGTTGGTAAAACACCTAAAATGCCTTACAGGGCTACTAGACCCAGTTATAAAATCCCATGATTCCTGTAGCCAAAGAAAACACCTGAATGACTGATGAGAAGAGAGGACACAATAAACATCATCTCAGAACACCCTGTCACATTCTCATTCAGGGAATCAAGGAAAGGGATTAAATTTGCTAATCTAATTGAATATCTTCACCAGCAGGACTTAAAAGCTATTCCAGAAAGATTTAAATTGCTTCTGTGTTTAAAGCTTCTGCAGCCATTCTCACAAGCCCTAACATGTAACGCTAACCTGACTCATTACAAATTTCTCCTCATCACTAAGCAATCATTTGGGATGTTTTATAAGGCACTTGACCATTAGTTTTGACTTAGCTTGTCCTCACCCTCTTTATTTACAATAAATCTTTTACATGTGTCTTTCCTAATATAATCGATATCCTGTTTAACGACAGACACAATCTGAGAAAACCAGGCTGTTTCATTGTTATGTTTGCTTCATCTTTGATTCTTTAGTAAACACAGCCTGGGCCAGAATGCCAGTAGCATTCATGCTTCTCATGAGTTTTTGTAATGATTTGATCAGCTCTGACCAAGAAAGTAGATGGTTTTCATTGGAACAGGATGAATAAAGTGGACTCTGCATTGACTGAACTAATCTCTCTTAAAGTGAAGATTCACAAGTGCCTTGAAAAATACTCTCAGAACACTTACTGTAAACCAACTGTACCTTTTGTCGTTGATGTTGTTGTTCTGGTTCTGGGACTTGGACTTGAATTCAGGGCCTGGGAGCTGTCCATTCACTTTTTTGTTTGGCTGGCACTCTACCACTGGAGCCACAGCTCCACTTCCAGCTTTTTAAAAGTTCTGTTTATTTATTTTTTGGTGGTGGTGGTTAATTGGAAGTAAGAGTCTCACAGACATTTCTGCCCGGGCTGGCTTCAAAACGTGATCCTCAGATCTCTGCCTCCTGAGTAGTTAGCATTGCTGGCAAAAGTACCAGTGCTTGTCAATTATGCATCTAATTACAATTAAAACCCAAATAGAAATAAGTGGGGGTTTTTTGCCAATCCTGGGGCTTGAACTCTGTGCCTAGGCACTTTTCTTGAGCTTTCCCAAAGCTAGCACTCTACCACTTGAGCCACAGCACTATTTCCAGCTTTTTCTGTGTATATGGTACCGAGGAATCAAACCCAGGGCTTCATGCATGCTAGGTAAGCACTCTACCATTAGGCCACACTCCAGCCCCTAAGTGTTACGTTATTATGCTCTTTAGCTTATATTCAAGAACTCAGACATGCAGAAAGGCCTAAGCTCCCATTTTTCAAAATATTCCTATCTTATCGTTTCATTTATCCCATAGTTTACTGTTATACAGAGGAAAGTCCCTCAACAAGAAAAGAAGCAGATGACACCTTGTATCCCTTGTCTTGATAGCTTTCATTCATTTATCAGATATATAATTAGCACCTTTCAGGTGAAGCTTGAAGGCACAGAAACAGCAGAAAATCACCTATATTATAACGGCCCTGTCTCTGTGGAACCTTCGTTTTCTATGTCAGTTCTTTACTGATTCTTTTTTCTCCCAGGTACAAGACACTTCCTTTATACTGTGTATTGTAGTAATACAACCCGAAATACCTGTCAAGCAGCTGAAGAACCTCAACACTGTGCCCAGCAGCAAGTTGCTGTACCACCGTCTGGATCTCCTTGGCCAGCCCAGTGCCTGCCTGCACTTCAAGCAACTGGCAACCCTAGGTAAAGTCATGCTCATGCCTTCTGCGTTTGAATCATGTCTCCTCTACTTACCACCTCCTGATGCCTACAGCAGCAGGTGGAGTGGATGTGTGAAGGGGTTGTTTGAGCTCTCAGAGTAAACCCATGTGGACAGATAGGGGGGGAAGGCAAGCTTTGATTTCAGGTGACATTCAAGCTACTGTTCCTCCAGGGGCTCTGAGTGCCACCACAGCAGAGTCTGTGTGGACACCCGGAACAGACTGTCTGTTTCTTGTGTCTCCGTCAGTCTCAGCTTTTGACAAATGCTGAGGAGCAAGGAAGCCCAAAACAGTTCGGAGATGAAGTCAGAAGTCGGACCTAGTGTTGTTCAAGCCTGCTATTCTGGGTAGTCAGGAGGTAGAGATAAGGAGATCACAGTTTGAGGCCAACCCTGGCAAAACAAAACAAATCTTCTCCAGACCCCGTCTCAACAAATGCCTGGCTGTGTTTGGTTTCCTCCTTTAAATTCTATTCTAGAAAATGCTTCCTCATTATAAAAGCAGAAGATCAAACCAGACTAAGTGACCTGTTCCATGACACATTACAGAATATCAACCATTTATAAACAGTCTAAAATATTACCTTAAAAAAAAGATTAAATGTTTTCCTTTGTTTTGACTAGGGATTGGGAGTTAGTAGTTGTTTGCTTTTATGCAAAAGAGAACATAATTTATCATATTCATAAAAAATTCTTTACTGTTAAACTAATGTGTTCATGACTTATTTAAGTTCTCTGACAGTCAGCTAAATAATACTGCTGGAGAAAATGAGATAGCTTCCTTAAAATTTAGGTACAAGTTTGATGCAAGTTTTCTTTATGAGAAAGAAGCTCAAGACTTAGATTTTTTTTTTCAATTTCCTTTAGATAATCTCTTATAGCTATTCTAACCAGTATATTAGTCCCTGGCTGAGCTTAGCATAGAGCACTTGAAATGGTTCAAGTCAATTAAGATGTGAGTTTGCCATTGCAAATAGTGCTTTTTTTGTTTTGGTTTTACTTCACTGGTGGTGTGGATTTTGAGGCAACATATTTAGTCTTTGTCAGCTCTTTGAGAAGGGTGCTAACTCAGTGGTAGAGCCTTGCCTAACCTGAATAAGACCTGGGTTCAATCCCAATCCCTCCCTGGAGGAGGAAGAAAAAGAATACCATCACAGAATAACATACTCTTTCTTGGTACAACAAAAGGAAAAAGAAATGGCATTTTTTAAGAGTGCATCATCTGAGGTTCTTTAATATGCATGTGTATACATAAGCGTGTATGTGTATAACTTCATATGTCTACCTCCTAGCCACAAAGCTTTGGATCCTGCATCTCAATTCTTTCTCTCCAATATGCTCTATCCATCTTACTGCACCAGCCTTTCCTGAAGTGCCAGTCTCTATCAGTAAAATGAATTACAAAATTCTACTTCCCAAGGCATTGCCACTTCCCTTCACTCTGGTCCTTCTGCAACCCACACGAGTGCACCGGGTGTATACCTTCTGATATTGCCATGTAATTATTAACATTTGTCTTTATTTTCCTCATTCCTAGGCTCTCTGACTGAATCCAAAACTGTTTGACTTTTTGATACATGCTTGCATGAAAGGACACATGAGTACATATGCATGTGAATCAACAGCATGCAGCAAGGCATCCTGGCCTCTGCTTTTCTTCTCTTGAGTTGTTATGATTAACAGAAGGATAATCTCCAAGATACCCTATGGAGATATAATGAAAATCAAATAAGAAATATCCGTTTGGGAAGCATCATTTTCTGAACATGGCAGACTAGATAATTCAGACCCATTCTGCTGAGAACCAGGAAATATCTCAGATAGGACCTAGTCTTAGAAAGCATTATCATAGCCATGAGGCATGAGTTGGCTGAAATCTAATAGAATTTAAAACACAGACAAGAGAGTCCTCACTGACCGCTATTTATACAGTGCACATATTGACTACTCTAAAAGGAACAGCTGAGAAATGGAACTATATTGTAGAGAACCTCTTAGCGCCCAGAAGAGGGGTAGAAATCAAAGCCAGTGTCCCAGAAGGTAGAGTCTATTATAATGGAGAAAAACACCTGTGGCCCCCAAGTCCCACATGTGTGCCCCCTTCAGAGTCCTAGAATGACAGATCAGACATTATCACTGAGAGGGAGAGGAAACGTCAAGCATTCGGTTTTGAAGTGGGGGAAATCATAGACTAGTCGAATTACACAGTGGCAATGTTGTGCTTGCACAGCATCCTGGCTCCTTATTGGAAATTGTTTCCCCCACCACTTCTGTTTCACCTTGCATAGTAGCTCATGACAGGATCAACAGCAATGCTCTGGAGGAGGAGCCCCCCCAACACTGTGGCCCTCGGGCTATTTCTGCAAATTATTTTGATTTTTTTGTTTGTTTGTCTTCCCATCGCTTGGTTGGAACCCAGGGCATGGAACATACTAGGCCAGTGCTTTACTACTGAGCTATATCCATTAACCATAACAAATTTGTTTTTAAATATAATGGCAAATCATTTTGTGGTGGTTCATGCCTATAATCCTAGATACTCAAGAGACTGAGATCTGAAGATCTTGGTTTGAATCCAACCACTACAGGAAAGTTCATGAGACTCTTATCTCCAACTAACTACCAACAAACTGCAAGTAGAGCTGCAGCTCCAGTGGTAGAGTGTTAGCCGTGATCAGCAAGCTGAGGCATTGCACCCAGGTCCTGAATCAAAACCCCAGGAATGCCCCCCCACCCCGCTCAAAAAAGCAACCATCAAGAGGAATTGTACTTGGAGGCCAGACAGTGCAAAAGTTTGTATGACTCATATCTCAATTAACTAGTAACGATGCTACACATGTATAATCCTAGCTATGTGGAAGGCATAAGGAGGAGGTTCATGGCATGAGATAAACCACTAGCACAAATATGAGCTCCTGTCTGGAAAATAACAAAGCGCATAGGTTTGGGGGTTTGGCCAAAGTGGTAGAGCTACCTATCTAGCAAGTTCAAAGCCCCAGTTTAAGTCCTTGTCCTGCATGTGCAGGTACACATGCTAACGTGTGCGCACGCGCACACACACACACCACACACACACACACACACACACACACACACACACACACACACACACACACACCAGGCTACAAGGAAATAAGCATGATATGCAAGAACAAACATTATATTCTAATTTATTACAAGAATTTTGGTGTCGAACTTTGTTACCTGGTATATTGTATATATGTTTATTTGAAATAGGAAAGGAAAGGAGGGAAAATAAGATGATTAGGGGGGAGGGAAATGGGGATAAGTACCTGAGAAGGGGTATCAATGTGTGAGAAGTAATCCACCTACTCCCTGGTGAATGTAACTGTAGCCCTTCTATACATTACCCCGACAATAAAAAAAATTAAATTTAAAAATTAAAAAAAGAATTTTGGCATCAAATATGCAGCTATGATATTCCTGTTAGGGGCAATAATTAAGTTGTACATCTACTGACTCTATTTCTTCAAGCTTTTTTTATGTCAAGTTAGGCTGCCACCATCTGTGAGAACACGTTTTTTAAATGAATTTCGCCTTGGCTTCAGCATTCCATCTTTCCTTCTTCTTAAGTAGGGGTTGATGAATGGTTGTAACTGTTGCTCACTGATAAGTACTTGTGTGTGTGTGTGTGTGTGTGTGTGTGTGTGTGTGTAGCACTATTTTTCTAAGTGATTCACATTCATGGACTCATCTTCTCTGCAGCTATTAATTCATTTCATTCTCCACATAACTCTAGCTTCTTTGCTATTACTTTCTCACTTGGCAGATGAGAAAAAAATGTGTGTGTTACAGTTTATCCATTCTCCCATAGCTGGGAAATGATGCAGCCTAGCTTCTCAATCCTTATAAATAAACATGGCTCTAAGATACTTCTAAATTTCCATATCCAGCCCCTGTACCTATTGGGGCAGATACCTGTGTGGCTTCACTCCTAGGACCATAAGCTCCCTGAAGGGAGTATATGTGGCCTTTTTTCCCTTTCTTCTGCTCCCAGTGTCAAGCTCTTTTGTTCCTTCTGTAAGCCACCGTGGCAAACAGATTGGCAGAGCCTGAGGGATGCTTTTGTTTGGCCTGAGAGGAAGAAGGCTCTGTGTTCACAGGCCTGCTTTGTTTGCTTCTCTTTCAGAAAATCCAACCGTCATGCTGTCTGCTGGCAGCTTTTCCTCCCCGTATGAGCACCTCAGCCAGCCAGAGACAAAGCGCATGGTAGAGCATTACACCGCCTATCTCAGTGACAACACCCGCCTCATTGCTAACCCAGGGCTCAAAGTGAGTACTGGCATGAAGCCCATCTCTCGTATCCCTCTCCACAAGCCCAAGAGGGAAAGTAGCCCTGAATCTTTGAGTTGCCAAGTCTAGCTCTGCATCTGGGGTCTCAGCTGGAGAGCAAGCGTGACAGGTAGTCAGGATGGGCTCCAGAGTGATTAAGAAGGCCGAAGGATTCACATATACTGAGCCTGTCCAAGGTGGAGTTAGGGGGTCAGGGGTGGAGGGGGTGGGAATAGTAAAAATTTCCCAGTCCAGTTCTTTTCCCAAGGGAAGTGAGAGTGCTCACTGCTGTCTGTTGAGATAGATATGACATTCAAGGAGCCTAGATGGGAGGGAAGGGACCTGTGTGCAGGTCTTTCAGGTGTGTCATTACTGGATTTTTTTCTTCCTCAACTCAGAAAGCCTGGCTAGGGTAAACAAAGTCGTATATGTACTGAGTATACTTCTGTAAGGTTTTGCATTCATCTACATCAGTTCTATCTATCTGCTATGCAAAGGTTTTTGGTTTTTGTTTTTTTAAGAAGTAATGGGGTTTGGCTTCTCTGTGTGGAGCTGGGGGAAGCCCTGCCAACAGCCCACACTCTTTTCATGTGAGTTTTAAAGGCACCCTGCTATGTCTTCCTTTGTTTCCCAGTTCTCGGTCAGAAATGAAGTAATGGCTACCAGCCACGTCACAGATGAATGGATGACCCAAATGGAAATGAGTAGCCTGAACACTTACATTGTCCGCCGTTACATAGCAACACCCAATGGTGTCCTCAGAATTTATCCTGGCTCCCTCATGGACAAAACGTTTGATCCCACTAGGAGACAGTGGTGAGTTGATGGGGGCCGGGGTGGAGGGGAGCCCCTCCATGATCAAAGGTCCTCTGCCCCACCAGTCCTGGAGTGGTATGATGACTCTAGACAATAATCAGGTCATCACTTGCATATGGGAGTGAAATTGATTTTGAATCATTTTCTTAAGGTAACATTGTTGAGAGCTCTGTGGAGTTTCTCTGCTATGGTGTTTCTGTCTCTTCACTGAAACATCTAGACTGAAATGCTTTACAATTGGTTCAGTTCCTAGTACCAGTTTGGTTCCTCCCTGATGTAGACAGACGTTGGTGTAGGTGGCTGGCTACTTTTTTTATACAACCATGATAATGACATGGAATTCCTGTAGCTCATGAATAACCTGTGGAAAACAAGTTTATGCAAATTCAGGAACATTCTTTTGTCCTGAGATCTATTTGTACTCAAGTTTTCAAAGCCAGTAGTAGCCAGGTAACGCAACAAGCCGGTAAATGACATTGGCATATGAACCAAATTTCTCATCCTGCACTGCATAACAACTGGTTCACTTTTGAGTTAGCCCTTCGTACTCATTCTCTCCTACCTTGAATAACCCTGGATGTGTTTTCATGTGCATTTCTTTCTATTTCATTCATCAATCCCTTTTTTATTAGCTGCTAGACTAAAACACTTCTATGACAGATCTTAGAGAAAAGTCCAAATGTGATCAAGAAACACAGGACACATAAATGACCATCTTAAATGGTCACAGAAATGGTAACCTCCTTACACAATGGCTTGAAATTAAAGAAGAAAATGAAGAAAAAAGTCAGCCAGGTTCTGGTGGCTCATGCCTATAATCCTAGCTACTCAGGAGGCTGAGATCTGAGGGCTGTGGTTCAAAGCCAGTCAGGACAGAAAAGTACTCATAAGACTTCTATCTCCAACTAGCCACCAGAAGTGGAGCTATGGCTCATACCTTGAGCTAAAACAGCTCAGGGATAGCACCCCGGCCCTCAGTTCACGCCCCCATTACTAACCAAAAAAAAAAAGAAGAAATAAGAAAAAGAAAAAACTCAGATAAAAGCTGAACATGGTTTTCATGCCTGTAATGCCAGTACTTAGGAGGATGAGGCAGGAAGATCTCAAGTTTGAGGCCAGTTTGGACTATGTAATGACACTTCATATTTAAAAAACAAGGAAAAAGAAAAACATTCAAAGGCTCAGATTAATACTGACCTCGTTTCTGTTTTAAGAAAGAGAATTTCAGAGTCTTTTAGCCTTTGTATTAATACATACATAAACTTCACAAATAAACTTTAAGAACCCCTACTGTGTACCAATTCAAGCCTATAATCCTAGCTACTCAGGGAGCTAACATCTAAGGATCAAGATTCGAAGTCAGCCAGCGTAAGAAAGTCTGTGGGACTCCTTATCTCCAAGTAACCACTAAAAAGCCGCATGGTTCAGGTGGCACACTGTTAGCCTTGAGTACAGAAACTCAGGAACAGTACCCAGGCTGCCCTCAGAACTGGCACAAAAACAACAACAAAAATCACTAAGATCCTTATGAACTTCCATGTTAATCCAAGCATGTGACATTTTTAGAGTTACAACTTCACTCTTCTTTGACATTGGCATGATAGTTGTTTGGACCTAAGATAACCTGTCTTTCTTTGGTGTCCATTAGGTATCTTCACGCAGTAGCTAACCCAGGCTTGATTTCTTTGACTGGTCCTTACCTAGATGTTGGAGGTGCTGGCTACGTTGTGACCATCAGTCATACAATTCATTCATCCAGGTAACATTTCAATTAGATTTCAGTTAATTTTTTTAGTATCATCAATGCTATTTTAGAGACCAAGTAAAATAGGAGACACCAAAAACTCATGGCATGAGCATGACCTTAGAAATGAGACAAGCTAGGATTTGAAGTCTTCACCACTGTGTTGCTTTGGTGACCTGAGCATTCCCCTGACACCTAGAAAATGAAGAGAATTCCTACTTCACAAGGTTATATGAGCTGAGTGAGTGAAAGTCTTGAGGCCCTGCTCTAGGCAGCAAGGGAGAAAAGGAAAGATGGTGGAGTCACTGGAGCAGTTTGTATAAGTTCCAGTTTTCAAATGATGAGACAAATATCAACAAAAAAGCTTTCATTACCAGAATTGTTTCAATGCAAAGGAGCATAATTAATAAGGAAAGAAATACCAAAAGATCATATCTATTACCACTTGTATTTGCATTTAACTCTTTAGAATTATATGAGTTTGGGGGTTAACTCTTTAGAATTATGAGTTTGGGGTTTTTTCATACATTCCGCTTTGGTGCCCTTGAAATTGTCCCTCAAAAAATGTGAAGATGTGAAAGGGTATCAATGTATGTGAATTAATGCACTTTCTATCTGGCAAATATCATGTAACCCTTTTACTAATTACAATAAAAAAAATAAAGAAAAAAAATTTGAAGATGTTGGGCCGGGAATTTAGCCTCGTGGTAGACTGCTTGCCTAGCATGCACGAAGACCCGGTTCAATTCCTTGATACCACATACATAGAAAAAAGCTGGAAGTGATGTTGAGGCTCAAGAGGTAGAGCTCTAGCCTTGAGAAAGAGCAAGGACAGTGCGCAGGCCCTGAGTTCAAGCCCAGACTGCCCCCCCCAAAAAAATGTGAAGATGCTTTTTGAAAATGAATTTTTCCAAAATGTTAAATGAGGTCAACATCACGATATATATAGCTTTGTATTTTCTGAAGCAATGTCAGGCTTCACTCATGAAGCTACACATGTTAGTGCAGGCATAGGTGGAAAGAAACGACACACACCTGTTTCATCCCACAAATCACTGTTTTTCCACTGCAACCAAGAAAGCTCATCTTTGACTGGTTCTGTGATGATGGCCTTGTAGAGGATAGATTTTCTTGCTTAGCTTGATGGCTTTTCATTTGTGCTCTTATGCCAAATGAGTGATAGTAGAATTTCTCTAACACAGGTCCATTGGGAAACAGTAGTGTAGAATTTTAATATGGTAGCCTGTGTTTCTATGGGACAGTGCCTGCCGCTTTGGCAGCCAGTCACATGTTCCTTCCCTTTGCAGGGCATATAGTATCTATCTCTTTCAGCTGCTCCCACAGTACAGCAGTTCACACACTAACAGGTAAACACTTATTTTAGAACAGATCTCTCAGTGCTTTCCATCTGTTGAGCATATATCTACAAGTACTGGGTGGTGAGACTTGTCACCCCTCCCCTAATCCTAACCAATGAAGGTACAGTAAATAAAGGCCTTGTCCTTGAGGATATCAATCTTCTTAAAATTCAGTATGTCCAAACTGAGCCCTAGCTATACCTGAAGCCTTCAGCTGTCCCACCCATCTCTCCCCCCCCAGCAGAAAGGTAAAAATAGAGGAAGATTATTATGCTTGTGCATATAGATATGCATGCTTTGATTGGGGTTTGAATGAATGGAAGAATTTTGATTTGTTTTATTTACAACTATTTACGTTGTCTTTCCAAATGAAGCCTGGAGGAAGTGGTATGAACTTTGAAGTTAGAAAATCCTGGGTTTGAATGGTCCTTTTGGTAATCTTTAGGTTGTATGTGACAGTGCAAATCCTAGACTCTGCCTACTAATTGACTCAGTGAATATGTATTCCACAAGATAAGCATATGCAATTTGCAGACTTCATCATTTGAATATTTTACTTTGGTTGGGCCGTGAATTTTTTACTTAACCTGCTGAGGTTACATTAACTGCTGTTCTGTTGCTCAGTGAGTGTCTGAGGCTGTGATGACTTAATGAGTTTTGTAAAGTTGTTTTTTTTTTTTTCAGGTGATTACACATGATCTTGGCCTCATATGTCAGTTTGAGAGCCCAACCCCCTTTCTAAGACGTGCATAGGGAAATATGCCATTTAGAGTTGTGTGACTATAAACAATCTTTTTGTCTTTGTTTCCACTCTTAAAGAGAATACTAGGGCATATTTTGAATGATTATTTTAAAAATTAAACTATGCCAGGTTCTAGTGGTTCAAACCTGTAATCCTGGCTACTTAGGAGGCTGAGATTTGAGGGCTGAGGTTAAAAGCCAGCCCAGGCAGAAAAGTCCATGAGATTCTTTTCTCCAATTAACATCCAAAAGTCTGGAAGTAAAGGTGTGGTTCAGGTGGTAGAGACCCAGCCTCAAATATAAAACCTAAGATAAAGGACAACTCATGTCCTGAGTTTAAGCCCCAGTACTGGGCACACACAAAGAATTAAGCCAAATTGTGAGGTTGAGGCGAGGGGAGGTGTTTATACACAGGAACACTCCCTGGTACATGGCAAGAGCCCAGAAATTGTTATGATTATTATTTTTCTGTTCCATGGCCTCTTTGAGCCTGAGTTGTAAAACAGAGATAGTGCCCATGTTGAACTGGAATGGTGAGAATTAGAGATAATTCATATAAAATGTGTGGCACTGCTATTGTTAAGACTCAAATAAATGGCAGCTGTTTTCACTCTAATACCATACATGGCACTTTAACAGATCAGAAGCAAGTGTGTAAGCTCTTCCTTGCACACGTCATGTAACATGTCGATTCACCCTTGGTTTTCAGGGCAAGAGTTTCCAAATGTAACATTCATTTGTCAGTGACTCTGAGTAGCTCAGCTGAAATTCTTCCATAAGCATTTTTAGTGGACTGAGAATCTTCTCATTCTTTGAGAATGGCAATGCTGCTTAAGGATGAAGTACAGGTGACCACATGTGCTTTGAACTGTGAGAATCTCAGAGAATCACTACAAACATCCTCATCTGTTGTGCTTAGAAATGTAGGTTTGCCTGGATTTTTCTATGAATCTTCTTATGAGTTGCTATGGTAACAGTATCTAAAATACAGATGAAATATAGATCTGGACCTCTGTGGTTAAGAGACATGCTGTCTCTTAAGCCGGTTGGTCATATGAAAGCAAATAGTAGTTTAAACAGGGAATATTTAGAAATAAAATCTTTGAAACTCTGAGGCAGCTATAGTATTTTGGAAAGAGACAATTGTGGGTACCTGTCTCTCTGCATTTGCCTCATGTAAACCTTGGAACCATTCTAAGCCTATTCATTCATGAAGTATGAGGTACAGCTCTTTCCTAGATTCTTCATAGGAAACCATGTAGTTTAAATTGGCTTAGAAACTCTTTGATTACCCTCAGATCTGCCCTACCTCTTAAGAGAATATTCTTTGTAATTGAATGTACTTGAATGTCCATGCCCGTATCCATTTGTTGCTCACTATGTAATGTTGACTAAATGCCTCATCTCTTAAGCATCAGTATTCTTAAATAGATAATGCCTCATAAGCTGATATGAAAAGGCTGAAAGTGTAGCTCAAATGGCATAACACATGTGTAGCAATCATGAAACCCTGAGTTCAAACCTCAATACTCCCCCCCCTCAAAAAGATACCATGAGAGATACTTTTTGTCATTTTCTTTAGGTATATTTTCTTTATAAAGAAAAAACAGTTGGGAGGGAGGGGGGAAGCAAATGGGGATAAAAACATAAGAAGGAGTATCAATGTCTAAGAAGTAATGCACCTACTATCTGGCGAATGTAACTGTAACCCCTCTATACATTACCTTGATAATAAAAAATAAAAAGAAAGAAAGAAAGAAAGGAAGAAAAGTCAGGGGGCTGGAATGTAGCCTAGTGGTAGAGTGCTCACCCAGCATGCACAAAGCCCTGGTTTCAATTCCTCAGTACCATATACTCAGAAAAAGCTGGAAGTAGTGCTGTGGCTTAAGTGGCAGAGAACTATCCTTGAGCAAAAAATATCTAAGGACAGTGCCCAGGTCCTGAGTTCAAGCCCCAGGACTGGGAAAAAAGAAAAATCAAGTAGGATGGGGATAAATGACAGTCTCTTAAAAGTTCCATGTTGAGCGAATCCTAAAAACCATCGGCCAAAAGAATACAGGAGCTTATAGTCCGGTAGTCCAGCCCATTCAGTAGTCACATGTATAACACGTTTTTAAAGTGTTCATTCTCAACCGAGGTATGAGAGCTTGATCTTAGTGTTTTGTTGTCTTCTTGGTAACGTCTCCTTATGAGGGATTTCTCTATATGTTAGGTGGCTTACTAATCACTGCAAACTCTATCTCATTTTATCTTCATAGCAGGTTTATAAAGTAGAAACTGTTATCTCCATTTTCCTATTAAATAACATCCACAAAGCTACATAAATAGGAGCCAGCAAGGCTATAATTTGATGAGATCTACTGAAATCTTAACAATTGTGATACCAGACATTCATTTTCATGAGTCCCTCCTCTAGAAGAGATAGCATTGCAAGATAGAGAGAACAATGTCTTGTGAGCCAGATAACACATTTTCTTGAATGCAAGCTATGCTTTGAGTAGAGACAACCTTAGTGCTATAGAAAGATTAGCCTGAACATTGTTCCTACTGAGTTTTGTGTGACCTAACACCAATAAGATGACCTTTGTGAGATCTCAGTCCTTATCTACAAATGAAGGAAATAATTAAGGGTTCCAATACTAAGGGTTTACTAGTGTAGCCATTGTATCCAGGCATTCAGCTTCCCACCCTCATACTCAAGTCTTTTTGCCAAAACTCCAGCTGCTCTCCAAACCTGTGTGGCATCAAGGGTGCTATTGCACTCCACAACTGTTCCTGTTCTAGACTGGTCTTTTGCAGCAAATTATACCTTAAAGCTTAATGTTTTCATTCATGAAATTTGCATAATACATGAAATGACATCTTTTTCAGACATAGGAAAGGGGCAGGGATAATGGGAACATATCTCTGAGACTATCCGATATCTCTGCTACTTGCTTTTATGTTAAATAAGCCATCTACTCCTTCCCATTGGTCTTTCCCACATACAGCACACAGCTGTCTTCCGGGCACACGGTGGCTGTGATGGGCATTGACTTCACACTTAGATACTTCTACAAGGTTCTCATGGACCTGTTACCAGTATGTAACCAAGACGGTGGCAACAAAATAAGGTAAGCTCTTTAGGGACACCATCTCCTGTGAACCACCGAAATCCAAAGTTGAGTGGCATTCATATAGTTATGGTCAGGAAGGAAAGCCTAGGGGTTCTCTTATAGAGGTTTTTGTTCTTTTTCTCATCTCTCCTTTTTCTGATGCATGCTGTTTATGATTTAGACAAATAGACGCAGCACATAACAAGAGGAATACATAATGCTCCAAAGCTCTTGTTTCCCTCAAAGTCAGTAATTAGAGGCTTCCCATATCTTTGGTACTAGAAAGACCAAAGGGTACTTTGGGGTAGTACTTTTGATGTTAACTTAGTCATTAAACCAGTCTTTGTGAAATTTTAGCTGCTTAGACTGCTCTTTTTTACATTTCCCCAGAAAGAGGCTCGTGGAACTAAAAGTCTTTGCCTTCTGAATTTCAAAAGAACATGTCTGATCAAAGCAAGGGCATTCCCTTGATTTAATGCAGGCTGCTTTAAAAAAAAAAAAAAGAGCTTTCCTAATTCAATCTCATGGTCCACGCTGCTGAATTTCCCATTGGTCTTTGATGAGGACATGCCAGATTGCTGGCTGAGATGACTAATGTACAGGAAAATAAAGCAGCAGATAGTCTTCATTAAAGCTGTTCTAGACTTACGCACTATTTCCATCAAGTATATGTTTCTATGTACCTCGAATATTCTATTTTGTGTATGTCTATCACAGAGAGAAGAAATTATATGGTTCCCTTAAGGTGGTCGCTATACAAATACTCAAGTCTGCTTCCTCCCAGAAATTAACACTCCATTTCTACATCTTTGCAAAAGATGTTTCAGGCCCTCATGCTTGAACTGAGTGGGTATATTCTGTCTGAACTATATCAGTGACCACATAGAAGTATGGCGATCTCTCCTTAACCTGCTTCCCACATAACTCATCACCTCAACAATAATGTCAGCCAGCCTTCCTTCATATGTTCTATGAGTATTTCTTACGAAGTTGAGATAAAGGCTATTTGTTTCAGCACTAGCTTGGTAAGTGCTCTTCTGAAAGGCCAGACGATCAGCTCAGGTGAATGAAGGTCATCACTTGTTTTGATATAGGTGCTTCATCATGGAGGACAGGGGTTACCTGGTGGCACACCCCACTCTCATTGACCCCAAAGGTCATGCACCGGTAGAACAGCAGCACATCACCCACAAGGTACTTGTTGCCAGACTCATGTACTTGGTCCCCATCTGCCTGAATGGCATTTCCTGACATGTGTCTTCTGTTCTCTTTGGCTATCTTAGGAGCCTCTGGTAGCAAATGATATCCTAAATCACCCCAACTTTGTGAAGAAGAACCTGTGCAATAGCTTCAGCGACCGGACAGTCCAGAGGTTTTATAAATTCAACACTAGCCTTGTGGTGAGTTATATTTTTCTTGCCATCAACAAATAGGACGTTTCCATTCCCATCGTGGACTCAGAAACAGAATAAAAAATGGTTACTGTCTTGAGTATTACTCTCCCAATATCCTTGCAGTATAATTGCAGAAGCATAGCAGCAACTGGATGCTAGTGTAGCTCCTAATTTGATGACGAGAGCATAGAAAAGGCCTGGAGTGGAGAAGGGATTGATTTTAAGTCTGGCAGTTGGTATTTTGTTTGGGGTTGGTATTTTGTTTGGGGTTTGTTTGTTTAAAGATTCTCCCAATCCATGCCTTTAAAATATCTGCTGAAGCCTATTCCCACACACTTGTACAAATATACCTGGTACCATGCACTTCTCTCTTCCTGTTGTCTTGAAATCACTCAACCTCCTTGAATTCCTCAGACCAATTTACATCATTCTAGTAAACGGGAGCTCTCTGGAAGTCATCTGAAAATAAGCTCTCTCTGTGACTTAGAAGACTGTATAATTTGAGGATTATTTGTAGGAAGTAAGTTTTAATTTAGATTAGGTGTTATGGAAATTATAACTGTATGACTGAAAATTAATTTTGCAAGTGTATGAGTTAAAATGAAAACCCTAAATTAAATTAGAAGTTGGTTGGAAGAACCAATTTTCCAGTACCAAAGAAGAGCTTAAAAATTGAATATAATAATAGCAGAGTGTAGTGGCTCGTGCCTATAATCCTTGCTATTTGAGGGGCAGAAATCGTGTTCCACTTCAAAGTTAGTCTAGGCAATAAAGTTCTTCAGATCACATCTCAACCAATAGAAAGCAGGATGCCATAGCACAACATGCCTGCAGCCCAGCTTTGTGGGAAGTCTAAAAGGTAAATCACAGTCCAGGCAAGCCCAGGTAAAACAGTAGATCCTATTCAAATAATAGGCAAAAGAGGCTGGTATAATGGCTCAAGTCAAGCAGCAAAGAGTACCTCCCTAGCAAGCTTCAGGCTCTTCGTTCAAATCCCAGTATCACCAAAAAGAAGACAAGTATGTAGTTATTGAATGATGTCTTCTAAGTAAGGGGTGTCATTACTATCCCCATTTAGACCTCAATTTAGAACAAACATGTTTTTTTACAAAGGCGATGTTTGAGAACCATTATAAGATCAGCTATAAGAATCTACATTTGTATAAGCATGAATAAAAGAGAATACATGTATGTACACAGCAGCTAAATGGGAATTATCTCCGATTGGTGGGATTATGAGTAATTCTTTCCCACATCTCTCTTTCAACGCTTATATTTAGTTTCTCTTGAGACCACATTTTGCCCACTTCTTTGACAATGACTATATACTACTTTTATAAGCAAAAAGAAAGTCTTATTTTATGGTATTTTCAGCAGATGGATGAGGGGACGTTTTCATCCAGGGAGGGCTGAGTTTGGCTCCTGACACCTTGGTTGTTCCGTAGGGGGATCTGACCAACCTCGTGCATGGCAGCCACTGTTCTAAATACAGACTGACGAGGATCCCGGGAACCAATGCCTTTGTTGGCATTGTCAATGAGACATGTGACTCCCTTGCCTTCTGCGCTTGTAGCATGGTGGACCGGCTCTGTCTCAACTGTCACCGGTAAACATGGGCTGGGTTATGCTCCAAGTTCACCATACTCTTTAATATTATAACTAATGCTGAGCATATTGAAGCTGTCCACAATGTGAGGAGGGGGGCAGGCAGTGTCCTGAGAAGAAGGGAAGTACAGGTTATAGAACCTCTCTGAGCTGAGTGCTTTGTATGTCTTTACCCACGGAGTAGTGGACTAAAGCCAGTTGTGTATTTAAATGTTTGGTGATAATGTCTGTTTTAACCATCATTTTGTAACTGCAAAGGATTTTAACTTCCCCAGTGTGTGTATCATATACTGTTGTTGGATTTAATGACTCTCTTTTTTGCTTTACAGAATGGAACAAAATGAGTGTGAATGTCCTTGTGAATGCCCCCTAGAGGTCAATGAATGCACTGGCAACCTCACCAATGCAGAAAACAGGTAAGTGTGTGTGTGTGTGTGTGTGTGTGTGTGTGTGTGTGCACGAGAAGATACATATGCATTTATGTATATTTGATCTCTATATACATAAATATATAGAAAGTACTATAAGGCTTCCTGTAAATTTATTTGGGGTTTATATTTGCAAAGATGATTCATTCTTTTTTTTTTTTTTTTTTTTTTTTGCTAGTCCTGGGCTTGAGCTCAGGGCCCAAGCACTGCACTTGGACTTTCTCAAGTCTAGAGCTCTAACACTTGAGCCTCAGTACCACTTCCAGCCTTTTTCTATGTATGTGGTACCGAGGAATTGAACCCGGGTCTTCGTGCATGCTAGGCAAGCACTCTGCCACTAGGCCAAACTCTCAGCCAAGATGATTCATTCTAATGATGAACCTAGTCAGTGAGGTAGATTTCAAATGATGCCTATTTTGCAGTTAAATTTAAATGCTTATAAAATGTCAAGAATGTAGATGCTATGTAAAAAATTAAAATTATAGCACTTACTAAATACCTATTATGTGTCAGGTGCTTTATGCATACTGAATCACTTAGCTTTTAATTAACCTTAGATAGATAGATAGATAGATAGATAGATGA
Organism: Megascapheus bottae; assembly: GCF_031878675.1. NCBI lineage: Eukaryota > Metazoa > Chordata > Mammalia > Rodentia > Geomyidae > Megascapheus > Megascapheus bottae. The sequence continues at coordinate 41,287,546 of NC_143514.1, read as the reverse complement.
TAATTGTTACACATGTACTCATAGATGATATAGTGTTCTCTTTCTCTCCCCTCTCTCTCTCTTTCTCTCTCTCTCTCCATTTACCAGTCTTGGACCTTGAACTCAGGGCCTGAGTACTGTCCTTGAGCTTTCCTCAAGGCTAGCACTCTACCACTTGAGCCACAACACCACTTCTAGCTTTTTCTACTTATGTGGTACCTAGGAATCAAACCAAGGGCTTCACGCATGCATTCTACCACTAGGCCATGCTCCCAGCCCTATAGTGTCATTTATTTATATTACTTACCAGCAAACTCTAAGACCAGTTATTGGCTAATCCCTCCCCTAGAGCTCCAAACCGTGTTTTATAAGTATGCATACCAATGCAGTATATGATTGTTTAGACAGGGAAAAATATCTCAACAAGTTCTCATTAATCAGCTAACACTGGTTACCTTGGAAAAGCAGGATAGAGACTCTGAGCAAGGGCGGCCACACTCGGTCCTGATTTTATGCAATCCTGCTGTGTTGAATATTAATGATTTCATACATATATGTATGTCACAGATATATGTACATATATTATTTCTGGTGTACATATATATAAACAAATTGGAGCTCAGAATAATAAGGTAATTGATCCAAGGTTTTCACGAATGCCAAAGCCAGGACTACAACTCAGATGTGTCTGACCCTATCAATGATCAGGGGCAAAATGAGCTCAAAAAGTAGAGCGTGTGGATCCTGACCTTAAAACTTATTTCCTGCACAGAAACCCAAGCTGCGAGGTACACCAAGAGCCCGTAACATACACAGCCATTGACCCCGGCCTGCAGGGTACTCTGCACCAGTGCGTCAACAGCAGGTGCAGCCAGAGGATCGAGAGTGGGTAAGCATACATGGCTGGCAGCATCGTCCAGCCTTTCCCTGCCGTATTTATACTCCGATTACAGGGGCTGTAAAAAGAGCTCTGACACAAATTTCCATAAGCTTTTTATCCACCAAATTAGATGTTCAGTTCCCACTTTTACACTTACTTGGCATTTGTACAATAGGCTAAAGGCCTCATCTGTGGTGGGAAAGTGTTTCTTGAAATAAATGAGGGGAGACAGGGGATAAAGAAGCAAGCCAAAGGAACAGGATCACCTGGGCCCAGAAAGAGAAGCCAGCTGTCAAGGCCCCTGTGAGACTTTGAAACTTATTCATTTTCCTCTCTTAGAAAGTATATTACTTTTGGGGAGATTTTTTTAAATTTATTCATTCATGTATTATTTTTCTCAGCATTACTTGTTCATACTTCCTGGGGTCAACAGCTGAGCCACTGTAACGGCACTTTTTGAATTGATTATTTTAGAGATAGGGTCTTACTTTTTGCCCAGGCTGGTTTGGATCAAAGCATTCCTATTTACACTTCCTGTGTAATTAGCAGGTAGAGACAGGGTATCACAAACTTTTTGACAAGGCAGATCTCCTACCACAATCCTCCTAATCTCAGCCTCCCAAATTGCCTGGACATAGGTATGTTCCATCATACCTGTCTAAATGTCTCTTTTGAAAACAAAAATCTGCATGTCTTCTAACGTCTCCATTTTTTTTGCAAGGATGCTTTATAGACTGGACATCATGGAGCAGTGGCTATGGTAGACCAAACAGGATAGGAAGAACAAGTAGTTCATGGCTGGTGGTTCCAATTTGATAAAGCAGAACAAGGACCTAGAAAGAACAACTAGCTATCCTTTTGTTGTTTCCTTCAGCAGAGGAAGTGTCTACCACTGCATTGATTAATTTGGAATGTTATATGGCAATCTACACCAATTAAGTTTGAGAAACACTCACAGTGATGTATTCTCTTACGAGTCATTATGCACCAAATATATTAAAGGCTGGAAGAAATTGCCTGTTAGGAAATCTATTTTAAGTGGCCTAGTAATTCCTAAATGTGTTTGACTCTTTGCTTTTCATTTAAATGATGACCACATGTGGGAGATGTGGGACTAAAAGAATCTTAAGAAACATGGGGGGCCATTTCCATTTTCTTTTACTTGTAGGATGATTTTGAATAATCCTGTAGTAATCCATGATGTGTGGGTGTCCTGATTTTAATTCACAGAGCAGTGGTATGTAGTTTGCATGTGGTTGAAAGGCATAAACCAGCTCTCCCTGGGCAGATTATTGCTAGTATTGTTTTGTAAGGAAAGACAATGGCAAGGTAATATTCACAGTACTAGTAAGTCATGGAGCCCAGAGCACTGTGTGTGGCTCTGGCTGTATGCTCCCCGCCCCACTCTTGTGCTTTCTGTAGCACAGAGCCTTGTCTCTGGCAGGGACTGCTTCGGTGTGCTAGACTGTGAGTGGTGTATGGTGGACAGCGATGGAAAGACTCACTTGGACAAATCTTACTGTGCACCCCAGAAGGAATGCTTCGGGGGGATTGTGGGAGCCAAAAGTCCCTACGTTGATGACATGGGAGCCATAGGTATGTATATTGGGAACCTCAAGCCATTAGATTTTTAGATTCCATTTTCCTGCCTATGTCCTGAAACGAAGTGCTTTAAATAGGAATCCTTGGCCCAACTTTTCCTGATTCCTCTGACAGTAGTCTTTAGTTACAAAACCAAGGCAGATAATTACCTTCAGAGTTGGCTCGATATTCTGTGCAGAGACAGCGAAGCAGCCAGCTCGCCCTGCCAAATTTTGCAAGCCTGGAATTCATTCCCATAAAGCTTGCTCTGAGAAACACAGGCCTGATTTCTGCGTGGCTGAACTCGGGCGTGTGTTTGAATGCACATCGCAGCTGTCAGAAACTCACAGCCAGTAGTGTGCATAGCCCTCACAGCTTGTCTCTTCCCAGCCTTCCTTCTTTTCTCACTCCTTGTAATCTTCACAGGGCAGGAGTCTTACAGCTCCAGGTCAGGATTTAGGGGCTCAAGGTCAGAAGACACCAGAACAATCCAGTGGTACCCCATAGTGGGGGGAGGGGCGGGAACACCAAATGGAGCACAATCCCTGGGATCCAGCCCCAGAGCTGCAGAATACTGCCAAGGAGACTGCTTTTATAGAATTAACCCCAAATTCTCATTCTTAGCTGTCAGGTGAACCAAATATTTGAAGCTTTAGTTACTACAGAGGCCTTTTAGTTTAGGATTGGGGTTAAATCCACACCAAGTCATCCTGAGTTAAAAATAATAATAATGAGTGGCAGTGCATTTGCTATACCTAGCCCATCAAATGTTATCAGCAAGATAGTTCACAGCAGCGTGCTGGAAACTTACCCTTGTGATCTTGTGACTAGAAGAACTATAGCTCACCACTGCCACTGCCCTGTGTCAGGAAAGGGGATCCTCGTGTCACCGGCCTAGAAAAAGACCCAGATTCCAAAGTTAATGCACAGTTTCTACAAAATTAATTCACTTTTCTATCATCATAGTGTTAAGGAAAATAACTCACATCATCAAATTAAGGATTATCAGACCTTGGATGTGTGTGTGTGTGTGTGTGTGTGTGTGTATGCGCGTGTGTGTGTGCTGGTATTGGGACTTATTTATGAACTTATTCTATGCACACCTGTGCTTCCTAGTGGGAAGAACAGAGTAGATGCCTTAGAAGGAGCCCGAACTCTGAAATTCCATCTATTTAACACATATTTATTACTTACTATCATCGTTATCATCATCATTATTATGATTCCTCATGTCCCTTATTTCAGTGGGTGAGTCAAAAGACATCCCCCCAAACACACACCCTCCAGATAGGCCAGAGTGTCCTGGCCTCTGTGCCATGTGATATTTCCTCTCATCTAGGAGTAAGCAAGCACTCTTGCTCTGGAGCTGTGTGTACAGCAGTTTCCACCTGCTTACTTGCAGCAGGTCTTGCCCTGTGTGTTCTTGGTCTGTTCTAGCAACTAATATTTGAGAACTTGGGATTAGGTCTTGGCTCCCACTTTCTGGTGGGTGTTGCTTGGAAAACTTAGGGCATATCACAGCCATTCACCAATACCTCTGCCCTTCCCATCTCACCACCCGCCTTCCACCACTGGTGGGGAGTCTGATCAGAAACATCTGCTGGCTTACTGCAGGTGATGAGGTGATCACCTTAAATATGATCAAGAGTGCCCCCGTGGGACCTGTGGCCGGTGGGATTATGGGCTGCATCATGGTGCTGGTGCTGGCGGTCTACGCCTACCGCCACCAGATTCATCGCCGAAGTCACCAACATATGTCTCCTCTTGCTGCCCAAGGTGAGTCCAGAGGGAATCCCAGAGCCTCCTGCCGTGTGGTCCAAGGCTAGAAGGACAGTGGTCAGTTGTTTAAGCCTCGAGGAAGTTAGAACAGTGCTACGTCTCCAGCTTCATTGAAGTCATTCTAGCCATTTCAAAAATTGAGTGCCTAAACCCTGCTAGTCCCCGAGAATTCCCTTCTCTTCTTGCTTACACTAGCTTGTCATGGTTGGCCATGGGTATGCTAGTGAGAGAAACCGGGTGCGGGGTAGAAAACTGCTGCTCTTTCAGGTCTGAAAAAATGAGTGAATCTAATACTCCAGATCATTATCGTCACGATCACAAACAAGTCCAAGTCCATTTCATTACAACTGCGTGTGTGTGTGTGTGTGTGTGTGTGTGTGTGTGTGTACGTACATTTGAAGAGTCACATCTCTTGTATCCCTTGCAGTAGAGGCTTGAACTCAGGGCTTTGGACTTTCCAGGAAGGTACTATGTTGCTGAGCTAGCTATGCCTACAGCACTTTTCTGCAGTGGTAACTTTGTAAAATAGGGACTCATGTTTTTCCTGGGCACTCGAGATAGGCTCTGGTCCCCCCGATTTCTGCTCCCCACAGTAGCTAGGATGACATGTGCACATCTCCATGCCTGTCTTCTGCCTTTGAGATAGAGTCTCACAAACTCTCCTGTCTGCCCTGGCCTGGAATTGTGACCTTCCTTCATCGCAACCTCTCATATCACTGGGATGGCAAATACATGTACATGTCACTATACCCAACTATTGGTTGAAAGGGGGTCTAGTCTGTTTGCTTGGAATGGCCTCAGCCTGCCATCCTACCAATCTCCGCATCCCATATAGGATTACAGTTGTGCACCATTAGTGTCTGGAAAACAATCATATATCTGAAAACAGCCATTAAAGCCAAGTATAAGAGAACTCATCTGTAAACATGACTTTCATACCAGGAGTTTATAGTCTGTTGTCTATACTTTGTGTGTGTGTGTGTGTGTGTGTGTGTGTGTGTGTGTCTGTCTGTCTGTCTGTCTGCCTGTCTGTCTGTCTATAACTTTGTCTGTGTTTATATGTGTGTGGTCTATCTGCACTAAGGCTGAACTTAGGGCCTGAGTGCCATCCCTTTGGTTGTGTGTGTGTATGTGCGCGTGCGCGCGCCCGCTCTACCACTTAAGCCACAGACCAACTTCTGGCTTTTTGGTGGTTAATTGGAGATAAGAATCTTATGGTCTTTCCTGCACAGGCTGGCTTTGAATCACAACCCTCACAACCCTCAGATCTCAGCCTCCTCACTGAGATTACAGGTGTGAAGAAGCTAGCTTATTCATACTTACTGAAAGGAACAAGAGCATTCAATGTCATTCCCCCCAATACCACTTTATGAACCTGACCTTTATGAAAATGCTTTAGCCTTCTCCCTGGCCACTTACCTCATCCTCGCTGCAGTAATAACAGGTTGATGTTGGACTGTTTGATGACCACCTGGAAAAAGTTGCCTGAGTTCACCCCAGGAATGGTGGCAGAGCCTGCTTTTGCTGGGATTTGGCTCAGCAAAGCTGGCCAGCATCTAGTGTTGGCTTCAGCTTGACCTTGCACAGGTTTTGTTCGAACCATTAAGTCAGCAGTCAGCCATGATTTAGACACTTTTCCTCCCATCTCAGGGGCTTTAGCAGAGATTAATCATCATTTGGCTCCATCAACTTTTCTCCTTTTGGTCCCTGTTTCCTCTTCCTTTTAAAAGGGTAATGGGGGGCAGGGAGCAGGAATTTGGCTTAGTGGTAGAGTGCTTGCCTAGCATGCATGAAGACCCGAGTTCAGTTCTTCAGTACCACATACACAGAAGAAAAAAAAAAAAGCTGGAAGTGGTGCTGAGGCTCAAGTGGTAGAGCTCTAGCCTTGAGAAAGTCCAAGGACAGTGCTCAGGCCCTGAATTCAAGCCCAGGACTGGAAAAAAACAAAACAAAAAAGTGATGGACAGGAGACATTAGTTCATTCTCTTCCAAGATGAGATTCGCTTTCTTCCTGTTGGTTTTGTTTTACCTGTGTCTATGCGAGGGATTGAACCCAGTCCATGCTAGGCAAGCATCTTCTACAGAGCCAACTCCTAAACTGCATCCCAGATAGACCCTGGACGGAATGCTGTCACCAGCCATCGCGTGATTACTCAGCAGGGTATTAAAGCGGGTGCTTTTGTTTGATTAAATAGTCATGTTTCTCTCTTTTTAATGATGGGTAGAAATGTCAGTGCGTATGTCCAACCTGGAGAATGACAGAGATGAAAGAGACGAGGACAGCCACGAAGACAGGGGCATCAGTGAGTATCCAGCTGCCTTGTGTAGCCGCTGTCAGCAGGAGGCAAATCCAGAATAAATATTCCTTCTCATGTCCTTTTGGCTTATATTAAAATTTAAGGAGCTTTGACACTCGGCCGGGTTTCCCACCCCCCTTTCTATCCGGCTCTCCCTTTTTTGCTGGGAATAAGTGAAGGTCTTTGCTTTGTTTTGGAAAATCAAGTAGCCTAAAGAGGCTTGGTTATGCTTTCCTTTCATTCTTTCCCTCATGAACTTTCTAACATAGGGTTTTTAAAAGAGAAAGTTTCTAGGATGCATTTATTTATCCCTTAGCTAGTATGTACAATGTGTGTGTGCGGGGGGAGCATTTTCTTTATCCAAACAGCAGCCTATTGAAGTTAAGGTGCTCTGACCTTCAGCTTCCTGGGAACTGAAGTTGTGGGAAGAAGAACCTCTCCCTGCATTCAGCTCTTTCTCCCCTCCCATCTCCTCTCCTCTCTCCCTCTCCTCCTAAGATTTTGTTTTGTTTACTGCTGTGTTTGGTGTTGGTATTGGGGCCTGAACTCGAAGCATACATATTGTCCCCTAGCTTTTTCACTCAGGGATGGCACTCTACCACTTGCGCCACAGCTCTACTGCCAGCTTTTTACTGATTAATTGGAAAATAAGAAGAAACTTTCCTGCTCATGCTGGCTTCAAACTGACCCTCAGAACCCAGCCTCCTGGATAGCGAGGATTACACTTGTGAACCACCAGTGCCCAACTCTTTTAAAAGTTAGCCAGGCACCAGTAGTTCATACCTGTAATTCTAGCTACTTAGAAAACTCTTATCTCTCATGAACTACCAAAAAGCTAGAAGCAGAGTTGTAGCTTAAGTGATAGAGCACTGTCCTTGAGTAAAAGAAGCTCAGGGATAAGACCCAGGCTCTGAGTTCAAGCCCCAGGACCAAAACAAATATTACTTAGTCTCGGTGTCAGAGTACTGTGTGTGAGAAAGCATATACTCAGCACAAGGGAACTGGAACACAAAGGTGCTGACCTAAGAGTGGTACAAACTGTCTTTGTCTTCCCGCAGTCAGCAACACCCGGTTCATAGCTGCAGTCATTGAACGGCACGCACACAGCCCAGAACGGAGGCGGCGCTACTGGGGCCGGTCAGGAACCGAAAGTGATCATGGTAAGATCTGGCTTCCTGTGAGATGACGCGCACTCACACATTTGCCTCTCTTCCTGCTCGCTCGGCTGTTCTGTGCTTGATCACTTTGTTGGGTTAGTTTTCCTAATTTCATAGCTACATTAAGGTGGTAGACAGGGGAGCTACCATTTCTACCGAGTCAGGTAGCGAGAGTACGTTTCTTCTTTTGGACAATGTCATCCCTTCTTTTGCTTTCCATTAGCTTCCCCCTCCCATGTCTGCTCACAGATGCAGAGGTTGTTTCCCACATCGTGTATACTGAATAGCATGGTTGCGTTTTTCACCTTTCCTCCATTCCCTTATTGCATCCCTCCTTCTAACGCACACTACAAAACAAACAAAAACACCACCACCAACAAAAACATGTTTCCATTTCCCCGAGTTCATTTTAATAAATAGTATTTTGAATGTTCACAGAAGTTACACTGTGTTCCTCTCTTAAAAGTATCTTCCTTTAATCTGATTGTCTGTAAATGCCTAGAGTCGTGACTATCACGTCCAGTTAGATTTTAGATCTCACTTGCAAATACGAGAGAAAAAATGAACTGTTGGTCTTCTGAGCTTGGCTTATCTCACTAGAACAAACTTGATGGTTTGTTCTAGGTCCATTCATTCCCTGCAAATGACATAATCTTATCCTTTCTAATGAACGTATAAAATTCCATTGTGTGTGTGTGTGTGTGTGTGTGTGTGTTTATCACACTTTATTACTTTATTCCCTGTTGTAGGGCATCTGGGCTGTTGTTACAACTTGGCTATTGTGAATAGTGCAGCAGTAAACATGGATGTGCAAGTGTCTTTACCGTATTCTCATAGTTTGGGTTTTTGTGGTACTAGGGTTTGAATTCACTCAGAGCCTTGTTCTTTTTTTTTTAATTTTTCATTAATTTTTATTGTAATTAATAGAAGGGCTACATTACATTCACCAGATGGAAGGTGCATTACTTCACATACATTGATACCCTTTCTCATGTCTTGGTCCCCATTTCCTTCCCCCCCACCCCCACCCTCATCTTGTTTCCCCCCCCTTTCCTATCCAATTTCAAATAACCAAATATACATATATCCAATATATCAGATAACAAAGTGAGATACTGTAACAGTATGAGATAACCAAGGGACAGCAAAAGAGATGAGAGATAACATAGTGCATTAAGGACAACAATCACTCATTATATGCAAAGCCTTGTTCTTGCTAGCTTGGCACTCCACCATTTGAGACAGACCCACAGCTCAGTTGCTTTGGTGATTTCTTAAAGTCATGAATATTTTTGCCCAGGGCCGGACTCAAACCATGGTATGTCTTCCTGTGCCACCCACCTTGCTGAAATCAGAGCTTCGAAGCACTGCAGCCAGCTTGTTTGTTGATATAAAATCTCAGCTTCTTGCCCATGCTGACCTTGACACTCTATCCTCTCAGTCTCTGCTGTAGCTGGGATTCCAGCCTTGAACCACTGAGCCCAATCAAATCATTACTTATTTTGACCTAATCTCCATGTTTCCAGGTGTGAACCAGGTTGCCTCTGGCTACCCAGCTTGCTTCCAAGTTTCTCTCCATAAACAGATTATTCATTTAGTCAGTATGGAACCTGCTCACGCCTCCATTTGGTCCTCAGTACAATAGATAGGCATTTCCTTAGGGAATTAAGGATTTCCTACCCATGTACCCCTGGGGCTTGACTAGAGTCCAGCCTTCCTGAAAAGTACCCCACCCTGCCGTCTGGCCTTGTTTGGGATGCTCTGAGAAGTCTTTGCCAAAGAAACATTTTATATTGAACCTTGATGATGGAAAGTTAGGATCCCAGACTTGAAATGTCCAATTATCAGTGACATAAAGTCCCATGCAACCAACACTGGCGACGTCAAAGCTGGAGTGGGCACCAAGAAGCATGTGAAGGGAGCCATGACATGAGAATTCTCCGTGTTCTCCTGAAGAGACACCTGCCCCTATGGCAGGTGTCACAAAGAACAGCAGGTTCTCTGAAAGCATTGCTGCCATGGTAACACGGGAAGTTCGTGAGATTCCTTCAGGCAGCCAGTGCAGCTTGGCTGCCGGGGCTTCAGATTCCCTTGGGAAAATGGGAAAAGCTGACGCAGTGTCCGTGTAAGACTGTTGCTCATTTGGGTTTTCACTCACATTGTTCCCACTGAGCACATAGAACCTTTGCTTCCTATGGAAAGCCAACACACAAATTTTTCAGCTCTTTTTACTTCCTTGGCTTTTTTCCCCCTCAAAAACACTTTGAATCTGCATAAAATCTTTCTGCTAGGCAGTTTTGTGTCCTCTCCTTTGAATACTAAAGCAGGTTTGGGGCTGCTAAAGTTCAACAGAAATAATTTCTTATTCAGCAGAGACATCCAATGCATTCTCTCTTGTTCTCTCTCTCCTCCTTCCCCTTCTCCCTCTCTCTCCCATCCTCCCTTCTCCCTCTGTTTCCATTCTCCTTCCCTCTCCCCCCACACACATTTTCCCTCTCCCTCCTCTCTCCCTCTCTCTGTGTCCTCCACCCCAGCACCCATCACATTAATAGCAAGTTGAAATTCTGAGTGATGTTTCTGAAGTTCCTTCTACCCCTCCCACCTTTGTAGTAAAATGATATCGAAAGCATCTGCTGAGATAAAACACACAGTGCAGTGTCAGTATCTGAAACACAGATTCCAGCGAAGGGCTGGCTTGCTTTCATTTTTTCCCAGTAATTGGATCCCTGTTTTCCCTACAGAATAAAATACTACCAGTTTTTCAGGCAAACAGAATGCAACACAAAAGAAGTGGAAGGCATTGACATTTCACATATTCCCAATGTGTGGTAAAGTCAGGAGAGCCTAGCCACATGAGGTCACCAACCTGCAGCTGGGTCACTAGAGGTCGTGGCATCCGTGGAGCTCCCTGCAAGGAAGACAGGACATCTCCAACCTCATGGTTTTATCCACAGAGTGCTAGCTCACTTACACGTTCTCTCATGTTTTAACAAGCTGTTGAAACCTTAATAGATTAATTTGGACCTCAAATTATGGTCTGAAAGTATGGCTCAAGTATACGCATGAGCCCTGAATTCAATCCCTAGTACTGTAAAAAAGAAAAGAAAGGAATCTAATTTTTTTGTTTTGGCTTGCCAGTCCTGGGGCTTGAACTCAGGCCCTGGGTACTGCCCCGAGCCTCTTTGTGTTCAAGGCTCACTCTCTACCACTTGAAGCACAGTGCCATTGCCAGCTTTTTCTGGTAAGAGTCTCATTCGTGACTTTTCTGCCCTGGCTGCCTTTAAACCAAAATCCTCAGATCTGAGCTTCCTGAGTGGGAAGGATTATAGGCATGAGCCACCAGCACCCAGTGCTAATTTTAATTTTTATGCCCTAAAAGGAAAACTACTCAAATTGAGAACATTTCTTTGAAAAGCAGATTTGGGCAATTTCGTGTGTGTGTGTGTGTGTGTGTGCATGCATGTGTGTGTGTGTGTGTGTGTGTGTGTGTGATGGCTCTGAAAATTCAACCCTATGTGTTGCATATTCTCTATACTGAGCTACATACAACTGTGATCCAAATTATGATAATATTCTAAGAGCACTTAGGGTGATTGTTTATCAGCAGTTAGAGCTACAAGTACGTAGAGGTGACAGTTACTGTCTACATATGCTTCTTATTGTGTTTCTGGTTTGCCTAGTATTTCTCCTGAAAATATTATGCTTTGTGGAAGTTTACTCCCAGGTTTTTTTTGTTTGTTTGGTTGGTTTTTGCCAGTCCTAGGCTTGAACCCAGGGCCTGAGCACTATCCTTGGGCTTTCTCAAGGCTAGAGCCCTACCACTTGAGCCACAGCACCACTTCCAGCTCTTTTCTATGTATGTGGTACCTAGGAATCGAACCCAGCTGTTCGTGCATGCTAGGCAAGCACTCTACCAGTAGGCCTCACTCCTGGCCCACTCCTACTTTATTTTTAATTAAACATCAACGTATATTTGCTTCTTACAAATTTATATTCTGGTTACTGTATTATTCGAAACTTTATACATGTGCTTACTGAACAAAAATTATTCCCCAGCAAAAAAGGGGAATATTCCCTTTGTTCTCAGAAGATTCCAAAATACTTGAGGCAAATACTGAAACTGAGAATAGTCAAAAAGAGTACTGTTGTAAAAGTGCTCCAGTGTCTCCCTGCAGTTACAATCTATGGCCACACGATGGCGACTGAGTCCCTAGAGGGACCTAGCATCCCTAAGTTTCATAGGAACCCTGGGATAAACATGTCAGCAAAGTCTAAGAGTCTCATCCACACGCCTCGTTAAGAATGTCTGGCCGCCTTCCTGAGGCCTGTTCTCGCCTGAGATCATCTTTGCAGATACTTTTCTACACACGCCTCAGGAAAGTAATAAGTTCTGTAAAAATGTGAGCAGACATTTGTGTTCAAGTAATGATTCTTTACCCAGGGTCAGAGGCCCTGTCTCTCCTTATGATTCAGCACCCATCCCAGTGCTCAGCAGAGCTGCCTGCAATTGAGCACTTCATTTGTTCAGTGAGAAAGCGTGTCTGTTAGCCCTGCTGTACCTCCTGATGTCCTTTTTTTTTTCTTTTTTTTGCCAGTCCTGGGGAGTAAACTCAGGGACTAAGCACTGTCCTTGGGCTTTCCTCAAGGCTAGTGCTCTACCATTTGAGCCACAGCACCACTTCTGGCTTTTCTATGTGTGTGGTACCAAGGAATCGAACCTGGGTCTTCATGCATGCTAGGCAAGCACTCTACCACTAGGCCAAACTCCCAGCCCCTCCATTGATTTTTTTAGGAAAAAAAAAAAAAGAACATACAAGAAATTTGAACACTAACTAGCTGTGCTAGCTTTTCCATCATGATGACAAATATTGGAGAGAAAGAATTTATCTTTTTATTTTTTAATGTTTTTTTTATTTTATTGATGTATAGAGGGGTTGTTACAGTTACATTCATAAGGTACTAAGTATATTACTTCTTGAACATTGTTACCCCTTCCCATGTTTTTCTCCCACTTTCCTTCCCCCTACCCTTTCCCAAATTGTAAAGTTCATTTCCAGCCTATTGTCTTACGAATATTACTTTTACATTGGTTCACCCTTTGACCTTTGTCTTATCATCATTTTCCCTTCCCTTGCCTATTTCAAATAAACATATATACAATACACCAGGTATCAAAATCAGATATGACTGTTGTTTTAAAAGAGTTTTGTACTAACTTATTTGAGAATGATTTCAATGTGGGTGATTTTTCCCCCTTGGCTGGCTGGCACACTACTAATTGAGCCACATGTTCAGTTTTTTTTCATATATTTTTATTGTAATTAATAGAAGGTTACATTATATTCACCAGACAGAAGGTGCATTACTTCACATTGATACCCTTTTGAGAGAAAGAATTTAAAAGGAAAGAAAGGATGCTAGTAGCTCACAATTCTACCTACTCCAGAAGCTGAGATCTAAGGATCAAGGTTCAAAATCATCCTGGGAAAGAAAGTCCTTGAGGCTCTTATCTCCAATTAACCACTAGAAAAATGGAAGTGGTGCTGTGACTCAAAGTGGTAGAGTGCTAGCCTTGAGTAAAAGTGCTCAGGGACAGTGCTCAGGTCCTGGGTTGAAACCCCACAACCAAACAACCCAAAGGGAAAAAAAAAAAGGAAAAGGGGAGGAAAGATTCATTTTTGCTCATGGTTCCAGAACTTTCCATGCATAATCAACTGGGCCGTGGCAAGGTGAAAAATCACGGCTGAAGGATGTGGTGGAACACAGGCATACACTTTGTGGGAAGAGATGGGTATGACTTCTTGCTTTCCAGGGCATCCTCCCAGTGACCTCCTTCCTCCAACTAGACCCCGCCTCTCCATGACACCAGTGTATTCTAAATTCATCACGGAAGGCTGGATTGTCCAAGTCAGAGCCTGCAGGCACCAATCATCTCTCAAAAAAGTCCATCTGCTAACAACCAAGTCTTTAACATAGGAGGCATGGATCTCAGATTCAAATAACAACAGTCTTCTATCAAGCCACTGGCTACCCTATATGGGCTGTACTTGAGAAGGGGTCTGTGCTGAGGTTCTCATGAGGAAGCAGTTACAGAACAGGATAAGCAGTCTGGAGACAGCTACATCATCCTTATCCAGCTCTACCAGTAACCAACTGGTCTGGGGGCCAACCTGGGTCAGTGTGTCACTGGACTCTTGACAGAACCCCTGGGCAGGGCTGGGAGTTTGGCCTAGTGGTAGAGTGTTAGCTAGCATGCACAAAGACCCAGGTTTGATTCCTCAGTACCACATACATAGAAAGAAAAAAAAAAAACAGATGTGGTGCTATGGCTCAAGTGGTAGAGCTCTAGCCTTGAGAAAGCCCAAGGACAGTGCTCAGGCCATGAGTCCAAGCCCAGGACTGGCCAAAAAAAAATAAAAAAGAACCTCTGGGCAGGACTCAGTAAACCATCCAGTGGTTGCTATTGTAGCTATGATTGATGAATGTCATGCCAGGCAAACTTGGAAGGAAGGCAACAGGGATGAGAAGCTGTCCCTGGGGTATGGGTAGTCCACATAAACAATGAGTTTTTGCCCAAATCCTGTTTTGAATGTCACTCTTCCTGCAGGAGCATGAGGTTCTACTGGATACCCTCTCACTTTCAGAGCCTTGTAGCAACTCTCACTTTTTAGACTCAGCACTACCAAAGCTGAGATGTTGCAGAACTCCTGCTGCCTGCTGCTTTTATCATCTTGTGGAAACATTCTGCTATTTCCCCAGCCTCTGCACCTAGAAACCTTTGCCCACATCTAAGGATATCTCCCCAGCATCTTTACCAAGCAGCACCATCCAGCTTTCTATGTCCTAGAATAGCCTCTTGAAACCACCTGCTCGCTCCATTTCCAACCTCTAGGACCACTCCTGGCTCCAAGCTTGCCAATGTTCTCCAAAGCCAGCAGAATCTTTCAGCCACTGCTCAGAGTTACTGTTTGTGTTTGTACCTTTCACTCTTTTCTTTACCTAGTGAGCTGCTTGGCTCCTGCAGGGGTCACTGAAATATCACCTCCTCCAGGATCTATGTCAGATTCACAGTTTTGGCATTCTTTCTGGTGTGCCTTTGGTCTGATGTGTGTGTCCTCTTCTTGATGCGATAGAAGCGATTCTGAGCTTGGGGGTCTGTGGGTCTCCCTTTCATCATCCTGATTTGAATAGTTGTCTTTGACTACACACACACACACACACACACACACACACACACACACACACACACGTCCTTGAAATTGCCACCCAAATTCTTTTAACATGGAAATAACTGTGCCAAGATTTTTGCTGAAAATTTAGTATCATATCTCCATTTCCTTCTCTTTGACATGATCTTCCTGATCTAACAATTTATCTTTCCACTTCCCATGTGCTCTGTTGTCTAGCTAGCACACACTCAAGCCATAGGCACAGAGATGTCTGTCAATCTCCTCACTTCTGTAGTTGGTCTCAGCCCTTCTTATGAAAACTATTCATCTTCCTTACCCAATTCCTCTTCATCCCTCTAAGCCCAAATGAAATATTAATTCTGAGACACTTCCTCATCTCCCTACCCAGATGTAGTGACTTCCACTTTTGGATTTCAATATTTCCATTATACCATTCATCACTACCTGCATTAGAGGAAGTCGAGTTGTGTGAGCATCTGACTCATGCTCAATGGTAAGCTCATTAAGGAAAGACGACATCATTTATTCATAGTTTGTCATCCCCCCTCCAGCCCATATGGTCTGCAGCTAATGAGTAATTCAATCATCAGTGCTTGTATTTGTTCTCCTTCTCCCACACACTGACTTTTGAGCTCCTTCTGATATATTAAGTTTGCAATTTGCTATCTCCCTCAGAGCCCAACATAGTGACTTGTGTGTACACAGAAGGTGCCTAATAAATGCTGGCTGCATTGGATTGACTGTTAAGTAATTCTGTCATTTCAGTAATGCTTCATTGAGGATTCATTCTCCTTTCTCATTTTTTTTTGGCATGGAACATACATTTTCCACCAGACACTCCTCTTGCTGGGCTGTGTTTAAGCGCATCAACTTTGTAGCCACAAATGTGAGAGCACTTCTCACGAGTAATGCTGATTTACTCACTGCAGATGCAGCAAAAATATTAATGCGCTGTCACTTTCCAAAATGTTTAAAAGGTGATTTCTGCAATATTTAAAAACATGCCAGGACCAGGATCAGGAAAACGAATAATAACAGATGCTGGAGGGGATGGGGCCAGGAGGGATCACTACTACACTGTTGGTGAGAGTGCAAACTCGTTCAACCACTATGAAAAGCAGTGTGGCAGTGCCTCAAAAGGCTAAACATAGAACTCCCCTATCACCTAGCAATTCCACTACTTGGCATTTACCCAACCATCCAGAAACAAGGGCATACTAAATCCACTAGCACAACAATGTTCATTGCAGCACTATTCACCATAGCAAAGATATGGAACCAACCTAGATGTCCCTCAGTTGATGAGTGGATCAACAAGTTGTGGTATTTGTGCTGCTGTCAGAAAGAATGACATCGCCCCATTTGTTAGGAAATGGAAAGACTTAGAAAAAATCATATTAAGTGAAGTAAGCCAGACTCAAAGGAACTTAGGCTCAATGGCTTCCCTCATTCGTCATAATCAGTAGAAACCTTGGGCTCTACTAGCAGAGATCTGCAATAGAGCAAAATCTTGATACATAAGGCCATATAGTATGAAGCTAATTGAAAGGACCTCCAGGATATTAAAACAAAAGCCATATAACGAATGATTGTTGTCCTTAATGTACTATGTTGTCTCTCATCTCCTTTGCTGTCCCTTGGTTATCTCATATTGTTATAGTATCTCACTTTGTTATCTGATATATTGAATTTATTTGTATTTGGTTATTTGAAATTTGATAGGGAAGGGGGGAAAACCAAGACGGGTGGGGGGTGTGGGGGGGAGGGTAATGGGTACCAAGACATGTGAAAGGGTATCAATGTATGTGAATTAATGCACCTTCTATCTGGCAAATATCATGTAACCCTTTTACTAATTACAATAAAAAAAAATGCCAGGATTCCTGAAACAGAATCCTTTGATCCACAAAGACATTTTCTTTTGAAACATGCATGGCTTCAAATTCTGAAAGAAATTAATCTTTAAACATGGTGAACCAGCTCACACAGAGAATAGCTGATTCCACTTTCAATTGCTATAGAACTATATAGAGTTGGTGTTTTATTAAGTGCTAGAACCCTGGGCAAGTTCCTTAACTTTTCTGATCATTCTCTTCTTCCTTTGTATCATGGATATTAAAATGCATGCATCAGTGATGTACAAGAATAACCTGACATGAGTTCCTGCTGAGAAGCAGGTGTACAAGTAATGGCCCCACTTGGTTTTATTCTTCCTGGCAGCAGAGGCAGGATTTCAATACCCAACTTTCCCCCCTCCAGCCCACTGTTTGCATCTTTCTCACAGCCACAGATGGCCTGTTTGTTTCAATTTCTTTAATACAGGAAAAATTCTTAATCACCAAGAAGATTCATAGTATACCTCCCTAATTGTCAATGATAGATATATACCAATAAAGGAATACATGAGGCGATTCCCTTTTTTTCTTTTTAAGTTGTTGTTGGAGTAAAGGATCTTTATTATTTTGTTGCCATCCATACTTTAGTTTTCTAAAATCACTATTGATTGTGCTATTTTTTTAAGAGGCATATGTTAACTCTAGAGCTCTTTAAAAGTAAGTTATCTGCTGTTAGTGTGCAAGTGTTTATACTTTTATTACAGCCCCTTCCTAGAAGTTCTAAATAAACCTCTTCCATGTCTTGAAGCCATCTGCTGCATCTTTGTGTGTTCCTTTTCCAGGGTACAGTACCATGAGCCCACAGGAGGACAGTGAAAATCCTCCATGCAACAATGACCCTTTGTCAGCCGGGGTTGATGTGGGAAACCATGAGGAAGACTTGGACCTGGATACCCCGCCTCAGACTGCAGCCCTACTAAGCCACAAGTTCCACCACTACCGCTCACCCCACCCTGCCCTTCACCACAGCCACCACTTACAGGCAGCTGTGACAGTTCACAGCGTCGATGCAGAGTGCTAACGATCTCCTCACCTCCACGACAAGACAGGAGCTAGGACATACAGAATGTCCAGGAAAGAAAAAGAGCCTCAAACCTGTGGGGAAACCAGGAGATCCCTGTGATTTGTGCATTGTCTTGAGTGATCTCGTCCGTTTGCTGCAAGTTGACATGTTTAGAAACAGAAACCACCACCAAATCACGTTTGTGAGGACAGCAACTAGCTCAGAAATGGAGGGGAAAAGGAAGCCTGATTAATGGACCTGCCATAACGCTAATGGAATGGAACAGAAGGCGAACCTCCAAACACAGAGACACATGGGTAAAGGACTGAGCCAGAGGAATGTTCTCAGTAGCCAGAAGCCTCCGGCTGTCCTTAACTGGAAAAGAAGAAAGGCTCTTCCACCAGAGACTGGGGACGTGGCATACCCAGGCACCCTCTGTGTGCACTGAAGATTGTTCTTTGTTTCTTAGTGGTACCTAGACACCATGATTGCTGTGTGGCACTCAAATGTTAAGCTCTAAATGATGCATCTCAAAAATTTCTAAGTAAAGGATTATTTTTCTACTATTTATTGAACTTTGAAACATTCTCAAACTTCGGGGGAGAGAAAAAGGAAACCCAAGAAAAATTCTCAGCAGTTAGACCTCATGATATATGTGTGGTGAGGTAATTCTTTGATTAAGGAGTTCTATTTCTTATTTAACTGCTTAGCATCCCACTGCCCCAATGCGCACAATGGGGAAAAAAAATGAAGAAACCTCTCTCTGGCTTGTTTACGTCATTTCCTGGAAAGAGCGTTTTATTTGCAATGCAGTATTCTTTCTCTGTGCTAGAGGGGTGGAGGGGAGGGGCAGGGAATCCAAGAGGTTTGAAAAAGAAAGTTTGTTTCTTTAGAATTCATTTCCAGACCCCATATAATACTTTTCTTAGATTTCTACGAAATCTAATATGACAGCCCCAACCTCTCAACTTGGTCAGGGTTGCATTTATTCACCTTGTTTTAAAGACTCTAAATTTTAAAATGTCTCATTTTTTGACTCGAGAATATTACTCACATAAGGGAAGGCATTTTAAAATTGTGGAATCTTGGTTCTTAATTAAAGATTTCTTTTGAAATCATAGTATAAAGCTGCTGCCAGTCATCCAAGAAGTTACCCTCCAAACTGCTTTCGAATTATACCAGGATTGATCAAATCTGGCTACTAAGACATGGGACATTGTAATTTTAAAGTAGTGTTCTAATTACAGTGATGTATTTTAGATTCACATTTTGTGATTCAAATATGTTATAAAGACCTTCTTGCACCGTGTGTTGGTGAACCTCCATTTATGTGTAGTTGAAAAAAATTCACTGAATAATGTTTTAATGATAGGGTATTATGATATAATGTTTTAAAACATGGGTTCTTCAACAGTGCAGAAAGTAAACTATATAATGTGCTACTTGGCGACCCCTTCATAATGTGTATAAAATTGCAGTCTAGTGAAATAAACTACGCAATCGACAGCGTGAATGGCTACAGTGATTTGTTACTGCACCGGTTCTCATCATACGGCCTAAACTCAGGGTCTGGGCACTGTCCCTGAGCTTCTTTGCTAAAAGCTATCACTCTACCACTTTGAGCCAGAGCACCACTTCTGGTTTTCTCATGGTCTTTACTGCCCAGTCTGGCTTCAAACAGCAATCAACGTATGTCAGCCTCCTGAGTATCTAGGATTACAGACCTGAGCCATGGGGCCATGTTTCTTTCATTCTGTAGCCTAGCATATGTGACCATCTAGGAAACTGTGGCTCATGCCTGCAATCCTAGCTGCTTAGAAGGCTGAGATCTGAAGAGTGCTATTTGAAGCCAGCTTAGGCAGGAAAGCCTGGGAGACACTTATCCCTAATTACTCACCAAATAGTTGAAAATGAGGCTGTGGCTCAAGTGGTAGAATGTTAGCCTTGAGAGGAAAAAAAGAAAAAGGAAAAAGTCCACAGATAGTATCTAGGTCCTGAGTTCAAGCCCCAGGATCAGCACCACAAAAAAAGCAAAAAAAAAAAAAAAAAAACAACTTGAAAATGTGTGTGTAACTGCTGGGCACATATTTCATGCCTATAATCCCAACATTCAGAAGGTTGAGACAGGAAGATCTTCAGTTTGAAACCAGAGCACTTAACTAATACAAACAAGAGTTCACTTTTGTCCTGGAAAAAAATTTTTAAAAAATGTGTAAAATATAGCTTCCCTCTTCCTGAGCAGTAAGTCTATACCATTAATATGAAATGGTTAATTCTTTGAGAAGGGGTTGGTTGCCTAGGTTCTAACCTTGAGCACAAAAGTTCAAGGACAGTGACCAGACCCTGAGTTTAAGCTCAGGACAGGCACAAAAAAATTTTTAGAAATATATGTGTGTGTGTGTGTGTGTGTGTGTGTGTGTGTGTGTGTGTGTGTGTGTGTGTGTATGCATGTGTGTGTACCTGTTAGTCCTGAGGCTTAAACTCAAGGCCTGGGCACTGTCCTTCAGCTTTTGTGCTTATTTGAGCCACAGCTCTACATCTGGCTTTTAGGTGGGTAACTGGAGCTGAGTCTCAGAAACATTAATGCCTGGGCTGGCTTTAGACCGTGATCCTCAGATCTCAGCCTCCTGAGTAGCTAGGATTACAGGTATGAACCACCAGTGCCCAGCTGGAATTTTTTTTAAGGTGACCATCACTATTTCGTCTACCTCTGATAGTATTGCTTATTAAGATCTTTCCTGGGAATCCTGAAGAGAGAGCCTATCGATGCCTTCTTGTTCCTCAATGCTCCTGATACCTAGAGCCAACAATGCTCGTCAGCAATGGTAAGTATGGCGCTCAGAGTATTTCTACATACATGCACCTGCTCTTCAGATATATTTGTTTTAAAATTTTGGGAAACTGGTAGTTTTTTCCCATCACTTGATTTAATCTAGACATTCAGCTAAATCTCATTAATACGTTTTTTGGGGAAAAATGTTAATTTACCAAGATAGGCTTTCTATGTTTGCCAGATAACTGCCGTATAGAGAAGTCCTGTATCCCTTGGACTGTTCCCGTGGCTCTACTTCTGGAAATGTGGATCTGGTAGAGTCATCACATGAAAACCCAGAAGCCCAGTCTCATCTGTGTTCTTTTTGTTCTCCACCAGTACTGATTTTCCTGGCTGAGAGGCAATGCAACAATCAAATTCTTTCTCTAAATTTTCTGATTATAATAATTTTAAATTGAAAGAGAGTATTTCTGAGTCTGTTATGTATGCCAATAGAGGGTGGTTGAGTGTGAGGCTGGGAGTTTAGCCTTCTGGTAGAGTGCCTTCCGGTAATAGAGTGCATGCACAAAAACCCAGGTTCGATTCCTTGGTTACCACATACATAGAAAAGGCTGGAAGTGGTATGGTGGCTCAAATGGTAGAGCTCTAGCCTTGAGAAAGCCCCAGGACAGTGCTCAGGCCCTGAGTACAAACCAGGACTTGCAAATAATAAGTGTGTACACATATATTGAGATTTTTTAGTTTTGTTGTTTTTGTTGGTCATAGAGCTTGAACTCAGGGCCTAGATGCTATCCTTGAGCTTTTCTGCTCAAGGCTAGTGCTCTGCCACTTTGAAATAGAGTGCCACTTCCAGTTTTCTCCTAGTCCTGCATGGACAGATTTCAAACTCTGGCCCTCTGACCACAGCCTCCTGAATAGCTAAGATTACAGGCCTGAGCCACTGGCACCCAGCTAAGATTTTTTTGTTTGTTTTTCTTTTCCAACCTCTTTCTTCAATTCTAAATTGCTTACTAAGGCTTCTTCCTTCTCTGTTTCCTTAATTCAGTGGTTCCCTCTCCCTCTCCCTTTCACTCTCCCTCTTTTCCTCCCTCTCTCGCCCCTCCCCCAATCCTGGGACTGAGCTCAGTCAAGTTAACATCTCTACCACTTCAGCTATGGTTCCATTTCTGGCTTTTTGTTGGTTAATTGGAGTTAAGAGTCTCATTGACTTTGACCTGCAAGGGCTGGCTACAAATCTTGATCCTTAACATGTCAGCCTCACTGGCACCCAGTTGTAATTTTCATTTTCTTTAAACATTACTGATGCCTCCCTCTACAGAGGAAGTTTTAATTTTATTTAAATTCTCCCTAATGGGATATTAAAGCATAAAGTTAGTACTAAGCATATTACAATTTCTTTTCCTCCCATAAGAATCTGTTTTGGCCCCTTTGTGGGTAATACTTCACCACTGGGATACGTGTTTGCATAGATGTTCTCCCAGATTCGTGCCTCAGCGCTGCTCTTTCATTACTCTGTAACTTGTCTCTAGTGTCTCTGTGTGTCTGCATGTGTTGCTAATTTTCAGGCCTTCTGTGTTGTAGTACAGAACAAATGCAGATAACAATAAAATCCTATGCATTTTAAAGGAAAAGAGAAAACATTTTAAATGTTTGCCCCCTAAAGTGGTAAGTGTTGGAAGAAATATGTTCAAAACAAGATACAAATCAGACACTCGTGGCTCACACCTATAATTCTAACTACTCAGGAGCCTGAGATCTGAGAATCATGGTTCAAATTCAGCAAGAAAGTTCATGAAACTTACCTCCAGTTAACCACCAAAAAGATCAGAGGTAGAGGCATAGCTCAAGTGATGAGCGCTAGCCTTGAGCAGCCAGGCATGGTAGCTCACACCTGCAATCCTAGCTACTCAGGATCTACTTGTTCTGAGGATCAAGGTTCAAAGCCAGCCTGGGCACTAAAGTCTGTGAGATTTATATCTCCAATTAATCACTAGGAAATGGGAAGTGGGGCTGTGACTCAAGGGTAGAGTAGAAGCCTTGAGCTGAAGAGCTCAGGGATAGCACCTAGGCTGAGTTCAAGCCTCATGATCACCCCCCTTCCCCTGCCAAAAAAAGAGTGGTAGCATTGAGCTCAAGGACAGCATCCAGGCCGAGTTCAAGGCCAAGTACTCCCCCACACACACACACAAAATAAAATTTAAAAAATACCACACAATGTATCCATGTGTCAAAATAACACATGGAATGCCATCAGTGCACTTGTCAGTTCTAGGCTTAAATTAAGGCCTTCACACTCCTACTACCAAGCCACACTTTTTTTTTTTTGCTTGAACTGGAGATCTGAGCACTGTTGCTGGGATTTCTCAAGGCTAGTGGTCTGCCACTTGAGCCATACCACCATTCCTAGCCCCCAAGCCATACTTTCCAACCATTTTTTTTTTGCCAGTCCTGGGTTTTAGCTCAGGGCCTGAGCACTGCCCTTGGACTTTCTCAAGGTTAGAGCTCTACCACTTGAGCCTCAGCACCACTTCTGGCTTTTTTCTATGTATGTGGTACCGAGGAATCGAACCCGGGTCTTCGTGCATGCTAGGCAAGCACTTTAACCACTAGGCCAAACTCCCGGCCTTTCCAACCATTTTTATGCTGGTTATTTTGAGATAAGACTTTGCTTCTCTCCTGGAATAGATTCACCTATTTTGGGTTTCATGTTATAGCTAGGATCACAGATGTGCACTCTCACACCCAGCATTTTAGTGAGAAGCTATCTCTTGAACTTTTCTGCCTGGACTGGCCTCAAACTGCGATCCTCCTGTTCTCAACCTCTCAGCTGTGAGGCTTGAACTCTGGGCCTGAGCTCTTCAGCTCAAAGCTAGAACTTAAGCCACAGTGCCACTTCTGGTTTTCTGGAAGTTAAATGGAGATAAGAGTCTCATAGACTTTTGTGCCTGGGCTGATTTTGAACCTTGATCCTCAGGTCTTGGCATCCTGAGTAGCTAGGATTACAGGTATGAGCCACTAGCACCCTGGCCAACTTACACGTTTTCATAGATCATTAGAATAAACAAATTTTAGCAAGTATCACAATAAAAAGGAAATGCTTCCTCAGCAATAAGAAGGCACAAACTGCTGACACATGTGCATTGTAGATGATTCATATGTCATATGAAACAATACAAGGTAGGTATAAGAGAGTATCCTCAAAGTAAGTCATCATAGATAAACTTCTACAACAGGCAAAATTCATCTACAGGAAGAAGAGATCTGGGTTACAATGTCTTAGGGTGGTGTGGCTGTATTGTGAGGGATACTGGAATGACTGAAAATCATAAATCATGGGGTGAGGCCATTACTTGAAATTGCATATCAGTGTATGTGCATTAAACCTTAAAAATACAACTAATAGGGCTGGGAGTTTGGCCTAGTGGCCGAGTGCTTACCTAGCATGCACAAAGACCCGGCTTCGATTCCTCAGTACCACATATATAGCAAAAAGCCAGAAGTGGTTCTGTGGCTCAAGTGGTAGAGCCCTAGCCTTGAGAAAATGCAGGGACAGTGCTCAGGCCCTGAGCTCAGGCCCAGGACTGGCAAAAAAAAATACAACTAATAGAAAATTTGATAAGATGGAGGGTGTTTAATTGGAAATAAGAGTCCCATGTACTGGCTTTAAACCACAGTCCTCAGATCTCAGCCTCCTGAGTTGCTAGGATTATAGCCATTAGCCACCAGTACCTAGCTATGATCAAATGCTTTTAAGGTTAGGTATTATGGGTACATTCCTATAATCATATCCCTGGGAAAGCTGAAGCAGGAGGATCACAAATTCAAGACCAATCTGGGCTATATAGCAAGACACAGAAAAAAATCTACTTTTCTTAAAATGAAATAGTCCTTATCATGTAATTCCTATCTCTGTCATCTTGTTATAGATTTACCCGCCACATACACTGCTGGGTGAAGATGTCCAGGCAGCCTTGCCACATATAGGAACATAGTTTGAAGAGAAGAAGCATGAAATGAGAGCTGCTGTTTAGAGAAGGACTTGTGACACTGTCTGGCTAGCCCCACCCACAGGACACAGGAGAGGGATGGTGAGTCACTTGCCCACCATGCTAACTGATCAGTTTACAGAGATGGGACACACAGTGGATGAATAGGAAATGAATACTGGTTCAGCTTTTTAATTATGGAAAAGTTGGAAGAGAGAAAGGGACAACATTGCACCTGCCTGCTAGAAAGAGCAGCCTCAGAGCTGTAGGTCTCCACTGGCTTCCAAAGGGCCATGGCCCTGTCAGCTCAGTTCTCCACATCTTCCAGGAAGTTCACTGTGAATTCAGAGCTTCGCCAGGCCTGAGAGAGGGGCAAGCTATACACTCTTCCTCCTAGGGCTAGGACTGGAATTTCTAAATGGCCAAATTTACCGTAAGGCGTACAATGTCAGACACTTGGAGTGGGGTGAGAATGAAATCAATCCATACATTGACCACACTCCTTAAAATTATGGAGCCATTAGTAAGTGTTATTTAACAGCAGTCAGAGAAGTTCTAATATGAATCCATCTGACATTTCAGACTAGTTTTGCTCTTTGCAAATAGTTCTTAGTTAATTTTAGTAATATATAATATGTATACATGCACATATGTATATATGTAATATTACATATAAATATATGTATGGATATAATTATATATATTATGCCATATAATATATAATGTATAATATATAACATACCATGTAAAATATATACTATACAATGTATAAATGTATAAAATAGTTATATACATATGCTTATATGTAAAAGATATACACATATGTATGTATGTTATATATTACAGTTGTAAGGAAAGGCAAGGGAACAATAGAACATTCTTATAGCATCATCAGACTGACGGAGGATATAGTAGTTTGCTCCCTAGAGTTAGAATTGGAAAGTGTGGACAGCCTAGAGGCTCAGTTATCCATGACTTGAAGGGGACTGGGCAGACAGTGAGACAGCATGTGGGTTAGAAAGCTGCCAAAGCCCACAGACTCCAGCCCCTGTGCCTGGGAGCTCTCCCTGGTTTAGGCTTACCCTAAACTGCAGGCTATTCTGTCTGCTTTGTATTGTCCCATAAGCCTCATCCATTAATGGATTCAATAGCTCAATGTTGGAAGACAAGGTCCAAAACCATGCAGGTACTTGATTTTTAAAATAATATTTTTATCATGGTAAAATGTATGTGGTCATCCACCACATAATTATGACAGATTCTATATGACAGTGTTCCCACAAAATTAGACAGACTAGGAACCCCGTAGCCATCTTAGTTTGTGTAAGTACACGCTGAGGTGTTTACACTACAAAATCACGTAAGCATACATTTCTCAGATTGTCGCTTCATTGTGAAGCATGGCTGTGTAACATAGCATTTGCTCCTATAGCCATTTTAAGTGTGTGCTCATATGTATTTAGAGCATGCGCAGTATTGTGCAACCACCACCACTATTTCCAGAGTGATTTTGTCATCCCAATTGGTAGATACTTCTCACCTCCTCAACTTGCGAAATGATAATTCCATAATAGGGTGTTAGACGTCCAAAGAATTTGGAAAATATCTACACACACTGCATTTGTACAAATAAGGAAAGTAATATTCACAAAGGTTTTGCTAAATGCCCCAAAACTATATATTGTTGTCTGTTCTTCCTGTCTGTTCTAGCTACTCAGGTAGATTAGTCCACTGCAGAAACTGTGGTGTTAAACGCCGATAGTGGGCTAAAGATTCCAAGTGCTATATTTGAAGTAGATGCTGTCTGATAGCACTCAAACCGGGTTGTTAGTTTCTTTCCTGCCTTCAGACTCACACCAAAATGTCCACTTTCCTGGATCCATCTGCCCCTTGTTCTGAAACTATACCATTGTGTCTCTAGCTCATTGTCTGACTTACAGTAGGTCTTGCTTATCTCCGTAATCAAGTGAGCCAATTCTTATGATAAAAGTATGTGTGTGTGTGTGTGTGTGTGTGTGTGTGTGTGTGTGTGTGTGTGTTGTGTATCTGATTCTATTTCTCTGGAAAATCATAAGCCAGAGTCTCTAGTCAGTATCCATGCCCCATGCCCCAGGTCCCCAGAAATCCATGTGATGGAATTGCTGAAGATGTCTGAATCTCCAGCAATGGTCACTGTTCCCACTGTATAATAGACAATCAATAGAGGTATATTCTGTAAAGAAATGGACATCTAATTTAAGCCCATGATATTTTCTTACGAGCTACAACATTGGAGGTGTTCAGGAAAAGCCTACATAAAGAAAGGTGTGTTGTGGCAAGAAGTTGGACAATTAATCAACCAACTTAACTTATTTAACTTATCCATTCGTTACGTAATTAGCTCAGTAATGGATTCATCATATGCTACATACCCAGAGCTCAGATACTGAATGCATGAGAACAAGAACACAGAATCCATCTGTGTGCTCATATGAATAATGATAACACAGTGTTAGAACTGTTACCCAAAAAGACAGTGCCCTATGCAAGTGTAATAGAAATGTACAGGTCGGGTTATGTTTCTCTTAAAGTAAGATGAGAGGGCTAGAAAATAAGCTAAATAGCAGTTTGGCACTAACAGGCTGCCAAAGGAGGAGGGAAACAAGGAAGTAGCTGTGTAGAGGGTGGTTATTGCTTTTCTATATTAGGATTATGCGATATATAAGGCCGATTATGCGTGGCCGATTATTATTTTCTTGAGATTACATATATCTCTAAAATCTTTTACTAATGTGTCTGTTTTTCTGTCCTAATCCTGAGGCTTGGGCCTTGTCCCTGAGCTCCAACGTAGCAGTATATCATCTGAGCTATAGTTCCACTTCCAGGTTTTTGGTGATTAATTGCAGATAAGTGTCTCCCAGACTTTCCTGCCTGGGTTGACTTCAAACCTCGATCTTCAGATCTCAGCCTCCTGAGTAGCTAGAATTACAGGTGTGAGCCACCAGCATCTGGCTTCTGTCCCTTTTATAATGATTTAAAGTAATAGCTACCGATGTTTATCATCATATTATTTATAGATTGCAAAAGTAAAACATTAAAAAAAGGGAATTAAGGAAAATTTTAGCCCCAGCACCAGAAGACAAAAAAAAATGAGTAAAAGAAGAAATTATTGAACAATGGAATAGCTTATAGACATTTAACATGGATTTTTAGAGAGTGTATACTTACATGGGGAAATTTATGAATCACAAATTTTGAAAATAATTTTTAAAGTATATGTTTAATGTCAGTTAAAAATATATAGAGAGAAATTCATTTGCATAGTCACTTCACCATTTTGCTTATGCAAATGTTAACAGATTTTTGAACTGTGTTGTGAACGTTGCAGAGATATAATTATTTTCTCTACATTCCTTTATTTTGCCCATCTTTTTGCGATGACTATTAATTTCTTAGTTAAAAGCAGGAAGGTTACTTTGCAGTGCTGTTTTGAACATATATTGAGCTAACCAACCAGCCCAACAGTTTGTAAGGTATCCCCTCATGACCATTCTAGATCCACCATGTCATAGAACTAATTCCTGGGACCCATGAATGTATGAGACCGATTTCTTCCCTTGGCATAGTCACTTGGTCCATAGGTAGGCATGCAACCAAACTAGGCTGTGCAGATCCTATTTCCTGAATATTGAGATATTACAATGATTACAAAACCCAAGGTCCTTTTCAAAGTCTGCTCAAAGACACGATGGTGATCACATTGTCTGCCTTATCGACTAAGAAGTAAAGTAGATTTCAGAAGAGTAGAGGATAATTACTGATGTGCAGAGCAAAAAGAGAGCACCAAGATACTGATGGATTCCCAAGACATCTGTGACCTATTTCTTATTTTCCCTGAGGCTCTGAAGTCCTACCCTTAAATGCTGAGATAGCATGTCTTATAAGAATCATTCCTTTTTGCATTCTGTCTAAATCAATCTAGCTTTTATTTCTTGAAGTCAGAAGGTCTATGAATGTAAGTATCTTTCTTAGTGTAAGAATAGAAGCCTAGCCCATTCACTAAGGAGCTTTAACAAGAGACTGACGTGTGACTTCCTTGCCCCAACCCAATACATCATCATCATCTAGCCCAACAGGGGTCACATGCTTGATGCCCAGGACAGGCTGGCTGGCAGATATAGCCTGGCAGAGTGAATGATTGATTGCTGCACCTCCACTCTTCCTTGCCCTTCATTCTTCTTTATTAAGTAGAATATGTGGACCAGGGTTATTGCAAAGGGTATTTTTGACCCTCCATACATACATTTTTCTCTTTTAGGAAGAATGTTCCCTATAACTAGCCTGGACACACCATCTTTTGTTAAATTTTACTGTAATCCCTTAGGCAGTCAAATTTGCTTGTAATTAAAAGTTAAATGTGGCTGAAAACTCTGCTTAGAGGAAAAACTTCACTGGGCTAGGAGCATAGCCTAATGGTAGAATGCTTGCCTTGTATGCACGAAGCCCTGGGTTCGATTCTTCAGTACCACATACACAGAAAAAGCTGAAAGTGGTGCTGTTGCCCAAGTGGCAGAGTGCTAGCCTTGAGCAAAAAGTATTCCAGGGCAGCACCCAGGCCCTGAGTTCAAGCCCCAGGACTGGCAAAAAATAGGTGTCTCACCCAAGGAAAAGAATACAAATTGAGATAGAAATGTGATCTCAAATAAAGACCGTTGATTAGGTCTTTATTTAAGTAGTCATTCAAGAGTACCCGTGTTGTGTGGCTGCCAAGCCGGTCTATTCCAAACATCATGGCGACTTAGGGAAAATGCAGTCACTTAAATTGGAATCCTTTCTTCCAAGGCAATAGGATGAAGTATGTGTGATGTATAAATAGGGTCACTTGGAAAAGTTCTTGTGTTTTTTAAGGGATGAAAATGGGTCACATTTCTAAAGTTTCCAACAACTCCAGAATTGTACTTTGGAAATGGGAACATATGCTTCCCAAGGCTGAGAAGCGTTAACTGCGATACTGAGTGTTGCATGTGTGTGTGAAGTTTAAGCAGCTGTCCGACCTACTAAATTAAAATAAGAGTTTTTAAAGTTTGTGGAAATTGTGTAATGAATTACCTTTAAATTGCGATACCAGGTTGTCAGGTGATGGATTCTGTTGCTAATTTAAAGCTCTTAGTCCAGTATGGTGACTTACAACCACAATCACAGCTACGCAGGCAGTAGAGATTAAGAGGATGGTGATTCAAGGCCTGACCAGACAAAAAGTTAGCAAGACCAGGCCTAGGGCAGAGGAATGACCCAATCTTAGGCTTTCAACCCATAGGGAATTCTATATCATGTATGGAGACTGTGTATAGAGTACAAGTAGAAGGGGGCTCTTGGGATGACTGTGCCTTAGAGGCAATAACTCCAGTACTCCCACAAAAGCTGGTATTTACACTGGATAGGAATAATGAAGAGGGCAAGAAGTAGGTGTTCAAAGTCAACTCCAAAGAATTTCTAGCCAAATTGATCATGCTCTGGATGGAAACTGCAGGCAGACATCTTGGAGTTTTCACCTGCAGCATGACCAAAATGAAATTACCTGATAACTAGTATGCAAAATGTGAAGAGGCATGAAGAATACTGAGAAGCTGTATAGGTTGCAGTTGCCACCACCTAACAACAGTAAAAGAGATGACAGCTGGCGTAGAAAGAGCAGTAGTGTAAATGTGGAAGTCCAAATGTTGGTATTCAAGGTCATGACATTGGTTGAGCATGACAGAAACAGAGGAGGGAGAATGTCTGTGGATAGCCCTCAGTGTTCTCTCTGATCTTTTCTATGTCTTGTCTCAAATCTCACCTTTAGTATACTCTGATCCCTTTACCTAAGCTTGTTTTGCTGTGTCCACCTCTTATTTTCTTCTTCACCAAATACTTGTTTCCTTACAGCTTATGATACAGTTTCCTTTTAATAAAAAACAAAGCTTCAAGGAGTTAGGGATTTTTTTTTCTTTTGGTCATTGATATATCCCAGGTACCTAGATCAGTTGCAGTTTGTAGGAAATCCTTACTGATGAAGGATTGTATTACCAGTAGGCACACGTGAGACAGGCCTCTTAGCCATCCATCTCAAAATGCTAACCCTTGTTCTTTTGGTAAACCAGGGAAGAGAGGACAACCCTGAAAAATTAAAGTAACCATAACAGCTGAGATTAACAAGGGCCCTCTCTGTGCCACACTTTGTTCTAAGGACATCACATATAAGTAGGTTACTTCATTCTTGCAAATCTCTTTTGAGGCGGGGGCTACTGTTCTCCTTATATAAGAGGAGATGAGGTAAAGAAAAGCAGGCTTGGTATTAGCACACAGTCAATACGGACTCACTCTCTGAGGGTCTTCTCTCATCCTCAGTGCCTCTCACAAGCACCTGCCTTGAGGGAATAGACCCACCAGCAAACCTGGGTGCCAGATATTCCATGGCCAGTATTTGCTGAGAGTGCAATATTTACCCTTATTCTTGTAGTCCTTTCCATAACTTATTTTCCCAAGATCAAATTCTTGCTGTTAATTTATATTTTTGTATTAATGGAGAAATATATTTTAAGAGAAACTAATTTTTTCAATAAGGATACCAAATTGAATATAAACCATCTAATAGCTAATTGAAGAAGTATATTTTGGGACTTGTGGGGAAGTCTTTTTTGTTGCAGGAAAATATGGTGCTTCATCTCTAGCAAAACGTTATTTCCACCAAATGGAAATCACTTGCTTTGGTTGTCCCAGTAACCATTTGATAGTGTTCTTGCCACACTCGTGGGGGGATTTTTATATGTCTTTTCCTTCTGCATGCATCTTCCAGGATGATTAAAAATTTAAAGAAGTTTGTGGGAAGCCGGGGTAGCAGCTGCTGTGCCTGTGTGAAGCAGAGCCCATCGTCAGAGCATTCCATCCACTAAGTGGGAAGAATTTTAAATAAAAAATCACCTGAATTCTTGGGGGTGGTGAGCAAGTAGCCCATGACTCGAGCAAACGCTAAGCTGCAGTGAATTCATTATGAATGTTTATTGTACTTGGCAAAGAACCCCAAGTCTAATTTTGTGATTTAACTGCAGTGAATCTAACCGAAGTGGTAGTTATAGCTTTCTTTGTGCCTCCCAGGATTGCAAATTCACCCAGGACAAGTTCACAGTGAAAAAGCTCCATTACCACTTGGGCCATGTGGAATTTCTAGATGTGATAGAGCTAGATTATGGCTTGATGGTTTTTGATGGCTTGTAAATTAGATTAATCTGCTGTCATGTGTAGATATGGATTAGGAAGTGCTTTTCCTTCTTCTCAGGGGCACTGCAAGGAGCATAGAAACTAACCAGTGCTTCTGTGTGCCAGTCATGGGTCATCCCTATTACTTTAAAACATGCATTCTTATTTATAGCTAGTGTTTTCATTTAGCACTAGTACTTAAGGGTTTGTATAAAGAATATTTATTCAATGAGCACTGGATTTAGGTACGTCACTGGAGTAGCTAAGTATCATGGAGAGAGCTCTTTTAACAATAGAGAGCCCCAGAGCCCATTCTCCAATATTCTGACTCCACAGGCTAGGGTAGAGCAGAGCAATATGGATTTATGGAAGTTCACTTCACTGATTTTGCAGGTGCAACCACGTAAAAAAATCAGTGTTCACAAATATTCTTTATGCCCTTACATGGTTAGCCATCTGAGAAGGATCATCTTACATGAGAAAGAGTTTTATACCTGGCCATCAGACAGACCCAATAGCATCATCATCTCTACCTTTGATTACCTATTTAAGTCATCTCTTTCTGTTTTCCCATTTGTTATATCAAATGATTGTAAAGAGTGAGAAAATGCATGTTAGGTTCTTGCTACATAGAAGGAGCTGGATCTATGTAAATGATCTACACTATTTTTCTAGTTTCCTCTGTGAAGAGCTTGCTAATCCTGGTTCTATGATAAGGAGAGTGAGAACTCAGATTCGGAACTATGGATACCCTACCAGAGGGAAATCCAACTGGCTTCTGGATCACTATCAAAATCATAGTAGAGAGAAAGAACACACCTTGTTGTTATGGCTGTGCCCTTAGTCATCAGTTTTACTAATAGCTACGAGAGTTATTAGTGTATTAGTGTTCCAGGGTTCTTGAAACAAATTTACCCCCAAACCTTGTGACTTGAATCAATAGGAATTTATTTGCCCATTATTTAGGGATGGGGGGCAGAAATCTGAAAAGAAGCTGTCTGCTGAGTCATGCTCCCTCTGAAATCTGTAGAGCAGAGTCTCTTGCTACTTTTTCCAGTTCTTTGTAGTTCCCCCTTCAGTGTTATATATTGTTAAGCATCCAGCACATTCAAGGTTAGTGAGTTTATCTGCTTTGAATTGCTTTGCTAGACGGAAGTTGCCTGGAAAGCTTCATCTCCTCTGCATATGAATTTGTGTCTGACATTTTTTTTTACTTCTGATAACTCTTTTCTATTTCCACCTTCATATGGCCTTCTTTGGCTTTCTATGTCCTCTTGTCATCTTCTCAGGACATGAGCTATTAGACTCTGGCAGATCCAGGATGATTTCAACTCAAGGTCTTTACCTGATTTCATATGTAAAGAGCCTAATTCCAAATCAGGCCAAATCCCAAAGCTTGCAGTATGGAGGGATATTATTCAATCTTTTACACTGTCTGCGATACAGATTGCTAAACACCCCTCTAATCTATACTTTCTTCCTTAGCAATAATTAACTTCAAGTTTTTCCTTTTTATTTTTTGGTTATTACTAGGCATTTGAACGCAGGGCTTTATGCTTGTTAGTTTGGCATATGATCCTGTTGAGCTATGCCTCCAATCTTGGTTTTTGCTGGTTATATTCACAATGGAGTATTCCTTCCCACCTATACACATACCTGGACTGTGATCTATCTAATTTTAGGCTTCCCCATCATTACTGGGATGATAGGTGCTCAACAGCACACCCAGCTTTGCTCTGTAGAAATGGAATCTCACAAACCGACTGGACTGGCCTGGCATGGTGAGCTTCCCATTATCAGCCTTCCACATAGCTTGTCAGGATGGCAGGAGTATACCACTGTGCCCATCTATGGGCAGAGAAGCGGTCTTACAAACTTTTCTGCCTGGGCTAGCTTTAAACACAAACCCTCCCATTCCTAACATTCCAAGTACGCTAGGATGACAGGTAAGAGCCACAGACACCTAGCTAATTTCTAATTCTAATTAGGGATAGCCAAAATAAAAACTTCATTTCCTCAATCTCTTTCAGCTGAATATGCTCAGAGTTCTAGCCTGTGAGATGCAACCAGGAGTATGGAGTGACTCCTTGGGGAGAAGGAATCTAGTCTTCTTCCCTCTTAACTTTTTTGCTTCCTGGCATGTAGACATGGAAGGTAGACTCTAAGCAGCCATTCTGGCCTATTCCATGGAAGGCGCGGTTGTGGATGACAACAGACATGAGCTCCTGACAAGTTCAAGTGGCAAGCTTATTCTGTGTTTCAGACTTACATGAAACAGGAAAAACCAATCTCTGTCCTTTATAAGTCACTGTTATTTAGGACCTTTCTGCCACAGATAGTTGGATCTAATCCTAATGAGTGCACCATCTGTCA
Source organism: Megascapheus bottae (assembly GCF_031878675.1). Lineage (NCBI taxonomy): Eukaryota > Metazoa > Chordata > Mammalia > Rodentia > Geomyidae > Megascapheus > Megascapheus bottae. The sequence continues at coordinate 41,253,438 of NC_143514.1, read as the reverse complement.
TCTGTCACATGATAGATTTGAAGTTTAAAACCTCAAAATAAAAATTCCAGAATTGTATTCAGCATTTCAATAAAATTCTGGTGCTTCCAAATAACCAGCCTTCCATACCAGGATCTCATAGTCACCAATACTATATTACCTTAGTTAACTAATTTAGTAAAAACATAGCATTGTTATGAAACAAACAAGATTAGATAATTTTTCTGTGACCTCCTAAGCCTAGCAGTGGTTAGCTTCTAAACTGCCTATCAGTGTCATTCCTGGGAATGTTCAGTGAGGGATCTATTGTAAGTGACAGAACAATCTCACCTCTGTGAGGAATCGACGGTTTACTTCTCACATATGCCATGTGAATACTGTGAGTTGACTCAGGATCTCACTTTGTGGTACCTTCATTTCTGGCTGAAAGGGAACCCACTTTCTGGAAAACTTGCTTTTGTTCCCTTTCCATTGGTTCCAGCAAGTCATACTAGCCAGATCGAACTCCTACCACTAGGCAGAGCGAAGCAATTTTATCCCATACTTGGACAAGGGGCAAGCAAAGATATGATTTTTAGTCATCGGCACTGTGACTTCCATGCTTGGCCCAAGAGGGAGGGAGGTCTAAACTGAGCTTCCACAAACAATTCTCAGAATAACCTGCAGGACTGACACACCAGGTCATGGAGGATTCTGCTAATTTCTAGAAGCTGTAGTCATGGGACCACACTGCTTTAGCCTCCTCTTTTGGAAGCACTCCTTTCCTTAGCATGTCAAGACATGTCATCAGCTCCAAATACTCCCACAGAGACTAGAACCTCAGTTCCCAAAGCTACAGAGAAATCTCCCCAGAAAGAAATGAGAAGTAGCAAATACCTTTCCATCTCCTGGTGGTCATTCTCATCTTCCAGCCTTGACAGAGGTGGAAGAGAGGTTGGGAATGGAAAGTGCCCACTGGGGGAGTCTGAGCTGTGTAGTCCTGAGCTCCCCAGCTTTGACTGCTGAGGGGGTTGGAAATAAATTTGGAGGAAATATTCAATGCTACTTTTGTACAGCACACCACTTCTTCCTCCTGTCACACCTTCCCTCCACTTCATTTGTTCCTTCATCTGACACTGAATAAACTCTTACTATTTCCAGGCACTAGTTGATTGGGAAAAGAAGGGAGAAATAATAACTTGGTTTTAAGTGATAGCTACAACGTTTCACAATGAAACTTAGCAATCTACCTAACTTAATTTGGAAGCAAGTTTGAAATGGAGGTGTGGAGACACTTTTTTTTTTACACATACCACAGGAAGTTGGTTTCTTTTTTAAAGAAATTATCCAAAATAAAATAATTTAAAATGTGAGAAAGGAAAGGGTTTGCATATCTGGGAAGGAGACTGGGCTGTCACTCCAGCCCAGTGAGGTGAGTGGGAGTTGGAAGGCACAATGTGCTTAGCAGATGAGCTCTTTATGGTTAAATGCTAACTTTGTACCTTTAGGGGCTTCTCTATGAAAAGCAATGAGATGAATAAAATTTTACTTTGAGAAGTTGTGTAAATAGCACCAGGAAAACAAGTTATAAGCCCGTTCGTTGTGTGTACAGGAAGGAGAAGCCTTCATTGAGGATGCAAAGATAAAGTTTTAGAGTCCTGTGAACATCATATTTCCATTCCACTCTGCTGAATGGAAAGCCATAGCTGTCCGAGCACCAGCATTCCACACACCGAGCTGCAATTCTTCTTTTTCTCACCCTCCTTCATACACCACACCCTACATACACCACTGCCTGCCGGCACGTGTGAGGTGAATATTAGTGATGTCGGTTTCTTTTCCTTAGAGAAGATTTTTTTAAAAAATAGGAATTGGTGCCGGGAGTTTGGCCTAGTGATAGAGTGCTTGCTTAGCATGCACGAAGACCCGGGTTCAATCCCTAGGTACCACATACACAGAAAAAAAGCTGGAAGTGGTGCTATGGCTCTAGTGGTAGAGCCCTAGCCTTGAGAAAGCCCAAGGACAGTGTTCAGGCTCTGAGTTCAAGCCCCAGGACTGTTAAAAAAATAGGAATTGAAAACCATTCCAACTTCTGTTTAATTTCTCATTGTCAATCAGTTCCTTTTAAATTAATACTTCAGAATGGTCACATCTTTTATGTTAAAAAAATTCTTTCACTTAAAAAGAAATAAACCTTTCACCAGTGACTGTTGCCTATAATCCTAGCTTGGGGAGACTGAGATGTGAGGATCAAGCTCTGAAGTCAGCCAAAGTTAAAAGAGACTATAAGACTCATATGTCTAATTAACCATCAAAACAAAACTAAAACAAAAAGTGGAAGTGAAGCTGTGGCTCAAGTGGTAGCAGAAAAAACAAGCAAGTACCCAGTGCTCTGAGTTCAAGCTTCAGTATCAGCACTAGATTCTTTTTAGTAATAAGAAATTTTCCTTTTACTGCCACCTCCCTCCTCCCCTTCACAGCCACACTGCTCAAAACATGCTGCTGTGATCTGTCAGAGCCTCCCTACCTTCCCCTCATTCCTCTGCCCCTGCCCTTCCTTCCCCCAAAGCCACCACCACCATGGCAAGAATGCCAAGGATTCACATTTCACAAAACCCAGTGGACACTTTTCAAGTCTGAATTTTTCTTGGCCACTCAACAAATTCCGAACTATTGGAATATTTTCTTTTTACAACGCTCTCTTGGGCTGCCAGGACCATATATATTCTCCTGATTTTCTTCCTACCATTTTTGGATGTCCAGCCAGTCCATTTAGTAGTAAAATGCTAATAGGACCTTTCCTGCTGTTTCAAATTTAAGCTGAAACTCAAAGCTCTAAGCAAATGGCAAAATGCCCTGTAAGCAAAGAGGAGTGGATAGAGCTTATCCTGTGCCCCTACACTGCCTAGAGGGTCACTGGAGCTTCTCTTCCATTCTTCCATCCTTCCTTCCTCCCTCCTCTTTCCTTCATTTCTCGGAAGTACTAGGTTTGAACTCAGGGCTTTGCACTTACTTGTCAAGCACCTTATGACTTGAGCTACCCTTTTTGGTTAGTTTTTCAGAGAAGGGTTCACACTTTTATTTCCAGGGATAACCCAGGACTGCAAGCCTACTATTTTCACCTCCAGTAATAGCTAAGATTACGGATATATACCACCGCATCTTGCTGCTAGCCGACTTCAGAGAAGGTCCCTGGCCAAGCAGGAAGAACCACAGCTTTTCCCCTTACAGAGGAGGTAAGGGTCATGCTTTCCCCCACAGACCAGGCAAGAGGTGAAACTTAAATGAATGTATGTGTGGTGATTTCAGCAAGAAATGAAAAGGCAGAACTTGCTGGAAAATTCTCTGTGAATGCAGTGAGCCCAAAGGGTGGGATGAGCAAACTAACAGTCTAGCTACCAAGCTCTGTAATGTTTCCTTGAGGTCACCAAGACCCTATGGGGCTGTTGAAAAACACTGAGTTCTTCTCTTCCTCTGACATGTAGATTGTGGTTCCTCATGCTCTTTCAAGTGAGGCTTGAGGATGTGACCAGGCTTGGCTCATAAGTGTGGGCACAAAGGAAGGTATCATTTCTGTGCGTGAGTTAGGAGTTAGCACAAGGCTCCCCGTATCTCTCCATCTGCCACGGGGGCTCAGAAGCATGAGCTGAGGCTGATTTTCCATCATCCTGGCATTCTGAAAGATGAGAAGAAGCAGAGCCTTGCTGCTCCCTTGCAATGGGCAAGGAGTACAAGCGAGAGGACATTGTTCTGAGGTTTAGGAGCTGTTGTGGCATAACCCAGCTGACCTGACTAATACAGGAAGGCAGCACGGTCTCATGGGAACCCTCCCCACAATGTGGGATATGTGAAAGCTAATGAACCCCATCAAGAAAGCAAAGATAAACTGGGAACCAGTGGCTTATGCCTGTCATCCTAGCTGCTCAGGAGGCTGAGATTTGAGGATCCAGGTCCAAAACTAGTTTAGGCTAGAAAGTCTGTGAGACCTTTAGCTCCAATTAACTACAGAAAAAGAAAAAAAAACAGCTGGAAGTGGAGCTGTGGCTCAAGTGACAGAGTGCTAAACTTGAGCACAAAAGCTCAGCACTCATACCATGCGTTCAAGCCCCAGGAACAGCATACACATATACATGCATGCACGGATACACACACATACACGCACACACACACGTGCACGCACACACACACACACATACACAGAGAAGATGGAAATAGAGAGCAATAGTAAGAAATCAGTTAGATCATGGGTTTTTAAGGAAGCTTGTACTATAGAAGTCCACAGAGATTTTTCTTTTAATTTTTATTGTACAGGTGATATACAGAGGGGTTGCAGTTACTTAAGTCAGGTAATGAGTACATTTGATTTTGAACAGTGTTACCTCCTCCCACATGTTCTCCTAGTTTTTTCCCTCTCTGCACAGATTTGCAGGTAGGTGAGGGTTGGATATACATCCTTAGAAAACCCAAAAGGCCCCTACAAGAGGAAGTATATTTTATCATCTGTCATGGCAGAGAGCATTTGACAACCAACTACCAAAGAAATGCTTTGGCCACATTTTCTCCTGTCCCACTTCTACATCTTAACTTAGAGGTTACTAAGAGTCATGGGGGAAATATCAAGTGAAAAAATGGAAGAATAGGCCAGATTTCTTCCCCTCTTTGCTCCTTGATTGAGAGTCTGTGTCAGCCTCAAATTGGGTGAAGGAAAAAAAAAGCCTGGACTCCATGTGAAATGGAAGCTCTAACTTAGACAGGTCTGAATAGTTTATATGTATGAAAAGTAGATCTGTTTAAACACTAAATGGAATGGTTTAAATGTAATAATGGAAGAATGAAGCTATTTTTTTTGCCAGTCCTGGGCTTGAGCTCAGGGCCTGAGCACTGTCCTTGGACTTTCTCAAGGATAGCACTCTACCACTTGAGCCTCAGCACCAGTTTCAGCTTTTTTCTATGTATGTGGTACCGAGAAATCGAACCCGGGTCTTTGTGCATGCTAGGCAAGCACTCTACCACTAGGCCAAACTCCCGGCCCAAATGAAGCTATTTTTAATTGTATCTTTGACCGATAATGATACTGGGAAGAGAAAGAGGGAAGGATGCTGAGAGGGAAGAGGACAGAGAGAAATAGAGAGTGTGACAGATATGGAGGGAAGAAAGAGGGAGAGAAGGAAGAAGGGAGGAATGGAGGGAGGAAGGGAAAGGAACGGGGAGGGAGGGACAGAGGGAGGGAGGGAAAGAGGGAGGGAGGGAGGATGAAAAATCAGTCTTTCAGTGCCCCAACTAGGAAATGCTATTAATCAGCTATTAAAGGGACACCAGGAAGGAAAACTGAACTGGACATGGTGAGTGTCAGCGATACCTCTTCTCTAAGTCAGTAACGAATTTGTTCAGAAAGCCTTCCGGAACCAACTCCTCAATTCTCCAGCCTACAATAGTAGTAGGTAAGTGTGACTGGGTTGTGTTTCCAGAGTTTCTTTCTCTCCTATGCTTGTCAGTTGATACCCACTATTCTACTGTTTGTTAGTTGTGTTACCTTATTGCGTCTCCCCAAGCTCAAGACCATCTTGTTATTTCACCTGGATAATTTGTTTCCCTTATAGATTTCAGCTTAAACAACTTCTAATAGTAATGAGGAAGAACAATGGCAACTCCAAATACCCATAATTTTCTCTCCTTACAAAATTCTTCCGTGAGGTCCACAGGAACTATGTGGGCCAAATCTTAAGAAAAGACAAAGTAAGAAGAACCTAATACATCTTATTGTCAAAAACTAAAGGTTTGGTGACACTTAACCAAGTGTCTAAATTAACTGAGTATTTAAAAAAAAAAATGTTTAGCCCAATGAACCAAGATGAGTTTTTTTTTCCAGTCCTGCAGTTTGAATTCAGGGCCTGAGCACTGTTCTCAGTGCTCCACCAATTGAACGACAGCACCACTTCTGGCCTTTTCTATGTATGTAGTACTGAGGAATTGAACCCAGGTCTTCATGTATGCTAGGCAAGCATTCTACCATTAGGCCAAATTCCTGGTTCTAAGATGATTTTCTAATTTGTCTTGTTGGTTCACTTATCTATTTTTGTGTGGGGCAATGGAGGAGGACAGAAATGGAGGGACAAAGGATGAACAAATGCAGCAAAATAAATTATACAACTTGCAGGCAGGGACTGGAGGAAAATCCTGGGAGTGAAGGAAGGGAAAGTTCAGCTCAGACAGAATAGTCACTTTGAAAAGGCAACAAATTTGTCACTAAAAATAATCATAGCTGGGCACTGGTGGTTTACACCTTGTAATCCTAACTACTTAGGTTGTTGAGATCTTGGATCAGAATTGAAAGCCAGCCCAAGCAGGGAAGTTTATGGGTCTTTTACCTTCACTTCACCACCAAAAAGCAGAAATGGAGCTTCGGCTCAAGTGGTGGAATGCTAGACTTGAGCCAAAGTGCTCAACCTTCAGGCTAAGTTCAAACTCTAGGACCTGCATCCCCTCTATCCCCCTCACACACAAAATAAACTATCACAATAATTAGAAGATATTGGGTGTCAAAGGCACATGAGTTTGTGGTGGTTTTCACAGGGTAGAAGCTATAAAAATTGCTAAATGAAGGTTTCAAATACATACATATTTAACAAATAAGTTTTATTCTGATACAAAGAAAAAAATGGTCATTTGCATGAAGTTCTCTTATGGAAAATAAACAGTTATGACTTTTAAAAAGACAGGTTTACCCTGATGAAAAAATAATGAAATGATTTGTATAGAAGTGAGTTTGTCTAGAGTGAGTTTACTGTTTCCTGCCATGTGGGTTGTTTATGTACAAGTGTGCCAGAAGGTAAAAGAACATAACTGACTTCCTTCAGCTCCTTCAGGCATAAGATTCTTCAGGGTATCATTATAAAGCAATTACAGAAATGCTTCTACTGTGTTAGTTCACTGGAAACTTGAGTCAACTTTGTGAATGGATAGTTTGCAAGTAAAACACTTACAATTGCATTAGATGTACATTTGCATCAAAAATATAGGTTCATATAATTATGGGACCTGAGAATCTTCCAACAGTGTGGAATTAGTACTCACCTAAATGTACTGAGATTTTCTTTATCATACCTTATCTTGGGATCTTTTGCTCTGTCAGCAATACATTTACCATCTGAAAAGTCCATTAAGAGAAATGTCTGTGCTCATGTGAAAACTATGCTGGACTCATCCAACTTCAAAGCTTGCATTTCTCTTACTAGGTGAGTAAAAAAGCAAAATGTTGCTCATAAATGGACAATTGAATGCAAAAGCAGAAGTAACGGAATATTACAACTAAAAAAGAAATGGAGGAGCTGGCAAGGGACCTTGGATAGAGCAACAGGAAAGATGTAAACTTAGCTAAAAGCAGATGCAATTGTGGGAACACATTGTTTGAGTGGGCAGCTCAATGCTGATGACGCTACAAGATACTCAGGCTTTAACTATAAAATCCTACAGAGTGAAATCTGTCATTGTATTTTCCCAGAATCAATTGAGCCAAGGATTATGGAATGAAACCACTGAAGCCATTAGCCAAACTAAATAATTCCACCCTGGAAATTGTTTCTTTCAGGTATTTGGTCACAGACACAAGAAGTCTGAGTCACATAGGATGTTTAACATTAATAAAAATAAGAAAGCCTCTTTCTTAAGACTAGATAATTTATAGAATAATTATATGAAACACCTGCTATGTAGGCTTTAAAAACAGTAATTGCTCAAGAATTGTAATCCATTTCTAATCAATGGTAAGGCTGCTGTCAGAACCAAGCCAACTGGGTTTAAAAGTGTGCTTGAATGCCAGTTTTCAGTATAGGTCCAGAAGCATGTTCTAGAAATATGTCAGGGATTGAGAACAACATTGAAGGAGATTAGGATGGCAGAACGAATCAGTGGAATGAATCCATATCAAAGTTTGCTGAGAATTTTGCATACCAAAGTATTAAAAGTGGTTTGTCTCAAGTCCTATAAGAAAGAAGACACCAAGAATAAAAATGAGATGAGAACATTCACAGAGATAAAAAGTCTGTGAAAGATAAGGTGTGTGTGGTGAGGGGGTGGGGGAGGGGCAGGGGAAGGGACACACATCCCAGGCCTGTCCCCAGGAAAACCAGAGAAGAAAGAAAAGGAAGGCCTTGTAGAAAGAGTCCTGGACTGCAACACATCAGGCCAATTAAGACAGGTGCCTTAACAGGGAGTGCTCATTAAAAATAATCCAGTTCTAGTATGCTGGCTGAGCTAAGTCACTGAGAACATGCTGGTTTCAGTGAAAATGCAGTAGCTGGGCAGGTTCTTTGGAAAAGAGGCTTGAGTAGCACACTTAAATGGCTCCTATGAGCTTCTCTTCCTGAGAGGAAACTTTATTTAAAGAGGAAATTCAGCATCCAAGGTACCACCAGTGATTACAGAACTATAGCTGAAATCCACTGTCTCTTTCTCTATTGTCCTGTCTACGTTGCTGTCACTCAGCTCTTACCCTAGTGATTCCTGGTGTCTGGTATGACCAAACCTTCATCCTTTTTTTGTGTGTGTCAGTCACTTGAACTCTGGGTTTGGATGCTGTCCCTGATCTCTTAAGCTCAAGGCTAGCTCACTATCACAGTGCCCCTTCCAGTTTTCTGGTGGTTAACTGGAGAGAAGTGTCTCACAGACTTTTCTGCCTGGGCTGGCTTTGAAACAGGATCCTCAGATCTCAGCCTCCTGAGTAGCTAGGGTCACGGGCGTGAACCACTGGTGCCCAGCTCTAACTTCCCTTCTATCTTCTTGGGCCAATATGCCCACACATATGTCTTCATGGTTATAATGGACAGTAGCAAACCAAAATGTGTCTGGTAGTTCACATTTTGTATAGCCTTATTTTCACCTACTATCTCTGGTCAACTATCCTAAGTAAGATGATGACTTCTTTTCCACAAGTCAATAGATACAATAGATACAAGAAGCAAAGGCTCAGGACCTGGCCATAGCTTAAGTTTAAATGACACCCCTGTCCCCTGGGTTAGGTATGATCTGTTGGGGTTAAGACCATCACCTCACCTCCACCTCAGATTTGTGAGGTCCTTAGTAAGTGTTGGAATGATATCATGTGGCCACAGAAGTGCCACCTTGGGGTTTCTACTCTCATGTGTTCTTTCATTTGGAAACTCAGAGCCAGAGAGAGTTATCTGATTTATTGCATATACTACACTCTGAATATCATTACGCCATCACTGAAAGGATTGTCTCTGAACTCTGATTTCAGTCAATTATTTTTAATACTTTATCAGGCTGGTTTCTTTGGGATGTGTGAGTGATCATTGGATTTTGTGGCCAAGAGCCCATTTTGAATGGATGCCCTAACCCAATATTATGTTAAATGGGATACCAGGCCTATGAATCAGGCCTTTTAAAAAACTCTTGGATAGAACTGGGAGTTTGGCCTAGTGGTAGAGTGCTTGCCTAGCATGCACAAAGATCCGGGTTCGATTCCTCGGTACCCCCACATACATGGCAAAAAGCTGGAAGTGGTGCTGAGGCTCAAGTGGTAGTCTAAGGACAGTGCTCAAGCCCTGAGCTCAAGCCCAGGACTGGCAAAAAAAAAAAAAAAAGAAATGGTTTGGGCTGGGAGTTTGGCCTAGTGGTAAAATGCTTGCCTAGCATGCACGAAGACCCGGATTCGATTCCTTGGTACAATATACTTAGAAAAAGCCAGAGGTGGTGCTAGGGCTCAAATGGTAGAGAGCTAACCTTGAGAAAGTCCAAGGACAGTCCTCAGGCCCTGAGCTTAAGCCCAGGACTGGCCAAAAAAAAAAAAAAAAGAAAAGAAATGCTGTCTGACTTTTCAAAGAGAAAAGATAAATCCATACCTACAATAAATATCTATCCTTATGAGTCTAAACCCCTAGCCTTTTCAGGAAAGAAAAGATGGATAAGACCATGGCTTTTTGTCTTCTCATGAGAAACTACTAGTACCTCAACACTGTAATATTCTGAGTTAAATGCCCAAAAGTGTAATGGCTGGATCATACGGTTGGTCTACGTTGAGGTTATCTTCTAGAGTAGTTGAAATAGAGTATATTCTCACCATCAGTATAATAGGGTTTCTTTTCTCCCACATCTTCACCAGTATTTGTTATTGTTTGTATTTCTCAATGTTGGTCAATCTTATTGGGGTTAGATAGAACCTAACTTTTTTTGCCAGTCCTTGGGCTTGAATTCGGAGCTTGGGCACTGTTCTTGGGCTTTCTGGAGGCTAGAATTCTACCACTTGAGCCACAGCACCACTTCCAGCTTTTTTCTGTGTATGTGGTACCCAGGAATCAAATCCAGGGCTTTGTGTATGGGAGGCAAGCACCCTACCACTAGGCCACACTCCCAGCCCCTAATGTTGTCTTAATTTACATTTCCTTTATGGCCAGGGGTGTTAAGCATTTCCTCATGTGTTTGTTGGCCATTCTTCTTCTGGAAAGTAGAGAGGAGGGTGGGATCTTTTGAGACAAGTTTGGCCTTGGCTGACATGCTTGTGAAAAATAGTTAGGTCCAGAATCTGAAGAGCAAGGGTGGCAATCTAGAGACTGAGGAAAAAGTTCTAGTTCAAGTTCAAAGGCAGTTCACTAGTGAACCAAGAAAAGTACATGTTGTAGCTCAGTCAGAAAGAAATTTACTGGAATAATTCCTTCTTGAATGGGGGATGTCAGCTTTTTGTTCTATCCAGGATTTCAGCTAATTGGATTGAATCCACCCACATGATAGAAGGCAATCTGTTTTACTTAAAGTCCCCTGATTTAAAGTCCCCTGATTTAAATCTCATCTAAAAATGCCCTCATAGAAATATCCAGAATACCGTTCATTCCAGGTGCATTGACTCCTGCAGGGTGGCAGTTCAGACATGGCCAAGTCCAAGAACCACACCATGACAACCGGGCCCGGAAATGGCACAGAAATGGCATCAAGAAACCCAGATCACAAAGAAGATATGAGTCCCTGAAGGGGGTGGACCCCGAGATCCTGAGGAACATGTGCTTTGCTAAGAAGCACAACAAGAAGGGCTTTAAGAAGATGCAGACCAACAATACCAAGGCCATGAGCGTGGGGCTGAGGCCGCCCAAGACCCTGGTGAAGTCGAAAGTAGTGAGCAACAAGTGCAAGCTCCCCCAGCAGGCCCTGCGCAAGCTCTAGCACGCATGCCTACATTGCCAAGGGCTGCAGGCTCACGCAGCCCAAGGCGAAGGCCAAGGCGAAGGCACATGCCAAAGCCCAGGCTCCAGCCTCTACTCCAGCTCAGGCCTAGGCTGCAGCCCCTAAAGGTACCCAGCCTCCAGCACCAAAGGATGTCCAGGCCCCAGCCCCTAAAGGTGTCCAGGCTCCAGCTCTTAAGGGTGCCCAGGGCCCTGTGAAGGTCCCACAATGAAGACCTCTGTCTACCAGTGTGAGGACAGGAGGACTGCTGTGGCTTCCTGGCAGCCATCTTCATGGGGGGCAGTGGCCTGTGTCATTCTCCCAATAAACCTGAGGCAGGATCTGGTGAAGGAAGGAAAGAAAGAAGAAAGGAAGGAAGGAAGGAAGGAAGGAAGGAAGGAAGGAAGGAAGGAAGGAAGGAAGGAAGGAAGGGAGGGAGGGAGGGAGGGAGGGAAGGAGGGAGGGAGGGAAGGAGGGAAGGAAGAAGGGAAATAAAATATCCACAATAATATCTGACTAAGCGCTTCAGCAGTATGATTCAGCCAAGCTGACACATAATGATAATCATCACAGATGCTAATATGTGCCATCATTTCTGGGATATGATATTATGATTGATTCAGTGTTGGCTCCGGAAGTGGTCATTTTGGAGGCTTCTCCTTGACCTTCCCAAAATGATGGCTCTTGCCTCATTAGCAAAGGATATCAAAGAACCAAATTGCCATGGAAGTCAATCCTACTTTTCTACTAAGGATAGGTAAAAAGTCTACATGGATTTGTGGGCAGTGAACCCACCGGAATGTTGGACTTTAAACAGACTGAGTCCCATAGCCCCAACTCTAACAGGAACCATGTTGCCACTTCAAATCTTGAGGATCCATGTCAGCTTAGACAGTTGTTCATATGCCCTCAGTAGGGTTATCCCTCTTTTCCCAGTAGATAGTCACACGACTAAATGGTTGTGTGTCCCTTTAAGGCATGACTGAGGAATCCATTCCTATTTATATCTGTCATGGTTCTTCCTCAGAACACAGCCATTTCTCAGTCACTGAGTTCTAGGTCTGAAAATTTCCTCAGATGCAGGAAGTGAGCAGTGAGCAAAGAATCATGAGATTTTATTGGGGTAACCAACTTCATCCTTTGACAAATGATGCTAAATGACACTTACTGGCTGTTGCTCTAGTTTATTCCCCTAGGGATACCATATTCATATTCTCCTCCTCCTCCTCCTCCCTCTCCTCCTCCCCCCCCTCCCCTCTCCCTCCTCCTCCTCCTTTATTTTGCCAGTCCTGGGCCTGGGCTTCTTTTGCTCAAGGCTAGCACTCTACCACTTGAGCCACAGCACCACTTCTAGCTTTCTGTTTAAGTGATACTAAGGACTCAAACCCAGGACTACATGTATGCTAGGCAAGTACTCTACCACTAAGCCACATTTCCAGCCCCTGTTAACTATTTTAATTTCCGTTCCCCCCCACCTCTCTCTCTCTCTCATTCTCATTCTTTCCATCTGTCTCTCTTGGTGGTGTTTGAATTCAAGAATTCATGTTTGCTAATCAGGTGCTCTACCACTTAAGCCATGCCTCCAGTCCTTCTATAAATTATTCTTTCAATTGTGGCTTAGGACCTTTTGACAGTGACTCCAATATTGTTGATTGTCTCAGTAATGGCAGCCCACTGGCAGTTAGGCATCGTTACCTGGCCTCCTCATTCCTAATGCCATTCGTGAACCCAGTTTGGTGACAGCATCTGCCCTGTCCTGAGGAATGGTCCCCACTCTCCTGATTGCCTTGCAGAATGGTGTGTTCTCTGCGTCATATAGTGGATATAATCCTCTGATGGCCCTTCTGGCCACACATTAGGAATTTACTAAAGAATCTTCTATATTCCTTTCTCTACCCTCCACCACTTCTCAGCATGGGCTATCACTTTCCCTGGGCACCTACGAGCTGTTAAACAATGAGTTTGCCTCACTCAAGGGAGATGTTTTATGTCCTTGCAATGCTGTCAAAATTTCATGATCCATGGGCTGGGGATATGGCTTAGTGCTAGAATGCTTGCCTAGAAAGCATTGGGTTGGATTCTTTAGCACCACAAAAGTGGTGCTGTGGCTCCAGTGGCAGAGTGCTAGCCATCAGCAAAAAAAAAGAGCTCAAGGACAGTGCACAGGCCCTGAGTTCAAGCCCAAGGACTAGAAAAAAAAGTAAAAGAAAGAAAAAGAAAAAGTTCTCATGATCCAAGTTAAACAAGCTCTAGATGTCTCACCTTCTGCCTTTCTTTGTTTCATTATTTCTCAGGTTCATATCCCTCTGTAGGTAATCAAAAGAATTTTGAAATAACTAGCCAACAACAATCCTTATTCCCATAGGTATTACTCTCCCCATACCTTTCAAATACCTAAACACTTATTCTAAAAACACTGGAAGGCTAGAGGGATTCCCAAGTGGAAGAGCACTAGTGTAGTAAATGCAAGGCCCTGAGTTCAAACACTAGTACTGCCAAAACACAAACAAAAATTGTTCTCTTCGGCAATAGCATGACCAGCTTGTGCTAGGAACTATCTAGTCACACCTCAGGATGAGGTCCTCCTTGCCAGCAAAATGTGAATAAACAATACTCAAACCTAATTGCACTGCCTTTTTTCTTGGACCATTTTTCTCACCTATGTCAGTTTACATACTGTTGGTAATGGACATCAAGGCACATTTAGATGTTACAAAGATGTTTTGGAGTAATCAAGTATGAAAGGAGCAGGAGTGGGTGGAGAGAGACTCGAACCACAGAAGAGGACACAAGGGGCGGGAGTTTGGCCTAGTGGTAGAGTGCTTGCCTAGCATGCACAAAGAGCTGGGTTCGATTCCTCAGTACCACATATATAGAAAAAAAGCTGGAAGTGGTGCTGAGGCTCAAGTGGTAGAGCTCTAGCCTTGAGAAAGTCCAAAGATAGTGCTCAAGCCCTGAACCCAAGCCCAGGATTGGCAAAAAAAAGAAAGACAAGAAAAAGAGAAATGACACTTGGGAAAGAGAAAAAGGAAGGAGAGCAGATGAGGTAAAAAGAGCCCAGGCTGCAGGGCCGCTTGAAGAAAAGTCTTGGCTGCATGGTTGGCAAGGATTGCTCATTACAGGAATCTTGTGTCAGGCAGAAATGAAGCAGCCGTGGTACCCTGTGTATGCAAGCATTGCTTGGCAGTGCTGTAGGGGTAGGGAGAGGAGGAGTGTGACCTTGGAATGAATGCTGCACATCTGGACATACAGCCAGTAGCTGGAGGCTGGTAGTCAACAACACTTCATACAGCACGCTGTCTTGGAGTGAGATCTGAGTACAACACCTCCACAATTGAGTATAAATGCAGAGGCAGAAAGAAAAGAAGCCAAGGCCAGGAGTCCAAGTGGAAAATAGAATGAAAGCCTGCCAAGAAGCACTTTGGGTAATACACAAAGGCATGCAATTAGAAAGGAGGAGTAAGTACTGCTGTTCTATTACACAGGAGGGTGACTAGAGTTAACAAGAATATGTACTGTATATTTCAAAAAAAGCTAAAAGAAAGTTGTTTGAATGTTCTCACTATAAAGGACTGATAAATGTCACTTTATCACTATATAATGTGTATATGAATCAAAACACTGTGTAACCCATAATGGTACATCTTTATGTATCAATTAAAGAAAAAGTAAGCAAGGACATGTGTAAATTTCAACATTATTTCCATAAATATAGGTTTGTGTAGTAGACTAGTTTCATGCTACAGTTGACATGAATGAACCTCTGGGGCAAGAGATGTCTATTGAAGAGAATTGGTGGAGTTTGGCATGGTGGCCTATGCCTGTAATATCAGCACTAAAAAGCCTAATGCACAGGATTCGTGTGTTCAATGCCAGTTCAGACTATGGTAGGGAGTTCTAGGCTAGCTTTGGCTATATAGCAATACCCTCATCTCACAAATTTAAAACAAAAGCAGATCACAGCAAATGGTAAACTGGTTTCGTTTGTGATCCAAAAAGCAAGTCAAGGAAGACACAGAAGCGAGGAGGTGATAGAGCAGCAGCTAGCGTGGGAAGCTGAAGTGCTTCCTTAGAGTCTTCTTCCTGGACTTGTCTTTTAGTCTGTGCTCCCAGCCAGCATTAAAAGTTCATTTTCACTATCAAGTTCTCCTACAATTTCTCAAGTGTCTTTGTGGGTGGGTGTGCTTAGCTATGTGTCCTTCAATATTTGAAGCTCAGATGCCCAAATTGAGCCTAGTAGCTGCAACTCTTTCACTGTTGCCTCTTTTAATCGCAGCATCACCACCTACCCCACTTCACGTTGAAAGCCATACCATTCTCTTTGCTGACATTCAATATGCCCCCAAGAGCCCTAATGATAATTCATAAGTATTCATTATCATCATCATTATTATGACTGTCTTTTATCTAGCCCTTGAGCTGAGCACTCAGCTAAGTCCTTTTTATATGTATTATTCGCCTAATCCTCCCCCTAGTCCTTAATTATTTATAACCTTATGGGTGCTGCTATTATCCTTGTTTTAGAGATGGAGTGTCTGAGGCTCTGCATATTTAAGTATTCTCTCATGCTTTAAATAGTTGCTCCAGTTACACAAAATTGAATCCAGGTAATTCGACTCTGGATCCTATTCTCTTGCTGCTATATTTTGCTGTTTCTTAACTCTACTGTGTTTTTCTCAGAATAGCCTCACAAATCCAGCCCTTTTCTCTGGCTGCAGTTACATAATATTATATACCTGGGCTCCAGAGGCTGATGGATTTACACTGGAATCCTGGGGCTTCTGCCTACTGTGTGCCTTTGGACAAGGTAGCCGACCTTCTCTACTTGTGGCTCCATGTTGGTAAATAGGTACATTCTAGCTACATCATAGGCCAACTACAGGGGCCCAAATAAAACTGTGTATCGAGAGAGAGGGAAGGGGGAGAGAGAAAAAGAGAGGGAATAAAAGCTTTTCTAAAGCTTTTACATACTTTATTGCTCTCACTGTTAATATTCTACTCTAGTATGAAACTGCAAATGTGTTCACTTTGTTTCAGAAGAATCCTGACTAGTCACTGACACAACACCTGGTAATTAATTTTCTCTATTCTTGTCAGAATTATTTTTCAGAATGCTAAAACGGATCATGCCACATTCCTGCCAGAAAGCCTCTGATGTCACTGTCCTCATCCGGATTGCCTTTGAAGCCACACGAGGGTATTCTGTTATAATGGAATCAGCTACTTAGAAGAATGACATCTGCTGCTCTTCTCTCTTCTGTTGTGTTCCCCATAGAAGAAGGCCTTTCAGAAACATCAAACTCATTCCTTCTGATGCCTTTGGGTCTCTTCGTGTTTCCTGTTTTACCACTTGCCCTATTTCATCTAGAAAACTCCTATTTGTGTTTCCAGGATTGTGACCCTCGCATCAAAATCCAGCCTCTTGCTGTGCTGTGGAGCACATAACTAATAGCATTTATCACACTAAACTTGCAATTATGGGATTGCAATTATTTTTCCCAAGGAAAACTCTACTTTCAGATAGAAATTAATGTATTGTACTGTGTCCACTACATTGTAGATACATCATATAGATTCAAGTCGAATATATTTACAGTCTCTAAACTCTTGACACCTATTTATTTAAATCACATTATGATATAAATTCCTAAGATTGAGTACAAGATGTTATTTTTAATATTTTTATACAGTAGGATTTATTAAAGCTCTTCAACTCCCCCCCTCCACCAATTTGGAAAGCTTTAAGAATATACCAAACCAAACAAACCATACACAAACCATAATTATAGGAAAAATAAAAAGCTTAAGTGAGCACATGGTTCATATTTTAAGAACAATGTAATTATACAGATCATGATAATTACCTGTGGATATCTGGTAAGTGTGTCACAACCTGATAATGATACTTCCCCTCAGATTCAGATTTAGAGTGTTCCTCAATTTTGCTGGGGAAGCTGCTATTTAGAGTCAACTGAAACCCAAAATGAAAGGAACTCAGGAATTGCAGTAGCCTACCCAAGTCTTTGTAATTCCCACTCCTCCCCACACTTTAGTTTTTTCTTTTTTTAAATGTGGCAAGAACAATCAGTTCAGCTTTAGAATTTCAGGATCAATAGTCTATTATTTCATCAAATTCCTCAACCCCCCCCCCCAAAAAAACAAGGAATAACAAGGAAGAATGACTGATTCGAACCCTGGAGCAGTATTTATCAAAATGTGAGTGATGATTCATTACTGGCACATAAAACCAATTGTGCCCTCACAGCAGTTTTTTAAATGGACACCTAATTCTTTCACTAGACATGGCTCCACATAACATAGTCAATTTTTTTAAGCAGCTGCAGAACGGTTTTGAGCAAAAGCAACATCACCAAAGCTAGACTCAGATCACTGTTTTCTGAGGCTGATCCTGAAATTCTGTTTGCATACTAATTATCACATCTAATTATAGTTATTACATAATTTTCCTAATGAGGCTGCACCCCTATCACGAGAATACTTATTTTATTATTTGTGTGTTTTTATAGCCTATCTATATATTGTCTCGGGCATAATAGACGTTTAATAAGTGTTTGCCAAGGAGAGAGTACTCATTTGAGTAAATACATGTTCTGAAACTTAATGAATGACTCAAGCGTATTCTAAGACAATTCTTGCTTCTTGCTCACTTTGGAAAAAAAAAATAATCTTTTCAATGTCTCGGAGCTCCAGGGAATTGAAATCTTGTGAATGCTGGGATTACAGGTAGGCATCATCACGCCCAGCCTGCGGGTCCCTCTTGACTGACTGGAGCAGGTGCCAAAGGCTGTTTGGTCTTGTGATTTTCTTTGACTAGGTAGTTTCACAATGTTAATTCTCCAAGTTTCAACTGAAATCATTTTATCCCAAGCAGGGTAATGGCCTCGCCACCCCCCCTCCACCCCCACTCCCACGTCCCCCCCCCCCCAACCTGGGGCTGGTTGCAGCATTGCTTCCTAAGTTTTCTCCATTTTAGCATCTCCGTTGTTGGACCGGGACGGAGAGACCAGGTCCGGAGGGACACACGGACTTGCCCCTTTTTCTTCCCAGGCATTTTACTTCTCATCACAAACTCACACTTTGGCAGACTCGCCCGTCTTAAACCACAGAAGAATTGGGGGGGGGGCGGTCCCCGGAGCTGCAGGGACGCGCCTCCGGTTCCTTCCCAGGGTTTGGAACGCGCGTCTCCGCACCTGCCACCCCAGGACGCACCCAGCGCGGGGATAGCGGGCGGAGGGGGCGGGGGCGGGGGGGGTGACGATCTGCGGGAACCGAGGTCTGGGGTTCGAGTCCCTGGGCCACATCCAGGAAGCTCGCCCCCGGGCGTCCACCGGGGCCTTGCAGAGAAGGGGTGGGGAGGGCCTCCGCCCGCGCGAACCCACTCACCTGCGCCCCCCGCGCGCCCACCCGCGGCGTGCCGCCCCGGCGCGGGGTCCGGGCGGGGCGGGCGGCGCGCGAGGGGCCGCGGGGCGGCTGCTCAGGTTTCCTCTCCCCGCCCGCCGCCGCGGTGGCGGCGCCGCCTCCGCCCTCGCTCCCTCCCCCTGGGCGGCGGGGCGCTCCGTGCGGCCGCGGCCCGCCTCGCCCCCGCCCCGGCCTCCTCGCGCTCGCTCTCCGCTCCCCCTCGAGCCTCGAGGATTCCGCGGGGCCGGGGGAAGATGGCGGCGGCGGCGGCGGGAGACGGCGGCGGTGGTCGGGGGGTCGCGGGCCTGGGCGGCGTGGCTGGGCCGGGGTCGGCCTCTTCCTCCGCGACGCCCCCCGCGCTGCACCCGGACGAGGTGGCGGCGCGGCTGCAGCGGATGCGGCGGGAACTGAGCAATCGCAGGAAAATCCTGGTGAAAAATCTGCCTCCAGACAGCGGCTGCCAGGTACCGGGGTGGCGAGGTAGGGGGGCGGGGAGGGGCTCAGGTTTCGGGGTGTCGGGGCCGGTCGCGGGGAACCGCGGAAGGGGGGGTGGGGAGGGTGGTCCGGGCCGCGCACGCCCTCGCCCTGCCCCCGGCGGTTCTCCTGGTCTGCTGGGGGAGGGAAACTGAGGCTCGGGGAGGCGGCGCGACGCGGCCCAAGGTCACGGGGCGGGGGCGGCGGGTGTCTGCGTGGAAGTGTGGCCCGCGCTCTCCTGCCCGTCCAGCCCGCCGGGAGCTGGAGGAGGGGGCGGAAGAGTGGATGTGGGGAGTGCAGCGCAGATTGGGGGGGCACTGAGACTTGGGGACGGCGGGCGTGGGGGTGCGCCCCCGGGAGGGCGGGGTCTCGGGCGAGCGGGCCCAGGCTCCGGGCTGCAGAAGTCTCCAAGTTTGAGGCAACTTTGTGTCCTGGGTTTGCGAAGGCTCCCCGCCCCCGCCCCTGAACCGAGGCTCGCGTGGGGGAGCCCCGCGGCCGTCCCCGGCCCAGCCCGGGACCCCGGGGAGCCGTGCCTCAGTGACCTGCGGGCAGCCAACTGTTGCTGTAGAAACAGAAACTCTTAGGAGATCTGTTAGTTAGTTTTCTGATTGCAAAAGTCACATGCTAAACAAGTAGAGCTTGGAAAGAAATGCAAAGAAGGGTCAAGGGAAGAACGAGAATAATTCATTTCGGATACTTAGGACAACTACTGTGAACCTCTCTCTTTGTATGCATAACTATTATGCATATGCACATCGTTGTAGTAAGTGCATAAGATCTTGGGGGGGTTCTTAATAGTCCAGATGATCACATTATATATATATATATATATATATGTGTGTGTGTGTGTGTGTGTATATGTGTGTGTGTGTGTGTATATATATATATATATATATATATATATATATATATATGGGTGTCCTGGTGATTAGGGATTTGTGTGTATTCATGCATGACTGCATGTATGGGAATTGCAAGCAGGGCTGGCTGTTGACACTTGCAGGATGCTTCTTCTATGTAGTCCATAAAATAATGGGAGAATGTCCCATTGTCGTGTGGGTGGAGCTTACAGAGGCTGCTGCAAGAAACAGGGACATCTAACTTCATAACTCATATGTAGATGGGGCCATTTTGTGAGGGGGTGGAGAGGGGTGATGAAAACAAAACATTCAGTTAATGTTGTTTCTCTTATCTGCCAACAAGTCTTCTTCCCACTGGTCAGATATTTTGTGTTGCTGCCTGTGAGGATACCTGGATTTTTGTTTCCATGTTTGTTTTAGTTTGAAGCAACTTTTTCTTCCCATGCAAATAGAGGAAAGCCTGGGAGCTCAGGGACTGGGGAGGTTTACAGAAGCAGATGGTATTTCCAAGACATCCCAGTATGTGGATAATCTAGGGGAGGAAAATGGAGAAGTATCTGGATTTATTTTGCAGAATGCCAACTACATTCCATGCATTAATTCTAAAATAGATTTAGAGGCAAAATTTAAGTCCGTTCTATTCTGGTTTTCTGTTGGTAGTCTGTCAAAAGAGAGAGAAAGTCTATCAGTGTCATATCCAAAGAACAAATTAATTGCACCCATTAGATAGAGCCAGGCTTTCTGAAAACTATGGGTGTGGCTTATGGTTTTGAGTCAATATCTCTCTGCTATAAACTTACCTTTACCCTAAATCTTAGAGTTTTCTCTAAGGTGGCAAGTATAAACTAGCAAATAAAATTGTTATTCATTCTGCATCTAGATAAGCTATTACTTCCAGGTCCAGTGTATACAATTCTTAGGCTCTCAGACACTTATACAAGGTTTTTCTGAAAGGCAAACTAAAAAAAAGTTGCTAAGAACTTTGGGCCAGTATTTAACTTTCTATGAGAATTCCCATGGTGAAAGCTCTTGGCATTTCTGATACATGGTTTTAAAAATCCAACAGATCAATGTGAGTTTCGGCACAAGGTTTGCCTGAGTATGGATTTCTCCTTGCACCCCCCCATCATCTTCAGAACTTCCGTTACTTTTGACTGATTTTCTGATCCATGTTACACAAGTAACTAAAAGACAGTCTTTCCTTTGGATTATTTTGGTTTGGGAATTGTGTTTTTATTAATTTAAATTAAAATATCCTCCCCTTCCCTTTCATCCCTCCCACCCTTCCTCCCTCCCTCCCTTCCTTCCTTCCTTCCTTCCGTCCCTCTCCAGGTGTACTAATGGATTTTTGAACTCAGATGTTCTACCACTTCGACTATGCCGCCAGTCTCTCCCCGCCTCACTTTCTTTCTCTCCCTCTCCCCCCCCCCCCCCCCCGCATTGTTGCCAGGGCTAGCCTCTGTCTGTTATCTTCCTCGAATGCTTTCTGCATAATGTTTACAAGTTGATATCATTATGCCTCTGTTAGGATGACATCTGTGACTTTTTGCCCAAGCTGATCTCAGATCTCCAAAGCAAACAAACAAACAAAAAAACCCCTCTATCCTCCTCATCTCTGTCATCCAGTGGCTGAGAGTATAGGTACATGCCACCACACATGGCTTCATCTACTTTTTTTTTTTTTTTTTTTTTTGCCAGTCCTGGGGCTTGGGCTCAGGGCCTGAGCACTGTCCTTGGGCTTTGTCAAGGCTAGAGCTCTACCACTTGAGCCACAGCACCACTTCTGGCTATCTGTGTGTGTGTGTGTGTGTGTGTGTGTGTGTGTGTGTGTGTGTATGTGGTACTGAGGAATCGAACCCGGGTCTTTGTGCATGCTAGGCAAACACTTTACCACTAGGCCAAACTTGCAGCCCCTTCATGTACTTTTTTGAAGAAATGCTTTCTTCAGTAGGTCCTCTCTCTTACTTTCTTTAACAGTTCTAATGTCTATGGGTTCCCCCTACCCCACTTAATTTTGGTATTTTGATGTCAATTTACTAATGGAAGTTTCACTATATTTTGTTGTTTTGTTACCTCTATAAAGAGATATTGTCATTTCTTTTTCTCTTTTTTTTCTTTCTTTCTTTTTTTTTTTTGCCAGTCCCAGGGCTTGAACTCAGGGCCTGAACACTGTTTTGGGGCTTTTCTCAAGGCTAGAGTTCTACCACTTGAGCCACAACATCACTTCCGGCTTTTTCTGTGTATGTGGTACCAAGGAATCGAACCCCAGTCTTCATGCACACTAGGCAAGCACCCTTACCAGTAGGCCAAACTCCTGGCTCTTTCTAAAAGAGTCTGTGTTGTTTTCTCCCTCTCCCCCTCCCTCCCTCCCACCCTCCCACCCTCCCTTCCTCCCTTCCTTTTGCCCATCCTGAGGCTTGAACTCAAGGTCTGTGGTACTGTCCCTGAGCCTCTTTGTGCTTAAGCTAGTAGTTTACCACTTGAGCCACAGCGTAATCTCTGGGCTTTCCTGGAGTAGTTTATTGGACTTTCCTGCTGGTGCTGGCTTCCAGCCGCCATCCCAAGAGCTCAGCCTTCTCAATAGCTAGGATTATAGGTGTGAGCCACCAGCACCTGGTTTGTGTTGTTTCCATTTGTTTATTTGATTTTTAACTCATGTAGTTGTACAAAGAGGTTTTAATTCAACAAGAATATGAGTAGCATGATGAATATGATCAATGCCCATCATCTTCCCAGTCCCATGCATATACTTACATATCATTTATTTATTTTGGAATAATACATTAATAGTCAATGACATTCTTAACTATAGTTCTCCTCCTGTGTCCCTAGGGCCCCAGAAAAACGTCTGATTGGTATCTGATTACTAAGAATCTAATAAATTTTTTTTAACATTTTGAAAACATGGTATTTCCCTTTCATTTTATTTTTGTTCCAGTACTAGGGCTTGGATTCAGAGCCTGGACATTATACTTGCGCTTTTTTGCTCAAGTCTAGTGTTCTACCACTTGAGCCAATTTCCACTCTGACTTTTTGCTGGTTTATTAGAGCTAAGAGTCTTATAGACTGTTCCTGCCATGTCCAGTTTCACACTGTGATTCTTGGATCTTAGCTTTCTGAGTAGATAGAATTACAGGAGTGAACCAGTGGTACCTGGTTTGATATCGCCTTTTAAAAAAACAGTTTTCATAAATCAAAGTTTGTTTAATTTCTGGTATAGCACTTAGAGTATTATTTCACAACCTTATGGTTTCTGTAACTAAAATGCACAAAGTATTGTTTGTTTTAATGAGCACGGTAGAGGCACCGGTATCAAATATCTTACAGAAATATTCAGTTTGAAAGATGAAGCCCTGGGGCCGGGAGCATGGCCTAGTGGTAGAGTGCTCCCCTAGCATGCGGAGCCCTGGGTTCAATTCCTCCATACCACATATACAGAAAAGCCAGAAAGTGGTGCTGTGGCTCATTTGTAGAGTTCTAGCATTGAGAAAAGCCCAAGAACAGTACATAGGTCCCCTGAGTTCAAGCTCAGGACTGGCTTTCTCCATGCTGTGCATTCACACTACCCTGCCTGCTGTGCCTCCCAAGCTGTCAGGGATCTTCCTGGCCTCTCATTTCTAAAGTGTGGGCCACATTTCAGGGTTGTTGGGGTTTTCTTTTTGTTTGTTTGTTTTTTCCTTCTTCTGACTAGCACAAGTTTTTTCCCTTTGTCACCTACTGTTGTTGGTCATCGCCTGCTTTAGATGCTTTGATCAGTCATCTTCCTGCTTTAAACAGTGAAAGCAAACAAAGCAACCTCTTAGCCTCACATTCCTCAGACCACTTCTCACATTTCCAGAAGTCTGAATTAGCTCAGAAAGCTCATATTCATGTACATTTTGAATTTTATCCAGAGTACTCAGATTTTAAAACAATGATTTCTTTTCATGAGCTTCATCCATAAGCAAGATATACCATTTTCCTGCTATGACTTCCTGTACTCCTAAGTTGCTATCGTGTCCTCAGTCAGGAATGTAGAAAATAGTATCATGGGACAGGTATTTAAGGCCCCTGGGCTTCTGGGACTCCTTACTACATTTCCTACTAACCCTGCACTCAAAGTCTGTTCTAGCTACCTGAGTCACCACACAATTCATGCCATTGTGGATTGAGCATGTATAGTTATGTCTTTCAATGTTTGCGTTTTAGAATGTAATTACTTAGAGTGATAATGTATAAAATTATATTTGTAGCAAATAATTTCTAATAAATATAAAATAATATTTGAAGCAGTTTCTAGTAAAAACTAATGTTGTGACTAGTCAGAATAGTTAGTGATGGGAGAAGATCTTCACTAGCCATACAGCAGACAAGGGCCTCATATCTAAAATATACCTACAGCTCAAAAAAATGAATCTTTCCAAAACAAATCCTCAAAGAAACAACTATCTCATTAAAAGGTGAGCTAAAGACCTAAAGAGAGACTTCTCTGAAAAGGAAATAAGAATGGCCAATAGCCATATAATGTGAAGCTAATTGAAAGGACCTCCAGGATATTGAAACAAAAGCCATATAACGAATGATTGTTGTCCTTAATGTACTATGTTGTCTCTCATCTCCTTTGCTGTCCCTTGGTTATCTCATATTGGTATAGTATCTCAGTTTGTTATCTGATATATTGAATTTATTTGTATTTGGATATATGAAATTTGATAGGGAAGGGGGGAAAACCAAGACGGGTGGGGGGTGGGGGGGAGGGAAATGGCTACCAAGACATGTGAAAGGGTATCAATGTATGTGAATTAATGCACCTTCTATCTGGCAAATATCATGTAACCCTTTTACTAATTACAATAAAAAAATTAAAAAAAAAGAATGGCCAGTAGACACATGAAGAAGTGCTGAACATCTCTGGCCATAAAAGAAATGTACATAAAAATAATTTTGAGATTCCACCTCACTCCAGTTAGAATAGCCATTATCAAGAAATCTAATAACAACAGATGCTGACCAGGCTGTGGCCAGAAGGGAACATTACTACACTGTTCGTGGGAGTGTAAACTCGTTCAACCACTCCGGAAACTTAGTGCGGCAATTCTTCAAAAGACTAAACATAGATCTCCCCTGTGACACAGCAACCCCACTCATGGGCATTTACCCAAATGTCCAGAAACAAGAGCATACTAACGTAACTAGCACAACCATGTTCATTGTCTCATTATTTACCATAGCTAAGATATGGAACGAACCCACATATCCCTCAGTAGATGAGTGGATCAAGAAGATGTGGTACTTATACACAATGGAATTCTATGCTGCCATCAGAGCCATCGGCATTTCCCGATTTGTAAGGAAATGGGAAGAGTTGGAAAAAAATCATATTAAGGTGAAGTAAGCCACATCCAAAGATACATAGGCTCCATTGTAATAATTAGTATATGTCTAGGATTCTCCTAGCAGAGGATCACAATAGTTCAAAAGCTATGTACATATGGCCATACAGGATGAGGCTTAGCAAAACGAACTATAGGATATGGAAATGAGGTTTATCTTTGTGATTGTTGTTCTTAAGGTACTATATGAAGTTATTTCTTTTCTCTTTCTTCCCTTATGGTTTATCTCATGTTATTACTGTATTTGACTTTGGTCCCTGGCATATTGTATATACATTTATTTGTCTATTTGAAAAATGGAAGGAAAGGGGAAAAACAAGATGATTGGGAGTGAGGTAGGGGAAGGGAAAGTGGGAAAAAAACATGGGTAGTGTCAGTGTTTAAGAAGTAAAGTATCCATTACCTGACGAATGTAACTGTAACCCCTCTCTACATTATCCTGACAATAAAAGGAAAAATTGTGTGTGTGTGTGTGTGTGTGTGTGTGTGTGTGTGTGTGTGTGGTATGTATAGCTTTGGCAACTTTGAGTCTCACATTTTGATTAAAGTACTAGGTACTTTATGTTGTTGCATTTCTATAAGTTGTCTATATTCTAACCTGCTTCTCTTCCAGAAGCATTGTTATTACAGTTTCAGATGGGGGAAATTGAACATTTACTTCTTATGTTGAATTGTGCACTTGGTGTTTTTTACATGGCTTCTATGTGTTTATGGCTGTTTATGTTGTATTATTGAAAATCGGAGAGGCCCGATTGTGAGTGTGAAATCTAGCATTCAGGACCAGCAGTAGAAGACAGAGAAAGCATGATCTCCTCTCCATGCCAGTACTAGAACCTTCTATTTCAAGGGGACAACAATCTTGATACTTAACAGAGATCTATTTGAACTAAGAATATCATCAAGTTGGCACCTTTTAAACTCAAAATGTGAGGAACTCTGGATGAGCTTATCTTTAAAAGTTATTTGCTGTTTGTTTTTTAAAGAAAACTAAAATCACAAAATATATGAGAATTTTGCATATATTTTATGTACTTTGACTCTGGTATATTAAAAATAAACTCTTCTTTTTGGATTTTGAGCTTAGGGCCTTGAGCTTGCTAGGCAGGCATTATACCTCTTGAGCCATGTATTCAGTCCTTTTTTTAAATTATTATTACTTTATTGTTTCAGAGGTGATATACAATGGGGTTGGTTACCTGTGCATACGTCAGATATTAAGTACATATTCTTCCTTCCTTTGGCATAGTGTCATCTGTTCCCTCCTTCTCTCCCATCCTTGCCTCCCATCGCTGCACAGTTCTATAGGTCACCTTTATCAGTGTCCAGTGCATCCAATACCCTCCACTACTGAACTTTCTCCCCCGCTTTCCCCACCTTCCCTCAGATGTGCCTATGTATACACTGTATATAAGATAAAGAATGCAGAGTCACCAGACAAAAAGACAAATTAAGAAAAGGTCCTTCATTTCCTTATCTTTGGAGTTTATTTCAGTATGCCCATTATTTTATATACATATGAAGAGGTGCTTGGGTATTGCACTTTTGGGATTCTCTCCTAAGACTATCCTCTTTTGGTCTCACTCTGTGTGAGTGTCTAGAATCCTGTGCACTTTGTCATATCCCATTGTGTTTTAAATCTAGCTTGCATGTATCAGGGAGAACATGTGTCATTTGTCAATCTGATCTTATCTTGGCTTACCTCACTTAACATGATTTGTTCCATTTCCATCCATGTCCCTGAAAATGACATTATTTTATCCTTTCTAATGGCTATGTAAAATTCCATTGCATATAAGTACCACATTTTTTTGTATCCATTCATCTATTATGGGGCATCTGGGTTGTTTCTTTTTTGTAATAAATAATTTTTTATTGTGATTAATAGAAGGGTTACATTATATGCACCAGATAGAAGGTGTATAACTTCACAAACATTGATACATCTGGGTTGTTTCTATATGCTTTTGTGAATAGTGAGGCAGTCACCATGGCTGAGCAGGTGTCTTTATATCCTGGGTTATGATGCTCAGGGTAGATGCCCAGGAGTGGTATGGCTGGGTCATAGGGAACGTCTGTGTTTAGGTTTTTGAGGAACCTCCAGACTGCTTTCCAGAGTGGTTGTATTATTATTAGTTTACATTCCCACTAGCAGTGCAATAGGGTTCCTTTTTCTTTACATCCCCACCAGCATTTGTTGTCAGAATTCAGACTACTGGCCAATCTAACCGGGGTAAGATGGTATCTCAGGGCTGTTTTGATTTGCATTTTCTTTCTTCAGTCCTTGTTTTAGTTATTTTTAGGTAGAGTCATTTATCTATGATTTCTAGTATAGCTAGGATAGAAGTAGACACCAACATAACTGACTTGTTAGTTAAGATGAAATTTCAATAACTTTTTACCTCAAGCTGTGATCCTTCTGCTCTTCTGCTATTGAGTACTTGAGATTATTTTCTTTTGCTTGTTTTTCTTGACAATTTATTCAATGATTGGGGCCTCTTTGGAAAATAGAGTTATTATTTACTACTCTTTCCTGACAGTACATCTTGAAATTATTGTTTCTTCATCAAGAAAACATTGTATGTCCAAAAGTTAGTATAAGTATGCCATTGCACTTCCAGAAGTTATGCTTCTTAGTGGTTGTCTAGTACATTTTCATTTCTAGTGTAATTAAGCAGATTAAATTATGGGTTATGCCCCTTGTACATCTCATTTTCCTATGTCTGACATAATAAGGACATTGGTAGATGCTGAGGAAATGCACCCTGCCTCCCTAAGTTGGTAGTGCTGGCAGCAATTCCAGAAAAGTTTTGTGGAAGTGCTTCTCCCTCCTCTGAAATCCATTTCTAGAAGTAGTAGAGTATTCTGATTGGCATCACAATCTGTGCATTAATGCCAGGCCTAAGAAGGCTCACACAATCCACTGACCTTTTTTTGTTTTCAGCTAATCAGTGAGGTTATGCATGGAAACGAGTCTTTACAGTTGCATCATGTTTTCCATAGAAAAAAAATGTGCTGTTTAGTCTTCGCAGGTTCACATTTATGGAAACAAGTCTTTAGAATTGCATCATGTTTTCCATAGAAAAAAATATGGTTGGGGCCGGGAGTTTGGCCTAGTGGTAGAGTGCTTGCCTAGCATGCACGAAAACCCGGTTCAATTCCTTGGTACCACATACATAGCAAAAAGCCAGAAGTGGTGCTGTGGCTCAAGTGGTAGAGCCCTAGCCTTGAAAAAATCCAGGGACAGTGCTCAGGCCTTGAGCCCAAGCCTGGGACTGGCAAAAAAAAAAAAAAAATTGTGAACAACAACAAAAAATATGGTGGTATGGTGGTGTTTAGTCTTCGCAGGTTTGCATTTTAATGTCTGTTGAAATCATGGTTGCTTCTGAAGGGTAAGATGATACCACATCATCCGGTGGCCACCATCTAATCAGCTTTGTGCTGAAGCCCACACTCCCCCAGCTTCCTGGCCTTGGTAAGCACACCCAAGTTTTACAACAGTACTGAAGGAGGAAGGGATTAGAGGGAATTCTTAAATCAGACTCCGAAGATTAGGAATGCATTAAATAAAACTGACTCTGATGGAAGACTGCTGTGAAAAGGGGTCCCCTGTCCGGATCCCTGGATTGCCTTCAGTCCGTGTCACCTGTGGGGATCAACAGACAGAGAATGAGATTGCAGTCCTCCAGCTCCTCCATGCCAGGATTATTGCTTCCTTGGTCGAAGGTCACAGTTCCATCCAGTGACTCTGTTCCTCTAAGCTTTTCTGGGTTATTTAACCACTCCCCTGGTCTCCTTAAACTCATGAACTATAGGGAGTTGTGGGTAGCCAGAAGATTTAAACTTTGTAGCTTGTCCCTCTGATGACTTGATTTTCAATATACCATCCATCTCTTTCTTGCTGGGACCCAGGTGGTGTTGGCCACCCAGTCTCCTTTCTTCCTCTGTCTTTCTTAATGGCAACTCATTTTCCTGTGAGGGCCTACCATCCCTAGTTATTAAGCAGCTCTCTTTTTGCTGAGAAGTTGGTTAAAGAATGGGCAATAAATAACCTGGCCCTGAGCCAGTGTGCACATGGTGGTGCTCAGGCAACAGGAATTGTGCAGCTTAGTGGAATACAGAACAGAGACACCCAGGAATTTTGTTTGGTTGTTAAGATAAATTATTCTCTCCTCACTGGATATGAATGCACACACACTCAGCCCTGGTTGCAGCAGGCACCCAAAGGAAGATCGACTGGGGTGCCAGTGACTGTCAAAAACTGAGCTGGAGTTACAGCCTGTATTCAGCTCAGCTGCCCTCTGGAACTTGACTAGCCAAGCCCCTCATTCCCTTATTGTTTCACTTAACTCAGGACTTCTATTGATGCCAACCAGAAGTATAGTAGATAATAAAGGACTGTAGTTAAAATTTGTAACCACTGGACTTGGTGGCTCATACCTGTAATTCTTAGGCTCAGGAAGTAGAGGTAGAAGGATCAAGAGTTTGTAATCATCCTGACTTGTATATTAGACCTTCTTTGCAGGGGGAGGGGGCAGTCCTGGGGCTTGAACTCAGGGCCTGGGCACTGTCATTGAGCTTTTTTTTTGTTCAAGCATAGTGCTCTACCACTTGAACAACAGCACCACACCTGACTTTTTCTGTGATAATGAGGAATTGAAATCAGGGCTTCATACATGCTAGGTAAGCACTCTAAATTAATAGTCTGATTAAGATCTCCATGTAGACTGGGTATGATAACTCAAGCCTATAGTCCTAGAAATTTGGGAGGCAGAGATTGAGAATCGCAGTTCAAGGCAAGACCAAGCATAAAAACTGTGAGACGCCATCTCAGTTGCTGGATATGGTGGGACTTGTCTTTCATCTCAAATGAAAAGGAATCACAGTGGTTGGATTTGCCTTTCATCTAAGTTACAAGGGGAAGCACAAATAGGAGGACTGCAGTCCAAGCCAGCCTGAGCATAAAGTGAGAAAGTGGTAGAGTGCCTACAGCCAGGGCCCTGTGTTCAATCCATAGTAATGCCAAGACAGAGAGAAGGAAGAGAGTGATCTCCTTATAATCCCCAGCCAAAGCATATTTCTCTTTCCTTTGAACATCTGCAGTAACAATAATAATTCACCTCCCAAGGCTGTCAACTGAAAGTGCTAACATTCCCCGTGAGAGCTTGGCCAGCCTGGCTCTGCCAGGGCCCTTGGTCACCTTGTCTTTCTTCCCATATTCTCTGCCTCTTTTCCTCCAGAGCAGCCCCAGGGAATGTCACACTGGCACTGGTCTCGGGGTGGGAGAGACACCTGAACCTCTGCTTAGAACCAGAATGGCAGGAGGCATGGTCCTTCAGAAGCAATGGGCTGGGCCTTTGCCTGCTGCTGGCCTGCCTCCCTTGACAAGTGGGTTTGGAGTGCATAGGCATTGGGGAACCTTGTATCCTTGCTCATGGGCCACTAGGGACTAAGACCCAGGCATGCTAGCTCCTCTGCTGCCTGCTACACTCGTGTTGCTCAGACTGTATGCCAAACAAATCATCTTCCTATTCTGCAAGCATTGTACTTAGAGCTTGTACATGTTTAATTCTCATTAAAGCTGCATAATCAGATTTCTTACTCCTACTTTATTTATAGGGAAGCAGAAACTTAAAAATGATGTTAACACGTTCCAAGGCTCATTTGGCTAATTAGTGGTAGAATGCGAATTGCATGTTTGATTCCAAAGCTCAAGTTTCTGCCTCATGCTGTGTTATACCTGCGATTCCTCCTTGCCCTTGCTGCAGTGCTGTGTTGAAAGGGCAGAGACCATGTTCTAGTTACCATCGTGTCACTAGTGTTTAACCAAGAACCTAATACGAGGTTCCAAGAGCGATGTGGAAGATCTGCTTTGTTCTGAAGTACTGCCCATACTCCTGACAGGCGGCAGGCTCTCAGCAGTGCTCTGTGAGTGAATAATTTTGCAGTGTAAGCCTATGTTAGTTTTTGGCTGTGAGCTCATCCATTCACCTATAGCCAGCCAACTGTCTGGGCGCTATTAAACCTCAGAAACCACCAGAAAAATGCTACCACTCAGAGGCACACCAGTATCTGCATGCAATTTCAGGAATTAGGGATCCTTTTGCAGATGACATGAAAGGATCATACAGCTGGAGCTGAAAAATACTCTTGCAGGACAACAGAATTCCAATCATGGCTTCAGTATAGACCGCATGGGCAGATGCAAAGGACTTCTTTTTTTTTTAAGAAATATATTGACAGTCTCATATGTAGCTCAGGCTGGCTTTCTACTTGAAATCTCTCAGTCTCCTGACTGCTAAGATTATGGGTGTGGGCCTCAAAGCTTCAAAGCTGCTGTGTGTGTGTGTGTGTGTGTGTGTGTGTGTGTGTGTGTGTGTGTGTGTGTGTTGTACAAAAGCAGGTATGTGACCCCGTGAGCCACACCTTCAACTCTTCTTGCTATGAATTATTATTATTAGTTTTCAGATAGGATCTTATGTTTTTCCCTGGGCTAGCCTGGCACCTTGAATCTCCTCACTATGGCTTCCAATGAAGCTGGGATGTATGCCACACACCCAGCTTACTTGTTGAAAGGGGGATCTTGCTAACTTGTTGTCTGTGCTGGTCCCTAACTACATTTCTCTCAATTTCAACTTCCTGATTGTAGCAAGGATGATAAAAAATGAGCCATAGTACTCTGGCCCTCACAGCTGCTTTTTGAGAAAAGTGCTCATAAGAAATGTTTGCACATGTAAAGGAGGCTCCATGTAGACAGTAGTATAAATCAGGCACCTTAATTTCCAAGATGCATTGCTCTGGCCACACAGGGGTTGAAGACTGACTCTTCAAGTGCTGGGTCTGGCAGACAATGATTGCTCAGTACGTTCCTCTAATGAGTTTTTCAACCTGAGTGCTGAGTGCACACTTCTAATGGCTCAGGTGGACCATGAGTTCAAGGCTAGCCTCGTTTATATTGGGATACCCTGACTCAAACACACACATAAGTTACTTAGGAATTAGCTCTTAGGTGAAAGTGTTGGGCTGAAACCTTACAGAACATTGCTGAAAGCAATAAAAGAGCAAGTACAAGTTCAGGGAAAGATATTCTAATAAACCCTAGGTCCTCAGCTCTTCTAGGCTAGGAACAAGAGAGATGAAATTAGACTCCAGAAGCTCCAACCAAACCAAAAAGGTTTTCAAGGAGTTACAGTGTAATCTTTCATTTAAAGAATGTTTCCCTTTCTGAGTCATAAGGGAGCTGTATGTTTAGTTTTTTGAGGAACCACCATACTTCTTTCCAGAGTGGTTGAATGAGTTTTATTGCCACCAACAGTGTAGTAGTGATCCCTCCTGGCCGCATCCCCTCCAGCATCCGTTGTTATTAAATTTCTTGATAATGGCCATTCTAACTGGAATGAGGTAGAAACTCAAAGTTGTTTTGATTTGCATTTCTTTTATGGCCAGAGATGCTGAGCATGTCTTCCTGTGTCCATAGGCCATTTTTATTTCCCCTTCAGATAAGTCTCTCTTTAAGACTTTAACCCATTTTGTTACCAGTATATTATATAGGTGTTTACTTGTTTATTTGAAGTAGGGAAGGGATGAGGGAAGGGGGGGAGGGAAATGGGGACAAAAACATAAGGGATATCGATGTCTGAGGAGTAATGAACCCTTTATCTGGTGAAAATAACTGTAATTCCTCTGTACATTGAAATAAATCAATAGAAATAAAAAAGATAAAAAAAAAAGAATGTTTCCCTTTAAAACATTAAGCACAGTATCCACTGTGCTATCTAGTTATCTTCACACCATTTCTTGGAAGGAAAAGTTTCTCTAACTCTCAAAGCTTAGCCAGCTATCGTGTACTTTGTGTTGTGATTATTCACAATAGTTGCTTTTACTTTGTGAACCCAATTTCCTCTGCCCTGGGTCTGTGCCTTTTCTTTGGGTATTTGAAGCTTCCAGTTAAATCTTTATTTTCATTCTTTCTTTCTATCCTACCCCTACCCTAGCCACCCTACATTATTCTACCCTCTCTACTCACATCTACCACCTACCTCCATTCTGTCCAACTAACTCCCACTCTACTTTCCCTGTCCCCACTCTACCCTGGCCCACTCTTAGCAAACGCTACCAGCGCACTACCCTCCCTCCCTCTACTCCATTGTCCTGGCCCCTTCTGCCCAGGCCAGTAACACTACTCTTAATCACCAGCTTGCCTTTCTTTTCTGGACTTTGGAGCTTCAGTTATCCTACCAGTTTAACCACTTTCTTTGATTCTAAATTAGTCTCCACTTCCCTGACTTTTTAAGGTTCTTTTTTGTAACCTGAACTAGAATGAAAGTGCTTTCTGTAAACAAGAGCAGGTGAATCTGAAAAGCTTTAACTTAAAAAAATCAATCTTCAAATGGTTATAGTAAAAGGTGACAGTCTAACATGCTCTTAATCGGAGGGATTCCTTCTTTCATTCCTCCCCGCCCCCTTCTTCTCCTCCCCCAGTCACTTCAGGTTTCCTACTTTAATTTTTACATGTATACCCTGAGTATTGTGACAGTATTTGTGCCCTCCTCCTTTCCTGTTTTCCATTTGGGAAGCTTTAATTTATGAAAGCATTTCAAACATACCACACACTGTCAGTGCAGTATAGAGCAATTTTTCTTTCCCTGGACTGTTTTGAGTATATTGTTTATTTTGTTTTTGTGCTGGTATTGGGACTTGCACTCAGGGCTTCATGCTGTCATTTGGCTTCTTTGCTCAAGGCTGACCCTCTACCACTTGAGTGGGATGCTATTAGGGGATTCCCATGTCTGTGAGGATCAAGGGGTGCACTCACACAGTCCTGGAAGGCGGGGCAGTCACCTCAGGTGGGCTCTTGATGAGACTTAAGAGGTGGAGGACTCAAGATGACTGAGGTTGTTTGTTAGTGTAACACTAGCACTGCTTTCCAGTAAACCCTTTATATAAGTGCAGAGAAGATTTAAAATGCGGTATAGAAAACATAAACTAGTCACATAGTTATTTGGTATTATAAGCAAGTAGCAAGGGCCATACAAACTTACATATGCTACACTTTCATGTGGGGCAGATGCAAACACAATTACCCTAGCACCACCAGGAACATGTGCAGTCCAGTGTGCTACATACAGCATTGTGACGCCTGTGACAACAGAGGCGAGAGTTGCTTCTCTGCTCCATGGTGGTCTTAAGGAGCACTGTTGTCACTATTCTCCCATTGGTGTCTCTGATGTTTTAGATCTGGGCACGAGAGTGGCTTCTAATAGCCCTGTGTCCTCTTTTCAAATAACCTTTCTTTTTCAAAAAATTTTGGAAAGGTTTAGCTTTACAAAAACATTTTCGGAGCTCAAACATGCACTTATCATGTATTCCCTACCCAGTGTCTCATAATGTTATACGTTGCATAGCCAATGTGTGTTATTCAAAACTGTGACACTGATGTTGTCTAACTATTATTAACGAAATCACCAGCTTTATTTGGGTTTCGGTAGTCTTTTCACTTAGATTCTTTTTGTCCCAGGACGAATACATGATACTTCATTCCATTATCTTGTCCCCTTTGCCTGCCTCTGGGGACAGCTTCTCAGCCTTTCTTTTGCTCATGACTAGGATCAAGGATCAGGTATATTCTACAATGTACCTTAGTTTGGTTTACACGGGATGTTTTTTCCCTTCATGATAAGATTTGTGCTATGGGTTTGGGGGAGAACGTCACAGATGAAGTACCCATCTGACCCTACTGTGCCTTCCTGACATCAGCAGAACTTTAGCACTGGGGATATTGACCTTGGTAATTTGCTAAAGGTGAAGCCTGAGGAGTTGTCCTTCTTTAAAGATACTGTTTTAGTCACCACTCTAGAAAACAAGTCTTTAATTCTTTTACACACACACAAACATGCACACACATTTATTTATTTGTTTATTTAGTAGTACTAAAGCTTGAACTCTTGACCACTGTTGGCATTTTTTCTCTCTGCTAGCACTCTGGCATTTTGCTGGGTAACTTGAAAGTAAGAATCCCATGGATTTGTGTACCTGAGCTGAATTCAAACTGCAAACTCAGGCTATCACCAGACCTTTAACACAGGTCCAGACTTTAGCACTGTCCGCTCAAAGTCCTGGAAGGTTTTTCTCATGGGAACTGATATACTGATTTCAAAATCTATGTAAAAGAGGTAGAGGGCTTCAAAGAGCCAAGATAATTTTGAAGGGGTAAAAAAAAGTGGATTTCTAGCACAACGATGTTCATTGCAGCACTATTTACCATAGCAAAGATTTGGAACCAACCCAGATGCCCCTCAGTTGATGAGTGGATCAACAAGTTGTGGTATTTATACACAATGGAATTCTATGCTGCCATCAGAAAGAATGACATCGCCCAATTTGTAAGGAAATGGAAAGACTTGGAAAAAAATCATATTAAGTGAAGTAAGCCAGACTCAAAGGAACATAGGCTCAATGGTTTCCCCCATTTGTCATAAGCAGTAGAAACCTCGGGCTCTCCTAGCAGAGATTTACAGTAGAACAAAACCTAGATACATAAGGCCATATAGTATGATGCTAAATGAAAGAACCTCCAGGATATAGAAACAAAAGCAATATAATGAGTGATTGTTGTCCTTTAATGTACTATGTTATCTCTCATCTCTTTTGCTGTCCCTTAGTTATCTCATATTGTTACAGTATTTCACCTTGTTATCTGATATATTGTATATATGCATATTTGATTATTTGAAATAGGATAGGGAAGGGGGGAAATAAGATGAGGGGCGAGGGTGAAGGGAAGGAAATGGGGACCAAACATGAGAAAGGGTATCAATGTTTGGGAAGTAAGGCACCTTCTAACTGGTGAATATAATGTAACCCTTCTATTAATTACAATAAAAAATATATGGAAATAAAGTGGATTTGCATTACCAGATTTCAAAGCTGCCTCTAAGCTATATCAATTTATACCATGTAATACTAGAAAAAAGGAGTTAGACGGATAGAGCAATGAAATAAGTCTCCAGGTAGCCCTTTTGTAATATAGCAGTGCATTCAGCAATGAATGAATGAAGGAGAGTTGTGAAGTTGACTGTACCTAACAAATTTAGACAAATTCTTTGAAGATTAATTGTAACCTAAATGTTAATGATTTTCGTTTTTGTTTTTGTTTTTGCTGGTCCTAGGGCTTGGACTCAGAATCTGAGCTTTGTCTCAGATTTTTTGTGCTCAAGACTAGCATCTATCACTTGAGCAACAGTATCACTTCTGATTTTTTTCTGAGTAGTTTACCTTTTGGAGATAAGAGTTTCATGGACTTTTCAACCTGGCCTGGTTTTGATCCACAATCCTCAGCTTCCTCAATAGCTAGGATTACAGGCATTAACCACCAGTGCCTAGCCTAAATGGTAATATTAAGACCTCTTTCCTGCTGGGGACTAGGAGCTGACACCTGTAATCCTAGATACTGAGGAAGATGGGATTTGAGGATGAGACTTGAGTTTGAAGCCAGCCCAGGCAGAAATGTCTGTGAGACTTCAATTAACCACGCCCCTCCAAACAAAAAAAGACAGAAAGGAGCTGTGGCTCAAATGGTAGAGCACAGGTCTTAAGTGAAAAATTAAGGGACAGCACCAAGGCCCGAAGTAAGTGTCAGTACTGGCATGTGCACGCGTGCACACACAGACTCATACACACACAACAACTTTGCTGAAGAAAGAATTATGCATTTATGAACTTCGATTAAGATTCTTTCAAACTGATTCAGAATTGAAATGTAGAAAAGAAAATCAATCTATCATCAAAGAAAGAAAATTATAGACCTATTTCTTTGATGAACATCAATGCAAAACTTCTCAATAAAATTCTAGCCAACATCATCTGAAATTGGATAGTGGTGGAGTGCTTGCCTAGCATGCACAAAGACGCCGGTTTCGATTCCTTGGTACCACATACATAGAAAAAAGCCGGAAATGGTGCTGAGGATCAAGTGGTAGAGCTCTAGCCTTGAGAAAGTCCAAGGACAGTGCTCAGGCCCTGAGCTCAAGCCCAGGACTGGCAAAAAAAAAAAAAAAAAAAAAGATACGTAAATCCAAACAACACTGAGATTTTACCTCACCCCAGTTAGAATGGCCATGATCAAGAAAACAAATAATGGGGGCCGGGAATTTGGCCTAGTGGTAGAGTGCTTGCCTAGCATGCATGAAGACCTGGGTTCGATTCCTTGGTACCACATACATAGCAAAATGCCAGAAAGTGGTGCTGTGGCTCAAGTGGTAGAGCCTTAGCCTTGAGAAAATCTAGGGACAGTGATCAGGCCCTGAGCCCAAGCCCAGGACTAGCAAAAAAAAAGAAAACAAATAATGACAGATGTTAATGAGGATGTGACCAGCAGGAAACATTACTACATTATTGGAGGAATGTAAACTTGTTCAGCCACCCTGCAAAGCAGTATAGAGGTTCCTCAAAAGGCTAAACATAGATCTCACTTATGACAGAGCAATCCCACTCCTGGGCAATTACCCAAATGACCACAAACAAGGCCATATTAAAATTACAAGCCCAACCATGTTCAATGAAGCATTATTGCTGTGTTTTTTTTTCCTTGCCAGACCTGGGCTTGAGCTCAGGGCCTGAGCACTGTCCTTGGACTTTCTCAAGGCTAGAGCTCTACCACTCGAGCTTCAGCACCACTTCTGGCTTTTTTCTATGTATGTGGTACCAAGGAATCGAACCTGCGTCTTTGTGCATGCTAGGCAAGCACTCCAGCACTATGCCAAACTCCTGGCCCTCATTGAAGCATTATTTACCAACCCAAATGCCTGTTTGTAGATAATGGATCAAGAGAAAATGTGATATATATACCCAATGGAATTCTATGCTTCCATCAGAATGACCCTGCCCCATTTGTAAGGAAATGCAAAGCCTTGGAAAGAAATATATTAAGCAAAGTAAGTCAGACCCAAAGAAACATAGGGCTGCATGCTTTCCCTCATTTATAATAACTAGAATATGTCTAGGATATTTTTAGCAGAGGATCATAGAGGCTTAATATCTATGTGCATATCATCATATAAAATGGTACATATTGAAATGCACTCCAGTAATTGGATATAGTACAATAAAATGTACTGTTTGTAGTTAACTTCTTTTTTCACCTTTTATTTTATTTTATTTTTTTTTTGCCAGTCGTGGGCTTGAGCTCAGGGCCTGAGCACTGTCCTTGGACTTTCTCAAGGCTAGAGCTCTAGCCCTTGAGCCTCAGCACCATTTCTGGCTTTTTTCTATTTATGTGGTACCGAGGAATCGAACCCGGGTCTTCATGCATGCTAGGCAAGCACTTTAACCACTAGGCCAAACTCCCAGCCCTTTCACCTTTTATTTATTCCATGCTGTTACTGTTTTTGATTTCTGTACCTTTGTCTTATATATAAGTTTTTCTGATTTGGGGAAGGGAAGGGGAATCACAGAAACAAAGGCTGGGACACAGGATGAACCAATTCAACAGTGATATTCACTGGACACTTTGTTGGAAACTGTACAATTTGGTGGGGGAGAGGAGTGGGAGGAAAGTGAGAGAAAATGAAGGAGAGGATGACACTGTTCAAAAAGATACTCATTACCTGACTTACGTAACTGTAACCCTTCTAAACATCACCTTTACAATAAATTTTTTTAAAATTCAGTCTATTAGCAAATAAGAGAAAATACATTTAGGTAACACATTTTTGGTAGGGAAAGGACTTCTTAAGATATAAACCCCACAGATTTTTATGGGGAAAATTAATACGCATGACTTCATAAAAATGTGAAATGTCTCTATAAAGTTTCACAAATAAGTAGCATGACAGATCATGTGCTAGGGAAAGACATTTGTATTTAAATCCTCATACAATTAAAAAATTAGAGAACCAGAATGGAAAAACAGGCAATAGAAATACATACATGTTTTTCAGAAGAGGAAATGAATAGCAAAATAAACTTGGAAAGATGCCTGTTCTAAGCCAGGATCCTTTCAAAGAAACAGAAAAGTCTCCCCGATCCCCTCCTCTATGTCTTTGTGTATGTGTGTGTGTGTGCGCGCGTGCGTGTGCATGTGTGTGTAAGAAATTAAGGAATTGGCCCTTGAACACTCACAAGTCCAAAGGGCATGACAGCAGGCTGGAAACTGAGGCATGTATGAATGTTGTCACTTTATGGCAGAATTTCTTTAGCAGGACATCTTAGTTTTTGCTGTTACAGGCTTCAGCTGACTGGAGGATTCCCACTCACCTTATAAGGCAGTTTCCTTTATTTGAACAAAAGAGCCTCTCACAGCACTTAGATTTGGTTGTGATTGAATAACTGGGTATTGCAGCTAAGCAGACATGTGAAGTAGCCTGTGTACTGTCCTTCCTGGTTAGTCAATAGACTGCAGCTTCAGGACACAGTAAGAACATGAAGTTGATGAAAGCTTCATATTTGCTAACACTGGTATAAAAGGAGATGGACCAGCAGGTACATATGTGTCACCTCATTCTGCCAAACACATTTTATCTTCTCCACATAGCCAACCATTCGCATTCATGCAGCTCAGGTACCTCACTCCATGAAGACTCCTTGGTATGCAATGCTTATAAGAACATGAAAGCAGTTTTATAAAAACTAAGCAGAAGGAAGGCAGAACCAGAAGGAGCAGGTCACTGTCCCAGTCCTTAACCTCGGAGTCCTCGGCTTCCTGGCTGTCTGTATAGTTTATAGTATTATGCCCCATACTTCATTTGACAGATGATCTTGTCATATTAGCAAAACACCCAAATTAACACACTATTTGTTTCTCCTTCAGATCTAAAAGTAGACTGCTAACCTGTGAAAGACTTTCTTAGAAGAATTTGAAACAAAAGAAAGCCTGTGAAAGGCTTAGGAAACTGTGTGGTTCACGTACATATCAAAGGCCTAGTTTCATGTAGGAAGAAACACAGACCAGTCAGAATAATACTGTTAACTTTGGTGGGATTTGGGGTGCCCTTGACTGCCTGCTTTGAGCTGAAAGCAGTTCATCTTCTCTTCAAAAAGTGTTTTATGTGAGCAAAAGCTTTTCATGTAACTTCAGGGATTGAGAGCTCGTCAGATCTAGAAGAACATTACTAATGTCAATTAGTAATACAATTTTGATAAGCTCTTGTACTCGGAAATTTGTAAATGATATTGCGATCAGAGGACAGACTATTTCTATCAAAAGGTCTGCTTAAAAATTATACTGTGAACTGGGGGTGTGGGCCAGCTGAAGGGTGTTTGTTTAGCATTCATAAGGCCCGGTTTTCATTTCCAGCATAACAAAGGAAACAAATCATTTATAATTAATTAGAAATGTCATGAAGCTAGACGTGTAGTAGGGAGCTGTAGTTTTAATTCTTTCAGGTCTGTGTGGCAGAGCATAATAGAATTTTGGCAGATGGTTATTAGAACTCTCTTTTAGGTTTTAAGTTTTTAATTTGGCCAACTTACCAAGGCTCACATTGAGGGGTGACCCACTTTTGCCTGGGTCAAAACAACCAGGGCATAGAGAAAAGTAATTAGATTTTTCTTTGCAGGGCACTGTAAAGTTTCCCATTTGACAAGCTCTGTACTCCATGTCTGATGCATAGAAAAGTGATGATTAGAAATGTGAATATTTTCTAAGGAACTTGAAGCTTTCCCTTAGCTAATCGAGCAGAGAGCATGCCATTTGTTTACGGTTCTGTGATAATGTGAAGAGTGGTGTCAGGTTTTCTCTACCGTTTGACAGCTGTTCACCAGTGAAAGATTAGATTCTGTGCAACCGAAAGAATATGCTCAATCCCTTCAAATAAATACAACATAAAGATTGTGACAGTAAATTTTAGGCTAATATGTATATTGATCGTTACATGTTCCAGCAAGCAACAGTTCAAAAATTGATACATATGTATACCAATCCACATCTGTTTATGCACATACACATAGATGTATCTCTCCAGATAGATAGATAGATAGATAGATAGATAGATAGATAGATAGATAGATAGATAATGAGGTTTGAACTCATTGCCTCATGCTTGCAAAATAGGCACTCCCTTTCTTGTTTACTTATTTTTCAGAAAGAGTCTTCCTTTTTTCCTTGGTTGGCCTGGACCACAGTCTCCTATTTATATTTCCTGCAAAGCTGGGATGAAAAATATGTAGTACTGCATTCAGCTTTTTATCAGTTAACATGCAGTCTCTGTAACTTTTTTCTCAAACAGGCCTTGTTCTAGAATCCTCCAGATCTCAATCTCCAAAGTAGCTGGGATTACAGGTGTAAGCTGCTGTGCTTAGCTGTTTTTCAACAACTCTGATATAGCTTACAAATAAGTAGTATTGCATTATCTTTTGTATGAGGCCTGATTATTTTTTCTTCACCCAGCTTTATGTTTTTCCTATTTCATCACCTCTCTTTTCCTCTACTACTGGGTTAAAAGGGCAAATATATCTCAACTGTCCTCTTGCTTTCCATTTCTAGGTTGCTCTTATGGTAACTCTTATGAAGAGTTATGGTTGTAACTGGGTACAACAGTTACAGAGTTTTGGTGATGGTTGATGATAGTGTCCCATTGCACAGAGACAAGTAAGGCAGTATGGCACGGGGCAGTCAGCTCCTGAAGCCCTGGTGATTGGCCTAGTCCTCGCTCAGCAAGCTATTGGCTAGACTGAATGAAAAAAGTAGTGAGTTCAATGATTACTACCAACTGAAAGCTGACTAAGTATTATAGCAATAGAACCGTAAGAGTTAGCATTATGGAATTAAACCTTTTACATGTACTTACCATACTATATACTTTATGTATTAGCAACTGTGTATAATTAGCTTATACTTTTTTTTTCTTTTGTTCTTTGAGAGTACCAGAGTTTTGTTGTTGGTTGTGGTTGTGAGGCTTGAACTCAGGGCCTGGGCACTGTACTTGTGCATTTGTGCTCAATCCTAGTGTTCTACCTCTTTGAGTCACAACTCTACTCCCATTTTTTCTTTTTTGTCAGTTCTGGGGCTTGAGCCCAGGGCCGGGGTGCTGGCCTTGAACCTCTTTTTGCTCAAGGCTAGTTCTTTGAGCCAAATGTCACTTCTGGTTTTTGAGTGGTTAATTGGAAACAAGCAAGAGTCTCATGGGTACTTTTCTGCCCTGAATGGCTTTGAACCATGATCTCAGATATCAGCCTCCTGAGTAGCTAGGATTATGGGTGTGAGCCACTTCCGGTTTCATCATGGCTAATTGGAGATAAAGCGTCTGGACTTTCCTGCCTGGGCTGGCTTCACACAGCAATCCTCAGGTCTCAGCCTCCAGAGTAGATAGGATTACAAGTGTGAGCCACCAGTACCGCTCAGCTTATCAGTACCAGAATTTTGAACGTGAGTCATGCTTCCAGCCTTGTTTGCTTTCAGTCCTTTTTTTTGGTTGGACAAGGTCTTTTGTTTTTGCCCAGGGCTGCATTCAGACTACAGATCTCCTAGCCTCTGCTTCTTGAATAGCTACAATTACAGTGTGTGCCACCATACCTAACTCATTCCTTATGTACACATTAAACTATCCAGCATAGGGTTAGAATGTCTATTTAAGGGATTTTCTAATTCCTTTGTATCTGTTCTAGAATACGAAAAAATAAGGCCACAATTTATATTTACCTTTATATATATATATATATATATATATATATGTTTGTGTGCGTGTGTGTTTGTGTGTGTGTGTGTGTGTGTGTGTGTGTGTGTGTGTGTGTGTGTGTGCATGAATGTCTTTCCTGTGCAAAGTGATACAGGTAATAATTAAATATATAAAATAAAGTCCCTGTACTCAAGTACTATATGGAGCCACAGGGAAATAGATATAGCTGTATACTATGCTTTGGTGGCTATTGTTTTTATAACTAGAAATTTCTAAATTAAAATCTCATTTATTTATTACAATAAATGTAATGCATATTTCTTCTCCATGTTTGTGCTACAAGTATTTATAGATGAATTACTGTTAAAACTTCTGTAGGTAGTATGCAGACATTGAAATAAATTTCATTAAAAGGTCACATTCTGTGGGAAAATTTCAGAAAAAGTATCATGAAGCAACATGTGAGATGGATTTGAGGCAGTGTGGGGCCTTTGATCCTTTGATGATCTCTTCCTGGCAGGCTAGATGAGGCTAAGGGAAGAGGTGCAGGGGAATTGTGCCCCAGACACTCGGGAGACAGAGGCTGTGGTTCTGTGTAGGGACTGAATTACAAGGTGCATTTTGAGAGCGAGGCGTTTGCCGTCAATGCCTGTCAGTACTGGGGTTGTGTGGAAGAGTTCCTATTCACATATATGTGGTGATGGTGGTAGCCATTAAACTAGACTAACAGAGTTGTGTCATCTGCTGAGTTCATGTGTTTATTGAATTCATGGTTTTGTCTCTTTCAGGAAGTTCATGATTTGTTAAAAGACTATGAGTTGAAGTATTGTTATGTTGACAGAAATAAACGAACGGGTAAGTTTTCAGTTTCTTGGATCCAATTTCATTTTGGTTCTACGTAAGAGTCACAGAACAAGAAAAACCCTTTGTCTTTTCATAAGTAAGCCAATCAATAAAATTCATAAACATTGGATTACCTTAGTATTGTTTGCGTAATTTATTTTCTGAAGATATTGTCAATATTTTAAATTTTAACTATATAAATTAAAATAAATTAGTAGAGAGACAATTTAGTATGTAGTTAGGTGAGTTGAGAACTTGCAGTTCTCTGGCTTTTTCTCTTGAATTCTGGAATTGCATGA
Organism: Megascapheus bottae; assembly: GCF_031878675.1. NCBI lineage: Eukaryota > Metazoa > Chordata > Mammalia > Rodentia > Geomyidae > Megascapheus > Megascapheus bottae. The sequence goes on along the minus strand of NC_143514.1, from coordinate 41,209,432 downwards.
GTATGCCATAGTGTCCCACCTGAGACTTACAATTTCTATAGATGAAAATTCTAATACTTTGTTATAGTGAGTGTTCTTTCTAGGCTCTGTCTGCTTCTATTTTAATAATATATTGCTGAACTTTGCCAGTAGACTATATAATATGATTGTTAGTTGACAAAGGAAACTTGCTTTAGTTTAATGACTGAGCTTTCATTTAAAAAATTAATGTTTTGTCTAGAATGGAAAGTTTTTATAGAAACTTTTTTATTGGTACTCATATATACTATAATTCACATGATAAACCATTTAAAAATTTATTAAGTTGTACAAATAGGTTGAATTCTGTAAATTAGGTTATGAGAACAGTATACTCATTTTATATTTGTGAGATTAAAACTGGATTGTTCATTTTGTATATATGTGGTATGTAAATGTTTTCAAGCATCTTTTTAAGATAAAGGGGAACTGAAAGGTGATAAAACCAGCATGTACAGTGCACTGCTCAGATTCCCTTGTTACCTCATGAATCTAACTTCCAATCTATGTATTATTTCGAGGTAATCAATTCTTTTACTTATGGGAATAAGGTAAGATAATATTTCCCTTATGTTCAGGAGTGGACATGTGATTTGCTTTGTGGTAAACAAAATCAGAGTGGAAATGGCATATGTGCCTCCTACAGGAAGGTCTCAGAGACAGCCAGTGCATTACTCATTTATTTGTTACTTATTGTTTGCCTGTCTCTGGCTGCAGTCACTGGGGAAGAGCTTTTTTGTCAGTCGTATTGGAGTTGGAACTCAGTGATATATGCTTGTTATGCAGATGCCTAACTGCAGGGCCTGTGCCCTGGCCTACACAAAAATATACCCATTTTATGCTTTCTATCATAGTTGGCATGAGAGTCATACATTACCCAACTTGGCTTCTTTTGTTGAGATGAAGTCTTCTTGGACTTTTCTGCCCAGTCTGGCCTTGAACTGATGTCTTCCCAATCTCATTCACCCAAGTAGTTGGGTCATTCTGTAATCCCAGCTATTCTAGAGGCTGAACTTCTTCCAGTCCAGGTTTTAGTATGTAAGGAGCAAAATCTCCTTTCTTGCCTTTTCTTCAAACTACACATATACTGTGTACAGCAAGAAAATCTTGGTTGTAGCAGTATTGAGATTATGGGGTTGCTTTTTTTTCTTGTTGTTGTTACTGTTGCTCTTTTTGCCATAGTATTGAGTAATACCTACCAGTTACTGAATCTGGAAAGTTAGTGGGTTTGTTTGTGTGTGTGTGTGTGTGTGTGTGTGTGTGTGTGTGTGTGTTTTAACTTTATGAGAATGGGTTATTCTGTATTTCAACTTTAACTTTTTCTATTTATTACCATGTTAATACATATAACTCTATACCATTGTTTTCAACTACCATATGTCAATCAATTATGTGAACTAATCACAACTGATGTATCCTTTGGGGTAGGCATTTGTGTTTTTAACATTTCTAGTATTTTAGTATTGTGAAACCTGTTTCTAATAATCTATTTCTCCACAATTGGAGAAATTTTAGTGTTACTAGGTAGTAATAAAGGGTTTTTTATGGGGGCTGGGAGTGTAGCCTAGTGGTGGAGTGCTTGCTAGCATGCATGAAGCCCTGGGTTCAATTCCTTGGTACCACATACACAGAAAAAGCCAGAGTGGTGCTGTGACTCACTTGGTAGAGTAATAGCCTTGAGAAAGCTCAAGGACAGTGCCCAGGCCCTGAGTTCAAGCCCCAGTACTGGCAAAATTAAAATAAATAAATACAATTATGGGTACAGACTTTAAGTCTCGTAGAACCAGGAGTTCTATTCCAGCGGTTCCCACCAGCTGAAGCATCAAGAGGAATATTCAAAAGGTTTTGCCTTAACAGTGGGTCAAATTACCTCCTGTCCTACCTAAAATTTAAAAACAAGAATAGACAATATCAAACTGTTTCCTGGTAACTTAACCACATCTGAGAACAAAATTCAAAAATATTTATACAAATACAAAAATATCTGCCATCCAAACAAGGTTAAATTTACATTTGGCATCCAGCAAAAAAAAAAATTCAGCAAGTGCCAGGCATGGTGCCAGGCACGACTGTTTTAGAGAATCTATGGTCTTGCAAATAAATGGAAGAGGTCATAGAAGGAGAGAGTGTCCTCTCACTGCCTCAGCTCCTGCCTAGACTTGGAAGTTTGTGTCACTATGTAATTTAAATTCAGTCCTTAAATCTCATATTTGGATTGAGCAAGTGCAAAGACACAAGGAAAGGAAGAGATTGTCAGCTTTTAACTCTGCTAGCTGATTGTGAACACACCTTTATTCACGTATCTGGTGCTTGCTGTGTGCTTGCACTGGGATAGTAGAAGCAAATTCAGTATGGATACAGGCAGCTAAATAAATTCATTACAACATAGTCTGATCTCTGTGACAACTCCAGCCATGTTCATGGTAAAGAGGTGTATGAAACAAGGCAGGGCAAGCTCTAACTAGAGAGAAGGAAGACCACTCGGGCCCACGAGGCAGTCCTCTCTGGCTGGATTTGACTCAGCAAAATAGCTGAAATGCTGGGACAGAGGGATACATGGGAAGTGTAAGTGGATACTCGAAACAGACTAACGCAGTGCTTCAGTACTGTTGGGGAATTGGGAGTGGTGGTAAGGAGGGGTGGGCTGGAGTTCTCTGTGGCCTTCTTGTAGGGTCTTGTTAGGGCATGGTGCCTGAGTTGGGATGCTGCAGATCTGGGAATACCAGACCTTTGCATCTGGATTCAGTTTTTGAGTGGTCACTGTTGTCATTATAGGAAAAGATTAAAAGAGGAAAAGCTAGAAAAATGAAGAGGGTGGATTTAAGATCCATTTGAAGAGTTGAATTTGAGAGGTTTTGTTGTTGGTTTTTAATGTGGGAAATGAAGAAAAATGGGCCTAGAGAATCTGATAGGTCTTGTATTTGTGAGTGTTATATTGTCTCTAAAATAAAAAAAATCAAGGCCCAATGAGCAGTGCTGAGCAATCACCTCCTCACTGTGTGTGTGTGTGTGTGTGTGTGTGTGTGTGTGTGTGTGTGTCTTTATTTAAGAGATAGGATGAAGATTATGAGTTGAGTTTTGGGTAGTCATGTGGGAGTCCATTTGATGTATATGCACACATCCATCCATCTGCATATAAAAGGAATGAAGACTAGAAACAGCTTTGGGAGTCCACTGAGTACTGAAGGCCTTCTTGGACCATTCCACTAGGTGGTTTTGCTTGCTGTTCTTAATTGTGTTCATGGTCCTTCTATTTCCTTCTCAGTAATACTGCATTTGGTTTCCCGTGCTCCTGTTGGGAAGTGAGTTCTGTGTTGAAAGAGATCTTACCATTTACGCACTCAGGTTTTTCCAGTACTTGTCCTGGCAGTTGGCACAGAGCACTGAGAAAGTGGGAAAGGACTTAGTCACCCCAGGGCCAAGGGTGTGGAGTGACAGGAGTGACTCAGTGGGTGGGAGCAGTGGACTAAAGGACAAGTGGTACAGTGCATGAACCTACAGAGAAGAATCCTAACCTCAATGGGGACAGTGCGGGAGGAAGTGCAAAGAAAGTGGGCAAAGGAAGGAGTGCTTCAGCAGGCATGCAGAACTAGGAAAGAGGAGCAATTAGATTAATGGTTAAGTTCCCTCACAACTCATGCCTGAACAGATGAGGCTATGGGCTGATAGGGGGATACGAGCAGTATATACAGCTGATGGTTAGCTTATTTGTAAATAATAGGGGAAAGAGAGTTAAGTGCTATGTTGTGTCACCATTAGGAAAAAAATTAAAATAACTCCAGCCTTTTAAAAAATGGGGTTGGAAACCAAAGGATAGTCTCTCATTAAGGATGACGAAGCTATTTTTTACTTCAGTGTTGGAAGAACTAGCAGTGTTTCCCATTGGCAGTGATTCCCTTGCATTTGGAGACTGTGTTAGGTGAAAATTGGGTTTCTTTAAATGTTGCCATCACACGAGTGTGATGAGCAGTTCACACTCCTGAGAGCCATGTGGGCACGAAGACAAGAGACCGAAAGAGGTGATGGGCAGAATTACCCAAGCTGTTTAAATTCATCCTCCCTCTCTTGTGCTTTGCATATTTGCCATGCACCACATTTTGTCTGATTGTCATAATATAGTATACGGTTGTTCATAATATGGCAACTCCACGGAGCAAGAAGGCAGAAAATTTTAGAGAAGAAAATTGTAATTTGTGGATTACCTTAGGTTATTGTTTTTAAATTAATTGGAGTCTTTCAAATTGTCTTATAAAACCTCTCTGTCTTTGTCTCTCCCCTCTCAAAGAATATTCTTGCATAACACATAAATGGGTATAGCTAAAGTTCAATTTCCACAGATACAAATATATTTAAATTTAGTTGATTTAGGCCTTTGTATTTATCATGGGTTTTTGTTATTTGGGTTTTTAAAAATTAGTATCAATTAGCTCTACAGGAGCTTTCATTTTGACTTGCTCATTGGCTATTCATATTTCTTTTGAAAATTATCTATTGAGGTCATTCATTTGCCCATTAACTAGGTTGTTGATTCTTTGCAAGTTTAGTATTTTCAGCTCCTTTTATATTCCACTTGTTAATGGCTAGTCCCATTCTCTAAACTATCTTTCCACTTCCTTAACTGAGTAGAAACTTTTTAGTTGAATGCAGTCCTATTTATCAATTTTTGTTCCTGTTTTCTTGAGCTATTGAAGTTCTGTGCAGGAAATTACTACCTATGCCAGTGTGTTCTAATGTTTTCCATATACCTATACTAGTTTCAAGGTTTCAAGTTTTACATTAAAGTCCTTGATCTGCTCTGAAATTAATACTGGTATTGGGTGATAGACAAGGATTGAGTTTCATTCCTCTACATGTGTTTGTCCAAAATTCTAGGTATCCTTTGTTGAAGAGGCTTTTTAAAAATTTTCCTTGTTGGGGCCGGGAGTTTGGCCTAGTGGTAGAGTGCTTGCCTAGCATGCACAAAGACCCGGGTTCGATTCCTCAGTACCACATACATAGAAAAAAAAAGCCGGAAATGGTGCTGAGGCTCAAGTGGTAGAGCTCTTGCCTTGAGAAAGTCCAAGGACAGTGCTCAGACCCTGAGTTCAAGCCCAGGACTGGCAAAAAAAAATTCCTTGCATATATATACTTTAAGCTTTGGTCAAAAATGAGATGGCTGTAGGTATGTGGATTTATTTCTGAGTCTTCTAATGTGTTCCAATGGTCATACTGTCTTGTTTTGTGCCATTACCATGGTATTTTTGTTGCTATGATTCTGTAGTGTAATTTGAAGTCTGTGATAGAATTCTACCACTAATTTTTCCTCTCCGTTGTTTTAGCTATTTGGGATCTTTTGTGATTCCATATGAACTTAATGATTTTTTTTCTATTTCTGTGAAAAGTGACATAGGGATTTTGGTAGGTATTGCATCACATATATAGGTTGCATCTGGTTTTTGTTGTTGTTTTTTGTTTTGTTTTTTACATTATTGCCATTTGCACAGTATTGATTCTACCAATCCATGAACAAGGGAAGTCTTTTCCATGTTCTTCTGTTGTCTTCTTCAGTTTCTCTGTTCAAAGATTTGTAGTTTTTATTGTGGAGGATTTTCATTTCCTTGGTTAAGTTTACTCCTAGAGTATTGTGAATAAAATTGTTCTAAATGGGTTCCTAGCCAGTTTGTCAATATACAGAGAAGTTACTGATTTTGGTATGTTGATTTTGTGCCCTGCTATATTGGTGAAGATGTTTATCACATCTAGGAGTTTTAGAGTAGAATATTTAGAGTTCTTTAGTTATAGAATTATACCATCTATAAATGTGAATAATTAAGAGTTCTTCTTTCCCTATTTTTGTCTTTTTTATTTCTTTCTCTTGCCTTATTACTATGGCTAGGAACTCTGGTAATATATTGAGTAGGCATGGAGAAGGTGGACACACTTGTGTCACTCTTGATTATAGGAAGAAAATGATTTGTTTTTCCTATTTAGTTTTGATGTTGGCTTTGTGGTTGATTCCTGTCCCTTCCCTCCCTTCTTTTCCTCTCTGCTCATGGGGCTTGAACTCTGGCCTGGGCGCTATCCCAGAGCTCTTCAGTTCAAGGCTACTGCCCTACCCTTGAGCTCCTAGCCCCACTTCTCATTTTTTAGTGATTAATTGGAGATAAGAGACTCACGGCTTTTCTTAGGTGGAAGGTCTCTTATTGCCATTTCTATTTCAGTGCTTGAAATAGGCCTGTTGAGTTGGGTTATTAGTTCTTCTTGGTTCAGTGTGGGTATGTTAATTTTGGCTAGGAATTCATCCCTTTCTTCTAGATCCTCAAATTTGTTGGCGTAAAGGTTTGAGAAGTATTCCCTCATGATGCTCTGGATCTTGGTAATTTCTGTCATGATATTACCATTTTTGTCTGCGATTTTGTTTATTTCGGTATGCTCCCTTCTTTTTTTGGTAAGATTTGCTAAGGGTCTGTCAATTTTGTTAATTTTTTCAAAGAACCAACTCCTTGTTTTGTTGATTCTTTCTATAGTTTTTTGTTGGACTCCAATTCATTTAATTCTGCTTTGATTTTAATAATTTGCTTCCTTCTACTGGTATTAGTGTTGGTTTGTTGCTCTTTTTCCAGGAGCTTAAGGTGACACATTAAATTGTTGGTTTGCGACTTTTCTAATTTGTTATTGTAGGCACTCAGAGCTATAAATTTTTCTCTGAGTACTGCCTTTGCCATGTCCCAAAGGAGCTGGTATTTTGTGTGTTCCTTTTTGTTAAGTTTCATAAACTGTTGGATTTCTGTTCTGATCTCTACAATGACCCATTGGTGATTCAACACTGTGTTGTTCAAGCTCCATGAGTTACAGGGTTTTCGTTGGTGGAGATGGGTGCTCAGTTCCAATTTGATGCCCTTGCGGTCTGAGAGAGTGCAGGGAATAATTTCAATGTTTCTGAATCTGCCCAGGTTTGTTTTATGCCCTAAAATGTGGTTTATTAAAACTAATAACAACAGATGCTGGAGGGGATGTGGCCAGGAGGGATCACTACTACACTGTTGGTGGGAGTGCAAACTCGTTCAACCACTATGGAAAGCAGTATGGCAGTTCCTCAAAAGACTAAACATAGAGTTCCCCTATGACCCAGCAATTCTACTACTAAGCATTTACCCAATTGTCCAGAAACAAGGACATACTAGCACAACGATGTTCATTGCAGCACAATTTACCATAGCAAAGATATGGAACCAACCCAGATGTCCCTCAGTTGATGAGTGGATCAACAAGATGTGGTATTTATACACAATGGAATTCTTTGCGGCTGTCAGAAAGAATGACATCGCCCCATTTGTTAGGAAATGAAAAGACTTAGAAAAAATCATATTAAGTGAAGTAAGCCAGACTCAAAGGAATTTAGGCTCAATGGTTTCCCTTTGTCATAATCAGTAGAAACCTTGGGCTCTCATAGCAGAGATTTGCAATAGAGCAAAACCTAGATACATAAGGCCATATAATATGACGTTAAATGAAAGGACCTCTGGGATATAGAAACAAAAGCCATATAATGAGGGATTGTTGTCCTTAATGTACTATGTTATCTCTCATCTCTTTTGCTGTCCCTTGGTTATCTCATATTGTTACAGTATCTCACTTTGTTATCTGATATATTGAATATATTTGTATTTGGCTATTTGGAATTGGATAGAGAAGGGGGAAAACAAGATGAGGGGTAGGGGTGTGGGGGAGGGAAATGAGGACCAAGACATGAGAAAGGGTATCAATGTATGTGAATTAATGCACCTTCTATCTGGTGAATATAATATAATCCTTCTATTAATTACAATAAAATATATTAAAAAAAAGAGACACGGCTTTGTATTCCTTATATTGTCCAGTATGGCTTTGAACCATGATCCTCAGATCTCAGCCTCCTGAGTAGTTAGGATTACAAGTGTGAGCCACTGCCCGGCAGGGCTTTGTATTCTTGCTTGGGTTTTTTTGTTTTGTTTCGTTTTATTAGATCTGAGATCAGGACTCATACATAGTACTTGGCTCTTTCACTCATTGGCTATTGCTCTACCAACTGAGCCAAGCCTCCATCCCTGGTTACTTGGCCTTTTCACTCATGACTGACACTCTAGAATAGAAGCCACAGTTTCACTTCCAGCTTCTTAACTGGAGATAAAAATTTGTCCAATTTATCTGCCTGGGCTGGCTTCAGTATCCTCAGAACTCAGCTCCTAAGTAGCTAGGTGTAAGCCACCGGCACCCATTTTCAAAGGTTTTTATGTATCAGTTGAGATAAGCATGTGACTTTTATTCTTGATCTTATTTATGTACTTTATGACATTTATTGATTTACATACATTAAAACAACTTTCCATCATGGGAATGAAATCAGCTTCATTGTTTATAATCATTTAGATGTATTGTTGAATCCAGTTGACAAGTATTTTATGAAGAATTTTTGCATTTATGTTCATCAGAGAAATTGCTGTATAAAATTCTTTTTAATGTATCACTGTGTTATTTGACACTCTTTTTTTTTTTTTTGCCAGTCCTGGGCTTGAGCTCAGGGCCTGAGCACTGTCCTTGGACTTTCTCAAGGCTAGAGCTCGACCACTTGAGCCTCAGCACCACTTTGGGCTTTTTTTCTATATGTGGTACCAAGGAATCAAACCCGGGTCTTCATGCATGCTAGGCAAGCGCTTTAACCACTAGGCCAAACTCCCGGCCTCACTGTGTTATTTGAAAATGAATATAATACTGACTTCATAGGAATAACTCTGTATTGTTCCTTTTCTTTCTGTCTCAAGGAGGTGTTTGAGGAGATTTAGTGTCTGATAGAATTCAGTAATGAGACTGTTGAGTTCTGGACTTTTTTGGGAGGGGTTTTTAAATTATTGCTTTAATTTTATTTTATAGGTTTATTATTAAAGCAGTCTACATCCTCTTGGTTCAATTTTGGTAGATCAACTTCATCTAGAAATGCATTCATTGCTTCTAGATTGTTCAATTTCCTTGAGTATCTTTTAAATGTATAGCATTCCCTCATGATCTTCTGGCTTTCCCTTCTATTTGTTGTGATAATCTCATTTTTTTTCCTAACTGTATTTACATGGGTCATTTGCTTCTTCCTTTTAGTCAGATTAGCTATGGATTTTATAATTTTATCTTTTTGAAGACCCTACTCTCTATTTCATTGACCTTTTTTTCCAGCATGTGGTTCTGAAGTGGGACCTTGTTTTCGCTAAGCTAGTGCTCTATCAGTTGAGCCACACCTTTAGCCATGTGCTTTTTTTTTTTTTTAATCCTTAGGGTCACACAAGCCTTTGTACTCTGGACTGTTTGTGAGTACGAAGTGCTTGAGTACTGTAATCCTTCTGTTTGCAGTCTCCCAAGTAGTTAAGATTATAGAAACAGACCCTCGCACCCACTGCTTCACTGAATCTTTGTGTAGTTTTTTAAAGTCTCTGTTGTTTTCTGCCTTATTATTTTTTTCATTTTCTGGTTTCAGATTTGGCTAATTCTTATTTTTCTAGGAGCTTGATATATATACCATTAAGCTATTCATTTGAAATTTCTCTGTTTTTTGATGTAGGCATTCACACTATAAACTTTCCTTTTCATACTGCTTTTGCTGTATCCTAAAGGTTTTAGTAGGGCTTATTTTCATTTTTACTGGATTCTATGAACTTTTGATTTTTCCCTCGTAGTCTTTTCAGTGATTCACTGTTGATTTCATTCAGTAGTGTGTTTGTTGCTCAATCTCCATATGTTTGATTGTTTTCTGTGGTTTCTTTTGTTATTGAGCTCTAGTTTTGTTCTGTTATGATCTGATAGAATATTCTCAGAGAATTATTCAAATTTCCTTAAATTTGCTTTGTTTTGAGTCCTATAATACGATCTATTTTGGAGAGTAGTTCATGGGCTGTAGAGAAGATACACAACATGTATTATGTAGCTGCTAGTTAACCGATGTTTGGTGTATAACTGTTAATAATTATTTTCTCCTCTGAATGGAGTGTTCCTTTCATAAATATAAAATGAACAGTTTTATTTAAATCTACTTTATCAGATATGAATATATCTATTCTTCCCTGCTTTAGGGTATTTTTTCTATACCTTCACTTTTTTCTGGTTCATACTATCAAATAGAGTCTTTCACATTTCTCTAGGAAGAAAGGTGGTCCTCTAACCTTGTTTTTATGTCAGTGACTTCTTAAAACATTTTGCTGTTTTGAATTTAGTACCTCTTGCTTATCAGCAAATTAAACCATGGTCCTTGCCCCCAGTGAAGTGGGTTTTTGTTTGTTTGTTTGTTGTTGTTGTTTGTATGGTCCCCATAAAATTTGATACCACAGATTGTTAGGGGGAAAAATCTGTGTATCATTGGGAAAGATGAACAAAAAGCCCTTAGAATAAAGTTGGATCTTACGGGGGGAATTCCTAATGTGTATACTTTTCTTTTCTTTTTTTTTTTTTTTGCCAGTCCGGGGCTTGAGCTCAGGGCCTGAGCACTGTCCTTGGACTTTCTCAAGGCTAGAGCTCTACCACTTGAGCCTCAGCACCACTTCCGGCTTTTTTCTACGTATGTGGTACTGAGGAATCGAACCCGGGTCTTCATGCATGCTAGGCAAGCACTTTAACCACTAGGCCAAACTCCCGGCCCCATGTGTATACTTTTCTATTTGAGCAAATGGCCACAAACTTAGTTCAGTGGAGGCTCAACATCTAAAGAAACAGCAAAATAGAATGAATACTGCTAATGCTATAACTGCATGATGATTTTGTTTCAGAAAAATGTGCAAGTGTCTGAGTAGGCTGAGTTATGGACCTAAAATGTTTTTCTTGCTGTCGGTTATAGTAAAAAGAATTTGGCCTCAAAACACTATCATTCATTTTATTATATTCCAGCTTTTGTTACCTTACTGAATGGGGAACAAGCCCAGGATGCAATTCAGATGTTTCATCAGTATTCTTTTCGAGGCAAAGACTTAATAGTCCAGCTCCAGCCTACAGATGCTTTGCTGTGTATTACCAACCTGCCCATTTCTTTTACATTAGAAGAGTTTGAAGAACTTGTTCGTGCTTATGGAAACATCGAGAGATGTTTTCTGGTCTACAGTGAAGTAACTGGCCACTCCAAAGGCTATGGGTTTGTGGAGTACATGAAAAAAGACTTTGCTGCAAAGGCCAGATTGGAACTGCTTGGCAAACAGCTGGGAGAATCCGCACTCTTTGCACAGTGGATGGATGTGAATCTTTTGGCCTCAGAGCTCATTCATTCTAAGTGCCTTTGTATAGATAAACTTCCGAGTGACTACAGGGATTCGGAAGAGCTGTTGCAACTTTGTTCCAGTATCCATAAACCTATATTTTGCCAGGTAGGTATTTTTAAGAGATTATTAGAGCTATTTAAAAATATTTGTGTCTATTATACATGAACTTACAAGTTTCTTTATCATACTTGTAAATAGCACATGGGACAATTTTTATTCTGTGCTAGCCTATAATGAAAACTTAAGATTCATAGGAAATTTTAAATCACTTCTGTTTGATGATGCACACTAGTTATTATATGTCCTTCAGTATGCCTTAGCAAACTCAACACTACTATTCCATCCATTCATCCAGCTTTTCACCCCTTGTCTATCCAACTAACTTACCCCCTTCTCACTATAAGATACCATGCCAAATTTCAGAAATGCAGAGAATAGAAGAATGCCTTATTTCAGAGTCTGGTATCAGAGAATGACAAGGAGGAAAAGTCTGGCAAATCTTACATAAAGAACAGTGTGGGAAAGGATAGGAAAATGTTATACAACTTAACAAGAATGTATAGTGGCTTCATAGAATCGTGGTAGTGAGATGTTTGGAGAAATCCTGAAAACCGTACCGTAAGAGTTTTGAAGCACTTAATTGTAGTAAGATTAAATATATCCAAATGAATAGAGATAAAGATACTGCGTATGACTGCCCTTACGATTTTTTACACAGCTATCAATTTTTCTTCTGGTACTCTATTTCTTCCTTCCTGCTTTTTTTTTTAAGTGTGTCTGTGGGTGATGGGGCTTGAACTTGGCCTGGGCACTCTCCCTGTGCTCTTCAGCTCTTCACCCTACCCCTGGGCCTGGGCACTGTCCCTCAGCTCTTTGGCTCAAGGCTACTGCCCTACCCCTAAGCCACAGCCCCACTTCCCATTTTCTAATGATTAATTGGAGATAAGAGACTCTCATTCTTTAGTGCCCAGGCTGGCTTTGAACCTTGATCCTTAGATCTCAGCCTCCTGAGTTGCTAGGATTACAGGTGTGAGCCACTCGTGCCCACTGAAATATTCATTTCTGAAACTACTGATGAGTGGATCTAGAGTGACTTTGCTTTTGAAAGACTTATAATGAACTAATTTATATGGGAATGAAGGTTATCATAATGAAACAGTGATAGTCACTATTTTAAGGCTTCCAAGGATTATTAAAACAATACTGGGATTACAATTTCTTGCTGTCCAGAGAAATTCTTGGGACTGAAGAAGAGATTAGACGTGGAAATCTGGTTTGGATTATGAGAGGAACAGAGCTGTTAGGGACGTATTGGGAAGAGGTCAATGTAATGCTTTTTCTTTACATGCTTGGAATGTTTATGGAGAAAAAGATAGTTGAGGAAATTTTTAAAAAGAATAAAAATGTGAATAAAAATAGAAATTCGGTGTAAATATAACAAGAAAAATAGAAAGCTAAGTTAAGTTTCAAAAATTAGAAAAAAAGAAAAGGACTGGGAACTGATATTTTTGTAATATCAGTGTATGAGATGCCAACCCACACATAAGAGTTATATGTTTCCTGAAAGACAAGTGTTGCGGTATACACATATATAAGACAACTCAGATGTGTTTGAAACTTGGAAATGTTCTGGTCTTCTTCTCACGGTGTCAGTTTTTACATGTCTTTAGTATCTCCCAGTACCCTCCTACAGGTGGGTAACTAGCTCTACATAGTGCACTTTACTCAAAACTCAAGGTTGAATGTTGGGCATGGTTATCTTAATAAATCTTGGCACTACTTTTACTTTGGCAGATTCTAGGGAATCTGCCTCATATAATAAACTACAAATTGAATGTGCTTTCACTCACATGTCTATTTTTGACAATACTTGTTTTACATCAATGTGTAGTCCAAAAATTGTTCTCTATGTCTCTGTAACCTGTGCCTTTTGTTTAAAAGAAAATTTCAATTACTGCATGTTCACATGTTCTCATAAATCCCCAATCACATATTTGTCTGAATGCCCGGGGACTATCATCAGTTAGGAATTGACTGTTAAAATAAATTATTTTTAAAAAATCAGAATGAGATTCAACAGATCCTTGTCTATTGTCCTGCCTCTAGAGAGGGACCTATGGAGTCTGCCCAAGCATCCCTATATCCTTCCGTTTTCATGGAGAAAGGATACATTATGGTCATGACTACCAGGCTCAGGTCCGCTTGTTCTTGAACTTAGGAAGGATGCCTTGTAAGCTAGCGTACTGAGTCACCTGCTGAATTTCTTTGTAATAATGTGCCTGGTGTCAGCTTGCACAGGATGAAGGCAGTTACGTTGGTGGCTTTGCAGTGGTTGAGTATCACTCTGCAGAGCAGGCGGAGGAGGCCCAGCAGGCAACCAATGGCGTGACCATTAGCAGGGGCAAAGTCCAGGTGTCCTTCTGTGCCCCAGGAGCATCAGGCCGAAGCACCCTAGCTGCTCTGATAGCCTCACAGCGTGTGGTAAGTGCAGTTTGGTCTGTTCAGGTTTCTTTGTCTAAAATTATAGAAAACTCTAAGACTATCTTAATCTAGACATACTATCCAAAGTCATTGCTTGTTCACTGAATTGTTATTATATTTCACATTCATCCTCTCTGAAAATTGACTAAATGATATCTTTGTAAGACCAAGACAGAAATTGTCATAGAGGGCCGGGAGTTTGGCCTAGTGGTAGAGTGCTTGCCTAGCATGCACGAATACCCAGGTTCCATTTCTTGGTACCATATACATAGAAAAATCCAGAAATAGCACCGCGGCTCAAATGGTAGAGTTCTTGCCTTGAGGAAAAAAACCCCAAGGACAGTGCTCAGACCAAGCTCCAGTCTAGGACTGGCAAAAAAAAAAAAAAAAAAGAAGTTGTCATAGAGAAAAAAATGTTTTGGTTTTTTTTTTTGCATTTTTTTTAATTGTAATTAGTAAAAGGATTACATGATATTTGCCAGATAGAAGGTGCATTAATTCACGTACATTGATACCCTTTCACATGTCTTGGTACCCATTTCCCTCCCCCCCCACACCTCCCACCCATCTTGGTTTTCCCCCCTTCCCTATCAAATTTCAAATAACCAAATACAAATAAATTCAATATATCAGATAACAAAGTGAGATACTATAACAATATGAGATAACCAAGGGACAGCAAAGGAGATGAGAGACAACATAGTACATTAAGGCAAAGATACGGAACCAACCTAGATGTCCCTCAGTTGATGAGTGGATCAACAAGTTGTGGTATTTGTACACAATGGAATTCTATGCTGCTGTCAGAAAGAATGACATCGCCCCATTTGTTAGGAAATGGAAAGACTTAGAAAAAAAATCATATTAAGTGAAGTAAGCCAGACTCAAAGGAACTTAGGCTCAATGGTTTCCCTCATTTGTCATAATCAGTAGAAACCTTGGGCTCTACTAGCAGAGATCTGCAATAGAGCAAAATCTTGATACATAAGGCCATATAGTATGAAGCTAATTGAAAGGACCTCCAGGATATCGAAATAAAAGCCATATAACGAATGATTGTTGTCCTTAAAAATGTTTTTTAGTTAAAAGATGTATTTATCGTGAGAAATTCTGTAAAAGAATTTTATTTGTTCAGTAAATATTGGAGTTGCCCTTCAGCTGTGAGGTTGGAGTATATTGTGCCTCTACTGGATGTTTTTCCTAAGTATTCCTAAGTATGAGTAGAGGAAGTCATGTGTCTCCTTTCTGCTCTTTATCATCAACCATCTACCTCTTCCTCCCCACTTCTTTGTCCTGAAGCCCCACATACAGGTCTCCGTCTTCTTCATAGCTTAGTAAATCATTTTTTTATTTAACGAAGGGTGAGATACACATTTGAAAGAACTGGAGAAGACCTCATGAAGCAGATGACATTCAAGTGTGACATTAAACAATGGCATATGTAGATGGGTGGAGGATAAGATTGCCAAATACAGATTGTACATGAGACACACTCATGTTAACAAATCATTTATTGCTTATCTGAACTCCAAGTTTAACTGAATATCTCATATTTTGACTTGCCGAATCTGACAGCTGTGAGGAGGAGACTGCATAGGTGACAAGGTGAAGCAAACAGCCCCAGCAGTGGCCTGAGCTGGGTTTATGTGCTTATAAGTAGACAGCTTGGATAGTAACACAGAGCTATATACGATGAGGTGGTAGCCTGACATCACAGCAGGGAAGACTGGTGTGCCCAGAGAACTTAAACTGAATTTGATTAGCAGTAGAGAGCTGATAAAATAGCTAAATGAGATAGTGACACCGAGGCAGGCCATGGTGAGAGTAGTCTGAAACTGACTTTTAGATGAGCTACAGAGAGAGGAAGATCAAGGATAGGGGGACAGACAGAACATGGCCATCTCCACCTTCTTCCTTCTCTTCCTCTCTCATCTCACTTCGGGTCCTAGAGCCTGTCTTCTCTTAGCTGTCTCTTTCATTATTCCTGTATTTTTTCTTACGTAATTGACTACTTTAGCCATTTGTTCCCCATCAATTTCCATGCCTCTGTCTAAGTTTTCTCTGTTGGATTGTGGAGTTTGCAATTCTGAATCCATTCCTGTCGCCTACTTCCAAAGTCAGGACACTAGCTTCTCATGGAGAAAAATAAACAAGTGGCTAGCAATGCCCAGGAATGGCATCTGTTCAGAGCTGGCCCAGCTACCCACAGCTTGTCACTCATCTGGTCTTTGGCATTTCCCACAGCAGTGTCTGATATCTGCACTCTGTTCCTGCTTTTGTCCATCTTTCTGTCAGATGGTCATGGGCTCTACTTTCTAGAGACATGAAGGCTTTGTGTTAGATTCATTCAAGCAACTTTTCTTATTTCTGACCTCCCTCTTCAATTAATACCATTCATTCTACAAATCTTTACTTGGTGCTGGCTTCGTGCACAGTGAGAGCTGTCAGAATTCACTGGTGTTGAGTAGAGATCCCTGCTCTCTTAGAGGAAGCAGAACCTCTGTAACCACAATTACAGATCAGAGGTCTAACTCCAGGGGTCTAACATCCCAGGTCCAGCCACTTAGCCCAACATGCCAAATAAGGAGACGAGCAATGTTAAAAGAGAGTTATTAATATGGCATGGGAACACAAAGTAAGCATTTCATCCCATCTTTGAGGAACAGGCATGAGTTTTAGGTTTAAACAGGAGAAAAATTGGGATGGGGGAGAGAAGTATGCCTAGTTAAGTAGTCTGAGCAAAGGGTGCCTGGTTTAGTTATTGTCTCAGTTGTACGTCTCAGAGGGATCCCAAAGAAGAACAGTCTTGTTGACATGAAACAATTACTTCTGCTCCAGAATACAGCCTCATCATTGAAGTGTTTTAGGTGATGGTCATCACTGGGGACCCTGCAAGTAGGAGGAAGAGAAATCATACTATTTGTATGTGTCAATTATTACTGTATTTTGGGTGGTGCTGAAGTCATGAGAGCTAGAGACTTATATCTTTGCTTTTTGTACTGTCTTGATTCTTTTCATTGTTGTTTACAATTTCATTAAATACATGAGTTTTTATTGCTGTTGAGAGAAACTTCTCCAGATGTTGTTCTTTACAACTATGCAATCAGAATTTCTTAGAAAAAAAGCCTAATTCAGTGTTCTCATTTCTTATCTATTCCCTTCTCAGCCTAGTGCATTGTAGTTTCTGCCTTTGCTGTTAAAGTGACAGTACTCTCATGGAAATTAGCAGAGATTTTTAAAAAATTACTACTATTATTATTTTTTAATAGTCCTATCTAATGGGTACTCTTCAGTCATTTTTTTTTTGATACTGGCCCCAGGGCTTGAACTCCAGGCCTGGGAAGTGATCTGAGTTTCTTTTGCTCAAGGCTAGCACTCTATCAATGAGCCACAGTACTACTTATGGCTTTTTCTAAGTGGTTCATTGGAGGTAAGAGTCTTGCAAACTGAATTGCCCATATCTTACCCTGTCTGCTCCCTGCTGTCCCTCAGGGCTAATTCCTCTGTTCTATGGCTGTCACTGAACCTTACTGCTCTTTTCCTGCCTTGTTTTCTGGCCAGAAGAGCCAGCTTCCCTTCCCTCAAGGCAATGTAGAGGAAAGATCTCAGTCATAAACTCAAAAGCTTTTCTTCGAATTGCCCTGTGTGGATCCAGGCTCTCTAGTGCAATCTTTCTGGTTTCTTGTACACCTTCTCTCCAAGGGTTTTGGTTTTTGTTTTTAATCAGGGTTATGGAAGTTTCTCAGAGTCTTCTCTTCCTTTTAGTTTCAGTGTCTAGATTGGAAGAGGGATCTCGATTTCCTGATCAAGTCTCCATTTTCTCATGACTAGATATTTCAAGTTTTTATTTTCTATTATTTTTATTAAAGAATTTATTAACATTGATTTTTACATCATATTTCAAATGTCATGTTTAACAAACAAGTATTCAAGAAGGTAATCTCTATATATTTTCTATTATTAAAGTTAAGATCCTCATAGATTAGGCTAGTTTTTTTTAAAACAGAATACTTACATTCAATTACATATATATATGAAGTCAGCTTATTTTAGTCTTGTGTTAGACTTGGAATATAAAAAATATTTGCAAGATACCCTACATTATTAAGCTTCAGATCAACAGAATAATAAAGCTCTTCTGTAGTATTAAAGAAGATTCATATTGTGCCAGCAAGTTGTCTCCTTGGTAGCTAATTCAGATTTTCCTTGTTACTATCTTATGTGCTTATTATGAAGAGATTTGTTCTGCTAGATGTGAGTCTTTGTGAAAACAATTGACATTTAATTGACATTCATGAAGATTTCATGTCAGATGTAAAATAGGACCGCTAAATTAACTTGAAAGCTGGATAGAAAGCAAACAACTGGTTCATAATGTAAGACAAGTTGTGTTGGAAAATAGATCTTTGATGAATTAGAATGTCTAGGAGAAAGCCTTTAAAATGCTGTCTTTTGTATCCATGCTTGTTCTAATGTTCGGCTGCATTCATGGAAGACACAAAGTAATCAAAAGGGATTACTTCCAGAGCCTAATCCTGTACAAATTATGAGAAGTTTAAACAACCCTGCCATGTTACAAGTTCTTCTGCAGCCTCAGCTGTGTGGACGAGCTGGCAAACCAGGTAAGCAGGCATCCCCTGTTAACCCAAAGTGCTGGCTCAAAGCTGACTGGGCTACCTTATGTCCAAAATGTGAAGACACACTCATGTGTTGAAAACCACAAATTAGTTTTAAAAAATTATTTTAAGCAGTTATCTGAGATACCAGTGTATTTTGATTATTTTTCATAAGTTAGTCTGCTTCTGTGTTTCCTGTTATATTTACCATTAATAAATATCAAATACTAAGCCTTAAATCTAGCTCTTAATTGAAATGATTTGAAACCAGGTCATCATTTCCATACCACTTCTTGGCACACCTCCCCTCATTGTGGCAGGCCTTGCCCAGCAAGTCAGCTGTGGCTTTTCAATGGCAGATTCCCAGAATTCAGTCTATGGCCCCCTCTTCTCCTCACAGGGTGGGAGGCGGGGTTAGAAAAACCTGGCTCAGGCCCCAGAGCTCCATCATACAGCCCGGTTAGTCTCTTGTCTTGGTTACCTTCATCATAAGGCTGGCTGTAGTCTCACCTTCATCATCTTCTTAGAACACTCCTTTCAAGTGGGAATTTTCAAGGACTTATTCTCTCTCCCAGGATAAAATCTAGTTAAATTCTGTCTCTCTCTCTCTCTCTCTCTCTCTCTCTCTCTCTCTCTCTCTCTCTCTCTCTCTCTCTCTCTCTCTCTCTCTCTCTCTCTCTCTCTCTTCCTCTCTCTCTGTGTATATGAGTGTGAAACTCCCAATGTTTGGATACCTTAGCCTGTAGGCCTTAGTCCTGCCCCACTTTTACTTCAGTTATTTTTCAGATAGGGCCTCACTTTTGCCTGAAGTCAGTATTAGACTGGAATCGCCTGACCTTTGCCTCCCACATGTTTGAGTTTACAGGTATGCACCCATCACACCCAACTTGTTCTTGGAGTTAGGAGTTAGGACTAACTTTCCCCTACCACCGAGAGTCTCAAACTATGATCCTCAGACATGAGCCACTGTGCCCCGCCTGGCTAACTTTTTATTATACAGCAGTATTTATATTGTTTCAGGTCTTCAACAATTATTTCTGCGTAAGAAGTAACTTTAGAGGTGTTCAGGCTCAGGCTATGATGTAATCTTCAGAAATCTTTTCTACAGCTTACATCTTGAGCACACGAATAATTAAAATCTCATTGCTTCTCAAGGCAATTAGTTTCTTAGTTTCATAATTTTAATCACTAGAAATGTCCTTTCTTGACAGGACTGGATTTGAACTCAAGGGCTTGCTAGGCAGGCCCTCTTGCTTAAGTAGTACCCCTGGTTGTTTGTTGCTGGTGTTTCGCTTTCGTCATCATAAAAAAATCCCCAATCTCTCAGGCCAGCCTAAACAACAGTTCTTCTATTTCCATTTCCTATATAGCTGGATGACAGGTGCCCAGCTTTTTATTGATTGAGATGGGGATCTCCTTACCTTTTTTGCTTATGATCTCCTTGAACTATTATCTCCCTGATCGCAGCCTGCTAAGTGGGCAGGATTATAAGTCTGAGCCAGCATGCCTGTCGTAGAAATTCTTGCATTATGTCATAATCTCTGTAATTGTTGGTCCCTTAGTATGTTTCTGACTAAACAGAAAAATCTTTTTCCACAAGAATAGCTTATAATGTTGGAAGACAATACTATGAATACTCATCAATTTTGGTTTGATTTTTCCCCGGCTTCTGTTTTTCCAGTCTCCTATTGTCTGCTTTATTTATTTATTCATTCATTTATTCACTCACTCACTCATTCATTCTGTGAAACCATATCAGTAAAATAAAATTTGTAGCCCAAACTCCAATCTATTCTTTTTCTGTAGAATATTAGTGGTCCTACACCAAATCAGTCTACCATTCAGAGTCCATTTATTAAGAAATTATTAAGCTTAATATTTTCCTTTTCTAAGACAAAATTGAAATAAACAAGAGTTGTAGTACATTCTTTCCAAAAACTTTTCTTTTATATGTCTTACACTTTTCTTTTCAGTGACAGTCCTGGGGCTTGGACTCAGGAGAACCTGGACACTGTCCCTGAGCTTCTTTTGTTCCAGGCTGGTACACTACCACTTGAGCTACAGGTTCATTTCTGGCTTCTTGTTAGTTTATTGGAGATAAGTGTCTCACAAACTTTTATTGCTCAGGCTGTCTTCAAACTGTAATCTTCAGGTCTTGAATAGCTAGAACCACAGGTGTGAGCCACCAGTGTCCAGTTTAGCCTTCAGGTAGTAATCTGAAAATGTTCCAACCATATCTACTCATCACTCCTGACAAACTGACGAAATATTTACAGGCATTAAAAAAGAAAAGCTACTTTCAAGAAACTCCTATTAACATTTCTGTATCTTGTAAATTGTCAAGGGTTATATTTTATGTTGTCTTAGAAAATACTTTCATCATACTTCCCAAATTACTACTGGCTGCTCCATCAGTAATTTGTGACTTTAATATCATTTATAAAAATGTTTTTGACATGTAATTTGTGTTTCCCATGGTCATTTTTTCTCTCTGGTAGGTGATACATATGAGGCTTTGTAATTTCGATGTTTTGCCCCCAAGTGTTCATTAATTAGAAGGGGATTTGTCTCATAATAGTTCTTTGAGGATGAAGCAAGTTGAGCATAGTCAAAATCAATTATTTGCAATGGTGAAACCTGCTGAAATTGTTTTGGGAATGGGCAAAGGGGGAAGAGGAATGATAGAGGGATGAAATTGATTGGAATATATTATAAGCATGTGTAGAAAGTGAACAGTGTAGGATTATAAATGTAGGATAATAAAAAATGTCAAAGTCATCCAAACATAGCAAACTTCTGGTTTGCATGACTTTGTTACAACATTGCTAAATGCAATGCACTATACTGCTATACTGCTAAATGCAGTATAGTGCCCTGGATGGAATACCGGAAGAGAAAAGGGTTGCTGTCAATAATAATAATACAGCTAATGACACATAAATCAAGCATGTGCTAAGTATACCTGTCAATATGGATTCAGTAGCTACAATGTGAAAGCTTGAGCGGAACTCAGTGAGACATATGGAATCTCTACTACCTTGACTTTGTTACAAAAGTATTTTACCAGTTAAACAATAGTTCTTCAGACTTCAACTCCAAAATTAAAAAAAAAAACTCCTCTATCCTAGTTATTTTGTTAGTCAAGCAATACTTTCCTAGATTTTTTCACTCAATTTACAGACACACAGCTTGTAAGCAAGTTTTTTCTATGTAGCAGTTTTCCACCCAGACATGCCTTTTCCACCCTGATGTATGGAAAAGAAGGCTAACAGTTCTCTGCTGCATACCCTCCTGTGACTCTAGTGGCCTTAAAATTCCGCTGTAATAAACATTCTCGCCATCCCCATATGCAGTGGGCATCACTGCGTTTGACAGAAAGAATGTTGAAAGCTGGTAAATTACACAGTCGCTGTGGGTTGATTACCTCTTAGAATACTGCATCATTCTTGTTATCTGAGATGTCCTGGTCTCTGCTTGAATGCTGGAACATTTGGTTTTAAGGCCAATTTGTTTCACTAGTCTCTTTTAGTTTCTTTTTTTTTTCCCCCAGTAGTTTGTTGTCATTGAGGCAGTGTCTCACAGTGTACTCAAGAGTGATCTGGAATCCATGACTCCTTTAAAAATTATCTTTAAGGAGTAGTACAGAGAAGTTGCCTTTAACAAAGCAGGGCATGGATGCAATGCATCTAGATCGACGTTACCCCTTTCAACATTCTCACCCATTCCTTCTCCACCCATCCCTTCCCTCACTCTTCCTTTTTTTTCTCTCTTCTTTTAAGTGCTGGGGCTTGAACTCAGTTTGGCACTGTCCTTGGGATTTCTCAAGTATAGCCCTCTACCCCTTGGGTGAAAGCACTACTTCCGGCTTTTTCTGTGTACTGAGGAATCAAACCCAGGTCTTTGTGCGTGCTAGGCAAGCACACTACCACTAGACCATGCACCTGAACCACTCTTATTAATTTTGTAGGCTATATAAGCATTAGATTTTTGTCTTCATTTTCCCTTCTCCTCTTCATTTGTCCATTCCTTTCCCTGACCCCACCCCACCCCTTTTGAGTACCTGCTTCCTGGTATTTATTTTTGGGACTTTATTTTGGCTTTCTAAGGAATTACACTATTTGAGATCTCCCTTGAACCCACTATATTTCAGGTAATACATTTGTCTTAGCCTCCAGAATGCTGGGATTACAGGTATATGTCACCATGCCTGGCACTGTTTTTGCTTTTTTTACTTTTGCTACATATTCATTATGAAAAGCCTTTACCAGTCAGTACCTTCTTTGGCACTAAATATTTTGAATATTATATATGTATAATTTTGTATGTTATGACTATTTTCGTCTACTTTATAAAACTTAGGAGACATATCTTCACATATTTTCTTTTCTTTTTTTTTTTTTTTTTGCCAGTCCTGGGCTTGAGCTCAGGGCCTGAGCACTGTCCTTGGACTTTCTCAAGGCTAGAGCTCTACCACTTGAGCCTCAGCACCACTTCCAGCTTTTTTCTATGTATGTGGTACCGAGGAATAGAACCCGGGTCTTCATGCATGCTAGGCAAGCACTTTAACCACTAGGCCAAACTCCCGGCCCTCTTCACATATTTTCTATCTCATTGTTCTTTTTGTCCTATATATTCTCTATTCTGAAAATACCTCTTCTGAAATTGACTCTAAGCATGTACTTATTACTTATTTCTCTTTCTCTGACTAGTGTTGTTGTGTCTTTTGTTTTCATTGTGTAAATATTTCTGTGTGAATAGATTATTTTTAAGTAGGATTTGGAGGAGGTTTTTAAGAATAAGGATCATGTATTCCCCCCATCTCTCATAGCAGCTTCCTTTCCCTGAAAAACACATGTCCCGTGTGCAGAAGGATCATCAAAGCCAATCCAGGCAGGAAAGTCCATGAGACTGTAACCTCAAACTAACCACCAAAAAGCTGGAAGTGGAGCTGTAGCTCAAGTAGTAGAGTATTAGCTCTGAGCACGAAATGCTCAGAGACAGCACCCAGGCTCGGAGGTCAAGCCCCGTGAAAGGCACACACACAAAACAAAACACTGAGCAAATTCAGTGGGTTAATGAGTACAGAACTTATGAAAAGACTGAATTAGTTTTATTTCAAGGGGGCTGGAGAAGTATTAGCCCAGACTTAGTATATCACAGTGACGGCAGAAAGTTAGAAGTTCAACGGTAATCCCAGAGCTTAATCATAAGGAAAGTTGCCTGACACTTTTGACCAATGAACCAAAGGTCAGTATGTCACTAAACTTCTGATGAGTTTGCTAAACGTTTAAAGGAATGTTTTTGGAGCTCGTCTCGCGTTTAATGTCACATATCCATCAGTTACATTTCTCTTGTTCCCTGAAGCAGTTCTGGGAATGCCGCCCAGCCTGCCCCACCTGCTGAACCCGTCCGTCTCCCCTGCATTTTTGCACCTGAGTAAAACGCATCAGGTACGTCCAGGCCCCATGGTGGCCACAGTGGGCGCCAGCAGCAGCTGCGTGCTCATTCCCATGGACTTGTGGGAAGTTACCTGAGTATTTTTGCTTTTAAAACATATCCTTAATAAATACAAGTACGGGCTATCACTTACAAGTCTATCAAGTCCCGTTACGTTCATCAGAATAGCATGGCAATTGTGTTGACTTCTATTTGTAGGGCCTTAAGAGGGGAGGAGGTCTGTTTTATGGTTTTTATTTTTAATGTGATTAGCCTTTTGCTAGATAGTGCAAACTAACCGTAAGTAGTCTTAAAATGCGTATGAACCAGGCTTCATGGCTCAGACATATTTGGGAGGCAGGTACCCGGAGATTTGGGGTTGAAGCCAGCCCGCCATATACCGTCTCAGCCAGTGGCTGGGCATGGTAGCATGTGCCTGTTCTTCTCAGTGACCTGGGATGCACAGGCAGAAGGATCACAGCCCAGGCCAGCACAAGCATCAAGACCTGTGGCAAAAACAAGCAATGGCAAAAGGGTATGGGGGCTGGCTCTGGTAGTAAAGCACTTGCTTAGCAAGCTTGAGGCCTTGAGATTCAATTTAGGACAGCTCCCACTCTCAAATTTTTTTTATAAAAACAAATAAATGAGGAATAATTCTTGAAATTAAGTATTATAAAAATAATTCATGCACTATTGAAAGTAAGGAATGTTGTTCTTATCATTAAAAAAATATGTCAACTATGTGCATGACATTGGAGACAAATATAATGAAATACCTAGTCAGTTCAAATACTTTAAGAGTCTGTGGGATCTTATTGTATAACGCGTGGCTTCTACTCAGATCAGTTGCAGACCTGAATTTTAAGATGAATTGGTTACATGAGGGCTTTTCAAAATTATACCAGCTTCTTGTTTTGTCATGTTCACAGAGCTCCGTTATGGGTACTTCTAACGTATTCCTTCAGAATCTGACTCATGTGTCCCTGGCACAGCAACAGTTAATGAAGTTTGAGAATATCCCTACTAATAACGTAAGTATTGCGTGTTTAGTTTTTCTTTTGAGATGATTCCTTTTCTAGAATCAGATGGTGATCAGATGGTGGCGTTTCCCTCATGCGTCCTCTGTCTGCAGGTGTAGCTGTCTGCCACAGGCAGAGCTTCACTCTGTCTCCTCCTCCTCTTGCAGAAGCCTGGCTTACTTGGAGAGCCCCCCATTATGGTTCTGCCAAGTGCCCTAGGGCTGGGGCCTGCACTGCCACCGAAAGCGGAGCTGCCACATCATGGGGAGGCTCGCAAAAGTAAGTGATGGGTATTGGCCAAAAAAGTCAGGCTTGGGGGCCGGGAGTTTGGCCTAGTGGTTAAAGTGCTTGCCTCGCATGCATGAAGACCCGGGTTCGATTCCTCGGTACCACATGCATAGAAAAAAGCTGGAAGTGGTGCTGAGGCTCAAGTGGTAGAGCTCTAGCCTTGAGAAAGTCCAAGGACAGTGCTCAGGCCCTGAGCTCAAGCCCAGGACTGGCAAAAAAAAAAAAAAAAAAAAAGTCAGGCTTGGGATCGCAAGGTAGTTTCTTCTGGGTTCCAGTGGCCAAGGCCTGTAATCTTCACTCTGCAGGACGCTCAGACCCAAGGATTGCAGTTCAAAGCCAGCCCAGTCAGTGAGACTCTTATCTCCAGTTAACTAGCAAAAAGCCACAAGTGGAACTGTGACTCAGATGATAGAGTGCGAACCTGGAGGGGGAAAAAAATCACTGATAGTTCCCAGACTCTGGGTTCAAGTCAGTCTTCAAGTCCTAGAAGTGGCACAAAAATAAACAAGACTGTTTACGTATATTCTGTTTTTGTTTATTGGAAGGTCCATTTCAAGCTATAGTAGACCATTTCAACTTTCAGGAGCCTTCTTGACTTCTCGATATTTAATATTGATAAGTTATTGACGGTTTTGCCTCCATGAAACATAAGCCAGCCTCTGTTGGATATGCTTTCATCTCTCACGCAGTTCCCAGCAGCACGAGGGAAGATACAGATTCGTTTGAGGATGACCTATTGCCTAATTGGCTGACAGTGCTCTATACACACCCATTTAATTTTTGCCTTAGCTTTTATAAAAGACAATAACATTTTCAAGAAAAGTTTATTTGTTTGAATCATACTAAAATTAGTATAGAAAACATTGTCTATGTACCGTAGACAGTAATTCTCAGCCCACGGAAATGGGGGCATTATTATTATTATTATTATTATTATTATTATTATATGAAAGCAGAAACATGGCTTTACTTCTTACTGGAATGTGATTTTTGAAAGTCCACTAGGCATGAACATGCTGAGTGGAAACTAAGTGTCACCAGTAATATAAAATTTAGCCAAACATAGGGAATTGTCTTTAGGTTGGGCTTGAATTGACCAGGCAAAGGCTGAATAAAGATACTTTCATGATGTGAAAGAGCCTGTCTTTCCAAAAATTTAGCTTTCTACCACTAAAAGCTATGCAAATGTTTATTAGTATAACATATGTGAAATAAAACTTGCTTTAGTTTGTGCAGTTTAGAAGCACTGAAAATTCAATGTGCAAGCAATCCTCTTACTAACAAGAAAAAAGAACTTTAGTATCTGTCTCTTAAGAATTTAGTACTAGAAATTATTTGTGAAATTTGTTTAGTGAAGTTATAAAACTGAAGTTAGACTTCAAGTAGTTCTGTTACCACTTTTCCTTTATTTATTTATTTTTATTTAGTTGAGATAGGGTTACCTAGGCTGGTTTTTAAATGTGTCGGTTCACACAATCTTTCTGCTTCAGACCAAGAATAGTTGGGCCTCTCCATGTTTGCCACTTGCCCAGATAGCCTACAGATCTTTAAACAGTGGAGTGGTTATGAATTTTCCCATGAAAATTTTTATTTCTTTCAGAATTTTAGTTCCTGCAAATAAGTTAAACATTAAACTTTTATATGTTAATGATTATCTAGTCACAAATACTGATTACTCCCACACCCCCCAAAAAACCCAGTGGTGTACTAGTGTCGAAGAACCAGATCTCTAGGCTTAAAAAAACATCTGGGAGACAAAAAAGTAATGTGGGAACACTGAACTCAGGTTGAGAAGAGATGCCGGGTACCCTGGCTTTCATTAGATGAGGCTAGCCAATCAAACAGTGATGGGCTCAGTCCAGCTTATTTTCAAAGAATTTAATAAAACTCAAAACTTACTGTCTTTAAAAAATGGAAGCAGGGCCTAGAGTTTGGCCTAGTGGTAGAGTGCTTGCCTAGCATGCACGAAGACCTGGTTTTGATTCCTCAGTACCACATACATAGATAAAAAAAAGCTAGAAGTGGTGCTATGGCTCAAGTGGTAGAGCTCTAGCCTTGAGAAAGCCCAAGGACAATGCTCAGGCCCTGAGTTCAAGCCCCAGCTGACAAAATGGGCTTGGGATGTGGCTTTGGGGGCATAGTGTCTAAGAAGTTCAAACCTCAGTATCATGAAAAAAAAAAAGAGGCACCAGCAGCTCACCTCTGTAATCCTAATCTCAAGAGGCTGAGATCTGAAGATCACAGTTCAATGCCAATATGGGCAAAAAAGTCCCCAATGAGACTCTTATCTCCAGTTAACCACTCAAATGCTAGAAGTGGCATTGTAGCTCAAAGTGGTAAAGTGCTAGACGTGAGCACTAAGAAGCTTAGGGACAGTGTTCAAATCTCACAACCCAAAAAAGAAAAGAAGAAAATTAAAAACATAAACAATGTGGAAACAGAAAAATTTGAATATTTTTAAGGTGCTAGCACAATTTTAAGTGCCCAAACATACATAAACTTGTAAATTACAATACTTAGAATTAGAAATATAATATTGAGATCATTCTGATTGTTGAAATTTAAAAAAAATTTTATTGAAGAATTTAACATTGATTTTTTTATATCATATTTCAAATGACATGTTTAACAAATAAGTATTCAAGAAGGGAATCTCTATATATAATCACTGGCACTTAGTTTTTAGAACATAATCAAAATTAGGCTAAGGGTTTGTATATCCTAGATACATATTAATCTATGTAATAAAACATGTCTATAGAGTCATAAGTTTTTGTCTATGTAGTTGTGTTTATATTTCCAGTACCATGTCCATAGCATTGGGTATGCAAATATTGAGTCCTCCCTCTTGTACTGTTTGGATCTAATAGCCACGTGTTATGTTATGTTATTATTTTAGTTTTCTTTCATAAAGGAGCCTCCCAACTTAAAAGCCTAGCCTTACCTTTTGAATTTTAAAGTTCTCTAATGGATACAAAAAAGACTTTCCTACCTTTTACCTCTAAGGCAACCCCTGGTTGACTTCTGATCTTCGCATTTGTGGCTCACACAGCATCTACTCTGGTTCCAGGCAGGACGGCTGTGGCGGCCGGGATGGGCGTGCTGCCCTTCTTCCTGGCTCAGCAGACTGTTGCACAGGCTGGGCCTGGACCCAGCAGTACTCAGGAGAAACAGCCAGCCACGGCAGGAACTGCTGATGGCAGTTTCTCAGTGTCTCAGCCTTATCTTCAGAGCTTCCCAAACCTCACGGCTGGAGGCCTGCTGCCGGCACACCAGAAGCAACAGAGCCAGCCCAAAGGCACAGAGATGAATCTAGAGGTGAGCAAACACCTAGCTGGTGTGCTAATGTAGGTACGAATGCTTCCTATAGCCTCAGTGAGATTTTCCTAATACTAGCCATAGCTTAATTGTGATCATTTTACAGGTGTGTAACTTTTGAAGCTTCATAAAGCAGTCCCAACTATTTCTAAACTTGAAAGGAAGTTATTCATATACTAAAAATATCTAAGTCATGACATCTAACTAATTACTTGAAAATACAGTAAACACATTGATATTCAAGATAGGTGAAGTTTTAGCATTGCCATGTAAATGATGAATTGGGAATTTGCTTTTTAAAAATTTTTTCCCATCCTGGGGAGTTAATTGCAGAGTTGTGTTCATGCTAGGTATTTGAGCAGTTCTCCCCTAGCACACTTCATTTTGATTTTGTTTTGTTTTTTTTGAGACAGGATCTTACTAGCTTTGTTCAAGAATCATAAGTTTGTTTTTTTTGCTCCTTGCATAGCTGGGATTACAGACCTGTAACACCATGCTGGCCTTATGGGATTTTTTGGGGTGGGGGCTGAAATAAAGAAGATGAAATAAAAAGTCTTAGTAATTAATGCTAATAATTTTATTGTACAAATGAGATCTAGGATGCATTGTTTTTTTCTATTTCAAGTGTGAACATTATACAGAACACCTTCACTCCTGTTTCATTTCACAGTTCTGTAGGTCTAGAATGTAATTTTTTTAATATGAAAAAAATAGTAACAGGTGAAAAATAAAAGTAAGTGAATGTCCATAAGTATTTCACAAGCTTACATCATCACAGATTAGGTTCCACTAGCTTTTAATTGCACTAAATCAGATGTATTAAAAATGTGTTTCTCTCGGCTGTAACCCTATTGGCTCCCTGCGTGTGGCCGGAGCTGGCTATGGTCCCTCTGTGTATGTAACTATCCCATCGGCCACCTGTGTGTGGCCAGGTTTGACCGCATGGGTTTTGCCCTTAAAAACCCAGCTTGAGAACCATTCGGGGTCACAGCGTCAGCTCCCGAGTCTGCACTGTGTCTCTGGCTGGTCAGTTCACCATCTACTTCCCCAATAAATTCACCTTTCTATATGAAAAAAATACGTTTCCCTATTCTTTCTTCATTTTAACTTTATGCTAAACTCTTAGGTAGGGTTTATTAATTGAATACTTTATATTGTATAAAATAAGAGATTTCACTTTGATGTTTTCATGCATTCATGTAATCTACTTCAATCATATTCACCATTTATTTCCCTTTGCCTCTTATGAAATACCCCCATCTTCTGTTTTTGACTAATAGGCTTCTGGTAAGAATCAGACTTCGCTCTTGGGAGAACCTCCAAAAGAAGTCCGGCTCAGTAAAAATCCATATTTGAATTTGGCGAGTGTGTTGCCCAGCGTGTGCTTACCGTGTGAGTGTGGCACTGTCCCCTGCGCCTACCCTGAGTGCTTCGCACAGTGATTTTCCTTAGCTTTTAACTCAGTGGAAACAAGTAGTGTCCATTGACCAAATTATGCCCTGAGTCACAACCCTACTCTTTAAATTGAAAGGGAGATCGGGGAAAGTTCTAGAATGTCTATTACTTCATTTAAAGGAGAGATCCATAATAGTATTTTACATTAAAAATAATTTTACTGATTTATCATTGAGTCATACTTGAAAATAACGAGGGCAAAGGGATGACTTGACCGTTCTCTGTGATTGTGTGGAAGGCATAGAGAATCGTTGCACTCTGTGCTGAGCCTCGGCTGTGGCTGCGGTGGCTCAGAGCAGACCCTGATTCAGAAGACACACGCGGCACTTTGGCCACCACTCACCCACCTGTGCCACCAGGGATGTCTGAGACTGGTGTGATGAACCAGAGCAACCACTTCCTCTTCTAGGGCCTGTAGCGTTTGATCCTAAAGGTTGTGTCATCCTAACTATCCATGCCAGCCTCTGTCCCAAACAAAATGCTGAGCCAGCTTTGCCTCCTGAAGCCTTATGGGAGCCACTGAAGCCCAGGCCGGAAGCAGGGATGATGCTGAGTTCTGTCTCAGAACTCAGGAAGAGGGATGGGCTTTTACACACATGAGCTACACTTCACAAAAAGGCAGTGGTGCTTTGGACCTCAGCAACTCCAGAAGAGATCTTGGAGAAATTTAAAAAGGAAGCTGAAAAAAAAGTTAAAGTAAGACATGGAAATACATCCTTGAAGGACTTTTTTTTTAAATTCCTAATGATGTATGAAGAGGTAGGAAAGTGTATTTAAATTAATAAATGAAGATAGGCGGGGCTGTAGGTGAATTTATTATATCCATGTATCCATATGGATTAGACTAAAATCGTCAGAATTTGAAAAGC
Source organism: Megascapheus bottae (assembly GCF_031878675.1). Taxonomy (NCBI): domain Eukaryota; kingdom Metazoa; phylum Chordata; class Mammalia; order Rodentia; family Geomyidae; genus Megascapheus; species Megascapheus bottae. Next base: position 41,178,686 of record NC_143514.1, on the reverse strand, counting down.
GGTATCCAAGCTGGGCACCAGGGGCTCACGCCTGTAATCCTAATGACTCGAAAGGCTGAGATCTGAGGATCATGGTTCAGGGATGGCAACTAGGCCCTGAGTTCAACCCCCAGGACTGGCAAAAAAAAAAAAAAAAGTAAAAAATAAGAGAAGCACTATCCTTTGATAGAAGTCTAAAATATCTGACTCCAAACATAGTTTGCTCTGCAAATTATTTGCTCTGCAAATTATTTGCTCTGCAAATAGTTGCTCTGATGTCTTGGAGTGGCAGCAGAACAGCTGAACCAGACCCCCTTGCTTGCATTGGTCGGGTCTGACGTGGGGACCTGGGAGAAGGCTTTACCAGCTCACCTTGCTTGTGCCATGGCAACCAGAGTCCAGGGTCCTGGACTCCTGCTTGGCTGCAGTGCTCCTTACAGCAAACCAAAATGAAAAGACCCCATCAATGTCACTGGTGTGTATGTAGGGTACCCCTCTAATACACTTCATAACCGACTTGCCACACTGCTTCCTAGTCTTCCATAATATGTAAGGCTTATCGTATGCAAAACTGTTCTTTTATATCTGTTCAAAAGTACACATCAACTGATTCCATCTATGCGTATTTAAAGCTTCATATTCTTACAGGCACATATTTGACTTGTAAATGCTTGCATTAATCTGGAGAAAGAAATTCTGAACTGTTAGTTATGGGAACAAATAGGATTGAAGGAAAAGGATTAAAGCTGAATATCATTTAAATATATAACTTCTGCTATATTTTTTGTAGTAGCTTCTTGAGCCCAAACCTTAATTTCTAATTTTCTTAAGGCCCTCCCAAAAGTTAGCATGCCTTAATGTACTGTTGACATTATCTAAAGTTTGGATATGCTAGGGATTGTGTTAAGTTTAATTTAAATTTTATGCACTTTGTTTGAAAAAATATATCTTAAAGTGTTTTAAAAATGTTTCTATAATTCATAATTATTTTACCAGTAGGGAAAGCTTACACTTTCAGTTGTTCCAAAAGAATAAAACAATATGCCAGGTACCAGTAGCTCACACCTGTAATCCTAGTTACTCAGGAGGCTGAGATCTGAGGATCACAGTTCAAAGTCAGCCCGGGTAGGAAAGTCTTTGTGAGACTCTTATCTGCAAACAAACTACAAAAAAATAGCAAAAAATAAAAACCCCAAAACAAAGAAAAGCCAAAAGTGGAGGTGTGGCTTAAGTAATACAGCATGAGCTGTGAGCACAAAAAGCTCTGGGACAACACCCAGGCCTTAAGTTCAAACCCTAGGAGTGGCAAAAGAAAAAGAACTCAATATTATATGTAGTTTCTCCTGGTGACAAAAAATATATATTGGCAAACCAAAATTTGTGTTCTGTTTAAGAATATTCTGAGTTAGTGAGCTTAGCATTTTGTTTGTAATTTATAAAAACCTAAATTGTGCTGCTTTTGCCTTCAGCCTCTGCAGGTAAAACCCCCCTTCCTAAGACTGGAATTGCACACAGCATTCTGGATGCAATTTCTCAGGGAAGTGAGTCTCAGCACGCGCTGGAGAAGTACATGGCCTACTCCCCACCATTTGGTGATTGCACACAGGTAAGTGATGAAGGCATTGTCAGCGCAAGGGAGATTGTGGAACAGCCATGTCCTGAGTTCACTGAAGAGGAAATTAGCTTTACTTTCCTACCCTCATAGGAATGTTAAATGCACAGGCCAGCAGATGGTATTTCTTACTCTGCATTTCAAATCTAGGAATGGGCTCCAGGGATAGCTGCTAGTGACTTTGCACTAAATATTTACCTCTTGTTTTCATACTAGTGGTCGTGAGCTCTAGCCCACAGGTGAGACCCAGCCCACCATCTGCCTCTGGAAAGTAAACTTTATAGTCATGTCCATTCATTACACATTTCCTGTGGTTCAGTCGAACTACAGTGAAAGACATGAGCAGTTCCATCCGAGGCCTATGTGGTTACTTGATTGAATATTATCTGACAAAATACAGAAGACTGCTGCCCTACTGCTTACACAAGTATAGACCCGAGGAACCCAAGGGAATGTCTCTGCTCACTGCTGCCTCTACATGGAGGACATGGCCTTTTTTTTCCAGTCCTGGTGCATCAACTCAGGGCCTGGGCACTGTTTTTAAGCACTTTTGCTCAAGGCTAGCACTCTGCCACTTAAGCCATAATACCCCTTCTGGCGTTTTCTGTGTATGTGAGACTTAGGAGTTGAACCCAGGGCATTGTACATGCTAGGCAAGCACCCTACCACTAGGTCACACTCTGGCCCCTCCATGGACATTTTTACAGACTCTGCTACAAACTTTTAAACTAGTTCATCAATAACATCAAGATTTAGCCACCCTCACTGTCAGTATGGGATTTATTCCCAGACCTACTGTGGATGCTCAAGTCATATATAAAATGCTGAAGCATTTGCATTCGTTCTATGCACATCTCTGCAGATTCATAGTATAGTTTTTAATATGCTATTTACCTAATAACAATGAAGAAAAAAGTCTGTGTGATTAGTGAAGATGCATTTTTTCAGATATATTCAATCTCAATTGAATTCATGGGTGCAGAACTGACAGACAGGAAGTATTCAAAAGACACTTTGTGTCTTGACTTAGATATATCCATTTTGCTGTTCCCAAGTGAATGGAAAACCAGTGTCCACACACAAACTCACATGCCAGTTTGCTTAGAATTATTCCTAAGAGCCAAAAGGGAAAACCTAAATGTCTATCAGTTAACAAATTATCCATATGATGGAATATTATTTAGCCATGAAAGAAAGGACTTTGTGATCCACACTGCAACAGGAATGAACGTTTTAAACATGATAAAGTATACACGATGTCACCATACATGATGTCACATTATGAAATGTGCAGATCAAGCAAATCCACAGAAAACATAAATAGGTGGTAGTTATTGGAGGCCAGAGGAAGATGATTAGCAGATGGAAGGAGGTACCTTACCAGGTGCAGGAATTCTTGTAGGAGTGAGGGAACGCTCTGGAATCACATTGTGACATACAAACTTGAGCCTATCAGATATTCAACTCTGGAATTATTTTGTTTTATGCCTGTCTTGGGGCTTGAATTCCGGGCACTGTCCTTAAGGTGTTTTGCTCAAGGCTAGCACTTGAACTACAGCTCCACTTGGGGACTTCTTTTTCCAGGTGGATAACTGGAGAGAAGAGAATCTCGTGGAGATTTTTTCCTGGCTTGCCTAGAGGTCTTGTGACTAGCTAGGAATACAGGCATGAGCCACCAGCACCTGGCAGGGCTCTTAAGCTTTTTAAAAACAAGTCTGAACTGTGTTAAGCCATTTTATTTGTGTTTTAGACATCTCCAGGGTGTCTATTGAAAGCTGGGCACCAGTGGCTCATGCTTCTATCTTAGTTGCTCAGGAGGCTGAGATCTAAGGATTATGGTTTGAAGCCAGCCCAAGCAAGAAACTCCATGAGACTTTTCTCTCCAATTAATGACCAAAAAGCTGGAATTGGAGTTGTGGCTCAAGTCGTAGAGTGCTAGCTTTAAGTGAAAAAGTTCAGGAAAAATTTCCAGGCCCCTGAATGCAAGCTCCAGAACACACACACACACACACACACACACACACACACACACACACACACACTCACCACAATATATTGATATCAGACAAGTTAAAGCAAAGACTTCTGATCTAGGTTGAATTAGAATCTAGTTTCAAATGGATGCTACCATTTCTTTACTTAACTGTAACTAGAATTTTGATTGAAATGTTCATTTTATCTGTGCAAAAACTACGTGTTTTAAATATATTAACTGTGACAGAAAATTTAAGAAAGCAATAATTAGTTTAAACTAAAAGTAATAGCATCACAGTCTGAAATCCTGTGTTAATGCGAATGTAAAAACAGTTTGAAATGGTCAGATTCTGAGACAGATAAGTAATCCAAGAATTGGTAATCAATTTCACAGAAGGCTTTAAATCAATTTATTAAATACTTAATGACCAAATCTAATATGTAATGACAATTTGACAAACCAGTTTTCTCTGCCTCCTCATATGTAAGTAGGTAAAATAGGCCAATATTTATTCTATTTTTTCAGCTTTAGTCATCAGTTTCAATATTACAGAAAAAAAATAATTGGCCAGGAGGCATGGCTCCACTGCTGTAGCACTAGCTATTAAGTGGAAGAATTAGTTTGGCTGTTCTGTATAAACCCCAATTCTGCAAGGTGTCAGTGCTGTCAGTTTGTGTCATGTACTCCTGCATTACTCTGGGTGCAGGTTATTCCTGCCAGGAAGTTGCTGCTCCCAGGGAAATCATCACAGAATGGGTGAAGAGAACAAGAACAAAAATAATCAAGGCTGGAAGGTTCCTGACCCCTTCTTTTATGGTGCGATGCTGCCACCTAGTGGCTGTGAAGGGCAGAAAAGCACATCACTCAGTAACAGCAAAATTCCTGAGACATGCATAGAAATGACATACAATTAGACCTAAGTACAGCCTTGTGTGGCCACTAACCTTATGAGGTGATGATCTCACTTTTTAAATGTGATACCTTTGGCGTGTGTGGGGGGGGGTAGGGGATGTAGAGTGGGAGGAGAAGGAAGTTCTAAGAGGAAAGGAGTGGCAAAGCCAGGAGCACATCTTCCCAGCCATGGTGTTCTGTCATGTCAGAAGCAATCGTGGAGAAATATATAGAAAGAAGAAACATTTGTGACAGGCACTGGTTCAACACATATTGAGTGCTTGCTCTTAAACAAGTAAGGTTCTAGGCACTAGGCAAATGGCAGAGCAAAATACATTCTTGAATTTTTTTGCCTGTCCTTGCCTGTCCTGGGGCTTGAATTCAGGGCCTGGGCCCTGCCCTCGAGCTTTCTCTACCACCTGAGCTTCGAGCTACAGCACCACTTCTGCCTTTTTTTTCTAGGTATTTGGTACCGAGGAATTGAATCCACCACTAGGCCACATTCCTGGTCCCTAAAGTGCATTCTTATTTCAATGGAATTTATGTGCAGTTGGGAGAAAATTGGAAAAATAGCAAGATCTGTAATGATAAATGCAGAAAAAGCAATGCAAGGTTCTGCTGATTACACCTGGTAAAGGGTGTGCTCACGGTATACTTGACCTTTAGGTAAAGATGGCAAGTTTAGGGAACCTGCCAGGGTGAAGTCCCCTCTGGAGAGAGGACTGGCATGTGCAGAGGCCCTGAGGCAGACATGCCAACATGCCAAAGCAACTGCAAAGGACACTTTGGGGCAGGGAAGAGTACACAGAGGGGAATAAGGGATGAAGTCACAGTGGAGTGAAAAGGTAGTTTGTTTTTTATTCTAAACAATAAATGAATACAGCAAGGTCAGGAGCCTACTGAGATGTTATGCAAGTAAAGATGCTGTGACCTGGGGTGGGGGAGACAGGTGGAGGTGGCTGACAGTGGCTAGCTGGCAGGCATTTTTGCCAGGTGGAGACAGCAGCATATTCTGAGTGCAGGAAAATTAGCCTGGGGAAGGGAGAAGCAGGCACGGAGGCATGGTGAGGGGTGTCAATGGCACCACTAACAAGCTAGAGCACCAGCCAGTGGAGGGTAATGTGGAGGAGCTGGTGAATGGTGCTGGGGCTTGGCGGTGAGCAGAGGGCTGGGGACGGGGCCTCAAGCAACCAGGAGCAAGCTGTGCCTCCTCTGTCTAGTCAGCTCAGGCAGCCGTTAGCTCACGACCAGTTTCCTGTCCTCTTTCTTCAGATGACTTCTGAGCAAACCTCATTCATTACTGCCAAAGAAATTTGGGGACAGAGGCTAAAGCCAAAGCCTCAGCCAGCCACTGCTTCATTTTGTGAACTGTCCTGTAAGCTAGTTAGGTGAAGCTTTTTCTTTTCCTTTATTTTTTTGTGGGTCATGGGGCCTGTCCCTGAGCTCTTCAGCTCAAGTTGACTGCCCTACCCTTGAGCCACAGCCGCATTTCCCATTTTCTAGAGGTTAATTAGAGATAAGGGTCTCTGGTCCTTTAGTGCCCAGGTTGGCTTTGAACCTTGATCCTCAGATCCCAGCCTCCTGAGTAGCTAGGATTACAGGTGTGAGTCACTGCACCTGGCTGGTGAAGCATTTGTATTTTTTTTTTATTGTCCTCCCAGTAGAGAGCCACACAGAAATAAGGTATGTAGCAGATTGTCATGCTTCTCCCACAGTGCTGAGGATGGAGCCCAGGCCTCACACAGGCTAGACAGGCTGGGCTGAGTCACACCCCAGGCCTGCCATCTTCCTGCAGGCATGATGGAGGCTGACAGCTGTGCCTATGAGACGTCACATCTGCTCCCTGAAGCTGCCCCACCAGTGACGGTCCAACCATCACTGAATGGGAAGATGGAAACTTTTCTTATCGGCTGGTTTTGCCTTCACATTTGTTGTTACATTAATTGTTTGGACACACTTATACTATTTGTAGATACAAACAGGTGCTACTTTTATTGTCCTGTTTTAGACGCTAAGGTTTTGAGTTCCCATTGCTTTTTAGAGTATCTTCATTTATTACTTTTGGTAATCATACAAAGGAGTTGCTATTTTAGAGCAGTTTTGCTCAGTGTCATCCATTTCAACATTCTCACCTATTTTTGCCCTACCCAACCCTTCCTTCGCATTCACTCCCCCCACTCATTTGTTTCATGCCGGTTTTGAGGCCTGAACTCAGAGCCTGGGCTCTATCATTCTACTCTGTGAGCCACAGCTCCACTTCCAGCTTTTTTTGTGGTTAACTAGAAGTGTCTCATGGACTCTCCTGCCTGGGCTGACTTTGAACCTTGATCCTCAGCCTCTAGAGGAGCTAGAATTACAGGTGTGAGTCACTGGCTACACTAGTGATGTTTTACATAGAGATTTAAAAACGGAATTTAGGGGCTGGGAGTTTGGCCTAGTGGTTGAGTGCTTGCCTGGCATGCACGAAGACCTGGGTTCAATTCCTCGGTACCACATACATAGAAAAAAGCCAGAAGTGGTGCTGAGGCTCAAGTGGTAGAGCTCTAGACTCAAGAAAGTCCAAGGACAGTGCTCAGGCCCTGAGCTCAAGCCCAGGACTGGCCAAAAAAAACCCCAAAACATAATTTAATTGGAAGTTTTGGGTTTCTTTCCTTTGACAGCTTCTACAGTCCACATTTACATGCACCAACATGAACAGAACTCAGACATCTTTAACAAGTAAATTTTAATTTAGCTTTTACTGTTGTGATCTGACTTTCTCATAGATGTCTTCCTTGAGAAATGAAAAGCGAGGGTCGGCCTATCTCATCACGGCCCCAGGTGGCAGTGCAGTGGAATTTGCTGATCGGCATTCTCAGGGCACTGGAGCTTACTGCTTGGAAACCTACTTAAAAAAGAAGCGAGTGTGCTAGGACCACCTCCTCCCGTGGTTCTCTGCAGCACCTCTGCTGTTCATCACTGCCTTAACTTCATTCAGTCTAGCCATATCCTTTCAATACGGGTTTCTGATTTCCCAGAAGGAACTGTGTTGTGCAGCAGGCAGACTTGCCAAATTTCCAACAAGTAGCAATAAGTGACATCCACTGAAGATGCATTTCCACTAAGATTAGATATGTCCTAATCCATGTGACTGAACACAGACCACTGGAGAAATAATGTCCTAAGATTCCATGTTTATGACTGGGAATGATTTTGATGTCGCATATACAAGTTTGAAGCAATAAATGGGAAACGATCTTGTTTCCTTAGCCTTAGAATGAATTTCTTACAAGCCACTGTGCATTTCAATGCACTCTCCCTGGAAGGAATCTCTTCTACATTTGTAGGACCTGCTTTGTGCATGCTCTATTACTCTATTCACACCAGCCACGCTAGATTAGGCCCAACAACAGTGACCCTGACACACCAACACAGTTCTACCTACAGCCATTTGTACCTTTTGTGGCAAATGCAGTGTTTTAGGAAAGGCAACTTTGGTGATCAAATTCGGGAGTTGGGCCAGTTTGGCCCACTACCTATCCATGTGCTGTCTGCAAGCTAAGAATGATGTTTACATTTTTAAATGGTTGGGGGGGGAGACGGATGACAAGAAACTTACATAAACTTACATGAAATTCAAATTTCAGTGTCCACAATTCCCTTCATAGAGTTTACTGACTTCCTGGCCTAATGGCACTAATTCCCTATTATTATTATTATTATTATTTTTTTTGCCAGTCCTGGACTTAAGCTCAGGGGCTGAGCACTGTCCTTGGATTTTTCTCAAGGCTAGAGCTCTACCACTTGAGCCTCAGCACCATGTCCGTCTTTTTCTAAGTATGTGGTACCAAGGAATCGAACCCGGGTCTTCATGCATGCTAGGCAAGCACTCTACCACTAGGCCAAACTCCCGGTCCCTTCCCTATTATTTTTATTTCAGCTAAAGAAAGACCTTCAACTTTTGCATGTGACAAAGAACAAAGATTTCTGTGCCATCTTTCAGAGCAGACTAGTGATGATCTAACTACTAGATGGGGCCACTTTGATTACCAAATGCTTTCACTCCACAGTATGCTGTCTATCCAACCCTTTCTGAAGGAGTCCTAGGGAGATGATATTTTTAACTATTGTGAATTAATTAGCTGTGTTTAACTTTGATTTCCCAGTCTTTGGTAGAGGTTTGGGTGGAAAAAAAGTAGCTCTTTAATCCACGTAAAGAATTTTTGTCTTAATGTGAGTTTAACAGTGCTATTAAATGCATGAAAAACACTTTGCTATCTAGGGATTTCTAAGTTTGTTTATGGTTCTGAGACTTGTAATTGGGAGTTTGGAATCTCAATGACCCTAGTCTTTAGGATCAGATCATTAAAATAGCTTTTCAAGTTTGGGGACTCATTGTTTTTTACTTTGATACTGATATCTCACTTTAATTATGAAGCATAGAACTGGTACATTGTTAAATGCTCTGTAGAGAATTTTACTGGTTAATTTATTGCCCATATTAGCCTCAATTGGAAGATGACGGCTAGAAAGGTAAGCTAAGACAATTTCTAGGAAGTATACTACCCATAAATAACTGGACAGGACCCACCACACAACAGGTGGCTAGTGGTCTCCTTCTCTGCACTTCTTCCATTTTCCTGTTAGATTTGGCCTCTTGGGTACTTGGTTGTTCCTCCTCTAGTACAGTACAAACAGAGGGAAGGGAAGATGAGGAAGTCTACATCATAGCTGCACAGAGAGAAGAAAGAAGCTGAAAGAACTAAAACAATGATGTTTTGTATTTCAGCACTGTGGATTTGCCATTACTACTGGTTTTTGCCCCATTATCATTGGCCTTAGGTACAAATGAAGTTGTTTTAGTAATAAGAACCATTACCCTTCCCTATAAAAATCTATACTGTATTTTTCTATGTATGCAAACTGTTTGAAATGCTTTGTAAGTAAAAAGTTAATATTAAAAGACATATGCATGTAAAGTCTTCAGTATATTTATTTGTATAAAGAGTAATAAACAAAGTGCATATAGATGACCACAGGTTAGACACAGAAATCTTGACAATAAAGACAACTGAACAGATTTAAATGGCTTACTGCCATATGAAGAAGTCCTGAACTCTTTGGGGGGCTCAAAAGTAAGATATTGAACAAATACTAGACAGTATTAAGAACTTTTTCAGACTCTTAGTCATAGGATCTTTAGGCTTCACATTGAATTGAGACTAAACATCTTAATTTGGGTTTTTTGGGGGGAGAGGGAGCGGTAGGGGGAGAAAGGGTTTGCTATAGAGCCATGTAGCCCGGGTTGGCCTTGAACTCCTAACTCTCTGCCTCCTAAGTGCTGGGATTACAAGTGTTCACTGCCACATCTAACAGACACTAATCATTTTCAATTACCCAGCTACCTCCAAGCAAACTGGAGACTTTCTAGTAAACTTTTAACTCCAGAATGCCTCTGGCTAGATCTTTCAAGTTTTGCACCATGAGGTGATAGTCAAAATAGTGATCGACCTTGTCGATGGTGATATCAAAACATTAAGAATAGTGATATGTGATATATATTTTGTTTGCCTATGGTGTCCAAAGCTAATGCTGGAACAGCTTGTCCCAAAGTGGTAGCTAGGAAAGGGTACACACTGAAGATTCCTGAAAGCAGGTTGAGGGCAGGGGGCAGGTGGAAAGCACACTGCTTAGGAAAGCACTGGCGCGCTTAGTCCTTAAGAAGTAACATGCAGAGTGTACCCCATGCTGTCCCCGGTGCAAGGCCAATTTGTTCAACAGAAGATGATGCTCAGCCAAGGGAACAATAGCCGAGTCACTGGACAAATAGTCTGAAGTTTCCATCCCACTGGTGACAGAGTACACGCATCGGTACAGAAACAATAGCATACTAACTGGTATCTAGTCTTTTAAGAATGCTTGGTCTATCGATGTATACAGATACTGAAATTTGAGGGTAAGTTAAGGTATGGGTGAAGTCCACTGATTTTCAATCTAAGATAAATGTGCCAGAAAATACTTTAGGCCATCTGGCAGTTGACAAAAGCTATCATCTTGAGACAGTACTTTGGTCAATTCCTCTTATTTCACAAATCCTATTTTGTTAAGCAATTACGATGGCAAACTAGCTCCATGAAATGGTCTTTCCAAAAGGAGGAGTGCTTAAGTGCTTTCTAGCATTTTGACTGTCACTTTTTGTCACTAATTTGAAAAGTATCAATTTAGAGGAAGTTTATACATGCTATGCCCACAGTGGGCCTATGCCTCTTGAGTGACTTTTCAGACAAAACAAACTTGCCATAAAACTTTTTAAATTGCTCAGATATTCGTTGGGGAAGGAGGACCTGGTAAACAGTGGAATTTAAAGGTTATTCATGCTTCTCAAAAGTGCTTCAAATCCTTCAATAAGGTTCTGAAAAGTTGTCCGATTGGCTGGTTGTAATTCCCAGCATTTTCTCATAAGTTGGTAAACCTGTAAAAAGTAAAAATAGTCAACACGAACAAAAATGATGTCAGATTTGGTAAGTTTTAAAACATTATAGAAATATTAACAGCAAGGAAACAATTCTGGAAATGACTTTTCCTTAAGGATAATACCTCCTAGAATGCTAAATAATTTAAAAGCAGAAAAATGTATTGGTGGGTTACAATTCCTAAACATGGACATCTGAGCAGCTCATGGGCTGACTGGCCATTAGCCAGGCACTCCTGTCGCTGGGTGAAAGGGGGTGGTGAAGCTGAGGTGAGATCCCATTTCATCATAATGGTCATCTTGCTCTTATTCATACTACTCAATCTATATATTTTGTTTTTTGCAGTGCTAAGGTTTAAAGAGGGCTTAGGCTTGCTGCGCAAGCACTCTGTCACTTGAACTGTACATATAGTACCTAGTCAGTGGATTTCAAAATATTAAAATTTTAAAGAGTATAAGGAGTCTCAAAGCCCAACTCACTTTAAGATGGAAAAAACAGGAAATACTGTAAGTTTTATGAATAATTATGACAAAATTTACACACAAAAATGAGAATAGGCTTTGCCAGAATATTCCTTGGGTAGGCAGCAGCTCAGCAGGGAAAGGCTTCTTTGCCTTGAATGGCATAATCAAGTGTCCCAAAGATTTATTTCTCAAAAGTCTTACCTGAAATTGAGCTACAGAAAAATAATTTAGAGGAATTTTCCACTCCAACCTCCCTGCCTGCCAACCCTTGCTGGAAACCTGCGCTGTGAAAGGGTAAAATGGGCTGCTCGGGCTGCTCCAGGGAAGAGCGGAATACCTCATCGGGACAGTTGCGTGGACATGGCAGGCGTTTCCCTTCTTTCAGTGTGTTCACAAGTCTTGTCACTGTCATCTGGCCATGAGTTGGGCCAATCATTTTCAGGAACAACTATGTAAAATAAAACCAGGCAAAATGTTTTCTATTGTAAATACTTGTTTAGGCAAAATATCTAGAATTAACTGAACACCAGCAAGAAAAACTCATTTCTCCTTAGTAACTTTAAAGGAAAATCCAAATTTTTTACTAGCCCTCAATCAGACTGAAATCCTGTCTCAGACTTTACCCAACTACTTGTTCCAGTCAGAAAACCTAGTCAATGAAAAATCCCTTGTTCAGGAATAAATCAGCACAAACAAGGCCCAGCACTGATGCACTTGGCTCCCTTAGGCACTCTGGAAGCATCCTCTCGTCTCCTTATGCAGGCGAGGGTTCTATGTGAAGCCAAGTCTTGGGACATCTTGTTGACTACCAAAAGGGAACAATACTTACCCTTTGCAATGCAATGCAAGGCAATGCATGATAGCTGAAAGCAAAATTTAAAGTAGAAGAATGGACATATTTTAACTAGATTTTAGATTGAAATGAAGAGACAAGACTTACGGCCATTGGGCTTGAATCCGAATCACAGTAAGTGAGTAGCTCATGCAGGGTCACTCCAAAGGACCAGACGTCGGAAGCAATGTAAAATTTACACTGAATTAAACATTCTGGAGCATACCTGAGAACAAGCAGAAGGTAAATCTTCCACTCCTAAGAGACTCCAAACATTACATAATAACTATGAAAAATCACCTATTTGGTTCTTAGTCTTTAACATTCAAGGAATCTCAGTAGGTATTATATATTAATCGCATGTATGCTAATCTGGTGCACATCTGAAAGAGTAGTAACTTTTCAACCTTTCAGTAACACATTTTTTTTTCTCAAATAAGTAGACAACGCTGTGTTCTTTATGTGGAGGACAAGGAAAATCAAGAAGGCACCCTGTCCTATATTCCTGCAAACTCCCGAGTGTGGCAATCTCACTGGCTCACCAATGTCTAGTGTCACCTGTTGGGCAAATGATCCCAATTGCCCAAGCTAGGTTTCAAGGAATTCCATATCATTTCCTACATACTCCTCGGTCCTACCTCCCACTATCCTAACCATGGTCCTAGTCCACACTATTGCTGGCACTTGCTTAGGTGCTGAAGCAGCTGAATCTTGCACCCCTCCCTAGCGATGTGTTTAAAACAAACTATCCTGGGGCCGGGAGTTTGGCCTAGTAGTAGAGTGCTTGCCTACCATGCACGAAGACCCAGGTTCGATTCCTCCATACCACATACATAGAAAAAGCCAGAAGTGGTGCTGCTGTGGCTCAAGAGGTAGAGCTCTAGCCTTGAGAAAGCCCAAGGATAGTGCTTAGGCTCCTTGAGTTTAAGCTCCAGGACTGGCAAAAAACAAACAGGGGCCAGGAGTTTGACCTAGTGGTAGAGTGCTTGCCTAGTATACACAAAGACCCGGGTTCGATTCCTCAGTACCACATACATAGAAAAAAGCCGGAAGTGGTGCTGACGCTCAAGAGGTAGCGTGCTAGCCTTGGGAAAGTCCAAGGACAGTGCTCAAGCCCTGAGCCCAAAACCAGGACTGGCAAAAACAAACAAACAAACAAAAAATCTATCCTTTGCCCTGCTAATGGCATCTCACTGCTCTTGGGATGAAAGCCCCCAAATTCATCTTTCTTAAGCTCTGACTCAGTTGTCCCCTGCAAGCCTCCTTTGTGACTGAAACACACTGCGTTTCAGTTCTGTTAGCTTCACATGTTAGCTTTCACCACCTCTACAAATTCTATAGTCTTTTAAGCCTCATCCAAACATGCCATGCTGGCTGCCTCACACTTCAATCAGTTTGGTAGCTTTATCTCTAGTACCTGTCAAGATGGGCCTTGACACATTTCCCCCCCACATAAATAAAGAAAGATTCAGACTCTAGTGAGGAGAGATGCATTTGCATCTGTTGAGGAGGCACTAGGGCTGCTGTTCAGCTGTTCAGTTTTATAGAGGACACAAGAAGTCCAAAGCTTCTTCCCAGAGATTGTTCCAGGTTATGAGGTGGTTGTAATAAGTGTGTGGCCTTCAAACCAGGAGGTCTCGCAATTCTTGAGATGGCCAAGACTTCATTGTCAAGGATTTGCCCAGTTCTGTTAAGTGTCTACCACCACATCCCCTTCTCCCTTTCCTGCCCTCCAGATGTCCTCTGCATGCATGTGTTTAAGAGGACGCTAGCCTTCTCCACTGCTGACAGCTGTGACGACTGCCCTCTCCTAGGGAACTGTTCCTAGAAAAATGGTGCTATCAAAGCTCAGGCACTTGTGAAACAGATTAAGTGAATTCCAACTGTGACTCAACACAAAGGAATAAGAAAGAACCCATGAAAACAGTAAATGAGCCCATGAAGCATGGATGAAATCTAGCTGGTTTCATTCAGTTACCAAAACACAGGGCTGTCCCGGTCATCCTTGACTGTGTAGTACTCCTTATCAGTTTCAATTGCTTTGGTTAAACCAAAGTCTCCAATCTTCACTTGGTGTTCACTCTCAACAAGCACATTTCTTGCTGCTAAGTCCCGGTGAACATATTGCCGAGAACCCAAATAGTCCATTCCCTAAGAGAGAAATGAAGGTAAGCGAACTGTTAGTATTTTAAGTTATATTCTGCACCTGTTATTTCATAATTTAAAGATAAAAATATGCTTGTACAATTATTCTAAAGTCTTCCACCTGTGGTCTAATTTCAAACCATTATGATCCAAGGCAAACTGCCTGATTTTGCTGGCATGTTTTTTTTTTAAATTTTTACCTTACAAATCTGAACGGCATATTTTAGCTGTTGTTTGAGGTTAATTTTGTTCTTATTCTTTGGAAGATATTCCTTAAGGCTTCCCGAAGGCAGAAATTCCATAATGAGCTTGATACCATTTCCTCCTATTTAGGAAAAACCCATCAATATTAGGTTACCAAACCAGCAAGTACAAGATCCGACGGGGGAGGGGAACCTGACACGGTTTCAACTTTACGCTGTGAGCCAGACAACTCCAAGTTTGCTGACACACACCTCTCATACTGCAGAGGAAACATACCCCTTAGGTTCTTAGCTTGTATACAAGCAGTAATCAGGACAACATGGCCCAAATACTCATAAACCACTAATTTTTTTAAAGTATAAGCCATATTCTTCACTACCAGTGTTAAAGGACATACATGAATAGTTTCACCTTAGAAATAGAAAAGTATTGGCAAATCCATCTACCAAATACTACTTTGCCACCTTAATTTACGTAAATATAAAACAAAATGCTCTGGCTCTGGCTAGTCCTGGGTCAGAAGCATAGGGAGAGAGGGGCCAGGATAGGTGTCACTTCAATATGTATCTGTGCAGATATGTGCATGGTGGAGTTCTGTTCAGTTTGCATATATAAACCACAGTAGAGACACAACTGAACTATCCCTTCAGTGGAAATGAGACTGGAAAGCTACTACAGGAAGCTGAGGGATCTGACAGTATGAGGACAGTGTCAGACCTGGAAGTCTTAATAGCTCCTAGGAGCTGATGGCTTAGTTGAGGCCAAGGACTGCATGTCTAGCACTGGCCTCTATGAACTAGAGGAGGACCACTTAAGTCTTTGAACCAGACCCCACTTTTTGGACCACATACCGTCTTCCGTGCAGATTCCTTTGTACTTCACAATGTTCTCGTGATAGAGATTCCTTAAGATTTCTATTTCCTTCTTCAGATCAGCTATGTGGTTACCTCCACTCTCAGGCTTCAGGGATTTGACAGCAACCTGCTCTCCTGTATTGTCCCCCTCAGGGTCATATCTGCAGAGTTCCACCTTTCCAAAGTGGCCCTGGAAAGACATATATATCTCAGCTGACTCCTGAGTGGTTTTGTATAAAGCAGTAATAAGCCTTTTGTGGGATACTGTCAAGACAAAGGGCTATGCTTGTGAAAATGCGCCATACAATCCTGGACATACTGTGAAGCCAAGACATGCCAATTATTGTGCCATTATTTGAACAATGGAAATCTGTGTAAAGATATAAATCTCTGATCATTAGCTGGTGGCAACTCCCATTTGAGGTCTAAAGGGTAAGCCACTACTCTTTTAAGGTACTCTATAGTAAATTTATCCCTTATTTCAGGAGCCTCATAAGATATTTATTCCCAGAAAAGTCCGAGACAGAGATTTTTCTATTCACACAATATCTATACCTAATTATCTCTGCCCCATAGGGAAAAACTCAAGTGAGGTGTCAGTGGCTCATTCCTATAATCCCAGCTACCTGGAAAGTTGATATCTAAGAATTGTGGTTCAAAGCCAGCCTGGACAGAAAAGTCCTTGAGACTCTTAGTGCCCAGGCCCTAAGTTCAAGCCTAAAGATAGACCCCACCTCCACCCCCCAAAAAATCAAGGCTCTCTCAAGGGAGCTGAACAAGGTCCTGGGTACACATACACTGACAATACAGTTATACACACAGGCAAATGTGTGGTCTAGCAAGTAGGGAGATGTTAAGTGGAATGTAATGACAGTGTTCTCCTAAGATGCACAAAGATATGTTCTCTTATAAAGTCTGACCTCGAATGGGAAGAAGCAGGGAGCAGCACTATGTAGAAATGGTTTATCAGAAAAGAATATCATCAAAATAGAAAGGGGGGTGGGAACCAGTGTAACTTGCCTCTCCCAAATCACGGATCCTCTTCAGGAAGCGTTTTTCAAAATGGGTGGGATCCACCTCTATTGCTGGTTGTCTTTCTGAAACAATGTCTGGATCTAACAGAAGAAAGAAGAAAAAAGAAAAAAGGTAAAAAAGTGAACGGTGCCCAGAGATTGCCACCTACACGTAAGCTCGTCCTATTCCCCCTCCACTCCCCAGGCCCAACTGCTCTATGGCTATGGCTGCTCATGGTTACAATAGTATGCTCAATGTCTTACTCTGCTCCTCAAGCTTGTTAATATCCCTCATGATGGCTCGGAAGAAGGGTCTCTGATTGGGGTCATAGTTCATGCAGCGGGTCATAAGGTCAGCTAGTTCCTTGCAGGATGGTGTCACGGGCCTGCAGCGGCTTTCATAGAATCTCTCTTTCTGTAAAGAAGAGGGACACATAGAGGAAACAAAGGAACTCCAAACCTTTAGCCCCAGATTGGAACAATTACAATCTCTAATTTATTTTCCAACATCTCTGCTGAGAGGTAGATTTTCTGTAAGGGTTACAGTGGCCTTATTTCACTGCAGGAAATCTCTGTCCTGATACTAGAGTAGCGTAGATTTAAGAAAGATGGGCAGTATATCCCAGTCCCAACACTGCAATCCTGTGAAGTCAGGCAGCCTTTCTGGAATCTAATATGGCAGCATGCATAACAATCTTCATGTTCTTCACCTGCTCCAACTCATTCCAATTTGTAAATGATTCAAAAATAGTTCAGATATACTAAGACTAATATATAAAAGTATAATCTGCAGAATTAGGGCATTGGAAATTTGAGAGCAACATAAAGGTCAAATATATATATATACATAAAATATATAAATATATAGCATGTGTGGTTATAATATATAATGTATACAATATAGTTATACAATGTATATAATGTATATATAATATGCAATGTATTATATATCATATATAACTATATATGATATATAACTAGTATATGTAATATACTATAGTTACATATATAACTATATGCTATATAGTTGTAACTATAAAACTTATAGCTATTATGTTATATACAATATGTTATATATTGTATATACAGTATACATAATATAGTTATAGTTTAGTAATAGTTAAAGAAGACCAATTAATCATACTAAATTTATTTAAAGGGGCCGGGAGTTTGGCCTAGTGGTAGAGTGCTTGCCTAGCATGCACGAAGACCCAGGTTCAATCCCTCAGCACCACATACATAGAAAAAAGCTGGAAGTGGTGCTGAGGCTCAGGGGGTAGAGCTCTAGCCTCGAGAAAGTCCAAGGACAGTGCTCAAACCCTGAGCTCAAGCCCAGGACTGGCCAAAATAAATAAATAAATAAATAAATAAATTTATTTAAAGTTATTTTATTACTCATATTAAATTAAATTTTTAAAAATTAAGGCTCACTCTTAATCTCACATGAAAGCATCCATATTTTTTAATTCAAAAACTTTTTTTTTGCCAGTCCTAGGGCTTGAACTCTGAGTGCTGTCCCTGGGCTTTTTTTGCTCAAGTCTAGCGCTCTACTACTTTCTGCCCTAGCAACACTTCTAGCTTTTTCTTTGATTAACTGAGATAGGAGTTTCACAGGGACTTTTCTGCCTGGGCTGGTTTTGAACTGCGATCCTCAGATCTGAGCCTCCTGAGTAACTAAGATTATAGGTGTGAGCCACTGACTCCTGGCCTTTAATTCAATTTCTTAAAATTCACAGATTTTAAAATTCAGAACATGTAACTATAATTAGCATGATACCAATTTCATTTACAAGGATACAGATACAAACAGGCTGAAAGACAATATGTGAAAGTGCTAATAGTGATGAGAGATGACAGGAAGTTACTTTTAGGGACTCCCACAACAGCCCATGCCACCACCTTCCGCAGTGAGCTTCCTGGAAACTTCTAGGATGCCATGGTCATCTGAAAGTCTCTTCTTCTTCACACCCTGGAACAACTGCTCACCTCAATCAAGGTCTTGTCTTTCAAGGGTATCTCGCCATTGTAGCAGATTTCCCATAGTGTGGTTCCAAAGCTCCATTTGTCGGCAGCTACACTCAGGTTCTTAGAGTCTTCAACACACTCAGGAGCAATCCATGGGATTCGCTCTATGCACTCTGGAGAAGACAACAGGCACATTTATAGTCCTGTTTCTGGGATCACCCAGGGAACAGAGCAATGCTACTCAAGTAGAGCTACAGGCAACCAAAGAAACTATTTCTATCAGAGTTCACTGATGTGGACAGACCTGTCTATGTAAGTCCAACAGAGAGCCATCACATGGCAGCCTTTAGGCTTGCTCCAATGCTTCTTATAAAGCAGTCCAAGTACCTGACTTCTGAAGCCCTGGCCTCACAAACAGCAGAGCACCCCAGCACCTGGACACCATGGTAGATCAGGCGAGAATGTGAACAATGGCTCACAAAAGAAAGCAGGAGATGGGCTGGGAGTTTGGCCTCGTGGTTAAAGTGCTTGCCTAGCAAGCACAAAGACCCGGGTTCGATTCCTTGGTACCACATACATACAAAAAAGTCGGAAGAGGTGCTGAGACTCAAGTGGTAGAGCTCTAGCCTTGAGAAAGTCCAAGGACAGTGCTCAGGCCCTGAGCGCAAAGCCAAGGACTGGCAAAAAAAAAAAAAAGAAAGCAGGAGAGAAGAGGCCAGGCAGCTGTCTGTATGTATGTATCCTGTACCATGGCTCAGGAGTCTTGGGCTAATTTTGTAAGGATTTCCATCTTTGGGGGAAAGAATGGGGAAGGAATGAGGAAAACTGCATGTCCTTTTCTCAGGGCAACTTCTATGGCCACGGGTTTTGGCTTCTAAGACCACAGGTCACAATCTTAGCAAAGACCCCTGCCATGGAAATGCCCTCAGCCAATGCCATGACCCCTACAGAGTGGTAACTTGGCTGCCAAAAGAAGCAGTCTCACGAACTTTCCTGCTGGGGTAGCTTTGAAGCATAATCCTCACATCCCAGCTTCCCAAGTAGGTAGGAATACAGGTATGAGCTATCAGTGACCAGCCCCACAGCCTTTCATAAACACCTCTGAGTCCCCAGCCTTCTCTGGCTGTAAAGTCATAGGATGTGTGAGAGTGTGTGTGTGTGTGTGTGTGTGTGTGTGTGTGTGTGGTTATGGAATCATAGGGTATGTGTGTATAGTCAGTGTGGGTGTGTGGGTGTGACTGTAGAGTCATAGGATGTGTGAATGTGTGTGAGAGAGAAACTGTGGAGTCACAGGATGTGTTTGTGTGACTGGAGTCATAGTGTGTGTGCACTTGTATGTGTGCATATGTATGTGACTGTGGAGTCATAGTGCGTGTGTGACTGGAGTCACAGGATGTGTGTGAGTGTAACTGTGTAGTCATGAGAGTGTGTGGTGTGTTTGTGTGTGAGAGACTATGGAGACAAAGGGTGTGTGTGTGTGTGTGACTGTGGAGTCACAGGATGTGTGTGAGTGTATGAGACTAGAGTCACAGAGTTTATATGTGTGCACCTGTATGTGTGCATATTTATGTGACTCTGAAGTCAGAGAGAGACAAAGAGAGACAGAGAGACAGAGAGAGAGTGTGTGTGTGTGTGACTGTGGAGTCATAGGATGGGTGTATGTCCCTTGCTGAGGACAAGACTCTTGACAGACTCAGCAGTGTTCTCTGCCACTGGAGGACTGGCTAATGGTCACATGACAACCATCAGGCAGGAAATGAAAGGTAACTGGCCATTCCCCTATCAAGGAAAAGATGACTGGGATCTCATTTGTAAGGTTTATTTCCTTCCAAACTTAATCCACTCTGACTAAATTATTAAGGAAAACCCATTATGCTGAACAAAACATAATACTGCAGATAGCAGAGACTGGGCCCTTGTGTATGGTTCTCTTTGAGTAGCCCACTGGGCAAGAAGAAAGAGCACAACCTGATACATGTACATTTCTGAGCTTGGCTACATTCGCCTTTGCAGCCTACCTTGGCATAACACAATTCACAGTGAGGATATGCAATCTCAGCAACCACTCAATAAAGATGCCTTCCAAACTACTCATTAGCAAAGAAAGCCCGACTTCTGCTCTCAACCTCTTGGTCACTCCCTGGAGCCTGTGGCCCCTCTGTGCTTCCCCAACACCTGAACACAGCATCTATATAGCAGGGACCAGATAGTCTAGGCTGTGCTGTCAGGGACTTAGCATTATATCCCTGTCAGGACAAAACAATAGTATCATACATCAGTGTGCTGACTCCATGTCTCAAGGGTGCCCAGCCCTTTGGCACTGCTGGCCAGATGCCTGGCATTGTGTACACAGAGGTGATGGCTGGGGGACTCTACCTTGCCTGGATAGCACAGAGACAGGGATGCCAGGGTCGCTGAGTTTGATGAAAGGGCCAATCTCACTGTCGATGCCCTCTCGGGCCAGAAGGAGATTTTTGGTGCACACATTTCCATGGACCAGGTCTTTATCCTCCTGTAGAATAAAAAGAGTCTCTGGGTCTTCTTTATCATACTCCTCTGTTTCCAACTCTGGCTCCTCAGATCATCTGTCCCTGTTCTTATGAAGGCAGAACCCACAGCCTGGCCCTTCTGCTGATGATTTGTGTGACTCATACACACCCTATATTGTCCCTCAGCCCCAGTTCATCAGTGGAACAGGGGATAACATCAGAGCATGCCTCCTGGGGATCTGTGGGAGGTTCAAGTAAGCAGAATCTAAAACATAGGACCCGCTTATGGCTCTTAGTAAGTCGACAATAAAACATAAGCTCTGATAGACACTGGCAGTTTCCCTTATTTAACCAAGATTCATAAGCGAGCACACAGAACAGTCCTCAATTACAAATTTTCACTAAGCATTGGCCACATTTGTGGTCTGCTGACCAGCACCTCCTTCCCACCAAGGTTATGAGGATGTTCTGGTTTCTAGTCAGAAACCGTGGATGTGAGAACATTCTTACCAAGTAACTCAGGGCGCTGGCAAGCTGTTTGGCAACTTTGAACTTCCATGGTGTGGTGAGGACATCACTTTTCCGGTGCATGAAGATATCCAGGGGGCCCCCCTCCACAAACTCTTCTACCATAATGTCTGCAGGCACAGAAACAGATATCCCATGGATACAGTAATATCCAGAACACACATCTGTCTGAGAAGGTACTCTCCTTATCCCCTTATAACAGCCCTTTTTAGTGGATGGTACTACATTTCATCAACCAAAAATACTTTCCAGAGGTACAAATGCAGAGTGTTTCAGGGTTTGACTAGCCTGGGCTCATCCCTATAGCACTTCTACTTCTAATCTGAGCCTCTCTGAACTTCAGGTTCCTTGTTTATAAATATGGAAATAGCAATACCTCCACCTCTCAGAGCTCTTAGGAGAGCTAGATGTGATAAGACATGGAAGGCCTGTGAGAACAGCCACCATCATCACCCCCTACTCTTAGCACATACTGTACAGATCTCCCTTGCAGCAAGACTTGTGTGTTGCAGAATAGCCCACGCAACAGATTTCACAGTAAAGAACTTGGGGTTTAAAAACATTCCTTTTCTTCCACATATGTATGGCAGGAGTTCCTAGGTCTTTTCTAGCAGCTTCAGACCAAAGACAGATGAAGAGCAATGGTGTCAGTAGCCTGAAGCTAGAAAGGCCAGAGCTGGAACACTGTTACAAGCAGCTAGTCTGCTCAACAGGCAGTCCCACTGTTCAGAGTTCCTCTCTCCTGCCACATTGATTTTACCTCCTGGTATAGCACAGTAAGACATCTAGAGTGACCAGAGAAAGTGTTAAAGAAATGATGCCCAGCTGGGCACTGGTGGCTCACACCCAAAATCCTAACTACTCTGAGAATCACAGTTCAAAGCCAGCTGAAGCAGGAAAATCTGTGAGATTCCAATTAGCCACCAAAGAGGCCAGAAGTTAGAGCTGTGGCTCAAGTGATAGAGCACTAGTCTTGAGCAAAAAAGCTCAGGGACAGTGCTCAAACCCTGAAGTCCAAGTCCTAGGACCAGTCCATGTGCGTGCGCACACACACATACACACCTCCCCCCAAACACAAAATGGTATCCAGTTTATAGACACTACTAACATACACAAAAGACATTCTGAGTACCTCACTTTCTTGAATTGCAAAAAAGAAGGGTAAGAAATTCATGCATCCTGGACGTGCCCTCCCCAGGCAGGGCCCACTATCTCCTTCAAGACAGAACACTTACTTTCCACGTCTCGGACACACACACCATAGAGGTACACAATGTGTTTGTGGGAGACCTGTCTCATCATGCTGGCTGCCTCAAAGAAGGCCTGTAAGAGAAGGGAGGATCAAGGATCAGCTACCCACTGCTAAAGTAACATCAATCGGACCCCTTGAGAGCTCATCACTGCCTTCACTCCTGGCCATGAAAATACTTCCACAGAAGACTTGAGGACCAGATAAGATGGCGTTTTCACTCTCAGTCCAGGGGACAAAGTGAAGAGGTCTGTAACTCTGTGCTCTACTACCTGCTGGGAATTAACTTGGTGATATTTCCTCACTATGCTCAGTCTCTGCCCACTCTCTGAAATGGGGATAACGGCACCTACTGCCTGGCAGTCAAAAGGCATGGCCACACCCTGACCTCTGCACCAACGGAGCTGGAATGATTTTGAGAAAATCCAACAGGATGTGATGAGCTGACACTTTTCCCATCAGACATTCACCCTCCTCATTCTTTATATGTTAGGAACAATAATGCTTAGCACTATCTGTCTGTGTATTCTATGAATCTGTGGAATCCTGGGTAGTCATTTTTTTTTGCTCCTCTTTGCTTTCATTTCCCATACTTTGGAATGGGAACCCCAGATTCCACTGGAAACTCTGAGACGATTTGGACTGCCCCAGGACTTCACAGAACCCCACAGGGGTGATGCAGGAGAGAAAGGAATGAGGAAAAGTAGGGGACAGGCTGGGTACAAGGACTGAACCTAATGGTGAATCTTCCTTGACTAGTTCTACATGCATACAAGTCAGCCTGAGACTGATTGAAATAAAGGTGTGACAACCACGAGGACAAAATGAAGGCAAAGGCTCTTCCCAGTCCACTGTATTCTGGTTCCATAAACCAGGCCAATACTTGCCAGAGAAATGTCCCTGTGGCTGGGGTCTAAGACTTTAAGGATCACTTTTATTCTCTTCTCCTCAGCAGTTCCTTCATCATCCTTGTAATCCACCAGGGTCCCGGAGTAGATATGTGTCCTGGTACCTCTGCCAAGGTGGTCACCCTGAGGGAGGAAGCAGAAGGTGGTGACCTCTTTCTGTAACTGTGTGATGGTGGGGTCTGGGACTGAACCCTTAATGGAAGCACTGAATATGGATGGGAGGGGAGCTAAGGCAAATCAGTCTTAACCTTGTTAGGTCTCTGGAAGATCAGAAAGCTTATTGGCTAAACACAATTATGTCATTTCCTGGTGCCCTAGAAACAGTTCACCTGTTCCCTAAATACCTCGTTCTCTTGCTCCTTACCTGACGGACAAAAGCCAAGTCCCAATACTGACCCACCACAAACTTCAAAACAATGACAACAGCCAGCCACCCCCTTTCATCCCCTGGGCTCCACAGAAGACTTGAGGAGGATCTGGCAAGATGGCGTTTTCACTCTCAGTCCAGGGGGCAAAGTGAAGAGGTCTATAACTCTGTGCTCTACTACCTGCTGGGCATTAACTTGGTGATACTCCTTCACTATACTCAAGTCTCTGCCCACTCTCTGAAAATGGGGATAATGGCACCTACTTTGCAGAGTTGTTTTAAGAACTGAATAAGGAAGTAAATATAAAAGTAAATATAAAAGACTCTCGGATGTGGTATTTGATAGAAACTCGTCTTTCTGGGCCCATGAGTTCTGTGTTAATGCCTTCCACACTAGTAATCATTGTCTCTCACACTGGAAATATTCATTCCTCTTCATCCCATCTTTCCAGTGTATGTACACAAGGACATGCATGCAAAGCTGCAGAAGCAGTGACACAAATTATACCAACATTATCCAGAAGCCCCAAGCTAAGAAACTGGGCCCTTAGTTTCCTCACATAAGAAAGGCAGTAATCCCACTAGAAAAATGGCATGAGGATTAAATAAGCCACTGAGCAGAGCCCTTAGCAAAGAACTATCTGCCTCTAGGGACCCTTCCAATTTGAGCTTCACTACTTCTATTTTTTTTTGGTCAGTGATGGGGCTTGAACTTAGGACCTGGGTGCTGTCCTTTAGCTTTTTAGCTCAAGGCTACTGCTCTAACCACTTTGAGCCACAGCACCACCTCACGGACATTGCTGTCTAGGCTGGCTTTGAACCTTAGGCCTCAGATCTCAGCCTCCTGAATAGCTAGGATTACATCATGCATCACTGATTCTGGACATAAATTCTTTTTTTGGAGGGGGGGTCGGTTGTGGGGCTTGAACTCTGGGCCTGGGCCTTGTCCCTGAGCTCTTCAGCTCAAAACTACTGCCTTACCCCTTGAACCACAGCACCACTTCCAGTTTTCCAGTAGTTAATTGGAGATAAAGAGACTCATGGACTTTAGTGTCCAGGCTAGCTTTGAACCACAATCCTCATATCTCAGCCTCCTGAGTAGCTAGGATTACAGGTGTGAGCCACTGCACCTGGCTTTATAATCAAATGAAATTTGATGCTGGGCACCATTAGTTATACCTATAATTTTAGCTATTCAGGAGGCTGAGATCTGAGGATCATGATTCAAAGCCAGCCTAGGCAGAGATGTCCATGAGACTCTTATCCCCAATTATGCAGAAAGAAAAGAGAGAGAGAGAGAGAGAGAGAGAGAGAGAGAGAGAGAGAGAGAGAGAGAGAGAGCACGCACGCGCGCATGCGCACGCGCACGTGTGCCAGGAGTTGAGGTATAACTTAAGTAACACTAACCTTGAGCAAAAACCCTCAGGGACAACATTTAGGTCCTGAGGTAAGAGGAGAGAGAAAAAAGAAAAGGAAAAAGGAGAAAAAGAAAGAGAGGAGACAGAGAACAGAGAGGAGAGAAAGGAGATAGAGAGGAGAGAGAGGAAATGAGAGAAGAGAACAGAGGGAGGAAAAAGAAGGGGAAAAGGAAAGAGAGAAAAAAGAAAGGGGAAGATTTGTATGTGGGCACTGTGGCTCAATCCTATAATTCTAACTACTTGGGAGATAGTTATCAAGAGATTGTGACTTAAAGCCAGCCCTGTGCATGAAAGTTCATAACATTTCATTACAATCAATGGCTAGCTGTAGTGGCATACACCTGTCATTACAAGCAACACAGGAAAGCAAAGACAGAAAGATTGTACCCAGGCCTGAAATCTTATCGCACAAACAACTAAGGCAAAAAAAGGGCTACAGGAGTGACTCAAGAAGTAGAGGACCAGCCAATAAGAATAAGGCCCTGAGTTCAATTCCCAATACAGCCAGAAAAAAATTACTCACAGAATTATATCAAGTATATCAAGCTGTCGACCTCAGCATCACAAAACATAGCTTAAAGGCCTATTTTTCCATGACTTTAGGACTGCAATTAAATGGGAAGAAATGGATTGTGGATGATACACAGGAAATCAGTCCTGTTCCCACAGGAAACACGTGTGATTATTAATTGGGTATATTAATTTACACAAATACTACCATATATCTGTCACAGCAAAACAGCTATATAGACACCCTGTTTGCTAGATTCTGGCAAGGTCTTGTGACTATTAAAGCTACATCACAAAGAAATCCATCATAATTATGGGAAGTTATATTCCCAGAACGTTCTGTAAAAGTCACGTGCTTTCAGAATAATTAGTTCTTCCCCAGAAGGGTGGCTTTTTCAGTGAGCAGGTCATAGCCCCACACTCCTAAGACTCCACAGCAACCCACAAAATCCTCTAATGTCCACTCTAGCCTCCTTTCATGCCATTGATATCCAGAGCGTCAAGAAGCCATTTCTGTGATCCCCAGACTAGATCTTTGATGTTCCTTTGCCCTGCTGTACTAAGCTACCTCAGGAATTGTGTCTTGAGAATTACATGCTGAAGATGACTTGGCCTCTCCCAGTAGTTTGAGGGTAGCAACTATACCCAATGGTTATAAATGCTTATCACTTTAGTAAATGGATACAGAAGGCATGGAAGATGATGCTTACGAGCTCACAGGCTCAGAAGCAGGGAAAGTACCCAGGTCCCAAGTTCTTTTTCAAGTTCTAGAGAGAAAAGAGATTGCAGTTAGTACTGCAGCTCTGGTGACGTTAATGTCAGAACATAGCTCTGACACCACCAGAGAGATGGAGATCCGTAAAAAAAACTCTGGATTTACTTAAAAGGAAACTTAAAAGACCCCACACTCGCCTTCTCCCTTGTCCTGCTCATCAGAGAGCAAATGGTCCTTGAAGATTCATTCTCTCCAGGATACTGGCATGCTATCTAGTTTGATGCCCCACTTGCTGCCATGTCTTGCTCCTATCCCAGGGGGACTGGAAAGGGGGCAAAGAATAGAGAGTGAAATTGTCCCTGAGCTTCAATGTCCCCCGCCAGCAAAGGCCTAAGGGATGTTACAAGGGACACTTTTGATCTGCCTAAGGCTATATAAAGAAAAGCCTCCTAAGGCTGGGACACTGGTCTAAGCCATTGTGAGAATCCATTTCTCAAGGTAGTTGTTCTGCCATCCCATCATGTTCTTTGTTCCCCTAGCTCTGCTCCTTCTAGAAGAACCATCAACAACAGCAAGTCTGGAATCTAGAACTGCAGTCTTACACCATGTAGTGCAGGATGGTGAGAGCGCCAAGCCAGGTCTCCTTGGAGAGCTGACTCCAGCTCCCTCACAATGAATGGTCTCTCCAACACAGGTAACACTACACCTAAGGTACTTCTTCAATAGTACCACTGACAATGGCCATCAGCAGCAAGGTAGGGCAGAATAGGAGGTACAAGGTAACCTGCTTTAACTATGAAAACGACGTCTTCTTTTCCTTCTCTCATCAGGATTTCCCCAGAGACTTCATTTCACCTCAAGTCCTCAGGCTTTCCGTCTGTCAGGAGGTCTACCTACCGAAGTTAGACCAAAGGCCTGTTACAGTAACTTACTTGCATAATATCTTTCTTAAGAATCCGATCAAAACTCAGCTGGCTCATGGAGTAGACAGGCTGCCACTCCTGTGCTTTCTTTGTAGCCACCAACAAATTGGATATTTCTGTAGAAGAGATTGAAGAAGTCTTAGTGTAGTAGTACTAAACATTTAAGATCACAACGAGCTAATGTGTGGAGCCATAGAAGCTGCTGAACATAAACGTGTGTATTTGTTGTCGCAATCATTCATCAATTACTTAACTGGAAAAGTACTTGATTCATGCCCTCCAGGAGATCACAGGCAAATAACAGAGTCAAAAATAATCAAATAATCTGACCAACAGGTGGCATGGTACAAGGTAGCATGTTATTTATTATATAGGACAGCCTAGGTTTTTCTAAGTTCTACAAAGCAAGACCTGCACCGATAAGAGCTCAGCAAAGATTTCCCTAAGGATCCTTTAGATCAAAATGGAAACTCTTAACAGATCAGAGTCTATTGACTATCTTATTTCCTGTTCTACCTCTACAGCTTTAGACAAGATGGGCAACACAAGAAATATTGTGGTTTTTTTTTTTCATTTTGTTTTGTATTGTGGTGTCATGAATTGAACCCAAAGCTCTTTACATGCTAAGCAAGTACTTTGCTACCTCAGTCCTCCACAAGTACTTGTTAAATGTATGATATGTAAAATGTAGTGATTTGTAGGAGCAAAGTCAATGAGGGAGTAACAAAAGTTTTGAGCCTCAGGAGCCATAGGAACCCTGTAAAGAAGGGAAATGTTGGTTATGTGCAAGAAGAGGGAAAAGGCAACCTAGAGAGTATTGTCTAAATCTTTCCAAGCCTAGCAATACCATAACTGAGGATATATTCACCAAATCTGGAACATGTGGGTTAGGAATGAAACATCCTCCAAACTCCATTCAAACGTAAGCCCAACATGTGTCAAGGTCTGCTGGACTGGGGTTGGCACAGGTGGCTAACTGGGGTTTATGATTCTCAAAAATCATCTTTTAAGTAAGTTAGGGGCCAGTGGCTCATGCCTATAATCCTAGTTTAAGGAGGCTAAGTTCTGAGTATCAGCAATTTGGAGCCAGCCTTGGCAAAAACTCTTACCTGTAATTAACCACCAAAAATCCCAAAGTAGAGCTGTGGATAAGTGGTAGAACACCAGCCTTGAGAGAAAAACCTAAGTAATAGTGCCCAGACCCTGATTTCAAGCCCTAGTATTGGCCTGTACCCAAGCTCCGAGTTCAAGCCCCAGTACTGGCACACATATACACAGACACAGACATAGACACAGACAGACATACACACACACACACACACAGATCACCATTCCTACTGTGGATTCTATTAAGATATAAGGCAACAATGGGGGAATAAAGGACATTCCAAGACTAGTGCAGTGGCCCAGGCCTGTAATTATAGATATTCAGGAAACCAAGACCAAGAGATCATGACTGAAGGCCAGCCTGGAGAAAAAGTTAGCAAGACTCTAATCTCAACAAGTTTTGTATGGTTGATGTGTGCTGGTAATCCCTGGTAAGTAGAAAGTGTAAAGTGGGGGGGTTGAATTAGGTTAGATTTGGCAAACGTGATAGATCCTATTTAAAAAATTAATAAAAGTAAAAAAGGCTGGGGGGGGTGGCTCAAATGGTAGAGTGCCTGCCTAGCAAGCATAAGGTTCTGAGTTCAAGCCCCAGGTGTGTGGGGGGAGACCTTCCAAATCAGGACACACTCAAATGATGGCCCTGGAACCTCAGCAGACAATAGCAGCCACTGAACATGACATGAGCCTCTTTTAGCTAAGGCCAGACAGTTAGGAAAGTCACAACTCACAGATGCTCTCCTGCTTCCACTTTTGGGAAGAAAATATAAGTCCTGATTCCTGGATTCTGAAGGAGCTTATCCAAGACCTGTGAGCTAGGGTCACATATGTGCCCTGGAAGACAACAGCTGCGGAATATCATGCCCTCATGCATGATGCCTAACTCCAAGTCCCTCAAGTTCTCACTACCCTGACCCTTCATGATTTTCCCTTTTCTATTTTAAGTTCACATTTTCTTACTGCTTTCTCTATGCCAGACACTATTCTCTGTCTCCATGATGATCCTATGAGGCAGACAGCAACTTCACCCTTATTACAGATCAGAAAGCCAATGTCAGAAACAGTCTGACCACAATGAGAAAGTTCATAAGCACCAGATACAGGCTCTACATGGAAATCAGGGACAGTTCATCGCTTTCCTTCCCACAGAACATCTGCTCTAGTGTGTGTATAAACTACGATCCCCGAAACTGGTTTCTGGAAGGACTCTTCATTACCATATTGTGAGTACTCCCTTTTCAGAGGCTACTCCCTCTATACTGTTTTCTCAACTCTACCCAATTCCTGGAGTAAAACCTGATTTAAACAAGCAACACAGGCCAATGCCAAAAAAAAAAAAAAAGTGACTGGTGACACAGAAGCAAAGTTTACTGTGAATAGAGTACTTAACCTCCAGGAACCTGCTTCACACCAGGAAAGTGTCCCTCATCGGCTCTTTAGGAAAGATAGATGACACAATACATCCAAACAGCTGTCTTCACTGCCTGATGTGAAGTAAACGTTCCATCAATGGTAGCCTTACCAGTCATCATCCTTGTTCTACAACCTGTGTGCCCTAGGCCTTGCACAGCAGCCTATAGAATTCCTTGTGGGTTAGAGATGACTGGTGTGGAACTCGGGCAGCACAGCCACATCAGCTGAAGAGGAAATGGGAGGATGGATGGTGGAGCTTGGTGTATTTTTAACATAGCTCCTCTCAGGTCTGGATCTGGGCATGAACTGCACAAAGGGCAGAGATGGTAAGTTTGCATAAACATCACACCTATCCTGTGTGGCCTCCTACTTTTCCCTCTGCTTTATATTTATCTCATGAGGACAACCTAAAATCATACTCTCCAATCAAATTTTCATGATTTTACTACTCTAATTTACAAAGGCAGAAAGAGGGCTCTGAGGACTGGTATGAAGAAGCCTCATGGCCTATCCCTTGCCACTGTCCTAGACTCAGGCTAATGGCTCACATGCTCTGCTGCAAAGATCATGCGATATGGAGGAAAATCAACATACTTGTCAGACAATCTAAGTTCAAATTCCTACTCTTCTGTTACATGTGATCTAAGCAAGTACAAAGAGAAAAGAAAACACACTATGGGTTGTTTTGAGGATTAAATTATTTAAAATAGAAAATGTTTTGAGTTGTGTCTGGCAAACAGTAAGCTTTATTAACAGGGTAGCAGTTACTATTATTTATTGCCCCTAATATAACCACTACTGATACCATGAGCCATGTAACCTTTAAAATCACCAAACATCCCTAAGATTCAATTTCTTCACCTCTGTAATGATTATAAAGAACTGCTATGTAGATAAAAGAAATGAGATGTTCATGTAAACTGCCTAGGATAGGAGGTATCCACAAATTTAGCAGGAGGTGCTACAACTATTGTCTGACAGGCATTATTACTTGCTGGTTTTGTTGCAGGCCTGGAGTTCCTAGGAGTCACAAAATAGTGAGACCCAGACTGCCTCAAAAGTTAATAAGAAACCGGGAAGACACATACACTAAACACCTCAGTGCAGAGTCTCGGAAGATTCAAAAGAAGACACAAGACAGGACATTTAGTTATTTCTGCACTTCTGTACAGCTACTAGGTCCCAGACCTGGCCATCTATCTTCCTACTCCTGTGGTTACCTCCACTACTTTTTCCTTTTAACGACCTCACATCCACAAGAAAATATAACCCTTTTTTTTTTATTATTATCTGGAAGCAAAGGTTATACAAGTAAACAGATTGTTGGGCTTAAAGTTTTTAATTTGCTCTGAGGTCTCACAGTCAAGTGGCAGATGTGTTTTTAGTCTCTGTGGAACATCTCTGAGCATAAAAACAAAGGCTGCAGTTATTCCCCTCAGCTGGCAGGAAGTCCTATCTGATCAACAAGAACCAGTCCTTCCTCTTTCACTATATTCAATGCCCAACTCTCTTTGTTTAGACTGAAACATGATTCACATATCAAGAAAAGAGGCCAAAAGCAGATCTCTAGATCTCTAGTTTACTTTCTGACCTAGTATGCTTTGTTCTGCCATACAGAACAAAATATAGATACACAAGGCTCAGAGATAATTATCACAGAGCAACACAGTCTCAGGCAGATCCTCAGAACAACTTCCCTGCCTCTGCTTTAAGGACAGACAATTTCAAAGGACTGACAATTGTTGGGAAGCTCTTTGAGAAAGAAAACCCATTCGGGGTAGGCCTATACTCAAACCCCTTTGATGCTGACCTTCAGTAACATTATTTCTCTGCACTCCAGTTTTCCTATCTACAAGTGCAGGTTCAGGTCTAGGTTACCCCTAAAGTGTTCTTCTGAAAGATAGTGAATCCTCCTGTAACCCATCATTGACACTACTTATGGGGCTTAATAAAGAATGGCTAGGTCCCTGGCCCAATGCTTGTATTTTATTTCCTGATCCTTCCACAGCCTCAAGTTCTGGCAAGATAAAGTCCCAGCTCCTTGGTGTGGCTGCCGATTTCCATCCCCCTCCCTCCATTCTTTCCACCTTTGCCTTCACATTTACCCTAGTTCTGCCTGCTGTTTTGCCCAGGCATATGCTTCTAGCTCTGCCAGATACATTCTCAACTAACTGACACCTCCTCCTTATCATCCAACTCAGTCTCTGCTTCCTCCACGAATCCACCATCTTCAGTAACTCAGAGTATTTGGCCATCTCTCTTTCCATCCCTGGGTTACGTTAATTAAAACACTTTATCACATACTGTAATGGCCTCACTGACATATTTTCTGCATTAGAGTAGAAATGCTCAGAGAGCAGGAACCAGGTCTTAAGCAATTCTGATTCTTTATATCTAACATAGTTCTTGGCCCATAAAAGGTATTTCTCTGACAAACCAATGACAGGAGTCCTCAAGGATACTTTATCTTTCCTTCCCTCCCTCCTTTCCTTCTTGTCATTATTTTTTTTTGGAGGGTACCAATTGTGCAGTTTGAATTTAGGACTTCTTGCTCTTGATTAACTTTTTCACTCAAGGCTTCTACCATTTGAGTCACAACTCCATTTCCAGATTTTTACTGGTTAGTTTAAGAGTCTCACAGACATTTCTGCCTGGGCTGGCTTTGAACCACAATCCTAGAATCACAGCTGAGTAACTAGGATTTTAGACAAGAGCCATCTGCACCCAGACAGGGTACTTTATCTTAATGAGTGAAGAACTACATTTCTGGTCAATGACCCTTGAATACGCTTTTTATTCTGTAGACTGAGATGTTGAGAAAAGGTGTGCATGTCTTTTCTACAGAAAAGTCTAACTCTCAAGAGATCTGACTTCAAAATAGACTTGTAACAAAATTTAAAGGAAAAAAAAAAAAAACAGAAACTGTGGGAAAGAGATACTTCTTTTAACCCAGCTAGAGTCCTTTGGTCCATCTGGGACTCAAAGTACCCACAAGGAACTAAGGGGACATTGCCTTGGCACAGGGGACAAACCTCGAGGTTTGGGTTGGCAGCAGCGTTTCAGCACAAAGCTGATGTTGTCCGTGCGTAGGATCTGCTTCTTGAGGTGGTTCATGAGTTCTCCCAGGCTGGGAAATCGGTGATCTGAGCCATGCAGGTTGTAACTGCCCTTCTGTACCTCGATCTGAAAGTTCTTGAACTGCTTTTGGCCACCTAGCACCTGTCATTCAGAAAAGCAATCAGAAACTACTTGTTTAAAATGGAACAAGGCCAAGTTACCTTGGGTATGCTTGGGTATGTAAGATGTTAAATGTTAAGGGACCCTGAAGAAGAGTACATAGAAACTCTATAGAGTTTCTCTATGTTCTCATAGAAACTGTGTGCTCATAAATCATCTCTATAGCATCTCTATAATATAGCCGTTCATCTAAAATTATTCTAACATTTAGAAATTACTATCACTATAGAAATTAACCAACAAATAAGGAAATAATAAAATGGAGCTCAAGTGAAGGCCTTGGTAAAGCAAGCATACAAAATACAGAGTATCCCTTAGCTTTTGACCTAAAAGATAACATTCAGGAAACTATCAACTTTATCACTAAACTGTTGCTATGGTTAACAGACAAGGTATATCTTAAAACTTACTACTTTAGCAAGTATGATGCATAAAATAAGAATCAGATAGCAAAATTCATCCAGAAACTACGAATCCTTCCAGACTAAGCTTTTTGTGGAGAACCACTAGGGTAGGTGCTTGACTATCCATCTAGGTTCAAGTTCTATGATTAACAGAAAGGAAGTAGAAGCAGAAGTTCCTTTCACTGTGCTTTCTATGAAAAGGAAACTATTTTACTGGTTAACAATGAAAGCTATTAAAACCTACTTATAGTGTAAAGTAGGACATGATTTCAAGTCTCAATGCCTTAGCTACTTTACCCATACAGTTGGATAACATTGCCTACCTATAATATGGCATTGTATAACTTACCAAAAAACGTGTGTGCCAAAGTATCACTGTGCCTAGTATACTAGATGAGCAGAATAGTTAGTCACCAATGTGACTAATTTAACGTTAGTCACTAACTGCAAGCAGGTCATATTTTTTCAATCACTAACTTTGTTGTTAGAGCACAGGTAGATTCTACCTCAGGAAGGTTGGGTGGTTTTACATACCATCTATCCTAAAAACACTAAACTGACTCCAAAGATTAGTGAATAACAAGGATAAGCATCCCTTGTGAAGTCAACAAATATGACATATTCTACCCATTGCACTCCTATCAGCCCTGAAGCAGGGCTATTGAGGAACACCCCTGGATAAGCAGTGACCACCGGGACTTTCCCCAGGGCATCTGGCAGCACTGGGTTCCTTTTGTTATACTATCAATCAATTTCCATCTTAAACATTCCTCTTACCTCAGTTCTCCAATGTCTGAGGTCTACCTTGTACTACCAGTCAACTTCCATCTTATATATCCCTCTCACCTCAGTTCTCCCAGTGCATGCTGAGCCCACCAATATTAGTGGATTTATAGATAAATACTGTAAAATTATGTCTTCCAAAAATTCTACTTTTCATCTTGAAAAACTGTACAAGTAACCAAAGTTAATAATTCTGGCTAAAATCTCAGCCTTTGGGATTTCTCTCAAACTACTGACAACTTCCAGCCACATCTGACTGTCTGAATTACAGATGCCTATAATTGTCAAAACTTGGGTCAGGCCAGGCGCGGTGGCTCATACCTGTAATCCTAGCTACTCAGAAGGCTGAGATCTGAGGATTAAGGTTCAAAGTCAGCCAGGGCACAAAAGGACCTGAGACTCGTATCTCCAATTAACCTCTAGAAAACGGGAAGTGGGGCTTGACTCAAGGGTAGGGCCGTAGTCTTGACCCCAAAGAGCTCAGGGATACTGCAAAGGCTGAGTTCAAGCCTTATGACTCACAAAAAACAAAAAAAGAAAACATGGATCAACTACTTACTTGTTACGACCTCTGACCTGTCACTGGGGAAAACTGTTAGACAATGCTGATGAGGTGACATTTTAGTATTTGTCTGAACCACAGAATGTGGCAAGGAGACACAACTCTGTGTGTGTGATGATTTTGATATTCAGTCTAAACTATACCAGTCTATATGATTACATTGGGTCTGGTAAAAACCAGTTTCCTGGTCATGTTTTGTCTTACAAAACCACAGTGCATGCCTGCTGAAGGGACAGCAGGTAGAGAAGAAAAGCTATGAGGAACGAATGCAGGTCTGGTTGCTCAGGAGTGGTCTTCTGTGAATTAAGTTTTGCCAGACCTCCCAGGGATTTCCTTAGCAACCCTGGCTTTTCTACCTCAACTTCTCCATCACAGACTCTGGACCAGGTTGTCCGATACCCTGTGGCCATATGGCTCAGCTCACACCAGTGTCCTCACTAACCTCAGACTTTTCAAAGCAGGTGACAGTCATGAGGATGTTATCAAAGTCGGTACAGCTCCACCTCAGCACATACATCCCCTCCTCACTCCCTTCTTGCCGCAGCTTATTGATGGCATATTCTGTGCTGGAGAGGGAAGTAGGGAAAAGGAGAAAGAGTTCGAATTACACAGTACTTTATAAGCCCCTGGGTTATCCATTTACCTGAGTTGCCTCGATCTTACAGCCCCATTATATAACCCATGCGGATTCCTACAGTGTCTGACATGACACATGGAAATATTCATGAATACTGGGACAGGATGAGGCTCTAGTATAGAGAAGGTTCCACCTTGCCCCAAGTTTCCTTAACACATCTCCAGTACTCACTAAGGGGTATCCCTAAAGCTAGTGATGGGGAGCTCCCCATGATGCAGTGGTGGAGATTCCATACTTAGTCCCCTCAGTTATCCCTAACCCAGCCTAAGTGGAAGATCATGGTGAATATTTCTCATTGCTATTCCCTTAGTCACCAGAACAGGCCTGGTAATATAGTAAATACTCAGAAAATAAAGCTCTGAATGAATAAATCAATGAGAATAAAAAAGGTATTAGCAGGGAACATGTACATCTTACACTCTTGTATTCCCAGGAATGAGTCTGAGCACTCAGAGAGCAATGAACACTCACTAAAATAATCCATGTAGAAGAATTATACTAGCACCCAGTGAATGCTATTCATGAAATGTTGGTAAAAGAGGGTCAACATGATCAACATGCTTTAAAAATGCACTTTTCAGTACTTATCAACTGTGTCCTGGTATCTAATACCTCCAACACCTTTGCACTGCTGATCCCCTATCTGGTATACTCTGCTCACTCTTTAAGACCTGGCAAACTGTCATTGATTCTTTACCACTTAATGCAATGTGAATGTGGACTACTTTGAGAAGCCTCCTGAGACAGAGAGTTTCAACCTCCCACAGAACATAAAACATTTATCCTTCAACAAATAAACACTGACTGCTTCTGAAGTGCCAGGCTCTACTGAGTAAGGGTGCTGAGGAAGGCAGGAGGCACTGTAAGGAGGCTCATACTCTGGGAAGGGAGGGTAATCAGACCAGAAACAAATGGACATACAAACATAGGACACAGGAAGTAATAAATGGCACTGAAGGAAAGCAAAATGGAAACGGTAGCCAAGGAGGGAAGGATGGAAAGAAGAGAGAGCTATTATTTTACATAGTGGATGTAGTGCTAGCTGTCACCTGAAACAAGTAGGGGGCTGTGTAGGTCTTAGTAGAAGGGCATTCCCAGCTAGGGAACAGAAATGCCAGGTGAGACACTGTAGGAAGACACTTTGATGGTGGTCAACTCCTGATTCTGCAATTCTTCAGGACAGTCTCCCCAAGTCCATAAGACTATAAGCCACAGTCCAAAGCAACACCCACCTGGCTTTCACTAGGTAACCTGAAGAGGAAATTGGAAAGCTCGTAATGTGGAAAACAGCCCAAGAAATACTACCTCAGATCTAAAGAATGAGTTTGTAGTTAGGGATATAGCTCAGTGGTAGAGCCCCTGCCTAGCATATGGGTTAAATCCCTAGTACTCAAAAACAAAACAAAACAAAACACCACAGTCTTCCTTTGTCTGGAGGGCAACCACATTTAACAGGAAGTACACTGAACCCCTGCTGTCTCAAAAGCAGAACACAAATGAGTAAAAAGAAGTTACAAGAGGCCAAGTACAATTCTTTTTAAAAAGGTTTGTACACTGGTCACTAGGGGAGCTAAAATCTATGACTACCTTGTGTATCACTATGGGGCCTATTTGTAGAGATGTTTAAGTAGTTGTTAATTCTAAGACACAGGTATTCTAAGGCATCTGACAGGGCCCTTTCTGGCTTTAAGGCTAAATCATACTCCCAGTCTTCACCATTCCTCCAGTAACACTAGGCCAAACTAACCCAGTATTCTATTTACCACCTGTCTGGTACTGAGATCTATATTGTACCTCAAAATGCCTACAGCATTTGACAGGGCAGGGGATTAGGAAAGGTAGTGCTGGGTTGATCAGCTATGGAAGGTATTAAACTGAGTCGAGAGGCTATGGCAGGAGCACTGATAGAAGGAAGCTCAGACAGCAGCAGTAGAAAAGAAGGCAATCTATATGTACCATAAATGAATAGAGTCAACTGTTCCAACCTGCATAACTAGCCTTATCAGGGTTGGACAAGGCCACTCTCCCTACCACTAAAATCTGGGCTATTGTCACACCAAAGTCACCAAAAACATTCTAGAACCAACCAGATTGGACCATGACAGCCATTCTGTATGTTGTGGACAATCAGTGGGGGAGCCACATCAGTGCAGAGGTAATGGTGGGCATCTGCTGTGAGCCGGAAATAGCCATCTACCAGGGATACGAAGGACAAGGCCTCCTCGTGGGAAGAAAGTTTCAGTTCCTGTTAAGAGAGAAGACATTCGAATGGTTACAATATGTGTCCACCACCCTACATGACCATCCTCATCTGTAGAGCACCATGTAGAAGATACTTAAAACAAAACTCAGAACATATGACCTCACAGGGAAAACATCTTCTTGAAGGCAACTATACTCCTGCATTTACAGAGGATCTATATTGTTCCATGCTTACCCCTCTATTATCTTAATGAGACCAAGACAAAGGACAATGCATTTGGGTAAGAAGGGATGGGACCAAAGAGAGGCTGTGACAGAGAGACCTACAGAGAAGTTGCCTCCTGAGTCCAGACAGAAAAAACAGCAGCCTGAATCAAAGTGACAAAGGCACAAAAGTAGATGTAGTAAAAGGAGAAGGTATATATTCTGGTCTTGGCACAAAGCAATGACCCACTGCATTGGTATTTCTGTTCTGCAGTGAAAGAATAGAGGCATGACTGCCTCATCTCATGGCACAGCTAATACAGAAGTTGACATTCCTGTGTTCTAATCCAAGAATGGTTCTCCATACAGTGCTCAGTTGAAGGAGGCAAATCTTACTAGGAGAGGAAAAAAAATAAAAAGACAAGGCACAGCAAAGTAGAAGAGAGAATTTCCACAAAGGAAGGTATTTAGAAAAACATTCAGAGGAAAAGCCAGGGGTCCCAGATCAAATACCATCAATCTGAATAGAAATGTTTGCTCATCCAAGAACACGTCTTGGTGAGAAAATACATGGAAATCATGATCTGGAGCTCCAGTTTACAAAGATATTTAAAAGCACCTGAGTCTTCAGAGAGAGGTAGAACACTTGAGAATAAGGTTCTTTCTTCTAGAAGAGGGAAAGGCTGGTAAGGAAAAACACGAAAACTGCTGAGGAGAAAGGTGGCCAGTGTGTATTACCAGCTAGTTAGGAAGGTGGTAAAGGGGACCTGATAACAACTGTAATGTTAAAGGAAGGGTGATGCCCTAAGATTGTGCCAAGGAGGTCACGAGGGCAAGGCAACACAGAGATGGCACCTCAGAAGAGAGATTTCCTTTCAGGTGTAATCTAATATCCATCTGAAAATACCTCTGGAAAACAGATTTGAGAGGCTCTAAAATGAAGTGCAGGGTTCATATCTAGCCATAAGAACATCCAAATTTCTTAAGAGCAAAAGCCTAAGTATAATTGGAAATATCAAAGAGAGAAGTGATACATGAAGATGGATTTGGAGATGTATGGCCATGCTTTCCTGGAAGACCATCAGCCAAATGCTACCTATTCAAATGAAAGCACACAACGGTAGCTAATCCACAGGTTCTGGTGTGAGGCCTAAATTAATTTTGAAGTTTGATGAACTTCAGTAAAAAATTATTTTTAAGCAGGCCCTGCCAGAAGGTCACTCTGAACTACTCAGGGCAGATAGACAAATGGCAAGTTTGTCTAACACGGGAAGGTGCAACAGACGGTGTTTGCTTAGGGCAGACCCTGCAGTTAAGCATATAGCTTCCTGGGACACCCCAGGTGGCACTAACAAATCAGTAAGAAGTTTGTCAGTAAGAAGTTCTTACCCAAGGATACCTTTTGAAGTTCTTCCCCAATTAGTGTTAGAGTTGTTTTATGAATTTCCCACAGTATGTAATGATCACTAAAGTCCCTGCCTACCTCAAAGAAGTGTATAAAAATGCTGTAACCCTAGGCTCGGGGCTCTCTGCATCACCGGCTGCGGCTGTGTGTGCTAGAGACCAGGCTCGAGCTTACAATAAAGACTCTGTGCTCTTATATCGGATTCAGCTCCTTGGTGGTCTTTGGGGACCCTGAAATCTGGGCATAACACTGGAA
Organism: Megascapheus bottae; assembly: GCF_031878675.1. Lineage (NCBI taxonomy): Eukaryota > Metazoa > Chordata > Mammalia > Rodentia > Geomyidae > Megascapheus > Megascapheus bottae. The sequence goes on along the minus strand of NC_143514.1, from coordinate 41,138,987 downwards.
CCTCCTATCTGGATTCAGATCATAGCATCACTGCCTGCTACTGGGTTTAAGCATATGTATTATTCACTATTTTTATAGGCAAAATTGGTCAGATATTGGTATTTTCAAATTGTTTGGTCAAGTGGGTTAATCTCTTTGTGATTCACTTTCTTCCTCTGTGAAGACAACTGTCTACCCACTCAAGAGTCAAAATGAAAATGGAAAGAGTGGGTACTTGTCAAGAACTTGGAATAGGAAGTACTGGACACAGCTTGGCAGAGCTGTAGGCCAAAGAGGCCAGGGTAAGCTCTGAATTGGAAGACAGGGGCCCCAACCAAGTGCCAGATCTGACTGTGTCAACTGTTAAATGGTAAGATAGGCTGACAAAATGTGTATCCTATCTGTTGCTTCTCTTCTTCCTCCTCCTAATTTGTTAAGGGATTATCTATATTCCAGAGGCAGAATCTCTAACGAACCTATTCCTCACTGCATCAAAGTCCCTTAGCCACCCAAGCAATGAAGGCAAAAGGCAGGGTCTGTACCAGACAAGGCAAGTCCTGATGGTTCCTCACTCTGCAACCCTGTACAAAGCTCTGCATCTCTTAGTAATGGTCTCGCGTTCCTCACTTCAAACAGCTGGTATTGCTACAGCTAAGCTTCTTTTGGTGACTAACCTTAGCTTAGGACCTTAAGTAAGGACTAATAACATAGGTACAGAATATAACCCATGGCCTGGCATCTATTATTTTCTCTCACCCTACATTTTCTATATTTCCATCAGTATTGATCTGGGCTTTTTCAGTCTTCTCCTCACTAGCTTTTATTACATTTTTTCTGATAAAATTAACCTTTTTTTTTTAAGGAAGAGAGACTAAAGTCTCCAATAACCTTACCATAAAAAATATAACTACTAATATCTGATTCTTTTTGGCGGGGGAGTGGGTTAAACTCAAGGCAGGTACTCTACTAATTGAGCCTTGTCTCTAGCTTTTTGCTTCAGCTACTTTTTAGATGGGGTCTCATATTTTTGCCAGGGTTAGCAAATCATGAAGAAATTTTCCAGTTTATAAAGCTTTATATGCTTCTTTTTACTTCTAAAGTCAATGTGATTATATAATACTATTACTTGGGTGGACATGCATATCTAGACTGCTTTCAGTATTCTAACAATGAATTCTGCTAAAATGATTTTTATTCATTAACCAGTATCTTCATCCCATATTGCTTCTAGAAGATCAAGATCCTTTTTAGGTGCAAGATTCAAACTCGATACCTAATGCTACTGCTCACTGCCAGAGCTCTACCAACAGAGCCATGCCTCCAACTCCTTGGTTATTTCTTCTTTCTCTTCTTTTTTTTCTTTTGACCCTAGATTTCTTCTTTCTCTTCTTTTTTTTTCTTTTGACCCTAGATTCTAGAATGGAGGAATATGAAAATAGTTTCAAAGCTTTAAAAACAAATTATCTTTAAGTAGTTGTAGGAAGGGGGTTCAGTTCAATGTCAGTTGTTGAGTACCAAGTGTCTTGATCAATGTCTTACTATCAGATTCATTTTCAAAAGAAAACAAGTTACTCTGGCTGTGAGAGTAACCATCCGTCTATCCTAAGCCCTGTCACACACAAGGCTCTTCCTTATCAATGTTATTTTTTTCAACATAATCTTTGCTAAATTTAGGCAACACAAGGCATTTTCTTGGTGTTGCTTCCTTTTGCATTGTGATTGTACTCTTTTCACCAGGTGGTCCTCTCCAGTGCTGTCATCTGAGACTTTCCCTGACAAAAGTACTTATTTCAGCAGTTTCTACTTCCTCTGCCGAATTGGCTTGCTTATTTAGATTACAAGTGCTACCAGGAAAAACCAAGTGAGATGAATAGCCCTTTCTCTGCCAGAGTTTCTGGGTATATGCCTTGCACCTTGAGAAGGCCTGTTCAAAGCTCTGCCAAAATGGCCAGTAGGGCTTCCCACTAGTCCCAGAGACCCATCTGACACCGCAGAGAAGCTGAGGAGGCCCTGGGGGAAATATGTTGCAGTGGGCCTTTTGGGCTTGAATGGGATTCTCTCTTGGGATAGGAAATTTAGAATCACATGCCCTCAGCAATGCCTCCCTCTCCTTACCACATCCAGAACAAACAGCTTCTGAGCAAACTTACCATTTTTTTGTTGTCTTGCTTGTTAATGCTGACTACAGACTCCTTTATTACAATGTGAGTGATTTCAGGGAAGTATGAAAAATTATTCCACTCTTCCCGGATTTTGTTTTTCTCCTCATCCTTTTTATGTTTATTTTCCAGTTTCTTCCGCTTCAGCTTATTTTTTTCCTTTTCAACAGGAACAGCCTGATAAAGATACCAAAAAGGAACAGGGTCAACTTGGCTTTCCTAGCTTTCTGCTGGTAAAAGATTAATACATTTGACAACTTCATGTAGACCAAGGAGGATAAAGTCACCTGCAGAAACTCACACAGAAAATTCAGGAACATAGTCTTAGAGATTAGGTACATACTTATTAATACAGTATCTCTGATATAGAAAGAAGTCACCTGGTAAGTACAAGCCACTTTTATCTCAGCTTGACAACAAAACAATAGGAAGAGATGACTCTTGTTTACTTTTACATTATTACAGTAGTAATTACAATAGCAGTTATATTAAATTTATTCAACACTTATTATATGCCCCATTCTGTGCTAAATGCTACTTAGTTCTCTCACTGGGTCTATGAACTAGATACAGTAAAAATAGTTGGCCAAACATATTCACAGGTACCACATCCATGGATTCTGCATACACTGATCCAATCAATCAGAGAATGAAAATGTAAATCAGACCTATTAATGGCTGTATCTGTCTTGAACAGGGAGATTTGGGGTTTTTTTTCCTGTTATTATCCCTAATGTATGTAATGTCGCACTTACATCTATTAGGTATTATAATACAGAAAGAGTTTATGCACATTATAAGCAAGTAATTTACCATCTTATATCTAAAGAGTATCCACAGATTTTGATATCTACAGAAGAGTTCTGGATAACTTCCTCCCCTCAGACATTAAGGAACTATTGTACTTCTATTTGACAGACAAATAATATGCAATTGATATGAGTAAAATAACCCTCTCAAGGCCTCATAACCAAAACTGGTAGTTACCGTATCAGTCAGCTTTTCTAAGATTTAAAACCAGCATCTTAAAACCTTTCTTTTCCACCTGTTTTATTCAACAAGCACAGTAATAAAGAAGTTTCAGACTGCAAAACTGATAATACTATTTCAAGAAGCCAGAAGCCTAAGTCCAATTCTTGCCTCAAATGTTCTACATGGATGACTAAGAAATGACTCATATACAGTCCCTAGATTAAATAAACTCAAATCATAAGGGTGATTGAAAACAAGTTGTTCAGGCAGGGTAAATAATACAAATTGTGTGACACAGTAGGTCTTTCTGATTAGACACCACAACCACTTACATTTGGCTTCTGTCGCCACTGGATTCCAAGATTTCCAGTCACCATCACTTCATAGTAAAGAACATTTCCACTGTCATTTGCATGAAACCAATTCTTCTCATTTTCTGATGATATCAGTAACATCGATGTCTCAAATATTTCAGCCCCATAATGTTTTGTCAATGTCTCCAAGGTAGCCAGGTATTTCACCTTCAGGTCATGTGTGGACACACTACTGTCGCAAATGGTCTTATTGTTAAATTCCTTAAGGAAGTCCTTGAAAACGTTATTTATTCTCATTCTGGTGAGAAGATTTCTTTGTCTGATGGATTTATTCAATGTTTCTGGAATATATCGCTTGTAGCTAAAAGAAATAAAGATGTCTTTATTTCTCATCAGGTTAGTAGAAAAAGGTTCAGAAACAAACCTGTGTGAATCTTTCCTACATATGTTGCCAAATGAGAAGGGAAGACCTATTTCCACATCACCATAGGTGATAAATGTAAGGAGCTGAACATGAACTATAATGGAAAGGTATATGTATTTATCAAGTTTTCTGAATCACAAAAGTAGACACAAATATTGACTTATCTACATTTCTGCTTGATAGTTAATTGTTGTGAACATGTTAGCATTCACATGTATACTGCCATGATTGAGCACTAGATAGAAAACAATATAAAAGGCATCCAGAGTAGATCTTTCCTGGAGAGATACTACATATATATGCTACTTTTCCTGTCTGCTCATTTTTCTATAAAGATCACAGACTTTTTCTTTTCTTTTAGTCAATCCAGGGGCTTGAACTGTTGGCCTGGATGCTGTCCCTGGGCTCTTTAGCTCAAGGGCCATAGCACCATGAACCTCCATAAAAGAAAGAAAGAACAAGTTTACTATGGAACAAATGAAGAAGCTGATTCGTTTGTTATCCCCAGGTATAGGGGTCAGAGACACCCTGGCCCAGAGAAGTCCAGCAGCATTAATGGTTTCACAGCAGAGGAGTGAAGTTTGGCATTAATCCTCAACTTAAAGTATAATTTTTTAAATTTAGATTAATAGAAGAGAGAAGAGCTGTCTGGGCTCAGAGTTTGGCCTAGTGGTAGAGTGTTTGCCTAGCATGCACGAAGACCTGGGATCAATTCCTCAGTATCACATACATAGAAAAGGCCAGAAGTGGTGCTGTGGCTCAAGTGGTAGAGCTCTAGCCTCGAGAAAGTCCAAGGACAGTGGCTCAGGCCCTGAGTTCAAGCCACAGTACTGGATAAAAGACAGAGGGGGAAGGAGAGGTGAAGGGGGAGAGGGAAGGGGAGAGGGAGGGAGAGGGAGGGGGGAGGGGAGCTGTCTGTTTTTGTTTCAGACTCATGACAATATAAAGATGGAAAGATGGCCAGGCACCCCTGGTTCACACCTGTAACCACAGCTACTCAGGAAGCTGAGATCTGAAGATGAAGGTTAGAAGCCAGCTTGGACAGGAAAACCCATGAGATTCTTAACTACAATCAACCAGCAAAAGCCAGAAGTAAGAGCTTTGGCTCAAGAGGACGAGTGGCAGGCTTGAGTGAAAAAGCTAAGGCACAGTGTCCATGCTTGAGTTCAAGCCCAGCAACAAATACCAAAAGTAAATAAATAAATAAACACATGTGTGTGCGAGCACGTGCACGCACATACCCAGAATGAAGGTTGAAGGTCAAAGAAAAAGAGAAAGCAGCAACTTGGCATTGCTTTATTAAGGATGAGATAGATTACAGGGCAAAGAGAAACAAGAAGTTAGACTGAGGACGTGGCTTAAGTATAGAAAACCTACATAGCAGGCACAAGACACTGAGTTCAAACCCCAATATCATCAAGTAAAAAAAAAAAACAAGCAACCTTCTGAGATGTTTGCCACCTATTATAATTAATGGAGCCATAAGTAAATCTCCCTCTTTTTTTTTTTTTTTTTTTTTTTTGCTAGTCCTAGGGCTTGAACTCAGAGCCTTAGCACTGTCCTTGGGCTTTCTCAAGGCTAGAGTTCTACAACTTGAGCCATGCACATTTGACTTTTTTTTAATGTATGTGGTACTGAGGAATCAAACCCAGGTCTTCATGCATGCTAGGCAAGCACTCTCCACTAGGCCAAATACTGCGCCCAGACAGCTTTTCTCTCTTCTATTAATCTAAATTTTAAAAAATTATACTTTAAGTTGAGGATTAATGCCAAACTCTCAGCCCCAATAAAATTCTTAATACAGAGACTCTTCTTTTCTGACAATAACAATACCCCACTGGGGAGTAAAAATTTAAAAAAAAACTATACAAAATTAAGAACATGCTGACCATTGACCTTCAATACTTTATAATTTAAATACAATTTTCTTGTATATATAATAAAGTTTGATCATCCCTCATATAAGAATTAACTGTTCCTTAGTATACTATGAGAGCTCTCTGGAAGCTCAGGCTGAGATAGCAATAGCTACTTATCCTGTAGTAGTGAGGACTGCAAGATAGGATAAAATGGAGAAAACTGCAGACATGGATGGCAATGTCTACCACAGGGTAAGGAGCATCTGAGTCACTGATATGATTGGAATCCTTATTCCAAATGTTTCACTGCAGAATAGATTTGTGACAGTACTAGTCACCATTTAAAATCAGATCAAGAACAAGGAAAGGGATGACATTGTCCAAAAAGAAAAATACTCTTGGAAATGAAGCTGTGGCTCAAAGTAGTACAACACTCATTTTAAGCTAAAGAGCTCAGGGACAGTAGCTAAGTCCTGAGTTCAAGCCCACAACCAACAAAAAAAAAAAAAAAAAAAGAGAGAGAGAGAGAGGGAGAGAGGGGAGGGAAAAAGAAAAGAAAAACACACAAAAAAGAAATGTACTCTTTACCTGACTTATGTAACTGTAACTCCCCTGTATATTACCTGTGTAGTAACATTTTGGAAAAAAACAGTTACAAGTAAACTATCTTTTTTCAAGTAGTCTAAGTAAGATTTGGGTTTTACAGAGAACAGCCATTGAGCAAATGCTGGGTACAGTCCTATGAGATGTGTGAGAACATATAAAAGTAACATCATCATCGTCTCCACCATCCACTCTTTGCCCAGAAGAAAAGATTACCTGATATCCTTGGGAAGTTCTGGCAACTGCATCTTCTTTATCATTGCATAGTGTGAGATGGCCAAGACAGCCATTCCGAGGCACTCGTTCTCAATATCATGTCCATCCTGCTCCGTTTTAGGGTCCCGAATGGGAGCCAGGCATTTGATTAAATCATACTGTCCCTTTAGAACAAAATGAACCATAATCAATATCAAATCACACTTATCTTTTTGTTGTTGTGTTTTTTCCCCCCATTTTTGGGGTTGACCTCAGAGCCTGAGTGATGTCCCTGAGAGTTGTTGCTCAAGGCTAGCACTCTACCACTAGAGCTACAGCCCCCCTCCAGATATTTTTTAAGAGCTTAATTGGAGATAAGACTCTCACATACTTTTCCTTCCCAGGCTGGCTTCAAACCCGGATCCTCAGATCCCAGCAGCAGGATTACAGGAGTGAGCCACCGTGCCTGGCCTCACTTACCTTTTTTATCTTGATAGGACAGCTTCTACATTGGGAGGTGACACCCAGAAAAGCAGTACAACAATGATACAAATCATATTTACGGTAGCTCCAGCATTAAAACTTTTTCAACAAAGCTAGGCATGAATACTCTCCTTAGTATTCAATCAGGAAGCATTTCTTGGGTACTCTGAAATGCATTTTTGAAGAGTATATTCACATAAAAACCCCTTGGTGAAGCTTGCCATATCATTAATGCTAGGCTAAACTTCCACTACAGCATGGGAAAGTGACACTGGGCTAAATGACATTCACAGTGCATGCTAGACCAAGCATACCAGAGCACAGGGGTAACACTGGGCTGAGTGACTGATCACTCTTTAATTCCACAAATGTACTAGACAATTAGTCTATAAAAACTGGGTATATCCTCATTTGTCATAATCAGTAGAAACCTTGTGCTCTCCTAGCAGAGATTTACAATAGAACAAAATCTAGATACATAAGACCATATAGTATGAGGCTAAATGTAAGAACCTCCAGGATATAGAAACAATAGCCATATAATTGTTGTCCTTAATGTACTATGTTGTCTCTCATCTCTTTTGCTGTCCCTTGGTTATCTCATATTGTTAGAATATTTCACCTTGTTATCTGATATATTTTATATATGCTGAATTGGTTATTTGAAATAGGATAGGGATGGGGGGAAATCAAGATGAGTGGGGGGGATGGGGAGAGGGAAATGGGGACTGTGACATGAGAAATGGTACCAATGTTTGTGAAGTAATGCACCTTCTATCTGGTGAATATAATGTAACCCTTCTTTAATTACAATAAAATATATATGAGAAAAAACTGGGTATATCAAGTTGACAGGGCCACCACCTCCCTTCCTAAAGTAAACTTACAAAAAAATATAAATGGCAGATGGTTCTTATTAACCCTTACTGTCATTTCTAGATTCTGCACTTCATTCTTTTTTATTATTTCACTTAATCTTTACCACAGCCATGCCAGGCAGGTATTAACATTAGCTCTTTCTAATAGACGAGGAATCTAAGGCAGTCCCATTGATTCATTCTGAAGAACCAATTATGGGCTACATGTTACATGAGGCCCTGGACAGATAGCAACTTAGTAAACCATGCTATGACCTCATGGAAATTCCATTCTAAAGAGGAAGTATGGTATGGTTATGATAGTGCATAGAACTAGATGTAATTCTAGCTATTGAGATGGATATTGTGACAATTATAGTTTTTGAAACCATCCTGGGTAAAGAGTTAGTGAGCTATGGGGGCCAGGAGTTTGGCCTAGTGGTAGAGTGCTTGCCAGCATGCACGAAGACCCGGGTTCAATTCCTCAGTACCACATACATAGAAAAAAGCCAGAAGTGGTGCTGAGGCTCAAGTGGTAGAGCTCTAGCCTTGAGAAAGTCCAAGGAAAGTGCTCAGGCCCTGAGCTTAAGACCAGGACTGGCAAAAAAAAAAAAGAAGTGAACTAGATGGACGTGGTAGTAACATACTTGTTATTCCAGCTATACAGGACGCATAGGTAGTATGATTGTTGACCAAGGCCAGCCTAAGTAAAATGAGAGACCCAAGCTGGGCATGGTGGCTCACGCCTGTAATCCTACCCACTCAGGAGGCTGAGATCTGAGGATCAAGGTTCCAAGCCAACTCAGGTACTAAAAACCTTGAGACTTTTACCTCCAGTTAACCACTAGAAAACCAGAAGTGGGGCTATGGCTCAAGAGACAGGGCAACCAGAGAGGGAGGGAGGGAAGGGAGGGAGGGAAGGGAGGGAGGGAAGGGAGAGGGAGAAGAGAGAAAGGATAGAGAGAGGGAGAAGGGAGGGGGAGGAGGGGGAGGAGGGGGAAGAAGGGAGGGGGAGAAGGGAGAGGGAGAAGGGAGAAGGGAGAGGAGGAGAGAGAGAGAGAGCACACCAATCTAAGGAATAACTACAGTGAAAAGATCTCAGAAGCATGTCTAAGGTAGCAGAGTACCTGCATAGAAAGCATGAGGACAAGTTCAAACCGCAGAATAATAAACAAACAAGATAACCAAATGTCAGTTACAAAAAGTATCAAATAGAACTGTGTATCATGGGCCAAGAGTTTAGTGAATAGTAAGTTAAGATTAAACCTAGACCTGACTCCACTATGCCACAGCCGTACTCAATCTTCATTGATAGCTTAAAAGCATTCAGCACTCTGACGACTGCAAACTCTTCATTCTTTTTCCAGACTGGAAAGATGTGAGATGTTCCTTCTGAAGACACTCATTTTCTCTCTCAGAAAACCTCATTTTGATAGCTTTTTTGGACTTGAATTTAGGGGACTGAGCCCAGTCCTTGAGCCTTTGTGCTGAAGGTTAGCACTCTACTATGGAGCCACAGCTCTACTTTCAGCTTTTAGGTCATTAACTGGAGATAAGAGTCTCACAGACTTTCATGTAGGCTAGCTTGGAATCTAGATCCTTAGATCTCAACCTCCTATGCAGCTAGGATAACAGGTCTGAGTCACCCCCATACCTGGCCATTGTGATGACATGTGAGGGGATTCTCAAGCTGCAGTTCCCTTTCTGTCCACAATTGGCTTTCTTCTTCCTCTTAGTAAGAAAATTCTACAAATTTCTGAGAAACAACAACAATCGTCCTATAATGTGTGAAAAGAAGAACAAAATCTAAAGCTAGGATTTTTGGGGGAAGAGTATTATTTTTCTGTGACCATTACTTTTTTTCTCTTTTTTTTTCTTTTTTTTTTTTGCCAGTCCTGGGGCTTGAACTTAGAGCCTAAGCACTTGAGCCACAGCACAACTTCCAGCTTTTTCCGTGTATGTGGTACTGAAGAATTGAACCCAGGGCTTCATACATGTTAGGCAACTCTACCACTAGGTCAAGCACCCAAGCCACTGTGAATGTTTTATGTCATACGAAAAGACAGTCTTGGGCTGGGAGTTTGGCCTAGTGGTAGAGTGCTTGCGTAGCATGCACGAAGACCCAGGTTCGATTCCTCGGTACCACATACATAGAAAAAAGCCGGAAGTGGTGCTGAGGCTCAAGTGGTCGAGTGCTAGCCTTGAGAAAGTTCAAGGAAAGTGCTCATGCCCTGAGCCCAAGCCTAGGACTGGCTAAAAGCAAAACAAACAAACAAACACCCAAAAAACATAAAACAAACAAACAAAAGAGTCTTAATGCAATACTTCTGCTTCCAAGAATGATGAAAGAATAAATCCTCTTAGGTGCATACCACAGGCTTCCTTCTTATACTGACTATACAGAAAGGGGAAGCAGCCAGGCGCAGTGGCTCACACCTGTGATCCGAGCTACTCAGGAGGCTGAGAGCTGAGGATCAAGGTTCAAAGCCAACCCAGGTACTAAAGACTGTAAGACTCTTATCTCCAATTAACCACTAGAAAACTGGAAGTGGCACCAAGGCTCCAGAGGTAGCCTTGAGTTGAAGAGCTCAGGGACCAAGTTCAAGCCCCATGATCCACATGAGTGGGGGGGGGCAGGACGGGGGAAAGAGGAGGAAGAGTAAAACTACCCCATACATACCTCAGCATGGGCCTGTGAATGGGGAAACATGAGGTAGGAGAATAAAAGAATAAATCTCATATAGAGATACACGGAATTGAGAGATTGGTGCCAAAAAGATCGATCTGATTATTTTTGTCTAAACAATATCTGCCCATGATTGTACATTGTCTTGTTCCTCTACAGCAGTCTCTAAAGGTAGATCTAAGTTATGTAGGGAACAAGGATAAAGTACAGGCTGTACAGTGATATAGTGAGCTATAACTTTGATATAAAACCTGATGTCCTAAGGAAACAACAGACACAAACAGGAACCCATAAATATATACTTATGTTTATTCATAACGGCTTATCACAATGATAGCATCAATGGGAAAACTTGGGGAAAAAAAAACCAAAATGTCAAGGAATATGTGATCAGTTAATGACTGAGTTTCTTCAGATTCCAGAATCAGTATTCAATTTCTTAAGTCTCCTCTCATATGTCTCATAAGCTTCTCCAAAGGAGAACTAGATCATCCTGAAGCTCTTTTTTGGTAGAGAATAACTCTATTGTCCACCAGACAGTGCCCAGAACAAAAACCAAGAAATCATCTTTGCATCTTCTAGTCTTTCCCCTTCTATACTCATCCCATCAGAACACTGTATTCATTTTTAAAACTGTATTTCATTTTTAAAATAAATGGCAGATCTGCTTATTCTTATCCAAAACCACTGTCACTATACTAAATGAAACTAGCAATTTCTCCCCCCAGATCACTGTTTTAGGATCTTAATTAATACACCTGGAGTTTATTCTGACCAGACCCCATCTACTTCTTACATGTAACATTCATTCATTCACTTATTGCATGAGTAAGATCAAGTCCCCTCAACTCTGTGCATGGGATATCACAAAAAACAAGCAAAATGGCAGAGGGTTGGAAAGGAAAGCAATAAAGAAGAAAGTCCTGCAAAATCCACAAGTAGAACAGATAGCTTCTTGGGAGGCTGAATTGCTGCCTCCCTGCTCACCTGGGGCAACTCTAAATGTGGCAAGAACTCCTACAAAACAGGCCATAAAGCTTCCCAGTGCATCAAATTCAGCTGTACCAGGAATAGAAACCCTCAACAGATGTCTCAGTCTCCCCACAAACTCCAGATCATCCTGAGCCCAAACTTCCTACCTGAGCAAACAGATACTCTAATGAGCTGGCATCAAGGAGAGGGGTTGCATCTGGAACCTTTTTCTTCTCATAGCCATTTTTCTGCTTCTTTGGAGAATGTCGCCACACAGACTGTTCATTGTCATTGGTCCCATGCCAGTTGGTGAAGTAGAACCTGAAATGCAATAAAATAATGTCAATTTTGAATCCTTAGTACTAGAAGACGACTCCTGTGTCCACTGAGAGTAGTTGGTACTGGAAGCAGAACTGCTCTGAGGTAAGCAGAGACAAGACTTATACCTTACATGCCCTCATCATTCCTCTCCTTTCACTCTTGCAAGCATTTCACAAGAGTGTCCTATCAGCATTTCCTCTACAACATAGGGAGATAGCTATTTCCTGTTATATCAAGATGGCCAGTAGCATCCACTACGTCACCATAAACAGGAAAATACTTGCTGCCTGCACCTCTATGCTGGCCCAGCATATCAAATAGAGCCATGATGCTTGGCTATCGGGCCTTCGTCTCAAGACCATTTCTAAAACTTATTTTCACCAGACAATGTTATGTTTCCCAATTTCCAGACTGATATTATTAAATTTGTGGTAAATGAAGATTAGGAATAGAACTACATGAACTCTGCTACAAGCACCAGCTATCGTGTCAAGGATAAGTTAACAGCACTCTACAAACATGCCACCTAATCTTCACAGCATCTCTGAAAGGTATGTTTTACTGTTTCCACTACACTAATGAAGAAAAGGAAGGTTGTAAGAGGCAAGATGATCTACAACTGCCGATTTCCTCTGCCACTTATACAGGAAACATGAATTTTGGAAAGACTTAGCTCTGTCTATATCTTTCTCCCTTGAGCTGCCCATACGCTGACAGAAAGACAACCATGTTACTCTGAAGTAATGGGGCAAAAGGCATTGATTTCAAGCCTTATACAATGACTAATTAATTGATTAACTGATAAGAGTGAGATGAAGAGAGAAGGGGAAAAGTAGAGGGAGGGAGGGAGGGAGGGAGGGAGGGACGAAGGAAGGAAGGAAGGAAGGAAGGAAGGAAGGAAGGAAGGAAGGAAGCAAGCAAGCAAGCAAGCAAGGAAGGAAGCAAGGAAGGAAGGAAGGAAGGAAATGAAGCTATGTGTCACTGAACTGTACTTGTTGACCCAAGACATTGTAGGTCTGTTAGGCCTTGAGATGGCTCTTAGGCACAGTCTCCGTCCTTGGTTAAGTCCAATCCAGCAACATTATAAAACAACATACAATTGGCGGGGGGGCATAAGCACAACTATACCACAACTTTCATGAGCCCCATATACTTTTCGCTTCATCCACATGAAAACATTGAAAGTTATTTTTCACAACTGTGAAGATGAATGTAATTCAACCAACTTCATTTATCTGTGACTTTAAATAAAATTAAAGCATTTCATGGCCCTCTCAAAATGGCCATTTCAAAATTGCTAGCAGTTTCAAATGTTCTCACCATGAAAATTATTTATAGTGATGAGTACACATTGAGATTGGCCTAATCATTCCAGATTGATAAGTAATAGTCATTTAATTCCTCATAAGTGTATATAATCTTAAGCTATCAAAGTGTCCATTTATAAGGAAATAAATAATCAAGATATTTATCACACTTGGTACACACAGATTACTTTACTATAACAGGCCAATGGGAAAAGCAGAAAGATATTTTTAAAAAAAGCTCTCACAAATCTATCCTGCAAAATTTTTCTGTTTTTGTTTTTGTTTTGTTTTTGTGGGTCATGGGACTTGAAGTCTGGGCTTGGGTGATGTCCCTGAGCTCTTTAGCTCAAGGCTACTGCCCTATCCCTGGAGCCACAGCACCACTTCCCCTTTTCTAGTGATTACTGGAGATAAGAGTCTCTTGGTCTTTAGTGTTTGGCATGGCTTTGAACCACTATCCTCAGATCTCAGCCTCCTGAGTAGCTAAGGTTACAGGCATGAGCCACCTCGTCCGGAAATCCTGCAAGTTTTTGAGAAATTTGCACATTTAAGTGGATAACCATTATATCCAAAGATTTTGCTTTAAGTTTCTCTAAATTTTACTAATAGGATCAGGATTTCACTCAGATGAAAAGACAAAAAAAGACTGGAAATGTAGCTCAAGTCCTGAGTTCAAATCCCAGTACTGACCCCCAAAAGCATGGTTTTCTTCCCTTAAAAAGAAATAAAAAATAACTGTTTTACATTAACATATATTGCAAAAACAACTATCAAAAATTTTCATTATCTAAAAATAGAAAACCACAGCTTAAGTAAAAGAAGATGTAGTCCCAAAATAGGACTCAACTGAAACAATCACTAACACTTTTTTTTCATATCACATCTTGTTCAATGGTGAGACTGAGTTTTCAAACTTTTTCTTCTTTGTTGTAATGCAAATGCTTTATTTAGCTTAGGGTGGTACTATTTTCTCCCAGGTTCAAAGAGTTTGTGGTTAAGAGAAAAAAAAAAAAAAGCAATATCCTGTTGAAGCACAATGTCAGGTACAAAGGCAAGGTGACAAAAACAAAGCTGTTGTATATTTCCTGGCAGCTAACAAGCAAAACCAGCTTTTAATACCAAGGCATTCCTAACAAAGACTATTGCTTCAGACAGGACTATAGTGCTAACACAGTTTACTATACACTAAGTGCCAAATACTACGATCCTGGACTCAGCTAAATTTTGAAAGCTCCAGGAAAGGAATTAGAACTCAATGGCATGTTCCTTGCTTAGACTAACAGCTCTTAAATATATGTATCAATAATAATCACACAGACAACCACTGGCCATAAAGAACAAAATTATACTTAGAAAAGCAATCAAAATGTAATCAGAAGGCTCAGACGAGTGGAGTAAATGGTTCCCTAATCTGAGGGGAGAAATCTTACACAGAACACACCTCTTTCCCCTTAAGGTTAGACCTTCAGTAATTTCAAGAGGAAGAGGAAAAATGAGCCCTAGAAGGATTATGAAAGTGACATCTGGTTCAGTTTTCAGAAAAATCCTATTGTTCTGGAACAGTCACAACTCTACCAAAGTCACAAAGGCACCAGCAGCTAAGATTGCAGAGAGCTTCTAAGATTCAAGAGAGCTTTTCTATCATGCCCTTGGTATCCAATTCACATCTGAGATAATTTGTTGTTTTAATCAGATGTATACAAATTAAGGTCTGAAATTGTAGCTACTCAGAAGGCTAAGATTTGAGGATTGTTGTTCGAAGCCAGCCTGGGCAAACAAATACACGACACTATTTCTAATTAACTACCAAAAAGCTGGAAGTAGAGCCATAGTTCAAGTAGTAGAACACCAATCTTGACCAAAAAAGCTGTGAGACAGAGTCAGGTCCCTTAGTTCAAGACCTAATATTGACACATATACATGTATGTACGTATGTGTACAAGCACAAACACACACACGGGTTCTTTTCATACAGAATCCTTCCTTTTTTAAAAGTTAAAGAAGCACCTATCCATGCATGACCATGAGACATTGCAACATTTAGCAACGTCTGCAACATGGAAAAAAAGACCAGCTCTTATCAAAAGAAAAGTTATAGCCCTACTGCCAAAAGTCCTCAGGTGTAGATTAAAATAGCTATTCCCTTAGAGCAAGACCAAGTTATAATTGCTAAGTTATTATTTTATCATATAGACATATCTTTTAGTAAGAAATATTTTATATTATGACCCAGTAAAAACATATACATAATAAAAATATTGCAAAAAATCAAAATACAATACTCCAACCATATGTACCTACAGGATATTATCTATTATTGCATATTTTTCTAAATTCTGGTTACAACCCTCTATATATATATATAATTTTGGCCAGTACTAGGACTTGAACTCAGGGCCTGGGCTGTCCTTGGGCTTTCTCAAGGCTAGTACGCTACCACTTGAGCCACAGCACCACTTCCAGCTTTTTCTGTATAGGTGGTACCAAGGAATGCTAGGCAAACACTCTACCACTAGACCATGTTCCTGGACCCAGAACCCAATATATTAAACTCATAATTCACCATCTGGGATTCACCTCTGCTGGACACAATTCACAATGGTCTTTACATTATAAACATTTCTCTTCTGAAATGTGCATCTAGAATTGCACACCAAGAACTAAAGAAATATTTTCTCATAACCAATACAAAGTTACAAATTACCAAAATTACTGTAATACTTCTTGCTAAATGACTCAGGGACCCAGATAACTGCCATTCTTTGCTGCATGAGGAAACTACACAAGCACCAATTCTGTACTCCAGTACCTCATGCGGTAGTGGAGTCGAAGTGACATCTTGTCGTTGACAGCAATGATGTGGTTTGGAGCATACCAGAGTTTGGTGTTCTCATCGTATAAGGCAAAGAGGTTATGGCATAAGGGAGAGATACCTGGGAAAGAGAACACATAAGAAAATTACAGAAAGATTCATGTGATCAGCTGTTTCTAAAGCATGACATATGCAAAGATAAGAAACTCTCTTATCCAAAAAGAATCTAGGTCACCTTATCCTTTACAGGCAAATATAACTTTCAACCATGTTCAGTCAAGCAATTTTAACCATAAATAATAATAAGAACTACACCATCTGGACAACATACTTCTTGGAAAACTAGTATGTACATATTTGCTAATATAAAAACAAAAGTTGTTATTTTTCATTTTAGGAGTTTGGGAGTTTAGCCTAGTGGTAGAGTGCTTGCCTAGCATGCACAAACACCTGGGTTAGATTCCTCAGTACCACATACATAGAAAAAGCCAGAAGTGGTGCTGTGGCTAAAGTGGTAGCGCTCTAACCTTGAGAAAGCCTAAGGACAGTGTTCAGGCCCTGATTACAAGCCCCAGGACTGGCAAAAGAAAAAAAAAGCAAAATAAAAGAAGTTGCCATTTTAGGTGTCTAAAAGTCTTACAGAAGCTTGATTTTTATCTTTTTTAGGCTGAGAGGCTCTGGTTCCATCTAATATATACTATGCTAATCAGTCAGAAACATTCTTGGAGTTTAGGAAATCTTCAATTTGCTTCCTTTAAAATATGTTTAAACAATTCTAATATACTATGATTATAAATTCAATATGCAAGGAAATCCTGGCAGTAGTACACACAAGCTGCATTTTAGAATAAATACTAAACAAAGTGATTTTGGAGGTGATTAAAATGTATTGCCATGAATAATAAATACTTCTTAAGTACTCTGTACAGTTATCATAAATGCTTTTAGTAGTCAACTTAGCTCAAAGTTATATGCTTAACAAAATAGGCCAGTACAGCTTTGTCTCCCCAACACATTCTTTAATAACAAAGATAGATAGAAAAAAATAAGGGAGACTATGAAGCTACTCATTTCAGAGCCCAGGATGAAATATAGACCTGTAATTTCAACAGGTATATAGAGACATAGTGCCTATCATCATTACTGGTAGTTTCAAGACCAAGTAGACTTCAAACAGGAAACTTTTAAGGCAAAAATCATGGGGGGTTGGGGAGGAATGAGATAATTGGTGCTCAAATCAGACACCTGAAATGAGAAAGACATTGACAGGTCCCTTGCCTGGTCCTATACAGCTAGAAAGGAACTCTTTCTAAAGCAGTCATAACTCCCTCCCTTTCAGGTGTTCTGAAACATAAAGCTTTTTAAGCAGAAGGATATATCAGAGAGGAATGGGGCTTCTAGACAAGGTACATTACTAACAAGACATGTGTTTCTTGAAATAACTATACTATTCCTATAATGCTGTTTTGAAGGCTAAGGTCATATATACGCACACATACGTATGTATGTATGTATGTATGTATGTATGTATGTATGTATGTATGTATATGGGTTTGAACTCCAGGTCCAAATTTTTGCTGGTTAATTGGAGGTAAAGAGTCTCATGGATATGTATGCCTGAGACAGCTTTAAAGTGAAATCCTCAAATTGCAGCCTTATGAGTAGCTAAGATTATAGGCATGAACTACCGTGGCTTGACATTATTTTTTTTTTAAAAAATCGAGTTACTAGGCACTGGTTGTTAAGACTTGTAATCCTAGCTACCCAGGGGATTGAGATTTGAGGACTATGGTTTAAAACCAGCCCAGGCAGAAAAGTCCATGAGACTTATCTCCACTTAACAGTCAAAAAGGTCAGAAGTGGAGCTGTAGCTACAGTGGTAGAGCACCAGCCTTGAGCACAAAAGCTCAAGGACAGTACCCAAGATCTGAGTTTGAGCCCCAGGACCAGCACACACACACAAAAAAAAACCCCACCTGTTTTAAATGCATAATTCAATGACATTTTATACTAGTCACCACAACCTAAGTAGATAAACTAAAACTAAGTTTCTATGCCTTTATTTCACTTATCATTTAAAATCAGGTAAATAAAGGCTCTTCAAGTCAAGTTCAAAAGGTAATAAAAGGAGCTCTTCTGTGTTAGGTGCTTTGGTTTCTCACCCTCAAGAGGTGGGAGGTTAACTAAGATAAGCCTCACTTTGAAAGAGAGAGAGAGAGAGAGAGAGAGAGAGAGAGAGAGAGAGAGAGAGAGAGAGAGAGAGAGAGATTGATTTTTATTAACAGCTTCACTGTCCCTTTTCACAACCTGACAACTTGCCCAAGCCACAAAGCAACACAACTTCTTACTTCAAGCCAGCACCACAAAAGGAAGGGCAAGCTATGGTGGCAAGAGAATGGGCTACCCTGCAGGAGTTCTGAATAATTCCTAATATACTGAGATGCTTGTACTTTGTTCTAGGTGCTTTCCATACAACCTCATCAACAGCTAATGTTATCCCAATCATATAGATGTGGAAGAAATAAGAACTGAGTCTCAATCTCATGTGGTGGTAAAAGCTTTTAATTCCAGCACTTGAGACTATGACAAAGGATTGTGAATCTGGAGTCAGCTTGGGCTACACAGTGAGACCCTATCTCAAAAGAAGAAAAAACTAACCCCACACAGAAGCAATCATCATTCCTTTGTACTCAATAGCTCATTAATGATTTTTCAGTGCCAAGTAAAACTGCAGAATTAATATTACTGGCTAAAGATCAATTGGAAGTGGCAGTGGCAGAGATAAGGCAGAATCCTGTTCCTGGGATCTCTACCTTTCTGCTCAGCAAAACTAAGAGGGAAAGAGACTTCAGATCTGCTTCTGGGACAGTGGAACAGTGCCTCCCAAGCCCTGTCACCAATACTCACTGCATTCCTGTGCGGCCCTGATGCACAGTTCCTCTGCCGTGTACTCTCCACTGCCCAGTCGGAGGGGCTCTCTGTCCAACAGATAGAAGGTCACTTCTACCCCTGGCTCAGGGACCACCTGATTCACTTCAGTCTTCTTGGAGCTCCTCATTTTAGCACAAAAAGCCATGGCATTACAGTCTTCTTTTATGTTTAGATACTATATGGAGAGAAAGACAATATGACGTAGTCATTCTAGGTGCTAAAAGTTCAAGTGATAAGAGTCCTGTTAAAGTAAGAGCACAAACACTTCATTGTGAATAAATACTCCTGCTCTTTCCCTTACAAGGGAAAAACTACAGAAATAATTATTAATTAATATAATTAGCATGCTAATTACCTACAGTCAAACCATTTTCTAAACAATCAAAATTATCTTAAAAAATGAGCAGGGGGAATTTGTTTTCTCTACTAGCATACAAGCTGCAGCTGAAAAAAAAATGCAGTATACTATGGAAACAATGATGTAAAAGGTCCTAGACATAATAATTAACGTTGCTACTTTTACTAGTATCATGTGACTTCTTTTTTGTTTTTCTGTACTTGTCATAGGGCTTGAACTCAGGATCTGAGTGCTGTCACTGGGCTTTTTGCTCAAGGTTACTATTCTACCACTTGTAGCCCCAGTTCTACTTTTGGCTTTTTTTTTTTTGGTAGTTTACTGAAAGTAACAGTCTCACAAGCTTTCCTTCCTAGGCTGACTTTGAACAACCATCCTTAGATCTCAGCCTCCCGAGTAGCTAGGATTATAGGTGTGAGCCACTGGTACCTAGGTGGATCATGTAACTTCTGAACAGACTTATGGCAAGAATTACAGTCTCCCCCCCCCCACCCCCGGCAATCCTGGTACTTGAACTCTGGGCCTAGATGCTGTCTCCCTAGCCTCTCTGTGCTCAAAGCTGGTGCTCTACCACTTGAGCCACAGCATCACTTCTGTCTTTTTCTGAGTAGTTTATTGAAGGTAAGACACTCACAAACTTTCCTGGATGGGCTACCTTGAGGGAGAAAGGTAGGACCCACTGATGAGGTATGGTGTTAGTCACTCCATGGCCCTCAAAAGTACTAGGAACAAAGAAGCAGTATCAACCCTGGGCCAGGTCACAGAAGAGCAAGGGAAAGTCCAACATATTCTTTCCTTCCCTTCCCTCAATAACAACTGCCTGGCTCCTAGACTTCTATTTTCTTCCTGCCTACCATACAAGCCTTATCTAGCCATACAATAGTAAGTATCTTTGTAAATTATCAGATCTTCCATTGGTTTCTCATTAATCTACAGAAAAGTTTTCAAACCCTTAAACTGAGCCCCTTCCTCTCCTGGCCTGTTGGTCTCTTTGTTTCAATTTCCTGTCATTCTCCACTTCTTTTTCTTTTTTTTTATTGTAATTAATAAAAGGGTTACATGATATCTGCCAGATAGAAGGTGCATTAATTCACATATATTGATACCCTTTCACATGTCTTGGTCCCCATTACCCTCCCCTCCACCACCACCACCCCATCTTGGTTTTCCCCCCTTCCCTATCCAATTTCAAATAACCAAATACAAATAAATCCAATATATCAGATAACAAAGTGAGATACTATAACAATATGAGATAACCAAGGGACAGCAAAAGAGATGAGAGATAACATAGTAGTTAAGGACGACAATCATTCATTGTATGGCTTTTGTTTCAATATCCTGGAGGTCTTTTCAATTAGCTTCATACTATATGGCCTTATGTATCAAGGTTTTGCTCTATTGCAGATCTCTGCTAGTAGAGCCCAATGTTTCTACTGATTATGACAAATGAGGGGAACCATTGAGCCTAATATCCTTTGAGTCTGGCTTATTTCACTTAATATGATTTTTTCTAAGACTTTACATTTCCTATCAAACGGGGTGATGTCGTTTTTTCTGACAGCAGCATAGAATTCCATTGTGTACAAATACCACAACTTGTTGATCCACTCATCAGCTGAGGGACATCTAGGTTGGTTCCATATTTTTGCTATGGTGAATAATGCTGCAATGAACATTGTTGTGCTAGTGGGTTTAGTATGTCCTTGTTTCTGGATGGTTGGGTAAATGCCAAATAGTGGACTTGCTGGGTCATAGGGGAGCTCTATGTTTAGCCTTTTGAGGCACTGCCATATTGCTTTCCATAGTGGTTGAATGAGTTTGCACTCCCACCAACAGTGTAGTAGGGATCCCTCCTGGCCACATCCCCTCCAGCATCTGTTGTTATTCATTTTCCTGATCTTGGCCATTCTAACTGGAGTGAGGTGGAATCTTAGAGTTGTTTTGATTTGCATTTCTTTTATGACCAGAGATGTTGAGCATTTCTTCATGTGTCTATAGGCCATTTTTGTTTCTTCTTCAGAGAAGACTCTCTTTAAGTCTTTGGCCCATTTTTTATTTTTTTTTTATTTTTTTTTTTGGCCCCCTTCTCTTTCTGGCCCCGCTCGCTCCGGCCCGGCTAGGCTCCCCCTCCAGCTCAGGCCCCGCTCGCTCCGGCCCCGCTCGCTCTGGCTCCGGCCCGGCTAGGCCCCCCTTTTCTAGCTCAGGCCCCGCTCGCTCCGGCCCCGCTCGCTCCGGCCCTGCCAGCTCTCGCTCGCTCCGGCCCCGCTCGCTCTGGCCCTGCTCGCTCCGGCCTCGCTGGCTCTGGCTCGGCTCGCTCCCGCACGCTCCGGGGTCCTGCTCGCTCCGCCCCGCTCGCTCCGGCCACCACTCGGTTGGGCTCTGTTCACTTCAGCTCAGCTCGCTTCTTTCGCTCTCTGTCTCCGTCGCTGTCTTGTCTCTGCCACTTTTCCGGTTTTGGTTGTGTCTCGTCTCTGCCACTTCCGGCTTGGTTGTGTATGTGGGATACCGAGGAATCGAACCCGGGTCTTTGTGCATGCTAGTCAAGCACTTTAACCGCTAGGCCAAACTCCCGGGCCCTTTGGCCCATTTTTTAATGGGATGGTTGTTACTTTGGAGATTAATTTTGGAGTGATTCAATTTTTTGAGCTGTTGATATATTTTAGATATGAGGCCTTTGTCCGTTGTTTGGTTTGCACTTCTTACTGCAGGCTTGAAACCATAGAATACCAGCATTCTTGGTCTCCTCACTCCCCAATGCTGTTTTTCACTCTCTGTCTCTGCTCATGCTGTCTTCTTCCCCTTACCTCTTTCATGTTAAACTTCTATGTTCTTTAGAATTCAGGCCACATAGTACCTTCTTCAGGACATCTTCAGTGAAACTCAGTTCCACCTCTAAAGTAAATGCTCCCTCCCCTGTACCCCTATAATCAGTACACTGCATAAATAATAATGAAAGATGCCAGTTTATTCACATACTATGAGGTCTCTGAGGGCAAAAACTGTGACATTCATGTTCATGTTCCTAGTCTGAAACAGAGAAGCTTACATAATGGTGCTTGTAAGAGTAACAAAGAAAGAACCAAAACAAGAAAAGTCTAGAGAACAGACAGCAGGCACAGTTCTTTTCACCAAACTCATTTGCTTGGTTTATTAGCTGCACTGTGGGTAAGGAGAAATAGGATGTTTTCAAGAGGAGAATTAAAAAGGTATTTTTCAGTGCTACAAAATACAAGTCATTCCATTTTAATTGCTTAGGCTCCAAAATAAATGTAAAAACCAGAACTGTCTAGAAATCAGGCTGAAAGCTTGCAGTTCTGATCAGCAGGCAAGACCATTTTAAATCCAAGAGGAGAGAGAGAGGAAAGAGAGGAGAGAGAGAGAGAGAGAGAGAGATTTTTCCTTTCTAAAAAAAATTAGCCAGGCATGGTGACACATGTCTAATCCCAGTATTCTAGAAGAGGTGGGTGGATTGCATTTCAAGTCTAGCCTAGTCTACATAGCAAAACCCTGTCACCAAAAGAAAGAGGGTGGGGATAGGGAAGAAGGGGAAAGAAAGGGGAAGGAGGGAGGGAGGGAGGAAGACGGGAGGGGAAAAGTGGAAGAGAAGGAAAGGGGGGAGGAAAGAAAGGAAAGGGTAAAGCAAAGCTACACACCTGCATTTATCCGGCTGTCCAATGTCCCACAAAAAGGAGACTGGGTTTTTTTTCTCAACTTTTCAGTCCATTTGGAGCTGAGCTAAAGACAAAAATAAATAAGTCAGATAGGAGGTAATTTGAAGAAAAGAAAAAGAAAAGACTGATAAGGGCATTAAGAGGACACATATGATATAAACAACAAAGAAAATACCACTTTGACTCTTCTGAGAAGGGAAGCTAGGCTATGACTTTCTGTCACAATGGAGACTTTCTCTTTTCCATTTTCCTCCTGATACTGAGAACAGTGGGTAACAGTGTAGGACACCCAAAATTGCACACGTTTAGACATAAGTTAGTTTCACAAAGATGGAGCTACCAAATTCAGTGATTCAAAACTTGTTCCAAGATAACACAGATTATTATCTCAGTTTTCCATCCTATCATACATTTCTATCAGATTTGGAATTAGGAAAAAGCACAGTCCTGAACACTATGTAGCAGCAGTAGATGGGGAGCAGAAAAGACATGAGGAGCGATTAGCTCAGAGGCCTGGAGCAGCATTCCCACAGGATAATAGTCAAGGGAGAAATGCACAAACAGAAACAAATCTAACTTCAACAGAGTATGTTGTGTTGTGATACCACCGTGTATATCTCTGACTAACTTTGACATGCTGTCAAGAACTAACTGAGGAAGTTTTCTGCAGTGGATCAATATTTAGTAAAAGTAACAACAGGAGACCAGGCAGAAGACACAGCAAGAGTTTTGGCAATACTGGCTTTGGCTATTTCTGGACAAATGTAACAAGATTCAAATGTAACAAGAATGAATCATTATACCTTCATCTATTTAAAAGTAATATAAACAACTGTTCGAATTACATGAACAGGCAACCTTTCCTGTATCAATACAGCAACTGAAAATTAGTTTAATGTGACCAGGCACTATGGCTCACATCTTTAAGATTGTATTCTTAAAGAAACAGAAGGGAAAGGAAGGGGAAGGGGAAGGGAAGGGGAAGGGGAAGGGAATAGGAAGGGGAAGGGTAGGGAAGAGAAGGGGAAGAAGAAGGGAAGGGGAAGGAAATGGGAAGGGAAGAGGAAGGGAAGGGGAAGGAGACTCGGAAAAAAATCCTATTAAGTAAGCTAGACCCAAAGAAACAGGTTCCACGGTTTCCCTCATTTGTAATAATTAGTACACATCTAGGGCTCTCCTAGCAGAGGATCATAATAGCTCAAAAGCTATGTACATACAGTCATATAGGATGAGACTAAAAATGAACTCTAGAATATGGAAACAAGAGGTTTATCTCGTGTGATTGTTGTTCTCAATGTACTATGTGCTGTTATTTCTTTTCTTTTTCCCCTTACAGTTAATCTCATATGGTTACTGTATCTGACTGTTACCTTATTTGTTGTATATGCATTTATTTGTTTATTTGAAATAGGGAAAGGAAGGGGGGAAACAAGATGATTGGGAGGGAGCCAGGGGGAGGGAAAGGGGATCAAAAACATGAGAAAGGGTATCAATGTTCAAGAAGTAATGCACCTACTACCTGACGAATGTTAACTGTAATCTCTCTATACATTACCCTGACAATTAAAAGGGGGTGTGGAGACTGGAAGGACCATGATTCAGGATTGCCTAGTGAAATCCCCTCTTAACCCAAAAGCCGAGCACAGTAGTGCACAAAAGCAAGTCAATCCAGCTATGTGGAAGGCTATTAAGGAAAAGGATCCAAGCTGAATGCTAGGCCAGGACAAATTTAAATACCTGAAAAGTACCTAAGGCCATAGAAAGCCAAGTCTATGTGAGATTCAGCATTCAGATACTTATGCTATCATATCTTGCTTGCCTTTCAGACAACCTGCCCTGTTCTCATTTTAGAAATTTTCCCCAATTGAGTAACCCTTACCTCATTTCCTTCATTTGGTAAAATAATCAGTAATAAAGTAAGAAGCATGGATTAGGAAAAAAAAAATACCTAAGGCCAAAAAGGCCTGGAGTGCAGCTCAAATGGTAGGACATGTTGCCTAGCAAGCGTGAGATCTGAATGTTAATTCCCTGTAATAAGTCAGAAATAGAACTTAAAATACCATATTGAGATTCTTCCATTCAACAAGTAGTTTTGTGTAATTCTCTATGTCAAAAACTAAGCTAGATGAGAATTATAACAAAGAAAAACAGTATATGGTCCCTATCCATGTAGAGCTTTCAGTGGACAGAAACAACAGAAGCAGAGATGCTGCAACAAATGTCAGTACAAACAACTAAGGATACCACGAAGAAAAAATGGGGGAGTGTGAGCTGGTCTGGGGCTCAAGAGGGCAGTAACATAGAGGTAAAATATAATGGTTGTTTCAGCAGTGGAGCACCAAGTCAAAAAGAAAATAGTTCAGACCAAAGAACAGTAAGTTACAAAGGCCCTGAAGAGGGAAGGTGCTAGACGGGGAAAACTTCTACCACACTCATCTTGATATCTGCACATAGACCAGCACTAACAACTCATAGGCAGTCCTTGCTAAGAGCATGCCATTCAATACCAGGTTTTCCACAGTACACCATTATCTGTTGCTGCCATGGATGAACAAAAGATGGCCAAAGAACTCCCTGCTATGGAGTACAAAGAAACCGGCCAAACCATAGAGAGACATAACATAGACTGAGAACACCCAAGCCCATAATTCTTTTTTTTTTTTTTTTTGCCAGTCCTGGGCTTGAGCTCAGGGCCTGAGCACTGTCCTTGGACTTTCTCAAGGCTAGAGCTCTACCACTTGAGCCTCAGCACCACTTCCGGCTTTTTTCTATATGTGGTACCAAAGAATTGAACCCGGGTCTTCATGCATGCTAGGCAAGCACTTTAACCACTAGGCCAAACTCCCGGCCCCCATAATTCTACATAAAATTTACTAGAACTTAGCTATGTGCTTCTTAAACTTAGGAATCACAGACGTTCTGTAAAATTAAAAGGTCAGTCTTTACGGTTCTCCTATAACTAGAATTCCATGACAACCTGTAAGCAAGGAGACAGATTTTCCCATCATTCTTCCACACACGTGCATACACACACACACACACACACACACACACACACACACACGTACACACATATACACACGTACACATATTTGTACAAAGGAGCTGCCATTCAACAAAGTGGTTTATGAATATGATGCATGTTGATCAATGTCACCCCTTTTAACATTCTCACTCATCCCTCCCTTCCCAAAAGCAGGAGATTTCCCTTACTTTTCTTAATTTTGTGAGGTATGTATTGAATTGTTTTTTTTTTTCTGAGACCCAGACACAAACTTGGTATCTGATATTTTTCACTCCCTGGCTAGCACTCTATCACCTGACCCACACCTCTGACCCCTGCATTGAATTGCTGACTGTGCTCTCCTCAACCCTTCTTCTATTCATATTTTCCCTCTTCCTCCCTATCCCCACTCCACTTCAAGTACTCAACTGCAAAGAAAGGGCCTGGAAAAAATTGTGAGTGCCCTCAGTCCCAGATATACAAAGATTGCATGTTTTCTCTCATATGTGGAAGCTAGAATTAGTTTATAAATATAAAGGTAAGTACACAGGGCAGCATACAAGTGTACACAGATGTATTAACTAAAATACAGTAGATTCAGGGCAGAAATCAAACAATGTAATTCTTTAGAAAGGCTAAAGCATTCTTTCTGCACTGCAAACAAGCCTATATACTGATACTATGGTATACCTACTTTCCTAACTAATCTCCAATATGGCTAGCCAGGACAGAGATATGATACATATTTGCTACTCTTCATCTTAAACTGAGAAAGCAAGATTAGCAATCACATTCTTAGACAACCTACATTTATTATATTTTTTGTATGCCAATTTATAAAATAAAATCCCTTTTGTCGGGGAATTGACATTCTAATAATTTTTTAAACACCCAAATAGCACCTAAAAAGGCATGCTGGGGGCCGGGAGTTTGGCCTGGTGGTAGAGTGCTTGCCTAGCATGCACGAAGACCCGGGTTCGATTCCTCGGTACCACATACATAGCAAAAAGCCGGAAGTGGTGCTGAGGCTCAAGTGGTAGAGTGCTAACCTTGAGAAAGGCCAAGGACAGTGCTCAAGCCCTGAGCCCAAGCCCAGGACTAGCAAAAAAAAAAAGTCACACTGAGTACTGTTCTAATATGCCCTTTACATGTAGAATTATGAATCTGTTGCATAAGGAATGACAATGGCTCTCATTAAGGATGTTTTTAGTGAAAAGGCTTCATCCAAACAACATGTCAAAATAAACCAAACAACATAATGTAGCTAACTTTTAAAACAAGTAAAAAACAGCAAGATCATTTTATAAACATTTTTGCTAATTCCAAGAAACCACTTCAAGTTTCTTACTACAAGATATAAAAGAAAAAAATCTTCAATCTTAAAAATGAAGTTCAGTAGAAATCATTAAGTATCTTTAAAAAAAGAACATGATTCACTGGGGCTTGACTCCCACTCAAATGAATACAAAGTAACTTAAAACATGAGAATGATAGAAGATGAGCAACTAAAAGCTGTTTGATGAAATCAGTGAATTCTTCAAGGATTTAAAGGAGGCTCAATTTTATAGATGCTACTTTGTATGAGAAAAAATTCAGAGAAATTTCTCAAATGTCTTTCATTCTCATGTAGGTAGCTAATAGTTCCTGAATGACAGAAAGTAAAAGAAACAAAACAGTTCTGAGTCTGAACACTGCCTAACTTCGATATAAGGGATATAACATTATTTCCAATGAGCAAAATTCCATAAATCTTGGATAAAAGATTTCCCAAGGGCATCCTTGGAAATACTAGGATTTGTGCAGGGAAGAACTGAAAATTAAATTTAGACAGTGAACAAAAGGAAAAGAAATCATTCAAATTTTTTAAATTTTCTTATTTTCCTTAAGTAGTTATGCCAATGGGGTTAAATATATGAGTTTAAGAATACAAAAGAAGCTTTATCAATGTCACTTGTTTTCAAATCATTCTTACCAATCTCTCCCAATTTTATGAAATGTGATCATTACAGTATGGCTGCTTTTGGCCAAAGACCACACTACCAGATTTATGTGGTAAAAAACAGATTAACTTAAAACCAACAGAAGATTCAAAATCAAGTATTATAAGCATCTGGTTATTTTCATTAAAGATACACTTTCACATATAGATAATTACCTTATGCATGACTTCAGGGAATTAAAGCCTCTGGTTTCTGAAGTAGGAAATACAAATAAAATACTGAAGAAATGAAGTTATTAAAAAACAAAAAGAAAAATATAAAGAAAATGTCCTGAAAGTAGCCACTTGATGGAATACAGTCCTAGCACAAGACCCAAACTAGGCACTAACCATCTTCACATCTCATGCACAATTTAGCTCTCATAAAAACACTGAGAGCTTAAAGGCTAATCAGTGTAAGTGAGTGACTCCTGATTCCTAGGATGGGGAACAACTTAAATGTTCCAAAGTGATCAGGATTGCTTTCTCTAGATTTTTAGTTCTTTTCATAGTTTTGCCTCTATATAGGAGATTGAACTCATTCCAGCACCTTTCCCTCTAAAAGAAAAAGAACTTTCATTTTAAAAATCATGGAAGTACCCTACCTTATCTGCTTTAATTTAGCCCACAACTAGACACTGCTGTCACCACTGCTTCAGGGTGTGGGCCACTGCTTCTTTCTCTTCCAGCTGTACCACCCGTGGCTTCACACTCACAAAGCCACAGAAATGACTTCTGCCTCTTGTTCCCAGACCCCACTGCTTTACTGAGACCTGGGATAATGGCTGATGAAAGCATTGCAAGATACTGTAAAGCTGATGGATTCTAGCCAAAAGGATGACATAATATAAATTTCAAATCTCTTATTTTTTTTTCATGTCAGTAAGTCAGAATTATGGCTTTTCTATATGCCACTCCTGCCACATAGAATAATTCACTTCTAACTATAACAGCAGTTCCAGGAATACCCTAGAATCGTAAATGCTGCTTCACTTACAATAAACTTCTAGGGATGATCAAACAATCAATACCAAGTCGATGGTTCGAGTGCTCTGTATTGCACCCAAAGAGCCTGCTTTAGCTGAGAAAAGGTTTCTGATCAAAGTGAATATAGTACTTTGCTTAATTAAAGTCAGTAAGTATCTACCTGAAAACCACATTGTACCAAGATACTGAGCTGCTGGCTAAAGTTCAGGTTTTTTTTTTTCTTTTTCTTCTTTTTAACTAATTACTACTAATACATCTAAAGTGTTCTTAAAGACGGGGTATGATTAGTAACGCCATCCACATGTCAAGGGTCAAAACTACCATGCAGAAGTAGTCATCCAAAAAGATGCCATGAGACGGACATACAGGCACATACCTATAATAAACCCAGCACTCAGGAGTCTCAGGCAAGATCAAAGCTAGCTTGGGCTGTATAATAAGATTCTCATGGGGCGGGGGAAATAAAGAACATGTGTACTTTTTAATCATTCATCCTAAAATAATTATGAAGCACTGGGCATGATAAAGTCTTTCGTTTACACAGTACTTTGTCACTTAGAAAAAAAGTGTTCACATCTATAACCACATTTAAGTCTCAAAAGCCTTTTTCACAGATGAGAAGACTTAGTTCCAGATGTTCTCACGGTCAACTGGCCAGTAAGTGGTGAAAGTGACTCTCAAACACACTTCTTAAACTCCAGCCTCCCTGTCCTTTCCATTCACCACACTGTCCTGAGGAAGGCACATAGTGTCAGGGAATCCAAAGATGTAACAGGATATATGTGAACCCAGAAAACCTTTTTGATGTAGCTTCAGCTGGCAACACAGGACACAAAGGGAACAGAGAGACACAGGAAGACTTACAGTCAAGAAAGCAGAGGGCAAGGGCTTTGGGCTGTGGCTATGCTCAAATCTGAAGAAAAGAAGCCTTAAAACAACAGAGAGGTAGGATATAGCTCTTCCAAAAGGACTGGAAGGGAGGAATACGGCAAGGATAAATGTGCAGGAAAGAACACACAGACCAGGAAGGATTGTATAGGTAAAAAGCATACAGCACAGAAAAGGGAGAAAAGGTACAAATGACCCCGACAGTCTGAACTCTAGCTTCTTCCTGAAGGCAGTAGGTAAGTTACCCATTAGAAAGAAGACCAGTTCCAGTCCAGTTCTGCCAGGACCTACCTAGTACTGATCAAGCCTCTTAAGCTCTCTAAACTCAAGTCTTCCTCAATGAACATGTATTAAATAATCTTTAAAGATCTTTACAGAATGGAAGTAGTTTGAGTCTTAGGCCTCTAGTAACCTTAACCCAGACTCAAATCTCATATCTATCACTTATTGTGTGACCAAAAGCAAGTTTCTTAGCCTCTCAAGGGTTTCAATGTAAAATGGCAACTACAAAACTACACAGGATTGTTGTGCTGCTTTGAGTTATTTCAGTTTTTTTTTTATTGTAAGGGTAATGTATAGAGGGGTTACAGTTACATTAGCCAGGTAGCAGGTGAATTACTTCTAACACATGGATACCCCTTCTCATAGTTTTGTTCCCATTTCCCTCTTCCCACCCCTCTCCCAATCATCTTGTTCCCCCCTTCCCTTTCCTATTTCAAATAAACATATATACAATATACCAGGTAACAAAGTCAAGATACTGTAACAATATGAGATTAGCCAAAGGGCAAAATAGAAGAGAAACATAGTACATTAAGAACAACAATCACACAAGATAAAAGCTCTTATTTCCATATCCTAGAAATCCTTTTATTTAGTCTCATCCTATATGACTTTATGTACCTAGGTTTTGAGCTATTGTAATCCTCTGCTAGAAAAGTCCTAGATGTGTACCAATTATTACAAATGAGGGAAACCATTGAACCTATGTTCCTTTGGGTCTGGCTTACTTCACTTAATATGATTTTTTCCAAGTCTTTCCATTTCCTTACAAATGGGGTGATGTCATTCTTTCTGATGGCGGCATGGAATTCCATTGTGTATAAATACCACATCTTGTTGATCAAATCATCTACTGAGGGGCATCTGGGTTGCTTCCCTATCTTCGCTATGGTAAACATCATTGTACTAGTGGCTTTGGTATGTCCTTGTTTCTGGACATTTGGGTAAATGCCAAGGAGTGGAACTGCTGGGTCATAGGGGAGCTCTAGTTTAGTCTTTTATGTTAAAATAAAAAGCTTACACCCATTAGGAAACTAGTTTTCTATAAGCACACTTGAGACTTGAAAACACCTTTAAACTTAAAAAAAAAAAAAAGAAATGGAACAACAAACCAACCTTGACTTACAAATGTTTATAGTGATATTAAGGTATATTATGATTTTTTTCATTAATCTTTACTTCCAAAATGTCATGAAGGAAAGACATAGAATCTCCTGCTGGTATCTTTATCTGGTGAAGCTCGAAGGTAATCATAATTTAAAAGAATATACAAGAAACAATCCTTTGTCCCCAACCCTTTGTAACTTATTTGTGTGGCCACATGCTCACTTACTTTTCCTTCCGTTTGTACAAATCTTTTGGGGCATAAATCCATCTGAAATGGTTTCCATAACTTTCAGCCGTTAACCACTCAGTGTACTTGGGTATAAATAACAGAAATTAGTCGGCTTACCTTGGGTATAAATAACAGAAATTAGTCGGCTTACCTTAGGGAAAAAGTTTAAAGGACAAATGAAGGATATGGACACCACTGGCAGCAACACCACCAATCACTAGCAGTCATCACAATTGGCCTCTCAACTCAGTTGCTTTCAGCAATGATCTCAAGCCATCCCCTAGATCTACACCATTCCCTTTACATTCAAATTCTGGAAAAGAGGGCTCTTAGGCCTTGAACCTACTGTGCCCTCAGTCATTTGTCCACACTTCCGTCAGCTCTGTGTACCACAGTGGAAGATAATTTCAGAAATGAAGGCAGTTCAAGCACTAGACAATCCTCCAAAGGACATATTCCACTACACTATATACTCCAAAAGAAATCCTGAGCATCTCATTCACAATATAATTACAGATCAGTGAGAAAAGTAAGAGGATTTTAAGAAAAAGGTTTTTCTATACAATACACAATACCCTATACTTCTCCTCAGCCAAGAAATAATTCATTTTTATGGATTATAAAAATGAATGGAATAGCACTGTGGGCAAAAGGTTCACTTCTTTCATTTTCTTCTCTATCTCTTCCAACCACCCCCCCTTTTGTGGGAGGGCATGGGGCTTGAATTCAGCCTGGGAGCTATCCCTGATTCTTCAGCTCAAGGCTACGGCCCTACCCTTGAGCCAAGCCCCACTTCCCATTTTCTAAAGGTTAACTGGAGATAAGAGTCTCTGGTCCATGCCCAGGCTGGCTGTGAACCTTGATCGTCAGATCTCAGCCGCCTGAGTAGCTAGGATTACAGCATGAGCCACCCCTTTTCTGGAAGGTGGGAAGAGTAGTGCTAGAGATCAAACTCAGGGCCCCATGCATGTTTGGCAAATCTCTCTATTACTGTGTCACATCCCCAGCTCAAGAATCCACTCCTAAACTGTAGACATCAAAAGGTATCAGTGTGCTGCTTTGAACACTCAGTCCTCACTAAGACAGAAGCAACAGAACAGAACTCCAAGAGCCAAGCTGATAGTCAACCCTCTTCCCCATTCCCAGTTTCCTTTGATATCAGCTGAGATTCTAGTAAGAGCTACATATCACAACCTGATAGCCCAGGATCTGATAGCCCAGCCATACCTTAAAACACCTTTCATTCTCTGGCTTTGATTCTCAATAAGAAATACATTTTATAATACACAGAAATAGCTACAATGGTAGATCACTTGCCTAGCAAGTATGATACTTATCCTTGCTATGTGCAATTTACACTAATTTCTATTCTATACTATTTTCTTCTATTTAACATGTTTTAAAGCATAAAACCTACTATACATACACACACATCCATCTATCTAGTAAAATATATTTTACAGCCAAGTAATAATTTAACGAAAACTAGGAATAAAGCTGGCCTTAAGCTAGGCATTGGTGGCTCAAGTGTATAATCCTAGCTACTCAGAGACTGAGATCTGAGGCTCATGGTTCAAAATCAGGCCAAGCACAAAAGTCTGACAGATTGTTATCCCCAAATAACCACCAGAAAACCAGAAGTGGCACTATGGCTCAAATAGTAGAGCAGTATCCTTGAGCAGAAGAACTCAGGGACAGTGCCAAGGCCCAGAGTTTGAGCCCTACAACCAATCATTAAAAAAAGAAAAAAAAAAGTTGGCCTTAAAATTGCTGTTTTTAATCCAATGTGTCTATCATCCTCAGAAAAGCAGTACCAATGATATGTACTTCCTCTGCAGTTCTTGTATCAACTCACCATTCCTCTCATCCCACAGTATGCTGCTTAAGATGTTTCAGCACAAGTCCTAGACTGAGATTAGCCACCAAACGCCACAGTCAGCCTTTACTTCATAAAACAATCTCTTCTCCCAGAATGTCTTAGACCCAAAAATAAGTGCTATGGATATCTAGAAAACATTGAAACAAAGTAAGGAAAATACATGTTTTAAATTCTGCCCCAAATTACTACTGTCACATGACTTACTATAATATAATAGTTCATGTTTCTGTTTTTATGATCACATTTCTCAATTATCCTTCACAGAACCTAAGGCATTAAAAATATAGTATGATGGCCAGGAGCGTAGCCTACTGAAAGAGTGGTCGCCTAGCCTGCACGAAGCCCTGGGTTTGATTCTTCAGTACCACATAGACAGAAAAAGCTGGAAGTGGCACTGTGGCTCAAATGACAGAGCACTAGCCTTGAGCAAATATGTCCAAGGACAGTGCCCAGGCCCTGAGTTCAAGCCCCAGGACTGGCAAGAAAAGAAAAAAAAAACAATATGATAACTTTCATACAGGCAAATTTTTCTATATATTTTACAGAAATCCCCACTATAGATGGGAAAAAAACTGCAAGTGGCAGCTTTAACGGTACTATGCAAATCGTGTAAATTTGATAGATGGAATCATTAATTTGGCAGAAAAAACTTAAAAACTCCTAACCTATCAATCAAAAAAGTGATCAGATCTAGAGCGAATCATGTTGAGTGAGACAAGTCAAGACCTAAGGATCAAAAGGCGCATGGTATTCTTAATATGTGGCTATTAAATCCAAAGAGTACAAGAGCGAGGACTCAGTAACTGCATACCCAAAGCTATGGACATGGTAATGGAAATACAAACATAACTGTATAGACATAAAAACCTATGACTCTATAGACATAATGTTTTATTTCATAAATTAATATGTTTCTATGACATACAAACTCTTAGCCTAACTGCGATTAAGTTCTAAATACTAAGTCCCAGTGATTGTAAATAGAGATTCCCTCCTTGAACACTTGTATGCTAAACTTGTCATTTAAAATATGATGTAAAAATCAACATTAATAAATTCTTTAAAAAAAAAGTGATCAGAGGCATGTACTCTTTGTCAAGACAAACTCTTGCTTTGCATTGAATTAATAAAGCAAAACCTTGCTGGGGATGAATCTCAATGGTAGAGCACCTACCCAGCATGCCTAAGATCTTATGTTCAATCATTGGCCTAATTTTTTTTTAATGGGGGAGATGTTTGTGCCCTTTAACTAAAATCTAGAGCAAGTCTACAGCATGTCTATATGCATAATGCTTTTATCAAATAGCCCTTCTCTAACCAAAACATTTGCTTTTATCCAGAGTCGCAACCATTTCATTCATTGTACAGAAGTACTACTCTGACTTTATTATTCCTTTTATTCTACTTCTTATTCTCTTTATTCACTATTCTACTTCTTATTCTCTTATTTTATTACTTGGCAAGGGATCATAAGTCCCCGTTCTACTATGCCCAAATTTTGTCTTTTTCTAGGAAGTAAAATGTAGTTAGACAGGAAGGCTAATTAACATGCTAAGCTACTTAGCGATTAATGAGAGAAAATATTATGGTAAAATATAAGTGACTAAATGGACTAAATAGAACCAGGGGAAATAACTTGTCCTGGACAACATTCTTTTTTTAAAAATACACAAATTCATTATGTAAAACTTGTGATGCACAGCTTGGCAGGAAGCAAAGAAGATCATAAAAGACTTATCACCAAAGAACTGTAAACACCCCCCAAATATGGCAAGACAACAATACATGACTGACTGTCAACTGAGGCAAATTATACTTATGGGAAAGGAATAAGTAGAGGACCAGTACACCCAGAGAACTTCAAAGGAAACAATCATGGTCAAACATTTCCATCAAGAAGAATCTTAGGTCTGCTACTGAATAGTTAATATTCAAGTAAATAATTTGTAACTTTCTGTGTTTTCTCATCTGCAAATTAAAAACTCTAGGAAAAAATTATAGATGCATCTAGCAAAACATAAGCCTACAGCAAGCATATACTTCTATGGAAGTAGACGTGAGCTAGCCTTTAGAGATGGTAAGATACAAATACAGGAAAATATGAGCTGATTGCAAGAAATGTTCCAAATGGAAACATGAACAAAGAAAGACCAAAAGAAGGAAAGAGGGAGTGCAAAACTCTTAATGAGACACTAAATAGAAGGTGCATGGAGATCAGACAGAGCTGGGACAAAGGTAGAGCCATGTACCAGGGGACAACACTACAGAGCTTGGATCTTCCTTTGAGAACACAACTCTTGAGGAGAAGCATTAAAACTCATAAGAATTCCTCAGACACAAGAAAGACCCTGTGTATGCATGGACTAAGACAATAGAAGATGACAGAGGAGGCATAGGTACAGAACCCTTGAAAGTCAGCTGTGAAAAGGATATCCTTCAATTATTTTAAGTGAACAGATCCCACATACCAGCAAAATACTTGGATAGATAGATGGGCACTACGCAGTGAAATCCTCCTACTTTTCATCCCAACTTCAGAGTAAACTTTCCAGAACAAAAATTAACTTGGTAAAAGCCTCAAATATCAGAATGTTCATTTGAAGGAAATATGCCTTCATCCCACCTTACTAAACATACACACACACACACACACAATTTCTTTGGGGGGAAAGAAAATGAAAATCTACAGGATATTAGCAAATCATTATGCATATGACTCGGTGGGGGGAGGGGAACTTTCATAGAGCTTCTCTCCTCCTAAATGAAGAGGCTAGCTGAGGGACTCAACCATCTACAGGTGGTGATTCATCCTCCTCGTTGGTATAGTTAGAGTTTTTCATGGACTGCCCTTGAAAAGTATTCTGAATTATTTTTAACTTCTTATCCTTGGATAAAAGGCAACACAGAGTCAAAATTCAGAGGCTAGCCAGGCACTGGTAGTTCACAACTACAATCTTAGCTCTCAAGAGGCTGAGAATTGTTTGAAGCCAACCTGGCCAAGAAAATCTATGAGATTCTTATCTCCAATTAATTAACCAAAAAAACTGGAAGTGAGTTGTGGCTCAAGTGGTAGAACGGTAGCCTTGAACAAAAAGAAACTTCAAGAGTAAGGCCCTAAGTTCAAGCCCTAGGATAGACAGACACACACACACACACACACACACACACACACACACACACACACACACACACACACAAATATAAGTCAAAGACCCGGATAACCTATCACTCAATAGAGTTGCCTACACAGCCTTTGTGATACAAAGTATCCATATTTTTAAGGATCCAAATACAGGAAAGCAAAAACAAAAATCCTTATTAACTCGAGCTTTTTCTACTTTTGATGATAAAGAAATCTTATCAGACCCTCTCAGGCTTCAGAATAATGATTTTGACAAATTTTTATTTCACAGAACTAAAATTTAGGGTAAAACTGTAGGAAATTCAGTAAGTAGAATTCAAACAGAACAAGTTCCCTTGTTCTACACCAGTTTCCAATCTCCATTCACACTGTGAATGTTTAATCAGCTCACTGAACTCTATGATGTGTGCCCAGCCAAGCATTTCCTGAAACATTTCTGATCCCAGCCAAAGAAAGCTGTACTTGTCCTATATATTACAGCTGTCTGCATAACTAATAACTACATGGCAGAAGCCCAAATCTTTAGATGCCTAATCTCATGACTTCCACCATGCCACCTTAATTTGCTCCAAATGAATACCAAAAGTGCACAGTAGGCTTAACTGTTCATATCCATTTACTAATATAAAATCATTAAATACAATCATATACATTCTACATTTTACAAAGCACTTTGAATACATGTTTTCAATCCTCACTATAGCTACAGTAATTCCTATTTCACTTATAAGTAAAATATTGTTACTTGTGGAAGGTGATAGGTATATATTAACTAGAATTCAAATAAAAGTCATTAGGAGGCAAAGGAAAGAAATAATTAAAGAAAAAAGGGACAAATAAACAGGGTAAAAAGGTAGCATTTCACCAAATTAAAATAACATTCAACCACATTTTATGAATAGTAAACAAAGGGGACAATGAAGGGCAATCTTTCCTTGCTGACCGATTGATTGCTGGTATAAGGAGTTCAGGGCCCACCATGCCTGCCCCCCCTCCCACATAACACACCTTTTGTTTTTATTAAAGAATTTATTAACATTGATTTTTATATCATATTTCAAATGACATGTTTAACAAACAAGTACTTTTTTTTTGAGACAGGATTTAGTGAAATTTTAATTACATCCAGACAAGTTAGTCCTAACGAAGACATGAAGACTTCTCCCAAATAGTGGCTAAACAACTCTAGCCAGGCATTGATGGCTCATGACTGTAATACCAGTTACTCAGGAGACTAAGATCTGAGGATCTCAGTTCAAAGACAGCTGGAGAAGAAAAGTGTGGAGGCTCTGTAATTCACCACCAAAAAAGCTGGAAGTAGAGCTATGGTTCAAGAGGTAGAGTGCTAACCTTGAGCAGAGGAAAAAAAAAAAAAAGCAAGGGACAGAGCTTATAACCCTGAGTTTAAGCCTCAGTACTG
Organism: Megascapheus bottae; assembly: GCF_031878675.1. Classification (NCBI taxonomy): domain Eukaryota; kingdom Metazoa; phylum Chordata; class Mammalia; order Rodentia; family Geomyidae; genus Megascapheus; species Megascapheus bottae. The sequence continues at coordinate 41,101,168 of NC_143514.1, read as the reverse complement.
GTATATTAAAAAAAGAAAAAAAAAGCAGCAGCCATCGTGGAGTATGGATATAAGAAACATAGCAGGGAAATAATGGGATCCAGGAATATATATAACCCTTGGAATCTGATCAAGATGAGCTCCTGATATAAACAGGATGATGAAAGACTCTAGGATTTATAGGGGACAGAAAATCTATGGTCTAGTGAACAATATATAGAACCACACACAACTGGGTCCTAATTATGTATTTTCATTAAAAACATATGTCAACTTAAGAAATGTTACTAAGTCTTTAAATTTCTGTTCCTTTATTATAAAATAGGAACAACAACTCATATCTTTGTGTTGATATTATCATGAAGCTCTTGACAGGAAAAAAGTACTATATGACTGCTGTGGTGACTATAACTGTAACGGATACCTTTTGTAAAAATTAGGTTCACACAACTCACTTAAGCTCTCATCTATACATCCGACTCAGGAGCAAAAAACTTGTCCAGTATATCTGTGTTCCACAGGTGATCAAAGTCACAATCTAATCTGAATTCCCTCCATAGCACATCTCATACTTTTTGGAAAACCACCAACTTGATAGACTACAAATTCTTTGAGGTCATACGTAAGATGGCTTCTTTTCTACAACCTTTAGAGTTAGCATACTACTCTAAAACTAATGTTTCTTGGGCAATTTTTCCAACAGCATTTACTGAGACTATGTGCCTAGCCCTATAGGTGTTGTAATTATAGGAGAAAAATCCTTAATATGAAAGCAGATGCAACTTTTTTAGTGTTTCATTAGTAAATTAGAACTAGGAAATGTTACAGCTCAATTTATAGGTAAGGACTGAATTAAAGTTTTACTCCTAAACTATGTTCTCTGGAATGTTTTACACCTCTATGGGGGATCATCATGAAATAAATTGAAAAAAAAAAAAGTCACATAACATTTTAAAAGCAAAAGCTCTTACCTTTCATCATAAAAAGCATACTGAGTGTCCAACTTTGGCCAAAATTATTCAGCCAGAAGTTTTATTCATGTGTGACACTGAATCTTCCTATATAAGCCCAGGCTAGCCTTGAACTCAAGATTCTACTGGCTTACCCTCCCAAATGACTACCCAGTAAATGGTGGGATTTCAAGGTATCTACTACCACACTCAGCTGAGGACTTCTATCTTTGATGGAACATATATTTGGAAAAATCTAAATACAGATAATCTTTGCGTTCTCTTCCATTTATCAAAGACTAAAAATATTGTTGAAGCAGGGTGTGGTGGCTCACATCTGTAATCCTAGCTACTCAGGAGACTGAGATCTGAGGATCAAGGTTCAAAGCCAGCCTGAGCACAAAAGGACCCGAGACTCTTAATCCAATTAACCTCTAGAAAACGGGAAATGGGGCTTGGCTCAAGAGTAGAGTGGTAACCTTGAGCTGAAGAGTTCAGGGACAGCTCCCAGGCTGAGTTCAAACCCACAAAAATAAATAAATAAAAACAAAAATATTGTTCTATGACATATAAGCCCTTGGCTTAATTTAAATTATGTTCTAAAATCTATGTGCCAGTGATTGTATATACAGGTTCCCTTTTGAATACTTGCTTGTTAAACATGACATTTGAAATATGATGTAAAAATCAATGTCAATAAATTCTTTAATAAAAATAAATAAATAATATTGTTGAGGCCATCAACATGGAACTCCTTCTGTCCTGAACATATGGCAGAATATATTATTTTCCAGAAATGTCATTCATTCACACACCATAAAGTTAAATAAATTTGACAAACAAAACAAGGATAAAATCTAATATTTCAATACAGTGTTACTGGTCAGTACTCATAAACATGGACAATACAACATTTTTGTAATGTTCCCTCACACAGATTTTCTGGAAGGGAATTCCTGGGAAAAGTTATATTTACTCATTACTCAGTAACCCAAACACCTGGGGGGGGGGGAATCCTGTTATTCTGACAATAACAAACTGGCAAAAAGAAATTAACCCAAAAGAGAGAACAAGTAATCTACATCTAAGAAATGCTGGTTATCATTCCCAAATCCCCCCCAAATGATCCTTGGCCTCCATTTTCCTAAATCATCTTCTTTTGTTTCCCTTCAACTCATTTGCTTTTCCTGTTTTCATCCATCTTTTTGCAAGTCTTATCTTTTCACCATGTGACTGGTTGAGTTATTATATGTCATCATATTGGCAGCTCGCCAGAGTTTTCCCAGAACAGAACCCACTTTTCAGGAAACCCCACCTCATTCTCAGTGTGAGGGAATGACCAAAAAAAAAAAAAAAAAAAGAAGAAGAAGAAAGTGAGATGATGGCAAGTTCAAGCAGCTCACTAAGATTTGGAAGCCCAAGCAGACATCTGTTCTTATGAACAGATGCCACCGACACATAATCAGGATACATAAATTAAATTTTACAAATGTATTAAGCTCTGTGTTAGGTTAATTTTTTTCTAGTCTGAGAATTCTGTTAACAATAACAAAGCCCATGGATTCCTTTGCTATATATTTTCTTGAGTTAGAACATGGAAATAATCATACTAAAAGCATATAGCAGACCCTGGTTCAATTTCCCCACTGCTCTCTATTTCTCCCCCTATAGCAAGGCAACCTGTAGACTGGAATTGCTAGTACAGGTCAAATTTGGCATACCTTTCCTAGTACCATAAAACATAACTTCATACTTGCAGAAGAAATGTCAAGTTGAAAATCATTGTTATCAATACCTTCCCTTGTGTCTTTCTTCATTGACATAATTAAACACAGTAATATTCTAGGAGCATTCAGATATAATATCTTACACATAAGTACAATTACAACCTACAGGAGAGAGCACCCAGGTTTCAGTACCTCAGTCTCAGAACGTAGAGTCTATTTCCCAATCTCCAAATACTGCTGGCCCATGGACTCAATACTTTGATCTCCAGCTTTCTCTTTACTTTCACTACAAAGCAATTTCACCCAGTTGCATACCAACAATTATCAAATTTATATCTCAGAATTCTGATCTCAAATATCTAATTACTTCTTAGACCTCAATATAAATACCACCACCACCACCACCACCACCACCACCACAGACTTTCTGCCTCATCCCCAGTAGTCACTATTGTGAATACCAGTATTTATCACCACATGGTAACAGCAAATCCCTCAAAGGTCAATCTTAACACATTTCTTTCTGACACATCCCACATCTAAACCATTGTTAATTTGTTACCTTCAAACTGTGCCCCACAGGATGATTGGGAGGGAGTGGGGGAAGGGAAAGACAAGTGTTAACTGCAACCCCTCTATACATTATCCTGACAATAAAATACAATTAAAAAAAAAAGTGCCCCATATATGTAAAATGCTTAACATGGTTTCTGGTAAGATCTGTGTTAATTTTTTTAAATGTTCCCCACAGCAAGTATTTCTCACCATCACCATTGCTCCTACTCTAAAATAGTAAATGAATATGTGAATATTATTTTCTTCTTTATTTTTATTTATTTACTTTATTATTTATTACTTTATTTATTTTATTTATTTACTTATTTATTTATTTGCCAGTCCTGGGGCTTGAACTCGGGGCCTGGTCATTGTCCCCCATTTTTTACTCAAGCCACTTGAGCCATAATGCCACTTCCAGCTTTTTCTGTGCATGTGGTTCCAGGGAATCAAAACCCAGGGCTTTGGGTGCATGCTAGATGAGCACAGTACCACTAGGCCACCACCCTACCCATTGAGCTACAGCCCCACTGCCCATTTTCTAGAGGTTAACTGAAGAAAAGAGTCCCCAATCTGGGGCCGGGAGTTTGGCCTAGTGGTAGAGTGCTTGCCTAGCATGCACGAAGACCCAGGTTCAATTCCTCGGTACCCCACATACAAAGCAAAAAGCCGGAAGTGGTGCTGAGGCTCAAGTGGTAGAGCTCTAGCCTTGAGAAAGCCCAAGGACAGTGCTCAAGCCTTGAGCCCAAGCCCAGGACTGGCCGAAAAAAAAAAAAAAAAAGAGTCCCCGATCTTTAGTGCCTGGGTTGGCTTTGAACCTCAATCCTCAGATCTCAGCTGTAGCTAGGATTACAGTGTGAGCCACTGTGCCTGGCTCACAAAAGCATTTTTGAAAGGATCAGCATTCTCTCTGGAAAATGAAACACTTGAAACTGAAAACACATTAAAGGAATTTTCTTATGTTGGCTTTGGGGCTTTCCTGATTGGTTGATTGGAAAGAAAATGGAGTTAATGCTTTAAATATAAACACACATTTAAGTATTTCTTATTCTTTAGCTGATCCACTTTGTTATGCTGGATAAGGCAGCTACATACTTTTCTTTGAAAACCAGGACTTATTTAAGTGAAAGTGGGGTGTTACTCATAATTATATTAGGAAAATAGGCTGAATGCCAAATGTGTCAGAGGAGAAAACAACTTCCATAGGTTCATTCAACACAAGGGCTTAGCTTTACTCAACACATATTTTCCTATTATGTGACAAGATCTGAACCAAGAATGGTCATATGAAGATAAAATTACTATCAAAAAATGTTAATTGGGAGAACTGACTGGTCATTCAACAGTTACAATATGGGAAGTTTATATTAAGTAGAAAAATATATTATTAGATAGAAAAGACAAACTGCAGAATAATAAGTATGGCAAGATCCAATCTGAATGAATGGATATACTGTAATGAAGCGTCACCGGGGTTGTAGTGCTCGTAGTGGGTAGGGGGCGGCCTGAGGAAGGTGGAGGCAAAGGCCTAGGCTGCTGAGGACGCGCAAGGGGCAAGGCCGGAGCTGTCTCCGACGGCCACTTCACGCCAGTTGTCCTGCACCTGGCAGAAGCCAAATGGATGCCGTGCTTGGCCACACATGGTGTCAGAGGCCACTGGGCCCAACAGGGGCAGCGCCCCTTTAAATCAAAGTGGGTCAGGCAAACATTCTGGGGCTGATATTATAAGAAAATAGTAGACAGTAAAGAGGAGAAATGGGTAGGAGCAGAGAAAGCATATTTCAGCCAGAAAGTAGGAGTATGTATAGAGGTAGATTTAGAATATGACCTTCCATGTGGTTCAGTGTTAAAGGGAAGAGGGGGAAGCAGGAGGAAGGGGTGACCAAAAATAGCTCTACTGGAGTAGGAAAGAAACAGAGCATAAGCATTCCTCTATGTTATGTTGCGGAGCTAGGATATTATAATTAAGGTCACAGGAAGTCAATACATAATGCACTTGAGAAAGATCAATTTTCACAGGTCATTTGGAAAAGACGGCTAGAGACTAGCAATTAGGAAGCAAATGCAATGATGCAAATAAGCATCCATCATTAGGGTAGCCAAGATAAACAGGGATAAACAAGGGATTCAGATATAAACAGCTGCCTATAGAAAGTGAATTCTAACTGCTATTAACTGTTACAGGAGCAATTCTAATGAAAGAATAATCATAGACAGTTTGAGTAAAAGACTTACACGATGGATGCTTTTTACCCTAAACATTTCAAACATTGTGAAAGCGAATGCTATCATAAAGTCTCCAGACCATGTAGATGTAAACAGCTAAGGAGCAAATAATCTTTCTGAGACAGACAACTCAAAACTGACCTCTTTTATTAAGTAGTTTTAAAGATAAAGAAGAAATGTCTATGCTAGTATGCCTAATGCATCTCTCACTAAAAGTATTGTTACTTTGAAATGGGGTATGACTTGGAAGGGGTCTTTCCTGAGTACAAGATACAGAACACAGCCGGGCTCAGTATATGTACTAGCATTGAATTCAAGGTCTAGGCACTGCCCCTTAGCCTTTACAAGTCCAGCACGTCACTGCTTGAGCCACAGCTCCACTTTCAGCTCTTTGTTGGTTAACTAAACTTAAGAGTCTCATAGACTTTCCTGCTCAGGATGGGTTCAAACCACAATACTCAGATTTCAGTCTTTCAAGTACGTAGGATCTCAGGAGTGGAGCTTGACTCTATGTAACATCAACATCCCTCTAGAACAGATAAAAGATACTAACAGTAGGTATTTCCCAATTAATGGTTCACTCTTCAGTGAAGTTCAAAGTTCATAAGTCTTACACACACATTCAACTCTTCACTGCCTATATTTACTTGAACAAATAGCCAAGGTAAATAGCAGTCTGAAGAATGACTACAATGCAGCATGCAGATAGAAAAAGAAAATTCAGTGTAAACAAAGAAAGAAAAACTTTTTAAATTAATGTATTCAGAAAGAGAAGAAACATATCTGCCAGGCACACACAAATAGAAGTTTCCTCTTATAAGTAATATATCAGAGGGGAAAAATAAAAACACTTAATATTAAAAAAAAAAAACAAAAAAAAGAGGACGGAAGCTGGGCGCAGTGACTCAGCCTGTAATCCTAGCTACTCAGGAGGCTGAGATCTGAGGATCAAAGTTCAAAGCCAGCCCAGGCACAAAAAGATCTGAGACTCTAACCTCCAATTAACCTCTAGAAAACGGGAACTGGGTCTTGGCTCAAGGGTAGAGTGGTAACCTTGAGCTGAAGAGCTCATGTACAGCATCCAGGCCCAGTTCAAGCCCCATGTTCCACCAAAAAAAAAAAAAAAGAAAGTAAGAAAGAAGGAAGGAAGGAAGGAAGGAGGGAGGGAGGGAGGGAGGGAGGGAGGGTGGGAAGAAGGAGTAAAAGGGGCTCTACAGAATTTTAAGGTTGATGGAAATGTTTCAGGTGGGGTTGAATCAGAATATACAATTCTCAAAGCTAGACAAACATTCGGGATTGGTACACTTTATAACTGCACCTGAATTTTTGTAACCTCAAAAAAGTCTGAATACAAGTTTAGCCTAAAAGAAAACAATTTAAAAACAGGAGAATAAAGACAGTAAGAGTAGAACAGTCATACATCTGAGTTCCTGAAGAAAATCCTAAAATGAGTTCCCAGATTTCCGAGAACTAAAGGCTACAGGTAGTCAGAAAAAGAAAAAAAGATCCACTCACATAATCCATGCATACAGACATGCTCTGGGCATTCCTGGAAATCTTCAGAACACTGAAAACAAGAGAAGCTCTGTAATCTTCCTAGAGAGAATGGGACAGGCCACATGCAGAAAAGTCAAGATTCAAGAATGTTTTTAGTCTTCTTGATAGCTTTGTTGACACAGAGATGATCTCAGCCAACAAGCCTCCAAAATTATGAAGAGAGCCAGGTGCTCGTGGCTCACACCTATAATCCTAGCTACTCTCAAAACTGAGATCTGAGGCTTATGGTTCAAAGCCAGCCCCAGCACAAAAGTCAGAGACTCTTAGCCCCAATTAGTCACCAGAAAACCAGAAGTGGCACTGTTGCTCAAGTGGTAGAACTGAAGAGCTCAGGGACAGAACGCATGCCAAGTTGAAACCCCACAATCGACAAAAAAAAAAAATATATATATATATATTATATTATGAAGAGGAAAATTTTCAATCTAGAAGTCAAATTATCAGAAGGCTAGAAGGAAGAATTATATCAAGCATATTTAGACCTAAAATATCCCATAAAACTTTCCTGCTATACTGTGAGTTTGGCCTAGTGGTAGAGTGCTTGCCTAGCATGCACGAAGACCCGGGTTCAATCCCATAGTACCACATACTTAGAAAAAGCCAGAAGTGGTGCTGAGGCTCAAGTGGTAGAGTTCTAGCCTTGAGAAAAATCCAAGGACAGTGCTCAGTCCCTGAGCCTAAGCCCAGGACCGGCCAAAAAAAAAAAAAAAAAAAAACTTTCCTGCTATGTATCCTCAAAAACCTAGTAGAAGACAAGCTATATCTAAGAAATAAAGGTTTGACAAAGTACAAGTAAAGAGAATTTCAGGAATCAATAACTCTCAGGATAACAGCTCTAGCCAGCCTTCAAGAATGACCAGTGCACACTTGGGCAATGCAACTTAAGATATATCCAGAGTGGGGCATAGAGTACAATTCTGGAATGTCAGCATTCAGGAGTAAAGTAGAGAAAGTCCAAGTTTAAGGTCAGCCTATGCTACATAGTAAGACCCTGTCTCTGAGAAAATGAGAGGGAGGAGAGTGGCTGGGAGGGAAGGAGAGGAGGGGATTTTCTTTTTCATGGGAAACAGTGTTCTTTTCCCTTCTATGCCCTACTGCCTGAATCTGCAGATGACCATTTGACACCAGAGAAGTGCTCTGTTTTGACCTACTATGAGAGCTGGATATAAGTCACAGAAACAGAAATAAAATAGGAAGCAGCACCTCTACCAACCAGGATCCTTCCAAGACCCTAACAGTTAGGCCACTGAAGTCTTCCAGAAACGCCAACTGTTGTGAGGAGCTTGCTTCTCACAACTCTTGTAACCTTTTCCACTAATCTTCTAAAAAGAACTTTCAGCCTTGTCAAGTCTGAATCCATTCCTGACCCATATTTTCTGATGAATCCAGGGGTGACTTCAACCTAGAACTATGAAGCACTCTTTTGAAAGCCTTCATCTAGTGATAAAAGATTGGCTCTTTGCTTATACACCTCAACTTACACCTGCTTCCTGGATTTATCACACTGGAAGGAAGGAAATGATTAATGCAAAAGGAGGGATAGCTGTTACCTCTAAGGAGAATGCAATAAAGAAGGATACTTGATAACTTCAAGACAATGGCAATACTCATTTCTTAATCTAACCAGTGGATATATTGGTGTTTTTTTTCTAGTTGTACATTTATATTTTAAAGTCATCTATATGCTGATAGGTTTTGGAAATTTAAAGTATTTTTAAATATTTATATTTAAATTTTTATTTTAAAATATTTTTAGTTTATGTAGAGTATTTTTTTTTTTTTGGCCAGTCCTGAGTTTGAGCTCAGGGCCTGAGCACTGTCCTTGGACTTTCTCAAGGCTAGAGCTCTACCACTTGAACCTCAGCACCACTTCCAGCTTTTTTCTATGTATGTGGTACCAAGGAATCGAACCTGGGTCTTCGTGCATGTTACGCAAGCACTCTACCACTAGGCCAAACTCCCGGCCCCTATGTAGAGTATTTTTAAAGCTGATACATTTAAAGCTCCTAACAGAATGGAAAACCCTAAACAAGATGCATATTAGGAATTATTTTACTATTTTATCAAATAGTAAAAGATGGTCTCAAATAGCAGCAATCGTCTAAAGCTTTTCCGAAGCAATAATCCTTTTAATTTATTGGCCAATTTGTAATGTATGCTTCCTTGGATAGGTTGAGAACAAAAACTGAAGGAAAAAATCATTGTTTTACCTAATGATCCTTCCTTTTTTTCAGGCTTCAATGAAAACAATGATGAACTAAGGCAAATGGCAGTGAAGCCTGATATCAGAGTCAAGTTATGAAATACATTCCCACTTCCAGCACATACCTAGCAAAGGGCCAGACACAGAATGAGAACTCTATTTAAAAAAAAAAAAAAGAAAGAAAAAAGGCTGCTAAAAGTGTTAAAAATGAGCACCATGATAAATGGAAAAGTAACCCTGTATGGAAAAATAAAGTCATTAAAACAACACTTTCAGCAGGTGCAGTGGCTCTCACCTATAATCCCAGCTACTCAGGAGTCTGAGATCTAAGGATGGTGGTTCAAAGCCAGCCCAGGCACTAAAAGTCCATGAGACTCTTATTTCCAATTAATCATCAGAAAATAAGAAGTGGCACTGTGGCTCAAGGAGCAGGGCAGTAGCCTTGCAATGAGGAACTCAAGGACAACGCCCAGGTCCAGAGTTCAAGTCCCACAACCGACCAAAAAAAATAAAAAAACATTTCTAAGCATAAAGAGGTACATATTAATTTATGAAGACTTCTTCCAAATTTAAAAATAAACCAGATTTCAACCAAATAAACTATAAAATTTTAAATTTTATTTGCTTAAATCAATTGTACAAACAGGCTTTTTGTTATATTTACGATATAAATATATTTTTTATCAAATTTATTTCATCTATACTACTCTGTGTGTGCCGAGGACCAATAAATAGAGCTTAAACTCAGAATCAGGGCATTTTTCCCTTAGCATTTTTGCTTAAGGCTGGTGATCTACCACCTGAGCCACAGCTCCACTTCTGACTTTTCACTAGTTAATTGGAGATAAGGCTCTCACAGGCTTTTCTGCCAGAGCTGGATGGAACCACCTCTCCTCAGATCTGTCTCCTGAGTAGCTAGGATTACCGATGTGAACCACCAGTGCCAAACTATATACTGTCTTAATTCTTCTCCTTCTCTCTTGACAGTTTTTGGTGGTCTTCCTTGAACTATTTTAATATGCATATATAATGCATTTCTCTAAGCTCTACCCCTCATGTCATTTCCTCTTTTTCCATTTCCCTCACCAACTAATTCCTCTCTCAAACAGTTCCCCCCTCTATAATTGTGTCACATGATTATTTTCTTTAGATCTAGATTTACATGAGTGAAAACATAATATTTATCATTCTGAGTTTGGCTTACTCTTATTTACGCAAGGATTCCAGTCCATCCATTTCCTAAATATGGAATAATTTTATTCCTCTTTATGGCTGAATACTACTACTATATTGTATATATGTACAATGGCTGGTTCCACATCTTGACTACTGTAAATAGTGCTGGTATAAATATGGGTATATGGGTATATTGATTTACCTTTCTTTGGATTCATGTTCAAGAGTGGTATATCAGGGTCATGTAGTATGAACTGTAATTTAAATAGAATAATGGTAGTAAAAATATCCTTGTCCAATGGTAACCAAATCTGTACGGCGTCTCTCTCTCACAGATGATACTACTGAATGAGTTCTAACTTTGCCTCTGCCATAATCTACTCAGGGCCCTGGAAACATCAGGTAAACACTTTGGCCCTTGGAGTAAACGATCATAAAGCTCCCTGAGGCCATGAAGGTTGTTTTCTGATTTGTTGCTTTCTGTCTGATAAGTGCCAGAGCAGAACGCAGACATATCAATACAAAACTGTGACTAATAATACCATTGGCAGACAAATGCTTAATATCCAGTATCTACAGGAAACTCAAGAAACTAATCCCCCCCACCCCAAACCCAACAAACCAATCACTAAAGAGGCAAGGGAGCTAAAGAGAGACTTACCAGAAGAAGAGATAAAAATGGTAAGGAAACATATGAGAAAATGCTCATCATCCATGGTCATTAAGAAAATGCAAATAAAAGCAACCCTAAGATACTACCTTACCCCAATCAGAATGGTAAATATTCTGCACTCAGACAACAACAAATGCTGGTGGGGACGTGGAGAAAGAGGAAACCTACTGCACTGCTGGTGGGAATGTAAACTAGTACAGCCACTCTGGAAGGCAATTTGGAGGTTCCTCAAAAAACTAAAAATAGATCTTCCCTATAACCCAGCCATACCACTCCTAGGCATCTATCCTGAGCATCATAACCCAGGATATGATAAGGATACCTGCTCAGCTATGTTCACCCATGCACTATTCCACAATAGCCATGTGATGGAAACAACCCAGATGCCCCACTACAGATGAATGAATACAAAAAATGTGGTACATGTAGACAATGTAATTCTACATAGCCACCAGACAATATAAAATAATGGCATTCTCTGGGAACTGGATGAAACTAGAGCAAATCATGGTGAGTGAGATAAGCCAAGACCAAAGGAACAAAAGGCACATGGCCTCCTTGATATGTGGATATTAGATCCAAATATTACAAGAGCAATGACTCAATATTCTGGTACTCAAGGTCACTGACAGGAACTTGGACATATAAATATGATTATATAGACACATAAATATATGATGGGATATATATTCTATAGGCATACTGATCTATGACAAACTCTCAGCTTAATTTTAATTTTGTTCTTAAATTTATGTGGCAGTGATTGCATATACAGATTCCATTCCTGAATACTTGTTTATTAAACTTGACATCTGAAATATGACGGAAAAAAAATCAGTGTTAAGCCCAGCATGATGGCTCATGCCTGTTATCCTAGCTACTCAGGAGGCTGAGATCTGAGGATCAAGGTTCAAAGCCATCCCTGGCAAAAAAGGACCTGTGACTCTTTCTCCAATTAACCTCTAGAAAATGGGAAGTGGAACTTGGCTCAAGGATAGGGTGGTAGCCTTGAGCCAAAGAGCTCAGGGACAGCACCCGGGCTGAGTTCAAGCCCCATGACCCACAAAAAAAAAAAAATCAGTGTTAATAAATTTTAATAAAAAATACCACTGGTAATAAAATCAAGATACAGTTTCAAATGAAGGTGCTTTTACAGAGTTTTAAGTTTTTTTTTTTACATGCTCTGCTTTAAAACATTTAAATGTATCAGTGACTTTTTTGTTGTTATTGGGGTGATGTACAGAGGGGTTACAATTACATTCATCAGGTAGTGGGTACATTACTTCTTGAACATTGTTATCCCTTCCTATGTTTTTCTCCCACTTTCCCTTTCCCTTTTCAGTGACCTTTAACCTGAAAACCTCTAAAGCCAATGAAAATAATAGATGATGAACTCATGCCTACTTCTATTTATGATTTCAATTTTTTAAGTAACTCATAAATGTACATAACTCACACATATTGACACATCCCTTTATCATTTCATCTTCTGGTACCAGTAATCCCATATTGTAGAATGCCAAAGCCCTTAATACATGCAGCATGTTTCTGGTCATCTTCTGAAAACCAGTACCATACTGTAGCAGTTAGGAAGAAAAAATTAAAAGAATGTTTCTGTACTTTGGAATATAAGATGTCCAAGCAGATGTCATTCATATACGACTTTTAAGTTAAGTTTACAAAGCACTAAACTGATACAGTAATAACTAAACTGATCCTAGGGACCAGCTGGAATGCTTAGGAAAAGATGTCATTATATACTTTTGCAGGAAAAAAAACAAACAAACAAAAAACTAGCAACTGTCAAAGCTAAAAAAACTGTTCTATTTTCACCACAATAGCTTATGATCTGAAGATAAGAAAGTAAGTAGGTGTTGGGGCCAGGAGTTTGGCCTAGTGGCAGAGTGCTTGACTAGCATGCACAAAGACCTGGGTTCGATTCCTCTGTACCACCTACATAGAAAAAGAAAAAAGCCAGAAGTGGTTATAAGGCCCAAGTGGTAGAGCTCTAGCCTTGAGAAAGTCCAAGAACAGTGCTCAGGCCCTGAGTTCAAGTCCAGGACTGGCAAAAAAAAAAAAAACAGCAAGTAAGTAGGTGAAATAAAACCTGTTAGAAATGCTTGTGATTTTACTCATGGGAGTTCAGCTTTTCAGAAATGTATCCACATCCTTGATTCTTTTTTAATCCTCTTCTTTTCACAGGTTGCTAGAAGTACAGCCTCCCTGTGAGAAAATGTCAGCTGAAGAAAGCCAAATATGAAAAAATTCTACCCCTCACTTATTTTTATTCCTAACTTTACCAATAAGTGGATTCTATTTCTTCCCCCCCCCCCCCCCCCCCCCCCCCGCCTAAAGAAGTGAGAGCCAAAATCAGACACAGGTTCAGTGACAGCTGTATGGCGAAACGTAATCTAGTTCCCCCGGTCACCTTTTTTATCATCCACACCAAGTGTGTGTGGAGAACAGCTCAAGTCTACAAGGGCAGTAGGCCAGGCAGGAGTGGGGAAAGGGGCCACCTAAAACAGGAATAAAGACAGCCTACCCATTAGGTTTTTAGCCCTAATGTGCTACCTCTTCCACTCTCAACTAATACAATTCTTTATATCTATCTTCAGAACTGAAACTACTACTTATTGTCTAAGGAGTCAATTGCAGCTAAGAGTAACTGGCCTCAAATCACAGTTGACAGGAAACATGGATCTGTACAGTGATGGAAAATAACTTAAACTGAAAGCACTTACCTTCCCCCCTGACAGCTATATCTTACGACTGCTCTTCTGCCAACTCTGCTGAATCACCTCCTCTCCCCTTTACCCTGAAAAAACACACCCAGTGATCTTGGAAAAGAGCCTGAAACCAAGGCCACCTCTGGCACTGACACCCCTACTGGACACAGACACTGCTGAAACCTTGAAAACCCCAACTCAAGGTAGACTGTTCTCCTACCACACCTCCATCCACTCAGCTTCCAGCTGCCCCACCTGGCGTCACTTTTTCTACCAACTAATAAAGAGAGACTAGTTGTGAGGGACGCATGCTATTTTCTCTTCAGCCTGGCTAAAGGAGACTCAGTTGCCCTTCCCAGGTCTTCTTCCTGAAAAAAAAAACAAAAAAAACCAAAAACTTGTTGGACTGTTCGCCTCTAGACAATTCTTTTATTCATATTCCTAGTGCTCGAAATATTTACTTACACACGTAACACTTTAACTCTTCTCCTGGAGGTAAACCCTGAGATATTCTACAATGCTTCCTTAGAAATACAGTTTCCAACAATACTTTCACTAACAAAAATCCCCTAAACAGCCAAAGATGTTTTTAGGCTTCTCACTTGATTGCTTATAGCACGAAAATAAGTGTAACTGAATTATTAAGTCCTCCTACTCAGCTACTTGAGATTAGCTAACAAGACTTCTCCTATACAGAATTAAGATTCTGCTTGCTGGCAGATACAACTAGCTTCATGATATCCGGGAGTAATGGAAACTCACTCTGCATCCTTACCTTTAATTACAAATAAAGATTGGAATCCCCTGTTAGTTTATTTAACCAAGTTTACAAGAAGTCATATCAGGGGACTTTCCAAAGCCACTCAAACATTAGTACAAAAGCTACTCACAGAGTCTGATGCCGGTGGCTCACGCCTGTACTCCTAGCTACACAAGAGGCTGAGATCCCCAGATGGCTATTTGAAGCCAGCCATAAAAGCGCATGAAACCCTGGGTTCAATTCCTCAGCACCACATACACAGAAAAAAGCCAGAAGTGGTGTTGTGACTCAAGTGGTAAAGTGCTAGCCTTGCACAAAAGAAGCTCAGAGATAGCACCCAGATTCTGACTTCAAACCCCAGGACAAGACGACGGATGGACAGACAGACAGACAGCTGATGCAGAAACTTTCCGTTCAAAGAAACTTTGATTTACTTTTAGACTTACTTTGTTTCATACTGAAGTGACATATCAAACTTCTTCGGTCTTTATGACTTCCAGGTACTATAGAGTGAACAATTACTATATAAACGTAACTATCCTCAAGAAATGAAAAACTACAGCCAATAGCCTTACTCAGGTCCACTTTTAGAACTGGGGCACTGCAATGTGAAACAAACACTATTTGGAGAAAAACCTGAGGAACGATAAATTCTAGGAAACCACATGGACAGAAGAAAAAGGAATCAGAAGCAGCTGCTGTTCCAATTCATTAATTGGGAATAAGGAAGGTTCATGGGATCCCTGAGCTACTTTTCAAATGACCACCAGCTCCAGTACTCAAAAACTTGCTCAATAAATGACACAAAGGTACAGCTTCTGAGGTTGTTTAAGGTTCCATGAACCTCACGCCCTCACTTAGACAAGAGAACTGAAGGTGGAACTCAGCCACAGAGAAAAGTCATGTGGGCACAACATTTTGACTGTTTTTTCACAGGGAGCACCTGCCATTATATAAATAGTGGTTGTGGCAATTCATTTTGATGAGGCCACAGAACAACCAATACTACTACATACAGAAATATAAATGTATCCATGTGATTTTGTAAGCATGCATGCTTATATATATTCACATACACACCCAATTCATTAGAGTCTGAAGAAAATCTCAATTATAATCATTAGAGATATTGTTATGGAAGAACTATTTTATATCAAGTTTCTTGATCTCAAATGTGAAGAACAAAAAGAGGAGGAGGAAGAGGAGGAGGACAAGGAAGAGGAGGAAGACGAGGAGGAAGAGGAGTATAGTGTTCCTAGGCAACAGAAGTTTTACAGAAAGTGTAACCTTTAGGCTATGATGTGCCCTTGGAAGCAAAATATGTAATGCAACCTCTGTTCATAATTCAAACTGATGAATAAAAGATAAATTTGCAAATATTTAATGCAGGGACAAAGCAAATATATTTCCTTTTTCCAAGTTTTAAAATATTCAGTTGGTATTATAATAAACTCTTACCACCTAGAAAACTTGGTTATCTCAAAATGACTTGTTCCTAACAACTCAAGAGAACCAAGAATTTACTCTTCTTTGTGTCTTCATAACATACCTGATATCACATCAGCTTTTCACAACCAACCTAATGGTTATATGTCACTTCATAGAAGATCACAAACACAACCACTGCATAGAAACAGTCCATAGTTAGACTCTTAAGTCTAATACCTTTTCCTATAGTTAGTATAACTTTCAAGTGTTTAAGAAAACAAAGCAGGAATTTGGCCTAGCGGTAGAGTGCTTGCCTAGCATGCACAAAGACCCAGCCAGGTTCGATTCCTCGTGTACCACATACATAGAAAAAAGCTAGAAGTGGTGCTGGGGCTCAAGTGGTAGAGTTCTAGCCTTGAGAAAGCCCACGGACAGTGCTCAGGCCCTGAGTTCAGTACCCATGACTGGCAAAAAAAAAAAAAGGAAAACAGACCTTTTTTTTTTTTTTTTTTTTTTTTTGCCAGTCCTGGGGAATTAAGGGCCTGGGCACTGTCCTTGGACACTTTTTACTCAAGGCTAGTGCCCTGCCACTTGAGCCACAGCACCAGCTTTTTCTGAGTTTGTAGTACCGAGAAAGTGAACCTAGGGCTTGTTATACATGACTCAATCTAATCAATTACCATCCACCTACAAGTCCAAAGAGAGACCCAGAGAAGAATCTGTCAAGAACATCCAGCAAATAGCCAGAAGAAACTTTACTTTCAAGTAGATGGCTGCTCTCTTCCTAAAGTGGACTCCTAATGAGAGGACAGTCAATGCCTTTATACCCTGATTCTCTGGATCCTTCTCTGTTACTTAAGAAATACTAATTGCACAAGCCAGAAAATCCTAGCACCATTTTCCCCTTCTTAATCCATTAAAAGAGAACATAGCCGGAGGCTCACACCTGTAATCCCAGATACTCAGGAAGCTGAGATCTGAGGATCAAGGTTCAAAGTCACTCTGGGCACAAAAGGACCTGAGACTCTTATCTCCAATTAACCTCTAGAAAACGGGAAATGGGGCTTGGCTCAAGAGTAGGGTGGTATCTTTGAGTTGAAGAGCTCAGGGACAACGAGGCCAAGTCCAAGACCCATGATCCACCAAAAAAAAAAGAGAAAGAGAGAGAGAGAGAAAGAAAGAGAGAACAGATACAGGCATCCAACCAAAAAAAAGCAATTTCACTGAGCAACAGTAACCCAAAAAATAATTTTCACATTACAGCATTTTTTAGAATTTTATGTTTCTAAGGAAAAAAAATTAGTCATTGTCAATCTAAATATACATTTATTAGTGAGAAGACTGGTATAAAGTATAAAAGACAAAATTCTATTCTTACCTGTTTCTATCTAAATGATCTGATACAACACAGACAAGAAAACCTAAGTATTGTCATGATGTTAAGGTTTGGAGTGGACAGGTGTAACAAGAAAGTCACAAGACAGAGAGGAAGGTAAGATCCTTAATCTGAACCTTACTGAAAGTACTTCACCCTTTCCTAGTTCTTCCGTGCAATTCTCCCCTTACCATGGAGTCCCTGGGTTTAATTATCACTATTGACAATATTTAATCTTACTAACACATATCTAACCAATAAATTTTATTGACTGTATGGATATAATCTCATAGGAACCAGTAAGTAGCATAAAGAAAGGAATAAATCAAGGGGGAAGGGAGTTTCATAAACCAAATATGGCACTAGGCTCTATAGATTTTAAATGAATCAATACAAACAGGATCTCTAAAAAGCTGTCTTGCTAGAAATTAATGCCAAACCACTTTCACATCTAGAATATGAAACATTTACAGGATAAAGCTGAAAAAGATGCCTGAAGCAAAATTTTAACATGAACTGAATTTCCTAGGGAGGAAGTGTAGTTAGAGACATTTCACAAGTCTTTTCGAAGATAAACTAGCCTTCGTTCCACTAAACCAGAGTTGGGCAACAAAAATAACTTCAAAACTACAAATGCCATTTGTTGAAATAACTGTTAACAAATGATCAGTTTAAAAAACTGCACCTTCTGAAATTGAAGACTTCTCCATCATACCATTATTTTCAAGATAAGGGAAGGTAATGACTATATTTACGTAGAAGAATCAAGGCTCACTACAATAAGCCCAATAAACAGAAAAATGACAGGTTGTCTCTTCCACTGGATTATTTCCCAGTTATTTAACATAACTTCCAGATTGCATGTCCAAAGACAATCTCAGAACCAGATAGCCACAATGCCTAAACTAGTTGAAATCAAATCTACTTATTGGGAATGCTTCCCAGGTGAACTGAAGTCCACAGGACCAATCATTCAAAGAATATACATAATTTAGTGTTCGAAAAACTACCTAAAAAGCCGGGCATGGTGGCTCGTGCCTGCAATCCTAGCTACTCAGGAGGCTGAGATGTGAGGATCACGGTTCAAAGCCAGCCCAGGACACTAAAGTCTGTGAGACTCTTATGTCCAATTAACCACCAGAAAACTGGAAGTTGTGCTGTGGCTCAAGGGGTAGGGCATGGTTCATGCCAGTAATTCTAGCATCTCAGGAGGCTGAGGTCTGAAATTCATGGTTTGAAGCCAACCAGGACAAAAATATCTATAAAACTCTTATCTCTAGGGGCCAGGAGTTTGGCCTAGTGGTAGAGTGCTTGCCTAGCATGCACGAAGACCCAGGTTCGATTCCTCTGTACCCCACATACATAGCAAAAAGCCGGAAGTGGTGCTGAGGCTCAAGTGGTAGAGCTCTAGCCTTGAGAAAGTCCAAGGACAGTGCACAAGCCCTGAGCTCAAGCTCATGACTGGCACAAAAAAAAAAAAAAAACCCTCTTATCTCTAAATTAATCACAGAAAAAAATGAGAGGTGGAGCTGTGGATCATGTGATAGGACACTAGCCCTGAGTAAAAAGAAGCTCAGGGACAGTACCCAAGCTCAGAGGTCAAGCCTCAGGACAGGAAAAAAAAATTTTTTTAACTTACAGGTTCATAAACACCATCTAAATAATAAGCACTGGCCAGGCCTGGTGGCTCACACCTGTAATCCTAGCTACTTAGGGGAGTGAGACCTAAGGATCTCAGTTCAAAGCCAGCCCCAGCACTGAAGTGTGTGCGACTCTTATCTCCAATTTACCGCTAGAAAACCAGAAGTGGCACTGTAGATCAAGGGTAGGGTGGTAGTCTTGAGCTGAAGAACTCAGGATCTTCACCCAGACCCAGAGTCCAAGCTCTATGACTGATCAAAAATAAATAGCACCGAAATCTTAACAAAAAAGCTTACGTGCATGGCAGGTTCTAGAAACTTTATTTCTTGTGTGTGTGCGCGCCAATCCCAGGGCTTGCACTTGGGACCTATCCTTGGTCATTCTCAAGGCTAGAGTTTTTCCACTTGAGCCATAGCACCACTTCTGGCTTTTTTCTATGTATGTGTACCAAGGAATCAAACCTGGGTCTTCATGCATGCTAGGTAAGTACTCTACCACTAGGCCAAACTCCTGGCCCCTCATTTCTTAATTTTTCTAAAATGAAAATAAACTGTTGTCTATAGTTAAGCACTATATAGCAAGATGCAAATAGCTGCCTAGACAAAGCCAATTACTAGGTTAATAGTCTGACATTTCTATAAGGAAATGTAAGACTAGGTAACAGTATTTACTACATATTACACTCATAACGCCTTGGCAATTAATTAAAAAATAACAATTTAGAGAAACATAGAACCTTATGTCTGTGAAGATAAAATATAATACATATCACTGAAGAATCCATAAAATACATATTTCCTTACATAATATGGAAAAGTTATAATTACTTTGAATTTAAAGCCTGTAGGTTTTTAAAGAACAACTAAACAAGAAAACTAAAAAGAAAACAGAAATAAAAACCTCTTTATCCTCAGAGGCCCCAAGTTAGACTGCTTTGAGGTGTCTTGTTTTAGCCATAAATACTTTTACTGAATTATTTCCTCAGGCTGCATACCAACATGAAAATTTGCAGTATGCAGATCCTTCCCTTCTGCAAGAACAAGGAAAAAGCAGGTAAATTTTGATTCAGACATGCAGAGTCATGACAATGACCAGAAGCAAATGACCTGGATACTGAGCTTCTCAGGGCTCCATGGAACAAGGAAGAACAGCAGGAAGGAGTCAGTGAACAATTGGACCTGAGCAACATGCAACAACAGCAAGAAGCAGTACTGAAATGTATAAAAGAGCTGCCAAAGTAGACAGGCTGTGCTCTGCCCCAAACCAGTGTACAGTGAAGAGCCTTAAGTGTAAAGCTAGAAGCTAAAAATTATTTTACCCCATGGATTCAAGTTCTCTGAAGTCTTAAATGAAAATAATATTAGAATGCTAAATCATAGGGAAACTCTATGTTCAGTCTTTTAAGGAACCTCCATACTGCTTTCCAGAGTGGTTGAACAAGTTTACATTCCCACCAACAACAGAGTTCCCTCAATCCCACTCCTGGTCACTTACTCAAATAACCACAAACCAGCCTACATTAGTGTCCCTGCACAACCATGTTCACTGCAACATTAAATACCATAGGTAAGATATGGAATCATCCCAAATGCCCTCAGATGAATGGATCAAGAAGATGTGACAAAAGAATGGATCGAGAAAATGTGGTATATATACACAATGGAATTCTATGCTTCCATTAGAAAGAATGACATGCCCCATTCATAAGAAAATTGAATGACTTGGAAAAAATTACATTAAGCAAAGTAAGCCAAATCCAAAGAAATATAGGCTACATTGTTTCCCTTGTTTGTAATAACTAAAATATATCTATAAATCTACAAGTTAATCCAATGGACAGTAAAAGACAAATGATTAAACAGCATTCTGAGCATCTCTGAGAGAACAGACGATGCTTAAGAGAATGGAGAAATAGCTATTTGCACATAACCATATAAAATGATGCTTATCAAAATGAATCCCAAGAAATAGAAATAAAAAAGGTTTTTTAATAGGCTCTTCCCCTTCCGGTTCCAGGTGCATCAGCTCCTGCAGCTTGGCAGTTCAGACATGGGCCAAGTTTAAGAACCACACTACACACAACCAGTCCTGGAAATGGCACAGAAATGGCATCAAGAATCTCAGGATATGAGTCTCTTGGGGATCGACCCCAAGTTCCTGAAGAACATGTGCTTTGCTAAGAAGCACAAGAAGGGCTTTAAGAAGATGCAGACACATCCATGCCTACATCACCAAGGATAGCAGGTTCATGTGGCCCAAGACAGGGGCACAGGCCCTGGTTAAGGCTAAGGCTAAGGCTCCCACTCAAGCCCAGCCCCTAAGGGTGCCCAGGGCCCTGTGAAGGTCCCACAATTTTAGACCTCTGTCTGCCAGTGTGAGGACAGGAGGACTGCTGTGGCTCCCTGGCCACCATCTTCAGGAGGGGAAGTGGCCTGTGTCATTTCTACCAATAAACCTGAAGCAGGAAAAAAAGAATAGTATGAGAGTGGGGGGAGAGGGAGGACACAGCTAAGCAAATGTTCTACCCACAACCCTAACCCTGGAAGTACCTTTAATCTGTTATAAATCCTCAATCCTTTCTTGGCATTACTATTTTTTAAATAAATGCTTCCTCCATTTGTTGTTATTTGGTTGGCTGTTTTGGTTTGATTTTTGTAGTACCAGGGATCAAATTAGGGCCTCATACATGTTAGTCAAGGACTCTACCATTGAGCTACATTCCCAACCTTCAAAAGCTGAATAAAGTGAATTAGGGGCAAAGACTGGAACACAATAAGTAAAAACAGCTTTAAAGTGGGAGCAAATTTCACATTTAAAGGAAGCATTTTATTAAATATTTATAATTAAAATGTTTTAAACTGGAACAAAGTTTCATTATTCATAGAAACAACCAGGCTTGTGCTGATTAGTTTGTTTCTAAGGAAAAGCAACCAAAGGGGCTTAGGATCACCATCCAGCCCAGTCTTCAGATTAGGTACCTGGAACACATAAACCAAGAAACCTCATCTCTCTTGTCCTATGAGACATTTTCTTTTATTATACCTAAGGTAATAGGCAAAGGCAACAGACTTCTAATTTCTCTAAACCTCTAAGTCTCCCACACTTCCATAAGCATAGATCAGTCTTAAAACTGAATAGGTAAGTATT
The DNA here is from genome assembly GCF_031878675.1 of Megascapheus bottae. Taxonomy (NCBI): domain Eukaryota; kingdom Metazoa; phylum Chordata; class Mammalia; order Rodentia; family Geomyidae; genus Megascapheus; species Megascapheus bottae. Next base: position 41,079,045 of record NC_143514.1, on the reverse strand, counting down.
TTCATGAATTCCACATTGTATATCACTCCATCCCAAATCTAGAATGAGAAATTTAAAAGCAAAGAACAAACCACTAAAAACCAGGTTTGGTGATACACATTGCTAGTCCTAGGCACTCCAGAAGCTAAGCAGAAAATAATCATGTATTTGAGACCAAAATGTAATTCGTACCACACACGTGAGACCTGCTGGGGAGAAAAGGGAAGAAGACAAAGCACTAAAACACTGACCCATAGAGATCTCGGGCAAGTCACTTAGGTACTCTGATTTTTCTTTTCTGTCTATTATAAAACTGGGTAAGAAGTTGTTTCCTGGATGACTTCGATTTTTTTCCAACTTATAAAATTATGAGTTTCATAATTATGGTATGCTAAAAAATCATTAAACAGCATATTATACAATTCATATAAACTCACAATTAATGTGCTCAGGTTCATGGCATACTTGTCTCCATGACCTCTTAAAACCATTAGAACTATCAGTTTTAACTTGAGAAAAGTAAACAAGACTCTAAGCCAAGAAGGATCTAGTTGAACTGCTTTCTTTATCTTACAATCAATAAATATTTTCCTAAGTGTCTGGCCCTGACACTGTCTTTCCATCTGACATAAGCAGTATTTTCATCTTATTGACAACAGAGTGGCAATATTCCTCTTTCAATGGGATCTGATCAGCTGAGCACTGGAGAGTCACACCCACAATTCTAGCTACTCAGGAGGCTGACATCTAAGGATCAGGGCTCACAGCCAGCCTGGGCAAAAAAAAAAAAAAAAAAAAAAAAAAGTTTGTGACACTCTTATCTCCAATTAACTACTAGAAAACCCAGAAGTAAAGCTGTGGCATTGCTTTACATACATTGATACCCTTTCTCATGTCTTAGTCCCCATTTCCCTCACCCCACCTCTGCCCCTCATCTTGTTTTCCCCTCTTCCCTATCCCATTTCAAATAACCAAATACGCATATATATTATATCAGATAACAAGGTGAAATACTGTAACAATATGAGATAACCAAGGACAGCAAAAGAGATGAGAGACAACATAATACATTAAGGACAACAATCACTCATTATATGGTTTTTGTTTCTATATCCTGGAGGTCCTTTCCTTTAGCATCATACTATATGGCCTTCTGTATCTATGTTTTGTTCCACTGTAAATCTCTGCTAGAAGAACCCAAGGTTTCTACTGATTATGACAAATGAGGGAAACCATGGAGCCTCTGTTCCTTTGAGTCTGGCTTACTTACTTCACTTAATATGATTTTTTCTAAGTCTTTCCATTTCCTTACAAATGGGGCAATGTCGTTCTTTCTGACAGCAGCATAGAACTCTATTGTGTATAAACACCACATCTCGTGGATCCACTCATCAACTGAGGGGCATCTGGGTTGGTTCCATATCTTTGCTATGGTAAATAGTCTTGCCTATTTTCACAGGATAATCTCAAACTCTAGACCAAGTGATCATCACTTCAGCCACCCTTGTTTAGAGGACTCAACAAGTCTCTTCACAGATTCTTACTCTATGCCAAACACAATGGAAATGGTTCTGGATGATAGTTAGGCAAGTAAGCATAATAACATATACATTCCAGAATGTTGCCTGGATCAGATCTGACATACAAGCCCTTTAAGGTATAACAATACAGGTATTGGTCAGAGTCTTTAACTTAAAAGAAATCCTGACTTTAAAAAAAAATTCATCCTCTGTTGATTGTTTGAAACTTGGAACACATTTGCCCTAACACTCATTGCTGTACATGTGGTTAAGTTCCCAAGCCAACACACAAAAGACTAATGCATAAAGTATCTGAAACACTATACTTCTGCCCTGCCAAAAAAAAAAAAAAAAAGCAGAAAACAGTACTGCTGCCAAAGAGAACTATGAGTGGTGTTGTCATCTCAAAACTGTAGTCTGAGCACAGACTAACAGTAAATGGAGTCTTGAGTGGGTACCTAGGAACTTTAAGAATTGAACTCAGAGAGTGAGACCAAGGTCTAAGTAGGCTTGGCTTTCAGCAAACCTACTGAAAAGCTGCGTGCCTCTATACATGCTGTTCAACCACTATAATCCTGTTTACTCTATGAATATCTGGCATAGAAGTTCCTAACTTTATAAGTATCTCTTGATGAAGTTCGGACAACTAAGATATTAAATGCTACTGGATCCCAGGCCCCACCTAAAGCAATGTCATATGTTCTACTTCATTCAGGGTTCACAAAACCTCCATGATGACAGATACTATGATTAGGTCCATTCTGAAGTTGAGAAAATTGAAACTCAACAACACAAAATCATATAACTAGCAGTGGCAGAGGATAGCCTCAGATTAGTTTCTTCTTGGCTCCAAAACCAGTGTGCTTTCAAAATACATCTGGCTTGGGAGTTTGGCCTACTGGTAGAGTGCTTGCCTAGTATGCACAAAGACCTGGGTTCAATTTCTTGGTACCACATACATTAAAAAAACCGGAAGTGGTGTTGTGTCTCAAGTGGTAGAGCTCTAGTCTTGAGAAAAACCCAAGGACAATGTTTTGACCCAAGCCCAAGACTGGCAAAAAAAAAAAAAAACCACATCTGCTTGTGCTCAGATTGGAGCAGTTAAACATGGACTATCTCATATAATTATTAGGTATATAAAGCAATAGAACTGGCCATAGCAGCACACCTATAAGTAGCACACCTATAATCCCAGAAGCCAGGATACTAAGGCCAATCTTTAAGGCCAACCTGGGCTACAGGTTGGTTGGTTTGTTTTGAGGGGGGGTTGTTTTGTTTTTGTGGGTCATGGGGCTTGAACTTGGCCTTGATGCTGTCCCTGAGCTCAAGTCTACCATCCTACCCTTGAGCCAAGTCCCATTTCCCATTTTTTAGAGCTTAATTGGAGATAAGAGTCCTTTTATGTCTGGGCTGGCTTTCAACTTTGATCCTCAGATCTCAGCCTCCTGAGTAGCTAGCTAGGATTACAGGCATGAGCCACACACTGGCTCTTGGGCTACAGTTTCAAACAAACAAATAAAATAGTAAAAACAAATCTAATCTGATTTAAAATGTCAAAAACGTCAATACAATTGTGCCTATATGTGTGTGGGTGTGCATGTATGCACTAGGTCAGAGAATGAACACAGGGCCTTACATTTCCTAGGCAAAAACTTCACTATAAAATACAAAACTTGCTTGGAGGTCGAGGTGGCTAGGATTATGCCTGTAATTCCAGCTACTCAAGAGGCTGAGATCTGAGGAACAAGGTTCCAAGCCAGCCCTGGCACAAAAGGACCTGAGACTCTTATCTCCAATTAACCTCTAGAAAATGGGAAGCTCAAGGTAGGGAAGCAGCCTTGAGCTCAAGAGCTCAAGGACAGCGCGCCCAGGCCAAGTTCCAGCCCCATGACCCACAAAAAAAAAAAAAAAAAAAAAGTGACCCAGGTAAGGAGGCCCAGTATGATATGGGAGGATTGTTCACTGAAGGGCCAGTGCTGACTCTGCCCCCAGCCTCATACACTCTTCCTGAGATCATCACAAGGCCTGGCCCCTCCCTCCTCATCATTCACTCATCTTCCAGGTCTGAGCACAAATGTTTCTTTCTCAGAGAGAATGCTCATCTTCATCCACACATCTTAACATTCTTTGCCCTTTACCTTGCCAGTGTTCTCCATAGTACTTACCATTACCTAAAAGTATGCTGAAGCTATCTTATTTACCAATGCATGTAACTTCTTCCAATGGCACTTTCAGAGCACAGCCTTAACTCCTGCTCCTGTTGCATCCTTTGCTTTGAATAGTGCCTCAAATTTGTTCAATCAGTGTTGGGAAGGTAAAGAACAGATGAATAAGGGCAGGGACAATTGCAGCTCAGGCAAAAGTGGATTACCTGAACACTTTTAAAAACAGATGAGATCTGCTAATCACAAAATCTTAAGGAAAAGTTTCAATTGGGTAAAGAGGAGAACCAAGAAGAAACATCCAGAAAGAAAACAAGACACAAAGAAAGAAAAGTAGTTACTTTGTCTCTGAAGCTTATCAGCTGGGGAGGGTATAACCAGAAAGAGGTGGAGAACAGCAAAAATGTTTTAAATGACAGGAAATGGATGTTAAAATATGACACCCAGAGGGTGGCTGATCTCCAGGAAGCAATCTCAAACTAAGAAGTGGGGGTTTGCAAAGGGTTAAAGAATGCATGGGTGGAAGAAAGTAAAAGCTTTCAAGGCACTCTTAGCAGACAAAAGGATGTGGAGAGGGGGAAAAAAAAAAAAATGAAGAGCAGGGCCAGGAGTTTGACCTAGTGGTAGAGTGCTTGCCTGGCAAGCATGAAGACCCAGGTTTGATTCCTCAGTACCATATACATACAAAAAAGCCAAAAGTGGTGCTGAGGCTCAAGTGGTAGAGCTCTAGCCTTGAGAAAGCCCAAGAACAGTGCTCAGGCCTTGAGCTCAAGCCCAGGACTGGCAAAAAAAAAAAAAAAAAAAAAAAGAAGAGCAGAGGCACCCAGGGGACAGTGGGGAATGGAATCCTTTTCTCAGTTTTTTCATACAATGGCAGCAATCTCTCCTGTTACTATTGTCCAGTTTTAAAGCCTATTGCTCAGTTTTAAAACCTCCAATTTCCCCTATTACTTATGAAAATGTCCAGAGTATGAAGCCCTGTCTGTGCAGGTTTCTGACTATCTGTCCAACCTGATTATTTTTTCTCTATGTACCAACTGCTGGATGTTGTCCCTACCTTAGGTCCTTTACACATGCTTATTCCCCTCAGACTAGAAAACAACCATACCCCCTTTAGTTTTGCTAATTCTTTCAACTGTCATATTTCAACCAATAAAATAGTTATTTCAGAGATATCTTCCTCTTCCTGCCGCCTCTTTGTCTTACAGACAACTAGACATCTCTCCTGATACTTAGCACAATTGTGACAAATTGTACAACTATTGAACAGCTTAACAGTTGCCTAACTGTCCTTTCTACTGAGCAGAGTAATCCCTGTCTTGTTTGTGTAGGTGCATGTATTCTACCGATAGTAGTTGAATAATGAGATGAATATGAAAAAGAGTATTTTTAACTCAACTAATATGTGAATCCTAAAAAAACCTACTTTCAAAATCCACATCAAGGGGGCTTATAATTTATGGTCAAGCTGGTCTGACCTCTGACCTCATTCCTATTTCCAAGCAAGTTGAGTGAATAATCATTCTAAACAAGCATAAGGATGAGGTTCTCTGGAGTTCCCACCATACATGCAATGTGTTTCCCAGTAGGATAACTGATACACAGTAATCAGTAGACAAGCCTGAAGTCTTATAAAATGGCTTTCACACAACAAGATCCAGCAGTATATTCAGGCATAGTACATAGTATTTTTTTTTTTTGTCAGTCCTGGGCTTGAGCTCAGGGCCTGAGCACTGTCCTTGGATTTTCTCAAGGCTAGAGCTCTACCACTTGAGTCTCAGCACCACTTCTGGCTTTTTTCTATGTATATGGTACCAAGGAATGGAACCCAGGTCTTTCCGCATGCTAGGCAAGCACTTTACCACTAGGCCAAACTCCATGCCTCTTTATCTCTTTTATAGTATAAATCACATCCACCTTTCTGCGTGACCCATCAAATTAGTTTAATAACAACAATTTCCACAGAGATGATATATATTTGGCAAGTTGTGTGTGGAGGGGGATTGTTTTTCTTTACTCTTACTGTAGCATGAAAAGATACTTTTAATTCTACTAATTGAAAATAAAGTGCTGTAAATTACAACCTTGTTACTATCTGCACAATTAACTTTATAAGCAAGCCTACAGATATAATTATGCTTAATTGAAAGAGCAGTTGTCAGTTCTAATACCCTGAAGCCCTAAAAACACCATTAAACACAAAAAGAGTTGTATTAATTACAAACTGGTTTTTTTTCTTTCTATAATCAGACCAGCCTCAGTTCCCTCAATATACCTGAAAATAACATCTAAATTTGTTTATGAAATATCTGTAAGTCTGCCTTTTCTACAGTTCAGGTAGTCTTACTGACAAACTGCTATCCACAAGTCATTTTAGGGATGTTCATTGCTTTTCTCATCCTTGAATGGAAGAACAAGGAAAAACACAGTGAAGTGCTTTGCTGTCAAAGCCCAGGCCATAAGAATCATACCAATACACTCCATTTCCAACCACAAGGCAACTAGTATTCTTAAAATTCAGAATAATACCTAGATTCAAAAACAATCTGTCCAAGCGGGACACCGTGGATCACACCTATAATCCTAGCTACTCAGGAAGCTGAGATCTCAGGATCATGGTTCAAAGCTAACCTGGGTACTAAAATCCATGAGACATTTATCTCTAATTAACCACCAGAAAACCAAAAGTTGTGCTGTGGCTCAAGGGGTAGGGCAGTAGCCTTGAGCTGAAGAGCTCAGGGACAGCACTCGGGCTCAAGCCCCATGACTAACAACAACAACAAAAAATCTGGTCAACATAAGTATTGTTAAAAAGGAAATACATCTAAAATAAGCCAATATGTAGGCATACATATAACTAAAAGAGAAAAGCATGACTGTAACTTTGTATTGTGGATAAATCTTACTTTAGGAAAGGAGAGAACAAGAACATGAGGATGGTTAAAAAAAAAAAGTGAGGAGGGGAGAAGGACCAAAAGTAAAGAGAGACAAAAACGGAGACTGGCTACTATGGAAAAGCATACAATGGTTCAGTGAAAACCGTGTGTATTTGAGAGGTCCTTTAAACTCCTGTAATTCCTGAATCGGGTAATAACTTGATTAGTAAGCTTTTTAATTTGGAAGTAACTCTCAGATATCACAGCCAACCCCTTTTTAAGTACACTGAATCAGTGAAGGCAACACAGTATCTTTCCATTGAGCTTCCCAGAAATCCTAACACATTCCTTCCCAATTATATACCATGGTAAATAAAAGAACCCTTGTTCCTTATCTTTCCTTAAAAATGGAGAAATACCTAATTTACCTAGCACTGTACATGCTATCTACATAATAAATGCTTCTAGATTAAAAAAAAAATTCAAGGCTCTAGAATGGTTTGGGTTTATTCGTTTCTAAACGAAGCCTCTCAAATATAAAAGATACCAGATACTGGGCCGGGAGTTTGGCCTAGTGGTTAAAGTGCTTGCCTAGCATGCATAAAGACCCGGGTTCGATTCCTTGGTACCACATACGTAGAAAAAACCCGGAAGTGGTGCTGAGGCTCAAGTGGTAGATCTCAAGCCTTGAGAAAGTCCAAGGACAGTGCTCAGGCCCTGAGCTCAAGCCCAGGACTGGCCAAAAAAAAAAGATACCAGATACTGTTTTGTTTTACAAGTAATAGGTAACACTCCTTACCACCTTAAAACATTTTGATATAATCTGAACTTTTTAAAATAGACACCAAAAACATACACCAAGCTCACTTCTAGCTCAAGCCTATGACCATCTTTAAGCATAGCCATTCAGTCCTAAAACCAATTTCAGAAGTAGGCATTGTCTTTACTTTCATTCTGTAAATAAGAAAACAGGCATAGCTTGTTCATTCATCATTGTCAGGCTCAAACCAACCAACCCAATCCACAGCCTCCTAAAACAGACTATTAAATCCAAGAAAAAGCTCATGCCTGTAATCCTACCTACTCAGGAGGCTGAGATCTCAGGACTGCAGTTTGAAGCCAGCCATACTTCTCTGCAGGTAGAAAAGTCCAAGAGACTTTTATCTCAAAAAACTACTGAAGAAAAGCCAGAAGTGGCACTGTGGCTCAAATGGTAGGGCGCTAGCCTTAAAAGCAGCTTAGTGACAGTGTCTAGTTCAAGTTAAAGCCTAAGGACAGATGAAAGAAAGGGTGGAGGGAAGAAAAGGAAAGAGGGAGGCAGGATGGGAGGAGAGAGGGGAAGAAGGAGGGGGGGAGGGAGGGGAAAAGAAATACAAGAAAAGAAGCAAGCTACAATGCAATATCCATGTCTGTTTTCTACCTATAGGTGTAACATGCAGAGCTGAGTCTCCCACAGCTAGGATTCAGTTACTATTATCTCCTATACAGAAAATCTGGGATCCTCTTTATACATTTCAATTGCTGATCCCTCTAAATCAATGTATTCCCTAAATAATAAAAACAAAGATAACATTGCTGTTTTTCCCTTCCTGGTGCTTGAGTAAGGTGTATGAATGGGTTCCTTGTCCATTACAGGTCTGAGCCTCTTTCAGTTATGCTCTGTAACTTGACCTCTTCCTTCTTTAATGTTTTGGTCATCCTTACTTGTATCAATTACCATGTATGGTGAAGTATCATGACAGTTTCAAATTCCTAGGGTGTTTACAACGTCTTACCCCTCCAATACATGCCCCGGATTACATCACTGTTACAGTTCCACTTTTTATAACCCATCTACTTTCTATCCTAAGATTTAAAAAAATAGTAATTATAAAATTTAAAAAGCACTGTTTTGTCCCTGTGGCTGTATCTGCCTGTGCAATGCCTTGGGTTTATTGAAGTTTGAAAAACTGTAAGCTGTTGAAGAGGCCTTTATAAATTAAAAATAAATCAGAATGGTTTTGCTCTGCTATAAGGAAAGCATGTATGGACTTCATGACATGTATTTCTCTCTAAGCATTTTTCTGTTCCTGGCAGTCTTCTGGATAACTGGCAAGTGGTAGACAGTACAGCATTTTCATTCAGTGGAAGGCACAATATTTGGTAAAAATCTGACCCTTTTTAGAAGTTAGTGCTTCACAGTTCTTCCACTTTGATAATGATGTTAATCTCTAACTCAAAAACTTCAAATGCCTTCACATCTTCCCTACTTCAAATGCCTTCACATCTTCCCTACTCATCTACTAGAGAGCGGCACAATTTCTTCTTCTTCTTCCTCTTCTTCTCCCTCTTTTTGATTGTTGTTGCTTGGTTGTTATTTGTGCCATGACATCCTGAGGCCTGAACTCAAGGCTTGGGAGAATTGTGAGCTCAAGACCAGCCTGGGCTTCAGCATAAGACCTTGGTCCCCTTAAGAAAAAAAAAGTCTATGAGTATTCTCAAGGGTCTTCCACTAACACTGTAAATTCTAGAACAGAGATTGTTGTGCATTTGTTTTTTCTGTGACTCATAACAAGAGCTCAAAAATATTTACTGGGGGAATAAATAAATGAACAAAATATCGTTTGCACATTATTAAGGCAGATGGCAGATTAAAATATAACTCCTAACACATACTACAGCTATCTTCTGGCCAAAGCAGACTTAAAAGAATTTCCCTTTCATTACTAAATCACATCTTGCCATAGGGCTGAGCAATCTACTCAAGCATCAAGGAGAACATTTGCCTGCTGCTGGCTTGCAAGTATTACAAGTCATAAAAACCACAGAAATGAAGGTATCACAAAAATAAATTAATGTCATGCTTTCTTCTTGCCTGAAACTGCTGAAAAAAATGTTGGCATACTTCAGAGGGGAAAGCATTCATAGAAATTAATTTCCTGCCCCTGAAACTCTCTCATTTCAACAAGGCAGCTATTTCAAACCCCATGTTACCAGAGAAGTTTTTGAGACAGGAAACTAAAGGCACACCTAGCTGAGAGCACCAGAGGAAGACACCAAGAGGAAGCACACACTAAAGGAGAACATATTTTGCAGCTTAGCATGAAACATAAAAAGCTAATTTCTCTAGTGCCTCCAAAAGCATAGCTTACCTTTGTATCCTAACATTTTTATTAAGAGACAGAGTCTTGTTATGTTGCATAAGCTAACCCCAAACTCCTGAGACTCAAGCTTTCCTCCAGTCTCAGTCTCTTAAACTGCAAGGTCCAAATTACAAGTATGTACTACCACATGCAACTTGCATTGTACTTATTTGGGGAAAAAAATTAAAATAAAATAAAAGTAGCACCTCCTTGGTCATCAAGTAGTCTGTTCTTTTTCATTATAACTGTTGAGGATTGTAAAAAGCTCTTTTAAAAAACTGGTAAGAGGGCCAGGAGTTTGGCCTAGTGGTAGAGTGTTTACCTAGCATGCACGAAGACTGGAAGTGGTGCTGAGGCTCAAGTAGTAGAGCTCTAGCCTTGAGAAAAGTCCAAGGACAGTGCTCAGGCCCTGAGTTCAAGCCCAGGACTGGCAAAAAAAAAAAAATGGTAAGAATCTAGAGCGAATCATGTTGAGTGAGACAAGTCAAGACCAAAGGAACAAAAGGCACATGGTATCCTTAATATGTGGCTATTACATCCAAACAGTACAAGAGCAAGGAGTACTCAAAAGTTGTATACCCAATGCTATCAACATGGTATTGGAAATACAAGCACAACTACATAGTCATAAAAACTTATGACTCTATAGAAATAATGTTTCATTACATAGATTAATATGTATCTATGACATACAAACCCTCAGCCTAATTTTGATTATGTTCTAAAATCTAAGTGCCAGCGATTGTATATAGAGATTCCCTTCTTGAATACTTGTTTGTTAAACACATCATTTGAAATATGATGTAAAAATCAATGTTAATTCTTTAATAAAAAAACTGGTAAGAATGGCTTTCAACCTAGGGGAAGGGTTTCTGGAGCATGGAGGGAGGCAGAGGAGATGGCGACGGCAGCACTATGACAGAGGATGTCTCCTGAAGGCTCCTTGTTGTGACAAGCTTTATACTTGCTGGTTGTGCTATGATAACAATGAAGATCATCAGCTAGACCGTTTTAATGTAAAGGAAGTGCAGTGTATCAACTGTGAAAAAAATTCAACATGCCCAACAGACTTGTGAAGAATATAGCACATTATATGGAGAACATTACTGCAGTATACATGCCATCTTTGACAAACATAGGAAGCAGTATCATTGTGTAGGATGGGTCTGAAAGAAGACTTTTTCCACTGTTTGAAATGTAATTTATGCTTAGCTATGAATCTTCAAGGAAAACATAAGTGTATTGAAAATGTTTCCCAGCAGAATTGTCCAATATGTTTGGAGGACATTCACACATCCCATGTTGTGGCTAATGTCTTGCCATTCAGACATCTTTTACACTTTTACATAGAACGTGTTATGAAGAAATGTTGAAAGAAGGCTACAGATGTCCGCTGTGCATGCACTCAGCTTTAGATATGACAAGATACTGGAGACAGCTGGATGATGAGGTAGCACAGACTTCCATGCCATCAGAGTATCAGAAGATGACTGTGTATATTCTCTGCATATATTCTCTGCAATGACAGTAATGGGCGATCGACAATCCAGTTCCATATTTTGGGCATGAAGTTTAAGATCTGTGATTCTTACAATACTGCTCAAGCTGGGGGATGTAGAATTTCACGAGTTCAGCAATGATCAGCATATACGTAACTGGAAATGTCAACGTTTTGTGATATAGAAAAAACTCTGTGGAAAAGTATTCTCTTGTCATAATGTGTCATATCTATGCATTAGAGTTGACGTGTTTTATATGAGTGTCAAGATATAAAAATCATATTACAAGTATTTAAGGATTCAGGGTCTCTTTATAGACTTACCATAACCCTGTATTGAATGAAAATCTCTGATTGTGGTTGGGTTGGAAATTCCTTTAATTTAGAAGCCAATGAGGTTTGCCACTGACACATTCATAGATATATATTATATTTTCATGGAACTTTGTTTTAAGTGACACTATTTCTAGTTCTTGATAGAACTGTATTATTCTAAGTAGTATTCTTGACTTTGAGGGCTGTGAGAATTAGTTGTACTATATTGTTAAAAATCTAATTACATGGGCCGGGAGTTTGGCCTAGTGGTAGAGTGCTTGCCTAGCATGCACGAAGACCCGGGTTCGATTCCTCAGTACCACATACTTAGCAAAAAGATAGAAGTGGTGCTGTGGCTCAAGTGGTAGAGCCCTAGCCTTGAGAAAATCCAAGGACAGTGCTCAGGCCCTGAGCCCAAGCCCAGGACTGGCAAAAAAAAAAAAAATCTAATTATATATGCTTTTGAATTTTCTTAAAACATTCCTTTGTATCAGTATAAATGAGTTTTGATGTAATAAGTGCTAATAAAATTATATTTTAAAAGAACTGGTAAGAAGCTGGGCACAGTGGCTCAAGCCTGTAATCCTAGCTACTCAGGAGGCTGAGATCAGAAGGATCACGGTTCAAAGCCAGCATCAGCACTAAAGTCAGTGAGACTCTTTTTTTTAAAATAATAAAATAAAGTTTATTGTCTTTATATATTCAGGAAGTCTTAACAGTGGATGTCTATTTAGCTTTAGAATTTTATAAAGTTGCACGGTACAAAGAAAAATGTATTCAGTAAGAATCACTAGTACAAAGACAATTGAAGCTGACAGCAAACAATATGGCATACCGACTTGTCCACCTATGGGACTGGGCAGCAGTAATGCGAGATTTTCCTAGATGTAAAAGTTATTTTAAAAAAAGCAACAACAATGTTCAGGTAACATGCTACCAGCCACTGTTTGTGCATTTGAATCTGTATTCCATTTAAAATGAATACTTGATCTTAAAGTATTTAATATTTACCATAAAGGAAGTAACAACTGATTTTCCTTACCTACCTCTGCTTTATTCATCTAGCTGTACTTTTTAATGTGGCATAATATATTTATGAAATCTCATTTTATACAAAGTATATTTGTGGATTATATACATGAGAATTTAGAGCCTGTTCATTTCAGTTGGACTCAATTCTCCTCTTCTACAAACGTTATGATGTACTACAATTACGGTGAGACTCTTATCTGCAATTATCCACCAGAAAACAGGAAGTGGTGCTGTGGCCATAGCCTTGAGCTAAAGAGCTCAGGGACAGTGATCAAGCCCAGAGTTCAAGTCCCACAACCAGAAAAAAATGGTAAGAATATAAGGAGTAGGGAGGGCACAAATGATATTGCTTCTATTCCTTCCCCCCCCAGTGAATTTCTCCCTTCTCATTTACTTGTTAAAACCAGAAAATAAGTTTTATGTTTAAAGAAATTATATAGTTAAAAAGTTTATGTTATAACAATAAGAAAACTAAGCACATTAAGTAAATTCTTTAGGTTGTATGCTGGTGGTTCATGCTTGTAATCTTAGCTACTCAGGAGTGTGAGATCTAATGATCAGTATTCAAAGCCTACCCAGGCAGGAAAGTTCATGAGACCCCTATCTCTAATTAACCACCAGAAAACCAAAACTGAAGCTGTAGCTGAAAGTGGCAGCATGCTAGCCTTAAGTAGAAAAGCTAAGGAACAGTGCCAGGCCCTGAATTCAAGTCCCACGGCCAAGAAAAAAAAAAATATATATATATACACATATCTATCAAAAGTGAATTAAAACAATGATTTGATACTATCCTGCTTTCATCTCTTCTCTTGCCCAACTACTAGTATACCTTTTTAACAATTCATTTAGAGAAAATAAATATCTTTATGATAGCTATAATTTGTGTAGCATGTCACTTTCCATGCACGAGCACATGCACTATATACCCAACAATACTGTGAGATAGCCAAGAGGGAGATTTTTGCTTCTATTTACAGAGAAAGAAAATAGGTGCCATTAATGAAATAATCTGTCTCAATAAGAACCCAGTTCATCTACTTTTCTTTATTCCCCCAAAAGGGGACCATTGTCATTTTGAAGTAGATGTTCCCTTGTTGGGGGAGCAGGAGGGCTGATGATGATAATGCTGTGTATTTCACAGGATGTTTAGTGGCACCCCTGAGCCCTGCCCACCAGAGAGATCAATAGCAACACACACACACACATACACACACACACACACACACACACACACACACACACACACACACACAGTGTATAGCAACCAAAAAAAAAAAAAAAAAGATTTCTACAGAACCTGCAAATATCTTCCCTGGGTACAAAAATCATACCAGGTTGAGAATTCCTGGCTAAAAGCAATTGCTATCTCCACTGGGAATGGGACTCAAGTGGTAGAGTACTAGCCTTGAGTAAAAAAAAGCTCAGAGAGAATGCCCGGGTCCTGAGTGCAAGCCCCAAAACTAATAAAAAATTAAAAAAAAAAAATCTTCAAGATTCCTGTGGCAACTCTACTATATGGCTATATGGCAAGGATTCATATACCATAATACATCACAGAGCATCAGATACTTCTCTATTCGTGTTTCAGTCAAAATATGTGTTAATTCAGAAACTTAGTGATAAGTTTAGAATATTATTAGAATCTTGTAGCCAACCATCTACTTTTGAAACTACTAGTGTTCATATACTGGCAGAACTCACAGAACTATTTGGAAATCCTCAAATTAAAGTTCTTCAAGCCAGTGTACCACTGTAAAAGCAACCTTCCTATTAGAATTCCTCATTTTCACTAGCTTTGAAGTAAGAGACTGAATTTAAAATATTTTGAAACTAATTCCCCTTAATGCATTAAATCTGTAAAGACTGAATATTAAATGACTAAAGCATTACAAGTATAGCAGTAGCCAAGATGATATTGACTGCTCAAATTACAAACAAAATATATGCATATATACATATATGTATACAATATATACATACAAAATGCACATATACAAAATGTATATTTTGTAAAATGTCTGAATTAAGTTTGCCAAGTTTGTAATTTTCTTTTCCACCATCATTTCCTAGTGGTAGTAAATAATTCGTACATTATGAAATAAACGAAAGCATTCGATGTGGAGTGTAACACCAAAGTCCCAATACTTGAAGAAAAAAAAAACTCAGCTAAGTTTTGATTGAGAATTTAGTCACAATGCATAAAAGTTCTTAATATGTTCGATAGAATTAAGAAGAGGTTATGATTGCTTCATAATACCTTCAATGTACTGGGATATACTTGCATCTTTAAATGTGATCTGGAAGTATAAGAGGACATTTTCTCTATATTCCAAAGCAAAGTATACCAGACGTGTCCAGAACTCTTACTCTGATGGTCTCATTAACCTCCACCACAAAGTAAAAAAGAACACATTGATCCTCCAGTGAAAATGATTCGTTGGTGCCAGAAGACATCAAAGTCACCAAAAGCAAAACTAATAATACAAAATGCGGTTTTGGAAAGGGAGTAACAAAGACTCAGTCAAAACACAATGCTCATTTAAAATTTTTTTTTCCAAGTGGATGTATGCCAACTCATAACTTAAATTTTTTCAAAAAAGAAAACACAAAATAACCAAAGACTCCAGTATCTCATCTAACTGCCTCGGCATTATGTACATCATGTATAACACGTCAAGGTTTTTAATGCCTTTCTGGTCTGGAGAAGCAATTAAAAATTTACATCACTGTAAATACCTGCCACTGAAAAACTCTATAACCGAGCGGGGTCAGAGAGAATATGAACAGCATGTATGTAAGGTGATGTATCAAAGCATTTACTTGGGACTTCGGGGCGCCATCAGAGTCCCAGAATCTTATCCACAGAAAACTCCTAGGAAAGCATACAGAACCTAACGCTCTTAAAAGATCTCAAAAACACCTCTCATCTGGTCTCCCCTGACAAGTTTCTGCGTAAACAAGCACCCCAGGAACCCAGATGAGTAACGTCAGAGGGGGGTCCAAGGAGTTGGGGGGTCCAAGGAGTTGGGGACTCCTCCCAGTTTCGGTTAAATCAAGTCCCTGGCCACCGTCAGATGTGCAACTCTCAACTGATCCTTTCTCGCTGCTCCTCTCTCCGGGCCCCCTCGTCCAGGAGTAGGGTCACCGGTGGCCCTTCACGCTGGCTCTTCCAGGCCAGGGTCCTGAACGCTTCCAAGGGGAAGGGGGCGTTTCCTGAACGGACTGCGGCCTCCCACCTCCACCTAGATCTAAATCCCAGAAATGGGGCTGAGATGGCCAGGGAGAAAAACTCCTAAGACCCTCCGCCCAGCGTCCAGAGGTCAGAAGAAGAAAAACCTCCCTCGAGCCCCGCCGCCAGCTGTGGGACCTGGGGCTGGCGAGCCCGTCTCCCCGGGAGGCATAAACAGGATGTCGGGCCGTACCGCGCGTTCCGGGCGCTTGTTTGTGAAAACTTGCGGCGCGCTCCGGGGTGGGGGTGGGGGAAAGGGGACGGCGAGGTGCGACCTTTCCCTCCCACCGCCGAGGCCTCCACCGCCCGCGGCCTCCGCCGGCCCGGCTCGCTGGAAATCCCCCCTCGCTGTCCCCGCTGGGAGGCGGCACGGGCCCCGGAGTGGCCGCTCACCAAGCGGTCCCGGGAGCGCAGCTCGTGAGGACCGGCCGGGAGCCGACGAGAGCCGCCGCGGCAACGCCTGGGCCAGCGCCGGGGTTCGGCGCCCCAACCCCCCACCCCTGTCGCGTCGCCGCGGGCTTCGCCACCAACCCCCGGGTGACACTCACCACTTCCGTGTACGCCTGGGCCGGGCGGCTCCGGAACGCTGTCCCGGTCCGGAGGGAGCGGCCGGCCGGCTCGCTAAGCGGCCCGCCGCTCGGACCTAATCAGACTGAGGTAGCGGAGAGGGCACGAAGGGCCGCCGAGGCTTGAGACGAGGGGGGCGGGCAGGCCAGCTGTGTCGGCGGCTCCCGGGCTACTCCGCGGCCGCCGCGGCCTGCGCTCGCCGACGGTGCCGCCCCGCCGCCGGCCCCGCCTCCCTCCCTGCGGCGGGAGGCCCCGCCCACCCTGCGTCACGGGCACCTCCCACTCTCCCCCGCGGTCCGCCCCCCCCCCCCCCCGCGTTACCTACATCCGGCTTCGCGCTCGAGTCTGAGCCTTCTCCTAGCGCCAGCGTAAAAGTCAAAGGTCAGCCGGGGCACTGGGAAGAACCCCTGTTAGGGTTCACCCACCGGGTGACCCCCCCACACTCTCAAGTATAAGGTGCATGCCACCGCCTCTTGGTGCACTTGGATGTGTTTGTCAGGTGTTTCTCCGCGCCCTTCATGCCCTTGACTAGCAAGAACATCAATCAAACCTTAGAGTTTGACAGATCCAACCCATCCCATATTTAATAAGCTCTCTCAAGGCACGAGGAGGGGGTGGCCGGCCACTTAGATAAAGCAGTAATATAAAAGATGAAATAACATTCATGGATAGATCATTAGTGACCAACGCTTTTCTCTTCTACTATTGCCCTCCAAAGTAATACAGGCTTTGTTTTATCTATGAGGAATCCGAGTAAGGCTTAAGGTCCTTTATCAAGGCCATACTGTCGCTAGGAGTCGTATACGATAAGCCATTTACAGCCGTATCCTAACAATTTTATTTTCTGATATCTGTCTAAGCAGCCTACTTCTCTGTGCCATCACAATATGACCCAATGCTGCCACTATTGCTCACTTTTGGAACGTGAAAAGCTCTTAAATTGTCATTAGGAATTCACTCCAGCCTCTCAATTAAGTCATCATCATTATTATTAAGTAGTTGTACAAAAAGGTTTCAATTCTGTAAGTCCAGTTATGAATGCAATGCATCTTGATCGATGTCGAGAATCAATTAATTCTTCATGGTGAGCTTTTAAAAGTTCAAATCTCTTCCACTCAGGCCTGTGCTTAAAACACTCCAGTGTTTCAGCTTGAAAATCCTTGGTCCAAAATCCTGCTAGGCCATGAATGGGTGATAGGAATTCTGCAGCTTCAAGTCACTTATGTCTGTAGCTGCTCTTGCTCTTGACTCCACTAACCCTGCAGTGCAGTTCCTGATGCTTTGGGGGGGAGGGAGGAGTGCTACAACTTAGACTGACCAAGACATATTGGGTGTGATATATGGTAAGTGAATGGCCACATTTTAGTTAGGCCTCAATCATCAACCACTTGTGTTTCACTTCATAATTTGTGGCTTACTCATAAAAGTGGCATAGCAGACTAAATGATTTCCCAAGAAGAGAGAAAATGAGAATCAAGCAGGTAGCAAGCAGGCCCAGGTGGGGGTGTGCATGTTCTGTCTTGCCTAATGTATTATGAATGCCTGGCGCTGTTGCATCATTTTCTTCACTTGTGGAATAGAGAGAATGCCTTCCATATAGGCGTTTTGCTGAAGTGAGTTAAGATACTATCTGGTTTATGGCATGGGCTCAATGAATCAGATTTGGGAAGATTTTTTGCTGTTTTCTTTTTCTTACTTTTATCTGGACCTTCACAGGCATTAGTGACATAAATGTAGACAGAAACATATAAGAATAGCATGTCAGGTGACGAAAATGGGTTAAGAAAAAGAAACAAAAGAAAATAGCAATGAACCCATAATGCTCAAGAATTAGTCTATTTTCTCGTGAGTTTAGTTCCATTCCCTTGTCCCAGATGTTGCTGGATATTCAAAGAAAAAGACTTCCTGACCTGTGGATACTTACCATGGAGTAATGAGAATAACAATCTAGTAACAAAGCAGTAGGATTCATGCTCCATGAAAGGTGATCACAGGATCACAGGGAAGAATCCTTCAGTCCACTTTTGAGTAGTAGTAGGATTACAAGCGTGAGCCATCTGTGCCCGGTGCTTTATTCTTTTAATCATATTTTCACTTCATATTAACTCTCCCACTTCCCTTTATATACAATCTGTCTCTGAAAATGATCATGTGTACTTTATGGAGATACCACCAGGGTTGGTCATGACTGTTAACACCATTTAACCATTAAAAGAACACTTAATTCTTTTTGTCTAATTATCTGATTTAATTATTTTACAGGATGTCAATGCAGTAATGCCTGGGAAGATAAACATCAATTGTTCTAGAAACATTCAACATACAGCAAAGTATTATTAATCTTATTTATTATGGCTTTGAGCACATTGAAAACGTTTGTGGGCCTATAATAATTAGTAACATAACAGAACAAGTAAGATACAATAAGTGGAGATACAATGAATGTCCAACCATTTATGGCTGGGTTTGGGGCTTGGGATTTTTTTTTTTAGTAGGTGATTGAGATGACAGCCCCCTCTAAGGTTAGTAAGGCCAAGGATACTTTACTTCAAGATCCATTTAGCTTTACATGAATGTCAAATTGGACTCTTGGACTTACTAGTTATAAGAATAAGACAATTCCTATGACTTAGCATACTATATTTGTAATTAAAATGCTTTATGAGGAAATGCTATTCAGACAACTAAGCTTGGTGCCTTAGAAAGGCCACTGGGTCAGAAAGAGGGAGACCTGAATACATTAGACAAGATAGCTTCAGCACTAATCATTTTGCACTAACATTTCAACTTGGGTTAGATTACATTATTTTGTATGTGTAAGTACTGGACTTGAATTCGGGGCCTTATGCTCTCATTTGGCTTTTTCCACTCAAGACTAGTATTCCACTACTTGAACCACAGCTCCATAGCTGGATTTTCAATGATGAAATATAGAGTCTCACCTCTTTCCTGCCTGGTTTGGTTTTAAACCAGGATCCCCATATCACATGCATGAGTCACTGACACACTGCTGGCTCACACTATTTTATGATTATCTCAGAATCAAAATTAAGTACATCTTTCCTTTCAACCTCATACTAACTATGCAAAAGTTACTGGCCGGGAAATTATACTTGCATTGCACAGATGAGGGTAACTGAAATAGAAAGTCTAGAGTATGAGTCCCCCAAACAGAAGACAAATAAATTGGCTGCACAAAAAATAAGTGTAACTTTTTTGCAAGTTCTAACTTTTGGTTATTCCTCTAGGAAAATGATTTCTAGAAATCTTATAGTCTTGCAGACTGTGACCTCCAACAATTCAATTTCAGCCAAGAAACATTCATTCAGTACTATGTTCAAAAATGGAGCTAACTTCTGGACATAATATGACCAGTAGCAATCTACTGCATGTAATAGGCCTTTGGTAAGGGATAGCCAATCTTGAGGGATAGCCCTCAAGGATGTATATATACTGGATAAGTAAATTCTTCATCTGGAAAATAAATGATCAAGTGCTAGATAGAGGGCACAATGGACAGAGGACACCAGTGTCATAAGATTTCAGAGGCAGAAAACACCACTGAAAATCTAGGTGGACTTCCTGGAAGATAGAGGTGAGATGAATATTCAAGGATGTGGGGCAGGGGGGCAACATATTAGGCCCATTTAATTATAGCCTTCTCAGAACCATGAGGATTTTAATGTTTAAAATACATATGTGTTGACCAATGACTTTTAAGTACTGTGATAAGAGAGACTAGTAGAGTTATCCCTCAGTTTCTTCAGCTCTCTTCTGTGGATACCAAAATCCTAGGATGCTCTAGTCTCTGACCTATGAGGGCATAGTATTTGCAGATAACCTGTACATATCCCCCATATGCTTTAAATCATCTCTGGATTATTTTATGAGAACCAGTATAATCTGAGTGCTATGCTAATCTTATACTGTTTCAACTCAGTTGGCTTTTGGAATAATGGCAGAAAAAGAAATCTATATATGTTGGTTGGAAATAATCATCTTAATAATATTTTTTAACTTATGGGTGGTTGATTCTGTAGATGCAGAACTTGCAGGTATGGAGGTCTAACAGATTTGACACAACAGATATTTATAGATCACTCACTTTACATAAGTCACTGTACTGGATAAGCTTTAAGGTAGACAGGAAATTACGAAATCGTAGACTTAGCTGAGAAATCAACAGGGGCCCATTTCCCCTCTCAAAGATCTAGTTGGACCTGAATGCGGCTTGAATTTTAAATCCAGTAACTGGCTTGAAAAAATATGAAGTACTTTCAAAAATCCTCTCCTTGAAAGGATTATTCCTACTTCCTCATATCTACTCTGTTTTGAACAGTGTTAAAAGATAAGTCAATACCTTTCTGGTTTTCTTATCCAAAACTCTCACACAAACTTGACTGAATATGGTAAAATTTCTGTTCTGTAGGGAAGTCATGGTAGAGCAACCAAAGGACTGTTACTTTGTTAAACGCTTCTCTCTCCCTTCCCCACCCCTCTCTCTCTCCTTCCCCTCCCATTTCCCTCTTCCCTCTTCCCTTCCTTTTCCATTGCATATTGGCCCACAATTGCCACTAGATTGTTTCTGTAATGTGCACAGCATATGTCCCTCCTCCATTTCTATCATATCTCATTTTCCAGCTGTTTTTTATTTTTATTTTTCCAAACCTAGATACTACTATCCACATAAGAAATTCTGGCACTGGCTATTAGGAGATAGCAATGTTTTTCCTCATCTCGTTCAGAGATAAGTGCTCTAGTGGCTGAAAGACCAACTCAGAGTCTCTGGGGTGGGGGGGGCGCGGGACAGGAAAGAGGGCATGTTGTGGTTCTGGCAGGTTTCTAGGATCCTTTTAAGCAGTCTCTCCTCTTAGTTCACATACTACTTATTGCCTGCATCTCTCCTTGGAAATGAGTCCTCTTCTGATTCCAATTGCCATCTGATTTCTCTTTCCATCTGTCTGCATGTTTTATCTCAAGTTTTTCATAGCTCCAGTAGCAGATTTTCTTATTTTCCTCCAGAAATCTGTGGCATCTCACCCATAGCATCATGGGCAATAGACCTCACTAATTGTGTGTGTCAGCCTCTAGGACCTATAGGATTTGTGCAGTTTCACAATATCTCCCTTAAGTTTCCCTAAAATCTCTAATTAAAATACCTTGAATAATGTCTTGAGTCTTTAATCAATTTGCATGAGACAGCTAGAGATGTCCACTCTTACTCTATTAAGGAAGAGCTAGAAAAGATGAACATGTATTCAAAAACCCTTAGTTATTTGCCATCTGCTTGAATGCTTATTTATCACTTTTGGAGGTGAGATCAGATGATTTGCTAAAGGTGACCCGACTAAAGAGAAGGAACTAGAATTTTAACATAGGAACACAAATCATCAAAGCTCCTATTCTTTTTTTTTATTCAACAAATATTTATTTGTTTATTTATTTTTTGAATTTTTTATTGTAATTAGTAAAAGGGTTACATGATATTTGCCAGATAGAAGGTTCAAAGCTCCTATTTTTTTCACTACATCCCACATCTAGAATAATTATGCCTATTCAGGTACTATTCAAATTTCCAAACTAAATAAACCCCATTAATAGTCTTGAAACAGCAGAAAGAAAATTGACTCTATACTTGTTCAAATTCATTGACCTTTCTGAGCTTCAGGGTTCTTATTCAAAAATATAATATTACAGAGCTGATATCAACCCTAAAGTAGGTAATGTCTTCATACTGCCTGACAAGTAGTCCTCTCCATGAAAACTGGTTGCATTCTTCAGAGCTTATGAATGTAAGATATATTAGTTGACATTCATCTTTGTTGAGCAGGTGTTTTTTAAACGAGGTTCACACATTATATTATTTGGGAGTGGTATTAGCTGACTCACATAAAAGTAGATTAATCATTAACCTAACACAGTAACAACACAGTGCTGGGAGGTAAGTTGGCACTGCCACCACCATCCTTGAAGCTCTTTTCTGTAGTAACTACCATTGTCCCTCAAACAGCACTTAAAGACTGATGCAGTCAGCACAAGTAGGAACGTGTGGTTCTAAGATGTAGTGATAAACTCTGGGGAAGTTTTGTAGGGTGAGTAGAACAGCTCCTTCTAGTCCCTCATATATACCAAGTGTTGCTGACTCTCTGTGTCTTTTTCTTTTCTTTTCTTATCCTTCCCTCATTTTTTATCTCCTCCTCTTCCCCATTTTCTCTTCCTTTCCCTTCCACCACCACCACCACCTCCTCTTCCTCCTCTAACTCCTCCTTCTCTTCCTCCTCTCCCTTCTCTTCTCCTCCTTCTCCTAACAGGGTCTGGCTATGTAGCTGAGTCTAGCCTCAAACTCATGATCTTCCTGCCTCTGCTTTCCCAGTACTGGGATTATAAGTTTGAGCCACTACACCTAGTGTATTGTCTTCTAGTTTTTCTTTGTTTCTTGCTTTGTTTTGTCTTCATGCTGGTACTTGAGTTTTGAACACAGGGTGTCATGTTCTCACTTGGCTTTTCAATCATGGATGGCGCTCTTGAACCATACTTCTAACCATAACTGAGGTGGTTTTGAACTGATACTTCAAATCTCAGCTTCCTGTGTGATTAGGATTAGGTGTGAGTTAGGAGAGGTGTGAGCTACCAGCACCTAACTTCATCTCTGTTTCTAAGACTACAACTTTGCCTATTGCTAGGTGGTGAGTGAATGACCATTCCTCTTGTTTGATTGAGATAGTATCTTGATTATATAGAAAGGCTGGACTAGGGTTTGCTATGTATATATAGTCTAGGCTGGCCTCAGTCTTGCAATGGGTTGCAGTGCCACGGTGTATAGCTATATTGCCACTTTAAAGCTTAATTTTCTTATTTGCAAAATTAGAGTGATAAAATTTTCTAAGGTTACTGCTCACATTGTTATACAATGAATGTAAAAGCATTTGTGTGTTATTGTCACATTGTGAGCTCTAAAAAGTTGATAATTATTTGTTATTGTAGAGATCATGATTTGATGCTTGGTGATGCAAAGCAAATGCATAGAAAGACTCAGTACTGTGGGGAGACAATAGCAAGCCTGGCACCCAAGGCATGTTACCATACCCCCAAGTACCTATCTCCTTCCGGTATGTTTATCTGCATAAACTCTGAACAAATTTCCTTAGAACCTTCTGGTAGAGAACCCTTTTAAAAATCCCAGAATATTTTGAATATACTTTCCCTTATCACACTGTAGGGATCAATTCTGTATTATAGATTTGATTTTGTTAATATGTCTTTTTCCATTCTTCCTCATTCCACTTCAAGCTGTGAGTTCATAGTCAGTAGAGATGATGCTGTCATCATTGTATTTGCAGCACTGAGAGGAAGGAAGGAAGGGAGGGAGGGAGGGAGGGAGGGAGGGAAGGGGGGAGAAAGGGAAAACATGTGCCAGTACAAGGACTTTATAAAAGGGTTTGGTCTGGATACCCAGGATATTAGGTAAGATAATCTTTGTTTCACAAACTTGCCTAGGCCTAGGTCTGAATAGAAATATAAAGGAAGTGATAATTTATAAAACTGTTTGTCTGGTGAGGATGGTTGAGAATTCGGTATGTATGTTCTGAGCAGAAAAGTATACCTAGTTGATGACTGCTGGCAGGACCAATATCAGGTAAAATACCAAGGCAACCGAGAAGCCAAGCCTCTACCATCTCTTGCAGCCTGCATGGTTAATAGCCAATTACAGACAAGTCCTGCTTGGCCAGATCGACTGCCAACAGGGTGGTAGACTGCAGGACAATTTTGCTCTGTGATTGAATTCATGGCAAGCAATGATGCAAGATCTAGAGATGGAATAGGATATGCAATATGAGTCTCACAGAAGGCAGACCATCTGGAGACAGCTTTTCAAAGTACCTAGAGTGTAAAATATTTTACAACACCAGGCAACATATAAGACATCATATATCTTGACTTTTTTAAAGCAACTATACCATTTCTATTTTATTCTTTTTCTTAAAGGCAAATAGTGAGTAGTTAGAATTACAGGCATGAGCCATTAGCTCCCAGTTGGATGTTGCTAACTTTTTGCTTAGGCTGGTCTTGAATGTCAATCCCACTACTCCCCTACCACTTGAGCCACAGCATCACTTCTGGCTTTTTCAATGTATGTGGTACTGAGGAATTGAACCGGGGTCTTCGTGCATGCTAGACAAGCACTCTACCACTAGTGCTTGTCCAAACTCCCAGCCCCATCTTGCCCTTTTTAAAAAGTGATGTCCTTGAGTTGACTCCCATGAGCTCAGGACAGCCGACTGAGAGCACGGTGTCTCAACTCTATATTGGATGATTTTCAACTGGCATCTTAAAATCAGTTTATCAGTAGTGTTTCCACCATGGAAACTGACAGATACTGAAAATGAGGGTTTCCCACACCCATTCCTTCTGAAAATGGATCACTCAGCAATTATCAGCAGAACATGGGTTTTACAATGGAAATTTTTAATGTCTTTCCAATACTCAAATGTTATGGACAGGGAACTGAGGTTTATAGAGGTCAATTTACTTCATTATAAACTTTTAGTAACAAAAAAAGAATTAAAATTCAGACTGTCTACCTTGAACATGCACTGGAACATAGAAATTCCTGCAATATTTCTACATTATTTCTTCATTATTTTCATTCAGTATTTCCACCTTTTGTTATTTTCTGGCAGCACTGGGGCTTGAATTTAGAACTTCATGCTTCCCATGTAGGCATTTATCATTTGAGTTATGCCACCAGCCCTAGTTTCCTTGGTTATTTTTGAGATAGGGTTTCACTTTCTGTGAAGGCCGGCACTTACTTGGAACCTTGTATTTACACTTCCAGCTGTAAGTGTGAGGGTAGATGCACACAGCCATGCTTTTGTCTGTTAAGATTGCCTACAAAGCTAATCCTTCCAATTTCTGCCTACTGAGTAGCTAGGATTAGAAGTAGGTGTTACCAGTGCCTACCTTTTTTACTTCCTTTTAAATTACATAGGAGGAAATAGTTTATCTTATATATGAATTTCAAGATTTTAGACCTCTAAGTCAGAAGTAGACAGCTCCAAGCTTCTATTTCCCATGGAAATGCCAAAACACACACACACACACACACACACACACACACACACACACACACACACACCCTGAAACTGTTTGAATCTGCTTTGTCCAAACTCTGAGGGGGATAAAAAAAAAAGGCAAAAGGCAATGACTTACAGCAATGAAGAGAATGATAAATCAAGATCAAAGCAATTTTGAAAGGACAGAAGCTAGTGCGGTTACATATGGGTAATCTTAGCACTTAATGCAATTCCAGCACTCAGGAGGCCAAGGCAGGAGGAAAATGAATTTAAGGCCTAGCCTGGGCTATAAAATGAGATTTTAGTTTGAAAAATGAAACAAAACAAAATAAACCTTATAAGAAAGTTTTATAGAATTTTTATTGGTATTTACCCCATATTCTTAGCAACAGTCTTGAAGACAGTTACCTATACTTACCAATTACCTATACTAACTAACAGTTACCTATACTTTGCCAATTAATGTACTGATCTGCTAAAATCTGTCTGGAGCTCCCTATGAAAATGTTCTTCTCATCTACCTACTTCTAAACTTACCCTGGTTGGAAAAGTGAAAGACAGTGCTAGAAGTATTATGAAACTGAGTCATACAATAAACTGTCTAAGGCCTAAAGGAAGAATCACAGGTGTTAGTTTTGAGGGGGGAAAAATGCTTTCGTCTTCAAGTAGTTGTACTGGTTGGATTTTGATTCAACATGTCAGATTATGCACAGAATGTATCTTAGTCAATGTCAAAACTTCCATCAATCTCCCCCATCTCTCCCAAACCCACCGTTCCTCTCAAGTTACCTAGTTTCATTTTCACATATGTACATTGACTATTACGACCACATTCAGACACCTTTCCTCTCTCCATTTCTTAAGGAAGTTACAACAAGCAGAAATAGCTGTGTACATGGGGAATCTGGAAAACCATGTATGTACATGCCCAGAGAAAAGTACTAACTGGGGAAAGGTCCAAAAATCCTTAAGCTTCCATCACAAGATGATCCAAACTATAGTGCAAGTCTGCCTGAGTGTTGAAGGAAGGCTCAAGCACAGAGCCAATCTGCTGATCTGCAAAGACTGTGAAAGACAGACTTTTGTTTATATGTTTGTTTGTTCTCATGGGGCTGGGAGTCTAATGCAGGGCCTTAAACCTAAGCATGCACTTTACCACTGAACTTTCATTCCCAGCTAAGAGATGTTTTTTGTTTGCTTGCTTGGTGGACCAATTTGTTTTGTTTTCTAGTTCCTGGCATTTAAGTATAATTCTGCCAAAACTTAATGAAAACAAGCTAAAGAGACTCCCATGATCACACATGACAAAGAAAATAGTCTGTGCAAAAATAACTGGGAAAAAAAAAACACTAGAAAAGAAGGCTGCTACAGATAATAACAGCAACAAACAATAGAGCACACTGGGAAATGAAAAAACTTTGATTTCCAGAGTTGTCATAAAATACAACTCAAATGTTCGATTTTCAACAATAAAAAAAAAATCAAGCCAGGCACCATCGCTCACACCTGTAATCCTAGCTACTCAGGAGGCTGAGATCTGAGGATCAAGGTCATCCTGGGCACAAAAGGACCTGAGACTCTTATCTTCAGTTAACCTCTAGAAAACGGGAAGTGAGGCTTTGCTCAAGGGTAGGATGATAGCCTTGATCTGAAGAGCTTGGGGACAATGCCCAAGCCCAGAAGTCCAGAAGTAGGGTGGTAGCCTTGAGCTGAAGAGCTCAGGGACAGTGCCCAAATGGAGTTCAAGCCCCATAGACAAAAAAAAAATCAGAAGTTACCAAAAGAAACAGAAAAGTAGAGCTCAACTGAACAAAACAGATGGGGAAGAACAATATTCTTGAAGAAATGCAGGTATTAGCTTTATCAGATCAAGATTTTTTAAACCATGGTCTTAAATAGGACCAAATTTTATAGTAATGCATGTCTACAATCCCAGCACTGAAACCAAGGCAAGAGCTAGCATAGAAAAAAGCCAGAGTGGTGCTGAGGCTCAAGTGGTAGAGCTCTAGCCTTGAGAAAATCCAAGGACAGTGCTCAGGCCCTGAGCTCAAGCCCAGGACTGGCAAAATAAATAAATAAATAAAAATAAATAAATCAGATCTAAGCATTGGTGGCTTATGCCTGTAATCTTAGCTACTCAGGAGGCTGAGATCTGGGTAGGAAATTAAAGCCTGGGTAGGAAAGTCCATGAGACTCTTGCCTCCAGTTAAAAAATATATACCAAAAAGCTCAAAGTGGAGCTGTGATTTAAGTGGAAGAATGTTATCCTTAAGCAAAAGAAGCTCAGGGTCAGCACCTAGGCCTTGAGTTCAAGCCCCAGGATAGTACCCTCCCCCACAAAAAAAAATCAGGAAAATTATTTATAGAAAAATATAAGACCAATGAAGAGAAAACTAAAAATTACACTGGATCTGAAAATACAATAATCATAACTAAAATGAAAAGTTCAGGGGCCAGGAGTTTTGGCCTAGTGGTAGAGTGCTAGCCTAGCACGCACGAAGCCCTGGGTTTGATATCTTGGTTACCACATATACAGAAAAAGCCAGAAGTAATGCTGTGGCTAAAGTGGTAGAGTGCTAGCTTTGAGAAAGCTCAAGGATAGTGCCCAGGCTCTGAGTTCAAACCCCAGGACTGGAAAGAAAAAACATCATTAGAAGGGTTTGCATGAGCCATAATAAATATCATAGCATGTGTGGGTTAAACAGCAGATAGGTATACAGTTGCACAGTTGCACAGTCTGAAAGTTCAAGACAAAGAAACTGGTAGAAAGATGGTTTTCTCTGAGTCCTCTTTCCTTGGCTTACAAGTGGTTGCACTCTTGCTACTTGTTCATATGGTTGTATCTCTGTGTTAACACCTTCTTATGCTTCTTTCATCTTATAAGGATGCTAGTCATATTGGATCTGAGCCCCATAACAACTATTTAAATTTATCATTAAAAATTAAGTGACGGCCGTGAGTTTGGCCTAGTGGTAGAGTGCTTGCCTAGCATGCATGAAGACCCGGGTTCAATTCCTCGGTACCACATACATAGCAAAAAACCAGAAGTGGTGCTGAGGCTCAAGTGGTAGAGTACTAGCCTTGAGAAAGTCCAAGGACAGTGCTCAGGCCCTGAGCTCAAGCCCAAGACTGGCAAAAAAAAAAAAATGACTATTTTTTAAAATTAATTGCCAGAAACAACAATACTGGCTTTTTTTTTTTTTTTGCCAGTATTGGGGCTTGAACTCAGGGCCTGAGCTCTGTCCTTGGGCTTTCTCAAGACTAGAGCTCACAACTTGAGCCATAGCACCTTTTCCAGCTTCTTTCTATGTATGTGGTACTGAAGAATTGAACCCGGGTCTTTGTGCATGCTAGGCAAGTACTCCACCACTAGGCCAAACTCCTGACCAATGCTGGCGTTTAGTACTGGTATTTAACACTGTCCCAGCCACAGTAACGAGAGTTAATAGAAATAAATAGTACTCCAGTTGGAAAGGAAGAGTTAAAATTATTCTTATATCTCTATTTCCAAAGATTTCAGATAAGGCTGCTAAAACTAATATGTATTATCTCAGCAAAGTTCAGATTATGAGACCAACACATAAAAATCTGTTGTAAGTTACACCCCTTTTCTCTTCTCCTCTTCATTCTTTTCCTTCTATTCCCTTCCCCTCCCATCTTCTCCTCTTTGCCTCTCTTTCTTCTCCTTTTCCTTTTTATGCAATGCTGAGGATTAAACCCAGGGATTATATGTTAGGCAAGCACTATACCACCGAGATACATTTCTAGCAAAAAAAAAAAAAAAAATCAGTTATTTTTCAACATCCACAAAGAACATTCCAAAAAGAAATAAAAACAATTCAAACAAAGAAATAAAAACAAATGTAGTCATAGAATTCATTATGCACTGTGTGGAAAATAAACTATACAACTTGTAGGCAAAGATAAGAGGGAGAAACTGAGGAAAGCAATGGAAGTGGTAACTGTGCAAAAAGAATTGTACTCATTACCTGGCTTATAAAATGGCAGCACCTCTGTATATACCTTAATAATAACAATAGGAATTTATCTCCTTTTTAAAAAATTTAAAAATTCCATTTATATTACAATAGTATCCAAAAGTATAAAACACCTGGAGGGCTGGGAGTTTGGCGTAGTGGTAGAGTGTTTGCCTAGCATGCACAAAGACCCGGATTCAATTCCTCGGTACCATATACATAGAAAAAAGCCAGAAATGGTGCTGAGGCTCAAGTAGTAGAGCTCTAACCTTGAGAAAAAGAACCCAAGTACAGTGCCCAGGCCTTGAGTCCAAGCCCCGGACTGGCAAAAAAAAAAAGTCTGGAAATATATTAACCAAGGAGGTGAAATATTATTCGTGGAAAACTAATACTCACTGAAAACTCATTGCCAAAAGAGATGGAAACACATAAATTAAATGGAAATGCTCTGCACTTATGGATTGAGAGATCTAAGGTGGCAATATTGTCTAAAGTGAGTTACAGGTTCCATCAAAAGCCCACTAGTTTTATTTTATTTTTCAGTAATGGGGGAAAAAACCTTATCCTCAAATTCATATGGGTTTGGAAGAGTCTAGAAATAGCCTAAATAACCTTGAAGAAATATAAAGTTGGCAGAATCACACCTCCTGATTTCAAATTTTCTTACAAAGCCACAATAATGAAACACTACAACACTGCTCTAGTTTGCTTTAAGTTTATCTTTCAAAATTTCCTGTTTTAGAAGCTTAATCCTTAGTGTAGGAATATGAGAAGTAATGAGACTTTTTAAAAAAATAATTCATTTCAATATTTCAGAAAACATACTGGAGAACACTTTGAAAAAAATATAACAAAATAGCTGGTGGCTCATGGCTATAATCCTAGCTGCTCAGGAGGCTGAGATTTGAGGATTGAGGTTAGAAGCTACCTTGGGCAGGAAAGTCTATGAGACTTATCTCCAATTAACCAGCAAAAGCCAAAGGCAGAGTTGTGGCCCACGTGGTAGAGTGGCCAGTCTTAGGTGAAAAAGCTAAGCCCTGCTACTAGCACAAAGAAAAAGAGTAAGATGTGGAGCTGAGTGTTGTAGCTTATGCCTCTAATCTTCGCTACTCCAGACAAAAACATCTGAGAATTGTGGTTCAAAGTCAGCCTGTACAGGAAGGTCCATGAGACTCTTACCTCTAATTCATGATCAGAAAAACAGAAGTAGAACTGGGGCTCAAAGTGGCAGAGTACTAACCTTGAATGTTAAAAGCTCAGGAACAGCATTCACTGTGTTCATATCATACTGTAACATGGGACATGTTGATTTATTTCCAATAAGTTTGCTTGTTTTTTAAAGTGTACTAAATACATTTTAGGGACTTCCTATGACTTCTTGATGACTTCCCTTGACAAAGCATATGTTGCCACTGTCACCAACAATCCAAAGTTCAAGGTGGAGTGCTATTTCTCATGCCATTAGTTCTTTGTTTTTTTTTTTTCAATAGGAGGGGCAAAGCTGTGGGCACACTGACACCCACTATGACAGGGGTCACTGTTTCATTTCCAGCAGCAAGGTTTTCACATCATGTGACACTGTGCATGTCCAAGTGCCTAATAATTCTTTCCATGCTAAACCAATATCATCCTACCAAAATCCCAGCCTCATACTTGGATGTGATAGATAAGCAACCAAATTCTCTTAGGATTACCTTCATTCTAGGCTGTGGATAAATGTGTCATCATGCGGATGCTCTGGGGAAATACAAAACCTATTGATACTAATCATTTACAAGCAGACTATAGTCCCAACTAATTAAGCTATTACATCTAAAGTTAAAGCCCATTTGCAACCTGCTGAAAAGATTAGGAGATTGATAGATCTTTTTACTGGTAAGCGCATAAGAACAAAGGCATGTATTTGACTCTGCCATTAACAATAATGGAAGTTATGTCTGCTAGGCCCACTGAGAAATGAGCGTTGAATGTGAACCATAATCTATCTTACTTAATGTCATCAGTTTTCCTATAGCCTCTTCAAACAGTCAGGCGCCAGTGAAATGCCATAAATGGAACTGAAAACATTGCATTAGGAGAATATTGACAATGTATTTCAATTAAGCATTCCAACATGAGAAGCCTTCAGATGCTTCAGAATCCTGACAGCCTATGTGCTTATAACTTTTTTTGTCTGTTGAAGAGTGAAAGCAATCCTTCAGTGAAGATAAGATACTAGGAGAGGATAATCTAGCTGGGAGTTTGGCCTAGTGGTAGAGTGCATGCCTAGCATGCATAAAGACCTGGGTTTGAATCCTCGGTACCACAGACATAGAAAAAAAAAGCCAGAAGTGATGTTGTGGCTCAAGTAATAGTGCTCTAGCCTTGAGGAAGAGGATAATCTACATGAGTATATCAGCCAAAATATTTCCCATTGTGATTTATTGTCATAGAAAATTGATTGCATTTGTAAGGAAACTCAGTCACAAGAAACAGAGAAGTTACCACTTACAAAGCCAAATTATTAGTCTTTATTGGAGAGCCAGAGGAATACTATGGACTCTTGTTTTAAAGACCAGAATCCCCATATACAGCTAGCATAAAGCTTGTATGAGCCAAAACCACACAAGGTGTGTAGAATCAAACCTGACAAATGTGTCATAAATGAGCAAAGAAAACCAATTGAGGATGTAAAACTAATAGAAAAAACAGCCATTTAGGGAAACAATCGGCAAAATCAAGGGCTAATTATCTAGGGGAAGTGTACACTCAGTCTCTTTCCTTCATTACATATTAGAAAATCTCTCACATTGCCAATTGTTTATGAGAAATGAATAAACAAAAAAGTGGCAATTGACTTATTTTCTTTTCTAACAAAATGAAAAGACATTCTTAGTCATGAAACTTGGTGCCTAGCTAGAATTTTCTTAACTGCATAGGCAGAAAATATTATTTCTTCTTCTTTTTTTAACCCACATGCATTTAGATTATCTCCTGTCACCAAATCTTTCAGATAGTTGATATCTAACCTTTCTTTCGAATGAGATCACACCTATCCAGCTAAGGCTCCATTAATGCAGACTGGACGGAGTCTATGACTTCCTAGCTGCTCTTCAGATCTCTGGATACTGTGCACATACTACATGGCTGAGATGGGAAAGCCTGGGGAGAAGGGACTGTGATCTGTCTTTCCTCTGTGTTATAGATGGTGACCATATTTCCTGAATCAAAAATCTAGACTCGAGACCTAACAATTAGATTTACAGAGATGAGAGAGAAAAAGCAGAAACTTAGAATAGGGACTTTTCCTCAAGCCCAGGACTGACAAAAAAAAATAATAATACTATGTACTATGCCTGAATATACTGCTGGATCGTTTTTTTATTTTATTTTATTTATTTTTTATTGTAATTAGTAAAAGGGTTACATGATATTTGCCAGATAGAAGGTGCATTAATTCACATACATAGATACCCTTTCACATGTCTTGGTACCCGTTTCCCTCCCCCCCCCCACACCCCCACTGCTGGATCTTGTTGTGTGAAAGCCATTTTATAAGACTTTAGGCTTGTCTGATTATTGCATTAAAAAAAAAATGTGTTCTAACAGAATACATTCCGCATGGTACAAACACTGTGTTCACACACTGGAGTTGGTTGCTTAGCTCATCTAGAATAAGAGATTATAAACTGATAGGTTGAAGGTCAAATGTGGCCTGTAATTTTTTTTACTTTAGAAACATTTATTTTGCCAGGTGCCAGTGGCTCACGCCTGCAGTCCTAGCTATTAAGGAGGCTGAGCTCTGAGGAGCACAGCGCAGAATCCTAGCCAGCAGAAAACCAGAAGTGGTGCTGTGGCTCAGAGTGGTATAGCACTAGCCTTGAGCAAAAAAAAAAAGCTGGGCAACAGAGCCCAGGCTCTGATTTTAAGCTCCAGGACTCTCTGTCTCTGTCTCTGTCTCTGTCTCTGTCTCTGTGTCTCTGTCTCTGTCTCTGTCTCTGTCTCTGTCTCTCTCTCTCTCTCTCTCTCTCTCTCTCACACACACACACACACACACACACACACACACACACACACACAAATAATTTTGTGTTCATTATTGTAATACCAGCTACTCAGGAAAAGATGAAGAGGATTAAGATTCAGGCAAAAGTTAGCGAAATCCCATCTCAACAAATAAACTGGGCTGCGGTGGTGTATATTTATAATCCCAACTATGGGGAAAATTGCATTCTGAGGTCAGTCCTTGCAAAAACCGCAAGACCAAATAAAAAGATACCTAAAGAGAAAAAGAAAAAGAAAGGAATGGAGGGAGGGAAAGAGGGAGAGAAAGAAGGAAGAAAAGAATTTTGAGTGGGTATAGTGGTATATGCCTGTAATCTCAGTATTTGGAAGGGAGGCAGGAAAACATGAGTTTAAAGGCAGCTTAGGCTACATAGTGAGACCCTGCTAGTCAATTAGAATCAATTGCTGATATTTACAAATCACTGGTTTCACATAAATATCGTTATCTAAAAAAATTTATCTAAGAATAGTGAATTTTTAGAAATCAGATCAAGCTAAAGCCCAAACAAGCTGGGGAAATCTAAAAGAGTGGTAAACATAAAGATAAAGAGAAAACCCTACTGCACAGAAAGGGATAAGAAAACTGGCCTATCTATACCTTGGTTTTTGATTGTAGTTTATTTAATTTTTTTTAAATTTTTTTTTTGCCAGTCCTGAGCTTGAGCTCAGGGCCTGAGCACTGTCCTTGGACTTTCTCAAGGCTAGAGCTCTACCACTTGAACCTCAGCACCACTCCAGCTTTTTTCTATGTATGTGGTACTGAGGAATCAAACCCCGGTCTTCATGCATGCTAGGCAAGCACTTTAACCACTAGGCCAAACTCCCGGCCAGTTTATTTAATATTTAATTCTGATATTCTCATATACAAGTTTGGAGGTCAATTCATTCTACTTATATAGTTAAAAAAGAAGCAATAGGGCCAGGAATTTGGCCTAGTGGTAGAGTGCTTGCCTAGCATGTACAAAGACCAAGGTTCGATCCCTCAGTATCACATACATAGAAAAAAGCCGGAAGTGGTGCTGAGGCTCAAGTGGTAAAGCTCTAGCCTTGAGAAAGTCCAAGGACAGTGCTCAGGCCCTGAGCTCAAGCCCAGGACTGGCAAAAAAAAAGTGAAAAAAAGAAGCAATTATACAGATATACTACTTTGATCCTGAATAAACAATTGCCCTAGACAACCAATAATACAAATACAAGGAGCCAGAGATGTGGCTCATGAGATAAAGTCCCTGCCTACCAAGCACTAAGGTGCTTGGATATTTTTATTATCCAAAAAATAAAAATAAATAAAAAGGAAATATGAAAGATCTCTTCAAGCATGAATGCAACTTCATTTTATGCCTCAAAGACTTTCTATGGATAAAACCCAAGAAATATGAACTCATGCACCAAAAGCTACAAGCACACAAGTAAGCAAGACAAAATGGCTCATAAAAGCAACCAGCAAGAAGGGCATAGAGGCCCCACATGTAGCCCCAGTTCTTGGGAGTCTGGGGAGTATGGTGGAACCTGCACTACATGGCAAGCTCTTGTTCTCAAAGCAACGGATGACAAGCATTATACCTGCCATCTTCAAATATGAAATGACAAGGCACAGAATACGAAGGATATTTAATATTGACTCACTCAACAAATATAACCTTTTATTTGCTAGGTACTGTTCTAGTTTCTGAGAATAAAGAAACCTAAATATAAACACCCTGGCTCTCAAACCATTACATGTTAGGAGAGGGAAGAAAATAAAATCCTCAGCAGAATTCTCTAGGGAGGAAACCTTTCTAAAGTAGAAAAAGAGGAAAGGCTATCCACGGCCCAGTTTCCTAACGTGAACCACACCACACTTCCTAAGCCTGATGGCATGGTAGTCATTACTAATGAATCTTGATTGTTCTCTGCACTGTTGCCTTTTTTCCATGTTTCATCTTTGCAGGAATGAAAAGGAGACCTCTAAAGACAATGCTCTTCAGTGTACTAAGCGTGGGGGGTCTAATTTCAGCGTGACTTTAAAAGTTCCACAAATCACTTTTTCCAGTTGCTATGTGAATAAAGTCCAATTCCCTCTCTCTCTCCCTCTCTCTCTCTCTCTCTCTCTCTCTCTCTCTCTCTCTCTCTCTCTCTCTCTCTCTCTCTGTGTCCGTCTGTCTGTCTGTGTGCTGGGATTGAACCCAGGGCCTTGTGACGTGACTATTAAATTAAACATGTGCTCTCCCATTATCTCCACAGACTTTTTTTTTAAGCAAGACATAATGAGCTACTTCTATGCCTGCTGCCTCCGCCCTCCATCCCAGTAGAACAACTTACACATTTCCCAAATAAATGAATACAGACTCTCAGGAAATTCCCCTGGGCCTTCCTAGCCTTCTTCTGTGCTCTAGCCTCTGCTCACCTAAAATCTCAAAGTCTGCTGCTGCTTGAGGACCTTCAACCCCACACCTGGCTGTCCAATGTTGTCTCTGACATGGATGGCACCTTGAATCACAATGTATTTATTGATCATTGTGCTATGGTGTATTCTGAGTCTTGGCAAGTCTGCTATATGATGGATACTCAATATCCTCTTAGTAAATAAATGGTCAGAAAGTCTGGGGGAAAAATCATTAGCTTAAAAGGTCAGTATAAGGCAATTCTTGTCAACCCTGAACCCAGTAATGCAACTTCTAGGAAATTTATCTATATAAACAATTGAGAATACGCTCAAAGATTTAGCTACAACGGCTGCACTCTCTCATGGTCTATTTAAAAAGCATAATTTAAATATATAATTTTAAATCTTTATAGGGTACTGGTCAGCTGAATGTGCAATAAATAGCCATTATTGACATATATGTGACATGTTTAATGACATGCCATATTGTGTGTGTGTGTGTGTTTGTGTGGTGTGTGTGTGTGTGTGTGTGTGTGTGTGTGTGTGAGTCCTGAGGCTTGAACTCAGCCTGGGTGCTGTCCCTGAACTTTTTTTTTTTTCTCAAATCAATCACTGTAGCACATGAGCCACAGCTCTATCAATAAACTACCAAAGATTGGACCTTTCTGCTAAGACTGGCCTCAAACCACGGGATTCAGATCCCAGCCTCCAGAGAAACTAGGATTGCAGGTGTAAGCCACCAGCATCAAGGAACATGCTGTATTTTATATGCGGCGGGGAGGGGGGGGGAAGGAAGGGCGGCTACACAGCATTCTACTTAGTGTGAACAACCAGAATGTTGTGCGTCAAGTTAAACAGAATTTCTGGGTGACATTATTTCGGATTTTTTTTTCCCTTCTGTTTTGAAAAAAAAAAAAAAAACCAAAAAACAAAAGAAAAATTGCCTTTTCAACGGGGAGTACTACTAATTTTGTGATTAAAAACAAAGGGAGGGCCGGGAGTTTGGCCTAGTGGTAGATGCTTGCCTAGCATGCACAAAGACCCGTTTTCCATTCCTAGGTACCACATACACAGAAAAAGCCGGAAGTGGTGCTGTGGCTCAAGTGGTAGAGCTCTGGCTTTGAGAAAGCCCAAGGACAGTGCTCAGGCCTTGAATTCAAGCTAGGACTGGCAAATAGTAATTGTAATAGTAATAGTAATAATAATAATAATAATAATAATTTTTGTTCCTATGGAAGAAAGTCCTTTCCTATAAGCTCCTGTTTCCTCTTGGTTTTTCAGCTGCAGTAGAGGGGCTATCTACCTTCAGATTGTTTAGCTTCAACTCACAAATGTGGGGGGGATGGGGCAGGTGAGGGGAGTGTGTGTGTGTGTGTGCGTGGAAACTGATGTTCTAAGAAGCAGTGTGTGGGGAGGGAGAAACAGATATTCTAAGAAGTAGCAAATGTTAATTTCCTAACAAGTGGAGAGCACAAATCTCCAAGACTTCATGCTGTCTGAAAACTTCCCAATCAACTCAGGGCCTGGTCACTGTCCTTGGACACTTCTTTCTCAAGGCTAGCGCCCTGCCACTGGAGCCACAGCACCACTTCTTCTGTGTATGTGGTACCGAGGAATCGAATCCAGGTCTTCATGTATGTTAGACGAGCACTCTACCACTAGGCCACACTCCCTGGCCCTCCTTCCCCCCCCCCCAATTTCACTTTCTCAATAAACTCCCCTCTGTATTCCCTTGATAGCCATGGAAGGATTATGCATCCCCTCCAGGAGAGAATCCCAAGGGCGCTTAATTCTCCGTTTTCGTTACACACACACACACACACACACACACACACACACAGACTGTGTGGGGCTGCCGCTCTTCCTGGAGTGGCCAAAAGGAGCCTAGCCTCAGTGGGGCCGGGAGGCCCGTGCGCCCCGGCTGCCCACCACCCAGTGACGCGCGCGCTACGCGTCCCCAGCTGCCCACGAGCTGGGACGGCCCGCAGCCAGCGCTGCCGCGACTTCCTCCTGTTCCCTTCTCGGAGGTGCCCGCCCACGCCACCGCCACCGTGTCTCTGAGAAAGTCACGTTCCAGCCGCCACAGCGGGTCACAGGACCCGGAAAAGAGAGGGCAGGAGGTGGGGGCGGCGTGGTGTGGCAAGAACCTCTTTGTGGGACCAAGTGACAGATCTCGGGCAGGTCACCGATGAGGCCGTGATAGGAGTTTGGGATTTTCCTGCTGACTGAGTTAAATCTTTTTTTTTCTTTTTGTCTCCCTGCGAGGGTGAGGATCTTGAACGACCACGCTGGTCTCCTCTACGATGTCAAGAAGCCAGCGCCAAAAAGGTGCGCGTGTATGTGTGTGTGTAAATAAGATGTGCCAATATGACTCTTACTG
This sequence comes from Megascapheus bottae, assembly GCF_031878675.1. Taxonomy (NCBI): domain Eukaryota; kingdom Metazoa; phylum Chordata; class Mammalia; order Rodentia; family Geomyidae; genus Megascapheus; species Megascapheus bottae. The sequence goes on along the minus strand of NC_143514.1, from coordinate 41,040,908 downwards.
GTTGTTATGAACATATCTATAGATTCAAAGTGCAAACACAAGTGAAGCTGTGCAGAATGCACTCCCCTCTTTTCGTTATGAGAACAATTATATATATGAATTTATATATACGTGCACATATATACACGTATTTATTTTGATCTGGTCGGGCCGAATGCGTGAGCTCGAGCCAGAAGCCGAGGCCTCCGGCGCCCACCTGTTTGTTACCAGTCCTCCCTTTGGGGGCCTGGGAGCGGCGGATCGGGCAGGGGAATGGGGTTGACAGCGCGGGTGGAATCCAAACTCGGATTTGCTCGGTAGTTCTGCCTCCAGTCTGACTTCAGGCAAGTAGTCTTCCGGAAAGGCCAAGCCTGCTCCTTCGCGTCTACGTGAAGCGAATAACTGCGCGTGTCTCCCCTGCCCCGCAGCCCCGGTGACGAATCTCCCCAAACGCCAGGGAGCGCGCGTACACGTGGCGTGTCCGGTGTACGCTTCTTCCCCGACCCGGGGCCCCTCGGGCCGGAGCGCGGTGCGTGCGTGCTCTCCCCTCCCCGGGCCGAGGCCGTGCCGGCCCGGGCCGCGGGGGCGGCGATCCGCCGGGGCTCCGGGTTTCCGCGCAGGCTCTCCCCGGCCGGCTGCGTCACCGTCCGCTCGTGGGGGCGGAGGCGCGGCGCCGAGGCCCTTCCCGACAGGGCGAGTTCACGTTCCCAGCCACGATCGACCGACGTGGCCAGTCCGCATCCCCCACGCAGCCTTGGGCCAAGTCCCCCCCCACCCTCGGGGGTGGAGGACGCCAAGCCGGGAGAGCGCCCTGGTGACTGGCGTCTGCTGGAGGGGACGCGCCTACCCCCCCTCCCCAGAACCCTCCCTTCTCCATGCCGCGTCCGCGCGGGGGACGCGCTTCCCTGCCTGGGGGCTGGGGACTCCCCCTGCCCTGCAGTGGGGCTGCGCAGCGTGACACATCTGCACTTTAGAGGGGGGGCGCACAGTTGGACCCCGGAGCAGCCCCTCCAGCTGTTTCTCACCCTCGCCCCCACGCAGCCGCCCGCCGAAGAGCCGTATTGCACAATTCCTACCGTGGAATTGCCGCGTGACTCGAATGGGGCCCAAAAAAACTTTCCCAGGTTTCCCCAGCCTAGGAGAAGAATTGCTGCGTCCACACCCTGACCTCAGACGCCCTTTCTTTCGGTGACGGCTGCGCTGGCCTTTAGAATATAAAGTTCCCTTTACGAGGAAACACGGCCTGCCAGCTCTTGCTTGATGACTGCGGTTGACAAGGCTCCTTTCCTGGGGTTCACTCTAGGGGCTAAGCGTTTCGATCTGTTTGGGGGGAGAAGATAGACAAGCACTGATTCGTTTTTCTTTTCTTTCTTTTTTTCTTTTCTTTTTTTTTTCGGGAGGAAGAGTTGTGGAGCTTTTCTAGAAGCAGTGCGCAGGAGAAGGTGAGAAAGAGTGATAGAATCCTTGGAGGAGGGTTTAAAGGCTACCTGCAGCCCAAGGCTTTCATGGTACAGGTCAATGCCAGTGAATTTGGAGAGTTGGAAACAACCTGGTTAATGTGTTTTAACTCCCAATGCAATCACCACATTGGGGATATTTTTCCTTCTTGATGAAAATTAAATGCCTCTCTCAACAATCTTTGCCGACCCAAACTCCACTCCCGCTTTCTAGCCATCTAAAACAACCATACAAAATAAAACATTCACTAAGTAGGCTAGCTTTGGTATTACCAAAGGAAGATGATATCTGAGCAGGCCCATAAATGAAGAGCACTTCTTCCTTATTTTTTTTTTTTTTTTGGTCGCATTGACGTTGTCTCAAAGCTCTTAAACTCAAGGTTAGCACTTTACCATGTACAGCCACTGAGCCACTTCCTGTTTTCTGGTAGTTAATTGTAGATAGCAATCTCCAGGACTTTGGTGCCCATGCCGGTTTTGAACATGATCCTCAGATCTCAGCCTCCTGAGTAGCTAGGGTTACAGGCATGAGCCACACCAATCTAAAAAAAAAAAAAAAGAGTATAGTACAAAACTAGGATCCCAGTGTTTCAGGGGCAGGGATCAGGGATTTCAGGTCAGCCTAGGCTGGTAGTAGAGGGAGGGGAGGGAAAGGAGCGAGAGGAAAGGGGAGTAAAAGAGGAGTAAAGTGGGAAGAGGAGAGTAGAGAAGAGGGGATGAGATGGGAAGGAGGAGGAGGAAAGGAAAGAGGAGAAAGAGAAGAGGAAGAAAAGGGGGAGAAAAAGGAAAAGGACACACACACTGCTTCTCTGAGGTTTCAAAATGGAGGATATCTCGTGCCCACTAACCTTGCTTTTGTAATTAGGAAGTTTGGTATTCAATGTAAGTACTACTCTGTTCACATGCCATTCTCAGGTTTGTTCTAAGGCCAGTCAGTTCTTTCATTCAAGCTTGGGATAGATTTGTGCTTATCTTTTGGAATAAACTGCAATTTGTGTGCACATAGGGTAATTCTGTGACAGCCTTGCTCACGATTGAACAAATTGTTGCCTTCCCAAGTTTTAAAGATGATCAACTAATCAAATGTCTAATTTAAGAACCAGAATTTCCAGAAAAGGATGATGTGAAGATCAAAAGGAATGTTTAAAAAAAAAGGCATTTAGTGAAAAATCTCTTCTTCAAGTCAGATTTTTAAAAATAAAAACCTATTTGAATATAAATTTTATTTTATGGTATGTTACATACTGGACATCATAACATAATTCATGTTGAAACTTTCTTTTGCAAAGAAAGTATCAGAATAATTTCAGTTTTATTGCTAACCAATCTAATTATATGATGGTATTTATCAGTATCATCACTCATGTTCCTGGACTGGAGGCAACCTTTTTTTGGGGGGGCGGTCAATCATGGGGCTTGATTGAGTGCTGTCCCTGAGCTCTTTTTGCTTAAGACTAGTGCTCTACCACTTTTAGCCACAGCCCCACTTCCTGTTTTCTCTGCTTTCTCATGATTGATTAGAAATACAAGTCTTATGAACTTTCCTGCTCAGGCTGGCTTTGAACAATTCTCAAATCAGCTTCCTGAGTAGCTAGGATTACAGGCCTGAGTCACATAGCACCCAGCACTGGAGGCAAATAAATTTAAAGATGTTAATTCCTCTACACTGACCCATTGGTTCAGTTACAATTTCAGTCAAAATCCCAACAGCCTGTTCTGGTGGAGTTGACAACTTGATTCTAAAATTCATATAGAAGTTGTACATGGTAGCACATGCCGTTAACTGCAGCCCTGAAGAAGCCGAGGCAGGAGGATTAATGCTAACATAAGCTACAAAGTGAGAACTTGTTTCAAAAATAAATAAAATATTTATATAGGGCAAAGGGCCAAAAATAAACAAGTTGCTTTTGAAGCAGAATATTCAGAGACTTTCTTTCCTAGATATTAAATTGCATAAAATCATAAATAAGATAGTGCTTGAGTTTCAGTGCATGAGTAGAAAAAAGAAATCAATGAATGAATTTGAGTATCAAATCCAGACTTAGGTCTGAGGACACTGACCAATGAAAAAGGACCTTTCAGTAAATTATGTAAAGGTGAGAAAAATAGTGTTTTAAAAAAACAAGACATAAATAAAATTGAGATTGGTAACTGGGTTGTACTAAAACTAGGACATTTATTCATGAAAAAACTTCATAAAATATCTATCATCTGTTGGGGAGACTAGAAATTAGATATAGATTAAGATATATATCCTAATATATATTTATTTTAAGATCTGTCTTTCTGTCTGTGTATTTATCTAAATGATACTTTACCAACAACAAACAAGCTCAAGCTAGGAAAAGTAAGCCAAATATTAAAATAGGGACTTTCCAAAAGAGGAAACACAAATCACCATCAAATATATGAAAGTGAAAAACAAAGTAGAACCACACTGAAATATTTTTTCCATAACCAACAGATTGACCTTTACTAGGGAAATGAACCTTGGTACACGTTAGGCAAAAGCTCTACCACTGAGTTATATCCCTACCCTGGAAAATTTCCATCCTAAAAGAGAATTCAAAACCAACTTTCATGGAGGCAAATAAAAAACAGTTTAGGGGGGCCCAGTGTCTGGCAGAATCTCCTGCAGAAATGTATCTTGGTATCAGGTACTACACCTGAGGAAACACCTAGATTGCCTGGTCTCTTTGTAGGGCTATCTTACTCCTGAGTCTGTCAAGAGAAAGATGGTATTGTGATAGGCATAGTTTGGGACTTGGTGACAATTCCTGGATAAAACAATTGTGATTAGAGGTGGGAAGCCAGAAGAGTCACCATTGTTAGATGAATAGCCCACTATACAAAAGGATAGAAGATATAGAGATTCCCTTCTTGAATACTTGTTTGTTAAACACGTCATTTGAAATATGATGTAAAAATCAATGTTAATAAATTCTTTTTTAAAGCTTCTTTTTTTTTTTTGCCAGTCCTGGGCTTGAGCTCAGGGCCTGAGCACTATGCTTGGACTTTCTCAAGGCTAGAGCTCTACCCCTTGAGCCTCAGCACCACTTCCGGCTTTTTTCTATGTATGTGGTACCAAGGAATTGAACCCGGGTCTTCATGCATGCTGGGCAAGCACTTTAACCACTAGGCCAAACTCCCGGCCCCAGTAAATTCTTTAATAAAAAAAATTAGGAAAAAAAGGATAGAAGAAAAAAGCCGAAAAGAACAGAAAAGCTTTCCTCAGCAAGAAGAAAAGTATGAGTAAAAGCCTGGAAGTGGAAATGTATATGAGGTGCTTTAGGAATGTTAAGCATGATAATTTAGTGAGATATGACTTTAAGTAAAGGTAGTAAGAGACTAAATTGAAGAAATATGCTGCATTGGAGAAATTCCTGAAAAACTGTCAAGCTAAATTGTTTACACATTATACAGACTTTTGATTGGAAATATATTGGTTCAATGAATGGAGCAAGTCAATAAAGATTCTATTCTTAGAACCATTGCCAGTTAGAAAGTTCATGTAAGTTCTTATATTTCTCACATAATTATTTATAATAAAAAGCTGGAGAATTACAAAACCTTCAATGCCATCGATAGAGCGGTCAAAGCATCTGTGGTGCAGGTGGCCTATAGAAGTCAATGCAGTCATTAAGAAAGATTAAGGTGAAGTTATGCACCTTTTATCTGGTGAATATAATGTAACCCTTCTATTGATCACAATAAAAAAAAGAAAGATTAAGGTTATAACCACAGTCATAAAAAATAATCTATTAGCTGGGCACTGGTGGCTTAGGACTATAATCGTAGCTACTCAGGAGGCTAAGATCTGAGGATTACATTTCAAGCAGTCCCAGAAAAAAAGTCCACCACTAAACTAGAAGTGGAGCTATTGGGCATAAGTGGTAAAGGGATAACCTTGAGCACAAAAGCTCAGGGACAGAACCCAGACCCTGAGTTCAAGTTCCAGGACTGAAAAAAAAAATAGAACAAGATCATTTAACAAGAAAAAAAAATCACAAAGTAGTAGAATGATATTATTTGCATAGTGACACTCCATTGGGCCGGGAGTTTAGCCTAGTGGTAGAGTGCTTGCCTAGGATGCATGAAGACCTGGGTTTAATTCCTTGGTACCACATATATAGAAAAAGCCAGAAATGGTTATGTGGCTCAAGTGATAGAGCTCTAACCTTGAGAAAGCCCAAGGAAAGTGCTCAGACACTGAGGTCAAGCCTGGGACTGGCAAAAAAAAAAAAAAAGTTGGGGGAGGGGGAGGTACAAATACAACATTAAAAATAAAATTAATTACAAAGAAAGTTCAGTCTAGGGCTGGGAATGTGGTTTAGTGGTAGAGTCTAGCATGCATGAAACCCTGGGTTCAATTCCTCAGTTCCACATAACAGAAAAAAACAGAAGTAGCACTGTGGTTCAAGTGGTACAGTCTAACCTTGAGCAAAAGAAGCTCAGGGACAGTGCTCAGGCTCTGAGTTCAAGTCCCAGGACTAGCGGATGTGGATATGGGGGAGGAGAGAGGAAAGAAAAAGAAGTCCATTCTATTTCAAATAAGACTGAGAAAAGAACATGACCTGTACTATCCTGATATACCCTAAATTTTACAGTATAACTGAGCCCTAGTTGTGTTCCAGGCTTTTTTTTGCATGTAGTCCCCACAAGGATTAAATTCACTTAATCCATACAAGGGCCCTTAAAGAGATAGGTGTTGCTAAGCTCTCTTCATCCCAATCAGGAAAGGGATGACCTTGAACCACAAATAAAAAGAAAAACCAGGGGCTGGGAGTTTGGCCTAGTGGTAGAGTGCTTGCCTAGCATGCATGAAGACCCGGGTTCGATTTCTCGGCACCACATACATAGAAAAAAATTAAAAAAAGCTGAGGCTCAAGTGGTGGAGCTCTAGCCTTGAGAAAGTCCAAGGACAGTGCTCAGGCCCTGAGCTCAAGCCCAGGACTGGCAAAAAAGAAAAACCAAACCAAAATAGAAAGCTAGAAATGAAAATATGCCATGTGCGGAAGGCAAATCTGAGAATCAAAGACAGGAAGGTCAGGAAAGTTTGTGAGACTCTTGTCTACAATTAGTAAAAAGCAGAAAGTGGAGCTGTGGCTCAAGTGGTAGATGTAATTCTTGAATCAAAGAACAAGGAACAGACCCCGAGGTCAAGCTCCAGTACTGACACAGGAAAGGAAAATGGAAAAAGAAGACAATTATTGAAAATGAAGAATCGGGGGCTGAGAGTTTAACCTAGTGGTAGAGTGCTTGCCTAGCATGCACGGAGACCGGGGTTTGATTCCTCAGTACCACATGCATAGAAAAAGCCAGAAGTGATGCTGTGGCTGAAGTGGTTGAGCTCTAGCCTTGAGAAAGTCCAAGGACAGTGCTCAGGCCCTGAGTTCAGATCCCAGGACTGGCAATTTAAAAAAACCAACAGAAACGAAGTTTGTTATTATCCAGAGTTTACTTGTGAAAGGGAATTCAGAGGGTTGCCATTCTGGACAAAAGAATAGATCCCAGACAGAAGCTTGGAAATTCAAGAAAGGAAGGAACATAAAAATAATCAGGAATGGAAGGGGAATGTTATTCCAGATGTTGCAAATATTTGGAAGATATTAAGCAGATAATAATGAATGACTTAATGCTTATACATTTGACAGTGTGGTCTATGATGGAAAATGACCTAAATCAAAAACATTCATCTTTTCCCTAGACAGCCATATCATCTCTCCTCCTCTTACTCTTGAAGCAAACATTCCCTTTGGTTTTGGAGATGAGAGCCTAAGACTGAGGCCAGGTCTGATGCTGACACCCCTGGTGAACACAGATGCTGTTGAGGCCTTAAAACTCCTCAGTCAAAATAACATTGTCTTTGGCACGGTGGCTCATGCCTCTAATCCTAGCTATCAGGAGGCTGAGATCTGAGGATCATGGTTCAAAGCCAGCCTGGGCACGGAAGTCTGTGAAGCTCTTATGTCCAATTAAGCACTAGAAAACTGGAAGTGGTACTGTAGCTCAAGGGGTAGGATGGTAGCCTTGAGCTGAAGAGCTCAGGAACAGCACCCAGGCCCAGAGTCCAAGCACCACGACTGACAATAAATAAATAAATAAATCTAAAAAAAAAATCTTGTCCATCTACTCAAGCTCCATTTGCCTTTGCCTGACTTCACTCTTTTTGCCTAATATTTAAAGAGACACTAGTTGTAAGAGGAGTTTGCCATTTCCCTAGCCAGGCCAAAGGAGACTGTTGCCTTTCCCAGGCTTTCCACCCAACTAAAGTTTGGTGATCTGATGATTTTGCTCTTTCTGCTCTTTTTCTTTCCTAACAGTCTCTATATATCTAATTTTCTAGGTATGAAATAATAACTCTAAAATGATATAAAAAATACTTAATAATCCTATAAGAGGAATCATTCAGAAGAAACCACCAAGACCCCAAAAGACATTGATTTCATTCTACCATTCTTTTAGAAAACAAAATATTCTAAAAGCACAAAGGAGCATGAAAATGAGTAAGTCCAGAGCTCATAATAAGACACTAAAACTTGTCATGGACAGTAAAGCAAAATGAAATTACAGATGAACTAGACCTATGATCATAAGTGCGAAACTCTGCAACACAGGGTTAGCAAACTGAACATAGAGATACAAAAGAACACCAAGTTATACTAGCCTAAAAATTTAATAATTTTAATGATAATTTCCATATTAACAGTCTGAAGCAAACCCATATGACCACTTCAATATATTTAGCAAAGGTAAATGGCCCCCAAAAATGTCAATATACTTTCTTAATTCTAAAAATCAGCAAATGACTTGAAAGGAATAGTAATGCACTGGCAACTTTCCAATATTTTTACAGAAGGAAAAATTAAAAGATGTCTACTATGATTGCTTCTACTCACAATTACAATAACACCTTTTTAATGTGGAATCTGAAACCACAGCAGTAAACTTTTTGTTAAATGCACTAAAATCCATGAACCTTGGAAGTGGCACCATGGCTCAAGAGGTAGGGCGGGTAGTCTTACGCTGAAGAGCTCAGCGACAAGACCCAGCCCCAGAGTTCAAGCCCCACGACTGACCAAAAAAAGAAAAACCCATCAACCTCTCTTTGATTTTGATTAGCACTTTTACCTATGTATGCTTTTTGTAGCATTATATATCAGTCATTTGGAAAAGACTAGCTCATTGTATTATGCAGATGTTTCCAAAGCTTGTACATATTTTTATACTATATACAAATTTATATAATATTTAAAACTCATATTTGTTATTAATATCATTAGAAAATAAACGAAATGGGGCCAGGAGTATGGCCTAGTGCTAGAGCCCTTGCCTAGCATGCATGAAGACCCTGGTTTGATTCTTTGGTACCATATATATAGAAAAAAGCCGGAAGTGGTGCTGAGGCTCAAGTGGTAGAGCTCTAGCCTTGAGAAAGTCCAAGGACAGAGCTCAGGCCCTGAGCTTAAGCCCAGGACTGGCAAATAAATACATAAATAAAGAAAAGAAGTTTATTCACTGACTAGAATTAAATAGTGTTAATTGTGACTGCTCCATTAAAGATATTCTTGGGTGGAAGTGGAAGGTTTTGATTGTGTATTACCCACCAATGTTTTGGTTCCATCAGCACAGATGTTTATACCAGTGAAAAAGACAAATAGCATACATTATTATAAGAATAGTTTCAGGGTTAAGCCTAGGATGTAGCTCAGTGACAAAAGGCTTGCCTGGAAAGTGCAATGTCCTGGGTTCAATCCCCAGTACCTCCCTCCACCCAAGAAAGAATAGTTTCAGATCTGGGAGCATGGCCTAGTAGTAGAGGGCTTGCCTAGCATGCCTAAAGCCCTGGGTTCAATTCCTCAGTACCACATATACAGAAAAAACTGGAAGTAGTGCTGTGGCTCAAGTGGTAGAGCACTAGCCTTGAGAAAGCCCAAGGACAGTGCCCAGGACCTGAGTTCAAGCTCCAGTACTAGCAAAAAAAAAAAATCGTTTCAGCTGGGTGTGATGACATACCTGTAATCCCAGTACTCATGAGGCTGAGGCAGAAGTATTCAAAGTTCAAATCAAGAAAGCTGGCAGCAATGTTCACTAGACACTATGTTGAAAATTAACTTTTATACACCTTTTATGACTCTATAGAAATAATGTTTTATTACCTAGATTCATATGTATCTAAGACATATAAACCCTCAGCCTAATTTTAATTATGTTCTAAAATCTAAGTGCCAGTGATTGTATATAGAGATTCCCTTCTTGAATACTTGTTTGTTAAATATATCATTTGAAATATATTGTATAAATCAAAGTTAATAAATTCTTTAATAAAAAAATGAACTATACACCTGTGTGGAAGGGGGTTCAGGAGGGGAAAAAAGCTGGGAGAAAACAAGGGAGGAGGTGGCACTCTTCAAAGAGCAATGTACTCATTGCCTGATTTATGTAACAGTAAGCCCTCTGTGCATCATCTATAAAATAAAACCAAATATTTTTGAAAGGAAAAAAGTAAGTTCAACTCAAGCCTAGGCTACATAATGACATATCACAAACAAGCAACACAAAACAAAAAGACTTTTGTCCTCACAGACTCTTTGGGAAGCGATTATCTGGGATACAAGCCTAGGAGTAAAACTGTTGTTTAGTGTTGTTTAGTGATGTGTTAATTTACATACTTGTCAAAAGTGATGTGGAATTCTCATCATTCTATATTATTACCAATAGCTGGCATACATTGGCATTCATTATGGTTTTCTGTTGCATTTCCCTCATAATTAATAGAGGGGATGAGGCAGAGCAGGTCTTTGCACATTTACTGGTCACTGGAATCTCGCCCTTTTGTTGTTGGTGGTGGTGGTGGTGGTGGTTGTGGGGTTTGAAATCACTCAGGGCCTGGGTCTGTCCCTGAGCTATTTTTGCTCTTGTGGCTCTTTGAGCCACAGTGCCACTTCCAGTTTTCTGGTGGTTAATTGAAGATAAGAGTCTTATGGACTTTCCTGCCTGGGCTGGCTTTGAACTGTGATCCTTAAATCTGCCTCCTGAGTGGTTAGGAGTACAGGCATGAGCCACCAGCACCCAGCTTGGAAATCTTTCTTTTATGCAGCACTTATTCACATCTTCAGTTCTTTTTTCTTTTTCTTTTTCTTCCTATTTTTTTTTTTTTTTTTTTTTTTTTGTGAACTCGGCCTGGGCATTGTTCCTGAGCTCTCCAGTTCAAGGCTACCACCCTGCCCTTGAGCCAAGTCCTACTTCCCAATTTTTAGAGATTAATTGGATATAAGAGTATCAGGTCCTTTTGTGCCCAGGCTGGCTTTAAATCTTGATCTCCAATCTCAGCTTTCTAAGTAGCAATTAGGATTACAGATGTGAGCCACCAAGCCTGGCTTAGCTCAGTTTTTTTTTTTTTAATTGAATCTATTTTATCTAGATTTGTATGAGTTTTCAGTGTTTCAGATTCAAGTCTTTGATGGTGTTTCATGTGACATTTTCATACATTTATACAAAGTATACCTAATCACATTGACCCCTTCTTTCATTCTCCCTACCTCCTTATATCTTCATTAATTTCAGCATGTTTTATGGTCCTATTTTCATATATGTAAATAAAGTACCTTGACCTCCATTCCACCTCCCTGTTTTTGCTCATAGCTGCCCCTTCTCAGAGACAGTTTTACTTCCTATCATTCTTTTCCTTTTAATTTTGTTTACTGTGTATAAATTGTATCTATGACTTTCACTGAGGCATTTCAGATGTGCACATATTATATTTTAATCAGAAGAATCCTCCCTATAGCTTTCTCTTACCCCATTTTTTATCCTCCTATTGATATGTAGTTTTCCTCAATGCTTTCAGTTATGTAATACAATCTTGAAACCAAAAAGCTTGTGGACCACCGACTGTCCTAGAGAAACTCACACTGCACAGTCGAGACAAGCACAATACCTTTCTCAGGAGCACTGCTCTGAGTGGCCTGAAACTCAACCCAATCCAAATCCTCCCCTTTAGTCAAACAGATAAATATAGCCACAGGATCAAGACATGTGACAACAATATGTATGTTATCCAAGAATAGATCAGGGCACAAAAGAATATCTATACTAACAGTCTATTTATAGAAATTATATGGCAGGCAAAATGAAACTATAATCAAAGGATGCTTACATAATGGATAAAACACATGCTCATGGGGAAATGCAGAAAAGCAATAAAGTGACTACCATAAAAGTCAGAATAAAGGTTACTTTATGGGAAGGAGGGGGAAGGAGGAATGGAGTCAGTTGTACCTTAAGCAGTCAGCAGTGTTCTATATCTAAATAATCACACTTCTGTGGAGGTGTTTATTTTACAATTATTTTCAAACTGTAAATAGATGTCCTATGTATTTTTCTATGTATGTCATGCTTTATTTGAACTTCAACAAAGTCATATTATTCAGAGAAAGTTCACAAGCATTAAAAAAATTTATTTGGTGGGGGCGGGAGTATGGCCTAGTGGTGGAGTGCTTGCCTAGCATGCACTAAATCCTGGATTTGAAACCTCAGTACCACATACACAGAAAAAGCCAGAAGTGGCACTGTGGCTCAAGTGCTAGTGCTAGCCTTGAGCAAAGACTTGTAGAAGGACAGTGTTCAGGCCCTGAGTTCAAGCCCCAGGACAGGCAAAAAAATCATTTGGGATTAGAGGCATGGCTCAGGTTTAAGTATTGTACACCAAGTTCAGGTCTTAGACCAAAAAGAGAAAAAGTGATTTGATCTTGAAGGAAATCTCATTTGATAATTAGGATTGTGATTGCTAATAGAGACCTGCCTGAATTAATAAAGGTTTCAACAGGAAAGACATAATTTACTTGTATAAATTTGGTAATCGATAGAGGAATTGTTTGTACCGACAGTAAGGAACTAAAAAGTGATTTAGTAAAATACCCTAGTATTAGTAAGATGACTTATAATTTCCACCTATAAGCTTGAAGAGGTGAGGAAAGAAAGCCATTATAAAGAAAGCTGCTTGTCAAGGGCTATTCTAAATGTTAGGAGGAAGCCAGCTTATAACACCTCGGAGAAAGGAGAGAACGTTTTTAGTCTTGCTCTTCTTTCCCTTCTGCCCGCCTGTCCACCGGCCCTTCCTTCCCTCCTCTGTTTCCTTTCTTCTTCTCTCTGATATTCTGTTTGTGCTCACTGTTGCTGAAACCAGTTGGAAGCCCAAAGTCAGAGCAGCAAATGATACAGTGCCTGTAGGTCAACCTCTAAGCATACAGTAGGGTGAAAAGAAGATCTGGAGGGATAAGAAGCTGGTCATAAGCTCAGTAAAACCTAAAATGTTAGCCAACTCTAGTGTTCTTTTAAGGTAGAATGGAAGGAAATGATAGACTAGCATAAACCATAACTGACAACCCCTGCTTCTGAACTGTTCACAAAAGACCAAGGTGGCAGTCAGACTACCTTCTCTCATTTCTTCTCTTCCCTTTTTTTCAGTACTTCAGCTGACAGCCCTTGTCTTTGTGCTAGACTGCAGGAGTGAAGATACTTGCCCACTTGCCTGCAACAGATTTGGAGGGGCCCAAACTTTATTGCAGGTGAGCAATGGAACATTGATAGTCCTGTTTTTATTAAATGGAAGCCCTTGTCCATTGACCAGAACATTGAACCAAAAGGTCATTCACAGAATCCCTGAGCTCTACGCATAGCCCTCCCTGCCCCAACCCACCAATGGAACTAGCCCTTACTGCCAGTAAGGATCTACTACTCTTTATCAATATCTATTAGTTCTGTGATCTAATGAAGCCAGAATGACTAGTGGTGTGTCTTAGCTTCCATTTCATTGAAACCATGTCCCTACTCCCTATTTTTTTGTTTGTTTTTGTCTTTAGAAAGACTCTGCCTATGCAGCCTCAAACTCTTAACCCTTCTGCCTTAGCCACCTACATGCTGAAGTGTAGACATGAACCACCAAGCCTGGCTTTATACTTCCTGTTTTTTAGATGAGAGCCTTGAAACTAAGAGAAATTGAGAGATGTATTTAAGACTGCATATCTATGACCTTTGACTAATTTGTTTCCCACACACTGGAGGAGAGTGCCTATGACAGGTGGACCTGGGAAATAGCAATAGCATAATGTTAGATGGTGATAAAGGTGGCTTAGGGGCAGGCAAAACACCTGATAGCACCACAGGGAAGAATAAGACATTTGTCACCCTATTGTTTCACTGTGCCAAGCGATAAAGGGAGATGTTTTTGCCCTGTGTTTTTCCAAAGCAGGGCCTTTTCCAGAACAAGTCATCAGTGTGATGACTACTGAAGCAAAGTTTAATGTGTTTGCTAATAAATTTTCTTGGTATTGGAAAATAATATCCTTTTGCTTTTGTGAAATTTCCTGTCCATTTCCATCCCAAAGTTCACTATGGCTTTTATTTTTGGTCACAGAGAAGTCTGTGCTAGTGGAGCAATTAAGGGATCTTTCTAATCCCCAAAGCCCCATCAAAATGAATATGCTACTGTGCCCAGAAGGACTTCAGAAACTGTGCTAAGGAAATCTATAAGTGACTCTGCATTTCAGGATTTCCATAGCCTTCCCACAGCCCATTAAACTGCTCTGTAAGTGGTAAATGACCAGACACAAGACTAGGAGATGGGATGAGGTAAGGAGACAATGGAAGAAGTAAGAATGAGTCAGCCAAAGTGGAAATTTAGTGTGTAAGGGATAGTATCTCTTCAACTTTCTTAGAGATTTGAAAATAGTAATCACTGTTACATTGATTTTGTTATATATGCCCTTTCTGGACTTTAAGATAGATAGAAATTACCAGTTCTTTTGGACTATGTTCTGTGAAGTGAAGAACTTTGTCACAAAACTTGATTTAAACGAAAAGATTAGAAAACAACAATTCATAAATGTACCTCATAAGGGATCACTACTGCACTGTTGGTGGGAGTGTAAACTTGTCCAACCACTCTGGAAAGCAGTATGGAGGTTCCTCAGAAGGCTAAACATAGAGCTCCCATATGACCCAGCAATCCCACTTCTGGGCATTTTACCCAGATGTCCATAAACAAGGACAGACTAAACCTACCAGCAAAACCATGTTCATCCCAGCATTATTCACCATAGCAAAGATATGGAACCAATCCAGATGCCCCCTCAGTAGATAATTGGATCAAGAAGATGTATATATTTACACCATGGAATTCTATGCTGCTATCACAAAGAATGGCATTGCCCCATCTGAAAGGAAGTGGAAAGACTTGGAAAAAATCATATTAAGTGAAGTAAGCCAGACCCAAAGAAACGTAGGCTCCATGGTTTCCCTCATTTGTAACAATTAGTATACATGTAAGATTCTCCTAACAGAGGATCATAATAGCTCAAAAGCTATGTATGTAAGTCCATATAGGATGAGGCTAAGCGAAATGAACTTCAGGATATGGAAACAAGAGGTTTATCTTTGTGATTGTTGTTCTCAATGTACTATGTGAAGCTATTTTTTTCTTCTTTTCCTCTTAAGGTTTATCTTGTATTGTTACTGTATCTGACTTTGCTACTTTGTATATTGTATGTACGTTTATTTGTGTATTTAAAAATGGAAAGGTAAGGGAAAAACAAGATGAATGGGAGGGGTGAGGAGGGAAAGTGTGAGAAAAACATGGGAAGGAATATCAGTGTGTGAGAATAATGTACCCACTAGCTGATGAATGTAACTGTAATCCCTCTGTACATCACTGCAACAATAAAATAAAATTTAAATAAATTAATGTACCCCATGATGAGATGGATGAAGCCTTAAGGAACTTAACCGCCTTAGTCAGTAATAGGTTGAAATATCTTCCTAAGAAGAGGAACTATGCTAAAAGTCAATGCAGAAAATAAATTTAAATTTTAGAGCCTGCACCAGTTGCTCATGCCTGTAATCCTGCCTACTTAGAAGGTACAGATCTGAGGACTTCACTTTGAGGATAACCTGGGCAAGAAAGTCCATGAGACTCTTATATCCAGTAAACTACTTTTTGTTGTTGTTGTTGTTGGTCTTGGGACTTGAACTTGGGGCCTGGGCACTGTCCCTGAGCTCTTCAGCTCAAGGCTACCACCCTATCCCTTGAGTCACAGTGCCACTTCTGGTTTTCTGGTGGTTAATTGGAGGTAAGAGTCTCATGGACTTTTTAGTGTCCGGGCTGGTTTTGAACACAGATCCTCAGATATCAGCCACCTGAGTAGCTAGGATTACAGACATGTATGTTTATATTACAATGTGTTTGTCCAGTCTCCTTTTGGTGAACATTGTTTTTTCCTCTTTCGTTTCCATGGATAAAAACACTACGAGGGCTAGGAGTGTGGCCTATTGGTAAGCGTGCTGGCCTAGTATGCAGGAAGCCCTGAGTTTGATTCCTCAGTACTACATACACAGAAAAAAAAGCTGGTGCTGTGGCTCAAGTAGTAGAGTACTAGCCTTGAGAAAGCCCAAGGACAGTGCCTAAGCACTAAGTTCAAGCCCCAGGACCGGTCAAAAAAACAAAAAACAAAAACAAACAAAAAAACAAAAAACCCACTATGAGTGTTCTTGTTCTAGGCTTTTGGTGGATGTATATTTTTATTTTTATTTGGAATCGAATTTCTAGTCACATGGTAACTTTATGTTTAGTTGGTTGGTGAACTTCTAGGCTGTTTCCAAAGCAACTGAACTATTGCATATCCCCACTAACAATGTCCAAGGCTTTCTAATTTCCCCATATTCTTGCTATTACTTGTTATTGTTTATATTTTATTATATCCATCTCAGAAAGTGAAGTTCTCTCATGATGATATCTTTTCATAGTGGTTTTGATTTGCATTTTCCTAATGAGTATTCATAGTAAGAATCTTTTAAGAATTTTGTCAGCTCCCTGAACGTCCTCTTTGGAAAAATATCTACTCTATTCTTTGTCCATTTAATTTTGAGTTATCTTTTTACAGTTGAATTCCAGTTAATTTCTAACACTAATTGAAATAAACTGCAACCTCTTTGGTTGAAAGAAACAGAGGACAGAAAATAGTAGCTTTTGCATAGATGGCACTTTTGTTGATTACTGCCTACAAGAATGGCCTGATCCAGAGAGCTAAAAGGTAACATCAGGACCTGTTTTCTTCTTATTCTTCTGTTGGCTCTGTTTTTGCTGTGTGAGCACCATCCTAGGACAGACTTGTCCAATGGGGGTAGCAAGTTGGCTCCAGCCATCCATTCTCTCAGATTCAGGTCAACTGGAAAAGTGCCCTTGCCTTTCCCCCAGTGGTTGTTAGCAAAGACTTACTGGTTCTGACTGAGTACCTATGAATCCCACCAGCAGGGGAGTGGGGATGTTAATTCAGGGGCATTCACAGGCCCCATTGCTGAAGCCAGAGTACACATGAAACCCAAGTATGGGTAGAGCTCTCCAGAGAGAAACTAGCAAAAGAAGATTCAGAGCTGTTAACTAGTAAGTGTTCACTCAAGCCTAATGTGTTCAACTCTGAAAATGGTTTTGATATGTCATATGAGAGTGATGAACCATGACAGACAATGACCAACAGATACAGCCTGGGTGGAGTCTGTGATGGTTATCATATTTGGAGAAAGACCAGATGTCACCAGAGAGCCTACATGCCCAAGGTTTGAGTTCTGACAGGCAAGTGAGTACCAATTTCTTTCCTCCCTCAAAGCCACTGCTCTTTACATTTTAGTTTGGTATTTGGTCTACCATTCCTCAGAACTTGGTTCAGGGTTTGAAACTACTCCACTGGTAACCCCAGAATCTCACTATAAGAAATACTTAGCCTCTTTTGTATAAGTATTTGAAGAGATTACAAATTATAACGGTTACACAAAATAAATAGTTAGGGATATCAATACCGAGGAATTGATTGGAACTGTGAGGATTTTGTTTTTGTACTAGTCCTGAAGGTTGAACTCAAGACCTGAAAGCTGAGCTTTTTTGCTCAAGACTAGCACCCTACCACTTGAGCCACAAATTCACTTCCAGCATTTTTTTTTAGGTAATTGGAAATTAGAGCCTCAAGGGCTTTCCTGCCTGAGTTATATTCAAACTATCAACCTCAGATCTCAGACTCTTGAGTAGTTAGGATGGAACTGTGTTTTTAATAAAGAAGTTTCATTCTGGTTGTCTGCTGTGTGAGATGGCTCAGAGTTGGGTTGATGCTGAGTATTTGGAAAAGTTGATCATCTCTCCATACCACTTGGACTCCCCTTGGTCATCCCCATGGCTCTGAATCTGACTTTGAGAGGCAGTAGAGGTCAAGAAACATCTCATCATATGCATTTCTACTCCATCCCCAGGAGATCTGCATTCTCTGAGAAGCCACAAACACTAATAAGTAAGTGCAGATAATTCACTAAGGGCAATATCAGCAAAAGATAAAAGCAAGAAGGTGCAGACAAGTCTTACCCCATGAGGCAGGTCTGATACAGTTAAAAGAA
Organism: Megascapheus bottae; assembly: GCF_031878675.1. NCBI lineage: Eukaryota > Metazoa > Chordata > Mammalia > Rodentia > Geomyidae > Megascapheus > Megascapheus bottae. The sequence goes on along the minus strand of NC_143514.1, from coordinate 41,023,035 downwards.
AAGTGATTAAGCCTGGTAGTACAGCTCTGGAAAGAGATTGGTCAGTTTAACAAGCAGCATTGGCACCAGGATAGCCCTTAAAGGACACCCACTCTTGATAGTGATGATCATATCCTAGTACCTTCCTATAGTCAGATCTCTTTGGTTGAGGATTCTGCAAGAAAAAATGTTTTGCCCTAGATGCTGGGAGATCTCTGCACTCTTTTTTTTTTTGGTCAGTCATAGGGCTTGAACTCTGGTCTTGGGCGTTGACCCTGAGCTCTTCAACTCAAGGCTAATGTTCTACTACTTGAGCCACAGCACCACTTCCAAGCAGCAGATTCTTTCTTGAGAGGCGTCTACATTGCACACACCTACAGCAACACCCACCTCATCCCTGACAGTTTTTCAACCGTGCTGCACTGGCCTGTTATGTGTTATATTTTGTAGATGAGCTTTGGCTCTTTTCCATGATTCCTTTGAGTGAACATTCAATAACTCTCATTCTAAGCCTTAGGTTTCTTCTTTCCTCTGCCAGAAGTGATTTTTTTTTTTTTTTTTTTCCCTTGGAAACCCTGACCGCTCAATAAAGAGCTCCTCTCCTTTAGTCCCGGTGAAGGATAAGCAGCTCCCTCACAATCCTTATTTTGTTTCTTCTGTTTTTTCTTCCTGGTTAAAAATGTTTGTTTCTGCTACATAGTAGTGGCTCAGGCCTGTAATCCCAGCTACTCAAGAGGCTGAGCTCTGAGGATCATGATTGAAAGCCAAACTGATCAAGAAAGCCCAAAGGACTCTAAGCTCTACTATCAAAAAAAAAAAAAAAGAAAGAAAGAAAGAAAAAAGAAAAATGCCAGAAATGGAGCTGTGGCTCAAGTAGTAAATTGCTATTCTTGAGCAGAAAAGCTCAGGGAGAGTGCCCAGACCTAAGTCAAACCCCAGGTTGGGTATAAAATAAATAATCAAATAAATAAGTAAATGTATATTTGTTTCTATATTAATCCTTTATCTCTGATTAGAACTTAACAGATATCAAGTCAGAAGATTTTGTCTGGAAATCTACCCCTCTAGACAGTGACTTGCCCAGAGCAAATTTTATTTCACGTTGTCTAAGAAGGAAGTAAAGGGGGGTGGAAAGGAAGAAGAAAAGGCTGATATAACCATACATATCATGTAATAATTAACAAATGATATGAATCTTTTCTCTTTCTGATGAAAACTTGATTGCTCAGACATCTCACCCCTTAGCTATATGAAGGATGCACAATTCAAAAATAGAGAATTTATTTGCTGATGGCTCCCTTTTATCACCTACCTCATTACCAGTTTTTAAGTACATTATCACATTATCTCTGTGTCACCACAAAGACACTAAGAGTTACAGAAGATGCTAGATGTCTTCCACAATTGGGAGTATAGAATTTGAATCCTTATTTGTCTGACAACACCAAACAAGAAACAAACTAATGTGCCAAAGGAAGAGAGAAGTGGACACATTCTTTCACAATATGGAAACAATTTAACAGAGTACACAGAGCGAAGAGTTCCCTTTACTGTACTTGGGTTTGAACTCTTGCCATTAGTAACCCAATCCAAGGAAGATACCATCTTCTTAGGTTGGGAGGAGGCTGTTTTAAAGTCTGTCATTGGAATGAATGTTTATGTCCTGGTATGTTGATGGTATCAGTAGGTGGGGCTTTTGGGAGATCATCTGTGAGGTAGTGAAGGTGGAGCCCCAAGATGGCATCAGGGTTCTTATAAGAAAGAAGGTAATACCAGCCATACCTCTCCTACCTTGTGACATCACAGTTGGAATGTGGCCATCAGCAAGCCAGAAAGAGAGGTCTCCTCAGACTCTGAAGCTGCTAGCACCTTCTTCATAAAATTCCCAGTAAATGTCTTCTGTTTAGGCCACCCAGGCTGTGAGGTTTTGTTAGGACAACCAATATGCACTATGACAGCATTGGAAAATACGTAGCCATAGGCATCAGAAACTCTCCTTTATAAGAGATTGCTGTTCTTACAATAGAAAGAAATAAGAAATCAAAATCCTCTGGCTATATGGATGAACATTTCAGGAGGAATCAGATATTTACAAGCCTCCTCCCCCAAACTTCCCCATCAATTATATTTTATTATAAAGGAAAATAAATCCTGCAACTTTATGACAGAAAAAATCTTGGATACCATATTTACTAGCTATTAAAGTTAACATTACTGGCATTAAGACACCTAGCATTGTGTTTATCCTCATATGAGGCACCAAGTAGGACACAGTAGTGTCTTATTATTCCTGCCAGAAATCTACAGCCTATGTACGATTAAACACGATGGTGCATATCCGTAATTCCAGAATTCAGGATGTTGAGGCAGTAGAATTGGGAGGTTTGAAGCCAGACTGGACTACATAGTGAGACTTTGACCTGGGTGGGGGAGGGGGAAGAGGGAGGGAGGGAGGGAGGGAGGGAGGAGAGAGAGAGAGAGAGAGAGAGAGAGAGAGAGAGAGAGAGAGAGAGAGAGAGATATTGAATGTAACTCTTGAACAAGTCAGAAAAATCAAGCTGAAGAACATTCTATAAAAGAACTGCCCTGAATTCTCTAAAAATGTCACAGAAGAAAAAGTCAAAAAAAGGCCAAGAAACTGTTTTAGACCAAGGGCTATGTATTGTTATAAGACTGAATTCTGATCTGGGAAAATAAAATGACTGTAGAGGACATTATTGGAGACATTAAGAAAATGTGTACACAGACCAGCTTAGATAATAGTATTAGGCAATCGGATTTTTATCAATCTTAATTTATGGCTTTGATCATTTTGAGTGGTTACATAAGAGAAGATGCTTTGGTTATATGAGGATGTCCTTTTATCTAAAGTGTGCAGGAGTTTTTTAATATATGTGGTCTTCAATTTACTGTTAGAAGTTTGAGAAAACAAAAACATACACATAAAAGACGACAGGGAAGAGAGAAAGAAAACAAATCAACCAAAATGAAAGTAATTGCTGATTTAGGGTAAAAGGCACACATAATTTTAAATTATTTAAAAATTTTAAGTTACAGAAATGTGCTTTTAATTTCTGTGACCTTCTCCTTATTAATCTGGGGACTAGGGAAATATTTTAGTTAATTACCATAAAATTTTTCCTTTCAAACTTTTCACTTATTGTGGAAATCAAAATAAATTCAGGAAAATTTCAGGAATACACCCAATGTCTATTAAAAATGCAATCTATTCTTTTTCTCTAAGTGTTCAGCAGGTATTTACTGAGTACCCAACACTCTGGTCACAAGTTGTTTTCTTACAATGAGTTTTTTTGTTTTTGCAAAACAAAACATTTCCTGTTGCCAATTTTACAAATGGAAATTAAATGTATACAAGGAATAAAATCAGAAGGAAATACATCTATTTAAAATAATTTCAAATGAGTTGGCTTCATGTTCTTTTTTTTCACCCCACTGGTCCTGGGGCTTGATCTCATGATCACTGCCCCTTTTTGTTCAAGGCTAATTCTCTACCACTTGAACCACACCTCCATTTCCAGGTTTTGGGTTTTTTTTTTAAGTTTAGTGGTGATAAGTCTCAGGCTTTCCAGCCCAGGCTGGCTTCCAACAGCAATCCTCAGATCTCAGCTTCTGAATAGCTAGGATTACATATGAAGTCAGCCACACTTGCTTTGGCCTCTTGTTCTTCATGTGAAGCCCAAGTGACAGCAGGGCTGTAGAGGGAGAAGTCATGGATATGTGTTTGTTTTCTTGTGAAGCACTTGTAAGTCAGAGCTCAAATGTGGCTACTGTTAGTTTCTTCCTTTATCACGTTTGTAAATGTTGCTTTCCTACTCTCCATTTGCTTTTTATTGTTATGAAGGACATGGTTTCTTGTGGCACAAGTATATATACAATGTATCCCAGTCAATTTCACCCATTCTCTGGTCTTCGGGGAGAAGAGTCCCTCCCAGCTACCTCTGCACCTACCTAAAATCAGTAATCATCTGTCAATCACCTGACTGAGTCAGCAAAGGATCCCAGGCTCTGAGGTCGCTTCCTCATCTGCTGAGGTCAATTCCTGAACCATACCTCCCTCGGACAGGGAGAGGTGCTCCTGGCTCTGAAATCACTTCCACATCCCAAGTGGTCTGGCCTCCCACCATTTCCTATGTAATCTGGCTCAACTGGATTCCCCTCCTCTTTTTGTCCTTTTCCTTCCTCATCTCCATCTCATGTAGGTCTGCAGTTTGCTCTTCCTCCTATAGTAAACTTTCTGCCTGAACTAATGGCAGATTTCCTTTCCTTTCTTTCATTTTATTCTTTTTTTTTTTTTTTTTTTTTTTTGGTGAGTCACAGGGCCTGAACTCCACCTGGGTGCTGTCCCTGAGCTCTTCAGCTCAAGGCTACCAACCTACTCTTGAGCCAAGTCCTACTTCCGGTTTTCTAGAGGTTAATTGAAGATAAGAGTCTCAGGTCCTTTTGTTCCCAGGCTGGCATTGAACCTTGATCCTCAGATTTCAGCCTCCTGAGTAGCTAGGATTACAGGCGTGAGCCACCACTCCCGGCACTATCTCTTCTTTCTTACAAAGAAAGTAAAATTTAATTTTGGGGTTAATCAGTATGGTTGGCCATAAAATATTTCCTAGCTGTTCTTACAAATGTGGTAGCCAGTGAATAGTAAACAGAAATTGTAGGGTGAAGCTTCTAGAAAAAGTCTCTATTATTTGTCTAGGAGGCCTACTGTTGTACAGTGAGAAAGCAGAGAAGCCACTTTTGAGGGTTGAATTTGGAGCCTTTTTTGTAGTGCTGATGGTCTGCAGATGGACTCATGCCACAAAGATTTGCAGCCCAGTGAATATACTTAACACTGTTAGAAAACAACCATGAGAGTCAGAGAGGGGAGAAAGAGCAGAAGGACAATACCAACAAAGCAGACCAGTGCTGGCAGACTCCACTCCCCCCATCCACCATGTGACCAAGGTGGCACCAGCCAGATCCAGCATCCCTGTTCCACTACCTTTACCTTTTAATCTTTTCTTTCTTTCCTGAACACAAATATAATGCTGGACTTTCAGCAGTCATCATGTAACCATGAGGATAAAAGAAATACCCTTGGGATTGTAGAATCAGGGCTAAAAGAAGCTAAAACTGTGATCCCATATTAGGCTTGCTTTTCTCTGGACTTCTATCTATCTATCTATCTATCTATCTATCTATCTATCTATCTATCTATCTATATCTCCCATTTTGTGCTTATTGGATGTCTAGAAGTTTCAGTTAAATATCCTTAAATATACAGTTCCTAATTTCAAGAACTAATTGGGGAGAGAAGACAAATGCACACAAACCAATTAAAGGACATTTCTAGATAGTCTGAAGGATATTTTGTAGAAAGAGCAAGAATTTGGAGTCGATCCCCTGCAGCAGTCCTTAGCTAGAAATGGGCAACATCAGGCGAACCACAGAGCCTTTCTGAACTTTTATATGATAAACTGAGAATTGGCAGCTCATGCCCGTGATACTAGCTACTCAGGTGGCTGAGATCTAATAATCATAGATCATAACCAGCCTGGGCAAGAAATTATCTAAGATTTACCTCTTTTAACCACTCCCTCCCTCCCCCGCTTCCCCCTCAGAAAAGCCAGAAGTAGAGCTATGCTTCAGGTAGTAGAGTGCTAGCCTTGAGCAAAAAGCTTAGGGACATGTGGTATTGAAAAGGAATTTAAACCTGAGATGAATTAAACCCCTTCTTGACCTTCTAGTTGTTTATTCAGTTCTGTGCCAAGGAAACAACGAACAGCCCCAATATTTTTGCCTCTTCTAGGAGTCTAGCATCTTTTTTTTTTTTTTTAAATCAACATTTCTCTCCCCTAGGACCTGACAGCAATCAGAGAAAACTCTGGTTATGTCCAAACTTAGCGCCTATGGTTGTGAACAGTTCTGTGTGTGTAAGTGTCTGCACAGGTGCTGAGAGGTTGTGACTGCTTCATCTTCTGACTTTCAGTAATTTGATTCTGTAAAGTTATGTCATTGTAATGATTTTGCTCTTAACTGTGATCTTTTTTTAATCAAATATGTGAATAAATACATAAAGACTGGTACAAAAAAAAAAACAACTTAGGGACAGTATGTAGGCCTTGAGTTAAAGTCTCAAGACTACTGTGCACACACACCTGGGTGAATGCATGTGCCCATGCATACACACACACACATACACACACACACACACACACACACACATACACACACAGAGGGAAGGGGAGAGGATAATATTAATTCTTTGGTAGCTGTAAGGAGTAGAAATAAAGGAGACATTTATATGGGCTGCAGTTGTCAAACCTTAGAGAATATACTAGATTCTTTTTTTGTAATGAAGGACAAAGAAATTGAGACTGGATGGAAGAGAAAAGTACTCCACATGGATAAAAGGAAAGAGGCATATTACATGGGTAAAGACAAGGGGTTGGTGAATACAATGTATTTGAGATGTGCAAGGTAACTTATATAACAGGTATCCCAGACTGGAGGAAAATAGAACAGCATGGAAGGGGTAGGATCTTGGTGGTGCAGACAGGGTGTGGTCAGGTGAAAAGTAAAAGAAAAGACATGAAGAGCGTGATGAGTCAACTCCATCAATTTTGTACAGAAAGAATCACGCAAAGGTCTTCAGCTACTCTAAGTGATTTTATTTTAAAGTAAGTGACAGGAAATGAAATGACTCTGAGTGCCAAATGGAAGGGAAGTGTCTAATCCAAAAACCTTATCCATTATTTTAATGGAGAGATTGTCTAATAGCAAACATTAATGTAGTTGTTAGAAAGGTGTATGGAGTAGCTTGAGTCCATATGAGCTTTCTTCTTGTGGTTTTTGTATAAAATGAAGACTTTCAGCATTTTGTAAAGGTATTTTTCACTTAAAAAGGGTAATCAAGTCAATTAGATACAGTACATTTCTTCTGTACAAACCATAAAATCTTAGCAGACATTCACCTATTTCCTTTCTAATGCTATCTTTTTCTCTATCTAATTTTTAAAATTCTCTTGAGAATGCCATTTGTTTACAGTAAATATTTTAGAACTTTTCTCAAGGTAAAAGTTTAGAGCTCTTTGAAGCATCCTCCCACTCTGCTATTTTTATAAAATTACCACATTATACACTAACGTTAAATTATTTCTGCATTTCCTATATCCAGCTGCTGGATCTGTTGGACACCTAAACTTAGAGAGCCCACCAAAGAAAGTTTCTTTTCCACAGCACAATACAAACTACAATATGAATATTTGAAATAGGAGAGGTGAGCGAAGGAAGCTTGGAGAGATCACATGTCTGAGATGTCATGGAAGAGACTCTTGGTTGGCCAGTCCTGGGGCTTGAACTCTGAGCCTGGGTGCTATCCCTAAGGTTTTGTGTTTGAGGCTAGTCCTCTACCACCTAAGCCACAGATCCACTTCCTGCATGGTGTGGATAATTCGAGATAAGAGTCTCTAGGACTTTCCTTCTCCAGTTGGTTTCAAACCTTGATCCTCAGATCTCAGCCTTGTGGGTGGATAGGATTACAGGCATGAACCACTGGTGCGCTGGAAGAGAATTCAGAAGAAGACTTGGCCTTAGGTCTTGAATCTCCAGGTAAGATAGGTGAGAGACATTAAGCAAATCAGATATTCTCAACTTCAGTCTTCTTTCCTATATGAGAAGAACGATAATTTCTGATGTAAAGAATTCTTTTTGCCTAGCATCTGCAAATCTTTGGCTCAATCCTCAATACCACAAGGAAAAAACAAAGTTCCTTGGGAGGACAATCTAGCACCATGTGCATGCATGTTCTGTGCTTTTAAAGACTGGTAAAGTGTATTATTTTCAATGGGCACTCAGTGTACCCAGCTACCATGTTCCTTACTTTTGGAAGTGTCTTCATCTCCTTCAAAAAGATAGATTTACTGCCATATCTGGACTGCTCAGAGCAATGATGACTAAAAGACAAAATTCAGCTTCACGCCAGTGGCTCATACCTGTAATCCTAGCTACAAAGGAGGTTAAGATCTGAGGATCATGGTTTGAAGCCAACCAATGCAGGAAGAAGTGGGGCTGTGGCTCAAAGTAATAGAGTGCTAGCTTTAAGCACAAAAACTCAGGGACGGTGCCCAGGTCCTGAGTTCAAACCCCATGACTGACAACAAACAAATAAAACAGGTCAGATTCAGGAATGATGAAATTGTTCTGGATAGACAATTGTGTTAACTTGTTTTTAACAATGCACATGTTATTGATGCTGCTAATATACTTAAAACGATTAAGTTAGTAAAATGTATGCTATATATCTTAAAGGACTGATTCCTGCCTCGTTCCCAGGGTCAAGCAAAGCACCAAGCTCACAGGCAGGTCATTTCCACCCTGGCCTCCAGGAGACAATAGCTCCCACACCCTAGGTGAAACATTCTACTGTGTGCTTGATCTAGATACTGCCCTTGGCCCCAAAGAAACCATAGCCCATTTTTATTTTCTGTTGCCTTGTTAAGCCTATATAAGCCTACCCCCAAACCAGTCCCTGGCACAAGCTCTAATCCGAGAGAAAGTCTATATCCCTTGCTGTTTCTCAATAAACAGCCCTTGCCTGTTTTCTTTTCTGTTCTCCTCCATTTTCCTAACATATATGGCCATAATTTAAAAAAGAAAGAAAGGAAGGAAGAAAGAATAGCTAAGTATCAGTGAGTCATACTTGTAAGCCTATCTACTCAGGAGGCTGATCTGAGGATCATGGTTTGAAGCTAGCTCAGGCAGGAAAGTCTATGGAACTCTTATTGCAACCCCCCCCCAAAAAAAAAGAAAAGAAAAAAGGGTGGGGGTCTGGCCTAGTGGTAGAGTGCTTGCCTAGCATGCAAGAAGACCTGGGTTAGATTCCTCAGCACCACATACATAGAAAAAAGGTGGTGAAGCTCAAGTGGTAGAGCTCTAGCCTTGAGAAAGTCCAAGGACAGGGCTCAGGCCCTGAGCTCAAACCCAGGACTGGCAAAAAAAAAAAAAAAAGTCAGAGTAGAGCTGTGGATCAAATGGTAGAGCACTGGTCTTAAGCAAAACACCCCAGGGATAGTGCCCAGGCCTTAAATTCAAGCCCTAGAACTAGCACATACACAAGAAAAAAAGAAAAAGAAAAGAATAATAAAACAGATTCCTAAGAGCACACATACACAAAGAACTGGTTTAAAATATAATTCCATTGTTATTATTACGGTGTTGTAAAGATGGGTTATAGTTTACTAAGTCAGACAAAATCATTTTGAACAATGTCACTCCTCACAAAGAACTTTTGACTAGCTCTTTCCATGCTCCTTCACAACGACCTTTTTTTCCTTCATCTTCACTATAACCTCATTCAATTGAGTCTCAATCCACAACAATGTAGAGAAGCTGGCTTTTTCCTTACTTGCAGAGTAGCAAGCGGCAGAATTCCATTTGAATCTAGATCAACCTTAGAGTCCTTATCTCCACTGCCAATCTCTTTCCCCACAGATCAAGGGAGGGAACAGGTCATCAAGCCTTTTCAAACACTAGACCTAGAACCTGATTTTTAAAAAGATAAAAAAAAATAAAAAGATAAAGATATTCTTATGAGATTGTGATTGGCTCTGAACTTGCCGAAGGTAGACCTGATATCTCCAGCTACAATGGAGCCCTGAGCAGGCCGAGATGATAAGGGAGGAAGAATCCAAGATGGGCCAAGAAGTCAGACTAGGGGTGGGGTGAGCTAGACTACAGAAGGGACTAGCAGGAGATCCTTAACTTTCTCTGTGGGTTGCCAGTTGTGTCTTAAATGTTTTAGATTGTTATTATAAAAAGAGGTTACAATTGCATAAGTGAGGAGGACCAGAGTATCTTTCTTTCTTTCTTTCTTTCTTTCTTTCTTTCTTTCTTTCTTTCTTTCTTTCTTTCTTTCTCTCTCTCTCTCTCTTTCTTTCTTCTCTCTCTCTTTCTCTCTTTCTTTCTTTCTTTCTTTCTTTCTTTCTTTCTTTCTTTCTTTCTTTCTTTTTCTTTCTGTCCATCAGGAGCTGGAACTCTGGGCCTGGGTGGTGTCCCTGAACAAGCCCACTCAAGGCCTTGCCCCTTGAACCACAACACCACTTCTGGTTTTCTAATGGTTAATTGGAGATACGAGTCTCACAGACTTTAGTGCCAGGACTGGCTTTGAATCTTGGCTTAGGATCCTCAGATCTCAGCCTCCTGAGTAGCTATGATTATAGGCATGAGCCACTGTGCCCAGCTAGTAAAGAGTACATTTCTTTTTGGACCATGCTTTCTCCCTACTTTCTCCCTCCTATCCCTGCAAACAAGTTTTATAATTCATTTTCAACACAGTGTTTAGTGAATGTCACTGCTGCATTTGTTCACACTTTTTTCCTCCAGTTCTGTGACCCCTTACCCTCCCAAAGACAGATAAATGAACAAATAAAACAAAAAGAAAAAAGAACAGCAACAAAGAAAAAAACAAAAAACTCTTGTTTCCATCTCCTGGAATTCATTTTGCTGAATATTGCAAATGATCATTTGCACATTGGCATTGAGACTTTCTGCCTGTTGTATCTTGTAGCTGTTCTACCTGTTCATCAACAAACCTCTTGTATACTTAGCTACTCCAAAAAACTTTATAATTTGCAACTAAATGAGTGCTAATTATTCTGGCAAAAAAGGAGCTGTGCATGAAAAAAAAATCTAGGGCATTGATCTTTATAATAATGAAATGCTGGAAAAACTGAGTCATCTGGTAACTGGAGAATAATAAATTATACTACATCCATTCAAAGGATTGCTATGTAATCTTGACAATCTATGAACATGAAAACTATGTACTACTTAAGTAACTATGATCCTCTTCAAACAATACATATATATATATATATATATGTTGAGAAATAAAGCTGTGTCATGGTACACACCAGTGGCACAGCTGTTCAGGAGGCCTAGATAGGAAAATCATAGTCTTCAGCTAGCTGTGAGCAAAAGTGAGATGCTACATGAAGAATAAATTAAAGCAAAACATGGCTGGAGGTATGGTACAAGTAACACAGTAATTGCCTAGCAAGTGTAAGGCTTTGAGTTTAAAACAACAACAACAACAAAGGAATGGGGTGTGTATATGTACTTTTTATGTATTGGTATGTTGCATATTGTTCAAAGGTTGCATTGTTTTTTGAGGAAAAAGTTAAATCTCCTTTCTTAAAAATGCGATAGAACTTTGAAGTCTCAACTGGAGATACGTTTTTGAAGGTCAGTTGGTGAAACTTCTCATTTGTTTATTTGCTGGACACTGTTAGTTTTGAGGATTTCTTTCATCTATATTATAACTGCTGAGTGCTTTGCACTCGTGGCTAGAAAACCTGGAACAGAGGGCCCACGCTGCTATTCTCTTTGATCGGCTCATTACGAAATCTTCCCCTACATTAGGTCCATAGCTTTCTCTTCAGGTTCTAGGTCTTCCTGTTGAGAATGAGTCTCTTTTTTCAAAAACAACATCCAGGTATGTTGCCTAGGCTGGTCATAAACTTGTAGTGTCAGGCAACTGTCTTACCTCAGCCTTCAGAGTAGCCGACACTAATAGCTTTAGGTGAAACCTATCTTTCATGGCATTCTTTGTATATGGCTTTATCATCTTTCAAAAATATTTTCAATTATCATTAAGCAGTTGTACAAAGCAGTTTCTATATCACAATGCAATTTGTGAATACAATACATCTCACCTTCAGCTACCCCTTCCCTCACTTTTCTTAATTTTGTTGTATAGATCATGAATTTTTTAGTGCATTCTCCAACTTCCCTCTTCATTCATTTATTCTTCTCCTGGTGGCCCCACCCCACCTGGTATTGACTTTGTTGGGCTTAGACCTACTCTTTCTAAAAGATGATACTATCTGAGATCTCAATTGAGTCTATTATAATTCTGTTCATTTGTAACCACTTGCCTACATATTTATAGATACATTCTATCTATTACAATGAAGGAAACCACGAAAACTTTGTTTCTCTGGGTCTTGCTTAATTGTCCTAATAAAACTTCTTTGTAAGTCTTTCCATTTCCTTACAAATGGCATAACTTTCTTTCTAATAGATAATTCGAATTCCATGGTGTATATATACCAGATTTTTGTGATCCATTCCTCCATTTTTGTGACCTGGGCTGAGTCCACATCTTGGCTATGGTAAAATAGTGCTGATGGCTTTGTTTGTGTTCTACTAGATAGAATGGCCAGAAGTGGGACTGCTGGGTTGTAGGAAAGATCATTTTTTAATTCATTCTAGGTATTTATCATTATCATTGTTGTTATTGAAACAATGGTGGGGGTGTGGGGGGGGAGAGTAATGGGTACCAAGACATGTGAAAGGGTATCAATGTATATGAATTAATGCACCTTCTATCTGGCAAATATCATGTAACCCTTTTACTAATTACAATAAAAAAATAGAAAAAAAAAAACAATGGTTTTCTCACAAAGCACACAGACAAATTTATGCACATAAAGCAGAATCTAAAGATGATTTTGATTTCCAACTGACTGATAAGGAAGAAAGTCCCCTCTTATAATATGAAGCCTATTGGTGAATTGGGCTCTTTATCAGAATCAGGCATAATTTAGCAACTTTGTCCTCTCTAGATGCTTTTGAACAGCTACTTCTTTTAAGGAAGAGATCCTTAGCAAGATTGAGAACAAGGCCCTTGGATTTGAAGATTACCAACATTCTGTTGCCTTCCACAAAACATGTGTTACTACTGAGTCCTGGGAGACTTGCATGCTTTGTGGAGGCTGAGGCCAGAGGATGTTTGTAAAGGTAAGGAAGAATATTACATAAATTGACTACATACTGCCTGTTGCTATAATCAACAAGAAAGATGGTGTAGGTTCCTGTGTGGACATGGAAATGTTTGACAGACAACTTTTCAGAGATATTTTCTGTATGTAGTGATGGTGGCCTTTGTATCAGGATGTGGTTGGTGCAGTCTTTTGTGCTGTCTCTTGTTATCAACACCTCCTGTGGCCAGCCCTTCCTCCATGCCTCCCTCTGGTTCCCATTTGTCGAGGTTGGACTCCAGTGAGTCCATTTAGAAAATGACAACTTCCCTATAAATCACTATCTACTCACTGGCTTTAAACAATACAAATGATTATCTTGAGGTCAGAAGTCCAAAATGCACCTGGAAGGGCAAAATCAAGGTGGAGGCAGTAGCTATGTTCCTCCAGGATGCTCTAAAGGAGGATCTATTTCCTACCCTTTCCATCTTCTAAGCTCACCTGGCCTTCTTGGCTTGTGGCCATGTCACTCCAAGCCTCTGTGTGTTTTGGGTCTCTTCTAACTGACCTTCCTGCCTCCCTCTTATCAGAACCCTGTGATTGTATGGAACCATTCAAATAATCACAATAATCTCCCCATTTTAAGGTCAGATGATTAGTAATCTTAATTCCATCTGCAACCATAGCTACAAATTCTCAGGTTCCAGAGATCAAGATGTCTTTGGATGTCCATTATTTTGTCCAAAGCAGGTCCCATTCTTCGTGTGACCTGTTTGTAGAACCTTCCTCATCATCTTGACCACCACCTCAACATTTTATTTTTTTTGCCAGTCCTGGGGCTTGAACTAAACTCAGGGCCTGAGTCCTGTTCTTGGGCTTTCTCAAGGCTAGAGCTCTACCACTTGAGCCACAGCACCACTTCTGACTTTTTCTATGTATATGGTACGGAGGAATCAAACTTGGGTCTTTGTGCATACTAGGCAAGTACTCTACCACTAAGCCAAACTCCCGGTTCCTGGCTCAACATTCATACATCTATTATGTGCTAGGTATCTCACTTGGGGCAAGAGATATTAAGAAAAAAAAAAGACAGTCCTTGCCCAGAAAGAGCTTTCCTTTAATGGAGCTGGCAGAAAAATCACAAGAAATGAGAAAGCATGGTAATTACTATCATGGGGTAAAAGGAAGTCAAGGAGCTGAGGGGCATTGAGGATTTAGTGCCTACAAGTTGCTGGAATATATGAATGTATTGTATTGTTCCTATTTTTGTCCCAGACACAAACATCATCAAAAAGCAAAAAGGACCTCTGATGTGATCCTAGCTAATACTAAAGTACCAAAGGGCCAAATACCAGGTAGAGCTGGCCAGCTTAGAGACCGAGCAGCAATGAAAGAAAGACCTCCATTGGCCTCCCCTTAGTATGGGGCAGGGTGTTCCAGGAGAGCTAGCCCATCCCAGTGGGTGAGGTTTCTCATTCCCCAAACAGAACCAGACACTAACCCATGCTTTCTCATAAAAACATAAAAAGGGAAAAGTTGTAAAATTAAGTATACAAAGATACACTTACTCCCTATCTGCATCTTGAATGGGGAGATTGAAGATCAGCCAGCTTTTAAGCTTTTATGATTCCTGTTTGTTTTGTAGATGACCACAGCCAAGGACCCTGGATATGCCTGCTGACTGATCTTTCCTCCTATCTGATGACCCTTTGTAACCCTTCTAACATGCCCAAAAGATATTCTCTAAGTTTGCCTGCTCCTGGACACAGAAATTTCATAGGAACCAGGGGACCTTGGTTTTTAGCTCTGTACTGAACTCTACTGACACCTTTCAGAAACACAAGCAAATACATGCATGTGTGTGCATGCACGCACGCACGCAAGCACATACGCACGCAAGCACGCAGGTCCGAGAGCACACACCCCTTTCATCTTCACATTTAGTTTCCCTATTGTTTGCAAAACTGGGCTTTCTTAAAACCTGGCACACATATATATACACACCCCAGCAATGTCCAGTTTTTAACAACACACAGTCAAATAGCTACAGTGGATTGACTGAATTCATATTAAATCAGATATCTTTTGTGGAGGTCTAGCGTTTGATACAGGGCTTTATGGTTTTATATATGATTTTAGAGTTGGCCAGAGGGTCTCCTGTGAACAATGTTGTAAATCTGAGTGTGGTAACAAACATCTGATAGTCTAACACGTGGAAAGCTGAGTCAGAAGAATCTTATATTTGAAGTCATCCTGAGCTACATGGCAACACCTGTCAACAAAACAACAAAACAAAAGAAAAAAAAACACCTCCTAGAACAGCTGCTTCTCAAGGGGAGACTTCTTATCTTTATAGTAAGTTTTTGTTAGTCATGGGAATAGGATATAAGAGTCAAATTATTATACCTAATCTAAAGTTGAGCAGTCTTTGAGGTGTTAAGCAATGCTCAAGTTGTCCTGGCTAGGAAGGGATAGTTATTCTCTGTAATTCTAGCGAGAGGCTTTAGTTAAAAAAAAAAATAAGAGGCTGGGATTTTTGCCTTGTGGTAATGTGCTTGCCTAGCATGCACAAAGACCCAGGTTCGATTCCTTTGCACCACATACATAAAAAAAAAAGCCGGAAGTGGTGCTGTGGTTCAAGTAGTAGAGCCTTGAGAAAGTCCAAGGACAGTGCTCAGGCCCTGAGCCCAAGCCCAAGCCTAGCAATAAATAAATAAATAAATAAATAAATAAATAAATAAATAAATAAATAAAATTAGTAGCCGGGAGCAGTGACTCACGCCTGTATTCCTAGCTACTCGGGAGGCTGAGATCTGAGGACTGCACTACAAAGCAGCCCCAGCACTAAAGAATGTGAGACTCTTATTTCCAATTAATCAATAGAAAATGGGAAGTAGGGCTCTAGCTCAAGAGGTAGGGTGGTAGCGTTCAGCTGAAGAGCTCAGGGACAACACCCAGGCCCTGGGGATGGGTGGTAACCTTGAACTGAAAAGCTCAGGGACAGCACACAGGCCCAGAATTCAAGCCCTGTGACCTACCAAAAAAATTACTAAATTAAAAAAAATGAAATAAAAAGATCATTATATATATATATATATATATTTGTATACTTTAGATAATAACAAACCAAAACCCAAAACCTATATACAACTTGGATGGTTGGATTTTTTTTTCCTGGATGGTTCTTGGGCTTAAACTCAGGGCTTAGGTGATGTGCCTGAGCTTCTTTTGCTCAAAGCTATCACTCTACCATTTGAGCCACAGCACCACTGCTCGCCTATTTTGGGTTGTTAATCGAAGATAAGGGTCTCAAAGACTTTCCTGCCAAGGCTGGTTGTGAACTGCCATCCTCAGATCTCAGCTTCTTCAGTAGCTACGATTACAGATGTAAGCCACCATGGCCTGGTTTTGGATGATTCTTAATAATATGGTATGAAAAAAAATCTCAAAATGTTATACACTATATGATTACATTTCACAGTTGATGGGTTTTAAGATGTGTCCTCTGCTTTCTTCCATCCAAGTACTAACCAGACCTGACCCTGCTTAGCTTCCAAGATCAAACGAGATCGGGCACGTTCAGGGTGGTATGGCCATAGACGTGTCCTCTGCTTTCTAGGCAGGTACTTTACCACTTGAACTACATGCCCAGCTCTCTTTCATTGTTTCTCAAACAGGGTCTTACTTTTTGGTGATCCTTCTGTTTATGCTTCTTGGGTAGCTAGGATGATAGATTTATACACTGTCATCTTGAGTAGCTGGGATTGCAGGCATGTGTCTGATATAGAGGACTCAGCAAGTTTATCCTGAAAGCTTACTGGGAGTGGAGATGGCTGCTTCTGCTCCTGGGCAAAGGGCAGAGTGAACTTCAGATCAGCTGTTCCTCAGTGACCCACCCACTGGAAAATCAGCTTCCAAGGCCATTTTTTGCTTAATACCCCTATAGAAAGTGAGTGAAGTTGCAAGCTTTCAAATAGGGTAGTATGACTTGAGGAATAATACAATAAGTTCTTGCCTAGGGACCACAACAGTTCTCCCCCCTACCCCCAGGCATGGTGGCTTTGTGCTGTAAAGGCAACTGAAATTCTAAGTGGAGATGAAGACTGATGATAACACCTATGCTGTGGAAAGTCAGGGCAACAGATGGCTGACCAAGTGGAGCTTGCAAAAAGAGAAGTGTCCTCTTGGCTTCACTCTGGATTTTTCTGTTGTGATCACTGTTCCGAGCCAGTAGGCCAATGGCAAGGGCAGAAAGATACAAGCTATATTGGAATGGAGCAGGAAAGGACTGGAGGGAAAGTAAAGACAGTGCCAGCTTAAGACTCACAGCCCAGTATATGGTGTCCAGGTTTCAATCCTTACAGACTAAGAAATCTTTTGGTCTGAATTTTAATTTCTCCATTTACAGAGCAGGGTAAGCAGCCTGAGTCTAGGCTGATGAGAGGATGTAAGTAGAAAATGATTTTGTGAGCATTTACATGCTATGCAACACAAAGATTAATAATATGACTTAACAGGATTCCTAAACAATTTTTTTTTTGGTGGGTCATGTGGCTTGAGTCAGCCTAGGTGCTGTCCCTGAGCTCTTCAGCTCAAGGCTACCATAATCCTAGTTACACAGGAGTGTGAGATCTGAGGATTATGGTTCAAAGCCAGCCTGGGCAAGAAAGCACATGAGACTCTTATCTCCAATTAACCACAAAAAGCTAGAGGGAGAGCTGTGACTCAAGTGACAGACTTGAGCAAAACCATTCAGGGATAGTGCGAAGGCTCTGCGTTCAAACCCCAGGATACTGTTTCTCTCTTGTTCTGTCTGTCTGTCTGTCTGTCTGTCTGTCTGTCTCTGTCTCTCTGTCTCTGTCTCTCTCTGTCTCTGTCTCTCTCTGTCTCTCTCTCTC
Source organism: Megascapheus bottae (assembly GCF_031878675.1). NCBI lineage: Eukaryota > Metazoa > Chordata > Mammalia > Rodentia > Geomyidae > Megascapheus > Megascapheus bottae. Next base: position 41,005,400 of record NC_143514.1, on the reverse strand, counting down.
TCTCTCTCTCTCACACACACACACACACACACACACACGCGCACACACAAATTCAAGATCTGTGTTGTAGCTCAGGGTTAAAGCCTAGGATACACAAAGCTCTCTGGCTTTGACTCCTCACAGGCTCTGATGGGGAGTGGGGGTACCAGCAAGAAGGGGAGAGAGGTTGCAATTATTGAAAATATTTCTGAATGTAGGAGGGGGCAAGGGAGAGTGATAGATGCATTATATGTGTGTATGAATGCTATGAGGGACCGCTTATATGACTAGTGTATGCTAATTTAAAAAGAACTATTGAAAGATCTACATCTATGAATTAGGAATTAAGATGTATTTAATGCCTTCTGAGAGCCGGTGGGTCCTGGGCTTGAAGTTAGCATCACAAAGCTAAGTTGTACTGTAGTACTGTCCACAACACATCCAGGCCTTGAGACACTCTGTCTGCATTCCCCTGAGGAGGAAGAATACCTAATAGTCAATCTGATCTGAGCTTGAATAACTTTCACTGACTTTTCACTCTGCCACCATAGCTGATCCTCAGCCCAAAGCTAAGCACATAGGAAGCCTAATGTGCTTAATTGAATGAATAGCCATGTATTTTGGTGAGGGGTTGTTCCACTTTTCCACTTATGTAATTTAGTAATTTCCTATGGTTAGAAATAGTGGACAGGAGAAGGGAGAGTAGAGTTGTGGGTAACAGCCTAGTTAGAGAGCCTAGGGGAGGAGGGTAGTTGAATGCAGATATGGCATGGAGTAGCTTTGTAATCAGGTTGGTTATGGAGTAACCCAGGTTTATTCTTTGGCCAGGTCATTTCATTCTCCTCATATATTATTTTAACTAGTGTAACTACACAAAACAAGGTTTCTATTGTAATATTTTCATATGTGCATACTTTGACCAAATTCATCCCCACTACCCTCTCATTCTCCATCCTCTTCTTTATTGTCCTACTTTCTTGTCATCATTTTGCTAGTATCAATATGAGGGAGAAAATATGTAGCATTTAGTTTTCCAGAGTCTGGCTAATTTTGCTTAACATAAGAATCTCTAGCCAGATTTACCCAATTGTCCAGAAACAAGGACATACTAAATCCACAAGCACAATGATGTTCATTGCAGCACTATTTACCATAGCAAAGATATGGAACCAACCCAGGTGCCCCTCAGTTGATGAGTGGATCAACAAGATGTGGTATTTGTATACAATGGAATTCTGTGCTGCTGTCAGAAAGAATGACATCACCCCATTTGTAAGGAAATGGAAAGACTTAGAAAAAACCATATTAAGTGAAGTAAGCCAGACTCAAAGGAACTTAAGCTCAATGGTTTCCCTCATTTGTCATAATCAGTAGAAACCTTGGGTTCTCCTAGCAGAAATTTACAATATGTTGGGAGCCAGAGTGGAATCAAACTGTACCTTGACTTGCATCAGACGATGGCTATATTGTCTTATTGCTTTCTGGCCCTATTCTATGTAAATGACCTGAGAATTACCATATGAATGTAACACCTGGAGGTTCCCTGGGTGAGGAGGAGGGAAGAAGGGGGAGTGGAAAATAAACGCGGGAGTCTCGGCAGTCTTTGCCTGGACTGCGGACATCCCGGACCCGGTGTGTCTGTCTCTCTTCTTTTTCTTCCTAGTCCTTGTCCCCTATTTCAGGAACCCCAATCTGCGAACCCTGGTTTGCTGCCGGTTGGCCCCGGCATCTGGCGCCCGAACAGGGACCCTGAAAATCTGGGACGAAGGTGAAGGACCCCTCCCTGTGGTGAGTAACACATCGTAGGACTATTAAGAGAGTATAGTCAGGAGTAAAAATTATGGGTCAAGCTAATAGCCATGGGTTATTTCTACCGATCTTAACAGGCCTATTTGAAGCCCACGGAACGTGGGTGGAAAAAGGGGTGCTTCAGAGCTTCCTACAGTTTGTCGAGGAGGCATGCCCGAGGTCTATAGAGGAGGAATTCCAAAAAGCCTGGCAGCGGATAGGAAAAAGAATTCAAGATTATTATGATGTATATGGCCCCGAAAAGACCCCAGTAGAGGCTACTACTGTATGGAATTTAGTAAGTGAATACATAGATCCTCTACATGAAAATGCTGAACTTAATCTTGAATTAAGGGAACTTTATGAGTTAAAGGACCCTTCTGAAGAACCTGAGGCTGAGCCATATGCCGCAGCCCAAGAGAGTCTAAGTGAGATCTTGAAAAGGGAACAACAACCAGTAGATATTGAGTATCAGAATTCAGGTTTGAATACCAAGGAGGAAAGTTATGATGAGTCATTGGAGGGCCGGGTGGCTACGATAGAGAAGAAGTTAGAAGAAATGCTACATCTTCTATCGAAAATGGGGACAGAGCAGAGAGCCCCCCCAGAAGTAGGAAAGAAATATGACCCTCAGGCCACTATGGTGTCTGATTCTAAACCTTACCCCTCACACCCACTGCCTCCGGCTGCAGCCTTACGGCCTCAATCCCTTTCTCAACCTTTAGGCAAGCCTAAAGGCCCTAGCAACAAGTCCCTTTTAACAGGCACTACAACCAGGCACAGTGCATCGCAATTAAACCTGACTCAGGCTGCTAGAGAGAGGGAAGGTATTTCAGGGCCTCGATGCTTCCCTAGTTTAGTTGATCATGATGAACAAGTATACCATCAACCTGTTCCTGTTAAACTATTACAGGATTTAAAAAATGCCTGCTCCCAATATGGGCCAACTGCCCCTTTTACTCAAGTAATATTGGAGGCCGCATGTGCTGGTATTGCATGCCCAAATGACTGGAAGCGGCTTGCCAGAGCATGCCTTAGTGCAGGAGAGTACTTATTATGGGAGACAGAGTTCACTGCACAGTGTCGGGCTAAAATTGAAACAAATAGGTCTAAGAACCTGCCTTACACTGTTGATCAGTTGTTAGGAGAGGGAACCTATAAAAACACCGAAGATCAATTGGGTTATGCAAAGGAGGCCTATTTACAAATAAATGCTGCGGCGAGAGAGGCTTGGAAAAAGTTACGCAATTCCAATCATACAAAAAATCTAGTAGAAGTTAAACAGGGACCGAATGAACCTTATCTAGAATTTTTGTCTCGATTAATGGAGACTGCAGACTGCCTAGTACAAGATGAGAATGCAAGGAAGAGTATAGTTAGACACATAGCCTATGAAAATGCCAACGCCGCCTGTCAGGCGGCTATCAGACCCCATAGGAACAAGGGAGGAATCACGGACTTTATTTCACTGTGTGCTGATATTGGACCCTCCCATGTACAAGGCCTTACTTTAGCCGCCGCTCCTCAAGGAAAGACTGTTACTGAGTCTCTAAAATATAGAGGTCAGCGGCATTCTCGGGATGCTAGACCCCCAGGGCGTTGCTTTTCTTGTGGACAAATAGGACATTGGATGACGCAATGCCCACGCCAGGCCAGGCAAAAGAGAGAAAAATCACCTGGCACATGTCCACGCTGTGGTAAAGGGAAGCACTGGGCTAAAGATTGCAAGTCAGCAACAAATCGCAATGGCCGCCCGTATTTGGGAAACTGGAGAAGGGGCCAGCCCCTGGCCCCGCAAAACCATGGGGCAGTCCCTCCCTCTTCTCGGCCACAAGTGCATCTTCTAACAACCCCCCAAGATCAGTCTCCGGCCTCCTCCGTGCCACCCCAGGAAGTGCAGGATTGGACAGTTTAAATTATCTAGAGAAGCAGCACGACAAATAGTTAAGACTTGCTCCAACTGTGTCCCTTTTTCACCAGCCCCCCATTTAGGCATAAATCCACGAGGACTGCTTTCTAATCACATTTGGCAGATGGATGTCACACATGTTCCATCATTTGGCCGATTAAAATATGTTCATGTTACTGTAGATACTTATTCTAATTTTATCTTGGCCACCCCCCTTGCTGGGGAAGCCACTAAACATTGTATCTCTCACTGCATTCGATGCTTTGCTGAGATGGAGATTCCCTCGCAAATAAAAACAGATAATGGCCCTGGCTATGCAAGCCGAGCATTTCAATCCTTCTGCCATTCCTATAATATCACTCATATTACAGGCATTCCTTACAATCCTCAAGGTCAAGGCATCGTGGAGAGAGCTAATGGATTATTAAAACATCAAATTGCTAAAATACTGAAAGGAGAGTCATATCCCGCTACCCCTGTGAATATACTTAATCATGCTTTATTTGTTTTAAATTTTTTGAATTTGGATTCAAATAATTTATCTGCTGCTCAGCGATTCTGGGAAAACAGAGCGCAGCGTCCTTTTGCCTTAGTAAAATGGAAGGATCCCCTAACTGGTGCTTGGCATGGACCCGATCCTGTTCTAACCTGGGGTCGAGGGCATGTATGTGTTTTTTCACAAGGAGAAAATGACGCCCGCTGGCTGCCTGAACGCTGCGTTCGGATCGTGGAGAGTGACAGTGGCCATCCAAGCAGCGACTCACTGGGCCTACACCCCCAACCCTCCAGTGGTGCATCCTGCGACGTGGGAAGGACCTGAGTTATTTGTGCATGTCAATCGGGACTGCTACTGATCCACTTGTTCCACACATTCATATGAGCTGTGTTTCTCCTCCTTTTACTATTATGTAGGGACCTTTTAACATATTCATTGACTCTACACAATTTAATATGTGACATTATTTTGTCTTTACCATCCCTCTTCTTAATAACCTTTTTTGTAAAAGATGCCCAGGTGAAAAGCAAAGGCCTCCAGAGGTAAGTAGAAGTCGGCCGACCCCCTTGTATGTCTGCGTTTTATTTTATTTTATTTTTGTTTGTTTGTTTGAAAAGGTGCACTGTGGGCCTAAAACAGAGGCCTGGGTGGTCAAGGGACGCCTTGCCCCCCCCTCCCCTTCTGAGTTTCTTGTCGATAACAAGGCATACCTGAGAGTCCCACCAGCAAGACATGTCTAAATCTAAAAATAACTGTTTGGTGAAAACATTCATTTGAGCTCATGTTTTTTGTGTTAAGTGTATCTGATTGAGTCCAATTTTCTTGTTATATGTCAATGTCTGATTATTTAAAAGTCTCCGTTTCTCTGTCTTGTTCGTGTTACATATTTTTTCTTGTCCAGTTTTGTCTTTAAAATTGGTACCATTTCTAAGTATGGATCCTTATGGTTTTTCTGTGCGTACTCAAGCACACATCCTTGTTATTTATTTGAACATTTCTGGGCCTAGCATGGCCGCTCCCCCATGTCTGCAGTTGTGACAAGCCCTGGAAAAATAAATTCCAGCTAAGTTGCCTTGCAAAAAGTTTTGTTTTGAACCTGGTTCTCACCTGTAAGAGTAAAATTGGCAAAACTCTCTTGACACAAACTTCCGGAAAACGAACGGCCAATATTAATTTTGCGCACTTTATGATCTTTGAGTATGAATGTGTGTGAATGAGTGAGTGAACATGTTCAAGGTTAAATTGTCAGCATGCTGTATAAAACAATGGTTGAACTCATTTGAAACAAAGGCAATTGGGTAAATCTAAGTCTAAACTTCAAGAAAATTATTATGCTTGAATGTTTCCTATGTCTTAAAAGTATTATTGCATTGTTTTAAAGAAAAACTGGTAAAAAGTATTTTTCTAAAGATCCTGAAATCTGCATTTTAAAAAATCTGGTATTGCAATACATACAGCTGTTTACATTGTAAACATTGTATCCTGTTCAGCACAGAGGTGTTAGGGAATTTGGGATTTATTACTTTAAGTTAAAGTTTGGAAACATGTATTAGAAATTTAAATGTAAAATTGTTCATTAACGTCAGAAATTTTGCCTGTCCTTTCTTGCAAACTGACACTAGAAATCTGATGGTAAAATGTGGATAATGTGATTAGTATTTTAAAGGAATGTTTAAAGGTTTATCTCCATGCTATTGGGTGTATTTTAAAAAAGGAGAGGAAACTAAGTCCAGACTTAGACTTTTGGTGCACTGATGTCTATAGTTCTTGAATTAGGGAAAAACTGTTATTTGAGTTTAAACTGTTGTTGGAGTTCTAGACAGTAATCTAAACTGCAAAAGAGCCCTTTTTTCTAAAAGGCAAGAGGAGTGCCTTGAGCCTTAGGGGGCCTGAAGGCAGAAGGAGTTCTTTGTGCCCTTAAAGGTTTTTCAATTGCAAATAAAGGCTAAGGTGTTAATTGTTTAAGCCAGTATCAGTAAAAGTTATTAAGAACATTGGAAATGGGTTTCTAAACAATATTTGAAAGTGAAGTTGTCTTAAATGTTTAAAGAAAGAGAAAAAAGGAAAATTAGGACTACCAAAGTAATTGCTTAATTGCTATTTCAGCTTGCTCTTGTAAGTTACCTTATAGCAACTTCCAGCTAGCCCACGGAGAAGGACAGCAATCCTTATTCAGATGTAACTTTGGCTTTTACCAGGTTCTAGGTAAGCTCATGCTTAGAGACTATTTCTGTGTTGACCACCTTGTTGCTTTAATTGGGAGTAACGTGGCCTTTTGTAGGACTCATTGATCTGAAAGCCACAGCTTTGAGCCTGCCCGGGCAAAGCAAAGTCCCTGTGAGACTATGGTGTCTAATCTGCCAGCAGGATGCTAGGACAGAGTTGTTTTGGAGCTTGAAGTGGCAGAGTGCTAGCTCTGAGCTGAAAAGCTGGGGGGAAGCACTCAAGCACCAAGCTCGGGACTCATAGTGGTAGGGTGCTAGCCCTGAGCTGGAGAGCTGAGAGACAGTACCCAGGCCCCGAGTTCAAGTACAGCAACCAACAAAGTGAAATGCCAATGGCATGTTTATCCCTGTGTGGAGAGACACTACTGGGACACGAAAGCCTCTGCTTGGATGGCAGAGATGGGGTCAGATCTTAGTCACTTGTGCTTGGCCAATCAAATTAATCAGAGCCGGGAGGTCATAGAATAGTTTGTAAGCATGCCTTACTAATGCCCGTGCCTTTCATAACTGGGCAGGAACTTGTCAATCTTCTGTGATAGCGAGTAGTTTAAAGTCCTAATTGAGTAAAATTTTTATTTTTTATTTTTGACACCAGCCACAAATTCAGGAAAAGTTTGTGGATCTGAGGCTTGTGTCTCTATTAATCTGTTTAGATCTGACAACTGAAGCATTGTTAAGGTTGCAGAAATTTAGTTCCCCAGACAATCAAGAAAAAGCCTTTGCAAATGGGTGCTAGGTAGGCTGCGCTGTTGTGGCCAAGGATGGTTTGTGCAGTTGTTGAATGTCAAGTATGATTTCTAGTTTGGAGTAGATTGTTGTTCCTGGTGTCTAATCCTTGCAACCCCTTGATAAAACAGGCTAGGCTTCTTAAGGTCCCTGGTCAAGCGTGGAGACGGCGCCCATGAGTCAGCTTGAAGAAGTCACGGAAGTTGAATCTCCGCCCATCAAATCCCCGTTGGACCAAGGGACCAAAGTCATTTTTGGAAAATGTGACAGGATAAATTAGGGGTATAGAAAAGAGTAAAAATTGCACTTGTGTTTATTTTAAAATAAAAAACGGGGGACATGTTGGGAGCCAGAGTGGAATCAAACTGTACCTTGACTTGCATCAGACGATGGCTATATTGTCTTATTGCTTTCTGGCCCTATTCTATGTAAATGACCTGAGAATTACCATATGAATGTAACACCTGGAGGTTCCCTGGGTGAGGAGGAGGGAAGAAGGGGGAGTGGAAAATAAACGCGGGAGTCTCGGCAGTCTTTGCCTGGACTGCGGACATCCCGGACCCGGTGTGTCTGTCTCTCTTCTTTTTCTTCCTAGTCCTTGTCCCCTATTTCAGGAACCCCAATCTGCGAACCCTGGTTTGCTGCCGGTTGGCCCCGGCAACAATAGAGCAAAACCTAGATACATAAGGCCATATAGGATGACGCTAAAGGAAAAGACCTCTAGGATATAGAAACAAAAGCCATATAATGAGGGATTGTTGTCCTTAATGTACTATGTTATCTCTCATCTCTTTTGCTGTCCCTTGGTTATCTCATATTGGTACAGTATTTTACCTTGTTATCTGATATATTGTATATATGCGTATTTCATTATTTGAAATCAGATAAGGAGGTGGGAAACAAGATGATAGATGGGGGAAAAAAATCTCCAGGTAGTTGCGGCGGCTCACCGCCTGTTATCCTAGCTACTCAGGAGACTGAGCTCTGAAAATCAAGGTTCAAAGCCAGCCCAGGCACAAAAGAACCTGAGACTCTTATTTCCAATTAACCACCAGAAAACAGGAATTGGGTCTTGGCTCAAGGGTAGCCTTGAGCTGAAGAGCTCAGGGACAGCGCCCAGGCCTAGTTCAAGCTCCATGACCCACAAAACAAACAAACAAACAAACAAAAAACGAACAAAAAAACAACTCCAGTCATTCATTGTCCTGTAAAAGTCATGATTTTTTTTTATTAGCTATTGTTTCACTGTGAATATATCTTTCATTTTCTTTATCCATTCATCTGCTGCAGGGCACCTAAGCTGTTATTGGCTACTGTGAGCAAAGTCACAATCACCGTGGTTGTGTGGTATCTCTATTGTATGCTGACTTGGATTTCTTTGGGATCGTGGGGTCATTTGGTAGTTCTCTGTTCAGTTTGTGGGGATACTGTTTGGCTATGTAGCCTAGGCTAGCTTGGAACTCACAATCCTTTTGTCTCAGTCTCCTCAGTGCTGGGATTATTGGCGTATGCCGCCCACATGTGGCAGCTATTTTTAGTTTTTTTTTTTTCTCTTTTTAAATTTTATTTTATTTTATTTTTTTATTGTCGGGGTAATGTACAGAGGGGTTCCAGTTACATTCGCCAGATAGAATACATCTCACACACTGATACCCCTTCTCATGGTTTTGTCCCCAATTCCCTCCATGCATAACCTTATTTTTAGTTTTCTGAGGAACCATGATTTCCATAACAGCTGTAGTAATTTGCACTTGAACCACCAGCACAGATGGGTGCCTCCCCACTCCCCTCTTTGTCAGCGTTTGTTGTTTGTTTTCTGTTTTCTCTTATCTTTTTTCTTTTGAGTCAGGGTCTCTTTGTACCTTTAGGGCTGGCCTAGAACTCATTATGACCCAGTTTTCCTGCCTCAGTCTTCCAGGCTGGCATGACAGGCATTACTACTGTATGCCTCCTTGTTTTGCAAACTAAAACTATTTCATTAGTTTCATTATTGTATTATGGGGATTGAACTCAGGGCCTCACCCTCTTGATTAGCTTTTTCCCACAAGGCTGGTGCTCTATCACTGGAGCACTTTGTTGGGTTTTTTGTTGTTGTTTTTGTTTTTCTATTTCTTCGATCATTGCTATTCTGACTAATGTAAGATGAAATCTCTGTGTGGTTGTGATTTGCATTTCTCTGATAGCTAAAGATGCTGGACATTTAAAAAATGTATTTATGGGCTATTTGTACTTCTTTTTCACATGTCTGTATAGTTCATTTGCCCATTTTATTTGCTCTTTCAGTGTTTAAGTTCTCCGTATATTAATCCTGTCAGATAAATAGGTGGCGAGGATCAGGTGACAGTGGAAGAGACCTAGCTTTACTGTGGGGGCTCATTTAATGACCTGGATAATGTTCACACCACTGAGCTGTCATGATGAGGCAGGGGTGGCACACTTGGGAAGTGGAGCCACTAGGATCAAGAATGTTTCAGATCAGCCTGAATTATATGATGAGACTAAGCCAGGCACAGTGCTCATGCCTGTAATCTTAGCTACTCAGGAGATCTGAGGATCAAGATTCAAAGCCAGCCTGGGCACAATAGGACCCGAGACTCTTAATCCACTTAACCTCTAGAAAATGGAAAGTGGGGCTTGGCTCAAGGGGAGGCAGTAGCCTTGAGCTGATGAGCTCAGGGACAGCGCCCAGGCCATGTTTAAGATCCATAACCCCCCCCCCCACAAAAAAAAATTCCTAGCAGTATGGAGGTTCCTCAAAAAACAAACAAACAAACAAACAACAACTAAACAGAACTACTATGATCCAGCAATTCTACTCTTGGATATTTATCCAAAATAGTATAAAATAGAATGCAGTAAGACCACCCGCACAAGCATGTTCATGGCAGCACTATTTGCCATCACCAAGGTCTGGAATCATCCCAGATGCCCTCAATGGATGGCTGGGTCAAGAAAATATGTATTTACACAATGAAATTTTACTCATGCCTTAGAAAGAATGATATTGCAGCATTTGCAAAGAAATGGAAGGACATGAAAAAAAAATCATATGAAGTGAAATAAATCAGGCCCAGAGAGACAAAGGTTGTAGGTTTTCTCTCTTATATTAAACCTAGAATTAATTTATAAATGTGTAAGTAAACCCTTCAGGTGGTATCCAAATGTAACTGTATTAACTGAACTGTGATGGATTCAAGGGAGAACTAGTGTAATTCTCAAAAGGTTCACAGCCTGGCAAAATAAACACCAGGAAAAAGGAAGTGGGTAGAGCCACAATGAGGAGGAAGAGAGGAAGGGATGGGGGTGGGGGGAGAATGCGGTCATAAAATTCAGTACATGTCATACAAATTAAGAAGACTGACAGAAGGGATGGGTTGGGTAGGAGGGAAGAAAATGATGAAAAGGGTGATATTAACCAAGATGTGTTCTATTGTATTTATAACTGCTTCATTGAATGGCAACTCCTTTGCACAATGACTGAGTGATAATAAAAAACAATTACTGAGGATTACAGGAGACAAGCAGACACAGAGCAGTTGGCTGACAATAGAAACACCATCTTGAGGATTCTTTCCTCATTTCCCTTTTCAAGAACAGGTGATAATATCATCACTCTTTCAATCAACTTTATGAGAGGCTGTGGCAGGAGGAGCATCAGCTCCAGGCTTTCGCATGTTTTAAAGTAGGAACCTTAGATATCAGAGCCTATCCTGTAGTGCGTGCCCTGGCAGTGCATGTGTTCAACCCTGGGATTTGGAGCCAGGTATAGCACATGGCTGTTTCAAAAGTTAAGTGGGTAGTTTATGTGCAGCGTCTGGGCTGTGTCTTCACACAAAATTGAAGCTGTTCTTACGACAATGATCTTGGGTGTGGCGGGCGCGTGGAGAAATGGAGGACAGGGCTCATATATACCACTGTTATTTCTCATAATCATCAGCCATCTGTGGCTTCATGTAGGCAGTACTTGTTTATCAGAGTCGAACAACAGTTCACAAAGAATTTAGGGATGAGGATAAGCCAACAGGGTGACATAACTGCAAAAGAGACTGGATATAATCTCACCCTAGAGTACAGGATGAGGTACATTAGCAGAACATGAACAAACTGAAGAGCACATGGAAGAGGCTGACAGGATGGAAAGCTTGTCTAGAAATATGCCACGTGAGGACCATTGAGGGGTGGGGACAAGAGAAACTCAATTCTCTTGGGTACAGATAAGTAAGGAACTGAAAAACTAACAAGTAAAAGGATGATTTCATTTATTCTGTCATGCCCTGAAAGATAGACTACAGACCAATGGGTTGAAGGTACCTGAGGATAGATTTCCTCTCAATAAAAGTAATTTTCCAATAATACAACTATCCAATGGCACTGCAACTCTCCATCTGTGTGACATACCTTCCCGAGTTGAAAGAGGAAATTTGAGTCCCAGAATCTGTTACTAAGCAAGTAGCTGAAGACTGGTGGCAGATGTAGTAGTAGCACATGACTATAATCCTAGCACTGAGAAGGTTGAGGCTGGAGGATTACAAGTTCAAGGCTAATCTGGGTCACACAGTAGGACTGTACCATGTAAGATACATGAAAGAAAGAGGTGGGGGGGAGGGAGAGAGATAAGGAAAGAGGGGAGAAGGAGATGGAAGCAGTAATCTTGTGCTGAATATCCATTTATGTGAACCATCTATCAGGACAGCAGCATGATAAGGTAGAACATAATGACATTTTATTTACTTTAATAGTGATATAGTCACTACTATTGAAAAGATGAGTATGTGAGTATATGATGGCTTATCTCTCAGTGCAGGACACCTGAAGCATCAAATTAATCTCTTTTTAAGATTTTCAACAATAGGGCCAGGAGGTTAGCCAAATGGTAGAGTACTTGCCTAACATGCACAAAGACCCAGATTTGATTCCTCAGTACCACATACATAGAAAAAGCAGCAGGTAGTACTGTGGCTCAAGTGGTAAAAGTGCTAGCCTTGAGAAAGCCCAGGGACAGTGCTCAGCCCGAGTTCAAGACTCAGGACTGGCCAAAAACAAAAACAAAACAAAACAGTAAATAATATTTACAAAACAGAATTTGAAGTTAAAAAATAATGACTTCTGGGCCAGGAGTTTGGCCTAGTGGTTAAAGTGCTTGCCTAGCATGCATGAAGACCCGGGTTCGATTCCTCGGTACCACATACATAGAAAAAAGCTGGAAGTGGTGCTGAGGCTCAAGTGGTAGAGCTCTAGCCTTGAGAAAGTCCAAGGACAGTGCTCAGGCCCTGAGCTCAAGCCCAGGACTGGCAAAAAAAAAAAATAATGACTTCTGCATTCAAGCATATTATTTAATTCCCACAAATTTCAGTTTTTTATGTATAAATGGGAATAATATTTATCCATCAGTAATACTGGCCTACATGCTTGATAATTAATTTCAACACACATTTGAGCACGCACTGTGAGATTCTGGTCTTACATTCTTGAACTAAAAAATCACATAGCTGACTTCCCAGTAGGAAAGGAAGCAGCAAACATTAAGTGAATTGCAGTGTGTTGTTGTGAAGCTAGCACAGGAAGTGAGGAAATGACAGGAAGATAATGCAGGTAAAACTGGCAAGTCTTAGTACTGAGTCTTCATCAGTGTTTACTACATTATTATGGGAACATCTAACTTGTAAGGTCTAACGGGCTATATGTACTTTTGCATCATTACATTTTGAATTATTAAATAAGAGATGCATATTCCAAGCCAACGCCCCAAAGGCTGTGGAGTCTGACACTGGTTTGCCGATGGAAGAAAGGAATAAAATAGAAGGGTCCTTATTGAATTTTTTTTTTAATTGGTCTTGGGGCTTGAATTCTGCCTGGGCACTGTCCCTGAGCTCTTCAGCTCAAGGCTACCACCCTACCCTTGAGTCAAGCCCCACTTCCTGTTTTCAAGAGGTTAATTGAGATGGGTCTCAGGTCCTTTTGTGCCCAGGATGGCTCTGAACCTTGATCCTCAAATCTCATCCTCCTGAGAAGCTAGGATTACAGGCATGAGCCACTGTACCCAGCTTGAATTGTCTTTATAATACACTAAAGATGGTATTTTTAAAAATGTTGCTTTATAGTATAAAATGGAAGGAATAAATGAAAATGTATTCATGACTTTGGGGGTCTAGTGTTGCTTCATTTGTTTAAAGATATGCGCAAGAGTCTGCAGGAAGAGAAAGGGTATCAATGTATGTGAAGTAATACACCTTCTATCTAGTGAATATAATGTAACCCTTCTATTAATTACAATAAAAATATATGAAAAAAAGAATCTGCAGGAAATTTAGAAATGCAGAAAGATAGGGCTGATCAGGTAAGGCCCTAATTAGATGAGGTAAGTGCCCTAGTTTGTCTAAGCCTCCAGTTTAAGTGTCACTTGACACTTGAATAATAATATATATTACTAGGCATAGGGATGCATATCTGTAATCCCAGCTCCTCAGGAGGCAGAGGCAGGAGAGTGGAATGAGCCCTGGGCAATACAGTGAAACCTCATTTCTTAAAAATAAAGTAAGCAAAGCGAGAGCGAACCATGTTGAGTGAGACAAGTCAAGACCAAAGGAACAAAAGGCTCATGGTATCCTTAATATGTGGCTATTAGATCCAAACAGTACAAGAGCGAGGACTCAAAAGTTGCATACCCAATGCTATGAACATAGTAATAGAAATAGAAACACAATTATATAGTCATAAAAAGTAATGACTCTATAGACATAATGTTTTATTACATACATTATTATGTATCTATGACATACAAACCCTCAGCCTAATTTTGATTATGTTCTAAAATCTAAGTGCCAGTGATTGCATATAGAGATTCCCTTCTTGAATACTTGTTTGTTAAACACATCATTTGAAATATGATGTAAAAATCAATGTTAATAAATTCTTTAATAAAAAATAAAATGACCTTGGTAATCTCATATTGTTACAGTATCTCACTTTGTTACCTGATATATCGGATACATTTGTATTTGGTTATCTGAAATTGGATAGGGAATGGGGGAAAACAAGATGAGGGGCGGGGGTGGGGGGAGCGAAATGGGGACCAAGACATGTGAAAGGGTGTCAATGTATGGGAATTAATGCACCATCTATCTGGCAAATATCATGTAACCCTTCTATTAATTACAATAAAAATATATGAAAAAAATAAAATAAAATAAGCAAGGGAAGAGGTGATGTTTATATTAGGCTTATATAACTATAATCCATCTGTATATCATCTTTATAAAAAAACAGTTTGAAAAGTTAAGAAAAATAAAAGAAGCTGGCACAAGTGGCTCATGCCTGTATTTCTAACTACTCAGGAGGCTGAGATCTGAGGAATGGTTCAAAACCAGGCTTGGTAGAAAAGTCCATGAAACACTTATCTGCAAAACAACAACAACAACAAAAGTATTTGGAAATGGAACTGTGGTTCAAGTAAAGCTACAGCCTTGCAGAAAAACTCAGGCCCTGAGTTCAAGCCCCAGGACTGGCACAAAAAAATGAAAGAAGAGAGGGGCTGTAGCTCAGTGGTAAATGTTGCCTAGCATATGTGAAGCAAAAGAAAACAAAACAGCTGTGTGTGCACACATATGTAAAATACCAGGCAAATAGCACATATACCTAATTACAATTGTAATTATCTAAACTCATATGAATGTGAGTATGAAAATGGTTTCACATATTTTCACTGTGTCAGGATGAAAAATCAGGCAATCATTTCTCAGGAGGGCACATTCCACAATCATGTGTTACTAGGATTTGGCCTAAGGTTATTTGTTATGAGAACAAACCAAAAAAACATAAGGAACCATTCAACTAATCAAGTGATTGAGCCTCTTCTCAGCCTTGCTAACTCCCTGGCTGTAGTCTTTTTTTCCTTTTTTTTTTTTTTTGTGGGTCATGGGGCTTGAACTCGACCTGGGCACTGTCCCTGAGCTCTTCAGCTTAAGGCTACCACCCTACCCTTGAGCCAAGCCCCACTTCCCATTTTCTAGTGGTTAATTAGAGATAAGAGTCTCATGTCCTTTTGTGCCTGGGCTGGCTTTGAACCTAGATCCTCAGATGTCAGCCTTCTGAGAAGCTAGGATTTCAGGGGTGAACCACCACCTCGCCTAGCTAGCTATAGTCTTTGAAAGTCTAAAAGACACACACAGACACACAGACTCACAAATCTGAGGACTGACCAAAAGCACTCCAGAAGGACTTATGAGGTGCATTTCTCTCCACAGAGCCTGCGAGTAAAAAAGATACCTGGTGGGCCGAGAGTTTGGCCTAGTGGTCGAGTGCTTGCCTAGCATGCACTAAGACCCGGGTTCGATTTCTTGGTACCACATACTTAGAAAAAGCCAGAAGTGGTGCTGAGGCTCAAGTGGTGGAGTTCTAGCCTTGAGAAAAATCCAAGGACAGTCCTCAAGCCCTAATCTTAAGCCCAGGACCGGCAAAAAAAAAAAAAAGAAGATACCTGGCTACCTTTACCTGCCCTATGGTCCGACAGACCTCTATAGCACGGTCCTGCTTTTACTGATCTGTCTTGTTCTCAAGTCGAACTTTCTCACAGGGGCAGTTTTACAAGGCAGGAACCCTTTCTGCATTCCAAGACTGGAGAGCAGACATTTCACCCCATCATTCCCACTCCTGCAAGTTCCAAAATCAGTAAAGGCTGCAAGTATTCGTGGTTGTTAGTGCCTGGTCCATTAGCCATCCCAAAGGGGAGCTAGTTCTAAGATTGAAGGTCCTTCATTTATGCTGGTATCACAGTGACCCCTTTCCCACTGTTAATCAGCTACTTCCAGGGGCCAGCCATGGCCACCTAACATTTCACAAGGACTAAAAGGGCATCAAAGAACAAAGACTTTTGTTCAGCTAGGTGTGAATCAGTTCTGCTCATACTACTACTCATGGAAGAGACAGCCTGTTCTTCTTTCAGTCCATCATTGGCCGATGAGTACCATGGTACTCAGTAAAGACTATGTGGAAAATGAACTATGCAATTTGTGGGCAGGGATGGAGGACTTGGGGGGATGTGAAGGAAGAGGTGACATTGTCCAGAAAGAAATATACTCATTAGCCAGATTATGAAGTGGTAATGCCTCTGTATGACAGTTGAAAACATAACCACAAAAGCTGTCAGGACATTTAAAAAATTTTTAATGTATAGAGGGATTACAGTTATATTCACCAGATAGAAAGTGCATCACTTCTCACACATTGATACCCCTTCTCATGTTTTTGTCCCCATTTCCTTCCTCCCACTCCCTCCACTCAATTTCTTCCCTCCTACTTCAAATAAACAAGTAAACATCTATATAATATAACCAGATAACAAGGGCAACATGAGAAGAGAAAAAAAAAACATAGTACATTAACAACAATAATCACTCATAACTAAGCTCCTCTTTTTTCCATTTCTTGGAGGTCCATTATGCCAGGACATTTTGAAAAGACATGAAATACAAGCCCAATGTTTCTATCATTATATTCAATAGATATAAAATTATTCTGGCACACTGGCAGGAAAGTATTTGTATGTTTACTCACAATTTCTGCACCTAATCTAGACCGTTATGGAGTGAAGCAGAGATTCAATGTACAGGTGTGCCATGAAAATCTTAAAGCAAATAAAACACAAAGCCAATTTACTCTTTTCTCCATGAAAAAAAAATCACTCATTAAACATAGCTAATATTACTATTTCTTCAGTAATGTGAAATTTTAACTGAAAGTCAGATGGAAAAGGACACTTGTGTCCTAACATACAAATTCACAAATAAATCCACGAGCAGAGAACTAGATTTCATGAAATAGCATCTCTACCACACGTCTTACATTGTTTTGCTCATTGGCAGCACTGGGGATTGAACTAAGGGCCTGAGTGTTGTATCTAATATTTCCAGGCCTACATGCTTCCCATATTAACAATTCAAGGTCTATCTTTTTTAAATGTTGGGTCAGGGCATGTTTAATTATTTCCAATTACAATGACTTCCCATCTCCAGCCTGAGAATCACTAGTGCATATGGTTTCTGAGGTTCCCATTGTTGATGGCGTGTGATGGATTTACAATTGGCATATTTCTGCCAATCATCTACAACTTGAATTTGGGCAAGAATTGGAGGGTTTTTTGTTTTGTTTTGTTGTTGTTTTTTGTCAGCCAGACGTCTCTGGTTGTGACTTGCTTAGTGAATGCATTAGTCACAGAGATGGTAGGTGCCTTTTTCCTGGATGACAGACCAAATATATCTGTTAATGGTTCCTGTGTTCATGCCAGAGACCTGGAGTCAGAATGGCTGGTGAGTTTAGGGCGATTATTCACTGCCTGGAGAAGGGAGAGGATCGTTGTGGGGAAGTGTAGTGGCTGCTGGAAGTGAGGATTGTGTTGCTAATTCCATCCCAACCCAATGTAGAAGCAGCAAGCCAGGGAACTTATTAGAGGAAGAAAGACCCACAGGCATACTTGCTATCTGAAGGGAGCTGTTGTGATCTTTTCATTTTCTTAAAAATCTAACTTTGGAATTTGAACTCAGTGAATAAATTATCAACTTATTTTTACTTTCAGTGACTTCTCTGCATGTTGAATCTCCTTTTCCCTTGGGTTATAAGGATTTCTTAAATTGGCCTCTTACCAATTTAAGTTGCTGGACATTTAAAGACTCCCTTTTCAGTCAATAATAGAGCTTGGGGTGCAAGAGGGGTGGTATACCCCATCATCTCTTCCTTCCTACCGACTCTGAGCTTAGTCTCTTAGTTGCTTTTCCCATGACCATCCATAGCAAACCTGACAGTGGTTCCACTGAGACCACAGCTTTAAAAAGAGCCTTATAGGCTCTTATAGGCTGGTCTACCTCTTTTTAACTTCAAAGGAGGTTGGCCCCTCTCTGACCCATGTCTTCAGTTGAATGCATAGCCCATGTTGCTAGAAAAGCCCAGACAACCATAGATAGGTAATTTCAGCACTCTCCTGTGGAGTTCAGAGAAGGCCTTGGAAATCTCCTAGCAAAGTAATCCTCCTTGCCCCCCCCACCTGCCAAAACACACACAACTTGCCCCAAGATATTTGTGGTATATTTTTTTCAATATGAGGGGAGAAACACCTCAAGTAATATGAGTCAAAGTAATTCTTTCAAGCTGGGCACTAGTGGCTTAAGCCTGTAATTCTGCCTGTCTGGGAAGCTGAGCTCTGGAGGATTGCAGTTTGAGCTCTATCCAGGCATACAACATCCCCTTCTCAATCAATAGCTAGGCATAGCTAGGCATAGTGTGTGCATGTCATTCCAGCCATTATGGAAAAAATAAGTTGGGAACCAGTGATTCATGCCTGAGATCTGAAAATCAAGGTTTGAAACCAGCCCAAGCAGGAGTCTGGGAAACTATCTCCAATAAATTATCAAAAAGCTATTGTGGGGGCTGGGGTTTGGCCTAGTGGTAGAGTGCTTGCCTCAAATGCACGGGTTTGATTTCTCGGTATCACAAACATAGAAAAAAGCTGGAAATGCTGCTGAGACTCAAGTGGTAGAGCTCTAGCTTTGAGAAAGCCCAAAGACAGTGCTCAGGCCCTGAGCTCAAGCCCAGAACTGGCAAAAAAAAAAGCTATTGTGAACTTCTGCTAAGAATATCAGACATATTCTAGTTATTACAAACAAGGGAAACTATGCAGCCTGTGCTTCTATAGGTCTGGCTTGCTTTGCTTAACATAAAATTTCCCATCATTCCCATTTTGAATGGGGCAATGCCATTCTTTCGGATGTAAGCATAGAATTCCATTATAGAGGCCTGGAGTGTGGCCTAGTGGTAGAGTGCTTGCCTAGCATGCACGAAGACCCGGGTTCGCTTCCTCAGTACCACATACATAGAAAAAGCCAGACGTGGCAATTAAACCATTAAAAAAAAAAAGAATTCCATTATAGATATCACATTTTCTTGAACCATTCATCTATTCAGGGGGCTCTGAGTTGGTTCCCTATCTTAGCTATGGTAAATAATGCTGCTGCTAACATGGTTGTACTGGCGTGGTCTTGATTGTGGTCATTTGGGTAAATGCCCAGGAATGGGAAACATTGAAAACAAAAGATATGAGGATATAGAGAAACAGGAACTCAAGATTGCTGGTAGGAAAGTAAGATGGTAAAGCTATTTTGGAAAATAGCCTGTTGGTTTCTTAGAGTAGTATCACCAAATAATCTCTAACAATTATACTTGTCTTTATCCAAATACATTGTAATACTTTATGTTCACACAAAATTGTGCACCTGGGAGCCTATATCAGCTCTATCCATAATTGCTCCAAATTGGGAAATAACATCTTTTAGTAAGTGAATGGACAAATAATTATGAAATATCAAAACACTAACAAATGAGACATCAAGGCAAAAGTTAAAGAAACTTTCAATGTATATGCTGAGTGAAATAAACTAGTATGAAAAGTTAAAAAAAAAAAGCTGGAAGTGCAGCTGTGATTCAAATAATAAGAGCAAAAAAGAGATAGGGCCCAGGCCCTGAGTTCAAACCAGGACTCACAAACATAGACACACACACACACACACACACACACACAAAATAGAATAGGAACACCATGGTCCAGATGCAAGCCACAACACTCCCCCACTCCACACCCCCAAAAAAGCAAGACCCTATTTCCAAATAATCAATGCAAAAAAGGGCTGGAGATATGGTCCTTGCTTAACCAGTTTGAGACCCTAAGCTCAAAATCCAGTACCAAAATAAGTTATTCTCTTGTAATTTCATTTCAGAGATAGAAATTGAAATTTTCTACAAGCTAACTTAAAAGACATCAGCCTTTTTTTTTTTTTTTTTTGCCAGTCCTATGGTTTGAACTCAGGGCCTGGGCATTGTCCTTGGACACCTTTTGCTCAAGGCTAGCACTCTACACTCTACCACTTGAGTCAGAGCACTTCTTCCAGCTTTTTCTGTGTATGTGGTTCCAGGGAATCGAACCCAGGGCTCCATGCATAGGGCTAGGCAAGTACGCTACCACTAGGCCATGCTCTTGGCCCCTATAAAAGTATATATAATAGTACAAACTCAAAAGATATCTTTCTTGAGTTGAAAAACTCAGGGACAGTGTCCAGGCTGAGTTCAAGCCCTATGACCCACCCAAAAAAAAGCTATCTTTCTTGGGGTTGGGGATTTAGCTCAGTGGAGAAGCACTTGCCTGGCAAGTACAAGGCCCCAAGTTAGGTTCTCAGCTCGGGAAAAAAAATATATCTTTCTTCCATTTTAGTCATGAGTTCTATTCTATTTAATATGGTTTATGTGAGAGGTATATGTTATAACCAAAGAAAGCCAGCAGAGAATGTGGCAGGCTAGCATTCTATTCCAAGGAGAATCCATACAGTTTTCATGTGTTAAACATGGCAAGTAGAATTCTGGTACTTCCCATAATCTTGCTCATGTGAATTAAGAATTTGTGGCAAAAGAGAAATCTTGACCGGTAATGGTTAATATGAACAATGCTTGAAGCTATTGTGCCTACGTATCATTTTATTAGTATATTTGTTTATATATAAATATATATCAACACTGTAACATATAGAAACACAAGTTTTAAGAAAGCAATTTTTTCCAGAAAGAAAATCAGACTATAGCCAGGCATGGTAACTGTAATCCTAGCTACTCAGGAGGTTGAGACCTGAGGATCGAGTTTCAAAGCCAGCCTGGGCACAAAAGGACCTGAGACTCTTATCTCCAATTAACTTCCTGAAAACAGGAAGTGGGGCTTGGCTCAAGGGTAGGGCGGTAGGTAGCCTTGAGCTGAAGAGCTCAGGGACAGCACGCAGGTAGAGTTCAAGCCCCATGACCCACCCACATAACACACACACAGAAATAAAACAGAATATAAGAAACTTGATGTAGGTGAGGGAAATGGGGACCAAGACATGTGAAAGGGTATCAATGTATGTGAATTAATGCACCTTCTATCTGGCAAATATCATGTAACCCTTCTATTAATTACAATAAAAACATATATGGAAAAAAAAAAGAAACTTGATGTAGCCAGGCATGGTGGCTCATGCCTGTAATCCTAGCTACTCAGGAGGCTGAGATCTGATGATCATGGCACTACAAAGCCTGTGAGACTCTTGTCTTCAATTAATCACCAGAAAGCTGGAAGTGGCACTGTGGCTCAAAGGGTAGGGTAGTAGCCTTGAGCTGAAGAGCTCAGGAACAACACACAGGCCCAGAGTTCAAGTCCCACCACCGCCAAACAAGAAAAAAAAAAGAATCTTGTTGCTTCAAAGAGCAGCTGACCTGGAAGAAATAAAATTTAAGACAATTTATATAGATTCCCTTCTTGAATACTTGTTTGTTAAACACGTTATTTGAAATATGATGTAAAAATCAATGTTAATAAATTAAATAAATAAATAGAATTTAAGACAATTTGTCACATGCTACAATTAGCTAGTTATTCAAAACTAATTCAAAGGTGGTTAAAAAAAATGTATCCGGCATAGCAAGACCTTTGAAATCCACGTGGCAGGAACAAGAGTTTGCTGTCTCCTCCAACTCAAGCAAGGAAAAACACTACTGAGGATGGAGGAGGCAAGTCCAAGGTTTCTACAAGTACCATCTGTTTTGGAGTATCAATCCTAAGCCAGCACTTGGTATTGAAATCAGTTCCATATGCAAATGAATGTCTCTTACCACCTACGTCTAAAAAGACCACATGTGATCTTTTAGTGTTTTGGTGGGATTTCCAGTCTATGGCTTTGTTCTTGTTTTTAAAAGTAAACATAAAAGTCATTCATAATAAAGAGCAAAGTATAAAATTCTATTGATGAATGGTGGTACTTTAGTGGCAAGACTAATTAGGATGCTCGATTTACTAAATAATGCTAAAGCTATTTATTATTTTAGATCAGACATCGCATAATTATATGCCACATTTGATTGATGCTTTGGTTATGTTTTTATATATAGGTATACATATTAAACACTATGTGTAACATGTAATTTCACCTCTATTATAAGCCCAAAGAGTTAGACAGGTGAAACAGATACATGGAAAATACTAAAAGGTAACCTGGTTTCACCAAAATGGCACAAATACATGAAGAGATGCCTGAAAGACAGAGTTCTTATCCAGGCCCTCCCATTCTGCCCCGCCCCTCCCATTCTGCTTTTTGTTCTCATTATATTTGGCTTTATATTGAAGCTATCTCTGGACATCTACTGATTAGTAAACTGTAAATATGTAAGGATGTGGCAGTTATATTTTAATTGCTTATTTCAACTGAAAATTATCTGAGGAAGAGTGTAATCAATGATATCTTGTTAGATACAAGTGTTATTCTGTTTCTTTTTTGTGATAAGTTACCATTTTTAGTTATATAGCTCTGTATTAAGAACATTCATGTTACTATCCATCTCAGTCCATCTTCACATTTTTTTTATCTCTCCCCAAAAATCTTATTCATTAAGCACTTTTCCCCATGCCCTCCTCCTCCAGCCCCTAGCAGTAATCATTCTACTTGTTGGACTGATATAATAAATACACTAGAAGCTCATGTGTCATATGGCATTTGTCCATCCCTGCCTGGCTTGTTTCATTTAACATAGCATCGTCAAGGATCATCTGTAATTTTGAACATTCCATGCTATGCTATGTATATACCACATTTTGCTGACCTATCCATGGACTCTTGCTTGGATAGCTATATTTGACCACTGTCACTAATACATGTATACACATACCTCTCAGAATCCCTTCTTTTCACATCTCTTGGGTACATACCCCAAGGAGGTATTACAAGATTACATGGTACCCGTTATCAGTTATCATTCATTCCTCCCATTCCCCTATAACTACACTGAAGAAAGAAATGAATACGCATCATTCATTCCTCCCATTCTCCTAGAACTACACTGAAGAAAGAAATGAATACGCTAAGCAAACATAAACTAAAAGGTAGCAGGAAAACATCAGGTTTACTCAACCCATTGAGCTCACATTCCATCTTGCATCTAAGAACTGCCCTGCAGGTGTCAAAGCCCTCTGGGACTCAGTGAGTCAGCAGCTGGAGCAGCTGCCCCAATCCTCCCATCAAGCCCAGGCTGGCCGGGCTGTAGAAGTACTGACTTGGCTGATTCCAAACTACAGCCCACATTCTGTTCTGCAACGTTCTCCAGTCGTGGATGCGGATTCCAAGGTCAAGTATGGTTAAGTACAAAACCTGATGAATTCTTGTCAAACTCACAGGGAAAACAGGAAGATCAGGGCAGGTGTTGAAATCCTCACTTATGCCAATGATTGCATAATGCATTAGTCCTTCAACCATTTTTTAATTTTTTTCCACCTGCTACAACATTAAAATGTAGGAATGCTTCAGATTACTTGAAGATTCACCAATCCCAGAACTGTTTCTTCTTCAGAGTTCTTCCAGAGTCGGTTTTTATTGGGTCAGAAATTCCATTGTTGTTTCAAGAGAGAGAGAGGAAAAAAAAGAAAAAGAAAACTTGAAGGAATTTCAGGAGTGGCAGTGTTAATACACAACTGGGTATGGCCCTTCTGTAATTCACCAAAAAACAGTCTAGCTTATGGTTTAGAGAAAACTTTAATGCATAGAGGCACAGGAAGATCTTGGGGTATAATGTAGTCCTTGTGTTTGGAAAACAACAGCTTGGCTCAAGCTGGCATAGCGTAGGGGGTGGCTAATGGGGATGGCTCTTCTTTTGTTAAAGAGAGAGACTGGACACTAGAACAGTAAACACTTATTTCTACTTCCTTTTCTTCCTCATTCTGGTCTGGTGGAAGACTGAACAGCCACTGGCCACCTCAAGAGACTGAGTGGGCAGTGCGGACTACTGGATACAGTTCAATTATTGTAAAAGACCACACATGCTCAGGACGCTGAGATCTGAAAGCCAATCCTGGAAGAAACCCTGTGAAACTCTTATCTCCAATTAACCTCTCAACAACCAGAAGTGTCACTATGGCTCAAGTGGTGAAGTGTTAGCCTTGATCATGGAGAGGCTCAGGAATAGTGCCCAGGCCTTGAGTATAAGCTCTACAATGAACACATACACAAAGACCACACATGAGCTTGCCCTTCATGTGGCCCTATGGTAACAGTAGGTTAAAAAATTAAGGGCCGAGCTGGACACAGTGGCTCATGCCTGTAATCCTAGCTACTCAGGAGCCTAAGATCTGAGGATCACAGTTCAAAGCCAGCCCAGGCACTAAAGTCTGTGAGACTTTCATCTCTAATTGACCACCAGAAAACTATAAGTGGCTTTGTGGCTTAAGAGGTAGGATGGTAGCCTTGAACTAAAGAGCTCAGGGACAACACCCATGCCCAGAGTTCAAGTCCCATGGCTGACCAAAAAAAAAAAAAAATTAAGGGCCTGGTACCAGCAGACCTCTGTCTTGGCATGTGGGTCATTGGGTTTGTTACCAGAAAGGGAACTGGGGTTCCCAGACAGAGCCGAGGAAGAGATTAACATGTGCCTCCCTGTATAGGCTTGCAATATAAGTTCATTCTACTATCTGGGCTTTACAGTAGACGGCAATCCAGCTTTATCATGAGCTTTGACACTCCTTTATATCAAAGATTGTCCTCTGTTAGGAGAGGGATGACTGGCAGAGAAGATGTAAAAAATCTTGGCTTCTCTAGCCCTCCTCATCACTCTTCATAGGTTAGGATGCAGTTGAAGATTCTGTTAAAATTTCCTCCACTTCCATGCCAATATGAGGCTGGCTTGGTATTTACAGCTTCAGAACTATAAACTGGATTTGTACCAGGAAGCAGTACAGAGTAATCATTCTTGATAGTAATAAATCAAGTTACATTTTACTTTCGTGTAATGGTGACAAAGAACAGCAATCACATGGGTATTTAATAAATATTGTAAGAATTAGCTTAGATTGTAAACACCTTGAAATGTGACAGGTTACTATGCATTCCTACCCCAAAAGATGGAATATTACTCATGCAATAATATTAATACTCCTTGGCATGTAAGACTTTTCCTTTTCTGCTTAATTTAATTTTGAACATCTATCACAATATGACTTGCTAGGCAAGCCAGGCTAATCAGATTACCATTCACATTTATAAAGTGGCACAAGTTTCTGTGAATACCACTGCAGACATACTTTCCATACATAATACAATCCTGCTATCAATCTCCTAAAGAGTCAGTGCTTCCAAAGATCTCCTGCACAGCAGATGTGAAGGATCCTTGCTCAGCAAGATGCTCTTCACACAGTCATGCCAATAACTACCTTATTTTATTCCTACATTACAAAACAAGGCAGAAAGAGAGACAGTATAACCTGTAAGGCTTGGAAGGGATTATAAACACTGGAACAGTGTGAAGAGTGTCTGGACCTGTCTTCCCCATTCCTCTTCTGCCATTTGTCTTTCTTCATGGTTGTGATGAGACACTGGTGGAAGGCAAGATGGCTGCCATCCTTCAGTTATCACAGTACTGTACCTTTAGAATGGACAGCATCAGCACTGTGATAACTGAGCCAGGGCAGCCTGTCAGTCACTGTATGGGTCCAGCAGCATCCTTTACAGGTGGCTCCCAGCGAAGTAAGCGAAGGACCAAAGTCTCCCCTTCTGGTTGGAGGCATTAGGAGGCAGAAGGTCACAGCCCCAAAAACAGTTGAGGCTGAAACATGAAAATACCGTTAAGTTATAGTAAGCATAAGAGAACACATGATTTATACATATTGATGAGGATAAACCATCACACAATGGGGCTTTTTCTCTGACAGTACACCTAACAGGGAGCCTGCTTCTCAGCTATGTCTTCTCTTCCAGCCACGTGCACAGACTGCATTCATCTTCCTGCCGTGCACTAAATAGCTTCTTGGGCATATTATATCTGAGAGATTTTCTAGATGTTCAAGAGGATAAATAAGCCAGAGTTCCTGTCCTCAAAGTGCTTATCCCCACACATGGCAAAGATATCCTATCTACGTCATAGTCATTAATCTTCTATGTGTTTTCTCATTTGATTTTCACAAGAACACAATAGGCTTAATAATAAATTAACTTCTCCAAAAAGAGTTATGGAAATAAGTTAGCTATTGTTATCACTTATGACAGCTAAGAAAAACACCACCACCACCTAAGAGAGGTCTGGGGGAGATGGTCACTAACTTATGCGAAATTTAGCTTCAATCTAGGTCCAAACACTGACCCCACTTTCTTTTTGCGTTATGCCAATCATATCAAACAGGGACTCAGTTTACACAGATTTTTGACAACATGTATTTTTTTTTACTTAGAGCTGCAGTTTGTTAGTAACAGAGATCAAAAGAAGCTCAAAAGTAGCTCTGGAACAGAACTGAGGCTAGCAGTTCAAGGTTTAGTATTAGCACCAAAAGAAACAAGAACAAAAGTAAAAATAAAAACAACATATTTACAGTGTTTTCTTTGAAATTATCTGAGATACTCCCCAAAGTAATTCAGGAATGAGTACAAAAAGGAACAAAAAGGTTGTAAAATCAGAATCGAGGAATCAAGTTATTAAAAACTATGATTCACTTGGGTTTTTTTTTTCCATGCCAGTCATGAGATCTCAAGTTATTTCATCTTAAGTAAAACTTGACAGAGATTTGAAAAATAATTATGTTTTCAATTAGGCTTTCGCCCAATTCCAAAGACTCATTAAAAGCAGATTAGATATTAGCACTAGATTCAAATAAGTCAGATGAATCAATTTCTAGATCGGCAGCAAGTCAGAAAGTCAGAGATTAACAATGAATCTCGCTCAACCATTAATTTTATGTACTATGAAACAGAACTAATCTGCAGAAAAGTAATATCCAATGATATAACTCAGCTACACTGAAATATAAAACAACATTTTCTAAAGCACAAAAATAATCTTAAAAGTTAAGGAGGTCTCTGGCTAAATCTTAGCCAACTGATGTAATACAAGATTTAAACACAAGAGGGCAATAAAGATTAAAACAACAACAACAACAATAACAAAAGCATTAGTTGGAGCCTATACAACCTAAGGGTTTCTGGAAATAGTTGCATATTTTCAATTACAAACATCTGTTAAGTGAACAAAGACAGTGTGATTAATTGAGAATAAAGGTTTAGAAGGCCAATCCATCAAGAAAGATAAAAGTATAATTACCCGACATTTCCTGACCACATGGTCAGCTCTTTAAAGACAGTGTCAGCTAGGTGATGGTGGCTTATAACCCTAGCTACTCGGCAAGCTATGATTTGAGGATTGTGGTTCAAAGCCAGCCTGGACAGGAAAAATCTAGGACATTCTTAAACTAACTACAAGAAAACCAGAAATGGAGCACTACCCTTGAGTGAAAGGAGCTCAGGGATAGTTCCTGGGTGCTGAGTTCAAGCCCAGTGATTAATGAAATGGTGGCAATGATGACGATAATAGACAAGTGTTCACTTTTAAGGTACAATTAAATAACCTTGAGCTCCTTAATAGTCATAGAATTATTCCCTGACCAGACTATTAGTATGAGTGAAACTTTAATATGAAGGACACAATGTAAACTTATTCAATGCAAAGCCATCACCAAGAACCATTTAACTATCAAACACCTTTGGTAAACGAAGGATATCTGGCTGAGCACAGTGGCTCACACCTGTAATCCTCGCTACTCAGGAGGCTGAGATCTGAGGATCAAAGTTCAAGGCCAGCCTGGGCACAAAAGGACCTGAAACTCTTACCTACAATTAACCTCTAGAAAATGGGAAGTGGGGGTTGGCTCAAAGGTAGGGTGGCAACCTTGAGTTGAAGAGCTCAGGGACAGGGCCCAGGCTGATTTTAAGCCCCATGACCCACCAAAAAACAAACAATATTATATATCCAATCCCAGGGCTTGAAGTCAGGGCCTGAGCGCTGTCCTTGCACTTTCTCAAGGCTAGAGCTCTACCACTTGAGACACAGCACCTTTTCCAGCTTTCTCTATGTATGTGGTACCAAGGAATCAAACATGTTAGGCAAGTACTCTATCTCTAGGCCAAACTCCCAGCCTCTACAAATAATTTTGTAAGAAGTAAATGTTTCAATGATGCAATTCTGTTTCTTCTGGAAAGGAGTTATTAAAATGTTTATTTTTGAAAATTGAAACCTCCAGAAAGAGTAGATTCTTTTTTGTGATATTTGCTCATGTTAACATCTTAACCCCTCATGTGGCTGAGAACTGTGAATCATAACTGGAAGCCAAGGGCCAGAAGTATGGCCTAGTGATAGAGTGCTTGTCTAGCATGCACGAAGCCCTGGGTTCAATTCCAATTGGAGCTGTGGCTCAAGTGGCAGAATGCTAGCCTTGAGAAAGTTTAAGGGCAGTGCCCACGCCCTGCATTTAAGCCCCAAGACTAGGCAGCAAAGTCCATGAGATTCTTATCTCCAATTAACCACAAAAAGGTAGAAGTGGAGCTGGGGCTCAAGAGTACTAGTCTATGGTGAAAGAGCTCAGATACAACTCGTAGATCCTGAGTTCAAGCTTCATACTGGTACCCCCGCCCTAAAACCCCCAAAGTAAACTGTCTTAATGAAAAAAGAAGTGGCTATAGATAATCACAGTTACAGTAAGCAAGTACACTGCATAGTTATATAGTATACTTATACTGTATACTTATACAGAGTGATTAAAAAACAGAAACAAGGGCCAGAAATTTGGCCTAGTGATAGAGTACTTGCCTAGCATGCACGAAGACAGGTTTGATTCCTTGGAAGGGGAGCTGTGGCTCAAAACGTTAGCACTGTAGCCGAAGGAAAAAGCCCAAGGAGAGTGCTCAGGCCCTGAGCTCAAGCCCAGGACTGGCAAAAACAACAAGTCGGGCACGGTGGCTCATGCCTGTAATCCTAGCTACTCGGGAGGTGAGATCTGAGGATCGAGGTTCAAAGGCAGCCTGGGCACTAAAGAATGTGAGACTGTTATCTCCAATTAATCACTAAAAAAATGGGAAGAGGGGAAGTGGGGCTATGGCTGGTGCTATGCTCAAGGTGGTAGCCTTGAGCAGAAGAGCTCAGGGACCCCCCCAAAAAACAAAACAACAGCAAAAAAAAAAAAAATCCTACCATCCAAAGGGGAATTTATTTATTTATTTATTTTTGTCAGTCCTGGGCTTGAGCTCAGGGCCTGAGCACTGTCCTTGGACTTTCCCTAGGCTAGAGTTCTACCATGTGAGCCTCAGCACCACTTCTGGCTTTTTTCTATGTATGTGGTACTGAGGAATCGAACCCCGGTCTTTGTGCATGCTAGGCAAGCACTCTACCACTAGGCCAAACTCCTGGCTCTGAAATTTGTTTTAAAGTCAACTTTTTCTGTCAGAATTGACAAGTAGAACAACCTCATGATATACCAGGTACCTCAAAAAGCAAGCAGTTCTGGAATAGCAACAGATATGCTTCTTTAAACTAATATGGAGCCCAAATATACTCACTAAAACCATGTCTCATTCCTTTTATCTAGACACTGACCTTTAAACATAGATTTTTATATTAAATAACTACAGATATAACAGAATGTTTCTGCTAAGTCAAAATATTTGAAAAATTACTACAGTTTAATTTGTTAGTTTCAATTTATATTCTTTTAGGTAAGGTGTGATTACAAACTTTTTAAAGTATGGAACTTTTTATAATAATGTTCAAAATGTGCAAAAGTGATGTTATAAAAATGTACTATGTTTACGCTTGTCACTGGTGGCTGAAGCCTGTAATCCTAGGGGAGGCTGAGATCTGAAGATCATGGTTCAAAGGCAGCCTGGGAAAGGAAAATCTGTGACACTCTTATCCTTAGTTAATCAGCTGCCAGAAGCAAAGCTGTGGCTCAAGTGGTACAGTGCCTGCCACCCTAGAGCAAAACAGCCAAGCAACAACAGAAAGGCTAGAGTTCAAGCCCTAGAACTGGCACACATAATTGAAAAAATAATGTACTATAAGCAAAAGAGGCTCCAGTGTCAACTTCCCTTGTCAAACATATACAACATGTACACCTATATGTTACTGCGAACTTCACTCTGTTGAGTTTAAAAATAATGTGTACTAAAGATGTGTGGGAGAGTGTTATAGATCTTTCTCCTATAAGGAGAAAGAAGTTGGTTAGAAAAGCAAGGAACAGTCGAGAATAACAACTCGGTATAACATCAATACTGATATTCACTAGAACCATTAAGTAGGAGTTAACTCTGTAGAGAGCCTGAGCTTTCTCCCTTCTGCTGATTGGGATTTTATTTCTCAATAGCTCCAGGAGACTAAACTGAACAAATAGGTTGGCTCACACATTCTATTCTATTGACCTTTGCCCTTCATACACATGTTCTTCAGTTATCCTATTTCTTGTTTTATTCTGGAATACATATATATGTATATACATACACACACACACACACACACACACACACACATATATATATTGTGGGGGTGGGGGTCATGGGGCTTGAACTTTGGACCTGTGCCCGGCGTATATAACATTGTTTGGGGGGCAGTTCAGTTGTGTGCCCAGCGTATATAACATTGTTTGGGGGGCAATTCAGTTGTGGGGCTTGAAGTCAGGGCTTGAGCTCTTTTTGCTTAAGGATAGTGTTCTACAACTTTGAGCCACAACATCACTTCCAGGGCTTTTTTTTTTGGTGGTTAATTGGACATAAGAGTCTCATGGACTTTTCTAGCCAGGTATGGTAACCATGCCTGTAATCCTAGCTACTCAGGAGGCTGACATCTGAGGATCAAGGTTCAAAGCCAGCCTGGCACAAAAGGACCTGAGACTCTTATCTCCAAGAAACCGCTAGAAAATAGGAACTGGGTTTGGCTCAAGGGTAGGGTGGTAGCCTTGAGCTGAAAAGCTCAGGGATAATGCCTAGCCCAGGGAGTAGCCTTGAGCTGAAGAGCTCAGGAACAGAGACCAGGCTGAGTTTAAGCCCCATGATCCCCCCCCCCACACACAAAGTCTCATAGACTTTTCTGCCAGGGCAGGTTTTTGTTTTTGGTTTTGTTTTTGTCAGTCCTGGGACTCTGGGCCTGGCACTGTCCCTGAGCAATTCAGCTCTAAGGCTAGCACTCTACCACTTGAGCCATAGTGCCTCTTCCAGTTTTCTGGCATTTAAATCTAGATAGGAATCTCACAGACTTTTTATACTTGGGCTGGCTTTGAACCATGATCCCCAGATCTCAGCCTCCTGAGTAGCTAAGATTACAGGTGTGAGCCACTTATCCTAAGAGTTCAGATTTTACAATTTGTTCACAAGTCAGTTTTACTCCTGAGTTTATTTCTGTATCCTTTTGAGTAAAAAGTGCAATATTTGCCAGTTAAGGCCAACCCAGGTTACACAGGAAGACTGTTTTGTTTTTGCTTTTTTGTTTTAAGCCTTCTTTACAAAATAAAGGAAATTTTAAGTGGAAAAAGTAATTTTAGCTAGGCACTGGTAAACCTCAAGAGCTGGAGGCAGATTTCCAATTCTAGGTCATTGTTAGCTATATAGCAGGATCCCATCTTAAAATACCAACTCCTCCTGGGTCCAAACTAATCAGTTAAATATAAAATGATCACCTCAGATCCCTGAAAACTCAGACAAATCTCCTATGAATCAGTGATAACCTCACTAGTGAAGCATTACCATTTAAAAATACTGGATTTAGGGCCTGGAGTTTGGCCTAGTGGTAGAGTTCTTGCCTGGCATGCACCAAGATCGGGGTTCGGTTCCTCTGTTTGGTACCACATACATGGGGTGCGGAGAAGCTGAGGCTCAAGTGGTAGAGCTCTAGCCTGGAGAAAGCCCAAGGACAGTGCTCAGGCCCTGAGTTCAAGCCCCAAGAATGACAAAAAAAAATGCAAACAAAACACCAAAATCAAAACAAAATGCTGGCTGGGTCTTGGGTTTTAACATTCCCTTAATGGTGAAAGGGGACAATGCCCAAGATTTGCACTGAGCTCTAATTCTAAAATCTTAGGCTGTTCCACAAACTGAATCCCACTCTGCTTTTCTGCACAATCCACATCCTCATAGCTTCTATCCTACATTTCTGAAGTGAGCAGTTTTCTACTGCTCACATGTGCACAGTGGCACTGCTCTCACGACATGCTGTGTTGCAGACTTAAGCACTGTCTCCCTTTTACAACATCAAACAGTTTCCAAAGACAAACTGTCTTCTTCATGCCCCTTCACAGTACACGTTATCAGTCATTCCCACCAAAGAGCCAGTCCAATGGACACTCAATTCACTCCTGAGCTCATCAATGGGAACGTCTAATGAATCAGCTTATCAACAAAAGCATATGTGTAATCTCAATCTCTGCACATCTTAATAGGTATTTGACAGTGCCCTATCTATTAAACAGGGAGATAGTACCAAAGGCTTTTAAATGATTTCCAGTGCCATTACTGAATCTCAGACAAAAGAGAACTCCAAAGACACCTCTACTGCTATTCATATACCACGGAACCC
The DNA here is from genome assembly GCF_031878675.1 of Megascapheus bottae. NCBI lineage: Eukaryota > Metazoa > Chordata > Mammalia > Rodentia > Geomyidae > Megascapheus > Megascapheus bottae. The sequence goes on along the minus strand of NC_143514.1, from coordinate 40,972,852 downwards.
TGTAGGGAGGAGAAGAGAGGCAGCAGTCTATAAGCCCTAACAAAGGGGTAGATAGTAAGTCAAAGAAAGACAAAAAGAGAGAGCAAACAAAAGTAACAGAGATAAGAAGCATTACTAAAATGCCAAATGATGTCAGAATCATTGCCATACCAACAACTGTTTGGGATATATTTTGGTGTGCACAGGAGCCCTCTATACAAGAAACTACTCCCATGAATAAACCTTTTTAGAACCTATTACATTGACCTTCCTGATATAGTTCCTGCACAGAAAATCTGCAAAGCAGTCATGAGGAACTCTCACATACAGTAGCAGTAATATTCTAATACTTTGGGGGTCTCCAAATATCAACATGTGACACAGCAGAGGAAGGGAGATGGTTGGCGCACATGAAATAACAGTGCTTCATGCAGTCTCTCTTTACAAATCAATGCCTGCACCAAGTGCAATGATGCTGTAGGCCACAAAAGTTCAAAGGAAGTTCTATGTAACACATCGCATACAAGTGTGACATGTCCTGGTTGTCGCTCATAAATGATTACTGTAGACCAAATAAAAATATTTTTAAAACACCATTCTAAGTGACTTGTATGTATTTAAATGCTCTAGTAGCTACAATAATCAAGCTGAGCATGAATTTTTTTAAAAAAAATCAAATAAAAAATTAAAACTTCAGCTATGTTTCCGGTGGCTGGCTGATGGGCTCACATAGCTGGGGGCTGCCCGATCATGGCAGGTACCAACAATCCAATCATTCTATCACTGGATTTTTAAAAAAATCTGAACCAGAATCAAAGGAATCACCCTTTGTGCCCACTGTCTTCCTAAGCCCACAAAGCTTTCTAAGGTATCTATCAAGTAGTTCAATTACACTGAGTATAATCTGTACCCCTTCTTATACTGTTGATAGTTCTGGGAGAATACTAAACAGTCTTTGGGAGGGGCAAGGTGGTAAAGAGAAAAAGGCACACCTCAATTCTGGAAAAGAATTGGAGACATGGAGATTCAAAGATGTGGAAACAAAGTTCCCTAAGGTAACCTGGAAAACCTTAACATTGTTACTTCTTGGTCCAAGGGTGCTAGTTACCTTGAAATATTGCAATTGTTGCTTATAATGAGTCTGTCAACTTACATACCACAGCAGCTGTCCCTGAATCCTCAGACAGAACACATTTCACCAGCCCCTCTAACCTGCTCCAAAACATTACTGTCGACATAATGAAACATATGAATAATTCAATAAATGAATCTCAACCCAAGCTATTAATCATACATCAGTCTCGGTACCCATGTATCTTGAGAAAAGCTTTTCTGAAATACCTGTAAAGAATGCTCCCTACTACCCCAAAGGAACCAATTACAATCCCTACAGCTTTCTCTCCTTTTTACTCCCTGGGTCAAAGATCAGTGCTCCTCCAGCAACGGACTTAAAACATAACTTTTAAAGGAGCTAGATTCCTAAGGTAGTTCTATTTTGAGCCTTCTTCCTGTTCTGAGGCTGAAGTTGGAAGGACTTTGGTGGTGATGTCATGGAAGACAGAAGGTTGGTTTTTCCAGAGGGGTCTTCTCTGACAAAGCTCCAAGGAGAGTGGTAACTGCATACTCTTCTTCCCTTTGGGTCCCAGCTATTCATCAGCCAGGAAGAAGATGAAGTTGAAATGGTAGACAGATATATTTACATATTTTATATGCTAAGCAACTCATAAATAAAATAGAAGAAGAAGAAAAGGACTCCAGGGAAGAGGGGTGACCATCTTTCTTCATCCATTTCTTTCCCCCAAATACCCATCATAAAGGTAGGGGTAAAAAAAAAAAGAAAGGGTGAGAGAGCCATATGGTAAGAATATAGATTCTATACCTTCGATGTTTGAAGAGGGAAATATTGCTGGAATGTTCTGTCCTTTCAGTCCCTTCTCTTCCTCTTGTGTTTTTGGAACGGTGAACTTGGGTCTGGGTGTGCCGTTTAACTGGGAAGCGTTTGGCATTGGAGGACCAAGAGGGGCCAGGGTGTGGCTCAGGGAATTAAAAATAAAAAAGCAGCAGTTTAAGCCTGGTTTGGGGGGCTGTTTAAAGGAAAGAACATTCAACTCCTTTGGGGGAATAAAAGAGAGCATTCTGGACCAAAGGGCGCGGTGGCGGGGGGTTCCCACTAAGTCCAGCAGCTTGTGGATGGTGGGGTGATTCCAGGGGTGGGGAGGAAAAAAAAATCCCAACTCAACTGCCGACCAGAACTTCCGGTGGCTTGGAGAACAGACATGCCAAAATGCAATCAGCAGGTGAAAGACACGCTCTTTGTCAATTCTGGGGTGCTGGGGGGGGTGGATCTAGCTGAGTCCTTGGGAGAGCAGGGCACTCCCGGTTATTCACCTCCTTCACCAAATCATGAAGAAGCATAGGCGTGGTCTTCCTTCAGGAAGGTGGCAGCTGGCGTGTAGAAAACAGAGTGAGGGAAAGGATTCCTGGCGGGGAAGGCAGGGAGAAACCCTGGGGTTAGCTACAGCAAGGAGTTCGGGGGTCTCTGCCAAGCCACTCCCCCTTTTGAAAACTGTTCTGGGTCGGCATAAATTACAGCAACCCCCCCCAACCCCGAATATAAAAGATAGGGTCTCATGGCCATAACACACACACACACACACACACACGAGCCCGGGTTGATAGAAAGAAACAGGTGAGCCAAGTCAGAAGCGGGAAAAAACAACAACAAAACCTAGAACAGGGAATGGGAGAATGAAGGGAGGAGTCCCCGAACGTGCGGGGAAACCGAGGCTTCCTCGCCCTTCCCCGACACTCACTTCCAGCCTAGCAGAACCTGCGTGGCCGGGTGCAAAGCTCAAAAGGACGCGCCGACGGACCCCCGCGCCGCCCCTCCACGCGCGCGGCCTCCCACCTACCCCAGCGTCCAGCGTTCCGGCCTCGTGGTAGCGCCCGACCATCCCGAGCGCCGTGCGCCGGGCTCACCCTCACCCCGGCCCGCCGCCACCGCCGCCGCCGCCGCCGCCGCCGGGACTCCGATCTTCCTTTCTCCTCCCTCACTCCCTCCTCCTCTTCCTCCTCCTCCTCCTCCTCCTCCTCGCAGACTCCTCCCGCCGGATCCTTCATGTAAACAACATCCAGGCTCTATTTACAGTCGCCACCGGACCGCAGGGGACCCGCGCCAGCACCCTGTGTGTGGGGGCGAGCGAGTGCGCAACATTCACACACACCCCGCCCCTCCGTGCCGCTCCCCCCTCCACGGGGCTGGATCGGCCCCGGGCGGGGGGGGGGGGTGTGTGCTCCCGGCGCTCTCGGCTCCCCCGCGCGGTCCCTGACACCCCTGCCTGGGCCACCGGGAAACCGCGGAAATGCCCCTAGGCGAGGCTGCCCGACCGCAGGAAAATAACCACCCTCACAACAACAAACCCAGTCCGGCGACACCTTGGAGTCTGTCCCCGAGTGCAGAGCCCAGGCCCGCCCCGGCCCGCCGCCCCCGCGCCCCGCCACCTACCCCTCCGCTGCGTGCGGTGCCGCCAAGTGGTTGAAGGCAGGCGCCCAGCGCCCGGCCCGGGCGCTCTCCAGCCCCCGCCGCCCCCGCCGGCCCGCCCCCCGACTCGCCATTGCGCGTGCGGGTGCGCGCGTCGCGGCCAGCCCCGCCGGAATCCTTCTCCGCGCCCCGCGCCTTCCCGCGGCCCCGGGGCCGGCTGGGGCGCGCCGCCACCCCGGGCCCGGAGCGCAAGCAGCCCGCGCTGCCCCGTGCGCACCCCGACGTCCGAGCGGCCGCCCGAACCCCGAGCCGCCGCGCCGCCTGCCACTTCCCGCCGCCGCCTGGCCCAGTGCAAACCCCGCAGCCCCCACGCCGCGCCGGGCGCCCCCCCTACACACCCACCTGCGCCCCTGGAGGGGTCCTGGACCCCCCTTCCTTTGTTCTTCCCGCTATTTGCATGAGGATTATCTAATGACGCAGCAAGGCTCGCCACAACGTGACCGTCGCCATTTTTCTGTTTTTATTCTATCTCTGCCATGTGATAGTTGGGGGGGGGGGGTTGGAAAAGGGAGAGAGGATTTTAAAAAAAAAAAAAGCACAACAAAAACTTCCGGGTCTCATGACCGGGAAAGGAGAAAAACAAAAGGGAGACGAGACACAACTCTAGGGGAAGGACGTGTGCGCGCGCGCGTGTGTGTGCGCGCGCCCTCCTTCCCCTCCTCTGCGAGGCGGGAGGTTTCGGCCGAGGACCTGGAGCATCCCTCCACTCTAGACGGCCCCCGGGGGTCCCGTGCACAGCCTCCAGCCGCGGCCGCCGCCGGTCCCGGCCCGGTACAAAGCCTCCGAAGCTCGGAGAAGCTGTCAGCAGCTCCCTGGCTCCGGCCGCCCTCGCGTACCCCGCAGCCCTACAGCCCGCGCTCGACTCCTTCCCGAGAGCGGGAGCTGCGGCCATCGGACGAGTCCCAGTCTTACCTGGAGACGAGAAACGGTAGTCGAGAGGCGACCGTGATCCCCAAGTTCCAGAACACTTTGCTTCGACGGTGTTGTTTACGACAACCGCGTGGCACCACCAGGCTGTACTCTTCACAGGGTCCAAGTCTCTTCTTTCTTCTGCCTTTTTCCTCCCCCTTTTCCCAAACGCGACACACCCGTCAGTGGTGTTCGGTAGGGGTGGGTTTTTCGGGGACGGAACCATTCATTTGGCCTGGGCTTATTTAGGAAGAGATTTTAATTAAATGGTTGTGTGGGGGGGGTGGGGGTGGGATTGTTTCAGAGGCAGTTCCGTAGCGCCAGGGGGAATCGCCTTTCACTGATCTTATTCATCTTCAGAGGGAGGAGGTGATAGACGTTATATTCCATCCCAAATTGAGGGCTGCTGGAAAAGAAAATAAGAAAATACATCCGGAACTCTGCCACATTTTCCATTTTCTGCTTTTGTTTGCTACTGAATCTCCTTCGGGTGCTTTCACTTTTGTTTCTTTTGAATTGCTTTTCTGGGCTTTACTCCCCCGGCATTTCATAATTGAGAGCAGATAGGGACACTAGAATTGAATAGGCTTTTTCACTTAGCAAGGAAAGGAATGGAGGCCCCCAAGTAGACTGGGTAGTGGCTCTAGGTTGAGCCTTGATCACCTGACATTTTAGGGAGGGGGGATAGGGAGCATGGGGAGGGCAGCCTAGGGGAAGTTGCTTAGTAATGCATAGCAATGAGTCTGTCTGGGAGCATTTATACTAGAAGTTAAAGATGGAGAACACTTGGGGCAGCCCCTTCTCAGGACTGCTGTGAGACTGATTACTCCTCTCCAACCCCTTTCTTGTGATTTGACTAAAATGTGTGTGTTTGTTCAGATACAGCTTCACCTTTCCCTGGGAGAGTTCATCATTTTCCTTCAATGCTACCTGATCCGTTGTAGATTATTTTTAATTTATTTTTTAAAAAGTTTTTTTTTTTTTTTTTTTTTTTTTTACCGGGCTCACAGAGTTGACCACTCTTCTCTTTGTGGCACTGTCCTTTTTCTATTTATTTCACACTCCAGCACACAGAACCCTTGCTATATCTCTCACTGCTGGGAGGGGGAAGGCTTTGAAGACTGGATTTATCCATATTCATGGTGTATCTCCCTCATTTAGCACAGTGAGTGGCAATGAATGAGCAAAGGAAGGTACACAGGGGATCTTTTCCCACAATTCCACCCCGACTGGCCCTTTCCTTGTGCTGTTTGCAGCGAAGGTAAAGCACTGAAAATACTTCTTGAATCTTACACCTTTACAGACCATTTTTGGCAGGCAAAACGGTTACAGAGCCAGGCAAAACATACTTTGCTCTCCCACTTTCTCATTAAACCTACTTCCCCCTTCCCAAGCTATATTTGGCTCCTCTTCTAAAATTCCCTCTAATTTATATAAATAAATTAGTGATGCCAACTCTTGCCCCTGTGGAGTTGTTGCTTTTGCTTTCATGGACTGTAAAAGTTTGGTGGAACTTTAAGTGTGAATTTAACCCTGCTTAGCCTGGAAGCAAATCATCTCCAGCAACATGTTTTTATTTGGGGTGGGGGACAGAGGAGGGAATTGGGGAGAATGAGGCCAGGGCCTTTTGTATGGTAGATAAACACTGAGCTGCTCCCCAGCCCACAGAGATTCTGGTTCTTCCTGGAACCCAATGAAGTAGCTGCCAAAGTTGGCAGTTGAGCAAGCTAAAGAGAACTGCCTGTTAACTACTAACAGGACTGAAAGTACAGTACACGTTTACAACTGGGGGAGAAGGGGAGAGAAAGAAATCCTGGAGAGTAACTTCTGTGTAATGATAGCTAGGGGAAGGGCTAGAGAGAGACCCAGATGTCACAGATGAATTCCTATATATCTGGGACAGGAAAGTTCAGCTGCATACAGCACAGTTTGAGTGAGTGTCTATTGATGGGGTTGGTAAGTGGGGTATGTCAGGCAGAACAGCTAAAACTCCTATTTGCCATCCCAAATGATGTGTTTGTAACTTCAAGTGTCACATTTTCACCATGAACAAGATGAAGATGAAGATAAAGGTGAAGTCTAGTCATGTATCTAAAAGGCTGTATGCCCTTACATAGAAAGTGAACAGAAGGGAAAAGAATGGTCCACAAGATGGAATTATGGGAATGCCTGTCTGTATTTTGTCTTCTGTGCACGTGTCCTCTGTCTGTGTCATTTCGCAAATCAAATTTCACTCCTCACAGGTACCATGTAGCTGCTAAGAATATGGAACTTTTTCAGAAACCCCAACTACCTTCCATCACTTGGACATGCACAGACAAGAAAAAAAAAATCCCCAGTGCCATGATGAGGTGTGGGTTTTGAAGTTAAGTATTAAAGATCCACTCTGCCAGTTTAACTTTTTCAACTTGAACTAGTTACTTCCTAGTTGTGATTTTCAGTTTCTGTACATATGGATGAGAGAATAACACCTAGATTACAGGAGATTTTGAGGATTTAATTTGTATATATAATTGTATATATATGATGATTCTTAGAATATAATCTTTCCTATGTGATAATTTTTCATTGCATTTTATTTACCTTGTGTATTTCCTAGAATACTTCTTTCTTTTTTGTCTTCTTGTTCTTGGAAAAATTCATCAAACCTCCTGTTAGTGGAAGTTCTGTAGCTAGAAAGGTAAATCAGGAAGTTCTCACTTTAGCCTTGAAAGACACATGGGTAAATAACTAGACCAATACAGGAAGACTGAAGGAACTGCCACTCCTGACTAATAAACGATAGTGATAACAGTCTGCTTGGAATGTGCTTAGTTAAGATCTATCTTCAGTAATAGCCACGTGATGGCAAACTTTATGGAAGCTGTATGGAAAATGCTTCTTCTTTAAAACAAATCGTTTAGCATTTTCTTATAAGTTAAGATGATTACTTTCAAAACTGTATAATTCTTCAGTTTTAAAATTTTCTGATCCAGTATAAGAGGCAGGCTTCTTTTGCACTCAGATAAAAAACAAACTATGCCACTTTTTATCTTTGAAGTTGAAGAAATGTAATTAAAAGGAAATACTTCTGGTTGTTAATTAATTAGACCACTTTAATCAGGAACTGTATTCTGAGGAAATTATTCCCAGCCCTGGATCAGTTGTTAAAGAAACAAAGATAACTACTCAGGAGGCTGAGATCTGAGGAGCAAGGTTCAAAGCCAGCCTGGGCACAAAAGGACCTGAGACTCTTATCTCCAACTAACCCCTAGAAAACGGGAAGTGGGGCTTGGCTTAAGGGGAGGGCAGTAGCCTTGAGCTCAGGGACAGTGCCCAGGCCAAGTTTAAGACCCATGACCCACCAAAAAAAAAAAAAAAAAAAAAAAAAAGAAAGAAACAAAGAAACAAAGCTGAGGCAAATAATATATACTTTGCTCTTAAGGAACTAATAATCTAATAGTACTTTATTCAACAAATATTTGTTGGTTACCTACTGGAATGAATGTATCTGTGATACATATAATCTATACTTATAATGCTTTATATATCTATTTTAGATCTAGATTATAGATATTTATCTATCTATATTTATCTATATGAAGAAGGTGGTAGGAACACAAATTCAAGGTCAACCTGGACTACATATTGAGATCCTGTTTTGTTCCCCTGCCAAGCTTTTCAGCCTCATCCTTTATGAGAGTTGAGAACTAGTAGATAAAAATAAAAGATGTCTAATTACATTTCAGCTAAATAATTTTTTGGTGGGTCATGGGGCTTAAACTGGCTTGGGACCTGTTCCTGACTCTTCAGCTCAAGGCTACCACCCTACCCTTGAGCCAAGCCCCACTTTCCATTTTCTAGAGGTTAATTGGAAATAAGAGTCTCAGGTCCTTTTGTGCCTGTGCTGGCTTTGAACCTTGATCCTCAGATCTCAGCCTCCTGAGTAGCTAAGATTATAGGCGTGAGCCACCGCTCCTGGCATAAATAATATTTTGAGTATAATAAGGGGCCAAATTTTGAATGGCACATATTTATACTAAAATGTATAAACTGGTTCATCTGAAATTCAAATTTAAGAAGGCATCTTGTATTATATTAGGCAACTTGATCCTTGTAAATCCAATTGATCAATTTGTAGTTTTCTAGGAGCCTTTGCAGGCTTGGTAAATAAATGTTCAATAAACCTTTGTACCTTATCCACATGATATCCTTTGCTATTTCTCTCTAGAATTCTACAGGCATGAACTCCATTGTGCCTGTGGGGAGGCTTGGGCACCTGTGTAACGTCTTTAAATTTCTGGGCTTCTGCCCAGGTTCTTGTTCTTCTCCATTTTCTCTCTTAGAACTGGAGTTCTGTCCTGACCCCAGTTTACTTGGCTGGGACCCACACTTGTTTGTCTTAGTAACTTTTTCTGGGCTATGAGCAAGACTTTGTCTGGGCTCCTGGTCTAAAATGAACAAATTATGGAAACCCACTACAGATATTGTCTCCTTCTTGTCTTGCCTATTATGTGGATGTGCAAGAAACTCAAATGACATCAGGTTTGTGAAGGTGTTTTGTGACGCGCAAAGCCTCTATCATTTAGGGATGGAGTTCAGGGTCTGCCTGGCACAGTATGTGAAAGTCTTTTTCTAAAATGTCTGGGATTCCCTATGTTTCTGTCCATGTCAGGTTAACTATGATTCTAAAATTGATACCAAAAAATGTCCAAATGTCCTTTTTAGTTTGCTTGTTTTTACTGATGGACATCAAACCTGGGATGGTAAAATGCTAGGTAAGTGCTTTAGTGCTGTGCTACAACCCCAGGTTCTCTTATAGTTTTGATTAGTGCATTCTAACTGACTGGTTATTGCAATATTTGCAAACCAATGCCTTTAATTTTAATTTTATAATCTTGAGCATGCCTCTTCACTGCTGAAATTGAAACCTCACAAACTATGTGTAACATAAGTACATGTCATATACTTCGATATTTTCTATTCTATTCATTTTAAGTTCTGTCATTAAAAATAACCAATATATCATATTAATTTTATAACCTACAAATAGGTTTGTGACTTGCATTTTGCTAACCACTGAACTACACTGGCCAGTGAGATTTCCTATATTAATCATAGAACAGGTTAAATGTTAAATATTTACCTCCTTTGGTCTCCAGTAGGTACTGCCTTGTGCACCAAAGGAATTGAGGCCACCTCTCTGAGGTAAGTCACAGTCATTCTCACTAATATCAGCAAGCAGAGAACTGCTGCCAGATTTGCTAAACTGCCAGAGGTCAATATATGTAATTCCTGGCAAAGCCATTTACAAAAAGGGATAGCTGAAATAGTAACATAAACAGCAATGACATCCATTTGAACCAAAGGACATTGTATCCGGCAATTCTTTTTTTTTGGGGGGGGGTGTCATGGGGCTTGAACTCTAGGTCTGGGCGCTGTCCCTGAGTTCTTCATTTCAAGGCTACTGCCCTACCCCTTCAGTCCCAGCTCCACTTCCTATTTTCTAGTGATTAATTGGAGATAAGATTCTCATGGTCTTTAGTGCCAGTGCTGACTTTGAACCTCTATCCTCAGATCTCAGCCTCCTGAGTAGCTAGGATTACAGGCGTGAGCCACCATGCCTGGCTTGTCTCAAGCAATTCTTCCACTGACTCTTTCCTTAAATGATTTCTGGTTAGGTTAGGAGAATTTTAGGTTTCTGCAATTTTACAGATAAGAAAACATAAAATGAAGATATCCTTTTCATTTTCCGTTCCCCTGGCCTAAATGATGAGATTTATCTGATATTAAGATTTCACTCTGGCAGCTTGCTTAAAGAAGCTGGATAAGGCCTGGGAGTTTGGCCTAGTGATAGACTTCTTGCCTAGCGTGCACAAAGACCTGGGTTTGATTCCTCAGTAAGTACCACATACATAGGAAAAAAAAAAAGCCGGAAGTGGTGCTGAAGCTCAAGTGGTAGAGCTCTAACCTTGAGAAATCCAAAGGACAGTGCTCAGGTCCTGAATTCAAGCCCCAAGACTAGAAAAACAACAATAACAACAACAAAATGCTGGATAACAGTGGAAACTAGAGAAAATGAAGGTAATAAAGGAAAAAGAAGTATGGTCCAAATGAAGTAGAAAGAAGGCAAAGTATTTACATTTTTTAATTTTTTGGTGTGGGATCAGTTCTGGGGCTTGAGTTCAGGACCTGAGTAGTGCTGTCGCTGGGCTTTTTGTGTGTTTGAAGGTTTCTTGAATTTTTATTTTATGTACAAATATGGTCTTTCATTGAGGTTGATGTCTTGGATAATCCACTCAAGGAACAAGGAAGATCGCTTAGTCCAAGTTAATGAAGCCAATGTCCTTGGCATACTGGCGGAAACACTGCAGGCTCATGTTGAGCCCATACTTCCAGATCAAACCATCAGACCATGGCGGTTGGAGTACACATTGCAAGAACAAGATCCCTGGCTGAATTTTCAGGGAGGTGGAGCTGCTGGGGACCCACCTTGCTTCCACAGGTCCAACGAGGGAAAAGGCTGCATGCATGCATTCTTCAAACTTTTTTTTTTTTTTTTGCTCAGGATTAACATTGTGCCACTTTACCACAGCTCCACTTCAGGCTTTTTTTTGGTAGTTAATTGGAGATACAAATATCACAGATATTTATTCCTGCACTGGTTTTGAACCACAGTCCTCAGATTTCAGCCTCCTGAGTAGCTAGGATTACAGGTATGAGCCACCAGTACCCACTATATCTTAGGATTCTTGTAACACACGTGTTCAATGCAGTTGCTATATAATTCAGGATTTCCTGGATACAGGTATACAGGTTCTTTTAGTTAGAGTTGATTTTCTTTTCTCTTTTCCTTTTCTGGTTTTTCTTTCTTTCACAGTTTTTAGCATTATTAGCTTTACAAGAGGATTTTCATTTGGATAATTCAAATATGTACACACTATACCGTGATCAGATGCTACCTTTCTGTCGCTCTCCCTTATGTCCCTTTCCCATACTTTTTGAATGAGGGAGTTTTACCTTTGATCAGTTGGTTTTAGGAGGAAAACCTAAAAGACCAATGACATTTCAGTGTAGCACAAAAGCTAGATTAGTGACATATTTTTATTGTTGTTGTTGTTAAATATGACAGTGGTTTCACTATGTTGCCTAGACTAGTCTTGGATTCAGGAACAAATGAAAATTTAAGAGAGAACAAAAGCCAGGCAGGATGGCTCACACCTGTAATCTTAGCTACTCAGCAGGCTGAGAGCTGAGGGTCAAGGTTCAAAGCCAGCCCGGGCACAAAAGGACCTGAGACTCTTATCTCCAATTAACCTCTAGAAAACAAGAAGTGGGGCTTGGCTCAGGAGTAGGGTGGTAGCCTGGAGCTGAAGAGCTCAGGGACAATGCCTAGGCCCAGGGGTAGGGCAGTAGCCTTGTGCTGAAAAGATCAAGGATAGTACCCAGGCTGAGTTGAGTTCAAGCCCCATTACCCACAAAGAGAGAGAGGGATGGGGGGGGAGGGAGAGAACAGAAGATGAATTAGAGGCAGACAGCCCACACATTTGGATGGGGGAGAATTACAGAGAAACAAGGTAATAGATAAGGGAGATATAGCAAGAGGATTTTCTTTGTTATTGGTTGAAAGGACAGCATGACTGGCATATGGATAGTATTCCAGAAATAGCTAGTAGAGGAGGAATAAATGATGTAGAATAGTGAAAGAGGATTTGCTGGTTCAATTTTCTTGAGTCTGAGAGGAAGGTGGACTGTAATATCCAGCTGTAGGCCTTTGCATCAAGGAGGCAGGGCAGGGCTTGCCCAGCTTTGCCCACATGTACCCAGATGTGCTAAGACGGAGTGGAAGGTTCTCTTCAGATTTCTCACTTTTCTCGATGAAGAGAGAGAAACATAGTTATCAGTTGCAGTTCTGAGTATGAGGATAGATGAAAAAGGAAGAATAGGGTATCCTTTTGCAAGACCAAAAAGTAAATGGAGGCCGGGAGCATGGCCTAGTGGTAGAGTGCTTGACTAGCATTCACAAAGTCCCAGGTTCAATTCCTTGGTATCACATACATAGAGAAAGCCGGAAGTGATGCTGTGGCTCAAGTGGTAGAATGCTAGCCTTGAGGAATGCCCAAGGGCAGTGCTCAGGCCATGAGTCCAAGCCCAAGAACTGAAAAAAGAAAAAAAGAAAAGAAAGAAAGAAAAGTAAATGGAACATGGAAATAGGGTGTTATCTGGAAAGAATAAAGGTGTGACAATTTTAAAGTGAACCCAATCAGCCTGGTCTAAGTATGTGTTTTCCAGCTGTCACCAACTGCAATAGGTGTGCCAATAGTATATGTGGGAAGCTGCATGCAAACTGGTTGTGATTATTCCAAACAGCTTGGCAGAGTGACTGATGTGGTCAAGAGAACTTAGGCAGTCAATATTGTTTGCTATGGGGCCGGGAGTTTAGCCTAGTAGTAAAGTGCTTGCCTAGCATGCATGAAGACCCAGGTTTGATTTCTCAATACCACATACATAGAAAAAGCTGGATGTGGTGCTGTGGCTCACTTGGTAGAGCTCTAGCCTTGAGAAAGCCCAAAGACAGTGCTCAGGCCCAGAGTTCGAGCCCCAGGACTGGCCAAAAATATATTGTTTTCTATGAAATTGAAGTGTGATGTAAAGGAATGAAGAGTAGGCTAGGGACTCGGCAAGGAACGTTCTTCCCTCTGGTCTTTGCTTGACTGGCTCCCTCTTGTGGTTCAGCCAGTCATTCAGTGATTAGGTCCTTTTGACAACAATGAACTGCTTTTATTACCTCTTTATCTTATGATTTTCAGTTAGCATACATCAGTTGTACAAAGGGGATTCATTGTGACGTTTAGATGCATGCACACAATGTGTTCTTATCAAACATCACCCCTTCTCTACTTCCTCGTCCTTCCCTTCCCCCTTCTGCAGGTTGCGAAGAGCTTCTCTTTAAGATTTTCCTTTCCCTCCACTGAATTACTTGGCACCATTCTTGAAATTCAGTTAGCCAATGGGCCACATAGCTGAAGGTCTGTTCTCAAACCCTCTTTTACTTTCCATTTCTCTATTGTATATTTACATTAATTTCTTACCCATTCTGCTTTGCTTCCCTTTCTTCACTTTGTCCCTCCATCCCTTTTCTTTTCTCCTCTTTCCTTTCACTTCCCCTCTTCCCTCTCTCTCTTCTTCCCTCCCTCTTTTTTCTTTTCCTGCCTTCCTACCTGTGTTCCTGCCTTCCTTCTGCCCTCCTTCCCTCCCTCCCTCCCTCCCTCTCTCCCTCCCTTCCTATTTCTCTTTCTGCTTCTCCTAAAGACTGGATTGTTCCATTGCTCTCCAGCCATGGCTACATTCATCTCTAGTACAGAGATGAACATGCTATAAGGACTGCATGTTCATATACCCATGTTTTTTTTCTCCTTTGCTTCCATGACTTGCCTGTGTTTTTGCTTTAATTGCTAGCTTCCCCATCATCCTGATAATGACACCTATTCTTTCACATAAGCTTTCTCTCTAGTAGTTTTCTCTTGTTACTAATGCATTAGTCATTTTGTAGCTCTAATGTCAAAAGATATTCTTTTTGTAAATTTCTAAGTGATAGGTGTGTGCAAGGGGTGGGAGTGGGCTAGATACTCAGTTAGCACTTTACAACTTTTCACTGTGTCCTTGCTATTCATTTAGCCTCCAGCTGGCTTTCATATGCTTTTGGGATCCTTTGTTTACTTCTCAGAGTTTTGTCATATTAAATTCAACTCACTATTCCAGATCACTGAGATTTTCAGATCCTAATTCTATCTAGGATATTTGTTATTCCAATCAGACTCATTCTTTCCTATGTTTGGACAGTAGATCAATGTCTATCTAAGTACACTTTCAACAAAAAGCCCAAGACAGAGGTGGGTGACTATGGCATGTCATTAGAGACCCTCTCTCTGGATGCCCTTTTCCCTACATTTATTTATTTATTTATTTATTTATTTATTTATTTAATTTATTTATTTATCTGTGTCAGTCGTGGGACTTGAACTCTGGGCCTGGGCACTGCCCCTGAGCTCTTCAGTTCAAGGCTACTTCCCTACCCCTTGAGCCACAACACCACTTCCAGTTTTCTGGTGATTAATTGGATATAAGTCTCACAGACTTTAGTGCCCTTTTTAGTGCCTGGGCTGGCTTTGAAATGCAACCTCAGATCTCAGGCTCCTGAGTAGCTAGGATTATAGGCATGGGCCACCGCGTTCAGCTTTTTCTTTAAGTATATATTGCTGGGGTTTACACTCAAAACCTATCAGTTGCTAGATGAGTGCTCTACCATTTGAGGCATGTCTATAGCTTTTCCTCTTACTTTGTTTGTGTATTTGTGTGTGTGCACATGTGCTGATGCTGGGGCTTGAACTCAGGGCTTGAGCACTGTCCCTGAACCTTTATTTTGCTCCAGGATAGTGCTCTATAGCTTGAGCCATGGCTTATTTCCTGGTCAAGCCTATCCAGGCTGGCTTGAGCCACAATCCTAGATCTCAGCCTCCCGAATAGCTAGGATAACAGGCATAAATCACTGGCACTTGCTTTTTGCCGCACTTTTATTATTAGTGTGTATTTATTGTACAATGTAGGAGGCATTATGGTATTTCCATTTGTGTATATAATCCTCTTGTTGTGTGTATATGGTGTGTGTGTGTTTGTGTGTGCCAGTACTAGGGCTTGACCTCAGGAACTCATATTCTTGCTCATGGTTGGTGCTCTACCACTGGAGCCATATTTCCAGTCTAGCATTTTTCTAGGTAGGTGGAGATGGAATTTCAAAGACTTTTCTTCCCTTGCATCTATGATCTTTTAGGTCTTAGCCTCCTGAGTAATTAAGATTACCCAGCTCTCTGGTTGCTCTTGGTCAGCAATTAGCACCCATTAGGGATGGCTGCTCAGATTGTTACACATTAATGTATTTATCCTTCCCTTTCTCAACTGTAAAATGAGAGGACTGTATTAGGATTAGATGATTAAACACATGAAATATCCTTAAATACCCTTGGGACAATATCTAACACAGAGCAGTGTTCAAGATGCTGACCCATTGTGATAGCTTTCCCTTACTATAACAAATATTGGAGATGAAAGAATATTTTTTTTCGGAAGGTAAGCAAAGTTTTATTCTGCACCTAGCATCGAGAATCATAATGACCTGTCAGGGATGAAAGAATAATTTTTAATACTCCATGTCCAGTTAGACCTGTTGCTTTTGGTCAGTAACAAGGTGTCATGGTAGGAGCAGGGTATGTACAAAAATTGATCTCCTTAAGGGAAAGGGGCTGAGGTCTCACAATCCCCTTCAAGGCGATGCTTCCAGTGACCTGAGAACCTGAGACCTTTTACTAGGTCTTATCTAGGTTTCCCATCTCTGAATAGCACTAAGCTGGGGACAAAACCTTGAACACTTGGGCTTTTTTTTTTTTTTTTTTTTTTTTTGCCAGTCCTGGGGCTGAACTTAAGGACTGTCCTTAAGCACTTTTGTTTGAGGCTAGCAATCTATTACTTGAGCCACAGCACCACTTATGGGTTTTTTCTGTGTTTGTGATACCCAGGAATTGAACCCAGGGCTTCGTGCATGCTAGGTAAGCACTCCCAGCCCACACAGAGACGTTGAGGGACTTTTAAACTCCCAGCTATCCTATCCTCACAACTAGGACTTTATCCTTGCATTGTTATTTCCTTGCTGTGTATCCTTAGGCAATTGATTCAATTTCCTCATTTTCTTTGTGATGGAATAACTGTAGAACAGTGCCATTTGGGTGTGAGGATTCAGTGCAGTATTTACTGGAGTAAAGATATCTCAAACACTGTTTATGGCAGTGATAGTTATGGATTTTCATCTTGTTATCTCACCTGTCTCATTTTCATGCTAAACTATTTCCAAAGCCTTGAGCATATGAAGATATGTTTTATGTAGTGCATTCCCTGATCAGTGTGCGTGGAAATTTAATAGCTCATTTGCTCTCTCTCTCTCTCTCCCTCTCTCTCTCCCCCCCTCTCTCCCCCCCCCTCTCTCTCTGCCTAGGGACAGCACCCAGGCCCAGAGTTCAAACCTCATGACCCACACTAAAAAAGAAAAGAAAGAAAGCTGAAGGATTGAATCCTGCCTTATTCCCCAGGGTCAAGCAAAGCACCAGGTCACATGCTCGTCCACAGGCAGGTGATTTTGACCTTGGCCCCCTGGAGACAATAGCCCCCACACTCATGGTGGAGCATTCCACTGTGGACTGGTCCATGGACACAGCCCTTGGCCTCAAAGAAACCATAGCCCATTTCTATTTCCTGCTTCTTTGTTAAGTCTTTTATAAGCCTGCCTCCAAATCCAATCCTCCCCACACATACAACCTCCAGTCCCCACAGGAAGGTCTGTGCCCCTTGCCTGTTGACCATCCAGTTGGACTATTACTTTTCTGTTCTCTTCCATTTTCCTAACAAAAGCTAAGGTATAACACTCAGGCTCTAAGTTCAAGTCCCAGAAAGGGCACATAAAGTGTACATACTAGGCAAGTATGATGGTAAAAAACCTGTCAACTCAGCACTAAGGAGGCTGAGATAAAAGGACTAGAAGATAAAGGTCAGTAAAGGTCAGCCTGGGCTATACAGAGAGCTTCAGGACAGCCTGCAGTACATAGTGAGGCCCTCAAAAAAAAAAAAAAAAAAGGCCAGGCATGGTATTGCATGTTGGTTATCTAGTACTCTGGAAACAACACAAGCACTCATGTGAGAGAGGCCAATAAAGGCTAAAAACTGAGTTCACAACCTGCCTAGGCTCTAAAGCAAGACTTTGTCTCAAAAAAAGAATGGACAGTCTACCGAAAAGGATAAAATATTTGCCAACTATTTACCTGACAAGGGATTAATATCCAGGCTATATAAGGCATGCCAAAAAAATTAGGCATGATTGGGCACCAGTAGCTCATGCCTATAATCTTAGCTATTGAGGTCCATGGTTCAAAGTCAACCAAAGCAGAAAAATTTGTGACATTCTTATCTCTAATAAACTACCATAAAAGCTATTCAAATAGCAGAGGGCTATCCTTGAGCAGAAAAGCTCAGGGATAGTGTCCAGACCTTGAGTTCAAGCTTCAGAACCCACACAAAAATAAAGACAAAAATCAACATCAAAATCCCCCAAAACAAACAACAAAAGAGTTAAACATCAAAACAATAAGTCATTCTCTCAAAAATGGGCAAATTAGTTGAATAGTTTTCAAAAGAATTACAAATGGCCAATAAACACATGAAAAAAATCAACACCTTGATTCATCATAACAATGCAACTCAAAACACTTAGATTCCATCTTACCGTAGACAGAAAGAGTATAACAGAGAAAGCAACAATAGGCTTGTGTGGTGGCTTACTCCAATAATCCTTACTATTTTGGAGGGAAAGATCAGGAGGATTGTGGTTCCAGCCTAGGCAAAAAGTGAGATTCTGTCTTAATCAATAAGCTGGGTGTGGTACCACACAACTTTGTTCCTAAGTTTGCAAGAACCTGTAGCTAACAGGATTTTGGTCCACACCTGGCCTTATACAAAAATAAGAAACTATCTAAGAAGTAACTTAAGTTAAAAAAAAAGAAAAAGAAAAAGAACAGCTTAGAATGGTACAAATAATAGAGTGCCTACTTAGCTAATAAGAGGCCCTGGATTCAAACCCAGTTACTTCCAAAATAGGTAGGAATCCTATATACCAATGGTTGAAATATAAATTAGCAGGATAACTATGGAAAACATTAAAAATAAAACTACCAGATGAATCTGTTATATCACTCCTCAGCATATATCTGAAGGAATTAAAGTCAATATATAAGAGAAAGTACCGGCATACCCATGTTCATTGCAGCACTGTTCCCAATAGCTAAGTTATGGAATCTGTCTAGGTGCTAAACAGATGAATGAATAAAGAAATTCCACTATGTATACTTAGTAGAGTATTTTGGGGGGGGGGTCATAAAGATGAAAGAAAAATTTTTATTTGCAGGAAAGTAGATGGAACTGTAGATCATCACATTAAATGAAATAAACCAGATTTAGATAGACAAAGATCTCATTTTCTTTCTTTTTTTTTCTTTTCTTTTTAATTGGTTTTGTGTCTTGAACACTGGACCTGGGAGCTGTCACTGAGCTCTTAAGCTCAAGGTTACCACCTTACACATGGAGCTACAGCACCATTTCTCATTTTCCAGTGGTTCATTGGAGATAAGAGTCTTTCAGACTTCAATGCCCTGGCGAGTTTTGAATTGTGATCCTCAGATCTCAGCCTCCAGAGTAGCTAAGATTACAGATGAGAGTCTCTGTGCCAGGCTTCTCTTTTTCTTTCATATGTAGAATCTAGGTTTCAATGTATGTGAATTAAAGCACCTTCTATCTGGCAAATATCATGTAACCCTTTTATTAAATACAATAAAAAATAAAAATAAATAAAAAAAGAATCTAGGTTTAATGACAGAGGAACAGAAAGCTATGATCACGGTTCAGAGGCATCCCAGGCACTGAAGAATGAGACTCTTTTTTTTTCTTTTTTTTTTAAATTGTAATTAGTAAAAGGGTTACATGATATTTGCCAGATAGAAGGTGCATTAATTCACATACATTGATACCCTTTCACATGTCTTGGTACCCATTACCCTCCCCCTCACACTCCCCCCCAAGAATGAGACTCTTATCTCCAATTTACTACTAGAAAATGGGAAGTAGCACTGTTGCTGCAGGGGTAGGACAGTAGCCTTGAGCTGAAGAGCTCGAGGTAGCACCCAGGCCCAGAATTCAAGCCCCAGGACCCACCAAGAAACAAACAACAAAATCCTCATTGATCTAGTGCCTTTTGGTACTGAATAGGCACTCAACCAAGGTAAATTGAAAAGATAGACTGTGGTAGAAAATATGAGAACTTTGTCAGAAAACCATCTGGATACAGAGAACAAATTGCCAGCAAAGGGACCCACAAAACCCCTCCTCACAAGAGAGAAGAAGGTGCTGGCTTTGTGTTAGGTGACCTTTTATAACTTGTGAGGTTTAGGGGATTTTGCTACCTTATATGGCCAAGGTTGACCAAAGGAGTGCCACCCCAGGTGACTTACATGATCTGTGAGGTTTAATAGGACCTTGCTGCCTTATATGGTTATATAGCACAAGGACTGTGATGGCTGATAGTTTACTATCTCTCTGAATGGGCTCGATGCTGCCTAGGGAAAGAGTATGCTAAGCTATGAGAAGGGGTCACAGGCCCCATACCAACAGTCTGTTTTCCATTGGATCACAGTCTTGTTGAGAGGCACTTTGGATCTGTGGACTGAGACCTACCATCATAATTTCTTGGGACACCTACTATAGCAATTATCAATGCTCATCTCAACTCAGTTAAACATTTTGCAGTCTCAAAGTCCTATCTTCTACATACTCTTCAAGGAGAGTGAACATTTAGAATATAAAAAAAAGAATCTATAATAATGCTAACTCTTTTTGGGACTTAAGAGTTTTAAAAATTATAATAAATTTTATTAAAATATTATTAGCCTATTTGATATATAAAACAAGTTTTGTCCAAAGGACCAGGATCAAACTCAGGTGTAAAGCTCTAAAGCCCAGATTTATTAAGTCTTTATCTAAATCTAAAATGCTATAATTTGTGTCATATACCTGCAACATGGAGAGTGCAGCAACAGTGTCTAATCAAGGTAGAATCAGAACAATAGAGCATCCCACAGGTCAAGTGATCTATAGGCCCTGTGGACATACATTCTCAAATTATGTTACACTTAGGTGAAGGGGTAAATTTATTTATTGGTTTTTATTTTGTTGGTGCCTTCCGTGGGGCTTGAACACAGGGCCTGAAGGATGACCTTGTGCTTTTTTTTTATTAAATAATTTATTTACATTGATTTTTACATCATATTTCAAATGACATGTTTAACAAACAAGTGTTCAAGAAGGGAATCTCTGTACACAATCACTGGCACTTAGTTTTTAGAACATAATCAAAGTTAGGCTAAGGGTTAGTATATCATAGATACATATTAATTTATGAAATAAAACATTATGTCTATAGAGTCATAGTTTTTATGTCTATGTAGTTATGTTTATATTTCCAATACCATGTCCATAGAACCCTGAGCTTTTTTGCTCAAGGCTAATGCTCTACCACAGTTTCACTTCCAGCTCTTTTGTTGGTTAATAGGAGATAAGAGGCTCACAGACTTTCTGGCCTAGGCAGGCTTTGAGCCACAATTCTCAGGTCTCAGCCTCCTGAATAACTAAAGTTACAGGCATGAACCACCAGCCACTGAGCGAGGGGAAAGTTTTATGCTGGCGCTCAAAGGTTCTCCTCCAATCCTATGAAGCATAAAAGAATAATTCAGGTCTCTCAATTTCAAGTCTAGAGTTCTTTCCTTGTTCTTGAGTAGCTTAGACCATAGTCAAGGAAATGTAAGTCATTCATTCAGTCACAGAATACATGTGTGAAATAACATGTCAACCAGGGTTGTGTTTAGGGAAGACAAAGCAGCAAGCAACAAGAAGAGCCTCGGCAGGGCCAGGAGTTTGGCCTAGTGGTAGAGAGTTTGCCTAGCATGCACAAAGACCGGGGTTCGATTCCTCAATACCACATATATAGAAAAAAGCTGGAAGTGGTGCTGAGGCTCAAGTGGTAGAGTTTTAGCCTTGAGAAAATCCAAGGACAGTTTCCAGGACTGGCAAAAAAATCAAGAAAGAAAGAAAGAACCTCGCAAACTGTGGCTGCAATGGTGATACATCCTATTGTGTTTATAAGTGTGTGTGTGTGTGTGTGTGTGTGTGTGTGTGTGTTTGTGTGTGTGTGTTAGGAGGAGGTTTAGAGAGTGTGGAGCCATTTCAGGTTTAGATCTCATCCTGTTAAGGCAAGAAACCAGGTGGAATACTGTAAATTCCTGATAGCAGAACAATTTTATTGGCCACTTGCTTGTGGTCAGCTTGTGCCTTATGGTCAATTTACTATAAAAACCCTGCTTACTGAAGGGTCGGGGTTCTCAATTCTGACCTGCTACGTCAGTGACGGTTGTGAGCCTAGGCTCAGCTTGCACTAAAAGACTCTCATGCACTCACATCTGATTTGCCTCCTTGGTTGTCTTTGGGGACCCCAAATCTGGACATTACAGTTGGGGTCTCATCCGAGATCCCCCCAGATCTTAGGACCCCCAAACCGGAGAGTCTATTACTGATCAGTAAGTCTCATTGTCTGCTGTCCTTTGTTGTTGCTTTGTTTCTGGGGCCTAGTATCTTTATCTGTAAAGGTTGGCACAAGATTTAAGTGGACGCGCTGGCAGTTTGTCCACCAGGGGTCTTGGAAGATGTTCCAGACCCTCATCTGAGGGGACGTGGAAAGCCCTCATTCCATTGGAAATTCTGAGAGGAGGAAGAAACGGGTCACTCCCGTGGATCAGCATAAGGCCAATGTCCTATTTTCAGTATTGCCTCTGGTCAACAGGAGGAATTTTCTTTTTGTCTTTTTGTGTGTCTGTGTGGCTGCTGTCTTTGTCTGTATGTATATTCTACTCTGTGACAGAGGAGATGGGACAGACTCAGACTATTCCTCTTTCCCTTTTGACTGACAACTTTAAGGAGGTAAAGGGAAGGGCACATAATTTGAGTGTGTAAGTTTGAAAAGGTAGATTAATTACAATCTGCAGTGTCCAATGGCCCTCCTTTGAAGTTGGATAACCAGCTGAGGGAGCCTTTGATCTTGCTACCATCTATAAAGAAAAGAATGATTTTCTTCCCAGGAAGGAATGGCCATCCAGACTAAATTCTGTATATTCTGGTCTGGCAGGATCTGGTTGAGAATCCTCCCCCTTGATTAACACACTTCTTGTCCCCATAGGAACGATCCGTTTTCTGACAGCATTAAAGATCTAATTAGCCTCTAGATATTGTTCTGTTTACCTATCAGCCCACTTGAGCAGCTTTTGCAGGTGCTCTTCACAACTGAAGAGCGGGAGAGGATCCAAATGGAAGCTGGAAACTGGTTCGGGAAGACAATGGGCAATCCACTATGAATCCTGACACCATAAACCGTGTCCCGCTTATCCACCCAGACAAGGACTTTAATACTGCTGAAGGTAAAGAGAGGCTCCAGGTCTATCGCCAGACTCTAATGGTGGGTTCCAAAGCAGCTGCTCGAAAGCCCACTAATTTGGCAGAAGTAGGAGATGTGCAGCAAGGTAGAGATGAGAGTAAGCTGCCTTTCTAGAAAGGGTCATGGAGGCATTTCGGCGGTACACCCCCATGGACCCGAGGGCCTGAGAATCTTTTATTGCAAGCTTGAGCTTGGGCTCACAACCAACACCGACGCAGCAGGATAGAATTGAGAGCCCCGACCCTTCAGTTAGCAAGGTTTTTATAGCAAATTGACCATAAGGCACAAGCTGACCACATGCAGGTGGCCAATAAAATTGTTCTGCTATCAGGAATTTACAGTGTCTACCTGGCTTCTTGCCTTAACAGGATAGGATCTAAACCTGAAATGGCTGTATTTTGTTTGGGTTCCACAAGAGAATTACTGAAGGAGCAGAAAGAAAATGGGGGGAAACAAGTTAAAAAAAAAAAAAAGAAGAGGGGATCTCTCTGGAGGAGGAGGAGGAAGAGGAGAGGGGGAATGAGAAGGCCAAATTTCCTGAAATACAAGATGGAAGAGAATGTGTTCACACAGGGCCACTCTTGTGTGGCCCTGACAAGCTGTCATAGTTAGCATTCTGGGAGAAAAGGAACATTCTTTTCTTTTTTGGTCTGTTGTGGGGCTTGGACTCTGGGCCTGGACATTGTCCTTGAGCTCTTCAGCTCAAGGCTACAGCCCTACCCCTTGAGCCACAACCTCACTTCCGGTTTTCTAGTGGTTAATTGGAGATAGAGTCTCACAGTCTTTAGTTCCTCGACTGGCTTTGGACTGTGATTCTCAGATCTCAGCCTCTTGAGTGGCTAGGATTACAGGTATGAGCCACTGCACCTAGATAAAAGGAGCATTCTTAACAGTGATAGGGGATAAAACTCTGTGCCTGGGTGCAGTCCCTTAGCCTTTTTGCTCAAGGATGGCACTTGAGCCACAGCTCCACATCTGGCTTTTTGCGGGTTAATTCAACATAAAAGTCTCATGGAATTTTCTGCCCAAGCTGGCTTCAAACTTTATTCCTCAAATCTCAGCCTTCTGAGTAGCTAGGTTTATAGGTCTGAGCTACCAGTCCAGTGCCCAGGTAATATCTTCTATTTTTATAGCACTTCACAGTGTGGTGAGACATTTTTTTCATCTTTTATCTCAAGTTTTTACCATATCATAGATTTTCTTTTTAAGTGCAGGAGGCTAAGCCTCAGCCTTGCAGGAATTTAGTGACAGCAATTCTAAAGCTCAAGGCCTCTCCCCCTCCCCCTTCCCTTCAGAAGCTATGGGATGTGGAGGGCTTCTCTTATGCACCAGTCTCTTTGCATTCTATGCCTAAAGGGTGTTTGAAGTCACTGTAACCCAGTTTCTCCATCCTTCAAATGGAGGAATTTATACCACTACCACCCACATTCCTGGCCTCTTGCCTCTCTATATGACACCCTTCAACCCCAGGGAACCCCTTCCAGGTGTCCCAGCTACTAATGAAGCAAAGGCAGAACTACTTCAGCTTGTGAGGTTGAGGCCAGCCTGGTTAATACACACACAATGGAAAGAAGAAAAAGAAGGAGGAAAGGAAGTAAAAAAATGTTAATGTAAGGTTGGGAATAATTGATATGTGTGCTTAGCATGTGTGAATCTCCGCACCAAAATAATTTAATGCAAGGTGTTTCACAAATGTAAGTATCACCCTTCCATGTATTTGGGATGGATGGTGTTTAAAGGGTTGAAGAGAAAGGAGGTGGAGGTTGGAGGCCATCCCTCCATATCCTTGCATCAGGTTGTTTTGCCTGAAGCATTCTCTGACTGTCAGAGGCCACTGTGTCCTCATCTGTGGGCTGAAGTTAATGGCCCCTGGAGAATGGCTCCTGACCATTATCTAATGGGATTGAGTGGCTATGTATCTTGGCTTCTTCTTCTCTGGTGGATAATTACACTGGCTTCTCTAGTGGAAATGAACTCTGGTTACCTGTTGTGGTGACTTACTTAGCAACACAACTTTTCCTGGCCTCTTTCCTTCCCCATCTTACTGTAGCATTCCACTACCAGGATTTCCCAGGACAACTTCCCAGACAGATGAGACAGCATTCCATTTCTTCTCTCAAGGTTTGCTTCTGGGGGAAACACAATCTAGAAAAACCTCTCCCTACCTGATGCCTTCTTTGGACACTAGCAACTACTTGGGTGGCATAGATAGGGAAGATCAAGGTTCAAGGCCTGTGTAAGCAAAATAATAAAAATTATCAATCAATCGCTGAGTGCAGTGGTGTACACTTGTCATCCTAGCTAGACAGGAAGCATAACTAGGAAAGACAACAGTTCAGGTGAAAATGAAAAGCTGTTTGAAAAAATTCAAGGTAAAGGGGAGAAATTCAGAAGTCTCGTTCATTTATTTATTTATTCATTCATGCATGCATGCATATATGCATCAACCATTCTTTCCCAGTAAAAAATTATTAAACATCTATTTCAAGACAATCTTTATGGTAAGTGTTGGTCACTCAGATGTTTGCTACTACGCATTTCAGTAGGTATCTCCAGGACTAAAGGGGTGTGGAGAGGTGGCTCTGGGTGAAGGATGAGGGGCCTTGAAAAAGGGAGGAATAGAAATTTTAGGAGGCTGTGGGATGAAGTAAGATTCACACAGAGAAGGAACAAGGGCTTGGTAGGAGCACGCATGTTGGCTCTTAAATGTCACCTTTGAGGCCACAAGCAATTTTGTCAGCTGAGGGCATTAGGGGGTCAAGAAAACACAATTATTTTCTGTACCCCAAGTGCTGTGAGTACTCTTTCTTCTGAAGGAACTAAGACTACATTCATGTTTTTTTTTGTTTGGTGGATGTTTTACTCAGTGGTCGAATTCAGGGTCTTACATTTGCTAGGCAGGTGCTGTACTATTAAACTACACCCCCAGTACTTTTTCCCTCTAGTTTTTCATACAGGCGTGTACATTTTCACCTGGACTGTAACTCTCCTTTTTACACATCCTGCATAGCTAGGATGACAGGTATGTACCACCGCACTCAGCTATTGGTTGATAGAAAGGCCTTGATAATTTTTATTTTGCTTACACATACCTTGAACTTTGATTCTCCTGATCTTTGCCACTCAAGTAGTGGGTATTACAGCATGAAAACCATGTCCAGCTGCATTGGTGTTCCTCAGAGATTTCTTCATGGTTCCCTCAGGCTCAGGAAACATTACCTCTCCCTGCTGAAATCTTAATCCTACAGAGTAGGTATTTAGGGAGAGACGGTCGATGGATCTGTTTATGCTCTATAGCCATAAAAAATAATACTCATTTTCAATTCTCCCGTACTCAGTATTTGCCCCCTTGGGGGCAGTATTTCCCTTGTTGATAAAGCATAGACCAAATGGGATTGGGTTACTGAGGCCTAAAATTTTGACAAAGAAGTTCAGTTTGGTGAAGTAAACAATAGGGAGCCATACTGGCTTCTTGAGAGGGCAGAGATAGTCAAGGTGAAGAGTCTACCCTACCCACAAAGACTATATGCCAAACACTCTATCAGCACTTAAGCTGTCAATAATCACAAGTGGTCACAGGCCTCTGGTATTTCCAGAGGCAGATTGTGTCAAATACATGTCCAGTTATTAGAACTGAACTAAATGTTCAAGCAACTTTGTTTTCTTCACCTATTATTACACAGCATTTGCAAGCACTATGCTACATTCCAGATGTGAGGCCAAGAGTTAGGAAAACAGTAACTTCCCTAATCTTATGATATAGACATAGTTATCCTCACCTCTACAGATGGGAACTGAAGCATGGGAAATGTAAGGCTTGCTGAAAGGAAATTCCATGCAGTTTAAGAGGCGAAGGTTTATTGAGAGAGAAAAAGAGAAAACAGACCTACAGCAGCACAAGATGGAGTCAGGCGGAAGAAAGAGAGCTTATGGCCGGAAGTGAGACATTATATAGTGGGGGGACAGCGGAAGAGGATGTGACCTCAGAGGATGAGGAAATACTTCAGACTGGGGGACCTCCCACTGGGGGACATGACAGTTGCCAGGGTTACAGTCTGGGTGGGGATTTCCAGGGTGCACAGAACGCCAAGGGAAGGAATCATTTCTCCCAGGCAGACCTAACAGGAAATGTTTCCCCATAAGCACTCAGTCAAAATGCAACTGAGATTTCAACATAAACAATCTAGATTCATAGCTAATATCTTAAGCTGCAATAGTCAGACTTAAGAAACAGAACAGTTAGTGCAAGGTGTAACTCTATTGGTCACACCCATTGCTGTGAGCCAACATAGATTTGTAGACCTTTTGCAATAATTCCAGTGGCCCGGAGGCCTTCAAGTTAGAAACTGGTAGAATAAAGGAAAAAAGTTTCTAATCCCTAGAGTTTTTGTTTTGTTTTCTAGCAGAATTTTTTTAAGAAAGTAGGAGGTAAGGATGGCTCAACTTCAGCTTGTGGAAGCTTACTAACAGTTTTGCTTCTCAGGAAAGAGTTGAGGAAAATATTCATCCTACACTACACAAGGAGGAAATACAGCTCAGGGGCTACAACTAAGTCATACATTCTGACTCTCCAGTGAAAGATATTACCTGCTTTGGGAGGTAAAATTGGAGTGGCAGGAAAGCCAGGCATGAAAATACACACACATCACTCTTCAGTCACCTCTTCATTTTTCCTTCCTACATTTTTCACTGTTACAATACATATTTTTTGGTGGTGTTATTGTTGTTTTGGCATTATTTGAGTCCTGTTGGCTTGCTTGCTAATGGCTAGTGCTCTACCACTAATGTTCCAGTCCTGTTTTTTGTTTTTGTTTTTGTTTTGATGGTTAAGTGGAAATGGAGTCTCATAGACTTCTCTGCTAGAATTGGCTTCAAATCTTTATTCTGATCTCAGCCTGATGTGTATATAGCTGAGACCATTGGCATGCACTATCAGTGCTTAGGTCTGAGATAGATTTGAACTTGGGGCCTGAGCACTGTCTCTGAGCTCTTTTGCTTAAAGCTGGTGCTGCATCACTTTAAGCCACACCACCACTTTTGGGTTTTTGAGTAGTTAGAGATGAGTCTAATGGGGACTTTTCTGCCTGGGCTGGCTTTGAATTGCCATCCTCAGGTCTCAGCCTCCTGAGTAGCTAGGATTACAGGCATGAGCCACTGCATCTGGCTTCCAGTTTAGATTTTTTAAAAGAGTAATTTTAGCTTACAGAGGATTAATAAACCTACCATCACTATAATTCCTTCCTTTATCAAAGAGGTATATTTTCTTAATATTTTATCATATCACTCTAGAAGGGAGCCCAAGAGATTGTTTTGCTGGAGAACGAACTATATATAACCCAAAGAAATCCCTGTCCAAACCCGTGTTCTTGTTGCTGTCCTATCTGTGCACTTACTGAACATGTACTATGTTGGGGCCTGTCTAATAACTTCCTGCTGAGGTTTGTAGTAGGGATAAAACACGTGGATCTCTTTGTCCTGTCCATCTTGTACACTGATGGGCTCACTCACCCAATTTAAGGAGGAGGGATTTAGGGAATAAAGAGAGAGACAGATCTTCCTGCCTTGATGAAGTTGCGTGGAGTCTCTGTTCGTGCTCCGGGGTAAGAAGGCTGAGTGTGGGAGGACATTGGGCCCCTTCCTCTCGCCGCTTGGCCTGGGCGGGGTGTGTTTTTCCCCATTCCCCTACTAGTAGAGAGGGACCGGGGACGAAGGACCCCGACAGTACTATGCACTAGACACTATGGCAGGTGCATCAGTAAATAGATCAGCAGGACATAGTTCCTGTCTGTAAGGAGTAGTGGACAGATATGCGCACAACTCATTACAATGAAGGGGATATTAATGCAAATACCACATGCCTCATGATATTTTTAGCTTAAAGATTTTTACACATGCCGCTCCCAAGGCCAACATGTTCTTTGGCAGGCCAAATCCTGTGGGACTGATGGAAGCACAGGAGTCCCTAACCAAGTACTGGGATGTGAGGGAAGGCTTTCTGGAGGAGGAATGTGTAAACTGAGGTAAGCCGATGTGTAGGACTCCTCTTTTAGATCTTCATCAGTGAGGAGAATGTTTTGCTCTGGTAGGCAAATCCATTCTAGGATTTGCAAAATAAGTATTTGGAAGTCCAAGAATGGGTGGATGGGTAAATGAGTGGGATGGATGGATGAGAGATGGAGGGTTGAGAGAATAGATGAGTTAGTCAGATGAATGAATGGATGGAGGATGGATGGATGGATGAATGGGCCAGTGAGCAGCTGAGTGGATAGGATCACTGAGAGGAGAATAATAGCAGAGTCTAAGTGGAGGTGAATGGAGAAGCTAGATAAGGAGATTAGTGAAACTTTTCAGGAGATAATGATGACTTTTGTTGAGCTCTACAGAATAATCTAGTGCTGTGATTTTCAAAGAGCTTCCAAGTTATCTGGGGATCTGGAGTGGGGTTCTAGACCATGTGTCTCTAATTTCCCAGGAGACTCTGTTGCTGAGGGTCTGCAGTTCAAACTTGGAGTACTGAGCATATTCTGGACTCTGAGAGTGGGGGGGTGGGTAGTGAAAAAGACAGATGGAGGACAGATGATCCAAACCCATGGACCTGCAATGAGCTGTGCTGGTTCAGCCATGGTTCATGCAGGGGTCAGTGATGCAGATGAGAGGAAGCTGAAGGGAGAATGTAAAGTATGGAAGTGGTAGATCACATGACTGCTTTCCAGGATTTGGAAGGTCTGGGAAGCTGAGATGGGGAATCAGAACAGAAAACTCATACTCCATAAATATGTGCATATGTCTGCTTATATGCTTATATTGCCCTATATCTATCTGTCCAGTGTACTTTATTTTGTCCTTAGTCTGGAGAAGTAGAAAATAGGGTTTCAGTAAGCAGCCCAATTGCAGACTTCTAAACTCAAGCAAAACTAGGGCTTAAACTGTAAGGAAAATGGAGGAATATGGAAAAGGAATAGGCCAGCATAGGCTGGACTTGATCGTCAATAGGCGAGGGGCACAGACCTTCCTGTGGGACTGAAGGTTGTGCTAGAGACTGAATTTGGGGATAGGCTTATATAGGACTTAACGAGGAAGCAAAAAAATTTTTAAATGGGTTATGGTCTCTGGGGGGCCCTTGATGGAATGCTCCACCTAGGGTGTGGGGCTATTATGCCTGGGGACCAAGGTCAGAATGACCAGTGGAGTGAGCATGCACCTGGTGCTTTGCTTGACCTTGGGGAATAAGACAGGGTTCACTCTTCAGAAATGAAAGGAATCATCCCTGTCTTGATGGTCAGCTGGTGGATTCAGTGTCTAAACCCAGAGTAAAAGAATTCTGCAGTGGAGCCAGGTGAGGTGTTTTAAAGCTTTAAACTTAGTCTGGAGGCAGAGATCAGGAAGATTGTGGTTCAAGGCCAGCCCAGGCCAAAAAAAAAAAAAATGCAAGGAAGACCCATCTTAACCAGATGGTGGTGCACTCCTGTCGTTGTAGCTATGCAGAAAGCATAAATATGATTCAAGTTCATACCTGCCTAGGGAAAAAGTGAATAGCTATCTGTCTATCTAGAGCAAAAAGGGCTGAAGGGAAGAAGACTCTCCTTGCCCCATACCTGTTTGATTCCAGTGAGTACAACTTGAAGAAACATCAAAAATGAAGTACAGTTTAGGAAAGGAATGAATTCACTTGATCTGTAACTCTTTGTTGCTATTTCAGCCCGCTGCTGCATGACTCACTGAGTCCCTTTGTAAGGAAAACCAAAGACATATTTTAAAAAATCAATATTTTATAAATAGCTCTCTCTGTACAAAGAAGGAACAAGTGAGAGCTACTGAGGTAAACAAAAATAAACCACATTCTTTTCCAAGTCAGAATGACAGTGCTTAGGTGGGAACCATGCACAAAAAGTTTTTCAGGCAGGATGGAGAGCAATAAAGGAATGAAAATTCTGGAAGCATCTTCTGGGTGGACAAAGAAGTCATAGGAAAGCCTGGCGCGGTGGCTCCTAGCTACTCAGGAGATGGAGACCTGAGCATCAAGGTTCAAAGCCAGCCCCAGCACAAAAAGACCTGAAACTCTTATCTCCAATTAACCTCTGGAAAAAGGGAAGTGGGGCTTGGCTCAAGGGTAGGGTGGTACCCTTGAGCTGAAGAGCTCAGAAACAATGCCCAGGCTCAGGGGAAGAGCAGTAGTCTTAAGCTGAAGACCTCAGGGAGAGCACCCACCAAATTAAAAAAAAAAATCTTTTCATTCCTTTCACTAAGAGCTTTAAAGTAGGGATCTGCTGATAGAAAATATCAAGAAAGTTATATATTTTCTGTAACAGGCAGAATATTTATTGTGAATACTTTTAATGATATTAAGCTACTTGGTTTAGTCTATTTTTGCTGTTGCTATTGGTATAACAGAATGCCAGTGACTGCATAATGTGTAAAGAAAAAAAAAGTTATTTTGGTTCACCATTCTTGAGACTGGGAAGTTCAAGAGCCTGGCACTAGTACAAACCTGGTGTGGTTTCTACTCATGACAAAAGGAAAGAAAGCAGATATGGAAGCAGAATAAACAACAACAAAAAACACTAGTCATACCCTCACTGTATAGCAGCCCATTCTTAAGGTCACTGTTTATTCCTGCACATTATGAGCCCATTCTTGTGAGAAAAGCATTAACCTCATTAAAGGGCATAAACATCTCTTAATAGTCTACCCCATCACAAGGCAATTGAGCATACACCTGGTGCTTGATCTTAGGCCTGGGCTTGATCTCCAGGCTTGAGCACTGTCCTTGGGCTTTCTCTCTAAAGGCTAGCACC
Source organism: Megascapheus bottae (assembly GCF_031878675.1). NCBI lineage: Eukaryota > Metazoa > Chordata > Mammalia > Rodentia > Geomyidae > Megascapheus > Megascapheus bottae. The sequence continues at coordinate 40,941,516 of NC_143514.1, read as the reverse complement.
TTACCACTTCAGGCACAGCACCACTTCCGGCTTTTCTATGTATGTGGCACAGAGGAATCAAACCTGTGCATGCTAGGCAAGCATTCTACCACTAGGCCAACCTCCTAACCGCCAAGGCAATTGAATTTCAATGTAGAATTTGGTGAAGACAAACCACATCAGCATTTCTTTATATATATATATATATATATATATTATTGTAATTAATAGAAGGGTTACATGATATTTGCCAGATAGATGGTACATTAATTCCCATACATTGATACCCTTTCACATGTCTTGGTCCCCATTTCCCTCCCCCCCCACTCCTAATCTTGTTTTCCCCCATTCCCTATCCAATTTCAAATAACCAAATACAAATATATCCGATATATCAGGTAACAAAGTGAGATACTGTAACAATATGAGACAACCAAGGGGCAGCAAAAGAGATGAGAGATAACATAGTACCTTAAGAACAACAATCATTCATTATATGGCTTACCACATCAGCATTTCTACAGAACTTACTACTTCAACTTCAGTGATATTACCTCTATTCTATAGAGAATGATATACTGAGAGCTGAAGTCACTGGGGGAATCTGAAGAGACATGTCTTTCAATTGGTGCAGTTAGTTAGGACCACAGAAATGAACATTTTTGTGCAAAGCCAGTGAGGAGGGTTGAGTCTCCTATCTCAGTTCATTGTCCTGAACTTCGCTTTGCTTTGGGTTGGGTTGGGTTAGGATAGGTGTTAGAGCTGTGTCCGCGTGAATTCTACCACTTAGCTGCACCTCCAACTATTGTTTTTCAGTGTTGTATTGCCCCTGACAGTCAAATTGAGTTGTTGACAACAGGTAGCTTGTATCAAGGATGACCAAGATGGTGGGAATACAGGAAGAAGCTGCTGAGAAATGAAAGACCTAGGATTGAGGTCCATTTCTCACATAAGGTTCTGAGCAGAACCAATAATAGAAAACAGCCAGCATACGAAAGAATTTTCATATAATTGACAAGAGAATGCCTCCAAAAACAGTGAACTCCTCATTTCTTGAGTGTCTGAGTAGTGGCTGTGAACAGTTTTCAGTGACAGTGTATCACAAGCTCATGTAGATGGGGCCCAAAGCATGGAAGTGTGATGTCCTGGGCATTATTAACTACTACTTAAGTGGCTTCAGGCAAGTCACTGAGCCTGTTTCTTTATCTTCTTAGGAAAAAACAGCCCTTTCCTCAAGGGCTGAGATGAAAGTGTGATCTGATAGAGCACCCAGTAGGTGCCCTTAGAAAACAATGTCAAGTGTTGATAGCATTCCTGTAGAGGTGAGAGAGATGACCACAGTTCCTTTAATACACAATTCTGTGGCTTTTCATTAGCCTTTGCTTCCAAGTAAACGTGCATAAAAATTGTGTTTTTTGGCTTGGTTTGGATTTTTGAAACAGGGTCTCATTTTGTAGCCCAGATGAACCAGGGACTTTCTATATAGACCACACTTGCCTTGGACTTGTGTATCTTCTACTATCTCACTACAAAATTGGGTTTGAATGTTCTTAATTCCTCTCTAGGGTCCCTGGGCTAGGGACAGCAGGAACAAAGATAAAGATTCTTCAGTTTCTACAATTCCCCATCTCCTCCCCCCACCCCCCAAGAGCTGCTGATGCAGTTAATTTTCCAAGAGGAAAAGAAAATAGGTTCTTTGGGAGGCTGTGACTTCTTTGGAGGAGCCCATAATTCTTGTCTTTGTTTTGTCCTTTTGCACTTTATCTGATAATAGCAGAGTACCTCAGTACCTCAGTTCTCTAGTGTGTCTGAAAACTTGAAGGCAAAAGAGAGAGAGAGAGAGAGAGAGAGAGAGAGAGAGAGAGAGAGAGAGAGAGAGAGAGAGAGAGAGAGAGAGAGAGAGAGGGAGAAATGAAGAAAAGGAAGTGAAGAAGAAAGAAAAAGCAAACAAAAGCAAACAAAGAAGGGCTGGGGGTAGCGTTCAGTAGCTGAGTGCTTGCCTATCATATGCAAGGGCCTGGGTTCCATTCCCCAGAACCAAAAAGGGAAGGGCAAAGATTTTTCTAGCAGCCAAATCAAAGCACGACCTAGCGAATGCACTGCTCTTATGAACAGCTAGGGCCCCAAGATTTTCCTGAATAAATAGAGCTCTGCCAGTGGGAAATGTGATCTGATTTTTCCTCTTCCTTTGCCATGGAAAAATTCCACTCCCACCACTAGCAAGGCTTTTGGCCACTAGCCAAGAAGCAACCAGGCTCCTTTTCTACTTTTCTCCTTCCATAGAACATAGAGGCCTAATGGGCTGATCTGAAGCTCTGGCTCCTCAGGCTCCCCTGGCTCCTCTGGCCTCCCCTGGCTGCTGCAGGCTGGGCAAGTTCAGAAAAGGTTTATTCATTCAGCCCTGCACAGGTTCTCTCCTCTCCCTCTCTTCTCCAGCTGTGCTCTTGAACAAGTTTCTAGGGAACCCTCTGCAAAGGCCAACGGGGTCTTGCTTGTTAGGGTGAATTTTAGGCTTACTGCACCAACTGAGGGCTTTTATCTTTAAAATAAGAGAGAGAGAGAGAGAGAGAGAGAGAGAGAGAGAGAGAGAGAGAGAGAGAGAGAGAGAGAGAGAGAGAGAGAGAGAGAGTATGTGTTGCATATTTTAGATTGGGTTTTCCTTTTTTAAATCCAAAAGCAATGGCAGCAGAGGCACCAAATCCAACTGCATCTTGCATCAAACAGGCAGAATGTTCCCTGGTTAATCTGCCCTATCCCATAATGCATGCAAGCTTTCTCATAGGTATGTATCTTTAGATACCTATGTGTATGTGTACGTATGCATGCATATATACATCCTTATATGTGCATATATTTATGTATTTAGATATTTTGTTTAGATCTTTTAAAATATACTATTTGAGCTAGAAAAAAATAGGAGCCTTTCCATCTATATTTAATTCAAACTTTTCCAGTGTGTATGTCACATTGTAAGATAGACATACTTGGTTCCTGTGCACGTATCAGTACTATGGCTTACACTCAGGCAGGACCTTGAACATTTTCAGGCCTTTTCACTTATGGTTGATGCTCTACCACTTGAGCCATGCCTCCAATCTGACATTTTGCTGGTTAAATGAGGGTAGAGTTTCTCAATTTATCTGACTAGGCTGAATTTGTACCTGGATCCTCAGATATCAGCTTCCTGAGAAGCTAGGATTACAAGTGTGAGGCAGTATCACTTGGCTAAGTACCTATTTTAAATCTTTTATTTCCTATTTATTATTTAGCTGGGACTGGGATTTGAACTTAGGGTCTCATATTCTCTGGCTTGCTTTGCTGGTGTTAAACCAATTGAGCCAGTCCTTCAGTGTGTATATTTTTTTTTGCCAATTCTGGGCCTTGAACTCAGGGCCTGGACACTGTCCTTTGGCTTTCTCAAGGCTAGAACTCTACCACGTAAGCCACAGCACCATTTCTGGCTTTTTTCTATGTATGTGGTGCCGAGGAATCAAACCCAGTTCTTCATGCATGCTAGGCAAGCACGCTACTACTAGGCCAAACTCCTGGCCTAGTGAGTATTTTTTTTTTCTGGTTATTTTAGAGATGAAGTCTCATGAACTTTTCTTATGTGGCAAGGTTTGAACTGTCGTCTTCTAGAGGAAGTAGGATAAAGATGTGAACCATCAGTGCCCAGCTTTACTATTGTGTTATATGGTATTGTACAGATTTGACAATTGTTGTGACTGGACAAGTGCTTTACTGCTGGGCCCAAAGTTAATTCATATAGACTTATTATTTCATTTTGCCTTGTTTTGTTTCAGGCAATGTCATTCTGTGTAGCCCAGACTAACTCCAAACTCCTTAGATAATCCAGGGCGATCCTCCTGCTGTGGCTTCCTGACTGCCCGGATTATACCTATGCAGCAGCATATCTGGCTTTAACTTACTGTTTTTAATACTTACAAAATATCTATAGTATATATATCTTACTGTAAGATTCTCTTAAATATCCTGTTGCCATCTAGTGCTTTATCTTCTACCACTTTCAAATAATATTACATAAAAGATTCATGTATCTATGTTGTTAATTATTCATGCTCTTAGTTTAGAAAGGATTTTCCAAAGTAGGATTTCTGGGTTTGTCTGAGGATGTTAGATATAATCAGAGGGAAAGATTCAGTGCTGTAGCAAAATATATGGCCCTTTGCCAAAAGAGACCTAGAAAAATATCCTTTTCTCTTCCTTCACCACACCTTTATTCTCCTGCTAGAGAATGACAGGGATAATAATATCCTTTGTAATTTAGTAAGGAATAAAAATTACCAGATTGCTGGATTATTAGAGGAGACAAGAGAAGCCCACATTAAATAACCATATATTCCTCTCCTGAGTCTTTGTTGCTTTTCTTTCCTTCTGAAAAAGCTGATAATAAGATAGAACAGGCTAAAAAAAAAAAAGGTTAGTGTATTGCTGGTCTTTAATAGGGAAGTAATTTAATGACAGCGCCTGCAAAACTGTAGGCTTAGGCTTTGTTTAGGGTTTGAATATCTTTTTTCTCTCTGCAGACCAGAAGAAAGGTGGAGCCAAGTGAATGAATTGAGATCGTATCCTACATTCTCTTTCATTATTAATTTTGAGGTTGTTTTTTTTTTTCATTTTTTCCCCTTGGCCCAGAGATTTAACAAAGCTCAAGGTTGGAGGGGTCTTAGGTCATCCAGTCTTTTCTTCCTTTTTGTGTCTGTCTGCTTTCATCTTGTTCCTAGTTTCCACACCCCTCCCTAACAAAGAGAGAAGTTATTTCATTTATCCTTCTTTCCTTCAGAAGCCCATGAACAGAATTCTTCCTATGTTCTAGATACCAAAATCATCTCTGGGGACAAAGAAGTATTACAGAAATTCAGGCTTCAAAAAACTTGCAAGTGAAAGGAAAGAAAAGAATAAACAGACTTAAATCTTCAAGGGAATGACCAAAAGGTATACAGGTCCTGGGACAATAAAGAACCTAAAGGAGAGGCACAAGAGAAAAGATAGCTCTAACAAAGTGAAAGCCTCGAACTTTGGGCACTGAGAAGAGTTGGCAAGAGGAAACTGTGACTTTAAGATTGAATAGAACCAGGCACCGGCTGGCTTATGCCTGTAATCATAGCCCCTCAAGAGCCTGAGATCTGAGAATCACAGTTTGAAGCTAGTCCAAGAAGGAAAGGCTCTTATCACAAACAAACTACTCTGGAAAAGTCACAAGTGGCACTGTGGCTCAAAGTGGTAGAGCACTAGCCTTGAGTCTAAGAGACAGAGCCTGGGCTCAGAGTTCAAACCACTGGACTGGCAAAAAACAAACAAACAAAACCCCAAAGGACTGAGTAGAGTTTTACAGTGAATGTGGTGGTACACACTTGTAATCCTAGCACTTGGGAATCTGAAGTAGGAGGATCTCAGGATAATTTGAGGTCAGCCTGAGCAACATCATGAGACCTTGTTTGTTTATTATTATTTTGGCCAGCCGCCAGTGCCTCGGGTCTGCAATCCTAGCTACTCAGGAGGTTGAGATTTGAGGATCATGATTACAGCCAGCATAGGCGGGAAAGTCTGTGAGATTCTTATCTCCAATTAAATGTCAAAAATTCAGAAGTAGGGTGGTGCCTTAAGTGGTTGAGCACTAGCCTTAAGCATAAAAGTTCAGGGAGAATACTCTGGAGTATATGACCTAGGACTGGTGCGCATGGGCACACACATACAAGTGCACACACAAGGCTATGTGGTCTTTATTAAAAAGCCTGGGTTTTTGTCCTAAGAAAGATGGAGATAATTTTAAGCATAAATGTGACAATATCAGACGCATGTTTTACACTGGTCATTCCAGAATCAGTGCAGAAGATAAGATCTAAGTAAGACTGAAAAGAGAGCTATTGAGACACTTAGTTGCTGGTAAGAAGTGGTATGAACATGATGCAGTGGTATTGTGCCCAGAGATTGAGACAGTAGACAGAATTCAGTCATCTTGGAAGTCATCAATCATAGAGGAATAAGAAGTAGAAATCCTGGAGACTGATTTCTGTCTTAGTCAATGAATTGGTCCCGCCCACTCACCTAAGGAATAATATAGAAGAATCTCTTTAAGAAGAAATGTGTTTAGCTCATCTTTAGACATACTATTTTTTGATTTCCTGGGATATTTCCAAGTAGGTGGAATGTGAACCCATTAGAGCTATGGAGTGTGAAGCTCAGAAACTTAGTGTAGGTTAGAAATATAAACCTAGACTTCATCAGTTCCTGACATTGGCAACTGTGACCTAGTCAATGGCTTAATCAATGGATGAATGGAATTAAAGATTTGAATAGATTTTTGAGCGCTGGTGGAGCTGTGGTGGATGGGGCCTGGTCAATCATTTTTCTCTGTGGTATTTATGACAGCAATGAAAAGTCTAGAACAGAAAACCAGTGCCAGAGAGGTGGGTCAGTGTTGTAAATTCCAGGTCATGTGCTTTAGAAGCCTATGGAACTCATTTGTGGGAAGCATTTGAAAACATTTTGAGAAGTACGCTACAGCAGGCCGTGAATGTGGCAGGCAGAGCCTAAATGGGTGATTTTGGTGAGGGCTCCTAGAATGCCAATAGGAATGTGAATAGAAAAGACTGGGCTTGGCAAAAAAGACTCTACTGGGAATTGGAATAGAAGCCATTCATCTTACAAAGAACATGCCTATATTTTGTCTATGTCATAGGCCTCTGTGGGAGGCTGAGTTTAAAAGTGTCAGATAATTAATCTGCTGGAAGACATTTCAGGCAGCACAGCCTTCAGGCTGTAGCATAAGTATTACTTTCTGATTTTCTTAAACCACATTTATACTGAGAATCCAGATAAAAACAAGTATATGCCCAAAGATTTTAAAAGCCTTGTAGTTTGGTCAGAGAAGGCACATGTTTTAGATTGTGGGTAAGAAGGACATAGTGTTTGAGAGCTTGGCATGATTAGAAAAGCAGCCAGCTGGGAATGGTGGTCCATGCCTGTCAACACAGCATTTAGGAGGCTAAGGTAGAAGGATTGAGTTTGAGGCCAGAATTGGCTATCATACAGCGACTCCCATCTCAAAAAGAAAAACACAAAACCATTGCCTTTGTGAGCAAACATATGGTGGCATATTGTTCTGGTTATATTGTTAAGGGAAGTATAAATCAAAATGTGGAAATCAGAGTTGAAGAGATGGTGTACGGTGACCTCCTTGGAGATTCAATGCTTATGGGGAAGGAAAAATCTGTGGCATTGTTAACCCAAGAGCATAATGGGAATCATAATGATTAGAAATCCTAGGGACAGCTGTGATTGAATCATAGAATGGGCCAGAGTGGGTGGAAGCAGCTCAGGCAGTCCCTGTAGAGATGGTTATGGGTATGAATGGTGGATGTAGTAGAAGAGTCTAAAAGCTTGCCAGAAAAAGAACTACAGGTCTTAGTGCATGAGGAAATGAATTGTCAAGAATACTGCACAATAAATGAAGTGATCATTTGAAATGAATTCAAGGAACTGTAAAGAACTGTCTCAAAATGAGTGATCACTATTCATGGCCAGAAAAAAGTGCTGCAGCTTAAGTAGGAAATCATTCTTGTTCAGGGGTGTCATGGCCACAATTTGTAAAAGGTGTAAATCATGCTTAGTGAAATCTTGTGTTAATTATATGTACTATCATGAGCTACTTAAATTGTTGTAGCCTTTTCATTTTATGATATCAGGAATATTGTGGTGGTGACATTAGAAATTAAAAATTAAGAAATTTTACATTTTAAACAAAGGGGACACAGTCATTTAAAAAATTAATCTTTCAAGGGTATCAATGTATATGAATTAATGCACCTTCTATCTGGCAAATATCATGTAACCCTTTTATTAATTACAATAAAAATATTTTAAAAAATTAATCTTTTGCTGGGCACGGTGGCTCACGCATATAATCCTAGCTACTCAGGAGGCTGAGATCTGAGGATCATGGTTCAAAGCCAGCCCGGGCAATAAAGCAAAGACTGTGGGATTCTTATCTCCAATTAATCACTAGAAAACAATAAGTGTGGCTGTGTCTTCAGAGGTAGGGCGGTAGCCTTGAGTTGAAGAGTTGAGGGACAGGTCCCAGGCCCAGAGTTCAAGCCCCATGACCCACACACAAAAAAATTAGTCATGCCAGGCATGGTGGCACATGACTGCAATCTCAACACTCAGGAGGCTGAGGTAGGAGGATAGTGAGCTAGAGACCAACCTGGGCTACATAGCAAGACTGTCTCAAACCACAACAGAATGAATCAAAACCAAAACAAATATTCTCAAAATGATAGCCTTTACAAATACTTAAGCTAGTGATGAAATTTCTAGGTATCAGCATTAATTGGTGCATGGATATGTATCATATATGCACTGGTAAAATATTTATATTAATAATATGCAATTATATAGTATATTGTATGAATTAATTTAATAGAGCATCTGATATTATGTATCAATGTGTAATAGATAGTTACATATTTTATATATATATATATATTTTTTTTTTTTTTTGTCGGTCGTGGGACTTGAACTCTGGGTCTGGGTGTTGTCCCTGAGCTCTTCAGCTAGAGGCTACCGCCGTACCCCTTGAGCCACAGCACCACTTTCTGGTGTGATTGTTATTCTTTTTTTTTTGCCAGTCCTGGGCTTGGGCTCAGGGCTTGAGCACTGTCCTTGGACTTTCTCAAGGCTAGAGCTCTACCACTTGAGCCTCAGCACCACTTCCAGCTTTTTTCTATGTGTGTGGTACCAAGGAATTGAACCCATGCTAGGCAAGCACTCTACCACTAGGCCAAACTCCCAGCCCTGTTAGTTACATATTATATATAAAATTATTATAGCAGGATAAGGACAAAATTATATAAAGACTGCAGGAATGAGTAGGCTCACAGACTGTTTTCTAATCATGTGTCCTTGAGCAAGTTACTTTATCTCTTCAGTTTCCTCAGTGTATTCTATCATTAAAAAGTATGTAAGGTGGGTGCCAATGGCTAAAGCATGAATCCTAGCCACTCAGGTTGATAAATCTGAGAATTCATGGTTCGGTTCTAAGCTGCCCCGGCCTGCAGGGTAGTCAACTAGAGCTCGAGGAGGAGTAGACCTGAATGAGAGAGACAAACCAGACACAAGGAGGGAGACCAAGACAGTATTCTGATCAAGGTCTCAATCTGTATTTTTGCACAGCAGAACATATATGTTTAGCAGAAGAATGATGGACGCAAGCAGGTTGCCTAGTGATATTGCTTAGTAACTATCTTTATACAACATGTACCTGAAACAACCTGGGGAGGGTCAGGAGGTGGTCAAATTGTTCAGCCGAACAGGATACATGAATCAACTTCTTTTTGCTTAACAAAATAATGCAGTTGGGTGGTCATGGAAGGGGTAGTAGAAACAATAAGTGATTCTTTCGATTTACAGACAGAGTCTTACAGTTACTAAGTTCTTTCAGTTTACAGAAACTTATGGTTTCTGGATGTCATAGCAATAGCTGTTTGGTTCCGGCACTAAGCTAGCCTGAAAGTAAGTCCACAAAACTCTTATCTCCAATGAAATACTAAGTGATAGAGTGCCAGCATTGAGAGAAAGCTAAGAGACAGGGCCCAGGCACTGAGTTCAAACCCCAATACCATCACACACACACAATTTAATAGTAGCTAAAATTGTGCAAGTAAAAGAATCTGAAACAAGGAAGACACTACAAATATTTCTTCTTTCTTTCCTATAAAGATTTTCAAAAAGTTACAGACTCATTTATGCAAAAGTTAGTTTTGGCAACCATGTGTCAGTCTCTTTCAAGGCCTGGAAACAAATGAGATTCCTATGACATAGAGAAAGGTGGGCATTTATTGCCAGACTGCCTCGCTGTTAATTTTTCCTTGCTGTATATGCATTGAGAACTGACTAATATGTTTTGTGACCTGTAAAACATAGAGAATAATAGGTCCTTGAAGAATTTGTGTTCTGAATTGCAGTAGATATCTGGCTTGTGGATAGCACTCAGTAAATGCTAACTAGGAAGGGTAATATTCATGGAGCTTAGAATCTAATATGGAAAGAAGAGGATGAGATTGTTTGCATTTCAGAGGTAAAGAAACAGAGGTTCAGACAGGTTTCAGAAACTTCCTAAGTCAAGTAGATAGTAGGAGTAGAGGTGAGACTTTGCCCTTGTTCTTGCTCAATGCCAAGGTTACTAGTTATGACAAGTTCAGCAGGCTAGTTCATAGCATTTCTTTTAAAAAGCTAATTTCTATTGGTGAGAAATGGAAGTTTTTTTTTTTCTTTTCCTCTCTGTCCTAATTTTTAGGTTGTTATTAGAAATTGAGCTTAGGGTTTACTGCTTTCTAGGCAAGAACTTTACTTGTTCTGTAGTTTTATTTTGCTCAAGTTTAGTTTGCTCAAGATGCTGGCTTTGGACTTGGGTTAATTCTCCTACCTTTGTTTCCAGAATAGTTGGTATTAAGGGAGTGTATAATTAAGTCTGGCAAGATAAAAATTACTTTCTTTCTTTTTTTTTTTTTCTAAACGGTCCTGGGGCTTGAACCCAGGGCGTGGGCACTGTCCTCGGGCACTTTTGCTCAAGGCTACTTTTGCTCTGCCACTTGAGCGACAGTGCCATGTCTGGCTTTTTCTGTGTATGTGGTACCAAGGAATCGAACACAGGGCTTTGTGCATGGGAGGCAAGCACTCTACCACTAGGCTGTGCTCCCCGCCCAGAAATTTCATTTTTTTAGTTTTCACTGGAGGGATTAGAAATAAGTTTTACAATATATTTTTTCAAGTCCCCAGCTTTTGTTTCTTTCTTTTTGGGGAAAATAGAGCATCTCTCAAACCATTAGTTAATTCACCTAGAAGCAAGTGAGAATTAGTTCTAGGATACACAAAATGCATCTGGAGGTGATGTTTGCTTTAGATTCAACATAATACACGCTGGCCTTTGTTTAAAAGTTTGATATTCTAAGCCAGCTTGTGCTCGGTGGCTCACGCCTGTAATTATAGCCTAGATCTCAGGAGGCTGAGATCTGAGGATAATGGTTCAAAGCCAGCCTGGGCACTAAAGTCTGTGAGACTCTTGTCTCCAATTAACCACTAGAATACCAGAAGTGGTGCTGTGGTTCAAGGGGTAGGGCGGTAGCTTTGAATTGAAAAGGTCAAGGACAATGCCCACACCCAGACTTCAAGCCCCACCACCGATCCCCCCCAAAAGTTTGATGTTCTAGGCACTTGCCTGAGTGATGAAGATATGAGGTCACATACATGTCTATTTCTACACATGAAGCAGGGAACCAGAGCTTACACCTATGAACGCAAAAGATGGAAGACCAGCTTCAGGTTTAACTCAGCTGTGAGACAGGCAGTGCACTATGTGGTGGCCAGTGTGGGTAGAGGATGGATGAGTTGGACTACTCTAGCTAGAGAAAATGAAGTAGAAGGAGTAGTTGAGTACTAAACACAGATCTGGAGAGATGTAAAGGTCAGAGGAACAGAGTGCAGGAACTGGGATGTCATGTGTGAAGGAATTCCCTTCTGAAGCAAGATAATGGACTTCCAAGAAGGCATAGGCTGTCTTCATTCTTTCCCCTCTCTACAATGGTGCCTGGCTAATCCTTTGGGATTACTTTTTTTCCCCTAGTGATCTGACCTCATTAGTCTGTGTATTAGTTGGCTCTGTGGCTGCAATGAAATTTCTGATTCAGGTTACTTAGGAAAGAAAGAAAGATTTCTTTTGGCTCATACTTCTGGAGGTTCAAATCTAAGATCAAGTGTCGCCACTGGTTTGAAGTTCTAATGAGCATAGCATGGAAGAAGAGTGAGTTGGGCCTATGGGAACACATGCTCACATATGAAATGAGAAAGAAGAGGGAAGAAGGGAGAGACTAAGAGAGGGAGAGGGAGATAGAGAGGTAGAGAGAGAGGGAGAAGAAGAGGGAGGGGAAGATAGCAAGCATTCCTTAAAAAAAATTTTTTTTTTGTAGGTCCTGGGGCTTGAACATGGCCTGGGTGTTGTCCCTGAGGTCTGCAACTCAAGGCTACTGCCCTACCCTTGAGCCAAGCCCAATTTCCCATTTTCTAGAGGTTAACTGGAGATAAGAGTCTCAGGTTTTTTTGTGCGTAGACTAGCTTTAAACCTTGAGCCTCAGATCTCAGCCTCCTGAATAGCTAGGATTACAGGAGTGAGCCACCTTGCTGTGAATTTTTTAAAAAAATTTTATTGTCAGGATAATGTATAGAGGGGTTACAGTTACATTCGTCAGGTAGTAGGTGCATTACTTCTTGCACATTGATACCCCTGTTTGTTTGTCCCTGTTTCCCTCCTCCCACAAGCAGCCCTTTTGAATGTACACCTCTAATGACAGTGACCTAAGGACCTCTACAAACCACTACCTCCCCACATGTAAAGTGTATCCCATACTGTTACTCTGAGAGTAACAGTGAAATGCTCGTTTCATTTGCACTTGTATTTGATTTGTAGTTTTCTCTTCAGTCAGAGGCTTTTACTCTCTGAAAATGCTTTAAATGAAAATGTAATGGGATCTTTCTGTTTCATTGTAAGGGGAGGTGAATGGAAATTGCCAGAAATATATTTTAGTTTTTTTTTTTTTTTTTGCTAGTCCTGGGGTTGAGCTCAGGTCCTCAGCACTGTTCTTGGACTTTCTTTCTCAAGACCAGGCTTTACCACTTGAGCCTCAGCGCCACTTCTGGCTTTTTTCTATGTATGTGGCACCGAGGAATTGAACCTTCGGGCATGTTAGGCAAACACTCTACCACTAGACCAAACTCCCAGTCCCAGAAATATATTTTAAAATAAGCAGAAACTCTAGAAATGAGCCATACCTGTAGCCCCATGGAAATGGGTTTCAAAGACATATACTATACAAAAAATTCTAAAAGATCGTATGGCAATCAGCTTCTAGGTCTTATTTACTTATTTAGTGCTAGGACTTGATCTCAGGGGCTTGTTGTTGTTGTTGTTCAAGGCTGCATTCTACTATTTGAATTGAGCAACAGCTCTATTTCTCAGTTTTTGTTGGTTAGTTGGAGAGAGGAATCTCATGAAGTCTTGACCTTTTCCTATACAGACTGGCTTTGAACCACAATCCTCAGATCTCAGCTCCCTGAGTCCCTAGGATTATAGATGTGAGCCACCAGTTCCCAGGCTCAGCATCGAGATCTTAGCTTATAATGGCAATTTTTCTTTTTCCTTGAATGGAGTGAAATAACCACCAGGGTACCCATGAGATTATGCAAATTCCCAGGTAGGTAAATCTTCTAATCCAAGCAATGGATATTTCAAAGTGGCTCTGTGGTTTTTCTTGAGTGATACACAGTGAAGGAGAGATGTAAAGGTGCCATCCAGGCTGTCTGTGTTGGCTCCTGTTACAGTGGTATAAGTTCAGTTACATTGAGGTGTTTTTTTTTTATCATCTGTCAATAGCCAATGAAACTTTTTCTCCTGATGCTCATGTGATGGGAAAGAAAGGACAGAGGAAGAAATTGGTTGAAAATATTAAAGAGAATATCACTATTTATTTTGTAAATTCTCATCAAGTTTTTCTCTCTGAGTTCAAAAGCAAGATGGTTATCATGGGAATATGTTTTGACATGTTTGTTTGAATAGAAAAATGTAGGCAGATCCTCTTTGACAGAAAGATGTTTGATTTGACCTGTTTATTTGATGGTGAAGTCTGACTTTGCCAGTTGAGTGAATTTTTTTCTATATAAAGTGAGCTGAAAGTATGACAACATTCTGAGTGAAATACATTTAAACCACATGATAAGACAAAAATGCTTAGCTGAAATTTTATTACTTAAGGTATTGTGAGATAAATAATATTTTAGTCATTTCTAAATATAATAAGGTAATCAAAATCCTTCTGGGTGACAAAGTTACAGTTATAATTTATAGACTGATAATTCCTTTTGTTTTATTTATTTATTTTTGAACAAAGTAGCTGTATAACATAGGCTGGTCTTGAGGCCCACTTGTCTCAGCCTGCTGAGTACTGAGATTACAAGCATATACCACTTGCTTGGGACCTAATCATTCTTTTTTATTATTATATAGAATATATATTATATAATGTAAATTTAATGAGATGATAACTCAATAAATGAGGACATGAATAAATAAAATGCCAGTAAATACAGAATAATGCTAGCTTTCAGTGGGAGAAAAAATATGGAAAGGGGTAACAATGTTCAAGAAGAAATGCACTCACTACCTTACATACGTAACTGTAACCCTTCTGTAAATCACCCTGACAATAAAATTATGTATTTATATATATATAATATGTAATGAATAATAGCTTTCAAAGTTCACATCAGCATAATGCAGAGGAGGCTTGACAAGACCTAATCATTTGGGGGGCCTGGACACTGTCCTTGAGCTCATCAGCACAAGGTTACCACCCTACCCATGGGCCTGGGCATTGTTCCTCAGCTCAAGGCTACTGCCCTACCCTTAGCCAAGCCCCACTTCCCTGTTTTCTAGAGGTTAGTTGGAGATAAGAGTCTCAGATCCATTTGCGCCTGGGCTGGCTTTGAGCCTTGATCCTCAGATCTCAGCCTGCTGAGTAGCTAGGATTACAAGCATGAGCCACTGCTCCTTGCACCCCCCTAGGCCCTAATCATTCTTAAGAAAGCATTTATTGGCTAGGAATGTGGCTTATTGTTAGAGCGCTTGCCTAGAATGTATGAAGCCCAGGATTTGAATCTTGGTATCACATAAACAAAAATAAATAAAAATCAATTTAAAAAAGTTTTATTTATTATCTTTTTGCCTCAGTTTCCACAAGTGCCGAAACTATGTTATCTACCATTCTGTGAAGTAGGAATTTGTTATTAATGAAAGTGAAAAAGTGAGTGACTTTCACAACTAGACAGCAAAGTGTTTTTCCCTTTTCTTCTAAATTAAATGCTTTAAATTAGTCAGGTTCCAGTGGTGCATGTCTGTAATGCTAGCTACTTCCAGAGGCTGAGATCTGAGGACCTTGGTTTAAAGCCAGCCTGGGCAATAAAGACTGATAAAGACCAAGAGACTCTTATTTCCAATTAATCACTAGAAAATGGGAAATGGGGCTGTGGATCCAGGGCTAGCCTGCCCTGAAGAGCTTGGGGCTGTGCCCAGGCCCAGAGTTCAAGCCACGCTCCCCCCCCCCCACACACACACAAAAAAAAAAAAAGGAAGAAGAAGAAGAAAAAAAAAATGAACTGGCTCACATGGTGGAGCACTGGCCTAGCATTCACAAGTAACAATATTTAATACATCTTAGTTGAAATATTGGGATTCCTTTTGCTGACATTTTACATAATTAAAGTTGCATTGTGTGGGAAATCCAGTAAGTAACGAATTGTACTAATGTTAAATAAAATTGATCAGAGGCCATTTTCTTGAACTGATCCTCTGCACTAGGTCCCTACAGACTAAATAAAAATTCAAAATAGAGTCATTCATGCTAAAATTTTCACATCACCAAGGTGAAAATAAACATTTTTTTTGAAACTAAACTTTTTATTTAGTCATCTGAAGAATAAGAGTTAGTTGAAGCCAGAGGCGATGGCTCATGCCCCTAATCCTAGCAACTCTGAAGGCTGAGATCTGAGGATCATGGTTCAAAGCCAGCTGGGGCAAAACAAAGCCTGGAGACTCTTATCTCCAATTAATCACTAGAAAACAGAAAGTGGGGCTATGGCTCATGGGTAGGAAGGTAGCCTTGAGCTGAAGAGCTCAAGGGCAGTGCCCAGGCTGAGTTCAAGTCCCATGACCCACAAAAAAAAAAATTAGATAGTTAAACCTTCTATCCAGTTCCAATAAAGAAGAACCCTCAGGTTTGAGCCTTATACAAAGGAAGTAATCAGAAAGAATCTCATGTTAAATAATCCATTTTTTAATATAGTTTTTTTTCTAGTTCTGTATATTTCTATCAAAAAAGAATAACTACAGCAAAAATCATTGAGATTGTGACTTAAGTGGTAGAGTGCCTGCCTAGCAAATGCAGGTCCTGATTCAAACTTCAGTACTGCCAAAGTACACATACACTAAAAGAACCTGCTTCAGAGCCATGAAGCACTTTGAGTTCTGTGATGGTTTAAGGACCAATAACTACTAGCCTACATTATTGTTGTTATTATTATTATTATCGTTTACCAGCCCTGGGGCTTGAACTCAGGGCCTGAGCACTGTCCTTGGGTTTTCTTCAAGGCTAGCACTTTACCATTTGAGCCACAGTACCACTTCTGGCCTTTTCTGTGTGGTGGTACTGAGGAATGGAGCCCAAGTCTTCATGTATGCTAGGCAAGCACTCTACCACCAGGCCACAATCTTGGCCCTTAACCTACATTGTGAGGGTTTCATTGTGACATTTTCCATTCATGCATACTGTTTACTCACTCCACCTAACTTGCCTGCTCTTATCTTTCCTTTATTCCCCTGTCCCCTCTTTTGTTTTATTTTCTATATGTATATGAATACTTTGGCTATATACAAAATACTTTTATATATAAATACTTTCTATATGTATATAAACTTTTCACCCCATCACTCAATTCCTCCATCCTCCCTTTCTCTCTCTCTTTCTTTTCTTTTCTTTTTTTTTGTGATAGTCCTGGGGCTTGAACTCAAGGCCCGAGCACTGTCCTT
This sequence comes from Megascapheus bottae, assembly GCF_031878675.1. NCBI lineage: Eukaryota > Metazoa > Chordata > Mammalia > Rodentia > Geomyidae > Megascapheus > Megascapheus bottae. The sequence continues at coordinate 40,924,883 of NC_143514.1, read as the reverse complement.
GGGCATTCCTCAAGGCCAGCACTATACCACTTGAGCCACAGCACCACTTCCAGCTTTTTTCTATGTATGTGGTACTGAGGAATTGAACCCAGGTCTTCGTGCATGCTGGGCAAGCACTCTACCACTAGGTCAAACTCCTTGCTCCACCCTCCCTTTCTAGCTCATATCTGCCCCCCAACAGACCTTGTCTCATTTTCCTGTCAGTAATTTTTTTAGTGCAGTTAATTATACAGTTTTACCATATTGTTGTTTATATTGTATTTGTATAGATATATTACATAGTTATTATATATATTATATTTGAAGCAGAATATGCTATTTCTCTTTCTTTCCCTGACCTGATCTCTGTTGCTTACTTTACCTTCCTGGGACTTGAACTCTAGGCCTGGGCATTGTCCCTGAACTCTTCATCTCAAAGCTACTCCTCTACCCCTTGAGCCCCAGCACCAATTCCATTTTTTTTTTTTTTTTGGTGGTTAATTGTAGGTAAGAGTCTCCAGGACTTTTGGGCCTGGGCAGGCTTTGAACCTTGATCCTCAGATCTCAGCCTCCTGAGTAGCTAGAATTACAGGTATGAGCCAATGGCTTCACCCTCTTTTGTATGAAATTAATCTCTTAATTAATACTGTGTTTGATGGGATGGAGTTTTAGGAGATCCTAGGATGGAAAATATAGCCAGTTAAACTGAGTTGAAAGTTTCTCCTCTAACATTTGTGTTCTGGGTCCTTGTGCAACATTCCCTCCCTCACTTCTTTTTTTTTTTTTTTTTTTTTGCCAGTCCTGGGCTTGAGCACTGTCCTTGGACTTTCTCAAGGCTAGAGCTCTACCACTTGAGCCTCAGCACCACTTCTGGCTTTTTTCTGTGTATTTGGTACTGAGGAATCGAACCTTGGTCTTGGTGTGTGCTAGGCAGACACTCTACCACTAGGTCAAACTCCAGGCCCAGCTCCCTCACTTCTTTTTCCACTTTTTGTTTTCCCTGAAAGGACTTGTCCATGGAGATCCCTCAGGCAATCCAGGTCTCTGAAGGACCTGGACTGACTGAGACTCAGAACCAAGTGGAGGCCAGTGTGGTACAGGTGGGCTATGGTGAGGGCAGCTGGTTCATGTCTGTGGAATTGGTAGGCTTGCCTTGCCTTTTGTTATGGAATGAAGAACAAGATTAAGCCTAACATAGTGGAGTACCTAGCACTTGGGAAGCTGGGGCAGGAAGATTGGGAGTTAAGAGAGAAGCCTAAGCTATACAACAAGACCCCTCTCAAAAGAAAAACATCATCCCCACCCCCTGGAACCCAACAAAGCAGGAATGCTGTTTGGGAGCTGTGTATGTAATGGAATAATCTGACAAGGTGGTAAGCATTGTAATCCCAGCCACTCTGAAGATGGAGATCAGGATGATTGGGGCCAATCTAGATAAAAATTAGGAAGATGAGATTCCAGTCTCATGTCAACAAACAAACTCAAGGGAGGCAGAAGGAGGTGGCAGGCAGGTGTTGTAGAGTGCCTGTCAGATCAATGGGCCCCAAACCTGGGTGATAAGGTTCAAAGGACTCATTTTAAACTCATGCTGAATGGATTTACCAGCCAGTTGTGGGTGTGACCCTTTTCATCCTAGCTCCTGGGACTACCTAGTGAGTTCAAGGCTGGCTTGAATAACATGGCCGGACTTGGTCTCTATATAACTAACTAACTAACTAACTAACTGATGTACAATTCCTGCAAAACTCTGAGTAAGGCATCACTATAGATAATGTTTGGAGGGAAGAATTTGCTATGTAGCTTTCTAGTTTCTCTCCATCTTCTGGGTAGAATCGATCCCATCCTATTGTTATTCTAGGAAGGATTTCTACCGGTCATTGCTCATGTAGGATGCCACACCATGCCAGAGGAGTATGAAGGATGTCGATTCCTTTTCTCCCAGTTCTTTAACAGTTTGGATACTTTCCATATTTTTTTTTCTTGAAATGCAAAAGGAGCATAAAAGTCTCCTTTTTCTGCCTCTGCTGAAGATGTTTTCCTTTATCCTGGAGTGGGGGAATAATAGAAAGTGATTTTTATTTTAGCAATAGCATGTCCAGCAATTGTACAAAAAACCAGAATGGTGTGTAAGATGGAGAGTTATAAGAACTAACTGGGTGGGAAATTGAGAGCTATGTATAAAGTGGAATCTATAGGCAAGACTTCAAAACCCTGGATGGAAGTAGTACACAGTGCCTGGAGGCTCACTGTCTAATATTCCAGATACTGAGAAGGCAGAGATTGGAAGATGGCAGTTTTGAGGGCAGCTCTGGTAAAACAATAAATAAACAGTAAAAATAAAAACAGGCCGGGAGTTTGGCCTAGTGGTTGCCTAGCATGCATGAAGACCTGGGTTTGATTCCTTGGTACCACATGCATAGACAAAGCCAGAAGTGGTGCTGTGGCTCAAGTGGTAGAGCTCTAGCCTTGAGAAAGCCCAAGGATAAGTGTTCAGGCCCTGAGTTCAAGCCCCAGGACTGGCAAAAATAAATAAATCAATAAAATCCAGTTAAAGAAACCCTATCTTAATGAAAAAACTGGGCATGATGCAACCCACTCTGGCATCCCAACTGTGCAGAAAGTCAAGCAGGAGGACGGTGGTCCAGGCCTGCTGAGGCAAGGAAAGCAACAGTCTACCTGGAAAATAACAGAAAAAGGGGGAATGAGTGTGTGTGTGCATCACAAAGTGAGAGGCTCTTAATTGAACTCCAATTCTGCCCCCTCCCCCTTCAAAGAGAGAGAGAGAGAGAGAGAGAGAGAGAGAGAGAGAGAGAGGGAGAGGGAGAGGGAGAGGGAGAGGGAGAGGGAGAGGGAGAGGGAGAGGGAGAGGGAGAGGGAGAGGGAGAGGGAGAGGGAGAGGGAGAGGGAGAGGGAGAGGGAGAGGGAGGGAGGGAGAGATTGCGGGAGAGCAAGCGAGGGGGGGGGGAGGGAGAGGGAGAGAAAGACTCAAGCTAGAAAGTAACTTCTATTGACCACCAGCCCGTCCTTTGTTCACGATTCTGTCCCAAGCTCTGGAACCGTGGGTCACATTAACAGGTGCTGCTGTTGCCAAGGCTGCTGCTGAGCAGATGAACGAATGCCTGGCCGCGCCACGAGCCCCTTCTGCACGTCTGTGCCTGGAGAGGTTGCATAATCAGATGCCAGAGCCCTGGATTTGATGGACAGCAGGTACTCAAGTTGTATTTTTCCTTTCTCCTCACAATAGACCCCGTCCCCCAGGAGACTAAATAAAAGAGAAATCTTTCTCGACACTTCCTTTCGCCCCCACAGTCCCCGTCGGGTCCTGGGGGGGTGGAGCGCGAAGGAGGGGCCGGCGGGAAGGGAGTGGGGAGTGGGGGAGGGAGAGGGCGCGGGCCGGCGGCTCCAGCGCGGCTGGTCTCAGGGCTTACGTAAGGATCGAGTCCCGCGCGGCCAGCGGGGCTGGGGAGGCCGGGCGGGCGCGATCGAAGCTGGGCACCCGAATGAGCCGCGCGGGCCGCCGAGGTGTGGGCTTACTGCACTGCTTTTGACCGAGTGACGCTTGGCTCCGCTAGCGCCCCGCGCGTGGGAGCGCACGGGCAATCCAGGGCGGCGCCCCCCCCCCAACCAGGGATGTGACAGTCCCGGACTCCATAGCGGTCCACGTGCGGGGACACGGCGGCAAGGGCCGCGGGGGAGCACTTGGGAGTTAACCCATCTCCATTTCTTCCCTTGGGTAGAGATTGGCTCGGGGGATGCCCGGTCACCAGCGGGGCGCCACCTCCCCCTCCTCCTCCCCGCCCCGCTACGTTAGGGAGGGCGTGGGGGGTGAGATAGAGGAAGGGATGGAGGTGAGATCGCTCACCTATCACCCCCGGGGGCTGACGGTGCTGGGCGGGGTCCCCCGGAGCGCTCCCTCTCCGGGGCCGGGGCGGGGAGGTGGCGGAGGGCGGGGCTGCGGGGAGGGGTTTGTCTTAAAGTCTCTCCTCCCCACCGTAGAGGCCGCTGGAGCGTCCCTGCGCGAGCACAGGGTGCTCGAGACCGGGGACGAGAAACAAAGTTCCTGAGCTGCCACCGGGGGGACTGCAATCGAGATCGCCGAAGCCATGGCCTCCAAACTGCTGCGCGCTGTCATCCTGGGGCCGCCTGGCTCGGGCAAGGGCACCGTGTGTCAGAGGATCGCCCAGAACTTTGGCCTCCAGCATCTCTCCAGCGGTCACTTCTTACGGGAGAACCTCAATGCCAACACGGGTAATGGGCTGAGGAGGCGAGGGAGGGGTGAGCCCAGCTTGGTCGGCTTCGTTGGGGGACGTGAACGGCCCGGGAGGGCTCGGGGCTCGGCCCCTGCGCGCTTCCCCCGCCCTCCGGAGGCCGTGCGGGCTGGTACGTGCTGGAGCGCATGCAGCCCGCGGCCGACGTTCGCGCGGCTAACCCGCGCTCGGGGGCCAGGCTGAGGATGGTGGGGAGGAGAGGGAGGTGCCCGCGGCTCCTCCATTCACCCCTTCCATCCTGCTGGGGGCGGGGGTCGGGGGTGGGGTGGGGTAGAAGCCCATGCACAGTCGGCGCGCAGAGCGAGAGGCAGGCGGTGGAAAACTCCCAGCTTGGCTCGCAAGCTGTCTTGTAAAGGCAAAACCCGTCTCCCAGCCCTGGGGTCCTGTCCTGTTCTCTCCAGGTCCTAGACAGCCACGCGCCCCCCCCTCCCCGAGCCGGAGCCCCCGGGCTGAGCGGTGCCCACCTGTGGGAGTCCCTTGGTGCGCGCGGGGGCACCTGTGGCTCCGCCGGGCTCTCCGGCGCGCGCCCCTCCGGTCCCTCGGCGCGGGGGGCCGTTCTGCCTGGGCGGCTTTAAAAGGCCTGTCTGTCCCGCCGCCACCTTCTAAGGTAAACCGTACCCCCACCGCGGCCCCCTTCTCTCCAAACTGGGGCCTGATCGCCGGGAGAATGGTTGCAAAGTCGTTCTGATCGTGGATCAGTCGTCTGGCTTCAGCGTTCTTGGAAATGGCTTCTTGTGACTGTCTCCCCGGGCGGTGGAGTTGGGGTAGTGTAGATCGTCTTCACCACTTGACAGTGTGGGGTTCTTCCCCGGCGCCCACGTCCCCCACCAGTTCCGAAGGAGGTAGCCTCTGTGGCACCGTGGGCGGGCGCGGGCGGGGGGTGGGGCGCGGTGACCCTTCCGGGATGCTGATGCTAGTCATTAGCAACTTCCTGTAGGGCAACCTGTTACCGCAGCCTGGGTCCCCTGCCCGTTACTGTGCTCCTCCGCGTCCCCGGTGGCTGTGGTTCCCAGTGTGCTACCTTTCCAGGGGTCTACATCTTAGAAACAGCTATTAGCGTGAAAAAGTAGGTGGGTGCAGTCAAAAGCCAGCCAGGAATTGAGAAATGTACTTAGGCGGTTTATTCATCTTACCTGCCCCACCTCCTCAGGGTCTTGAGCTTCATTACCCCATAAACAGGTTGCAAAGCCCCCCTTAAATTTAATTCTCTTTTTTGGGGGGGGAGAGGTCATGGGGCTTGAACTAGGCCTGGGCACTGTCCTTGAGCTCTTCAGCTCAAGGCTACCGCCCTACCCTTGAGCCACAGCCCAACTTCCCGTTTACTAGTGATTAATTGGAGATAAGAGTCTCGTGGCCTTTTGTACCCAAGCTGGCTTTGAACCTTGATCCTCAGAGCTCAGCCTCCTGAGTAGCCAGGATTATAGGCGGGAACCACCACGCCCGTTACATCTCATTCTTTTAAAAAAGTTTTACTTTGAAGCCAAGAGCTGGTGGTTCACCCCTGTAATTTTAGCTACTTAAGAGGCCGAGATCCGAGGATCATACTTCGAAGCCAGCCCACTACCCGCCCCCACCCACCCCACCCCAGATGGTTCAAGCCTGAGTACAGGCACTCCCCTCCCCCCACACTACCCCCACACACGGATGGCATTGTCCAGGTGGTTCTTGAATTTGGCAATCCTCCTGCCTCAGTCTCTAGAGTAGCTGGGAATACAGGTTTGTCCCACCACACTTGGCTCCATTTTAATACCATATTCAAATGCATTTTGTTCTTTCTGTATTTGGAATGTAGTCTTCTGAGGGAAAAGTCTAGTGGTTTTGTGGGCAGATTGGGCTCTCCAGGGTGCGGAGATAGACTGGTGAAGGCTTTGCCAGACTGACATGGAGCCCATGTCATATAATCTCCTATAGTTGACTAGATGGTTCTGACTTCTGGTAATTCATTGCAGATACGGAGCCTAACAGGCTTTTTTAATTGCTGGGGGAGCCTCACAAACTTTACTGCTCAGGCTGATTATGAATTTGGATCCTCAGATCCTTTGCCTCCCAAGTAGCTGGAATTATAGTCCTGAGCCACTGGCTCCTAGCTTTGTTCTCCCTTTTATAAAACCACTTTAATGCATCTCCTATCTTGGTTTCCCTCTGAAATCAGGATGCGGCTTTCAAAGTGTTTTCATTTCTATTGACAATCAAGTATTTACTATTATTTTAACACTGGAGTTTTAACTCAGGACCTCATGCTGGACTCAATCACTTGAGTCATGCCTCCAGCCTCCTTTACAACAGTTATCTTGTGACAGGATCTCATTTAGACTCTGTAGCTGGGATGGCAGGTGCTTTTGCCAGAAGAAATGGTTCTTGAAAACTAATTCTGCCCAGACTTTCCAGGAATCATAATCCCCCCAGCTTTTTTATTTATTTGTATGAACTGACTTAAGCAGTTTTGTCAAGGAGCGAACAACAATAAAGGACACTAATTTGTTTCCAGTGAAAAGTTTTTGAGGGTATGACCTCAGATTATTTTTCTCACTGGAAGATCTAAGTAAGAATCTTAGAGGTCCACTGCATAGTAAATAAGCCAGTATTTCAGTCTTCAATATTCTATTACCTGCTGTTTGGATGTAGGTAATCTCTTGGTGGAAAAGCACTAAAATCCTGTGTGTGTCCACTTCTCCTGTACAGTTGAAAGTCTGAAAGAAATGATGAAACAGTAAATCCCTAGGAAATGGATCCTTTGTAATGTTTTGAATTGGAAAGTAGCCTTGGCCATCTGCCGCCTAGACTAAGGACATGCTTGCCGCCTGCAGCCACTTGCCTGGTGAAAAGCTGCCTTGAGGGAAAGGGCGACTGAAACCTCATTCTGTGAATGCAGACTTCCCCCATGTGCATTGGCAGAATCCATTTATTTCTCTGCATAGGCCTTGCTGATTCTGTTGTTGCTATAGAATATAGTAACAGTGCAGTATAGTAATGAATGTCTAATTCATTCATCCAAGATATTTAGTGCCTGCTAGGTACTGGGGGTTCTTACAGAGATCTCAGATTCTTTTTCTCCCTTGGGATATCTAAGAATTTTAGAGGCCCACTGCTTGCTAAATGAGAAAATATTCCAGTCTTTATTTTTTCTATTGATTACCTGCTGTTTGCTTTTTAGCTAATCTCCTGGTGGAAAAGCACCAGTCTTTGTTTATAGTTGAAAGTCTGGAGATACTCCTGGGTCCCTTGTCCCTTCTATCTCTACTGTATTCCACTTCCCACTCTGAAATTGGGCTGTAGCAAACTACTGAAAAGCATTAAAAGGGCCCAACAGGTCTCTGTTGACGGCATGAGCTGCAATTTCTGTCCCCATATTTCCTTGGTCAAACCAGCCTATCGTAATATAATCCATTCTGTTTAATTAGCTCTGATTGACCATGAAGTTTCTACTTACCAAAGGCCTGATATTCCTTTCCTGATAGTTGTAATTCCTTGTCTGGCTATGCAGCCTGGAGCAGTACAGGCTGAGGCTTATCAAATACCTTATTTGGGGACCCACCCTGATCTTTGGCTTGCTTGGTTTTTTTCTTTTTAGAACGGGAGAAGAATGTGGAATTGCCCTAGGTGTCCAGGTGCTGGGTCCTACACTCATAGGAGATCACTTCCTACCATGAGGGGTGTGTGTTTATGTGTATGATATGGGTAATAAGTACACATACAGGGCTGGCACTCTCCAGAATGGGCCACATCCAGATTTAGCTGGTCATTGTGGCTTGTACCTTGTGAGGTTGAGCAGGAACTTGATCTGGAGTTCAAGGGCAACCTGTGTTGCTATATGAGAATTTTCTATTTTTTTTTAAATGATGGCTTTTTAAAAATGAAAAAAATTGCATTGTGTAGAATTATACTCCCAAGTTATTTTTTTTAATAAGCAGGTATTATCAGAAGCACACACACATTACATAATCCAGTCTCTTACACAAAAATTCAACAGTTATTTTGCAGAAAAACAGCCATTTCATTTTCCAAACTCATTCTTTTTCAACTTTTCTAAATATAAACTTATTTTATTGTAAAAATGATGTACAGAGGGTTCACAGTTACATAAGTAAAGTAATGAGCACATTTCATGTCAAGCATTGTTCTCCTCTATCTCATTTTCCCCACTTATGAGAATTGTATTTGAAGTGTTAGGTAGATTAAAAAATATTCTTCTATAGCACTGCATCTGATATCTCAAGAGCAGGACAATTTGCACATTTCTATTTGGAAGCATGGAGTTGACTGAAAAGATGGCTCAAGAACAAACCTGTTTCTGTTAATATTAACAGATTTTTGTGGCTAGAACTAGTATTTCAAGTGAGGCTATATACTGAACCTCTGTAAGAAGATGACTTGGCTCAAAGGCCTTGGGGTATTTAGTTTTAAGTATAACGGTGTCTTGTGTAAGAGTGAAAATTTCTGAGAATTGAGAGATCCTGGGTTGAAAGACTTGTCAGAGCTCAACAAGGCTCCTAAGTCAACTTTATTTAAATTGGTTAATCTTTTTGTAGGTCATACAAGACTCCTGGTAAGATTTCTAGAATATACTATGTTCCATTTTCTATTCTCAATTGATAAAACAAGATAAAACCAGGTTAAGCAGTGTCTGACCATCTGCAGTGTTCATGCCCACGTCACATCCAATTTGAACTCATGGCAAGTAGTACTACTTGTGGTAAATGTCTTGGCAGACATCAACTTTTATCCTCCTTTTTGGGGGGGGGCATGGGGCTTGAACTTCACCTGGGTGCTGCCCTTGAGCTCATGATGAGCTCAAGGATACTGCCCTACCCCTCGGCCTGGGCGTTGCCCCTGAGTTGTTCAGCTCAAGGGTTTCACCTTACTCTTGAGCCAAGCCCCACTTCCCATCTCTAGATGTTAGTCTCAGGACCTTTTATGCCCGGGGTGGCTTTGAATCTTGATCCTCAGATTTCAGTCTCCTGTGTAGTTAGGATTATAAACATGAGCCACCACACCTGGCAACAGGAGTTATATTTAAGACCTTCTGCTTGGGGTTTTCATGTGAATTAGCACTATTTGTGGCTTGAGGTAGGCATCCCAAAATGTCCTAGCTTTGTGCACATCTGAATCTTTGCATGGCCTTTTTCTGAAATTTAAAATTGCTTTTCTTTCCCTCCTTCCCTCCTTTCCCCTCTTTCTTTCCCCTCCCTCCCCTCTCTCACTCTTTGGTTCTCTTCCTCCCTCTCCCACTTTCTTTTTTTTTTCTCTCTTCCCTCCCTCCTTCCTTCTCTCCCTCCCCTCTTTTCTGGTTTTGGGACCTGAACTCAGGCACTGCATGTTGTCCCTGAGCTTTTTCTGCTCAAAGCTAGCAATCGTGCTTGATTCACAGCTCTGTTTCTAGCATTTTGCTGCTTATGAGTCTAATGGACTTTTTGGCCTGAGCTGGCTTTGTACTAGAATTCTCATATCTCAGCCCTGTGAGTATTTAGGATTACAGTGCCCACCAGTGCCCAACTTACTCTATTTTTAAAAATTCTGTTTCATTAAAAAAAAAAACAAACTAAAATAGACAAACCCCAGAACAACTAATGTTATGACCTACCAACGGGTTGTGGCTTTCATTTGGTTAAAACACTGATCTACATTGGCTAATAAGAGTTCTTTTATATTAATCATGGAACAACTATAGTAGGAACTAGACTGCACATAAAAGAACCCAAAATACCAGAGAAACTCTACAAATATTACTCTTTTCCTTCTAAGGATGGTGCAAGAAGTACCACCTTGACATACTTAAAAAGGTTACTACTTCCTGTAGTCCAATGGTCTTAAAAAAAACAAAAAACAGGATTCTATATAGACCAGTTTTAGCCTTGAAGCTGATCTTTTTGTCTTGGCCTCCCAAGTAGCTGAGTGGTATGAATCACAATGCTTAGCTCCTGTGCTCTTAAGTTAACTTCACATATTCCAATCTCTATAATCCATTCATTCAACAGGTATTTTTATGTACCTATTCAGGTATCCTTTTGTTCCTAAGAGGTAAGAATCCTCAAGGGAATGGGTGATAATAAGTACTTATGGACTATGTCATGGAGGAAAGGAGTTAGTGGTGACTTGATGACTGCTGTCATGATAGTTGTGCTAGATGGTGTGATTATGATTAGGGAAGATCTCCCCAGGGACAGCTTGGCTGTCTCCAGAGCTCATAAACAGTGAGTGAGCAGACTGTTTCAGGGAGAAAGAACAGCAAGTGCTAGGCCTTAGGTGAGAACACGCATTGCTGGAGGGACAGTGAGCGTGGTTCTCAATGAACAGAAGGATGGACCCTAGCCAGAACCAGACACAGGAGCAGGTGACCTTGTTAAAATGGACTTTTTTTGCATGCTGTATGCATAAGTGATGCCAGGTAAATGAGTGGCACTAGGAGAATTGCATGGTGGCTCAAGCTAGTAATCCTCATTAGGAGGTGGTCCTAGGGTGAAGGGAAGGGAAGGGTTGTGGTTGGGGGGGGGGGAGTTAGGGGGATGGAATCTGTGCTCTGTCATCTTAACTTGGGTCCAGTGGTGGGTGCCTGTCATCCTGTCTACAGGAGAAAACACAAATAGGATCTCAGGCTAGGCCAGCTGTCACCTAAAAAGTGAGACCCTGCTTTGAAAATAGTCTATGCCAAAATAAGTAAATAACTAAATGAATGAATGAATGGACAAAGGAGGAGAGCTGGTAGAATGACTGCAGTGATAAAAAGCATCTGTTTAGGTGGAGGGAAAGGGGGACCAAGACATGAGAAAGGGTATTTTTGTGAAGTAATGCGCCTTCTATCTGGTGAATATAATGTAACCCTTCTAATTACAATAAAAATATATGAAAAAAATCCAAATAATTCCAAAAAAGCATCTGTATAGCAAGTAAGTTAAAATACCACCACACCTGCACTAGGCAGGCTCCAGTGACTCATACCTGTAAATTTCAGGAGGATTCTCAGATCCTGTGAGATCTGCTAGCCTAGAAAGGAAAGTCTGAAATTAATGAATCTCCAATCCACTACCAAAAAGCCAGTGTGGCTCAAGTGGTAGAGCCTTCAACTTGAACAAAAGCTCAGGGACAACACCCAGGCCCTGCATTCAGTCTCTACTTTTGGCACATAATACAACCAAAAGACTCAAAACAAAACAAAAAAAACCCATCCAGGAGCTCCATGGAGCTCTTTGTGGGTGCTGAGAGTGGAATGTGGTGAAGGGAGAAAAATAAAGGGGAATCACTCATACTTTGTAAGAAGTGGTAGGTTCAAAGTTGACAGGGACTCCTAAGGCTGTGGCTCCAGCACTAAGATGACTATGCTAGGGTTGGACTAGCTGTGTCCATCCCATCTTAGGTGGAAAGTTTTCAGTATTTGCGGTTTCAGGTTAGGATATCCTTGCAAGAACCAGCACTCCACTGGTGGAAGCAGGAGGATCTCCATTCCAAGGCCAGCCTGGCATATTGGGAGAGAACCTGTGTCAAACCCCAAACAAACCAGAAACAAAGTTAGGAAAAAGCCAGAAGTGGTGCGGTGGCTTAAGTGATAGAGAGCACTAGCCTTGAGAAAGCCCAAAGAAAGTATGCAAGCCCTGAGTTCAAGCCCCAGGATTGTGAAAAAATTAAAAATTGTAAATAGATGATAGAGGCTTTTTAGTGAGATTCTGCCCTCCCCTTACTGCACCCACTTGAAATTAGTTCTCAGTTGATCCCTAAGGCAAAGTACGAAAGGTCATTTGTACAGCTTCGTGAAGATCAGTTTTGATGACTGATATACTTTATACTTTCACAGTCTCACCTTCTAGTCCCCAGAGATCTTGTACTAGCTAAGACATCTGCAGCAAGCAGGCCTTACTTAGCTAGACCAATACTTTTGAAACAATGCTGTTAGCTCTGTTCATAGAATTTTGAAATTAATTATTTAGAAATGAACTGTTAGATATTAAACTGTTTTCCAGGCTTCAGCATTTTCCTTGGGATAACATCGACCTGTGACCTTGGTACTTTGTAATTCTTGAGACTTAGTTCTAACTACCAGTTTGTGATGAGTGAAGCATACTGGCTAATGGATGTCTTATTACCTTTGATCAACACCCAGCTCTGTAGTGCCATACTCAGAATACAATTATGAGAGAAATAAATGACCTAGAGGTTAAGTAAGTTACTCAAGGTCAATGAAGTAAATAAATACAGAAACTTAATTTTCAAACTTGGTCTTCTGTAGGGCCGAGTCTTCTTGGAAATGGCCTGCTGAGATAGCATTAGTGTACTTGTGTAGCTGTAACAGAATGTCTAAGGCTGGGTAGGTAGAAACCAGAGGCTTACTTCGCACAGTTCTGAGGGATATCAGTGCCAAGGTCAAGGCGTTCACTGGACACTGTTCATGTGGCAGTGGGATAAAATGGTTGGTATTGTTGCTTTTTCTCTTTTGGACACACAGCCTAGATTGGCTTTGAACTCATGTTATCAGTCCTCTTGTTTCTGAAGCATTGGGATTTCAGGGACATACTACCATGTCCTGTGATAATAAGGGTAAAACCTAGGGCCTTACGTAGGCTAGCCCAGCACACAGAGCTCTTGAAATTTAAAAACATTTAAAAATTGAAGCCATAATTCCTTTCATAGAGACCTTACTATCTAGTGGTAAGCATAGAGATGACTATATAGTATAGACAAAATATAATTTGCCTTTTTTAACTCGGGCTAGTATACTCATTGGCTTTGTAAGCATGTGTGTGTGTGTGTTGGTAAGTTAAACTTGATTGCTTCTTACTTTGTAAAGATCTGTAGATGGTAGGTTTTTCTGGTAGCATCAGATGGAGTCATTCAGTAGGATCCTTGCATCTCTCGTGCTCTATACTCCCATTCACCTGGTCAGGGTGCTTTGGTTTTTGTTTATGGTCTTCCCTAGGGAATGGTTCCTTGGACAAACCACTGGCCCAATGCCACTGCATTGAGCATTTAGGCACAATGCGTGTCATGGGACAGTTATAAGCTCACTGTTTCGTTAAGCCCCTTGGATCTGTGATATCTATCCGTTTTTCCTTAAATTTCCCTTGTGTTTAGTCTTGTCCCAACAGAAATGCCCATATTAAAGTTACTTGTCCTGAACTCATAATTACTTATTTTCCTTTTCAAAAGTGTGTTATCACTAATATGGACTGTTTTCTAATTTATCTGTTTATCTGACTGGGTTGATTTTTCTGTATCTTTGTTTTTTGTTGACTTAGTGGAACTGGGGAACCTGAGGCCTTGTACATGCTAGACATGAGCTCAATTACTGCATTATTCTGGTTAATTTTTGACTTTTGTTTTCATAATTCTAACTCCTGTATTTTTGTTTTCTGGAGCATTTGATAGTAGTCTATCCTAGAGAGCTATACAATATTGATTACATATGTGTGTCAAATTTCCTGATTTTTTTTTTTTTTTTTGCCAGACCTGAGGTTTGAACTCAGGACTTCAACACTGTTCGCCACAACACCACTTGCAGGTTTTTCTATGTATGTGGTATGGAAGAATTGAACACCACTTTTGGCTTTTTCTGTGTATGTGAATCGAACTTGGGTCTTCGTGCTTGCTAAGGCAAGCACTCTACCACTAGGTCAAACTCCCGGCCCCTGATTTTCTTCTCTTTTCTTGTTACTGGAGACTTGCACTTTGTTGGGTAGCTTGCTTGACTTGTGTTCTGCCACTCGAGTCACACCTCCAGCCATCTTCTTTGCTGATTATTTTGGAGAGGGAGTCTTCAGACTTTTCTGCTTGGGTGAGTCTTGAACTGTAATCCTTAAGAATTCAGTCTGCTGAATAGCATGAGCCATCAATGTCTCATTTCAATTTTTGTAAATATAACTACTAATACTCTCTAAGGGTATGATTTGGTTTTCCAAAATAGTTTCTTTAACCTGTGGTTATTTTAAGTTACTTTTTTTAAAAAAGAATTTATTAATGTTGATTTTTACATCATATTTTAAATGACAGGTTTAACAAATGAGTGTTCAAGAAGGGAATCTCTATTTACAATCACTGGGACTTAGTATTTAGAACTTAATCAAAATTAGGCTAAGGGTTTGTATGTCATAGAAACGTTAATTTATGAAATAAAACATGTCTATAGAGTCATAGGTTTTTATATCTATATAGTTATGTTTCTAACTATAGATGTTTTAAAAAATTAAGCGCATAATCTCCTTTCCATTGAGTTCTGTTGGTTTTCCAGTGTTCTTAGGGAACTAAACATTATGCATAATAATGAATGTGTTGAGTTTAATCATTCTGTTTTTTAATGCCTAAGACTTGGAAGGGATTTTAGGTCATTCTGTCCAAGTGGCTATTCTCTCCATTATTCTTTCTTTAGAGGCTGACAGCTAACTCTGGAAACAAGCTCTTTTCACTGCTGGAGAGGTCTAATTATTGGAAGATTTTTGTTTTTTCCGTAGCCTGAGACGGACTTCTTGAAGCTGTCATTAATAAACTGCTCTCTACTTTTCCAACTTCAGTCTTCAGTGTTATATAAGTGAAATCAACTAGCTCTTCCAATAATTAGAAATATTTTCACCACTTGGCATTACTTTGCCAACATAAGTGGTATTTTTTTCCTCCAAGAAAAATGACCCTTGTTCCATACACCTCTGTTCCATTCAGTGAGTCCTCTGCCATAGACATCGCCAATTGGCTAATTATGGCACCTCTGTAGTTATGGTGATTTACTTTCCATAGTCTACTCTTCCTAAATGTATTGATTTATTTTTATTTTTTAAAATTATTTTATTGTCAAGATGATATGTAGAGGTGTTACAGTTACATATGTAAGAAAATGAGTTCATTTTGGGCTAAACATTGTTATCCCCCTCATTTTTCTCCCACTTTTCCTTCCCCAAACCCTCTCTTCCTGAAAGTCGTAAAGTTCATTTCCAGTACATTGTCATGTAAGTATCATTGTTGCATTAGTTTGCCCTTTGTTCCACCATTTAGTATTTTTCTTGTAGTGATTTATTTTGGTTTTATTATTTTTTTAATTTTTTTATTGTAATTAGTAAAAGGGTTACATGATATTTGCCAGATAGAGGGTGCATTAATTCACATACATTGATACCCTTTCACATGTCTTGGTACCCATTACCCTCCCCCTCACACCCCCCATTTATTTTATTTTTTGCCAGTTCTGAGGCACGAACTCAGGGCCTGGGTGCTTTCCCTGAGCCTCTTCATGCTTAAAGCTAGTGACACTACAATTTGAGTCACAGCACCATTTTTGGCTTTTTTTCTGAGTAGTTTTTGGAGATGAGTCTCACAGGGGATAAAACCATGAGAAGGGGTATCAATGTTTGTGAAATAATGCACCTTCTATCTGGCAAATAAAGTGACATTGTTGAGGTGTTCCCATCAAACTCAGTCCCCTCTACTAATGCCCTTTTACTTATTCTAAATTTGTATGTTATTGGGCAAATTCAGAATGTTCCCCTGTAATATCCACCAGCTTTGTCAGCCTTTTAAAAGCCCAGTGTTTTGGGAGTGGATGTTAGGATCATCCTAGTGTAGGCAGGTACCAGCTACTTCTACTTTTGATCTTAGAATCTGAGGACAGAGATCTCCTTCCTTGGCCAAAGGGAGGGTTAGGGTGGCTGTGGATCTTTAGGAGGAACAGCAGGGATGTGGTATGGTTGTCCTTAATTTAAATATTGCTTGACAGCAAGGAGCTGGCCACTCATGATTGCATTTGCCCTGTCATCTCTAGTTGTCATTTATTTGGATCTTTTTTTTTTTTTTTTGCCAGTCCTGGGCTTGAGCTCAGGGCCTGAGCACTGTCCTTGGACTTTCTCAAGGCTAGAGCTCTACCACTTGAGCCTCAGCACCACTTCCGGCTTTTTTCTATGTATGTGGTACCGAGGAATCGAACCCGGGTCTTCATGAATGCTAGGCAAGCACTTTAACCACTAGGCCAAACTCCCGGCCCCTTATTTGGATCTTTATTCACCTGTCACTTTCTAAAATCCAACCCTGCACTGGTTTATGCTAGCTGTTTTAGTGATTCAAAGCTCCCAGCAGTGGTATTTTTGCATAGGTGTTTGGGCTTGATTTACAGACTAACTTGCCTATAGATATCTATGACTTTGGACTTTGTTTACAGAGGAGAGTGATGCCAAAGCAACCTCATTCCTGTGAATGTTAAGTTAGTAGCTGTCAACCTGGCTAGGGCTTTAAGGAGGCAGTAAGGTCAGTGACACAAAATTTAAAGCCCCAGTCTTGGGGCTGGAATTTAGCCCTGAGCTTCTTTGGCTCAGGGCTCGCACTCTACCATTTGTGCCACAGTGATACTTCCAGCATTTTTGGTAGTTTGTTGGAGATAAGAATTTCATGGGCGGGCAAGGAGTTTAGCCTAGTGGTGGAGTGCTTGCCTAGCATGCACGAAGACCCGGGTTCGATTCCTCGGTACCACATACATAGAAAAAAGCCAGAAATGGTGCTGAGGCTCAAGTGATAAAGCTCTAAACTTGAGAAGAACCCAACGACAGTTCTCAGGCCCTGAGTCCAAGCCCAGGACTGGCAAAAAAAAAAAAAAAAAAAAAAAAATTCACGGGCTTTCCTGCCCAGACTGGCTTTGAGCCACACTCAGGCTCTTTTGAAGCTAGGATTACAGGTGTGAGCCACTGGGACCTAGATTTAATGTTTTTTAATTTAATATATTTAACATTTTAAAACTACAGTAGCTATTCACAGGCTTGAGCTCATTACTGATACTCTGTGTGGACAACAGATTAGCTTAGTACATTGAACCTGAGCTCCTGGACTCAAGAAATCCTTTGGGGCACGGGGAAAGGGAAAGGGAGTCAAGGTTCAAGAATTAATGCACTTAATACCTGATGAATGTAACTAACCCCACTATATATTACCCCAACAATAAAATATAATAAAAAAAAAAAGAAATCCTTTGCCTTAGCCTAGCTGGGACTATCACAACATCAGATTCTAAATACCAAATATTTAGGCAAAGCATGGTAGTGTGCACCGGAGACTAATGCCAGCATGGGCTATATAGGGAGAGAATCTTTTTAAAATATAAAAGCCAACGTTTTAAAGACCAGAGCCAAAGACCCAAAAGGATTTGAGTTAGGCTGAGGTGACAGAACAAATGTTGGTCATTTTTCATTGTGGAATATTTGGCATTTATTTTTATTAAAGTGGCTATTTAAATAAGCATTTAAGATATTAAAAGAATAATTAAAAACACCATTGACATTTGTTGGTATGCAGTGGTGTGATGGATTTTCATTAGCAGAAGGGACTCTATTCCTCTACCCTCAGCTTAGATTTCTGTTGGATAGTTTTTTTGAGTAGAAATCCAGATCTCTTAACTCAGTCAACTTTATTTAGGATGCAGGAAGATGTCTTCCACTAGAGAGAGGTGCTTTGAATGTCAGGCTCCAAACACTGTTAGAGTGTGAACTCCAGAGAATTAAAAAAGTATGCTAGCTGATGTGAAGAGGAGTGCAGCAAAACAGGCAGATTGAAACACTGCTCCTCCTCCATGACTAGGCTTGTGAAAGACAGTCACAGATGGTGTCGGAGACCGAGATGGGGCTGCCGCTGATGGGTGGGCCAAGATGTTGGAAGTGATAGCAGACAGTAATGCTCCAGGGCTGGCAAATGGTGTTTCTAGTAGGTAAATTATGATGATAGAATCTCTGCAATTCCAGTTCTGCTGCCATTTGCCTTTCATTCCCCCCCCCCCCCCTCTCTCTCTCTCTCTCTCTCTCTCTCTCTCACTGTGGTTCTGAAGATTGAACTTGGTCTTGTGCTTTCTAGGCAGGCACTCTACCACATGATCTATGCCTCCAGTTTCTTTTTACATTGATTATTTTCCAGGTAGGGTCTCTATACCCAGGCTGGGCTGGGATACAGTCCTTCTGTTCTTTTCCCATATGCTGGAGATGACAGATGGATGCCACCAGGTTTAGCCATTGCTTGAGGTAGAAGATCATGAATTTTTTTTTTCCCCCTCA
Organism: Megascapheus bottae; assembly: GCF_031878675.1. Lineage (NCBI taxonomy): Eukaryota > Metazoa > Chordata > Mammalia > Rodentia > Geomyidae > Megascapheus > Megascapheus bottae. The sequence continues at coordinate 40,906,639 of NC_143514.1, read as the reverse complement.
AGGTTAGTAGTCTACCACTTGATCCACAGTCCCACTTTTGGGTTTTTTTGGTGGTTAATTGGAGATTAGGGTCTTGAGCATCTCCTCCCCAGGCTGACTGAACTACTGTCCTCAGAGCTCAGCCTCCTGAGTGTCTAGGATTATAGGAGTGAGCCAGCAGCACCCAGCCAGATCTCATGAACTTCTGTGTTTGATCATGTGATCTCTGCCTCCCAAGCGATAAGGGTTGTAGGCTTGAGCCATCCCACCCTGCTGCCTTTAGTTATGCCTTAAATCAGTTTCATCATTAATAGCCTTTAAAGGGAAAAGAAACGGAAAAAAGCATTGCAGAATCAAGTATTGAACACTTGTCTCAGTAGTCTGTCAGAGAAGGCAAAGCAGCTGTCTAGGGCGTCATCTCTTGTTGGCAGTGGGTCTCACTTCCTTGCGTTTTTAAATTGGTAGCATAAAAATCTGAGGTGGTTGCTTTTAAAAGATCGTGTAGGGGGGAAAACCAAGACAGGTGGGGCGGGGTGTGGGGGAGGGTAATGGGTACCAAGATATGTGAAAGAGTATCAATGTATGTGAATTAATGCACCTTCTATCTGGCAAATATCACGTAACCATTTTATTAATTACAATAAAAAAAAAAGATCATGTAGATTGGATGTTGCTGTGCCTAACATGGCCGTGGTGTATTAGAGTAATAATCAGAGAAGTTATCTGAGTTGACCAGGTTTTACTTTACCTTGAGATTTTTCATTTTCTTTTTCTTTTCAGTTGCAGAGTAGGGTAAGCTAACTATGCACTTAAAGTGAAGTGTATTTAAAATGGAGCCAGGTGTCTTCTGGTTTATAAGTCAAAAGGGAGGGTAAGTTTATGACTTGAATATGTCAGATTCTTTATACCAGAAGTAGGTGGGGCAGCTCTGAGCTGTGAGCCTGCTTTGTTTTCCTTTCATTGGCTGGGGGAGTGTGAAAAATTTGAAGTTACTAAAATTAATGTGTCTGATGCATCCAACCAAGTTCATGAATGTGCTGTTTGGGAAGAAACAGCAGGAACTCAGAGTAAATTTAGGAGTTGATGTCAAGAGCATGGTCTCCTGTAGGCTCTTTGATATTTGAGGGAAATAACCTTTGATAACTAGAAAGCTAGTGGAAAATAAAGCTATGGAGATTAGTCTTACTCAGCCAGCAGTCTAGCAGAGTGTAATCCTTCCTGTGATTAGCTCTTTTTAAGTTAGTAAAGGAAGACTTGGAGAGTGAGGACTTGGAGAGTTGCTAGGGGAAATCTAATGCTTTCTTTTAGTCATGGTTGCTACTGTTTCTGGGCCAGCCTGGACTGGGTTTTCAAAAGATATATTCCACTCACACCACAAATCCTGTTTGTGATGTATGGTAGAGTGGTGTGTTGTGTGGCACTTGAGGTGACACTGCTGACTGTCTGGTTCTTAATCACATGCATCTTTCTTAGGCAGTATTCCAGGGGTTTCTAAGTCCTATAGCAGTGTTCTTCCAATTAGAAAGTTGCAGACCTCTTCTTTTAAGTGGCTAGTAGACAGCTCTCTACACCAGGACCTTGGAGTCTTGAACTCTAGTACTTCACCTCTTCTCACATGTTATGCTTGCCTGGAATTCATCTGGGCATTTCAGCCTTCTTTTCACAGCCATCCATCCATGTTGGCTCCATCCATGTTGGTTGCTATCCTTTTTCTTCTCTCAAAGTATCTCTAATAATGAAGTGGTTATACTAAGGTTTGGGTTGATGGGGATTCGTCTATCAAGCAATAACTGGACATCACATACTAGTCACCACAGTGCTAGCAGCCAATCAGCTTTTACCTGTGCACTCTTTAGCCATTTCTTAGTTTAATGTGTGGCCTTCTTGCTTTTGCTTCTGGACACATAGCTCTTTTTCTCTATTCAGCATTCAGTCATCCTCTACCCATTGGTCTTTTACATAGAACAGTTTCTTTTTCACCCTGATTCCCCCAAGTAAACCCTACTCGTGAATTTTGCACAGGCAAAAGCTTGGACATTTTCATTATATAGGTTTAATTTCCTTTTAGCTAGGACAGACATTCAAGTGTTTTTATTGCTTGATATTTTATTCTTCTGTTGTGTTTTCGTTTGTAGTTTATTCATTTCAAAGAGATCGGAACCTAGTATATTTTTCTCAAAACAGAAGCTAACATTAAGATGTGTGTTGTGGCTCAAGTCAAATCATGGAATTTTGTTTCTTATCACAAAGGCAAGCTGCTTAAAAACGTCCAGTTTAACCCAAACAGTGAATGAGATCCAATAAGAGGAATATGCATGAGAAAAATCAATTTTTTCACTCAAGGGTAGTGCTCTATCACCTTGAACCACAGCTCCACTTCTGGTGGTTAATTGGAGATAAGAATTCCACGAACTCTGCTGTCTGGGCTGGCTAGAAATGTCAGATCTCAGCGTCCTGAGTAGTTAGGATTACATGCCTTAACCATCGATGCCTGGCCCCCCAACTTCTATTGTTAACACAGGATCTCACCATATAGCCCAAGATGGTCTCCCAATTACCACAGCACCCAAAAATTTAATGTAAATCAGTAGAAATAGCTTAACCTTGAACTTAAGGATCTATATAGAAATATCTAAGAAAGATGCTTAGCAAATTCTTTTTTTGTTTCAAAATAGGAAATAGTAGCTCTGGTTTTGAATAGTTCACATGCCTACTGGTTCTTTGAGTGACAGGTGCTTTGCTATTAAGAAATACGTTGGTTTTGCTAAGTGCTGAAGTAGTACTCAGCTTGGCCCATGCACTGAACTGTCTGGACCCCTGGCAGTTGAAGCCCTGAAGCCCTGTCCAAAGTGGGAAGTGTGACGCTGTAAGCTCTTGGCCTCTTTTTAGGAGGATGGGACATTTTCAGTTCTACTGTTCTCCATCAGAGCTTGGCCAGAGCCATTGAAGAAGGGAGGGGCGCAAAAGGAAGTACCGGCCCTGGGTAGAAACAGTAATCCATCCAAGCAGATGGTCCTCCAGGAGAACAGCAGTTCCTCCTGCTAGTCTCCAGCCAAGAGCCTGCAAGGGAGGCCGCCCCCGAGATACCACACATAGGCTGTTGGTCTTCTGCATTGATAATGGATGACATGGCAATGCTTTAAAAATGAAATTCCTCCCTGTCCTCTGAATGGAGCTCACCAGTGGACTGACATCAGGTTACAGGGAGGATTTGTTTTTGCATGTAGGAGTGTAATGTTATTCCTTGTGGCCGAAGGGGTCAGTGCAGAGGAAGATTTGTAGGCATAGGCCTGAAATTCTTCGTTGAGTTCTGGCAAAGTTTCCAGATTATTTGCTTTTTTCTTATTTGTTCCCTGGGCCAGTGTCTGCTTCCTGCATTGCCTTCTGCTGTTTTCTCAGCCGTGTGGTGTAAGGCAGCCAGTGGCACCATGCCAGATGTTCAGAGTGCTTCTGAGTACACATGTTCCTGGCCTGGGCCAACAAAATACTCCTGACATAGGACTTTGGGTGTTTGGGACTTATGAAACACCAATATCCCTCTCATGATTTATGTAGTCAAAATGAGCGTACTGCAGTATTCTTTAAATCAATGTGGGATGAAGAATCTTCTAGATTCTCATTGGACGTTGGTGTTGCCTTCTTGATTTAGTTCCTTCCGAAACTAAAGTCATGCTGTTTGTTGTACATATATCTTTTTTTCTCTTGGTTATTATGGGAACATACCCACTGCCAACATATTTCTGGACTCAGAGTACAGAATTAAAATTGAGGGAGTCTGACCACAAAGGAAAGGGAGGGAGTCCCAACCAAGCACAGACATATCCCTCTAGGCAAAGTATGGTAGGAAGAACACTGAAAGATAGCAGCAGGTGAGAGGGTGGAGGGATCAGAACTAGGACAAAACATGAGGAGGGGTATCTGTGGATAAGTAATGCACTTATTAATGACATGTAGCTGTAACTCCTCTATACTTTATCCTGATTGTAAAAAAAAAGGGGGGGGCGGGAGTTTGGCCTAGTGCTTGCCTAGCATGCATGGAGACCCGGGTTCGATTCCTCGGTACCACATACATAGAAAAAAGCTGGAAGTGGTGCTGAGGCTCAAGTGGTAGAGCTCTAGCCTTGAGAAAGTCTAAGGACAGTGCTCAGGCCCTGAGCTCAAGCCCAGGACTGACCAAAAAAAAAAAAGTAGCAGCAGGTGATTTAGGTTTGAATTCTGGTCCTGACTTCACGCACCTCACAACTGGAGGTATGACCAGTGGTGTATTGATCAGTAGTTAGCTGCCTGTAGAAGTGGAGGCTGAATTCAGGGCCTCATGCTCTCCCTGGGCATTTTGCTCAAGGCTGAAGCTTTGCCACTTGAGGTACAGCTGCACTTCTGGCTTTTTTTCCTGAGAGAGAAGTGGCGCGGAGTGTTTACTTGAAGATAAAGAATCTCTGACTTTTCTGCCTGGGCTAGTTTTAAACTGAATGGTGATCCTCAGTTCTCAGTCTCCTGAGTAGCTAGGATTTCAGTTGTGAATAGAGACACCTGGCCTTTCCTAGCTATTAAATTCCTCCAGAAGAATGAAAGAAAGCTGGTGCAGCTTGAGGCACACTGGAAGTCAGTCCAACTCTTTGCGCAAAGCCTTAGGGCCAACTCCATTGAACAGAAATTGTAAGATAACAGGAGGCTCTTATACAGATGTGGAATCCTGAGGTGCTGGGAAGTGAAGTCTATTCCGTGGGCAGAGTTAGAAGTGGAATGGTGTACCTGGAGCTCTCCATATTCTAAGCCCAGTGGATATTCCTTGTGTTGTCTTTGTTGTTTACCGTATTTTGATGTTTACGAACTTCTGAACTCAAGATAAGTTGACATGAAAGCCCTTTCTGTAACTACTTAAAGATTAAATTTTTTTAAGGGTGATTGCCTCCCTGAAAACATGCAGAAATTGCATATTTTTCAGAACAAAGAGGTGCTCATTTGGGCTTTGAATAAATTTGAGTTCAAATAATAATAAATGTTGCTTCAAGCAATATGGCATTTCCTCAACAGAATAAACATACAGAGCTACCCTAAAACCCAGCAATGCCACTCATAAAGCCACACTAAAGCTACCAACACAGCTATGTTCATTGTAGCACTATTTATCATAGACACCCTTGGTAGATGATTGGATCAAGATGTGGTTCAGACACAAAGAAACATTTGTAATAATTAGTGTATGTCTAGGATAGTCCAGAAGATGATCCAATAGCTCAGAAACTATGTGACCATATAAAATGATGCTAATTGAATTGCTTACCATAGCTAAAATAAGGAACCAACCCAGATGCCCCTTAGTAGATAAGTGAATCGAGATGTGGTATTTGTACACAATGGAATATCATAGAGAGGTTGATTAGAACTAAAAGAAAATGTGAGAAAACACCGAGGATTTAATTTTTTTTTTTTTTTGCCAGTCCTGGGCTTGAGCTCAGGGCCTGAGCACTGTCCTTGGACTTTCTCAAGGCTAGAGCTCTACCACTTGAGCTTCAGCACCATGCCTGGCTTTTTTCTATGTATGTGGTACCGAGGAATCGAACCCAGGTCTTCGTGCATGCTAGGCAAGCACTCTACCACTAGGCCAAACTCCCGGCCCACAATGGAATTCTTTGCTGAATTCTTTGATGGAATTCTTTCCCTTACTTGTAATCATCAGTATGTGTCCAGGATTTTTCTAGCAGAGGATCACAATAGCTGAGAAGCTATGTGCAGGAGGCCATACAGGATGAGGCTAAGTGAAATGAACTCCCGGATATGGAAATAAGAGGTTTATCTTCTGTTTTTGATACACTATGTGAAGTAATTTTTTACTCTTTTCTTCTCCCTTGCAGTTTATCCCCTATTGCTGTATCTGACTTTAGTACCTGGCATACTACTGTATATACATTTATTTATTTGAATTAGGGAGAAACAAGATGGTGTGATAAAGGACAAAGGGTGAACCAATGTTGGCAACACTCACAAGACATTATTTTGGAAATGAAGATTACAACTTGGGAGGGGGTATAGGGAGGGAAAGTGGGAGAAACACATGTGCAGAAGTAACAATGTTCTAGAAGTACTATCTTATGAATGTCATTCTTACCCTTCTGTACATCGCCCTGACAATAGAATAAAATAAAAAAATGATGCGAATCAAAATGAACTGTCAAGATAGGAAACTAGAGGGGTTTCCCCCCCTTTTATTTATTTATTTTTTTTGCCAGTCCTGAGCTTAAGCTCAGGGCCTGAGCACTGTCCTTGGATTTTTCTCAAGGCTAGAACTCTACCACTTAAGCCTCAGCACCACTTCTGGCTTTTTCTATGTATGTGGTACTATGGAATTGAACCCGGGTCTTCATGCATGCTAGGCAAGCACTCTACCACTAGGCCAAACTCCTGGCCTATTTTTTATTATAATAGAAGGGTTACATTATATTCATCAGATAGAAGGTACATTACTTAACAATCATTGCTACTCCTCATGCTTTTGTCCCTACTTTACTCCCTCTCCCCTCCCCCCTGTTTTTAATGTGCTGTGTGAAGTTAATCCAGTGCAATAGTGATACTCACAAGACACTGTTGGAAATCAACTTTACAACTTGGGGGTGGGGGTGGGGAGGCATGGGGAGGAGAGAAAGTAGAAGAAAAAGAGGGAGGGGTTAACAATGTTTGACAAGAAATATAATTGTTACCTTATATAATTGTAATCCCTCTGTACATCACCCTTACAGTAAAAGAGACCTTGCTTCTACCATCAACCTAGTTTTGACCTAGTGGACAAAAAATTATGCAATACATAAATGTGGATCCTGCTTGAAGATTTTAGGGGATAAAAAACTACATAACTTCTACCCTCTACCACCAGCACATGAATCAAATATTACAGGCAATGAGAAAGCATTGAGGTATGTGGCCAGTGAACCAGGATGCCCTTAGTCTTGTGAAGGAACAAGAAGAGTAGGATTACAGTCTTGTTTCAGTTAAATATTACCTTATAGCTTATGAGTCTATCATTGTTACTTGCTGTAGATCAAGCTTAGAAGTGCTGCACGATTCAGGAAAGCTGAGGTAGGATCTAAGTTTAAGGCCAGCCGTAAATAGTAAGACCCCATCTTCAAAAGGAAGTATTTTAAGCTTACCAGTCCTTGTTGGCTGAAGCCAACAAGGAGCCTCTTAGATGAAAGCAGACTGGATGCAGACTCCCAAAGGACAGTTTGAAGAACAGTAGTTTTGGGTCATCTTATCCGCTGTTAACTCTCAGATGGGGTAACTCTTATGTTGTTTAGAAGTGGTTATTTCCGAATACTAGACATCCTGCTTCATCCATTAGACAATAATTTGGAGTCATAATCAAACCCTTAAGAGGTGACTCAGACACATTTGTGGGTGTTTAAATGCCAGATAGCTCCAGGAAGAACAAGCTCCAGGAAGAGCAAGCAGGTACTTGCAGCTGGTGGTCCTTTCTTGCTAAGAGGTGAGCTTTGAGGCCAGGAAATCTTGTGGCAATGATGATTCCCATCCTTGTGTACAGACCGAAGAAGTCTCTGTGAGAACCACTGAGAACAAGCATCCAGTGGCTTTTCAGGTAGTCAAACAAAATGACAGATACTTGGCTTATTTTCTTTATTCAAGGCTTGCCAAAAGAATTAGATTATGAACTAGCACTCAAGACACTGCTGTGCATAATGCTCGATTCTTACTCTGGGTGAGAAGGCTTTTCTGAATCGTAATTGCTTTTAAAATCCTATCAATTGTGGAGCTATACAATAGCCATAGTACAAGATGTAGCAAGAAAAGTTTTTTTATTGTCGGCATAATGTACCTAGGGGCTACAGTTGTAAGGTTGTAAGAAAAGTTTAATATAACTGGAATTTTCTGGAAGGGAGGATGAGTTTAAAGATGACAGCTTTTCACCTCAAGTTGTGGCTTTGGTGGGAATGTGGAGGGAGCTGTACTAGAAAATGAATCCAGAGCCCCACATTTGAGGCACTCTTTGACACTGAACTACATGCTCAGTTTCAAACTTGAGATTGTCCTACTCCAGTACAGGCTTGTACTACTACACCTGGCAAGCTGCTTTTATTGATTGTCAAAATTGTTTCTGGCCTCAGGTTGGTTAAAGTGTGGCATGGAGGGTTAGAAGTAATCTTTGTTTAGTAAGAAGAGCGATCCATCAGTCCATGACTACTACAGGTATAGGATGCATGGATGTTTTAAATGAAGGGAAAGTGGGCCTTGTGGACCAGGTTTTACCCACCAAGCTGTGTTCTTGATGCCCATTAGAGTCTGCCTAAGGGAGTGAGCATCTTTTAGAAATGTGTGCATGGGACTTGGGGCACTGCTTGAGTTCTAGTCTCAATCTGCCATTTCTTTCTGCTTTCCCTCCCCTCCCCTCCCTTCCCCTCCCCTCCCTCCCTCCCTTCCTTTATTTCCCTTCTTTCCTCCCTCCCTCCCTTTGTTGCCAGGATGAGGGTGTGAACTCATAGCCTTGTCCTTCCCTGACTTGCTTTTTGCTGGTTATTTTGGAATTGGGGTCTTGGAGGCTTTTCTGCCTAGGTTGCCTTCTAACTGTGATCATGCAGAATTCAAGCTCAAGTATCAAGGATTATAGGCACCAGTCACCAGTGTAGTAAAAGCCAGCTCTAAAATACTGAGTTATTTTGAGTGCTGCGCCACTTACCAAGTTGCTTATTAACTTTTCTGTGTTTCAGTTTCCTCTAAAAATTTGACAAATTTCCACCACTGTCCCATGTATATAAATTGTCCAGAACAAACCCGTGATACTCAGGAACAAATATTGTCTCCAAATCCTTGCACAATGAGGTACCACTCCAAAGTCCTTACTTCATAATCATCCTGTGTACCTAGGTGGTATCATTCTTACTTTATAGACAGGGAACTTGAGACACAGCCTTGATCAAGGCAAAAACACATTCTGTGAGCAAAATCTTAAACAGTGAACTCTAAGTGGTAGTACTGGGATTTGAACCCAGGAAGCCTGGCTCTAAACTGCAAGTTCTTGACCATTACACCAAGTCAGAAATGTCTTCAGGGAGTGAGTCAAAATTTTCTTTTTGGTATGAAGCAGAAGGCAGCTGGGCTTGGAGCACGATTGACTAAAAGGCTGGATTCTGGGCAACTGAGATGACTCAGCTTAAGTGCCAAGATGTACTAAATTTAGGAGCTTCTTCCATAATCTCTACCTTTAAAGGACTTTGACATCTATTTTTTTAAACCAAGACATTTAAAAAGAAAACTTTCTTACTAGAAGGGATACCAAGGGAAAACAGTTTATAGAAAGTTTATAGACTTTTTTTGAGAGAAACATATTTACCAAGTAGCAACCTCAATGCCAGCATATTCTTGGAGGAGGTGTGGTGGTGAAGAACTTGTTTTGCAGATTCATACGAGCTATAGTTCATTGTTGAGCAAATGTGTGTGAGTGTGTACACACTTGTGCGCACATGCACACGTACTTGTGCAAATGTGTAGTATTTATGTATTAATAGTTGGAGTTGGGGACCAGTGGTGTATGCTTGTAAAGCTAGCACACAAGAGGCTGAATGCTGAGAGCTGAGGATCTCTGTTTAAAGCCAGCCTGGGATAGGAAGTCTATGAGACTGATCTCCAGCTGTCACTAAAAAGCTGAAAGTAGAGCTGTGGCTGAGTAACAGCCTCGAGGGAAAAAGCTCAGGAACATTTCTGAGTATAGACTCCAGTACAGGCATACATGCACATTATGTATATAAATATATATATATGTCTATATATATATACATAGTTGGAAAAGCATGATTAATAGGGTGAGTAGAGCTTCTTTAAATTTACCCTCTCCCCTTAATTCCCTCACATCAGTTAGATGCTTCCAGAACATGCAGATTGTGAGGAAATGGCCTTTTTCCAGGGTCTGTCTCTCTCAGCATTTTCTAACTTGAACAGTGCAAAGAACATTGAAGTTTTCTGTTTCTGTGACTTAGCCAGGCATCTTGGGAATGTGCTGCTTTGTGAGCATTCTGCTCTGTTGTCTGTATCCAATTTGCTGTCACTTGATCAGAACAAAAAGGTCATGTGCACCTGCAGTGTATGTGTGTGTATGTACTTGTTATATGTGCATGCTCGCGTGTATGTGCTTGTGTGTCCCCAGGTGTGCATGTGCACATACGTGTTTCCTTGTATTCTAAAAGATAGTGACATTCATGACCACTTGGCGTAAGAATTAGAATATCACTATCATATGAAGCGCCCAAATGTCCCTACTTCACCCCTGCCCTTTATCCTGAAGCTGGTGGCAAAACATATGTTTTTTGTATGTGTGTGGATTCCTCAGTATTCCTCTGATTTTCTCTCTGCTTTAGACTTTATTATAAATGGGCAACTACTTGAGGCAGGAAAAAAGAATTAAGCCCTTGTTTTTTTTATTTGGGTGGTGCCTGTAAAAGGTGGGAGGACATTTTTACAAGTTGTGTTTGTTTTGAAAGCAGTCTAGGGTGTCCACTGTTTGGCATCAGACTGGACCACCAGAAATAAGTGAGAACTAATGATGCTCATTCATAGTTTTCATGATCCCCAAGAGACATGCCCAGCCTGGCATATATTAGTTGCTCAGTAAATATTTTTGAATGAATGGCTGAACTGTAGTAGCAAGGCCAGTGGGTTTTACTTGTCATCACAGCATTCATGCACATTATTATTTTTTTTTTGAGTTGGGTGTCTCACTGTATATCTCAGGCTGACTTGAAACTTATTTGTACCTAGGTAATTCTCATACCTCTGCTTCCCAAGTGTTGGGATTATAGGCAGGAATCACCAGGTTTGTAATTGTTTAAATATCTCTTTGCAACATTATAGACATATAAGTTCTGGATGGAAAAAAGCCCCAGTTTAAGCCCAAGTACTGGGGTTTGAACTCAGGGCTTCTTGTTTGCTAGGTAAGCACTCTTTCACTCTAGCCATGTCTCCAGCCCGTTTTATTCCTCTGGTTAGTGGATTTCACTTTTTGTGTGGCTCAGCCTGGCCCTCCATCCTCCTTCCCCATTTTGATGAGAGATGCCTGCCACCAGGCCCAGCTTTTTCCTCTTGAGACTGTAGTCCTAGGAAGTTTTTGCTCTATTTGGCTTAGAACTGTGATCCTTTTAGATCTCAGCCTTTTAAGTAGCTAAGATTATAGGTGTGAGCCATACCCATCTCCAATGTAAAATTTGAACCTAACATATAGGTTAGTAAATATTTATGAAAATCACTGGGGACAGGACACTGGCAAGATAATTGTACCTCTGACTTCTGGCCTGTGAGTTTAAATTATTTTGGGGGGTCTATGTTGCAAAATACACTTGTCATTCTTACGCTGTGGGTTTATTGATTGTCTGTGATAGAGATAGGACAAATGGCAAAATAAGATCAAGACCTCATTTGCCTTTGAAATTACAAATAGCCATTGATTCTAAGTTATTTGGGTGCTGGTACTGGGGCTAGAACATGGTGCTTGAACTCTGAGCCTGGGTGTTGTCCCTGAGCTCAAGGTTACCGCCCTACCATTTGAGCCACTGTGCAACTTCCATTTTTCTAGTGGTTAATTGGAGATTAGAGCCTCACGGACTGGGCTGGCTTTGAACTGCGATCCTCAGATGTCAGCCTCCTGAGTAGCTAGGATTTCAGGCGTGAGCCACCGCACCCGGCTAGGGCCTTGTGTTTTTACTTGGTGTTTTCCTTTCCAGGCTGGCTCTCTACCACTTTAGCCATGCCTTCAGCATTTTGCTCATTAGTTGGAAATGAGAATCTCATGAACTTTTCTCTGCAGGCTGGCCTTGGTTCTCTGATCTCAGCTTTCTCAGCTTTCTCATTGTCTAGGATTACAGTTGTGAACTCTCAGTGTCTAGAAGGACTTGCATTCTGGCTACTGTATTTTACCTGGCTCAGGGTGCCTATCTTGTTCCTATCACTTTTCTCGCACATCATCAAATCTTGCACAAGGCCATTTCAAATGGAGACTGCTTGGTTTATAATGAGAAAAATCTAAGGTACACTCTGTCAGGGGGCAGGAGGCTGCTTTGGAGCCTCACAGGATAGTGGAGACGCCTTTGTCAGGAGGCTGAGTGAGCCTGGCTGGCTGACTGTAACTCTACCCTGTATTTTAGGGACAGCTCTGGTTGGTGGTCAAAGGTGAATTTGGTGACAGATTCAATGTTTGACTAACCACCTTCATGTGTAGTTGCAATCAATAACTTATTTCTGTTTCATAAGGTATTTACATGGAAGTTGCTTTTTTTGTCTCAGGAATTTCCATGAACTTTACTGTTGATAAAGCGTGGTAGATTAACACCCAATCCCAAAGTTCAGGTTCAAAGCTTTGAGACAGTCTTCCTACTAGGTTGGTTGAGGTTCAGATACAAAACAGGTACTTAACAGATAATCACTGAGTGTTTTTAAGATAATTTATGCCCTAAAGCCACCTATATCCCATAGACCCTGTTAGTGTTGATGTACCATGCCCCACCCAACCTTTCCCATCCTCCCACAGAAGTGATGGATCCCATAAGCATGTATTTCTATTTGGAACACATTCTGTGCAATGTATAAACTGCCCTGTGTAACTAGGGTGGTAGTAGAATTAAAACTTGATGCTACGTGTGTGTGTGTGTGTGTGTGTGTGTGTGTGTGTGTATCTGTATCTGTTCTCATGCATTTTCTTTATTCTTTTTTTGGGTTGGTTGTGGGGCTTGAACTCTGGGCCTGGGTGCTGTCCTTGAGCTCTCTTCAGCTCAAGGCTACCACCCTATCCTGAACCAAGCCCCATTCCCCATTTTCTAGAGGTTAATTGGAGATGAGTCTCAGGTCCTTTTGTGCCCGGGCTGGCTTTGAACCAGGATGCTCAGATCTCAGCATCCTGAGTAGCTAGGAGTACAGGTTAGAAGGAAGTGCTTTCTTTTTTAGAGGGGGGATGGGGAGAATGGGTCTGTCTTGGTGCTTGAACTCAGGGCCTGAGTGCGGTCCCTGAACCTGTTTGTACTCTTTGTACTTTGCATACCGTACAGAATAGTACTCTATCTCTTGAATCATAGCATCACTTCTGGCTTGGAGTTAGAGTCTTACAGACTGGCTGGCTTTGAACTGAGCTTACTGAGTAGCTAAGATTATAGGTGTGAGCCACTAATGGCCAGCTTGTGATTTAAAAAAAAAAAGAAATTCTATAATGATTCGAATTGTGGTTCCTACTTGTTTGGTGAGGGTTTTTATGAGCTACCTAGATACAGTCTACACAACTTGATAGTTAAAAAAATATGAAGCAAAGAGTTGCAAATTTGAAGCTAGCCTGGATTACACAGAATTCCAGATCAACAAGTGCTGGTGGCTCACATCTGGAAGGTATTTTCATTCTTTTTTCTTTATTCTTTTTTGGGGGCTGTAGCTTGAACTGGATCAGGTAGGTATTTCCTCAAAGCATGCTAGCATTGCCTCGTCATGATGCTACCTTCTCTTGTCAGCTGGCAAAACAGATAAAGAGCCAATTTTCAGGAATGGGCCTCTGCTTCCTGACACACGGTGTTTGCTGTTCTAATGAGTTCTTCAGAGGCAAGGACAAGCTGCGTTTGGCTGTGGATTTTGGATTTTCGTTCTGTCATTGTTTCTTTTGTCATGGTAGCTTCTGTAATTTGATATAGTCCATTTCTGCTTTTGTTTTCTGGGCAATTGAAGTCCTTCAGAAAATTACCTATGCCTTATCTTCCATAATTTCCTTGCAGTTGTGTCAGGGTATCAGATGTTACATTTAGATCTTCTGATATAGCTCAAAGAAAATATTTTTTTCCCTCATCAAGCTATTGTAGCTAGGGGCAGAAAGTGAAGTAACATAACATATGAAATGGAAGACCTAAGAATCCTAGAAAACAGTGTTTGCCTGATGGTTGTTTACTTTACGGAACAAGAGTAGTTTGCCACCACCTTGTGTAAATGAGACAAAATCCTGGGCTGACTTGATCATTGCGGTGCAAGACAGTCAAAACCATTGATTAGCTTATGCCAACACTGCCTGAGGGAATAGGAGTTCACAAGGAAGCTCATAAATATCCACTGCAAAGTTAGCCTAATAGAGAGGGTAAACAGACCTGGAACTTGGTGACAGATTTGCTTGTCTAGAGATAGGCCCTGGATTTGAACTCCAGCACTGCCCCACAGAGGAAAGAAATTGGAAATAAACCAGATGTCCATCAAGTAATGCAGTATAAACAAACTTTGATATAGCTATACACAGTGGAATAGTATCTAGCCATTCAGTATGAATGAAGTTGGAAAATATGTGAAGTAAAAGGAACCAGAAACGAAAGATCACATATGCATCATATGATTCCACTGAAATGCCCACAATAAACAGAGCACAGGAGGTTAGTAATGCTGAGGAGGGCAGCTCTTGGGAGGCTGGAGAATAGAGGATAGGAAGTAACTGCTAATGGATACAGTCTTGCTGGTGTACAGATACACGGTGACATTGAGAATATGGGAATTACGTCTCCACAAAACTGTCAGCAATATCAGGTCTGAAGGTTTGAGGCTTTTGGGGAAAACTAAATAAATGAAAGAAGGCTTAAAGTACACACAGAGTAACGTCCTGGGTGTAGTATATACTCAGTGAATCATTATGTGAGGCATAGGTGGAACCTATGTCACCCTTTATGTCTATTAACTTTGTGTAGGGCTGTGAGGTTTTTCTTGGTGCTCATCCTCCCGCTCATCCTCCCGCTCATCCTCCCGCTCCTCCCTCCAGGGTCTGCTGTGTAGCCTGGGTTGACCTCAAAGCTTTAGTGCTGGGATTCCAGGCGTGTGCACCCATCTCAAGCCTGTGGTGGGAATGGAGTGTCCAGCCCCTCATATAGCCTGTGTGTAATCCTCCCTTTGGGATAGGAGTGTAGAGCAAGTCTGTGCAAGAAGGCAGAACCCAAAGACCTGCACATAGGGGTTTGAACTGATTCTAGACCTCCCCATCCTTCCATATTCTGTAACTCCGTGTTGGGTTTTATGGAGAACTTGACTTGTGAGACTGGTGTGTAATGGTTCTGTATCAGCTCTCTTGAGAGCCAAGGACTATTGCTGGAAACACGCAGTTCTGAGAAATAGTGCAGACCGGAACATTCATTTGTTCTGCAGAGCTCATGGCAGTTTCTGTGTATAAGAAATGGTTATTTTAAATTAAGATAAAAGCAGTTTTCCCCTGAAAGTGCTTTTTATATTTTGGGAAAAAAAACTTCCTGTCCTTTTATGAATTTTCTAGTCCATTAAAGAATGCAGAGCGGCTTTTACAACTGTGTCATCAGGGTGTTGTGCACTCCCATTGCAACTCATGTAAAGAAATGATGTGTTCTTATGGCATGCGTGCACAAGTGACAATTACTCAGCTGCAAAGAGAAATGAAGACGTGTCTTTTGTAGGAAAGCGAACATAACTGAGAGCCATCATGTTGAATGAGATAAGCCAAGGGTCCTAAAAAACCAAATGTGAATGTTTTTTACCCTTTTGCAGGATCTAGACACGTACGCACACACACAATTGACTGGAATGATGGGAATATTTGAAAGGACTGGAGAGAGTTGGGTAATGAGAAAGATGGGAGGGTGGATAATACATCGATGCTTTCTGTCGATGTATGAAGATGTCATAAGTAATCTCACTAATAGATCAAGAAAAAGGGCAATAGAAGGGACTATTTTGATTAAAATGTTGAATATGTACACGTGAATACAATAGTAAAATGCATGCCTTAATGTATGCCATCTGTATATATAGCATCTGGGCACCATGGCTCCCACCTGTACTCAGGAGGCTGAGATCTGAGGATCAAGGGATCAAGGTTCAAAGCATACCTGGGCACAAAAGGACCTGAGGACGTGAAACTCAATTAACCTCTAGAAAAGGGGAAGAGAGGCTTGTTTCAAGGGTAGGGTGGTAACCTTGAGCCTGAGTTCAAGCACACAAAGTAGTTTAAGCTGACCTTTCATCCTCTAACCATTATGCTTCAGTCTACTAACTGGTAGGATTCTATGTGTGTACCACAATTCCCTTCTGGAAGTCTTCTCTAATGTTTGTTTTTCCTCTCTTCTAAACAGAAGTTGGAGACATGGCAAAGCAGTATTTAGAGAAAGGTCTTTTGGTTCCAGATCACGTGATCACACGCCTAATGATGTCAGAACTGGAGAACAGGATTAGCCAACACTGGCTGCTGGATGGTGAGTAAATGGTGGCAAGCTGGATTTCAGGGAGGAGTCGATTTTGGTCTCACCTCCTCTGCCCTCTACTCCTGTCAGTGTTAGTACTAGGGCTTGAACTCAGGGCCTCATCCTTACTTGGCTGAGACCTCCTACATAGAACTCGGCCTTGGCTGAGGATTCTGTGCAGGTATAAGAAACTAGCACCTAGCTACTCCCTTTTTTCCTATAGACTATAGAAACCTTTTCTCATTAAATCTTCTGTTGTGTACTTAGTGTTACAATTTGGCATGTAGACACCATTATGGTGAAGCCCCTTCATTCTGCGTCTAGACCAGATGAGAGCCCTTGACTACTGGACACTGGGCTCCAAATTGCATGATGGATACTAATGGTTTCCATGACTCTCACCCTAAGGACAGCTCACATTAGAGGCCTTTTATTCATTGGGAGCAGCACAAATCACAGCTGTCAGTCACATGACAGAGGAACAGAGAGGGCTCTGAAAAGCTTTGGAGTGTACAGGAGACAAGGATATGCACGCACTCTACCGATTAAGCCACCCCTTTAGTCTTAGCAAGGAGGCAAGGACAGCCTTGAAGTGAGAAGCTTTTGATTCTGTGCACAGATGACATATATGTTAGTCAGAATTTATGTTGTGTTGACCAGGCATGATCTTTGATAAACAAAGGTGGAAGTGTGGGTTTTGGTCCACGGTTTCAGACATTTCAGTCTATAGGTTTTAGCACCATTGAGCCCATGGTAAGACAGAATGTTATGGTGGGGAATGTGTGGATGGAATAACAGGCTGCTTACTTCATGGTTCATAGGAGAGAAGGTGAGGTAGAGAGTGGACTAAGAAGAAGGAAGAGGTTTGAGAGAAGGAGGAGGAGAAAGAGGAAGGACTGGGCTAAGGATGAAGTATAACCTTCAAAGTGATCTGTTTCTCCAACGAGGCCCCCAAACTTATAGAACCTTCCGAAAAAGTGCCACCCATTGAGAAGCATGTGTTTAACCCATGTACTTGATGGGACATTTCACAACTAAAAGACAAGGTGTCCCAGCCTGAACTGAAGATACAGCAGTGGTCTGGCAAGGAAGCATGAGGCAGGATGACATCTGTCTGAGGTCAGCAGCAGCTGCTCTGGGTAGTTGACTTGATTGTCATCCATTTCTTGGCTATTATCACCATCCTAGCATTTCTTCAGGTATGCTTATTTTCCAAATTATGCCTGACATCACAGACATCTCCAATATTTGGAGATACTTTTTAAGGGGATACCCAATATTTGGAGATAGCTTTTTTATTTTTTTCATATATTTTTTATTGTAATTAATAGAAGGGTTACATGATATTTGCCAGATAGATGGTGCATTAATTCCCATACATTGATACCCTTTCACATGTCTTGGTCCCCATAGCTTTAAACTCAAGAATGCTCCTGTGTCATCCTCTCTAGTGGCAGGGGTTTTGGGTACACAATCCTACAGCTTGATCCCCAATATTTTTTTTGCAATGATTAAAAAGCTTTGCCAATACCTAAAAACAATTCTTAAATTCAATTGTAAGGCTTCTCCAATCTTCCAAAATAATTATAGTGAAAAAGGTTCAACTATATTGAACTTTTTTTGGGAGCGGCAGGTGATATATTCAACAAGCTTTTGTCCTGGTGCTAGAATGCTCAACTGAACCAAGCCATTCCACTGGCAGTATGTCGCCATGAGGGGTTGATCTGGCCTCTCTGAGTCTCCGATTATTGCTCATGGCAAGTAGCTCAGAAATGTATCTGTAAGGATGGAGGGAGTGACTGTATGTCCAGGGATTTGAACTGTGTGTTGGCTATATACAAGAGCCACATAATTCTGTCATTCTTTGTCATATCTTGACCTTGATTTCTGGGAAGTGATTCCACAAAGTATTAAGTTCAAAAATAGTTTCTAAAGCCTGCAGCTCTGCAGAGTTGACAAGTCCACCCCTGATGGAATGTTTTGTGTCTCTTTTCAAGGCTGTTCCTCTCAGGGTGAAGAATTCCATTTTCTTTTACATCACCGACTCATTTTTAGTAAAGGGCGTCAGTCTCCCGACTGATTTAGTTTCCTTCGTCTTTCTCCTTGCAAACCCATCTGGTCACTTTCAGTGTGTTTTTTTCCTTAAAGCTCTGGAGTCAGTCCATTTGGCAAAGGGAGGATGAGAGATGAGGAATTCCTAGTTCCTCTGTTCAGCTTTAGACTCCTTACGTTACAGGGCATATGCAGATGTGCTCTGCAGAGGACATGCCTGTGAGTGTGCTAAAGGTGACTAAACATGGAAGGGTTGAGGAAGGAATTCTGGATGACAGATGACTCATCTTCATGGTCCAGATGGCCCTGGAGAGCCATTCTGCTAATGACGAGTGGGAATGAGCACGGCACTGCGGACTCAAGCCAAGTTGTGTGTGTGTGTGTGTGTGTGTGTGTGTGTGTGTGTGTGTGTGTGTGTGCGTGCGCGTGTGATATTTAGTGTTTACTCGATTATCTGTGGTAGTCAGTAGAAACAACTAGCTACTTAGCACACATAGGCTGGAGGTATAAATCAGTGGCGGGGGAACTTGCCTGGAAAGGTCCAAGCCCTGGATTCAATCCCACTACTGACAAAAGAACATATTACAAATACACATGTGGAAAGGTCTTATATAAAGAGCTCAGTGGGATGAGGCCAGTGGGAAGGTGTGCTGGTAAGAAAATTTTCATTTCTGAACATGACTGCTAACCTGTACTTTTAAATAGCACCTCGTGGGTGCCTTCCCCTCAGCTGTAATACTATAGAGCTAAGTATCAACAAGTATTTTAATATTTGGTGTATTAGTCCATTTCTGTGGCTGTTACAAAATACCCATGCTGAGTAAGTTGTTAAGAGAAAAGGTTTGCTTAGCTCAAAGTTCCAAGTGCCCTAGAGTGTGGTAAGGGGCCCGTCCATACCACAGCAGATCAAGGCTGACCACACAGAGCAGGAGGGGGGAGGGGGGAGGGGGAAAGGAGGGAAGGGCCACCGTGCTCTGTGACTCTTTATGAATCACATTCTTCGTGAGTTAATCAGGCCCCACAAGCACTACATTAATCCCTTTCAAGTCATGACCTCCCACCAAGCTTCCACATTTGGAAGGGCCCACACCTCCTCCCCACAACATTCACACTGGGAGGGGACAGCGTCTGCCACACATGATCCCTTGTGGGAGACACAATCATCCAAGTCAAAGTGTTAGGGTTCCTGGAGAGTGGTTTGTAATTGGAGATAGAGATAATTACAACAGCAGACGTCCTTTGCTCTGTGGTTGAATTGGACTATGGTCTGTTTATTTTGGGCTGAACAAGATGGAAGAGTGCTTTCTGAAGGTCATTCCATGGATGAATACATATATGTACATATAATGTACATAGAAAAAGCTGGAAGTGGTGCTGTGACTCAAGTGGGAGAGCTATAGCCTTGAGAAAGCCCAAGGACAGTGCTCTGGGTCCGAGCACTGACAAAAAAATTAGAATTTATATTATATATACAGTATGCATGGCTTGAATAGTGTGGTGTGAGCAAGCATTTTCCTGAGAGTGTATGCATGATTGCAGATGTGTTAAGTGAAGGGAGTAGAGGTAGACAGAGCCCTCCCACCTCCTCCCTGCCCTACAACACAGCAGTGGAAAATGTACACTCAACACACCATGGTTATGCAAGGGTACATCTGTGTTCTGGGAGGTTCATGGAGTGATTTTTATAAGCAAGGAGTGGCACTCTTGGTCAAAATAACAGCTTGAAAAATGATGGGGGTGTATCCAGTGTTCAGTCCTAGTTTCACAGCATTGAACACTGTGAAAAGCCTTGGGCTTTCTCAAGGCTAGAGCTCTACCACTTGAGCCACAGCACCCCCCCCCCCCGCCCCCGCCACAAATGTATGTGGTACCAAGCTGGCCCAGGGACAGTGCTCAGGCCCTGAGTTCAGTCCTCAGGACTGGCAAAAAAAAAAAAAGAAAAGAAAAGAAAAATGCATTCTTTGGTGCAGCTTGCTCGTCTGGGCATTGGTTGGTGCAGGAGGGACGAGCCCTGTGTGTATATATACACTTTATGGGCTTTTGGAACGCAGGGGAAAGGGGAAAGGTCCACAGAACAGGAAGTTATCAATCTTCATTTTGGAATGGAGGGACACCGCTATTAGGAACTTCTTGGACCAGGTGACACTAAGTTGTACTTTGAAGATAAATGTGTGCAAAAATCTATACAGGTTTGTTCTGGAAACTGCAGTAGTAATCCCAGGCTAGTCCTGGAACAGTTTGCTTGTTAGGGCAAACTGAAAGTACCGCAACACAAAAAATAGGGACTTGAATAAGCATTGAAGTTAATATTAAGTTAGAAGTTAAAAATAAAAATTAAAACCTTGGATTTGATGATGTGGGCAATTTACCTTTTAACTTTCTTACATTTAAAAATTAACTGGCTTAGAAAAAAATTAAATTTAGATATTCACAACCTTGGTTTGTCTGCATTTGTCACCTGAAGTCTTGAGAACTGGATGGATTAAGATCCACTGCAAGCTTCATTAACAAGTTCAATCACGAAACATTGTGATCATTGGGATCATGCTAAGGACACGCATGCTTGGTAAAAGTGAGGTCACCAGCAGTGCCCTCTTGAGCAAACAAAATTTACATCTATTTATGTGCTTGTTTTGATGCAGTGTCTTTATGTAGCTCAGACTGGACTTGAACACAGACTCTACTGGTTTGAGCCTCCCATGTGCTGGGGTTACAGACATACACTATGACACCTTTTTCTTTTTCTGTCATACCTTTTTCTTTTTTGTGTGTGTTTGCCCTATGCCTAGGCACTGTCCCTGAGCTTTTTGCTCAAGTCTAGTGCTGTAGGCTCACTTGAGCTTTTTTTTTTTTTTTGTAGTCTCAAGCAGTTTCCTGCCTGGGCCTGCCATCCTTGGTGGCTGGGATTACAGGCATGAGCCAGCTGGGCTTGGCTTCATCACATCTTTCTTAGAATCACTTTCCTTATCTATGCAAGAGGTCCTATTTATGGCTTTAGGTTCTAACAAGTCTAACAAGTGTGAAACTCTTAGAAGAGCTTTGTAATGTAGACAGTAAAGTAGTAGATATGTTATTATTTCTATTGTTATCTAGGATGATGCTGGTACCAATGTTAGAAAGTAAAGCTTTCAATAATAAGCTGCTCAGAAATTTAGAATGTTATTTTAATCATGTTCACTTGGCATCAGTATACTTAAGCATGGCATAACCAAACAAATCCAGTTCCTAATACAATAGCATTGCCTAGAAATGTGAAACAAAAACAATATGAGAACCTATATCATAGAGGTTGATTAGAACTAAAAGAAAATGTGAGAAAACACCGAGGATTTAATTTTTTTTTTTTTTTTTTTTTTGCCAGTCCTGGGCTTGAGCTCAGGGCCTGAGCACTGTCCTTGGACTTTCTCAAGGCTAGAGCTCTACCACTTGAGCCTCAGCACCACTTCCAGCTTTTTCTATATATATGTGGTACCAAGGAATCGAACCCGGGTCTTTGTGCATGCTAGGCAAGCACTTTAACCACTAGGCCAAACTCCTGGCCCCGAGGATTTAATTTTTATAAAGATGATACATAATCACAATAAAATACACCAGACGGGAAGATGTGAGGTGCAGTAAGATATGCACTGAAATGCTACCAATCAGAAATAAGCTTGGGTACTGATTGAGAAGCTTTACTCCTCACACACCACCTCTCATGCATGTGTGCAGGTAGGAATGTAAAGCAATGCCAGTAGACTTCATGTGGGCACGGTATATGCATGTAATCCCCGCACTAGGATTGAGGCAAAAGGCTCAATTAATGAAACTATGTTTGGGAAAAAAAAACAGAACAACAACAAAAGCAACTAATTTTACTCAGATAGCATAGTGAAAGTAAATTGAACCTGAAAGAATCATTGCTGAATGAATGTCTTGTACATTCTTTTTTTTGGTGTGTTCAGGGGCTTGAACTCTGGACCTAGGCTCTGTCCTTGAGCTCTTCAAATCAAGGCTAACACTTTACCCTTGAGCCAAGCACCACTTCCGTCTCACGTCCTTTGTGCCAGGACTGGCTTTGAACCTTGATCCTCAGCTACTTAGCCTCCAGAGTAGCTAGGATTACAGGTGTGAGCCACTGTGCCTGGCTTTCTTTCCATATATATATATATATATATATATATATATATATATATATATATATCCCATTTCCTTCCCACCACCCCCGCCCCTCATCTTGTTTTCCCCTCTTCCCTAACCCATTTCAAATAACCAAATACACATGTACAATATATCAGATAACAATGTGAAATACTGTAACAATATGAGATAATCAAGGGACAGCAAAAGAGGTGAGTGATAACATAGTACATTCAGGGCAACAGTCACTCATTTCCCTCCCCCCCGACCCCAGCCCCTCATCTTGTTTTCCTCACTTCCCTATCCTACTTCAAATAACCAAATAAGCATATATCCAATATATCAGATAACAAAGTGAAATACTGTAACAATATCAGATAACCAAGGGACAGCAAGAGATGAGAGATAACAGTACATTAAGGACAGCAGTCACTCATTATATGACTTTTGTTTCTATATCCTGGAGGTCCTTTCATTTAGCATCATACTATATGGCCTTATGTATCTAGGTTTTGCCTTATTGTAAATCTCTGCTAGGAGAGCCCAAGGTTTCTACTGATTATGACAATGAGGGAAACCACTGAGCCTATGTTCCTAGTCTGGCTTACTTCACTTAATACAATTTTTTCTAAGTCTTTCTTTACAAATGGGGCGATGTCATTCTTTCTGACAGCAGCATAGGATTCTACTGTGTGTGTTTTTTCTTTTTTTAAAACCAGTCCTGGGGCTTGAACTGAGGGCCTGAACACTGTCCTTGGGCTTTCTTTTTTCTTTAAATGTCAGAATAATGTGATATTATAGTTATCTGTTGGCTTTTATAGTTATCTATGACTTTAGGGAAAAGAAGCAGAGATATTATCTGTACAGAGCTCTGTTGGCATGTGTTAAAGTTAAGAGTATGTGTCCAGTTATTGATAATGTCGCACCTCTAGCAATAGCCATACTCACTCACATAGGGAGTGCTTGTCTCCCTTTTATTTCCCTTGGGAGAGAAATTATGGGCCTATAGTGAAATTGTAGTCCTTTTGTTGTCATTGAGATGTAGTGGGGCCTGTCTTTCCCTAATTTGTTTATGGAGAATCACAAGAACAAACAAATTGTATACAGAAGAGCCCTTCAGCAAGGACTTGGCTGATGATAGCTCCTTTTCCCTTTCTTTGCTTTTTTGTTCTAGTTCTAGGGTGTGAACTCAGGGCCTGAGTGCTATTCCTGAGCTTTTGTACTTAAGGTTAGTGCTCTACCTCTTGTGCATCAGCTCCACTTATGGCTTTTTGATGGTGAAATTGGAGTTAAGATTGTCTTAAAATTGGCACAGGCTGGCACTGAACTGCCATAGAACTTCTCCGCCTCCTGAGTAGCTAGAATTACAGGTGTGAGCCACTGGTATCCAGTTCCTTCTTTTGTATACATCTTTTGGGGGCGGGGGGGGCGCAGAGAGGTGCAGGATGAAGGATGTAGTAAAAGCTGTTTAACCACAGGTCATCATTTGTCCCAGACAAAAATCATTGCAATAATCTCAACTCTGACATGTCTCAAGAATTTCTATTTAAAAAGCATGCCATCTTTTATTTCATAAAGCCATTTCAGAGAGGCAAGCTTATGGTTTTAAGGGCAAACATTCTACTTTGAGGTTATTGGCGAGTGAGAATTGTAAGTATAGCTTAATTTCTAAGTCATCTTCAGTAACCTCTAAGCTCTCTGACGGCAGAACCCACTTATCACACATGTCTTAGATAATCTGAAATTTCAAAGGCCAGGACAATTTCTCTGTCTCAGGAAACTGAACAGGAGGCCCTAACTCACTCAGCAAAGTTGGGAGCCCACAGCTCTATCACCAACATCTGGGACACAGCTGCTACTGATTCCATTGGCCATCTGCTAATAAAAATGGAATGAAATGGAATCTGAAGGGCGTACACACACCTACTAGTAAACATGTTGTATCCTGATAAGATAATTGTAAAATAGGAGTGTGAAATAAGCTTTGACTGTGAATCATCTTAAATTGTGATTGCGGGTTCTGCTTCCTGTGAGTGGTTTGGACACAGGCTAAGGAAGACTCCAATCGGGTGGGGGGAGTTGGCAGGAAAGACACTTTCTACTTCCCACTGCTCTCAGCTGTTTCTGTGGCATCTCCCAACTTAGCTGCCCTCCCTCCATAACCTGGCATGGCTTGAGAGAGGCAGGTGCTGCAGCACCTCGGCCAGCATTGCTGGCAGGAATGTAGCAGTATTTCTCTCTACCTCGTGAATCTCGTTGAATATCAAACACCAGAACTCTTAGTGCCTTGATAAGTGATGCAACACAAGAAGTTTCAGTTACTTAAAACTTCAGGCTTTCCCACCTAAATTGGCTGTTTGAACTGGACAAGGCCCCATTTCTAGACCAGGTTTGGGGAGAAGGTGTAGGGAAGGAGGAGATGGATATATATTCTGTATTCCTTGTGAGAAGCTGTGTTGACAAACAGGCCCATCCATGTAGCTTCCAGGGAGAAAAATCAAACTTTGCAATTAGCCTTGTTTGGATTCAGTGACCACGTTTCCATATGTTGGACCACTTCCAGGAATATTCACCTAGAAGAGGTGGATTGGAGAAGCTACAGTATTGTTACCACCCTAGGTGATTCCTTGTAGTAAATGCACAAAGCACAGCACACACAGCTTTATAATTCTGAATGGAAACACTACCAACGCTGCCACCTTGTTGACAAAACTCCAGTGTGCCTCTTGTCCATTGCTCACCCACAAATATTCTTCCACACATGTCCTGGACTCCAGGAATAAACACTGCTCAGCTCTCCTTTCAGGGGCCACTAATCAACACATTCAGAGGAATATGTGCCTGTGTGATCAGCAGTAATCGGCCCAGTTCCTGACTCTCTGTTCATGTATGCTTACTTGCAGGATGAGAAGGTCAAGCCCTCATGCTCTGCTTCTTATTCCCAGGCCCAGAAATGGCTATTCTTATTGGTACTTGTTTTTTATCACAAGGAGCCATATTTTAGTATGAGATTCACTTTTGGTATTTCTTTCACCAGCCATTTCATCATTGGAAAGAAGGATGCACCCAGCAGTGTTAATTGTAAAAGGGATGGGGGCTTGTTGTATTCATTGTGACATTTTTGCATATTCACACATGTATCCTAATCACATGCAGTGTATCATTTGCCTCCCCAAAGCATATATAATCACCTATGCCTTGATTATGAGGCTATCCTTGATATTGTTCATACTATGTTATTGTCAGTACATTTAGAAAAAAATAGGCATTTGGATGCCGTTGGCTCACCCTGTAATCAATCTAGCTAGTCAGCGGAGGCTGAAATCTGAGAATCACAATTGAAGCCAGCTTGAGCGGAAACTCTAGTTAACCAGCAAAAAACCAGAACTGGAGAAGTGGGTCATGTGGTACAGCACAGCTATAAAAAGCAACATAAGAGTGTATGACTCTGAATTCAAACCTAGTAGGAGGGGATGAATATACATGGCTAGATAATGATTCAGAGCTACAAATGGTTTAAAAAGTGAGATAGTGTTTCTGACATTCATTACATTCTTTAAATGTAATCAATTTCAAGAGTGCTGAAGCCAACCTGGCAAGGTGGCTCATGCTTGTAATCTTAGCTACTCAGGGGGCTGAGATCTGAGGTTCGAGGTTCAAAGCCAGCCCGGGCACAAAAGTACCTGAGACTCTTACCCCAAGTTAACTTCTAGAAAATGTGAAGTGGGCCTTGGCTCATGGGGTAGGGTGGTAGCCTTGAGCTGAAGAGCTCAGGGATAATAGCCAGGCCCAGAGTTCAGGTCCCACAACCCATACACACAAAAAAACGAATGCTAAAGCCATTGTGCTACCTTGCATAATCCACAATTTATGATACTATTTGTTCTCTAGCCAGAAGCCTTATTTTAAAGTCAGGATCAGTAGACTGACTTGGGTGTTTGGCCCTGAGTTTTTGTGCTCAAGGCTGACATTCTACCACTTGATAATGAGACACTTCTCCACTTCTGGCTTCTTGGTGGTTAATCAAAGATAAAAGTCTCACAGACTTTTCCTGCATGGATTGACTTTGAACTTCAGTGATCAGATCGGAGCCTCTTGAGTAACTAGGATTACAGGTATGAGCTACTGGTGCCTGGTTAAGAATCTCAGGGAAAACTAACATTGCTCTCTATTTGGGAGCCCTCAACTTCACTGGCTCCCAAGGCAAAGTGATCGGTGTGAATGCATTTCAGAATGGACCATTTACTAATGGAAGATATTGTAAGGCGGTGGGCCTTTCTGGTTTGAGCTTACAGTTACTGCAGCCCATGCATCATTGGTTCCCTGGGCTTCATGTCCTGCTGCTGTCTTACCATTCACTGATAGAAACTAGCTGAGTCTTACTGTTGGATCAGCCTATCACCCAAATAAAAGCTCATGAAAACGAAGTATTGAACTGGATCAGGGAAGTAGTATTAACACCATCAGTCTTTGCTGTTAGCTTTCCTTATCTGCTCCCAGGCTTCAGGCTTTTTCCATGGTTCTCCTGTTCTGCCAGTGAGAGAGTGGATCCTTAGCCATTTTCCTAACGAAGGACCTTTTAGATATTGGTTTACTCTCTGTAATTATTGCCAGATCTCTATGTGAGAGCCTCCTAGAAACACATTTTTGAAATGTGAGTCTTCGTGTAGGCTGAAATTCTGCTCTTTCTGTGTACAATCCTGCTTTCCTCCTCCAGAGGGCCTCACAGGACAGAACCACTTGGAGCTGAGCAGGCCACTTCACACCCTCATTGCACACAGAAATAAGCCAAACACATTGAACATTGGAGGATTGTTTCAGCATTCTCCCTTAAAGCTTCATGTTCTTTCTTAGTACCTTTTCTTTTCTAGCTTTTAATTCTATCAAAATGATTTTTTTTTTGTTAGAGCAGCAATTAATGTTGATAAAACATGGGTGGAGACTGGCTGAGAAACAATGCATGTTTTTGCTTGAATTCAGATGCTGGAGCACTGTCCCTGAACTTCTCTGTACCCAAGGTTTGTGCTGCACCACTTAGCCACAGAGCCACCTCCTGCCTTTTCTCAGTAGTTTATATCGGAGACCCTGCGTGAATTGGCTTCAAACCATGATCCTCAGATCTCAATCTCTTGAGTAGCTAGGATTATAGAGAGTCATCAGGGCCTAGCTTAGATCCAGTGTTTTTTAATCAGTAAAAAAGATGAATTTAGTTTAGGTTTTCAGTACATGGATAATTATGTGCAAATTATGTACAGTAAGTGCAGTGGTGAATGTATTATATTAATATATACATGGTAATAATTATGTATAAATTATTTACAATCACAGTAAGTACAGTCATGAGTGTATTGTATTAATATATTATACAACAATTATTTCAGTGTACTACTGTAATAAATTATTACAATATACTCACAATGTATTTACTGTTAAATATACCTTGTCACATAGAAGTTTTTTTCTTTTTTATTAAAGGTTTATTAACATCGATTTTTACATCATTTTTCAAATGATGTGTTTAACAAACAAGTACTCAAGGAGGAAATCTCTATATACAATCACTGGCACTTAGATTTTAGGACATAATCAAAATTAGGCTGAGGGTTTCACGTAGAAGTTTTAAAAGTCTGCATTCCCGTGGGTGGTCACATTAGATGTCATTGCTTTAGAAAAGTGTCCCTTGGTTATGGACATCTTGATACCTTGAAGAACTGGGTCCCAGGACAAGGCAAGGCCTGACCTGACAGTCAGCCAAAGGGCAGCAGACAATAAGAAGGGTTGAGAGAGAGCCCCGGGAAGAATTTGCTGCTGTTTCTGGTAAGCAGTGGGTGCCTGGAGCCGTGCATGAGGCAGCCAATTGTGAGTTTGTCATGTGCAGCTCAGTGAGCATGCTGGAATCTCTCACTTGGCATTTAGGCCACTGTGGGATTTCAATGCAGAGCCTAGCACCTTTGTATTTGAGCAACTCACATCTCACAGTTGGAGTTCAAAGTTACAGGGAAACCAGAACACTTTTCATATAAATCTCTTAATATGTCACATGATGAAAGGATAGACACAAGCTAGTGAATTACAAGTTTGTCTTCCGGATATTGGATCTCATTACATTTTTCCATCTAGTGGTCATTTGACCCTGAACTAGAATATGAAGATTGGGAGGGAAAAAAGTAAATTAGTTTTGAAAGGGGTTTTACTGAAGCAGTCAAGCTGGAGTGATTTATTTAGGGTAAAAGTAATGACATATCATTTACATCATAACCAACCTATAATTACACTTAAAATAGCCCAATCTTGGAACTGTGTGCTGCTGGCCCACACGTGTTATTCTAGCCACTAAGGAGGCTGAGATGTGAAGATCCTGGTTTAAATCCAGCCTAGGCAGGGAAGTTTCTGAGACTTAACCACTTAACCAGCAAGAAGGTTAGAAGTAGCACTGTGACTCAAATGGTAGAGTGCTAACCTTGAGCAAAAGCTAAAGGTCAGTGCTTAGGCCCTGAGTTCCAGCCCTAGGACTGGCACAACATTTTGAGTAACAGACCAGTTATGATGTATGTGTGTTTAATATGAAATTATGTATTATAACTTTTACCCAAAATTTGTCTGGCCAACATAGTAAGACTCCATGCCTTAGAAGAATAAACATGCTGTCTACTTTGTTTACATGCAAAGGTAGATAAAAGAGCTTGCTTTAACTGCCTTAGGCTTTAATGTATGTATACAATTATTTGCAGGAAATATATATATATTAAAAGTATATATATATATATTAAAAGTAACAGCATACTTATAGTTGGTAGATTTCAACAGAAGTCAGGTGATGATAGCCTAAGGCTACATAAGTAGCAAAAAGCAAAGCTGGGTTCAGAGCCCTGTGTGCCTTATCACATGACTTCTAAGGCTTTGAAAAAGACTAATCAGAAGCTAGGCTTTAAAATAGCTTGTTTTCTTTTAATATTGTAATATTTGATGAACTGTACGCAGATTTTTTGCCAGGCCTGGGGAGTGAACTCAGCACCCGAGCACTGTCCTTGGGCTTTCCTCAAGGCTAGAGTTCTTCCATTTGACCCACAGCGCCACTTCTGGCTTTCTCTGTGTGTGCGGCTTCAGGTATGCTAGGGTAACACTCTACCAGTAGGCCACAGTCATTGCCCAGATTTGATTATTTGCTATCTGGTACTGAAAAATTGATATTGTTCTGTTTGGCATTTAGGTTTTCCAAGGACATTAGTGCAGGCGGAAGCCCTGGACAGAATCTGTGACCTGGATCTAGTGATCAGTTTGAACATTCCATTCGAAACACTTAAAGATCGACTTAGCCAACGCTGGATTCATCCTTCTAGTGGACGAGTGTATAACCTGGACTTCAACCCACCTCACGTGCACGTAAGAATAGATACACAAAGAGCTTTCACAAGCTAAACAAAAAGTGACAAACATTTGAAAGTGAGTAGGGGCCATGGATAGACTGCTAAAAATACATCTTCATGTCTAAAAGATTAAAAATGAACCCTAGGATCCTCATGCATTCCCATTAATTACAAAACGATTAGAATTGAGTATAAATGGAATATTACTTATTGCAGAAAATTTCTTTATGGTGCTAAGATGGCTTCTCTACTGAGATCTCTTTGAAAAACGTACATAGTTCTGTTCCATTATTAGATTCATCTAAGCCTTACTATATTGCATGAGTTGGCAGCAGCTGGCAGGGTTAGATGTTAGTGTAATAGGAAAGTAAAACAATGAGGTAGGAGTTATGAACATTCAAATGGAAAAAGAGAAGTCCACTACAAGTGCTTTATATTTTAGTATTCAAATCTACTGATGGAAAAATTAATTTAAAAATTTTTGCTGCTGAACTAGTGACCCTGTAAGCTATCTGTAAAAGAACAGCTGCACTTAGGATACTACTTAAAGTTGGAAGTGCTAAAGAAGTTAGGCTAGCAGCCGACATACCCCACTCCTTCATGGAAGGTGGTATCCCTGCCTCCTAGGAGGCTTTTGATTCTTCTAGAAGGCATGTGGTGTTTGCTGGTATTCTGAAATCTCCAGTGTCGAAGCTAATAAGCATCAAACATGCATGGGATAATTACAATAAATCACAAGTATAAGTCATACACCCAAGACCCTGACCTGTAATGGAATTTCATTGTGTTTCAAATTTATGGTCGGTTTCTGATGAGCCACTTGAGCTATTGGAGGCTTTTGGTTCTGCTCCAGCGTGCTTCTGACAGATTTGTTTCTTGTGAGTCTTCACTGGCAAGTAACAGCTGTGGACAGGGGATTCCATTTTGCTACTTGCAAGTAGGTGTACTTCCTATTTGTAGTATACTTTAAGGTATGCTAATTCTTGAACTCAGGACCTGAGCACTATCCTTGGACTTTTCTCAAGGCTGGAGCTCTACTACTTGAGCCACATCACCACTCCCAGCTTTTTTTTTTTCTATGTGAGTGGTACCGAGGAATTGAGACCAGGTCTTCGTGAATGCTAGGCAAGCACTCTACCACTAGGCCACACTCCTGGAATAAGCTGTTATTTTATAACAGTTATTTGAATAATCTAAGATACATTTTAGAGACATGAAAACTGACAGAAGACTGGAGTGAAATGTCTTTTCAGAAAGAGTTTTTCCATATTAAGGACCCAAACTTTGGAAGATAGGACAGGAAAATTTAGGGTGATACGATACTGTGATTTTTATATTGAGGGATAACAGAGTGACATTGTCTGAAGGCTGCAGCTGCTGGAGGAGGTTGCCTGGTATTGAGATGAAACTAAAAGTGCCACTGGTCAACAGCACTGGACATGTTTAGGAAGATGTAAGCAGCAATTAAACTTTTCCTATCTGCTCTCAGAATGAAACCCCAGGTGTGCCCATCATATGCTTGGATTCCAAGATGAAGACATGGTTTTGCACAGGACAAGGTCTGATCTCTGGAATGGCCCAAATTGTTGGTCATGTTAACCAGGCTTTCTATTTATAGGGAATCGATGACATCACTGGAGAACCATTAGTCCAACAGGAGGATGATAAACCTGAAGCTGTGGCTGCCAGGCTAAGACGGTACAAAGATGCTGCGAAGCCAGTCATCGACCTATACAAGTGAGTGTGCTTCCATAATCTCATGGTGAAGGATCAGCCAGAAACTTGGGAGTCTCTTGGGACAGTCACTGAGCTGAGATGGGCAGTGTTTCTTCAAGCTAGATACATCCTAAAGGCCCATTACCTCTCCACCCCAAAGGTGGGTGAAATGTTAGAGTTAATATGTGGGAGGTAAAGTGTAGTTTTTTATTCAGGAACTTTTAGAACACAAGGTTGTAAACTCAATCATTTGTCTGTTCTGGATTTAAAATCACAACTATTTTACATCTAGTTCTGGGGTTTGAACCAGGCTCTGTTTGCAACTGGATACAACAGCCTAGAATCCACCCAGGTCAGAGCTGCCTGGAGTTCCACATTCCCTATCATGCCTAAAACTCTCCTCCCTTTTCAGGTAGAGCTAGGGTAGCACCCAGGGCCTCCTTTGTTTTTGTTTGTGCCGATTAAACACATATTCAGTCCAAAGACTTTTCTAATGACTGCAGAGTCCTTGAAGTCTTTTTATTTTCTAAACTTCAAGTTTATGGTTTTAACTTTTCTCTGTTAAACTCCACACAAACATAGCCAAACCACATTTTTATATGGAAGAGTTCAAAATATAGATTATCTCATTCAATTAAATAGAGATGTAAAAGAGATGGTAGGTGTAGCTCAGAGGTGGAATATTTACCTCATATTCATATCAGTCCCTGGGTTCAAACCCCAGAACTGAAAGTGAAATAGGCCTAGTAGCAAAAGATTCCTGGTTTTTTTTTTTTTTAAAGGTTGTGCTGTAATCTATTTCTTGACTATTAGCTGCCCAGTTTAACCAATCTTTAGCTTAGATATTCTGATCTTGTAGTGCATCCTGGATTCCATGGTTGCCTGTTGCAAGGAACATGGGGTTCTGGAGGAACAAGGTTTGAAGAGCAGTTATTAAGACTGTTTTTGGGTCTCCCCTACAAAGGGGAGAACAATAAGGCGTTTCCTGGCAAATACATCAGACTTATAGATGCTCAGGCCTTGTTTCCTTGTACCAGTCAGAAGCACATTTGAAGGGGGTATTTGGGTGCTTTAAGAGATGTGGAATAGACACCATGAGATCTTCCTGGAGCTTCATCTAACCCAATACCTGTTAAAAAGAAACTGAAATAACTTGTGAATGGACTGTTTTTCAGGAGCCGAGGAGTTCTTCACCAATTTTCTGGGACAGAGACTAACAGAATCTGGCCTTACGTGTACTCACTTTTCTCGAACAAGATCACACCAATTCAGTCCAAACAAGCATTCTGAGCCTGCCCTGTGGAAGATCCAGAAAGACGTGGTTGTTCATAAAATCTTGTGTGTGTCTAGTATGGGTGCCGTGCCCATATTAGAAGTTAGCCGAGAAGGCTTGTAGCATCTAGCATCTTTACTAGTTCGAATGGTGAGGTGATAGGAAAACTATGGAGTATATGAAGATCATGAAGAAAGTGACTTTGAACATGTGTCAAGCCCTTCACAAGAACAAGCTGGATGTCAAATGTCTACTCTGTCAAGACTACGGTCTTTTCTGCATGCGAGAGTGGTGGCCTCTGGTTTCCCCCTCTTTGCAAAGGCTGTCCAACTATATCACCAGCAAACCTGAGAACACCCAGGGCTCCAGCCCCAGCTTCTGTCAGTTCTCTGCTGTGTAATTAATGAAATGAAGCTGATTACACTCACTGGCTGCTTCTGCCTTGACTGACTGTGCCCTCATGTTCCCTCCCTTTTTTCCTGGTATAGAGTAACAGTTCTGTGCATCCCTGCATTATGTTCCTGCTCTATCTTTTGACTTCCTAGGCTATTGCATAATATAGGTAATTATTGTATTGCTTTCCCTCCCTCCTGCAAATTCCTCTGAGATGAAAGGGATTGCATTGAATTTTTTTTATGTGCCAGAAACTGAGCCACATGGAGGGTCTTTTTTAAATAGCTAGTCAAACTCATGGATTCACTCTTATGAAAGATTCTCAAAAGCCTTGGGAATCCTCAGGAAATACAGGAAATCCTCACTGATGGAAATGTTGAATAGCAATCATATGTCTTTTGTTAACTCAAGACAAAATGAATTTTGAACATGCTGCTAGATATATTTTCTTTAGAAGTGACCCAGATAGATCATAGTGAGGAGAATGGAGCCTGCAGGGTAGAGGAAACATTGCTCTAGGTATATGTAGATTGAGCAGGACAGCATTATAATTATGGGAAAACAAAAAATTATTTCCCCGTTCTTGCATAAAGATGCGGTCTTTGGGCTGACCATAAAGTCTCGAAATTAAGATATAATATTTTGTCTTTCATTGCATCAATAAACCATTCGTTGAAATATGTTCCTGGTTTCCAGACTTGGTGGCCACCTTGAATAATTCTTGCTTTCCTCTGGGAAAATAGTGAAAGTTTCCTGCTGCCTTATGAATTTGTCACTTCTTCATGATTGATGTTTCCAAGGAAGCGTCTCTGAATGGCTGTGTCTTTTGTCAAACTATTCAAATGGGTGAAGGAAAACAAACTATTTGAGCACTTTAATGGTGTTAATACACATCACTAACTTTCTGAAGATGCCCCTATGGGTCCTAAGACTTTTCACTGCCATGTATGTTCAATATAGTAAAGAATCTATCTTTCTATATTATAATACTGCCCAAATTTCTGCCAGTTTTGCTTTGTCTCGTATAAGTGGTTCCTTGGCATATTATGGTAAAAATGCAGACTAGTGTTTATCCTGTCCCGTCCATCCCTGAGAAATGCAGTTGTTTACATTTTAGTGTTCTTTAACTGCATATATCAAGTTCTGGTCTGAAGCCTGAGTGCATCAGTATATCAATTGTAAGCACTTTATGAAATGCATTTGGATGTCAGCTGATGGAGATGAAGTGAAATCAAGTAGATGAAGCCTGGGTTTCCTGGGTAACTACATAGACTTCCTATATACAATTCTGACAGTGAAGGAGAATTTGTACAATTTGGAGGAATGTTGCTATGGAAACAACTTCTGAAACTGGAAAATAGAGTTTAAAGTTCTTATAGATGACTCTAAGATGAGAGTATGTGCTTTAAAAAATTGTATGGTTCTCTTTATTTCCCCTCCTTCGGCACATTGCTTCTGGAATTTCTGAGAAGAATAATAAGGACCAGATCCCCGATTTTTAATTATGTTTTGTAGTCAGTTATGTAGAGAGGGGTTCAGTTACATTCATCAGGTAGTGGGTCTATTACTTTGTGAATATTGGTCACCCTTCCCATGTTTTTCTTCCACTTTCCCCTCCCCTCATCTTGTTGTTCCCCTTCTCTTCCCTATTTCAAATAAATACATACATGTATGTGCAATATACCAACTACCAAGTTCAGAAACAGTAACAACATAAGATAAACTATAAGGGGAAAAAAGAGAAAAGAAATAACTTCACATAGTACACTAAGAACAATACTCATAAAGATAAACCTCTTGTTTCCATATCCTGGTGCTCATTTCCCTTAGCTTCATCCTATATGTCATATATACTTAGCTTTTGAGCTACTGTGATCCTCTGCTAGGCGAATCCTAGACATAAACTAAATTACAAATGAGGGAAACCATGGAGCCTATGTTTCTTTAGTTCTGGCTTACTTCACTTAATATGATTTGTCCAAGGCTTTCTATTTCCTTATGAATGTGGTGATGTCAATCTTTCTGATGGCAACACAGATTTCCATTGTGTAAACATCACATCTTGATCCAGTCATCTACTGAGGGGCATCTGGGTTGGTTCCCAGATGCATGGCTTGTGCTCTACTCCTGCATCCTTTACTCTCTTCCTTTTGCCAGTCCTATAGATGATCCACATGGGGTAACTCACTGAGTAGTGGCACAATTTGCTCTGTTGAGATCTCTGTTAAAAAGTCTTTTGTTAGGCAGGACTAGGAAGATGATGGCAACAAACTTGTTTGTGAAAATAAAATTTAACTTGAAACTGGACAGAAGTAAGATTGAAGTAATATATATATTTCCTAACACACACACACACACACACACACACACACACACACACACACACCTTAGTGTTATGCATGTAGTTCCCTCACAGTTAAGCGGAGTGAATACCTTGGAGGGTTTCTTCATATTCTAGCTGGGCCTTGCACTACATGGTTCTTTCCACTTCCTAATACAAGTTGCTTCCCATCACCTGAACGGTTGTCCTATTTACTGGGAACTTGGAAACACTGTATTTATGCCCTCCACACTAAGGCAACTTATGATAGGTGCCATCTTTATTATTTTTTGCCAGTCATGGGGCTTCAACTCATGGCTTGAGCTTCATCCTTGGGCTTTTCTCAAGGCCAGAGTTCTACCATTTAAGCTACAGCACTACTTCCGATCTTTTTCAGTGTATGTGGTACTGAGGAACCAAACCCAGAGTGTCATGTATGCTATAGGCAAGCACTCCCACAAGGATAAATTCCAGGCCCCGACAGGTGCCATTTAAAATATTGTCATTATATAGTCGCTATGCAGGGGGTTACAGCTGCATGAACCATACAGCAAGTATAATTCTTTTTGAGCCATTTCTTGAATGCCTATGGAATTAAATGTGGACTTTCAAGACCTTTACACCTACCTCAAGGAAGCTTTAGAATTAAATCTTTAGGATTTCCAAACAGAAGACAGGCCCAGGTTAAATGTATTGGCTAGGCCCTGCTGCTTATATCTAGTATCACTGGTACTCATGCCCCAGTTTGATTTTCCTGAGCTTTTTTCTGGATGATTAATGCTTGTCTGGCTCTAGGTAAATCAAGCCCCTAACCGTGCTTAGTTCTACTTGTGGCCACGTAAGAATTGCCGACATCACTGAAGTGACTTATGAGATTGTTCTTTTCTCTCCCCTTTGTTAATCAAAGGAAATGGAGTCAGAGGCCTTCCAAAGTTGTTATCTATCAGTGACAGGTCATTTTGGACCCAAGGTACTCTGCTGAGCAGGCAAACCTTTGTCTTGTCTGCCTTTTTGGCATCTGTTGTACCGTGAGCCTGCAGCGCCTTTACCCTTCCCACTCTTCCTGGCCCTGCTTCCCCACATAGAGTTCTGAGCTCTGCAGAGCTGTTGATAAACTGGTCACCTCTTCACCTTTATCCCCTTTAAACAGGGCCCTGAGGATAAACTCATCTTTCTGAACATGGAATATGGACCACAATGTAGCCCTTGACTCTTGTAACACTGTCTCTGCAATGTACTCTACCACATTAATATGATTCTGAGGGCTGCCCCATTTTGTTACCATTGCCCATTCACTTCTCATGCTTCTTGTCTTGCCTTCTTCAGGGAGCTCTTCCCTGAGCACCCTATCTCCAATAGCCTAGCATCAGATGAGTTCCAATGTTGTCAAAATCTTAAATGATACTTTAGTTGGGAAGAAATGCCAGTGTGGGTGGGGGGAGGGGACTCAAGGCTCTGCTGCAGGGGCTTTCCCCACAATTGAAAAGTTACAGACAGAATAATTTTTAAAAGATGGTGTGTAGGCTTGGTGCGGCTTACTATAAACCTACTATGGTAGAGTCGGAGCTTGAAATGAGCCTCACCACAAAGTCAGTGAGACCCCCATCTAAATACGCAAGTGCATGTCTGTAACCCCAGCTATGTGGGTGATATAGAAGGGTCATGCTGAGTCTGGCCCAGGTTAAAACACAAGACTGAAAAACAACAAAAACCAAAAACTGAACCAAAACTGAAGAGAGGGATATGGCTCAAGAGGGAACGAACCTGCTTTGCACATACAAAAAGCCCTTTGATCAAACCTCATTGCTACCCACAAAAAGTAAAACATATCGAAAACTTAAGTTTTTTTTTAATTAGTTCTACAACCTGAGTTGCATGTTTGACTTCAGCTAAGAGTTTAAGCTTACTGGAGCCCTTTGCTTAAGCACAAAGAATGCATATTTCTGAATATGTTAAGTTGTTGGCACTGTCAGTATTCTGTGTTATACACATTTCATGTATCTTCTAAATTGTCAGCAATTGCCTATGGTAGTAGATATCTTGATTATCTTGTCTCTTTGTCTTTAAACACAGAAACAATCCTATTTATTTAAGCATACGCTTTCATATACCTGTAGGGATTCCTCAGGAAATCCCATGGGCCCTTCCCCTGCCTTTTCCTGGACTGGGCTTTCCAGTCATGAACTGGTAAAACAATGTGTTTGCTTCAGCCTGGATTTTTGATTCATAGAGCTCTGGTGTTGGCATGAAAAGTGGGTGGAGGTGGTAATTGCATATAGTCTAAGAACAACCATGTGTCATCTTTACTGTGGGGTCATAGGCTTTTAAATTAGTGGATGAATTTAATTTGTTCAGTTCTCTTTTGACACTGTCTTTCTGTGCCTCAGATGACCTGCCAGAAAGGCAGTTCATGGTGTAAGTTGCTTTCGTTCTATCCTTTACCAGTTGAAGTTAACTCCCATTCTGCTTGGGGTCACAAGAGAAGAACACAGCAACTGATACCAGATATTTCTTTTAATATGAGCATATGATCTGGTCATAAGTTGTTACTCATTTTCAGGTATAATTCACCTGGCCTGGTTTCTAGATGAGGAGAACATGCCAGTATTGGAAAACCATGAAGCCATATTTCAACGATGAAGGCAAACCTGCTTCTTGCCTGTGTTGAAACAATAAAATTAAAATTGTCCCTTAATGCCATGTCTTATCTTTGTTGCAGCAAATTGCATGTCTCTTGCCTAAATAAGTGCTACTATCTGTGTGCTCCAGGGTTTTTCTCAATTTGATCTTCATGTGTGTGTGGTATGAGACAGATAGGGTAGAGCATATCATGGGGACAACTGTTCTCATGTGTACTATCCCGGTGATTAGGCCATTGTGGGGAGCTAAGTATCTTTAAAAAAGATGTCTTTCCAAAGAATCGACCTACCGCATAGTTTTTCCCTGGGGTACAAATGATTCTGTATTTAAGTTAGAGAAAAGGGAAGGAAAAGTATAAAGTGCCATAGACCATGAAATTCTCAAAGAGTTTTTATAGTTTTAGGAGAATTTGTACTACTGATTTTTATATATTCATGCTTTTGAGATGAGCAGATCTCTGGGGAGATGGTTGAGTTACGATGGCATTTCACTGTGATCACTCCTGAGTTCAAGCCAGTCTTCTATAACCCAGTGCCACCTGCCTTTTGGTTTACTGTCTTATGAAATGTCAGCTCCCTTTTCCCAAGAGCCTTGTGTTTACAATGAGTCAGAGTTTTCCCGCAGTGTCACAGCTGTCAGCCATTGGATCTATGTGCTTAATTCAAAGTATCAAAAACAGTTATCTGTTTTGTGTGTGTGCTATCCTAGCTAGTAATTGATTGTATTATTAGTTATTTTGGTTATCTTGCCTGAAGATTGATTTGTACTTCGCCATTTGATAGAAATAAAGTTTTTCTGCTTATAACTAGTCAACTCATTTACTATTTGTATAGTGGTTCACACTTGACACAATAACATTTCACAGTGCTATCCTTTCTTGCCATTCAGCAGCTACTATATTGTGAGACCTCTTTAATTTGCTGATAAAGAAAATAAAAATAGTGTTATATGGATAAGGTGAGAGCTCATGACAAAGCAAGGTCTTGAGACAAGAGTGGGGGACCTGCAGATTCATAACTAATCCTAGCTGCTTGGAAGGCTGAGAATGAGAGGATTGTCATTTAAGGCCAATCTGGCAGAAAAGGTCATTAGGCTCCTCATCCCATAAGTAAAGACAGTAGGGTTCAGCTGTCATCTAAAATTATGTAGGAGACTGAGTTTTACTCAGGCTAGCCTGGGTAAAACTACATGAGGCTCCAAGTCTGCAAAGAAAAGTGGATGTCATGTTATGTGATTGTGATCTCGGCAGTAATCAGAATCCTGGAGTAGGCAGATGGGGACACACAGGTATGCATGAGGTGTGAAGTGACACTCTATCCTAAACATAGCCATTGAATAACAGAGCTGGAGTCAGGGCTCAGTGAAATGACACTAGAGTAGTGAGCAGGAGTTCAAACCCTCAGTAGCATCCCCCAGTAGTTATAATTCCCAGTCTCCTTGTTTTTGTACCACATCAGATCACTTGTTTGTATACCTTAAATGACTTGCTTGTCCAGCACCTTAGCCATTGTAAATTTTAGTTACTTTCTTTAATGTTATTCTAGATTTTTTCTTTTTTCTTTAATTCTTGAACCAACTATGACACAAGTGGGTTCTGTCTCCATTACAGTTTAGGAAACTAGATAAGATTACATGACTCATAAGATAAGAAGCTATGGTGTTACTCAGCAAGAGTAGAGACCGCCAGCCGGATGGTCAGATTGGAGCTTGAGCATGGAAAAAATGCCTCCTCCAGGAATCAGTCTGCTGAGCCAGAAAGAGAGAATAAAGACCCCAGCCTTTCTTATGTATGGAATAGAAGACACATCATAGCCCCAAAAACACTCCTGCAAAACAAGACAAAACAAAAACCACTCCTGCAGGAACTCAGTACAACAATGGGTAAAAGATATGAACCAAGACAGATAATTCACAAAAGAACAACAAATGGCAAGTATATGACAAGATGCTAGAAGGCCTCACGATTAGCAAAATAAATAGAATGGTGCAATGCCATTTTTAACTATCTCTCAAGAGTTAAAACTACTGCCCCCGGGGTTAGAACACCTGTCTAGTAAGAATGATGCCTTGAGTTCAAACCCCAGCATCACTAAACATAATGCTTGATGCTGGTGGCTTATGACTGTAATCCTAGCTACTCAAGAAGCTGAGATCTGAGGATTGCAGTTAGAAATGAGACAATGTAAGAAAGTCTGTGAGACTCTTAACTCTGACTAACCATACACACACACACATACACACACATGGCCAGAAGCAGAGCTGTGGCTTAAGTGGTATGATGCAAATCTGCTAGCCTGGAGCATAAGAATCCAGGGACAGCAGCCATATCCTGGGTTCAAGATCTTCATGTGTATATGCATGTGTAAGTAAACATACATACATGTGCATAATATATGTGTGTGTGTACACATACTAATAATACTCATGATTGGGGGATTATAATGTAATCTCATATGCTGTCTCAAGACAGAAATTGGCAGTCATTTTGGAGTACATATTGCCAGAGTGCCATAAATTTTCAATTACAATTCCTTTTTTCTTTCTATGTATGTTTTTTTTTAGGGCATGGTGATTTATTTATTTATTTTAATTTTTTTTATTGTAATTAGTAAAAGGGTTACATGATATTTGCCAGATAGAAGGTGCATTAATTCACATACATTGATACCCTTTCACATGTCTTGGTACCCATTTCCCTCCCCCCCCACACCCCCCACCCGTCTTGGTTTTCCCCCCTTACCTATCAAATTTCAAATATCCAAATACAAATAAATTCAATATATCAGATAACAAAGTGAGATACTATACCAATATGAGATAACCAATGGACAGCAAAGGAGATGAGAGACAACATAGTACATTAAGGACAACAATCATTCATTATATGGCTTTTGTTTCAATATCCTGGAGGTCCTTTCAATTAGCTTCACATTATATGGCCTTATGTATCAAGATTTGGCTCTATTGCAAATCTCTGCTAGTAGAGCCCAAGGTTTCTACTGATTATGACGAATGAGGGAAACCATTGAGCCTAAGTTCCTTTGAGTCTGGCTTACTTCACTTAATATGATTTTTTCTAAGTCTTTCCATTTCCTAACAAATGGGGCGATGTCATTCTTTCTGACAGCAGCATAGAATTCCATTGTGTACAAATACCACAACTTGTTGATCCACTCATCAACTGAGGGACATCTAGGTTGGTT
Source organism: Megascapheus bottae (assembly GCF_031878675.1). Classification (NCBI taxonomy): domain Eukaryota; kingdom Metazoa; phylum Chordata; class Mammalia; order Rodentia; family Geomyidae; genus Megascapheus; species Megascapheus bottae. The sequence goes on along the minus strand of NC_143514.1, from coordinate 40,865,369 downwards.
CCATATCTTTGCTAGGGTGAATAGTGCTGCAATGAACATTGTTGTGCTAGGGGGTTTAGTATGTCCTTGTTTCTGGATGGTTGGGTAAATGCCAAGTAGTGGAATTGCTGGGTCATAGGGGAGTTGTTGTACCGAGAATCGAACCCAGGTCTTCGTGCATGCTAGCCAAGCACTCTACCACTAGGCCAAACTCCCAGCCCCACAATTATGATTCCTTTGATCATATTATTTTGTTTCAGGGAGGTATCTACAGAATTGAATGTGCAGAAAATTGCATATGCGCCACAGAACCCACCCTGTAGTTCCCTTCATATTAGCCCTCAGTCCTTCAGCTTTCCTGCTCCCCATCCTTCCCATGCCCCAGGGAGAGAGTCAAAGGTGGGGAAAATGACAACTGAGGTTGCTCTGGTTTCCAGTTCTCTTTTCCTTATTTATTGTTTTTCTCCAAAGAGTTTGTGTCTGACAAGATTCATCCTCATCTCAAAGGTTTTGGATTTTGGAAACCAAAATCAAAGGAAGACCCTTATCACCCTCTGTGCTTGTCTTATTTTCTTTCTTTCAGGTAGTATGAGACCGAAGAGCTAAGCTTTGAATTGGAAGATTAAGACCAAAGAGTTTGGCTAATACTTCTAAAAGTTTTTCCTGGCTCTAGTCTCTTTTTTCTGTGTTGTTTTGTTTTGCTTTCACTTTGAGATAAGAGTCCCACTTGTCTCCCAGGCTGGTCTGGGCCTCATGATCCTTCTGCTTCCACCTTCCATGTGCTAAAGTTATAGATGTGTGTCACCACACCCAGTTCTGTACTGCCTTTTACACGCATGTATTTATGCATGGAAAAAGTAGAAGAAAGGTCTAGAAGAATCAAGAGTTGGTGAAAATTGGGAAAACATAATTCTATCATATACTTGGAAGCAGATAGAACTTGACATTTGGACATGACATACCCTCCAAATTAGACAAGTGGAAATAAAGTCAAAGTGACGCTTAGATGTCTTAAGAAGGAGCCAGAGGGTACATCTCTTTCAGTTCCTCCTGTCTGTGGACATGATTAATATTTGGACCCTTAAAGGACCTCCCAAGCACTCTGCTAATATTTCTTCTATTGTTTCAAACACATTCTGTCCTTACTGTAATAGTGCTTCAGTAGCTGAAGAAAAATATTAATACTCATCCACCTTGAATTTTAATTTTATTGACCATCTTATAGCTTATCTAAACAGAGAAACCTGCATAGAGAAAGCAAGAGTGCAAAGGCCAGGATCTCAACAAGCACTCTTCCAGAGCAGGGCTTGTGTAAACTGGAGAGGAGGGGAAGCAAGCATATGTTTGGAGTGAATGCATGCCTTTTTCATTCTTGAATACCTGTATACTTGCACTTCTTGGTGTTGGTTGGATGTCTTTTTTTTATTTTTTTTTTTTGTTGTTGTTGTTGTTTTTTTTTTTGCCAGTCCTGGGCTTGAGCTCAGGGCCTGAGCACTGTCCTTGGACTTTCTCAAGGCTAGAGCTCTACCACTTGAGCCTCAGCCCCACTTCCGGCTTTTTTCTATATGTGGTACCAAGGACTCAAACCCGGGTCTTCATGCATGCTAGGCAAGTACTTTAACCACTAGGCCAAACTCCCGGCCCCTTTTTTTTATTTTTTAAAGAATTTTTTTAAAATTTTTTTTCATCCACACCTTTGTTTTATTATAACTCAGGAAAAACAATGTAAAGAATTTATTAACATTGATTTTTACAACATATTTTAAATGACAAGCTTAACATTCAAGTGTTCAAGGAGGGAATCTCTATTTACAATCACTGGGACTTAGTATTTAGAACTTAATCACAATTAGGCGAAGGGTTTCTATGTCATAGAAACATTAATTTATGAAATAAAACAATGCCACTTTATTGACAGTCATTATCCATGCTACTCCATTCCAACTTTAACCTAAAACTATCTATTTCAATTTTTACATAATGTACTTTGACTATAATACCTGCCCTTGCTCAGGCTTCCATCCTCCATCTGTGCCTATCCTCCTAAACATTTTTCAGGTTTTTGGTACTCATTTCCTTAAACATTGAATCTGTCACGCTAATGTTTTGTTTTTAATATATTTTTATTGTAATTAATAGAAGGGTTGCATGCTATTTGCCAGATAAATGGTGCATTAATTCCCACACATTGATACTCTTTCACATGTCATGGTCCCCATTTCCCTTCCCCCTCCCCCATCCCTCATCTTGTTCCCCCCCCCCTGTTCCCTATCCAATTTCAGATAACCAAATTTAAATATATACACTATATCAGGTAACAAAGTGAGATAGTGTAACAATTTGAGATAACCAAGGGACAGTAAAAGTGATGAGAGATAACATAGTACCTTAAGAACAACAATCATTAATTATATGGCTTATGTTTACATCATATTTTAAATGACAAGTTTAACAAACAATTGTTCAAGGAGGGAATGGTTGGGTGTTTTAGTGGACTAAATGGAAGTAAAATAATATTGGTTAGATTTGCAGCCCAAAGGTTCACTAACTGGGTTAAAGAATAAAGATTTCAATAGATCCGAAGTCTAGACTAAAGCAGTAAAATATAATTCAATGGAAATTTATGCCAACTCCTATGCTGAGTTATAAAAATTGAGTCAAGGAAATTAAGTGGGAAGAATTTAGCTTGATAACAATTTATATGGGAGAACTTTAGATGATTCTTTTTATACTGACAAAACAACAATAATGAAAGAACCTTACTACCTCTCTGAAACAGCTGATATACTCTGCTTTTATAATAGAAGTATTAATATTGTAGCTAGATTACTTGAGGCAATCAAATTATATAAAACTTTGGAAATATTTAGATATATTGTTAATGAGCATATGAACAATTTAGGACGAGGATACTATGTATATAAAATTTTGTGTATGTATGTGTTTGTGCTGGATAGGAATTTAGCCCTACATTTAGGAGAAATTTTTTTCCTTGCATTGTCTTAGATGTCTATTTTTTAAATAATTTTTTTGCTAGTCCTGGGCCTTGAACTCATGACCTAAGTGTTGTCCTTGGGATTTCTCAAGGCTAGAGTTCTACAACTTGAGCCACAGCATGTATGTGGTATGGTGGAATCGAACCCCAGTCTTTGTGCATGCTAGGCAAGCACTCTGCCACTAGGACAAACTCCCAGCCTTTTAAACAAATTTTTGTTGTGGAGATGATGTACAGAGGAGTTACAGTTACGTAAGTCAGGTAATGGGACATTTCTTTTCGGTGTCCCTTGTTCCCTCATTTTCTCCAAATTTTTTCCCTTCCTACCTCCCTCCTCCACAAATTGTATCTTTCATTTTCAACATAGTGTTTAGTGAATATCACTGCTGAGTTAGTTCACTTGTCTCACCATTTCTGTGCTTCCCCTTACCACCCCAAATCAGATATATGCTGATATAAGACAAAAGGCACAGAAATAAAATACAGTGGCAAAAGGGGAAAATAAGAAAAAAAAACAAACATTAAAAAAAAAACTTCTTGTTTCTGTTTCTATACAATGAAGCTTAGAATTCATTGCATTATTGAATTGTACTGAATGGGGCATTTATTTGAAACATTAAACATAAATCTGAGACAGTTGTGAAAATAAATGATGAAAATAAAAGTAATGCTATTCTACTGTTGAGAGTTCAGTTAGAAACAGAGGATAGTGCTCTGTCAAAAGTTTTTGTGGGGGGGAGGGGCATGTGCTTGAACCTGGCCGGGTGCTATCCCTGAGCTCTTCAGCTCAAGGCTATCGCCCTACCCTTAATCTGTTTTCAAGAGATTAATTGGAGAGAAGCATTCCAGGTCCTTTTGTGCCTGGGCTGGCTTTGAACATTGATCCTGAGATCTCAGCCTCCTGCGTAGCTAGGATTACAGGCGTGAGCCCCCTGTCAAAAGTTTTAACATCAGTTTTGAAAGCATAGATGTATAAAGAATCTTGTTGCCAAGCTAGATATGATCCAAGAACATCTTTAAAAGAAACAATAATTAGAATGTACCTATAAATCTACAAGTAAACCCAATGGATAGTAAAAGACAAAAAAATTACATTTGATTAATTAATGTTTAATTAAGCAGGACTCTAAACATTCCCAGGATAAAACCAAAGGAGGATAGTCTTAGGAGAGGATCACAAAGGCACAATAGGTATGTTCATTACCATTTATCGAATGTTTACTAATTTGGTTCTCAGACATTCATTAATCTAATCTTCACAACAATGCCACAAAGGTCTGAGAGGTTAAGTAACTGGCCCAAGGTTTTAGTGCCCACCCGCAGACCCATCAAAGGGTAACTGGTTTGTTTATATTTCAAACTCTTTTTAGCAACATAATAATACAACCAGTTTGAATATCTGTCACAGGGACTGATCTATGAAAAGAGCAATTATGAATGGAGGTAAAGCACAGTGAAATAAGAACTTCAAAATAGAATGTATGTTGGGCTGTTCTAGTATTAATGATCTTAAATGGTGGTAAAGGCCATAAAGCACATTGCTAGAACAGTACTTGTCTGATGGAACTTTTCCCAGGGCTCTGAAACAGTAATGTCCAATTGGCAGCCATGAACCTCATTGAACATCAAAAGGTGACTAGTTTGGCTAAGTCACTGCATAGCAATTAGTTAAATTTTACTTATTAAGTGTTAATTTCAATCATTGCTTTGGTTTCCCTTGTTTTGTTGGTGGGGGGGGGGCTTAAACTCTGGCCCTGGGCACTGTCCTTGAGTTCTTCAGTTCAAGGCTAGCGCTCTACCACTTGAGCCACAGCACATTTCCTGTTTTTTTGTTTTCTGGTGGTTCATTGCTGATAAGGATCTCATGGACTTTTGTGCCCAGGCTAGGTTTGAACCTCAATCCTAAGATTCCAGCCTCCTGAGTAGCTAACATTACAGGAGGTGCCCCCCCAGCTCCCCTTCCCTTTTTTTTCTTCCCTATATAAGATTACAAGGAAGGAGCAGGCTTCAGAACTGTCAAGCAGGGCACATAGGGCAGTAGTTGTGCTGAGTTAGATACAATCATCATGGCTCATCCCTAGATGTGTCCTGCTGGCTGACTCAGCAAAACTCATAATAAGAGGACAGCAGGAAACGTTACCACTTGCCAGGATAGCAGGTCAACCAGAAAGGAACTGCAGAGCTCCTTCGGGATGAACTTGGGCATAAGAGGCTGTGTGAATTGCTAGTGGCGAGGACCACTTCCACATTACCCCAGCTGGTTGTGGCTCCTCCACATAAACAAGTTTGTGTTGAGAAAACAGACACCAAGAATAATGAGAGTCTAGCCTCACAATGCATGTCACAGAGTCCCCCAGCCCTATTGATAAAGGAATTCCAAAATCAGATTTGTATTTGTGCCATCTACCCACCCTGCCCACCAAGCTTTAACCATTCAGGTATTCTCTTCTCTTACCTGGTCCCAGAAGACTATCTTGTGTAAAGAAAATGAACCTTGGAGCCAGACCACAAGAATTCAAGTTCTGCACCATCGATCAATTCATAGCTGAGTGGGCTCTTAGGAGGTGAGGCCTGATTGAAGGAAGGCACATGGTGACATGCCTTTGAACAGTTCCTCTTTGCCCCTAGATCCTTCCTCCCTGTTGGACGTGAGCAGCATCCTCTGTCTAAAGCTTCTACCACTATGATACTCCGCCTCAGCAAGCAACAGAGCCAGGCTATAGTGGGCTGAAACCTCTGTAACCAGAGCCAATATAAATGCTTTTCTCTTTTAAGTTGTCACTCCCAAGTATTGTTATGGCTGCTACAGTTCTGAATAGACACAACAATAAATAAAGACCTTTTTTTCCCCTGCTTCTTAAAAAAAAAAAGAATTCAAGTTCTTCCATTGCCATGTCTTAACATTTTTGTGCCTCAGTTTTGTTGTTGTTGTTTAATTTGTAAGCTCAGAGTAGTACTAGAACTTACCTCATAGGGATTCTAGAATGATTAAATTCATTTATATATGTCAGGTACTTTTTGGCCAGTACCCAATACATAAGTAAGGTTTCTAAAAGTATTGGTGATGGCTGAGCATGGTGGCTTATGCCTGTAGTCTCAGAACTCAGGAATTTTGGATAAGAGAACCTCAGGTTCAAGGCCAGCCAGTTTTATCTTCGTAGAAGGATGCAGTCAAAACATTGGTACTCATAAAAATATTGGATATGATTATTAGCAATAGTACTATTATTAGGAACAGTAGTAGTAATAGTATTTTCCCCTGAACAACTCTGATCATCCTGCAGTTCAGAAAGTAAATACTATTTTCTCCAGAAGTTTTTCATTGATTCTCCATGAACTCAGCCACCTTCTCCTCCTACTACCTGTTGTCTATTATAATATTTTCCAGTAGGATCAGCACTCTGTGCTTCTCCTTCATACACTAATTACATAATATGTTTATATGATTGTCTTCTGAGTGATTGATGGTTTACTGTCTTTCTCTTCTATTACACTACAAGCTCCTTGAGTAAAGGAGCCGGTTTTTGTAACTGTATGGAATGATATTTGAGGGACTAGCTCAGATAGGATCACTTCAGAGTGTGTGTGTGTGTGTGTGTGTGTGTGTGAGAGAGAGAGAGAGAGAGAGAGGGGGGGGGGGGGAGGGGAGGGACAGAGAGAGAGAGGAGGGGAGGGAGAGATTACTGGATCTTGAACTCGGGGTTATCCATGCTTGTCTTGCTTGGCGTTTTCTGCTCCAAGTTTATGTTCTACCAATTGAGCCATAATTCCTTTTCAGGCTTTTTGGTAATTACTTGGAGATAAGAGTCTCAGATTTATCTGCCCAGGCTGACATTGAACAACAACTCTCAGATGTCAGTCTCCTGGGTGGCTTAGGCTTACAGGTGTGAGCCACCATGCTTTTTATGGAAAAGAAAAAAAATGTATTTGTTTGAGTTACTTGTTGAAGACTGCCTCAGGGTCTCTTAACTTGTTGGCTAAGACTTTTAACATGATAGGTTTTAGGCTGCTATACTCTGTCTCAGGAAAGACCACAATCACCTGGACCAAATTGCCCCCCCGACCAAATTGCCCCCCGACCAAATTGCCCCCCGACCAAATTGCCCCATGTCCTGTTCTCACAGACCCCTTATCTTTCTCACAGACCCCTTATCTTAGCGACCAAATTGCCCATGTCCTGTTCCCACAGACTCATGCTGAAATTTTTTTTTTTTTACTGAGCCTAGTTCCTGCCTTAGGGCTCTATATAAGCCCCTGATGGTTTTCAATAAACAGACCTTGATCAGAACACTGTCTTGGTCTCATTCTTTGTGTTTGTCTGTCCCACTCATTTAGGTACGGTTCCCTCTAGGGTCTCAGTTGACTGAACCCCGCAGCCGGGGCAGTTACTGTCACAGGAGAAAGGCAATCCAATAAATTTCTAGCTTACCTTATACAAGCAAGCTTTCTCAAGTATTCACATTGTGCTAACCTGTCTCCAGTTGCAATTCCTTTCTCTCTGTTCTCCAGTTCAGTTCTGGCCATCATAAACCCCTCATGACTAAGAAAAAGAAGTGGATGGACTTGCAGTGGTGGGTAATGTGAAACAATGATCTAACCCAAAGAAACTTGTCCTCTGGACTGCTTCTCAAATGGTCTCATTTGCTCTTTGTGGCCCTTAGATGTTGATATATAGCTCAGCTAATCTTCCCTTGAAAGTTTTCATTTAGTTCATGTTGTCCAGGCCATCTCCTAGAGTCAGATATTTCTCCCTCAATGTCCAGCTGCAGAGATATATTAGTAAGTTTATTCAAACTGCTGCAGAACCCCAGTCCTGGCCATGGCAAATGTGTCCATACTGCAATCCAATGTGATTGGTGGAGACGTGGGAGGGCTCTATATCATGCAAGCCTTCAGGGACCCTGCATCCACCATCCTACTGCCCTCAGAGTTTACCCTGGACTTCTGCCCAACCAGGCAGAATAGTAGAAAGAGCACATGAAAGGTTGTGTGAAAGGCCTCAGAGGCTAGATCTGCACGGACTGCAACCTGTCTTCTCCACTTCTTTAGCCAGACTCATGATCTCAAAGGCGAAGAAATTCTTCTTCCTGCAAGGTACCCATTGACAAATGTGGAAGGTGAGACTGAAAAATTATGCATTCATATTAAGACATTAAAATGGCAAGTAAATGGTGCTCTATGTAGAATTTTCATGCCAACCCATGTGCCCTTTGTCCTTTCTTCAGCTAGGAAGAGATGAACAAAGCTGAATTGGAGCACAGCAGGAGCCCCGAAACGATTTCTGTATTTCTGATCATTTCAAATTATGATATCATTTTGCTTTGGAATGATGGTTCCTTAATATGCTGTTTCCCCATCTAGTTGGCCTCTTGAAGAACCCCTCTTTTCTCAGAGGGATGTTCATTCATACATTCATTGCATCTGATCTCTAATGATGAGAATCTGGATGGCATTTTTCTTTTTTTTTTTTTTTTGCCAGTCCTGGGCTTGAGCTCAGGGCCTGAGCACTGTCCTTGGACTTTCTCAAGGCTAGAGCTCTACCACTTGAGCGTCAGCACCACTTCTGGCTTTTTTCTATGTATATGGTACCGAGGAATTGAACCCGGGTCTTCATGCATGCTAGGCAAGCACTTTAACCACTAGGCCAAACTCCCGGCCCTGGATGGCATTTTTCTAGGCCTGTGCTAGCTGGTCTGTAGAGATGACCTTAAACTATTGCTTGCTTCTTGTGTGTGCATGCCCCTCCCTTCACCAAGAAGTGAAGCATATGGCTCCTCTTCTGAACAGCTGAGCGCGTGATCAATTTGACCAGTGGAATGTGCAGGAAAACAGTTTGGGAGGACTTCTGAGCCAAGACTTTAAAAAACCCAACAGCTTTTGGAACCCAGCCACCCTATCCAAGAATCCTAGTGGCAAACCATGTGGAGAAGAAGACTCAGGTACGTGGCTGAGCTTCCAGCTGACAGCCAGCACCATCTTGACATTTGTTAGGTGAGAGAGCCATCATATATGTAGGAGAGATTTCAAGCCCAAGCAACCCAGCTGATTGCTCTGTTCCTTCAGAGCCTTGCCAAGATTGCAAAACCATTAGAAAGTCAGTAATGGTTGTTATTTTAAACTACTACATTATAGGTGGTGTTTTAGCTGGCTTTTTATTATTGAAATGAAATATCTGATGTAGATGGTTTGAGGGAGAAAAGATTTATTTTGGTGTTAGTCCACCATGGTGGAGAGGGCATGGAGGAATAGGAGTAACTCACATCATGGGAACCAGAGAATGAGAATATTGGAAGGGGACAGGAAAAGCTACGGCCCCCAGGGACCTGGACCCAGTCAATGTCTTAATTTCTCTATCTAGGTCCCACTTTCCACCGCCTTCCAAATGATGCTGTCATATTATGAATTCACTAAGGCATGACTATTGATTCATTCATGACCTAATCAATGAATTCATGAGTCTTTGGGGGGCATGTCCAAAGTAAACCATGATAGCTGCTTTACTATACAACAACAGGTAATCGAATGACTTACAAGACCTAAAACTTCTTACCTGAGCTGTTTCCCCTCTTCTCACACCTTGTAGCACTGCTTACAATGTCATGGTTGGGGGCTTTTTATACACACTGCTCTTTAATCCTATGAACTTGAAAAAATTCAGGTTGAAAAATAAATTTGGCTGGGTGCCAGTGGCTCATGCTTATAATCTAGATACTCAGGAGGCTGAGGTCTGAGGATTATGGTTCAAAGCCAGCTGGGGTAGGCTCAGAAAAAAGTGAAATGGCACTGTGGCTCAAGTGATAGAGTGCTAGCCTTGAGTATGAAGAGTGTTAGGGACAAAGTCCAGGCCCTGAGTTCAAGCCCCAGCACCAGTAAAATAATATTTTTTTGTGGGTCATGAGGCTTGAACTCAGCCTGGTCATTGTCCCAGAGCTCTTCAGCTCAAGGCTGCCATCCTACCCTTGAGCCAAGCCCAACTTCCTGTTTTCTTTTTTTTACTTAGAGAATATTTTATTAGTTTCTGTAGTCAAACCCACATAGATAAGACCTTACATATTTAATACAGTGTGTTTACCCCATACAAATGAAAAAATTAACATTTCTAGACTAATGTGGCTATTAATTTCTATACAATGCCAACTCAACATGGTATATTGGTAAACTTTTTGGGTATGCCTTGGAAGTGAACTAAAGATAACTGGTGCTGGGTAGAAGAGCCTTATTTTTTTTTATTATGGCAGCTTGCTATTTTTATAACATGGTAATTGGATTGAATACAATCAAAGTACAGTAGTAACTGATCTCCCCTTCCTGGATGAGTGAGCAAATGATTAAATATTAATGTCAGTATCCTTGAACATAGCCAAATATGCATTGTCTGGCAACTTTGACATCTCCTGTGTGGAGCTCTCACCATGCAAACATAACAGATTTGGTAAAATATTGTTAGGTTGAGTCTTGCTTGTCTTCATTCAGTCATCTTTGTACGAATCCAGTGGTTGTAGGTATGTTGTTTTTTTTTTTTTCCTTCTTGCTCCTACGCCTCCATTTTCAAACAGTCTATAGCTGATGAGCTGTGCCACTAATGGAAGGAAATCCTGTCTAAGAAAGCGCATTTCTTTACAGAGCTGTGTCATACCATCCTTGGGCATTCTGCTTGAAAAATAGAATCAGGTCTCAACAATGCCTTTTTAATTGTATCCTCTAGTATTATAGACATAGGATGATACTGTATCATCCCTCTGTGAATATAAAATACCTGTACCTGCTTTATGATATATAGTAGTGACTATGCTTTATCAGAGCTGTTTTAATGATGTTACTCAAGTATTCCGCTTCCTGTTTTCTGGAGGTTAATTGGAGATAAGAGTCTAGGTCATTTTGTGCCCAAGCTGGCTTTGAACCTTGATCCTCAGATCTCAGCTTCCTGTGTAGCCAGGATTACAGGTGTGAGCCTGAAGTGGAGATTACCTTAATTGTTTCCCACACTAGTGACAGTAAGAGCAATGGCCTAGGCATTATTATTGGGACGACTATTGAAGCCACCCTCATGATCCCAGTGGCTCTAGAGGCTCTCTCAATGTTTTGTACATGACATTTTTATCATGGAAGTTTCTGTAAGGGGGATGGTGGTGGTTATAAAACTCTTTGAACTTAATGGAATAATTACATTATGAAGTTTGTAAGATGTGACCTTTGTCAAAATTCTAGGCCTTTACAGTTTTCTTTCTCACAAGGTTGGGGAACCTTTTTCTCCCAAGGGCCATTTGCTTCATTTATAGCATCATTCAAAGGCCATATCAAATTATCAACACTGGCCAGTGCCTCGGGCATCCAATCAGAAGTATCATTGCCATCTTGTCCTGTGACAAATGATTTTAAGGGCCTTATATGGCAGGAAGGAGGTTGCCCACCCTCACACACACACACACACACACACACACACACACACACACACACACACAAACTTAGCATCTCATTGACTTTGAGGCCAGTCATTTTCACATTTCTGAATTTACCTTTGTATGATGGCATGAATAGAATTCAGAGGATTTTTTTTTTTCTTTTCCTCCTTGCCCAGGGAGCCAGATGTACACTACAGAAATCAGCAGGTTTCTGGGTTTGTATTTTTGACATTTGAGAAGAAAGTCAGTTGTGAGTGCTCGTGAATGTGCCTCAGGGAACTGGGATATTTTCCCTCAATGCAGCATCTCCTGGCTGCCTTCTTTTCCCATAGTCTTGAGACTATGGATTCCCCTCCCCCGCTCTCCTTACCCCCAGGATCTGACCGAAGCACATTGTAACTGTGGGAGCCAGGCAGGGCCTTTTGGTCTTGTTCCAGCTCAGAACTGGAGGAATGCCATGAAATCACATGATGTTTGGACAGCAAGGGCAAGTCAGAGTATCCCTCTCAACTTTCCCTGATCAGTGAGATCTAAATGGTGAGCAACTGGGTTCCCCCAGAAGCTGATCTAATCCTCTGGATGTATCAGGACATGGAAGGAAAGGTGAGTCCAAACTGGGTCCCTTGTGGCTATGACCACGTTGAGGATTTCAGAACCAGTTTGTGAAACCAGGGCATATAGGGAAGTTCTAGAAGGGATATTCTAGGCTTTGAAGTTAAATACTCTTTATTAATGGGAGTAGTATATGCTTAAAATATGAAGTCAGGAGAGGAATGGGCACAAACATATTTCATTAATGGTTTGGATAATCAGAATCAGACACTAAGTATTCTAATTCAAAGTAAGAAGTCTTAGGAGTAGAGGAAACCCTTGTAACTTGGATATGAGATGGGTAGCATGTGACTGCTGTTGCTATGATGTTTTGTTAAATAGATTGCTTGTTCTGTGGGTCAGTTTCTCCTGTGTGCATGCTATGAAGAATGAAGGTTATTGTAGAAGAAAACTCAGCTATTGCTGAGAGAGAGAAGGAAAGAGAGAGAGAGAGAGAGAGAGAGAGAGAGAGAGAGAGAGAGAGAGAGAGAGAGAGAACACCTCTGAGTTCTCTCTTGCCTGTACTCTTTATTGTATAGTTACATCCTCTATTCTGAATTACAGAAAGAATGAACAGGGATGTCTCATAATTGCTTTTACAAGGTCACTTACCTAGATGACTAAGGGACTTATTCTAAAGCAGGAAAAGATTGGGGGCTTTCATACCTCTGAAGCCTCTCCATCTCCACCCTGATATTCAGCACATAATGCTTGGCTCCCAAACATCAGGAAGAAGTCAAATATGGCAATGAAAACATGAGCCTAGGGAGTCAAGCATATTGGAAATGTTTTATTACGTTATATGAAATTGCAGATGTACAGCTTAAAATATGTTTTATTTCAAGATAATTGCAGATTCATATACAAGTGCTGAGACAATAGAGGGAGCTGGGAATGGTGGTGCACAACTGCAATCCCAACACTTAAGAAAAGAAGCTGAGGCAGGAAGATGGAGAGTACAAGTCTAGCTAAATAAAACAACACCCCCCCCTCACAAAAAAAGAAAAAAGTTGCTGTGGCTCACATCTGTAATTTTAGCTACTCAGAGGTAAAGGATCAGGAGGATTGTTGTTTGAGGCTAGCCAGGACAAAAACTTGATTGAGCTAGCACAACAAGCCAGGCATGATGGCGTACACCGGCAAACCCAACTATGTAAGAGCTATAAGTTGAATCTTGGTTCAAGCTTGGCCTGAGCAAACTGCAGATGGAAACTGGAGATGGAAGCCCAAGCACTTACTTGCCTGCCTTTTTTTTTTTTTTTTGGCCCCTTTCTCTTTCTGACCCCGCTCGCTCCGGCCCCGCTCGCTCCGGCCCTGCTCGCTCCGGCCTGGCTAGGCCCTCTTTCTAGCTTAGGCCCTGCTCGCTCCGGCCCCGCTCGCTCCGGCCCGCTCGTTCTGGCCCCGCTTGCCCCGCTTGCTTCCGCCCGGCTCGCTCCAGCTTGCTCTTGGCCCCGCTCGCTCTGCCCTGGCCCCGCCCCGCTCGCTCCGGCCCGGCTCGCTCCCGCACGCTCCTGGCCCCGCTCTGGCTTGCTCTGGCCCCCCTCGCTCCGGCCCGGCCAGCTCTCGCTTGCTCCTGGCTCTGCTCGCTCCGGCCCCTTCTCGCTCTGGCCCGGCTCGCTCTGGCCTCGCTGGCTCTGGCTGGGCTCTGTTCACTTCAGCTCAGCTCGCTTCTTTCGCTCTCTGTCGCCGTCGCCGTCTTGTCTCTGCCACTTTTCCGGTTTGGTTGTGTCTCGTCTCTGCCACTTCTGGCTTGGTTGTGTATGTGGGATACCGAGGAATCGAACCCGGGTCTTTGTGCATGCTAGGCAAGCACTTTAACCGCTAGGCCAAACTCCCGGGCCCTGCCTTTTTGTTTTACGTTAGCTTTTATTTTTCCCTACTCAATCTAATTTTCTGGAGAGTCATTCAGATGGTTGCATATATCAACATAGTTCATTGCTTTTTACCAGTTCTGAGGCTTGAGCTCATGGCCTTGGCACTGTCCTTAAGCTTTCTCTAAGCTAGTGCTCTACTACTTGAGTCAGAGTACCACTTCTGGCTCTTTCTTGTGTATATGGTACCTAGAAAGCAAACCCAAGGGTTTGTGCATGCTAAACAAGCACTCTACTACTAGGCCACACTCCTGGCCCTCGTTCATTGCTTGATGTATGCAGTAATATGGCTGTGGTTTGAATGTGGTTTATCTGCTTTGAAACTCGTGGTGGAACTTAATTACCATCATGACATCTTGACCGGGTGGAATCTCATCTCACTGTTGTGTGTGGACTGTAGGTGCCAGGCTGTTGAGAGCCTATTAGAAGAGCACAGGTGATCAGAGTAGGCAGAGCTCCATGACTGAATGCTGGTGATTTTGTCAGAGAGCAGGGGACACACACACACACACACACACACACGGAGGGCTCCCTGTCTCATCCCTTGCCCTTCAAGGCTGCGCTGCCTCTACACTCTGCCAGCAAGAAAGCCATCGCCAGATGTAATCCCTTGTCTTTGGAAAACCATGAGCTAAAATAAGTCTCCTTTCTTAATAAATTACCCAGGGTATGGTATTGTGGGTTAGCTAGAGAAATTAGACTCATAGAATCAGTGGCCTACTAAATAGTTTGGGGGCATTACAAATAAAGCTGCACATAGGTTTTTGTGTGAATGGGTTTTTTTGTTTGGAGGATTAAGTGTCCCAGAGTGCAGCTGTAGATCACATGGTACTTGTGGGCCTAGCTTTGGAGAAGACTGCTAAACAGTTCCAGAGTGTCAGTGCCATTTTACATGCCTGTCAGCAATGTATAATCCATGACATTTCTCCTCTGAGCCTTCTGCCAGTGTTTGGTGCTTTCACTGTTTTCCATTGTGGCCATTCTCAGAGCTGAGTAGCAAGATCTGGTGGCTGAAATTTGTATTTTCTTAGTGCTAATTGGTGCTGAGTTTCTTTGCACATGTGCTCATTTGGGGTCTATGTATTATGATTAGATGGAGGTTGCTTGGGCTTTCCACCCCCCCCCCCCACACACACAGTGCATCACATCTGAAAGCATTCAGGTTTCATTGACCTCCACTTGAGATTTTCATTTTGGTCACTCGGTGAAACTCTTGTCTGATATTCAGTTGGACCCACAAAGTTGGTAATTTTATGATTCAACAGATACTTTTTTTTTTGCTCTCTCTCTCTCTCTCTCTCTCTCTCTCTCTCTCTCTCTCTCTCTCTCTCTCTCGTGTGTGTGTGTGTGTGTGTGTGTGTGTGTGTGCCAGTACTGAGACTTGTACTTGTACTTAGGGCCTTGATGCTGTCCCTGAGCTTTTTCCCACAAGGCTGGTGCTCTGCCACTTGAACCATAGCTCCTCTTCCGGCTTTTTGAGATCACCAGTGAGTACCATTGGGACCTGTACCTAAGAAGTATGTAAACTCTAGCGCATGCAAGGTCACCCTGTAAGTATTAACTGTGGTTGTTGCTGTGGTTGTTATTGAGGTCAGGCAGTGTGAAGGGGGTCTTGGATTTGACCTCCGGAATCTCTTAATTGCAAGCTAAAACTGATACAGGGAGCTCCGGACTGCGATTCAGTTTCTCCATCTGGAAAATGGGAGACGGCAGGAGGGTTCACAATACGTGTGAAACGTAGCCAAGGCTAGTTTTTATTTTTAAACTCCAGAGATAATTCAGTATCGGTTGTATAAGGAAAACAGAAACCGCTGTCGGATTTTTCATGGATTTGTTTTAAACGTGTTGATTTACTGGGGCAGACGCAGGAAATGGAAAAA
The DNA here is from genome assembly GCF_031878675.1 of Megascapheus bottae. NCBI lineage: Eukaryota > Metazoa > Chordata > Mammalia > Rodentia > Geomyidae > Megascapheus > Megascapheus bottae. The sequence goes on along the minus strand of NC_143514.1, from coordinate 40,849,651 downwards.
AAAAAAAAAAAAGCCCAGGACGTGGGAAGGGTGGTCCTGTGGCACGGTGTGGTCTCCGGACAAACGGCTTAACTCTTGCACCTTTGGTTTTCTCCAGTGTGCCATGGGAGTGAAACCATTGCGCCCCCCTCGGGAACTTGCGGTGCTCGTTAGCGTAGCCTGGCAGGTTCTGAGCGCGGGGCTGGCGACGCCAGCGCCACCTGTTCCGCGCCGGCCGCCCCCTGCGGGGCCGGGCCACCTCCCCGGGGTCGGGTTTCCCCCGCCGCAGGCTCCGCCCCCGGTGGCCGCGTCTTCTCCCGGGCGGTCACCGGGTCACCTGCCAGGCAGACGCGCGGCGTCGCGGGCGGCTGGGGCGGTGGTGAGGGAGGGGCGCGAGCGCACCGATGGGCGCCACCGAGAAAGGGGCCGAGAGGAGCCAGAGGCTGTTGTCCTCGCTGCGGCTCTGGAAGGCCACGCGGCGGCCGTGGAGGACGCGCTCGGCTCGCCCGGCGGCGCAGGGTGAGTGTGGGCGCGGCAGGCCGGGCGCCGGGGGTGTCCTCGTGGAGGACCAGCAGTGCGGCTTGGATGCCTGCTGAGCCCTCGCCCCAAGCCCAAGCGCGTCCTGGAGCTTCTCTGGGAACACGGGGACACCTCGCTACGTCCTCCCCCTCCCCACCTCCATCTGTCTGGCTCTGCACCGTGGGGAATCCGGGGTGATACCGGGACAAGGCGGCAGGCTCACTTGGGTTCGCAAGCCCTTCCTGGCTGCCATAGCATGGGCCTGCCAGGCAACGCCTTTGGTGAAATTAGTCAAATCACCACCCACCCTACCTTTGCAACCTGTTTGTGGAGACTCCGGGGCGTTGCTAAGCTCTAACCACCAGAAACTCTCTCCCATGCCTCACCCGCCCCACCCGCCCTGCCCCTCACCAGGCCAGAACTCAAACCCATCCATTCACCCACTTACTCCCATTTATTCGTTCATTCATTCATTTCGTAATTTGTACGGGGCCCCTCTTCCTGACAAGGCCTGAAGGGAGCTAGGTGGGTAAGGCCCCTGAGCCAGAGAGCTTCATCTAGGGAGGGGGACATCACAGTCCTGAAAGAGACCCATCTCTCTTTAGAGGAGTGCTGGAAGGCCTCTCGAAGGCAATACCAAGTAGCAAGACTTGACTTTTATTAAGTAACCTGTTTAATTGCATGTAGAAATGGAGAAAGAAAGAAAAAGTTAACAAAATAAAAAGAAAACGAAAAATAAGTGAGAAGGGAGAAGAAGAAAGAAGGAGAAAGACTGCCTGAGCCCCTCCAGCATGCAGCTGGGGAGAGCTTCCTGCTCAAGGGGAAAACAGGTGGACTGGTTCTCCTAAGCAGAGCTAGGAGAAAGTGGTGGTGGTAGTGGGGCGGGGCAGGGGATTGTGGCTGGCTGGGGTCAGGAGGTGGAGTAGGGATGGTATCTAAGTCATCTAGGAAGCTGCTAAAGGAGGATGTGTAGCCTCTGTCAGCAATGGCTGTGCCCTCATCCCAGTCTGTCCATTTCCTACCTATTTGCTAAAACTAGTACAGATGCCAGCTCCTCCCTGAGGTCTTTCTGGCATTCCTGCCACCTGTAACCACTCCCTTAGTACTTACCTGTGGGGCATTTGTATTTATCACTGTTGATTTGATATTATAAATTACATGGGCATGTTCACTACATTCTAATGAAGTGCAGGATTTGGTCATTTGCAGATACCTACATGTGTCTGTCTTGTCTCTCCTCTCTTCCTCTGAGAGTCTGACAGGTCTTGATTTCTAAAATGGCTGACTTGAATGAATCAGGGCAGAAGCTAGACTGCACCAGGGCCAGGCCACTGGGTCTGGCTGTGTCTTGAGGAATACATAATTAATGAATTAAAAGAACTAGTTATTAAGGCACTGGTACAGAGTGAGTGTTATAAAAAATAAATTTGACAATGATGTCTGTTTTACCTTTCAAGTATACATTAGAAACCAGGAAGATTCTACAATTTGTCATTGTCATCTTGGTGGCTTTCAAAGTATGTGTTGTTGCTTTTAATCCATGTGCCAAAAATAAAAATTTCTACTGTCTTCAAGAACTGTTGCTGAAACCTAGTAAGTCTGAAGTCTAATCACTTCTTTCTTTTGCTTGAATGAGATTGATGATCACAACAGGAATTCTCTTGAGTGACAATTGCATGCACGGTGTGGTGCCAGATATCCTGTGAATGTTTATAAAAGAAAATAAATGGATATTGCCACTGTAGTAAGTCAAGTTACAATACAGATTCTAGTTTTACAATTTTAAAACCAGGTTGGTACTGCATGCACAGCATCCACTGATGTTTGCTTCTTTCTGTCCTGGAGTTCACTCAGCAGAGCTCATTCTTAGCTGGGATCTTGGTTTCTTTTTACATCTCTACTTATTATTCCTTTCTCTTCCTTCCTTCCTTCCTTCCTTCCTTCCTTCCTTCCTTCCTTCCTTTCTTTCTTTTTCTTTCTTCCTTTCTTTCTTCCTTTCTTTCTTCCTTTCTTTCTTCCTTTCTTTCTTTCTTTCTTTCTTTCTTTCTTTCTTTCTTTCTTTCTTTCTTCCTTTCTTCCTTCCTTTCTTTCTTTCTTTCTTTCTTTCTTTCTTTCTTTCTTTCTTTCTTTCTTTCTTTATTTCTTTCTTTTTTTGTGGGTCATGGGGCTTGAACTCAGCCCAGGTGCTTTCCCTGAGCTCTTCAGCTCAAGGCTACCACCCTAACCTTGAGCCAAGCCTCACTTCCCATTTTCTAGAGATAAGAGTCTCAGATCCTTTTGTGCCCCAGGCTGGCTTTGAGTCTTAATCCTCAGATCGTAGCCTCCTGACTAGTTAGGAATACAGGCGTGAGCCACCACGCCTAGCTTTCACATCCCACTTTTATGTGAGTTGTTAAAGGGTGGCCTGAATGTCTCGTGATGTACTTTGGGCATCTAGAGTTATGTGCTTTGATGGTAATCTGGCTATGGTTCAGTGTTCTAGTAGTACATGTTACACAATTATACAATTATGTGATCTTGCCAGGGTAGTTAATCTTTCCCAAACTGAATTATACATCCAAAATAGGGAAGATCATTTCTGTCCTGTCATTTTGCTGTGATGCTTAAACAAGTTCCTGGTACTTTTATGGGTCATTAGTCCAGATCTTCTACAGGAAATCACTCATCAAATATGGTTAGATATGGGTCTGGAAAAGTTCAATGAGCACAGTAAAGGATCTTAGCTTCTGGGCAGCTATATATTCTGTGCCAACCACAAAGTCTTCTGCAGGTGGCATCTTTCCTTTAGTAGGAGGCTGGGGATTAGTAGATATTCCACAGGTAAATTTTCCTCATCTGGCCTGGTAACTTGGCACCATGCGAACTTATTCTGCTTTCCTGATGGCCACGTGATCCCTTTCTGTAGTGGGCACCTGATTATACAACTTTACCTCCAATATTTCCCCATCAGTGATGTTTCTTTCTTATTCTTGTCTCTTTTATGGCTAATTTGGGTGGTCTGAGTGAGTCAGATAGAGACTTGTCAGGACAAGGAAGGCCCAATGTAGTGATGGGCTGGAAGCTGTTTCCCATTACCCCATGCTACCTTTTTGGTTTGGGGAGTAAATGATTAAGGCAATTCCAATTCCACGTAATTGGAATCAGTCAATGTGTATCACTGCAGAGTACCTTCTGTGTCTTGCTGCTTACCTACCCACTAATCAAGGAATAAAGGCCCCTCAAATTTCCTAAGGAATATAAAAACTTTTTATTTGTCCAAGTCTTTTTTTTTCTCCCAAGGTTAAAAAAAAAAAAAGGCTGCTTGTAAGTTTAACCCTCAATATTACAGCAGTCTTTTTTTTTTTTTTTTTGCCAGTCCTGGGCTTGAGCTCAGGGCCTGAGCACTGTCCTTGGACTTTCTCAAGGATAGAGCTCTACCACTTGAGCCTCAGCACCATTTCTGGCTTTTTTCTACGTATGTGGTACTGAGGAATCGAACCCGGGTCTTCATGCATGTTAGTCAAGCACTTTAACCACTAGGCCAAACTCCCAGCCCACAGCAGTCTATTTTTTTTTAAGAACATCGTTCATTTTTGTTTCGCTGTAACAAATCAGATGCCTATTACCTTCAGCTGTTTTTGCCTCCTGAGTTGTTCCTGAAAATTCTCTCTGGTTTTCCTTGCAAGCTGGACTCACTTGCTAGGCATGACTCACCAATCTTGTGACTTAGAAGTGGCATCTAACAAGACAGAGCTGTGGGGGACTTCACAGTCAGTGGAACCTGCCTGGAAATGTTCTCTAAATCCAGTTATTGAAACAGAGCATCATTCCTTGTTAATGGTTGTTTATAATGGTCTTTGGTACCAGTGTATTTGAAGCTTGGGGTCTGCCTCATTGTGGAATGCTCCAAGGCTTGAATCTGCCTTTGTCTCTCAATGAAGCATGGCCTTGAGTTTTGTAGGATAAGCCTTCTGAGAGTTTACCTGACCTTGCTTGCAGGGGCCAAGTAATCAGGGGTCAAAGCTTAAATGTGTGTCAAGAGGGAAATAAGGCTCTATTTTATTTGCAGATTTATGCTGGTACTGGGGCTTGAACTCAGGATTCTGTGCTTATGTTTGGCCTTTTCTTTCTACTATTTAATAGCTTAATTTTTTTGCTGGTCCTGGGCTTGAACTCTGGGGTAGGACACTGTTCTTGAGCTCTTTTTTTGCTCAAGGCTACTGCTCTACCACTTGAGCCAAGCACCACTGCCAGCTTTTTCTGTGATTGGAGATAAGACTCACATGGACTTTCTTGTCCAGGTTGGCTTTGAACTTCAATCCTTAGATCTCAGCCTTCTGAATAGCTAGGATTACAGGCATGAGCCAACAGTGTCTGGTTACCTCCACTTTTTATTTAGTACACGGGAGGATGAGGTGAAAGAATCATTTGATTCCAGGATTCCAGAGATCAGTTTAGAGAACAATATGAGAGATACCATTACAGAAAAATATGAGAAGTGTGGGCAAGGGAAGAAACCAATTAAGGACAAATAAAGAGATTGACATAGAATATACACCGGTATGGGACTCACTTTATACTTCTTTCAATTTTTATATACTTAAACTTTTCATTAAAATGCAGTGTTAGAAAGCCAAGCACTGGTGGCTCATGCCTGTCTTTTAGCTACTCAGGAGGCTAAGATCTGAGGATTTTGATTCAAAGCCAGCTTCGGAAAGAAAGTCTATGAGACTCTTATCTCCAATTGCCAAAGAGCTGGAAGTAAAATATGAATGAAGCAGTAGAACACTATCCATGACCAAAAAATCTCAGGGACAGCACCCAGATCCTGCGTTCAAGTCCCAGGATCAGTACACACATACACAAAAGAGCAGTGTTAGGTAAAAATTCAGTTTCCCTAGAAATGACTATGCTTTCCATTTATTTCCTGTTTACTTACAGTTTTTAGCCTTAATTTTTCCACCCCCTATATCTCCTTGATTAAAATAGTCTCAAGTGGGGCTGGCTATTCCAGTATGCCAAAGGCTTTGTAGTCTTTTTTTATTTTTTATTTTTGCCAGTCCTCAAGGCTAGAGCTCTGCCGCTTGAGTCACAGCACCACTTCCAGTTTATCTATGTATATGGTACTGAGGACTCGAACCCAGGTCTTCCTGCATGCTAGACAAGCACTGTACTAGGCAAGCACTCTACCACTAGGCCAACTCCTAGCCCCTATAGTCTTTTTGATATGTAACTGTCACAACAACCCTACAAACTAGTTATTATCTTCCGTATTTCATGAGGAAACCAAGGTTTGTAGATAAGTACTATCAGGATCTACATATTACAGGTTGAAAATGGAGACTTGCAAAGGGGTACAGTCTTGTTCTAGTTTACTCTATAGACCAGTCAATGGCAGAGCCCATAACTGGTATCCAGTTTCTTCTGCTGCATAGCCCTTGCCCTAATGACTGAAACCCTGGCCTTGGCATTTCTTTGCCCAGGTTACTAAGTGTTGGAAAACTTTTGGCTGGAGGCCACATGTTCCTGAGGACAAAGAAATGTTTTGTTTTTCAGGGCATTATTATCATTATGAAGAGCATTTAGAGCAGTACGTAGCATAATAAATATTATTGAAGGAAGGGTGCATGAATCCACTATTTTCTCAGCCCCCAAAGAGTTCCTACTGGTTACCTTTTGGCTGTCCTTGACTTAGACCTTAGGGATAGAGATGTGCATTTCTTTGATGTGATCAATAAGCCAGTGGCTTGTTTAGTATAGTTAGTAAGAGTTGAAATGAATGCATGTGTGTTATTCAGCTTTCCAACACTAACAAAATGGCCTCTCTGGAGGGACTAAGCCATTAACTCATGGGCCTTTGGGAGACATTTGAGATCCAAGCAGCCTGTGTTCCTCACTGGTTGTAAGGTGTTAAAGGAAAGTAAATGAGAAATGGAAATCACTACCAAGTACTTTTAAAAATATGTCCAAATTTTAAGGGAATTGTTATGCTTTAACATCTAGAAATCAAGTGAGGGACCTCTAGTGGCCATATGTGACTCCTGGTTAGAGCAACAAACAGGTAAATGCTGGCAATTAGTTCTCTGCAATGTGCTTAGGCTGCTGGAAATTACACCTTACATTTATAGAGCATTCCGTTTACAAACATCACATCTCTTTCCCCTTTTGATCTTCCGAACAGCCTGGGCAGGTCTGATTAGCTCCATTTCACAGTTGAGAAGCTGATGTCCTATACCACTCAGCTAATACATGGTAGAGATAGGCCCTTCAACTCTCTTTTCTCTGCTCCTGGCTCAGGATATTTTCGAGAGTTACACGTAGATATATTTGTTGCTGTTATTTCTTCCTATTTACTTAGGTCCTGGACTAGGACAGTGAATCTTTGTGATTATCAGTTTTTCAATGGATATAATGGAGAATGGACTCTAGTCATGAGTGAGTATACATGGAGCAGAGAGGGTTGTTAAGAAACAAGTTCTAAGTGAAGATTTTTGCAAGACTGTGCTGACCCTGTCCCACTTAGATGTCACCCATTTAAATGGCCACTCTATCTAAAATGCCATCTGTTTTATTTCATTGTCATGTTTCATTTTTCTTCTCAGCATTTACTGTCCTTTTTTTTTTAAATTATACTCGTATTTTTCAATTGCTTGTGTGACTTCTTCCACTGGGATGTAATAGCACAGGAGCAGGAACTTGGTCTTAATTTTTGTATTCTGAAATCCTCACAAGTGAACAGTGCTTTGTACAAATAACCACTAGTTGAATGAATGGCTGAAGGAGCTATGTAATAATATAAAATAAACATGACTGGAATGATTCAAAGGTTTGCTTGAAGCTGCTTTACTCTACAAATAGAAGGGTCTGTTGGTCTGGCTTTCTCAGACCAATTCCTGGCTGAGTCACTCTCTGACTTAACAATCAATCATTAAAGCCTCTCAAGTGTCAACTTACACCTGGGTGAAGTGAGTTCAGTAACCTGTGTCCATGCAGCAGATATAGGTCATTGTATTTCACTGAATACCTTTCTATTGTAAGGGATGTGAGTTGCTTGAGTACCAGGAGCTGGTCCTATATATGGTATTTGCAGTTCTTAGCATACTGCCTGGCCACAGAGATAAAACAAAGCTTTGTTGATTAAAGCAATGACTCAAGGAAATGAAGCACGAGACTGTGAATCTCTTGCAAAATTGGGGTTATCATTTGAAAACAAGTCTGACACCGAAAGCACACAGTACAGAGATTCTTCTTTTCACTTGAACCAAATTTCTGCAGAGGCAAGGGGGCGCTATACAGTCTGTTCCTTACCCAAAGGGAAGAAACGCAAGCCTAAGCTCCAGATCCGAGTCCACGCCATGTTTTGGAAGTTGTGTTTACGTCTTCCTTCATCCCCATCCTTTCCGCTCTAGCATAAGCAAAATTATAACCCCGCACACCGAGTTGCATGCCATTACCAGAGCCTGAGTGCTCCTCTCTTGAGGGACTTCGCCCCTGACTGTCAGTGAATGACAAATCAGAAGTCAGGGTTACAGAATCCACTGGACTTTTCCTGCTCATTTGCAGCAAAGGGAAGAAGCAGAGAATGAAAGATTCTGAAAATAAAGGTAAGGGGCTGACTGCAAAGAGGAGGCTCGAAGATGCCAGGGATGGAATGTCGTCCTAAGGACCATGGACTTGTTTCATTTGCATTAATGGCTGATTTAAAATGACCATATATATTATTCAAAAATTCTAGTTATATAATATCTTTTGAAAAATGACTGGCTTACGGTTTCAAATATTGTGTCATCTAATTTTCCATGTTTTGTAGTACTAAATAACAATATTTATATATTCTTTTATTAATCTTGGCTGAGAAACCTGTTTCCATTACACAGGTTTCCTTCTAACAGCTTTCAGGATTTTGATCATTTTATTTGGGGGGAGAGAAGGGTGGTGATGACAGTAATTTATCATTAAAATATAGGTTTCCAGTGCATTATTGGAGTCTCTGAAACAACTTGTGTGTTCCACAGCGTGGCTCCTCCAGAGAAAGGCTGGCTGCGAGTCTCTTAATGAACCTTAATCTTTTTCAGAACTGTTCAATGGGGAGGGAACGCTGACCTTCAGAACTGTTTATCTTGCAAAGGGATATTCAAATGCAAAGTCTCCTCCCCGTTCCCTATCCCTCCCCCTCAAAAAGGGGATAAAACCCACCCACTACCACTAGTTCTGTGGGAGAGGTGAGCCAGGAGGAAATTCTATTTAAATGAAAACTCCGGAAGGGAAAGGGTTCAATGAAAATGAGCCAACCAAATTTTAAGTCCCGATAACAAGGATTCGAGAGGATTCTGGGGTTTTAAATGTTGTGTGTGTGTGTGGAGGGGGTGAGCATTGGACCCCTGGGGGCGTCTTAAAGGGCCACAAGTAGCCCTGAGTCCAGTCTCCCCCCCGCACCCCCCCCGAGCATGCTTCTGTACTGGTGATTTGCGGGGTGGGGAAGAGCTAGGGTGCAGAGGGGTGGCGCGCAGGGGACAGCGCTGCTGGCCGCCATCTCCTCGAGTTGGTGCTGGGCCCCTGCTTTGCTGAGAGCTAATTTTAGGGTTCCCTGCCGCACCCTCTCTAAGCGCCGAGGTCTGCTTTAAGGAAGCTCCAGCTCTTTGCCCTTGGACTTGGGCGATGGAGGGAATGCAGGCGAAGCCTGGCGAGCGTGCCCAGGACAGCTGGCACACAAGCGCACGCACGCACGCAGGCACGCACTGTGTGCCCCAACTCTCCCCGGCTCTGGTTAGGTTGTCTGGGTGATGGGCACCAACCACACAGGGCCTTAACCTTTCTGCGTGTTGGACAGAAGGGTTTGGCCTTCGGTCCCTAGGAAGTCAGCGCCGGCTACAATCTGGCTTGTTCCAAGATTTCTATGTCGTGATGGGTCATGTATTTATATATCGATGAGCTATATAGAAGGAAAAGAAGGGATGGGGGAGTAACCTGCACTCGATCTGATGCACTGGGGAACTGGCGTTTAATCTCTCAAACTATAGTGAACGCTCTTAAGCAGTCCCATTTCTTTTTCTTTTCTTTCTTTCTTTCTTTTTTTAATTTAAGCAATCCTATTTCTATCATTGAAGCTTTGAAAATGCTGGGAGAATTTAACATGTGCATCATTCACATCCATGTATTCGTCTCTGTGGTTTTGATGTTTAAATTTTAATTAAGCAGCCTTAGTGGGGGTGAAAGCAAGGATAGATGCAAAGAGGACCTGTTTACTCCTTTTCAGTGTGTCATGGACAAATACCACCTCTGAGTTTGTAATCCAAGAATTTAGAATCCATTCTGAGAAGATTGGCTTCTCTGGTGTTGTTGGAGTGTTTGGAGGAAGGGTTAATGGAAAGAGAAGAATTTGCTTATTTGCCAAGTCATGCTAGGCCAGGGACATGATTTAGAAAACATTAAAGCTGCCTGAATTGGAAGCATAGGCCGAGATCAATGGTCAGTAATGTTCAGAATGGAAATGCTGCCTTTCTTAGAGCAAATCAGCGTGCTATAATGTGCAGGTCCCCAGCCCTTTTTATGAAGTACTGACATTTAAAAATTTTTGTTTCACTTTGTACTGGAAAAAGCCGTGGGCTGGGGCTCAGGAGAATCAGGTCCTGGGTTGTTCAGCCACCACCATTGGTGACCTGTGACAAGGCCTATTATTATGTCTGTGTCTCTTAGTTTCTTTATCTCTGAAGTTGGAGGGATGGTAGATTACAATCTTGTTTTTCAGATTGTGGAAGATGGGAATACAACTTGGTGAGCCTTAAGTAATATTTCAGATAGAACAGACTAGAAAACGTCAGAAACCATTGCACATGGTAAGAGTAACTTGTTTCTTGAAACTTCTATTGTATCCATTTGTGTTTATATATGTACACCAGAAGGCTGTATTTTTTATGTAGCATATATTAATTGTGTAGAATAATGGGTTCCCTTAATCACACTCATATATACACTTAATATACCTTGATCATGTTCATTTATCTCTCTACCTCCTCCTTTCCTATGGATCATCTTCCTTTTCCCAAATAATCCCCCTTGTACTTTCATGACCTTTCTTTTTAGTCTACAGTCCACGTATGATTTTGTCTTTCTGAATCTGGGTTAATTCCTTTAATATGATACACTCCAGCTTTATCCATTTTCTTGCAAATGCCATAATTTGGTTCTCTTTCATGACCGAATAAAGCTCCAGTGTGTATTTATATGTTTGCTTTATTCACTCAGAGAACCTAGACTGATTTTATACCTTATGAATAGTCTCACAATAATATGTGTGATACCTTTGATTCCTTTGGATAGACTCAGAAGTGGTAGAGCTGTATGATTGTTTTATTTTGTGTTTCTGAAAATACTAAAGGTTTAACTCAAGGCCTTATGCTAGCAAGTCCTCTACCCTTTGAATTATGCACCTCCAGCCCTTTGTGCATTAGTTTATTTTTTCAGGTAGGGTCTTGCACTTCTGCCTAGGGCAGATCAGAGACCAAGATCTTCCCTAGCTCCACTTCTTACATAGTTGCATTCCAGATGTGTCGTGACACTTGAGACATGGGACACTCCATAGTGATTTCCATGATGGGTGCACTAATTTATATTCTCCTCAATATTGTATAAGGGTTCCTGCTTTCCCTCATCCTCACCAGCATTTGTCATTGGTTGTTCTTTCTTATTTTCTTTTTCTTTTCTTTTCTTTCTTTCTTTTTTTTTTTTTTTTTTGGCTTGAACTCAGGGCCTGAGCATTGTTCTTGGGCTTTCCTCAAGGATAGCACCCTACCACTGGAGCCACAGCACCACTTCTGGCTTTTCTGTATATGTAATACTGAGGAATCAAACCCCAGTCTTTGCGCATGCAGAGCAAGCACTGTACCACTAGGCCAAACTCCCCGCCCCTTCTTTCTCATTTTCTTTTGCTGTAGCTGGGGCTTGAACTTGGGTCTGAGTGCTGTTCTTGAGTGTTTTGTTTTGTTTGTTTGTTTGTTTTGATGAAGGCTAGTGCTCTACCACTTGAGCCAAGGTCTGCTTCTGGCTTTTTGTGGTTAATTGACGTTAAGAGTCTCTTGGACTTTTCCCATCTGGGCTTTGAATTGTGATCCTCAGCCCCTTGAGTTGTGAGGATTACAGTCATGAGCCATGGGTATTGATTGATTGCTTTCTTGGCAACAGCTATCATGATTGTGGTGAGATGGAATCTCAATGTCCTTTTGTTTTCAATTCCATGATTACCACAGATGTTGGACATTTACAACGTATTTATTGTCTATTTATTGTTCAGTGTTTTCTCATTAACTGTTCTTTTGGTTATAGTTTTTTGAGCTCTCTTTATATTAATTCTCCATCAAATGCATAGCTAGCAAATATTTCTCCCATTCTTTCTTTAGTCTGTGGCTTCACTCTGTTAATTTATTCTTTTCTGTGCCAAGATTAATTTGATGAAACATCATTTGTCAGATCTTGCTCTTATTTCCCGAGTTATGCATATATCTTTTTTTTTTTTTTTTTTTGCCAGTCCTGGGCTTGAGCTCAGGGCCTGAGCACTGTCCTTGGACTTTCTCAAGGCTAGAGCTCTACCACTCGAGCCACAGCACCACTTCCAGCTTTTTTCTATGTATGTGGTACCGAGGATCTAATCCAGGTCTTTGTGCATGCTAGGCAAGCACTCTACCAGTAGGCCAAACTCCTGGCCCCATATGCTTATATCTTTAATGAAGTTGACGTTCTGATACCAGACCTGTTAACTAAGAGCCCTAGTCAAAGCTCAATACTGAAATAATAGATTGTGAATTTTATTTTCAAAGAGTCTGTGAAATACAATATTATAGCTTATGTGTATATCTAGCTATCTGTCTAGAGTATATGTTAGAGGGAGGCAGTTTTCTTTAGGTTTGCAGAATTTACAATCGCAAATCAGTTATGGATTAATGTACTTCTGATGTTCTTCAGTATTTCAAGCCTCTTTTGTAAAATAGAAGAATCCCTTCAGGGCTAGAAGATGAGTGTTGACAGACAGCTGAGTGTGTGACATAAGGCACTGTGTGTGTGTGTGTGTGTACTGAGGAGGTGGTCTTGGAATGGCCACCAGACCATGAGAGCTATTTGTGGGTACCAAAGTACCAGCTGGTGACCTGAATATGAAATAAATACATTATAATTTCGAGTCCTTATGCTGAAAAAGACCGCAGAAAAATATATGAATTGTTTAGATGTCAATTCTTATAAAGACTGAAAAGAGAATCAGGCAAATTAAATGAAGTTGACAGGACCAATAACCGAGCAGGATGTTGGTAGCAGAACTTGAGTATTTATAATCTACTGGCACATGACTAGTGTTCAGTAAATGTTGAATTGTGGTTTAATTAATGTCTTCCTTTCTTTCCTCTCTCTCTTTTTTTAAATTACATCTTAGGACAGCCCAGTAAAGTTATTAAACACTAAAGACATTGTAATAATACATGCCCAGTGTATTTCAAAATGGTTTGCAAGCCCAAAAATATTATTTATGAAACAACAGAAGTGAAATTAGGAGTTAGTGAGATATTCGTGACTGTAATAGCTAATTTAATTAACAACTAGCATGTAAAAAGCCTGTCTATGAGATAACTCACATTGCTACCACCCTAAAAGGCATTTTACATAAACAGAATTTTTGTTCATCCATACATAGAAAGTGACAGTCAAGATTCAAAACCAGGTAGGTCTTTTTACCTCTAAAACCATTTCCATGTTAAGCAAGGGCTGAAAAAGACTAGTCTTGTAAAATTTGTAGAGTTTTAAAATAGAATTGCCAATAGCATTCAGTATTAGGTGAGATTGCCTTCTATAAAAAGGAAAATGTACACCTTAGAATAATGATTGCTTTTGACTAATTTTCTAAATTATGTTGTTTGGAAAATGACATTTTAGTTATATAAATTCAGCTCCAAATTTCCTTTCAATAAGTTCTTTGTGTATTTCACAAAATCTTTGAAAATTTTGAGCATTTAAAAATATAAGGTCAGAGAAAATATTTTTATTCTTCCCAAGGTTTCATTTCTTTTCTATGTTTGCTATGACTTCAGAATAACAAACATGAGATTTTGTGAGCAAATGAGGGGTATGTCTAACATTTTAATGTGGTAAAACTAGGACTTGAGTGCTGTATATGAAAGTACATACTGAAAGATCTTTTCACTGAAAGTTACAGAATATGATCATTAGAATATAGGTTATATCCAAACTTTTGGGGTCTACTTAAAAATACATATTGTGTGGGGCTGGTAGTTTGGCCTAGTGATAGAGTGCTTGCCTAGCATGCACAACGACCCTGTTTGATTCCTCAGTACCGCATATATAGAAAAGCCGGAAATGGTGCTGTGGCTCCAGTGGTAGAGTGCTAGCCTTGAGAAAAGCCCAAGGACAGTGCACAGGTCTCGAGTTGAGTCCCCAGGACTGGCAAAAAAAGAAAAATACATATCGTGTCCATTTGTTACCCTGTAATTGGAAATAAAATAAAAATAAGAGAATACAAATGTAATTTTTTCCCTTGACCATGACATTTTGATAGTTTTAGAGAAAATACAAATTCTGTTGAGGAGTTTTGTCATTGCTACTTTGAATGGTGGGGCTTGGGAAATGGTACCTTAGAGAAGGTGATGTGCAAATGACTGGAATTTCTCAGTTTCACGATCATTATGTGGTAAAGGTGAGATTAGAGATTTGTCTACACCAGTGATCTTCAGTAGGAATGGTACAGCCTCCTGGTGCCATGGCACCAGAGATATGGCAAATATGTTTTAAAATTGTCCCATGATTCAGAGGCTGTATCATGTTTTTGAGCTGAAATGGGTAGAGATGCTAGAAGTCCTGCAATTTCCTCTACTTTTCATTGATTAACTAGTTAGCTTGTGTCCTTTGCAACTCTCAGGTCTTTTGCTTAGGAGATAGACAAAAACCTACACTTTTTTGAGCTTAGAACATGTTTTGGTTATGCATATATATGCGTATATATATGTGTGTGTGTCTACACACATATAAATTTCCAAGATTAAAAAACTGCTGTGGCAAGTCTAAAGAATACTGTACATAATTCTTTTTTAGAAAAATCACTCACTCAAAACCATACTGCTTATGTTTGGGGACCAGTGCCCCTGCTCATTCAGTGTGCATACATGTATGAGTATGAGACTGCTATACTGTGTCTTTTTTTTTTTTTGGAACTATTAACTTCTTTATTTAGTAGTGAGGTTTGAATTCTGGATCTCATGCTTAATAGGCAAGCTCTCTACCACATGAGTTACATCTCCAGATCTATTTTTTTTATTAAAGAATTAGCATTGATTTTTACATCATACTTCAAATGATGTGTTTAACAAACAAGTATACGCAGATATTGAGTCATCGCTCTTGTACTGTCTGGATCTAATAGCCACATATTAAGGATACCATGCGCCTTTTGTTCCTTTGGTCTTGACTTATCTCCCTCAATATAATTCACTCTAGATTCATCCTCCTCCCCGTGAATGCCATTATTTTATCTTGTCTGTTGGCTATGTAGAATGCCATTGTATATGTATATACCACATTTTCTGTATCAATTCATCTGCAGTAGGGCATCTGGGTCGTTTCCATCGCTTGGCTATTGTGAATAGTGCAGAGATGAACATAGCTGAGCATATACTGTCTTTTAATGTGATTTGGCCTAAGCAATTCCATATTGAAATACATGTTATTTTATTATAAATACCTTATTTTATCTCTCCTCTACATTGCAGTTGAAATACAATATACGTATATTTATTTGTCTAATATTTTGTGTTAGGCAGGTTATTTCATGTTTGAATTTTCTCAAAATATTAAATACTTTTCTGTTCATATTTTGCACCAAATTTATTATTTCATTTAACCTATTTTTAATTTTGTATTCATGTATTATATGCATTTGTATTGTTTATAAATGCATGTATGTTGCTTGCATATTTATGTATTTTTGTACTTATATACATTTGAGATTAAACTGAGTAGCAAAATGACTTGATTTTGACTCCCTTCCTATTTTAAAAGTGATGGAAACGACATTAAAGCTTTTGGGTATTATATATTCAATTCCGTATTTCTGGCCCCTATAAAGAAAGATTTCCACAATCCTTAACAATAGGATTAAGCTGATCATGAACTACTCTCATTAAATACCACAGATTCTAGGACATATAGGTAATTCTGCTACAAAAAGCAATGTCACTCATCAATTTTTTTTTTTTGTGCTACTGGAACTGGCACTTTAAAATTTCAGTTTGGAACTGTTCCTGGGGAAATAGAAATTTACTCCCCCCCACCCCCTTGTCTGACTGTCTGTCTGCCTCTCTCTTTCTTCCGTTCCTTCTTCCCTCCCTTCCTTCCTTCTTTCTTTTGCTTTTTTTCCCTCTAGCTCAGAACAAAATGCAATTCACCACATCTGGCCTTGTGAATTTCCTGCCTCTACTTTGGAATGCTGGGAGAAGAGGTTTATACTACCATATCCAGCTTATAATTTATTTTTATATGTTGACTTTATTTCAATGATCTTGGTAAATTGGATGATTTATTTTAATAGTTTTTAAATTAGGGGTTTATTATGTAGACAATTGATTTTCTGCAAATATTGGCAGTATTTTTTTTGTTCCTTTCCAGTCTTTGTACTTAGGTATACAATCATTCAAACTTATGTTTTCTAGGAATTCGTGCATTTTTGGAATTTTCAAATGTCTGTAGGTTCTGAGATCTTGTCCCTATTTTCATTTCTGATCCTGATATTTCTTTTTTCAAATATTTTTAGTTGTAATTAATAGAAAGGTTACATTATATTCACCAGATAGAAGGTGCATTACTTCATATACGTTGATACCCTTTCTCATGTTTTCTGATATTTCTATTTCTTATTTTGTGAATTCTCACTTATTTTGATGTATTACCCCTACGGTCTTATTAAGTTTAGCAAGTTTTGAAATCTTTAACTCCATGGTTTTCTGTATTATACATTTACTTTATAATTTACCAGTTTCTGATTTATCTTTTATTATTTCTTTTTATATACTTTGGCTATAATTTTGGAATTTTCTTTAGTATCTTGAGATTTAGACACATAATTTTTTATTACCAGAATCATTTTCTTTTTTAATGGTTTTTGTTTAAGTAGTTTTACAAAGGAGTTGCCATTTAAGAGGGCAGATCATGAATACAATTTACCTTGAGCAATGATACCCCTTTTAAAACTATTTTCATTTAAGGGTATAAGTTTTCCTTTGAAAAGAGCATTTGATGCATCCTATATTAGGTCATAATTTTTGTCACTTAGTTTAAAATAATTTATAATTCCAATTGTGCTAGATTTTATTTGACTCAGAATGTCATAGAGGAAAGTACATCCTAGTTTCTAAGCAATGGAAGAGACTTTCTTTATCTGCTTCAGCTTGCTTTCAAAGTGAGGAGAACATATTTTGGATGATTTTATCTCCAAGATTTTTTTGAGACATGATGCTTTGATGTCCTGAATATGGTCAGATATTGTATATGTACACAGATTTTGTATATGTATGTATATGTGTGTATGTGCATGTATACACAAGCTACATGCATCTGTGTGTGTGTATGTGATTACCCTGATGTTTTTACTTCATTATATTTCAGCCAATGTTTGAATATTAACTCCATTTATTGTATTTCCTCTTCCATCTCACTTTCTGCCATTTATTTATTTATCTTTTTCATTGTCAGGATAATGTATAGAGGGGTTACAGTTATATTCGTCAGGTAGTAGGTGCATTACTTCTCACACATTGCTACTCCTCATGTTTTTGTCCCCATTTCCCTTCCCCCACCCTTCCCAATAATCTTTTCCCCCCCTCTTTCCTTCCCTATTTCAAATAAACATATATACAATATACCAGGTAACAAGGTCAGGTCCAATAACAATATGAGATTAACCACAAGGGTAACAAAAGAGAAGAGAAATAACATAGTACATTAAGAACAACAATCACACAAGATAAAGCTCTTGTTTCCATATTTTAGAGTTCCTTTCATTTAGTCTCATCCTATGTGACCTTATGTACCTAGGTTGTGAGCCATTGTAATCCTGTACTAGGAGAGTCCTAGATGATTACTATAAATGAGGGAAACCATTGACCCTAAGTTCCTTTGGGTCTGGCTTACTTCATTTTATATGATTTTTTCCAAGTCTTTCCATTTCCTTACAAATGGGGTGATGTCATTCTTTCTGATGGCAGCATAGAATTTCATTGTGTATAAGTACCACATTTTGTTGATCCAATCATCTACTGAGGGGCATCTGGGTTGATTCCATATCTTCACTATGGTAAATAATGCTGCAATGAGCATTGTTGTGCTAGTGGATTTAGTATGTCTTGTTTCTGGACATTTGGGTAAATGTCAAGTAGTGGAATTGCTGGGTCATAGGGGAGCTCTATGCTTAGTCTTTTGAGGAATCACCATGCTGTTTTCCATAGTTGTTGAACCAGTTTACATTTCCACCAACAGTGTAGTAGCCATCCTTCCTGGCCACATCCCTGTTAGTATCTGCTGTTATTAGATTTCTTGATAATGGCCATTCTAACTGGAATGAGGTGGAATCTCAAAGTTGTTTTGATTTACATTTCTTTTATGGCCAGAGATGTCGAGCATTTCTTCATATGTCTATAGGCCATTCTTATTTCCTCTTCAGAGAAAGCTCTCTTTAAGTCTTTAGCCTACCTTTTAATGGTTTGGTTGTTTCTTTGAGGATTTGTTTTTGAGAGAGTCAATTTTTTAGCTGTAGGTATATTTTAGATATGAGGCCCTTGTCTGTTATATGGCTATTGAAGATATTCTCTGTGGGCTTTCTGTTTAACTTGCTAGCTATGCCCTTTGCAATACAGAAACTCTGCAATTTAATGCAGTCCCATTTGTCCTAACTTTCTTTAATTTGTATGTTTCTGGGTCTTTATTAAGAATGTTTCAACCTGTGCCAAGGAGATCTAGTGTATGTCCTGTTCCTTCTAGTGAAGTTTTCAGGGTATCTGCTTTTAGCTCAAGGTCTTTGATCCATTTGGAATTAATTCTGGTGCAGGGTGACATAGAAGGATCCAACTTTAGGGGCTGGGAGTTTGGCCTAGTGGTAGAGTGCTTGCTTAGCATGCATGAAGACCCAGGATGGAGTCCTCAGTACCAGATGCATAGAAAAAAACTGCAAGTGTGCTGTGGCTCAAGTGGTAGAGCTCTAGCCTTGAGAAAACACAAGGACAGTGCTCAGGCCCTGAGTTCAAGTCCAGGACTGGCAAAAAGAAAAACTCAAAGAATGATCCAACTTTAGTTTTCTGCAGGTGCTTAACCAGTTCTGCCAGCACCACCTGTTGAAGAGGCTGTCTTTCTCCCATTCTGTTGTTTTTGTCTCCCTTGTCAAAGATTAGGTGGCCATAGGTCTGCGGGTTGATTTCTAGGTCATCAGTTCTATTCCATTGGTCCTCAGGCCTGTTTTGTACCAGCACTTAGCTGTTTTGATTAAAATAGCTTGTAATAGAGTCTAAAGTTTGGTATTGATATTCCTCCAGTGCTGTTCTTTCTGTTAAGTTTTTTTTTTTGTTGTTATACAGGGTCTTTTATTATTCCATGTGAAATTTTGGATTGCCTCTTCTATTTCCTTAAAGAGTGACATTGGGATATTGATGGGTATTGCGTTGAATTTGTAGATAGCCCTTGGCAAGATTGTCATTTTCATGATGTTAATTCTTCCAATCCAGGAGCATGGGAAGTTTTTCCACCTCCTCAGGTCCATTTTAATTTCCTTTTTCAGGTTTTTAAAGTTTTCATCATAAAGGTCCTTTACATTCTTGGTTAAATTGAGCTGCCATTTATTTTTATTTTATTTATTTCTGTCAGTCATAGGGCTTGAACTCTGGCCTGAACACTTCTGTTTTTTTTTTTTTGTAGCTAAATGAAGAAGAGTCTCACAGACTTTCTTCTCTGGGCTGGCATTGAACTGTGATCCTCAGATCTCAGTCTTGTGGGTAACTAAGATTGTAGATGTGAGCCATAAGCACCTGGCTCTGCCTTTTTTTATTTTTATTTTTGTCAGTCCTTGGGGCTTGTACTCAGAGCCTGAGCACTTCCCTTGGGCTTTCTCAAGGCTAGAGCTCTATCACTTGAGCCACAGCACCACTTCCGGCTTTTTCTATGTATGGTACCTGGGAATTGAACCTGAGTCTTTGTGCCTGCTAGGCAAGCACTCTATCACTAAGCAAAACTGCCTGGCCATCTGCCTTTTATTATTTTTTATTTTTTCTGATATTTTTTATTCTTTAATTTTTTCCTTTATTAATGTTGATTTTTCATCATATTTTAAATGACAGGTTAACAAACGAATGTTCAAGAAGGGAATCTCTATTTACAATCACTGGGACTTAGTATTTAGAACTTAATCAAAATTCGGCTAGGGGTTTGTATGTCATAGAAACATATCTGCCTTTTATTTTTATAATTAATTTTTGTATGTGTATTTCAGTTCCTATGAGAGATTGAAACTATTGCTTTGTAAAATACATATAAAATGTAAAATGTATTATTAATACATCTTGTTACTTTTTCTTGCATATGTATAGAGAGGTTGCAGTTAGTTACCTAACTCAGGTAATTAGTATAATCCTTTTTTTTGAACAGTTCTGCCTCTTCTCTTGTTCTATATATTTTTTAAGTTTGCATATTTACCACATATTTACTCCATTCCTACAGTTACTCCAATCCTGCAATACTCCAATTACTCCTACATTACTCCAATCCAACACATTTATTCCATTCATTGTTTTTCCTTTCTAAACTTCTATTTGTTACCTCAAAGATATTTAGTAGTTCTTCTATTGTTAGAAAAATAGTCACAGTTTTTGTGAAATGGAAATGAACTAATTTTGTCTTTGTTTTTTTAAGGGGAATTTCACTAATAAGCATAGTGGGATACATCCCACTATAATCCCAGCTAGTAGGACAGATCTCTAGAACTCAGCTGCTCAGTGGTAGCCTTGATGGTCAAATAAGACATCATAAAGTTGTCTGTCCATCTGTCTGTCTCTTTCTTCCTTCCTTTCTTCCTCTCTCTTTTCCTTCCCTCCCCTCCATGCCTCTCTCTCTCTCTTCTCCTCCCCCCCTCCCTTTCTTCTGCTTCCTCTTGCCCTTCCCTTTCCTCTTGACTAAGGATTAAGCTCAGGGCCTGGCACTTACTAACTTGAATCATACCCCCAGACATTTTGGTTTTATATGATTTTCAGGTATGATCTTAAGTTTTTTGGTCTTCCACTGAGGTACTCTTGCCTCCTGAATAACTGGGACTGCCAACATGGGCCACCACACCAGTTTTGCCATCTCTTCTTCAACAAACAAATCATTGTGGTTTTGAAAAACAAATTTAGTAATTCCAATGCATGGATACTTTTGAGTTGTTTATCTTTTCTGTTTTTCTTGTTGGTGTTCTTTACAAGTGGAAGACTTGAATTAAATGTTCCGTATTTTGTGTGGAGGACTCTGGATGATGTCATCTTCCTTCTTACAGTATACAATGCAACTGGCACCCAGTCTAATTAATACTGCTTTGCAGCTGGTTAGACGTTGGTCTTCTTGTGTTTCCTCCTGAGAGCCTCAGTTTCTTCCTCCGGTAGGCCCCATTGTTATTTCCCTCGTACAGTGAGTCTGCTGAAAGCTAAAAATGTTGATTTGCTTGTCAGCTCTATTCTCCTGGTCTTGTGCAGGTGAGTCAGTGATATAAGAGAAAAACTGGTATCAGGCTCACTTCCCTCAGTTATTCTAGGATGTAGCTTTTCAGTCCTGATTTCTACTTTTTTTTATCTGCAGCCCCATGAGACCATATAATGTTCCTCAGACTTTTCTATCTCTTGACAGGTGTTTTCTTCCTGGTTTCTCTTTTCCTTAACTTAGGCCAAAAATCTGCAAAGGCCTTAAGTGGGAAAAAGTTTCAAAAATTTGGCTTTTTTCCTCTTTCTAAAATCTGGCTTTTCAAGCTTGGCCAATTAGTAGCTTTCCCCTTATTTCAATATTTTCAGATGTTTTTGGGGTTGATGTGGCTTTTCTAGCCCTCAGAAGAACTGTAGGTTTACTGCTATCTATTCTGTTATGACTGCATGCTTGACCTGCCTATGCAATTTACAAATGTGAACTTTGTTTCTTAAAAACTGAAAGCAGTCAGGAGGGGGGGATTGGGGGGGGAGTTGGGGCGGGGAGGGTAATGGGTACCAAGACATGAGAAAGGGTATCAATGTATGTGAATTAATGCACCTTCTATCTGGCAAATATCATGTAACCTTTTTATTAATTACAATAAAAAAATTATAAAAAAAAACAAAAAAACAAAACTGAAAGCAGTAAGTAAAAAAAAAACTCCAAGATAACATCTTATGTTAATAACAAAGGACATATACGGTTGAGTCTTGTTACTTTTTCTTGCATATTAAAGGCTTATCCATATCTTGCCCTACATTTTCTTTGAAATGTTTACAGATTTGTGTCATCCTTCTGGAGAGTATGTATGCTAAAAGAACTTTTTAGTTTGTAATGTCTGGGTCTTCCATTCCAATGTTTAATACTTTTGTCATTATATGATTCAGAACTATCAGTTCTCAATTTCAACTTCAGTATGATCCTAAAATTAACCAAATAATCAATTGAGTGAATTTTTTTAAATGAAAACTTGGGCCAAACCTGATATCGTAGCTGAGCAGATATTTGTTTTTTCAACGTCTCCCCTAGATTTTAGGGTTGTCTGCTGTGTTAGTTGTACCTTGAGCTTTATGCTTCTACCCATGTCTTTGCCTTCTAACCAGTTTTAGTCATTTATGCAATCATCTCAGCATTGAGAATTTGTGTGCTTGGCTCTCCTCTTCCCAGCTACACATTATGGTAGTTCTAGGAGTTTGGCTAGGATAGTAAAGGATGCTATTCTTATGTGATATGGAGCAGATAGTGATGAAGAGATGGATGAAATTGTGAATTTTTTGATTGTGATTAATAAAAGGGTTACATTATATTCACCAGATGGAAGGTGCATAACTTCACAAACATTGATACCTTTTCTTGAAATTGTGAATTTTGTTGCATGTCTCTCAACTTAAAAAATAATTAAAATCAGCCTAGGAAAACAAGCTGACATTTTTGTTTGATTTTTCTAGATGTGTTCCCCACTCTAAATATGTGTCAGCAGGGGGCTTTGGGATTGGAGTATTGTGGTTATGTGACCTATCTGATGGCTTTTCATACTTGGTCGGTTTGTAGAGACACATTGAGCTAAATGTATGGTTTGTTCACTTTTCTATATATCTACATTGCAATAAAAATAAATAACGAACTAACATTTTAATGTGAAATGTGAAAAAAAATACCAAGGGAAAAATAAAAGTTTGAGCACCACTAGTTAAGTCATTCTCATTTTATACACTAGAAAACAATGTGGGAGCAGGAGATGCCTCATAACTAGGACAGATACTGTGGCTTCTGGCTCCTATTTCTGCCTCACTCTGTTGATCAGAAAGTATGGGGAGGAAAATTCCAGCATGCAGGAATGTTGGAGACGGGCAATGTTCTCAGCATCTAAGTGTACCTTGCATGAGTCAGCATGTCACTTTCCTCTTTTTCTGCTCTGCTCTACCCTCCTGGCCATTTGAAAACAGACACTTTTATCTGATGCAGGCTAGGAGGATTTTTTCTTTTCCTTCTTTTTTTTTTTTATCACCTAAGAATCATTTGATCACATAGGCTTTAAAAAGGAAAAATTTGTGCCTGTGAAGTATAACAAGGGCCCAGCACAAGGTATGTTTGTTCCTCTTTCTAAGCCATTTTTAGTTTGGTGCTGTGCTGTTTAAATTTAGAGTACTTTTGCCAAGTTGAGGGGGTGGTGGCACTGTGCACAAATTGAACCCAGCTGTGACTCCTGCTGCCATGAGGTAGATGGGAAAATCTGGGAACCAGTGCTAAAGGAGAGGGTTCTCACAAGGGCTTGTCTTAAATGGGATGGAGGTGGGGTGAGAAGAAAGAAACAATAGTCTTGTGGGACTCAGCCTATCCAGGATATATTTCTAATCTGGGAATCTAGAATTTAACTATTAAAAGATACATGTTATTTTTTAATTTAATAAATGAATATTAAGACATGTTAAAATGGTGATTATATTAATGTCACAATATACATGTAAATATATATACCACACACATACATCACATACTGTGTTGCTTTTCTCACCTGACAAAAATCAGTTTAAAGGAGGAAAGATTTATTTTGGCTTAGGGTTTCAAGGTTTCAGCCACAGTTACTTGGCTTTATTTATTATGTGCCTTGGTCATACCAGCTTGATTTATTTATCATGGTGACAGTGTGTAGTGGGTAAGGCCTGTCCATGTCAAGGTAGACTGGAAGGAAAAATAAAGAGGGGATGCCAGGGTACTAGCTTCTTCTACTAGACTGTTATCCCAAAGGTTCCACTTCTTCCTCATAGCCTTTGGCTGTGACCAAGCTTTCTGACATATGGACCCCATGATGACACTGTATATGCATATACAGAGACACTGATACTGGGAATTGGTAGTAAGTCATCTGGGTTTGTTTTGCTTCCTCAGAGGATAAATAGTAAGTTTTCTACATATTTTTCTTTCTATTTGTGTCTTTTACTTTCTTACTTTCCCTGTTCATATAATTCCTTTCTTCAGTTATGGTACTTTCTGGAAGGCTTTCTTGGACTTCAGGTTTCCTCTACTTACCTTGGCCTATAAAACACTCCCAAAACATCTTTTGTATTCCCTTTTGTGTATTTTCCTATACTTGTGCTGCTGGATAAAATTTAAACATTTTGTACATCTTCAAGGTATGCTGGAAGGTGAGAGGAGGAAAGGAAAAGAGAAGTGAAGAACGGTGCTGGGATGTGGCTCGAGTAGAGTACTTGTCTAGCGGGCATGAAGCCTTGAGTTCAAAAGTATAGTAAAACAAAAAAAGAAAGAAACAAAGGAAGGAAAGAAAGAAAGAAAAAAATTTCATTCTCAGTTGTGCTCAGAGAAGGGAGGAAAACAAGGAAAGGGCAATGTTTATGAGTTAGGGAGGTCATTCAAATTCCTGGGTTAAAAAATGGTATAAATTGGCCAGTCTTAAATCAGATAATGACTCATATTGTAATCATAGTTAGACAGGTATTTGAGATCTGGAGAATTAAAGTGTTGTTTTTTTTTTGTTTTTGTTTTTGTTTGCTTTTCGCTTTAAAGAATTTTTTTGTCCATTGTGGGGCTTGAACTCAAGGCTAGTGCTCTACCCCTTGAGCCACAGCACCACTTCTGGTTTTTGACTGGTTTAATTGGAAATAAGAGTCTCACAGGGTCTTTTCTGTCTGGGCTTACTGCAAACTGAGATCCTCAGATCTCAGCCTCCTGAGTATCCCTGATTACAGACATGAGCTACTAGCACTTGGATTAGAGGATCACCGTTTGAAGTCTGTCCAGGAGAAAACTTTGAGTGGTGTGTACTTGTTATTCCAGCTACATAGAACATGTAAATAGGAGGTGATCCACCTAGGCATTCCTGAGGGGAAAAGCAAGATTCTATTAGAAAAACAAGAAGAGCAAAAATGTTTTGTGGGTATGGCTCAAGTGTTAGAGTGCCTACATAGCAAGCACAAGGCCCAGAGTTTAAATTCCAGTACAATTTCCCAACCCCCTAAATTGGCCAAATTTTCTTACTTTCTTTTCCTTCCTTTCCTTTCTATTTTTTGTTAATCTTTCTGTGTTTAGTTCAGTGGATGAAAGGATTATTTTAATTTAAAAAAGTTTATTTATTATGTGCTTATTTAGTTTTGCTCTTTTTAATTATCTGTAGGAGTTGTACAAAGGAGTAGCTATTTAACACAGCAGTTTATGAGTATAAAGCATCTTGATCAATGCTACCCTTTCAACATTCTCACCTATTTCTCCTCTGCCCACCCTCACTCTTCTTAATTTTGTAGAATATACATTGAATTCTTGACTACCTATTCCTACCTTCTCTTCTCCTCTTTATTTGTTTCTGCCTTTTTCCTTGACCCCACTCCACCCCTTTCAAGTACATGCTTCCTGGTGTTTATTTTGTTGAATATTGATGGACTTTGCCTGTCTAAGGAATTACACTATTTGAGTTCTCCTTCGAATCTACCATATTTCTGTTAACTTATTCGTGTACACTTGCATAGCACCCAATGTATTTACTTGTAATTCTATAAGCTAAATTTAGCTTGAACATTTAAAAGAAAACATGCATCAGAACTACCCTATGATCCAGCGATTCCATTCCTAGCCATTTATCTAAAAGATTACAAACCAAGATACAATGTTTATTGCAGCACTATTCACCAAAGCCACGATATGGAGCCAGCCCAGATGCCCCTCAATAGATGAATGGATCAAGAAAATGTGGAGTATATATACACAATGGAATTTTAATTATCCATTAGAAAGAATGAAAGACCTGGGAACTTTTATGCTAAGTGAAGTAAGTCTGTTCTAGAGAAACAAAGGAAGCATGTTTTCCCTTATAGTTTTGATTTTTAAAAAACATGATACATCAGGGCCGGGAGAGTAGGTTAGTGGTAGAGTGCTCACCTAGCATGCATAAAGTCCTGGGTTCGATTCCCCAGTACTACACGCACAGAAAAAGCCAGAAGTAGAAGAGACACCCACCCAACCTACTTAACTGTCTAGTTACTAATTCAGTATTTCATATTCTGGAACTTTTCCTATCTATCAGAAAGAGCAGGATAGGGGCTGGGAATGTGGCTCAGTGGTAGAGTACTTGCCTAACATGAAGCCCTGGGTTTGATTCCTTAGTACCACATTTTTTTTTTAAAGCTGGAAATGAGGCTAGGCCCTAAGTTCTTGCCCAGGACCGGCAAAAACAAATAAAAAGGAAGAATAGTTTTATTATAGAGATTTTTCTAACTAGGCTTTTCTGAGTGGTATAGATTTTAGACTCTTAATCACAGAACTCACTGTTTTACCATGTACATACATACATATATGTATATACCATATATGATATATGGTATATATATATATACACATTTGTGAGTATGGTGTGCATATGTGTGTGTGTGTGTGTGTGAGAGAGAGAGAGAGAGAGAGACAGAGACAGAGACAGAGACAGAGACAGAGAGAGACAGAGAGGGTATGTGTGCTCTCATGTGGAGTCTTGAACAACCACCATGATAGTTGTGAAATCAATTAACTTATCACCACAGCGTCCCTGCTACCCCAGTCTATAACCCCTGGTTGTTTAATAGTTCTCCATCTGTATAATTATTTCATGATTAGTCAAAAATTAAAATCATGTCACTTGATCACTTTGAGATTGAGGCTTTTTAAAACTAGGCCTAATTTACTTGAGGATAATCCAAATTATGTGTACTAATATTTCATTCCTTTGTATTACTGGGTCCTAGTTTATGGTGTACATGTTTGTTTGTTTATTCATCTATTGAAAGACACTTGGGACCACCCAGTTCTTAGATATTAGGAATATAGCTGCATGAACATCTGTATATAACTTCTTGTGTGTATGTAGCTTGACATTTTACTGGAATTTTCAAAGGAGTTGCCAAGTTATGTTCCAGATTGGTGTACATTTTTATGCTTCTGCAAGTATTGTCTGAGTGATGGTTTCTCTGTAGGCTGTTTTATATGTGACTGTTTACACTTAGCCATTATGATGAGTATATGATGGTAAGTGGGTGACTTTTTGCCCCTGCTCCCACCAAACTAATATGTTGGTTCTGTGCTCAGCTTTCTAAAGCTCTGCAAACCTAGGCTGTGATTTCCATATTTCTTGTTGACCCTCCTAACTCTGTGACCTTGACCTGACTTGTTTCCTATCTTCCCAGCCTGAGTCCCCGGGTCCCATCACAAGCTATCATTGTTTCAGTCTCTCCCACTCCTGATGGGCCTCCAGTGTCCCATCACCTGTACCATCCATTCTGCTCCAAAGGTGTTTCACCATTATTGAGGCCTCTTTCTTATGAGATGACATTTCTGTCTCTCAGATGGATTGATACTATCTAGCTTGTAAGTCTCAATATGTTTCTTGCACCCAGTCCCTCCACATCTTTCTTCTATCTTACATACGCCTGTTGCTTGTGAGGGCCAACTGTTTATAGGCACCAGAAACCCTCTTTACCCCTGCAGAGATGCTGGAGCCAGCTGGCAGCAAGATGGAATACCTGATTTAGGGGGCAAAGATGAGAAAAGAAAAGACAAGACAAGACAAGAAATAGATGGGGTCAGGAGGGCTACAGGCCAAGACCACAGCCTATGGCTGTAAGCTTAAGATTGCAGCTCCTGTTTATTTCCCGTTCCGGTTTTATATAGTCTTTACAAAACAAGAACCTGTCAGGTGTTACATTGATAATCTAGTCTCAGCAGAGAGTGATAAAGCAAAAACACATTCATACCTAATGATAATCAAGTCTTAACAGAAAGTGATTCATAATACCGACGATATAGCTCATAGGCAAGGCGTTATACATGACAGCTTATTTCTTTGTGTGGTTATCTTACTCAGTGATGCAGATCCATGGGCCAGTCTGACCCTACATTTGGCTCCCAACACAGAAGAATCAACCAGAGGGTTTATTTCCATCTCCTCTGCAAGCAATCTCTTTTCCCTATGGGACTTCCTAAGAGAACATACTCACCTCTCATCTCTACTGTTGTGTCCATTAGATCAGAAGTTTGGATGGTTCTCAGGGCAAAGTTCCAGACTCTGTGTTGTTAGTAAGTGTACTGACAAATCTCAAGCTTTAGCAGATTTGTTATTGCAATTCATTTTCCATATGAAACTGTCACTTTTGTCCTTCCTCTTCCTCTTCTTCCTCCTTTTCCTCCTCCCCTCCTTTCTTCCCTCCCTCTCTCCCTCTCTCCTCTACTTTTTAATCTCCCTCTCACTCTTTTGACAGAATCATACTATATAGTCCAAACTGATTTTGAGCTTGCAGTTGTAGCTCAAGCTGGCCTGAAACTTGTGATCCTCCAGCTCTAGTAGGCCAAGTACCAGGATTACAAATATTCACCATCGTGTTCAGTCAACTTTTTGGCTTATTTTTTTCTCTTTCAAAATTTGGGGTTGATTTTATTTGAATCTATAAGAAAGAGTTTAAAAAAGTTTATAGGAAAAGAAAAGTCAAGAAGCTCATTTATACTGAACAAGAGCAGTAGAAAGCAAAACCGGCAACGTCTAAACAAGTAAGAACATTGCTCAAATGGGAAAACTTGGGCTTCACACCTCTTTGATTTGTCAGTATGTTTATGCCTAATGAACACTGGATTTTTTTTTGTTTTCTACTGTGCTCAATTTTATTTGTGCAATTTACATTTTTAAATGTATATGGTATTGTTATTGTGAAGGTTATAAACAGAGGGTAGTAGTTACATGAGTCGGATAAAGAGGGCAACTCTTTTTTTAATTAAGTAATTTTTTATTAAAAAATTTGTTAACATTGATTTTTACGTCATATTTCAAATGACATTTAACAAACAAGTATTCAAGAAGGGAATCTCTATATACAATCACTGGCACTTAGATTTTAGAACATAATTAGAATTAGGTTGAGGGTTTGTATGTCATAGATACATATTAATCTACGTAATAAGACATTACTCTATATATACTCTATAAGACTATAGAGTATATAGCCCTTCATAGTGAACACTGGATTTTAAGCAGACATTTAAGTATGCAGAAAATATGTACAACTTCAGTAAAGTGAAGGCACTGTGTAACAAGACCAAAACCAATAGCAGGACACTGTCATCCTGATGCCTTTCCTTAGTTTCTGTTACCCAAGTCAAGGAACCCTACTCATCTGAGGATTTAAACTGTTCTTTTGACTTTTATTTAAATACCATCATTCACTATGTAGCATTTTCTTCAGTTTCTTTTGCTCACTTTATGTTTGTGAAATGCATCTTCAATATGTGGTATTCATTCTTACCCCTGTATAGTATTCTACTAAGTGAATACATTGTTTTATTTTTTATTTGGACAGACATTGGATAGCTTCCATTTTGGGTCCATTATGAAAATAACTGTTAGGAACATTCTGGTATGTGTTTTTTGGTGCACATATGAAAATATATATGTATATGTGTGTTAGATAATTAAGAATATAATTGTTAGGTCACAGGATGTGTTGGCATTAG
This sequence comes from Megascapheus bottae, assembly GCF_031878675.1. Classification (NCBI taxonomy): domain Eukaryota; kingdom Metazoa; phylum Chordata; class Mammalia; order Rodentia; family Geomyidae; genus Megascapheus; species Megascapheus bottae. Next base: position 40,819,951 of record NC_143514.1, on the reverse strand, counting down.
TAGGGAATACCAACTAGTTTTACAAAGTGGACCAGGTTTTACAGCACTGAATAAGTATGCCATTGCTCCACCCTTGTAACATTTGCTGCTGGAAGTCTTCTAAATTTTATCTATTCTCACTGGTATCTAGTGGTGATATATCACTGTGATTTGAATTCAAAATTTAATTATGATTCAGTGGTTGGGCAATTAGTCCTAAGTCTGTTGGTCATTTGTATATGATCTTTTGTGAACAACATGATTATCATTTGCTAAAATTTCTATTTTGGTAATTTCTATTTCTGCATTTTTATTGATTTATATACTTTACCATTTACATAAATTTTTGATATGAGCCCTTTGTATTTACATATATATATATTTTTTCTGTACAATATGCTTTCAAATTTTACTCTCTTGGTGGTCACCTTTTTTTTTAATTTTTAAAAAGAAGCTCTGTATGTAGCTCAGGCTGACCTTTAACTCTTGGTGTATCCCAGGTTGTTTTTGAACTCAAGCATTTCCTGCCTCAGCGCTCCAAGAACTTAGATCACTAACATTTCTGCATTCAGCTTCATAATGGTGCCTTATTATTATAAATTTATTATCCATAAGTAGTTGTACAGAGGGTTTTCAATTCAACATGTCAGTTTATGAATATGGTATATCTTGATCAATGCCGTGCTTTTCATAGTAATGTCTCTTGGTAAAAATGTTATTTCATTTTTGGGGGTTGAGCTGAGGATTGAACTTATAGCCCCGTGTGAGCTGAGCATGCCCTCTACCCCTGAGATAGACCCTCAACTCTACAAAAAAATTTTTTTTTTCCAGTCGTGGGCCTTGAACTCAGGGCCTGAGCACTGTCCTTGGGCTTTCTCAAGGCTAGTGCTCATACCACTGGAGCCACAGCACCATTTCCAGCCTTTTTCTTTTTCTTTCTTTCTTTTTTTTTTCCCCCAGATCCTGTCTCAGGTTTATTGGTAAGAATGACACCAGCCACTGGCCTCTTGAAGGTGGCGGCCAGGGAGCCACAGCAGTCCTTTCCTCACCAGCAGACGGAGGTCTTCATCCTGAGGCCTTCGCAGGGGCCCTTGGCACCCTTACGGGATTCAGCCTGGGAACTCTTAGAAGCTGGGGCCTGGGCACTCTTAGGTGCTGCGGCCTAGGCCTGAGCTGGAGTGGCAGCTGGAGCCTGGGCCTTGGCTTGCGCCTTGGCCTGTGCCTTGGCCTTGGCCTTGGCCCTGGCCTTAACCTTAGCCAGGGCCTGGGCCCTAGTTTTGGGCCCAGTGAGCCTGCTGTCCTTGGCGTGCCCTTGGCACGATGCGCTTGCCAGCTTGGGATGGGCAATGTAGGCGGGTCGCCAGAGCTTGCGCGTGGCCTGCTGGGGAGTGGCCTGCTGGGGAGTGGCCTGCTGGGGAGCTTGCGCTTGTTGCTCACTACTTTGGGCTTCACTAGGGTCTTGATGGCCTTGGCCCTCACGCTCAGAACCTTGGCGTTGCTGGCCTGCATCTTCTTAAAGCCCTTCTTGTTGTGCTTCTTAGCAAAACGCATGTTCCTCAAGACCTTGGGGTCCACCCCCTTCAGAGACTCATATCTTTGCGATCTGGGTTTCTTTTTTTTATTATTTTTTTCATATATTTTTATTGTAATTAATAGAAGGGTAACATTATATTCACCAGATAGAAGGTGCATTACTTCACAAACATTGATACCCTTTCTCATGTCTTGGTCCCCATTTCCCTCCCCCCACACTCTCCCCTCATCTTGTTTTCCCCCCTTCCCTATCCTATTTCAAATAACCAAATAAATATATATACAATATATCAGATAACAAGGTGAAATACTGTAACAATATGAGATAACCAAGGGACAGCAAGAGAGATGAGAGATAACATAGTACATTAAGGACAACAATCACTCATTATATGGCTTTTGTTTCTATGATGCTAAATGAAAGGACCTCCAGCCTTTTTCTATATATGTGGTACTGAGGAATTGAACCTGGGACTTTGTAAATGCTAGCAAGCACTCTTACCACTAGGCCAAACTCCAGGCCCTACAAAATTCTTTATTATACTGTTTTACTAACTTACATTATGGTCAAATCTTTGTGAATTCTGTTTAATAACTTTTTGTTTCCTCAGTATCATGGAAATATTTTATGTTTTCCTCTGAAAGTTGTGTTGTATTAGAATGTGTTGATTTAAAAAATCAAATGCATTTATTCATATATCAGCCTGATCTCTCTCTCTCGTTCTCTCTCTCTCTCTCTCTCTCTCTCTCTCTCTCTCTCTCTCTCTCTCTCTCTCTCTCTCTCTCTCTCTCTTTTTTCCAGTCCTGGGCTTGATCTCATGGCCTGAGCCTTGTCCTTGGACTTTCTCAAGGCTAGAGCTCTACCACTTGAGCCCCAGCACTGCTTCCAGCTTTTTTTCTATGTATGTGGTACCAAGGAATCAAACCCAGGTCTTGGTGCATGCTAGGCAAGCACTCTACCACTAGGCCAAACTCCCAGCCCCTCAGCCTGATCTCTTTAAGAGAATCTTAACATTAAAATAATTGTAATGACTTTTGCCACAAATGTGTTTAAAGTCTTTCATTTTGATGTTGGGGATTGAACCTAGAGTTTTATACATGCTAAGCTTGTGCTCTACCACTGAACAAATATCTGTATATCCTTTTTGAATGAAAGAAATTTGTGGGTAGAATTTTCTCCTACTTATTGTGTGTAATTTGATATTTTAAAGTATATATACACATGTCATGGAATGTAAAATCTAGATAATTAACAAGTATACATCATCTCATAATTATTGGATGGTAAGAACATAACATAGATTCTTCATGAAACATACCATTATTAACTATAGTCACAATGCTGTATAACAGCTCCTTTAAACCTACTCTTCTAATCTAACTATAATTATGTGTACGTGGACCTTCATTACCTCTGGTGATCTCAGCTTCTGTACCATTCTACTTCTGTGAGAGGTGGAATGTGCCAATACTGGGCCTTAAATGTAGGGCCTTGTGCTTTTTTTGGCCTTCTGGTTCACAGCTGGTGTTTTGCCACTTGAATCAGTTTTCCAGCCTGGTTTCTTGCTAGTTAATTGGAGATGAATCCTGGAATACTTTTCTGCCTGACCTGGCTTTGAAAAGTGGTCTCCAATCTCAACTTCCTGAGTAGCTAATCTTATAGTCATGGACCATCAGTGTAACATATATGTTTTAAATAACACATATGAAAGATCGTGTGGTAATTTTCTGTGCTTATCTTCTTTCTCTTAATCTGAACCCTCCAGGTTCACTGATATTATCTCAGACAACAAGATTCCTATTTTTCTTCATAGCTAATATATATATATATATATGCCACATTTTCTTTACAGATTCATCTAGTGGTGGGAACTTCGGTTGAGTTCATATTTTGGTAACTGTAACTTGTACTTCAAAAAATATGGAATACAAATGTCTCTTTGATACGTTGACTTCACATCCTTTTCCTGTATACTCAGTAGTGAGTTTCCTATAGTTACATATTAAAATATTATTTTGAGAACTCCATGTTATTTTCCATAATGGCTAAATTAATTTACATTCCCATCAACAATACATAACAACAACAATCGCAACAATAATAAAGGGTTCTTTTCTCCACAGCCTTGTCACATGTGTCTTTTGTCTTTTTGTTATTAGCTGTTCTAACAAGAATGAGGTGACTTCATTGTGGTTTTTCTTTGTACTTTCCAGATGACTTGTAATCATGACTGCTTTTTCCTATACATATTAGGTGGTTGTGTGTCTTCTTTTGAAAAATGTTGATTCTAATCTTTTACCTAATTTTTATTTGGGTTAATTGTTTTCTTATGATATAGTTGTTTGAATTCCATATGTATGCTGTTTATTAACACTCCATCTGATGTGTTAGTTTGCAAACATTTGTCTTTTTACTGTCACTTTTCTTTGTTCAGAAACTTCTTAGGTTGAGATAGTTTCATTTGTCTCTTTTTGCTTTTATTATCTGTCTTCTTGAAGTCACATCTAAATAGACATGAAACTTCCTCTGTATTTTCTTCTAGTGGTTTCATTGTTGTGCATCTTACATCTAAGTGTTTAATTCTTTTTGAGTTGATTTTTTTCCATTTATGGAAGAGACTGTTCTTTCCTCATGTGTTGTCCTTGCACACTTATTGAAGGTCGGGTGGGTCTATGTGTGTCAGTTTATATCTTTGTTTTGTGCTCTGTTCCACTGGCATGTTTGTGTGTGCGTGCCAGTGCTATGCGCTTTGTTCCTATGACACTGTAGTGTGTTTTGAAGTTGAGTAATATGATGCCTTCAGCTTTGTTCCTTTTGCTCATGATTGAATGATCTATTAGGGGTCTTTTGTGATTCCATATGAATGTTAGCATTGTTTTTCTAGTATTGTGGAAAATGTCATTGGTATTTTGATAGAGACAGTGTTGAATTTGTAAATTGCTTTGAGATGTATGGAAATGTTGACACTGCTTCTTCTACTTTGTGAATACAGGATCTATTTCCATTTATTTGTATCTTCTTCAATTTCTTTTCAGTGTAAAGATCTTTCATCTCTGTGATGGTGTCAACTTGACTGGATTGAGGAATTCCTGGCGAACTGGTAAAGCATTATTTGGGGGGGGGTGTTTATGAGGGTGTTTCCAGAGGACACTGGTCATGGAGTCGATGCATGGGTAGGGAAGTTCTGCTCTTTGTATAGGCCAGCATCATCATTCACCTGAGGGCCTTCGCCTTATGATTCTGGGATACATATCTCTTTGGGCATCAGCACTCTGGCCTTTGGTCTCCATGTTTCATATCAGCAGCCTCCCCATCTCCACCCTGGTCCTCTGGCCTTCAGTCTTCACTGAAAGCTACACCCTCGGATTCCTTCATTTTGAGGTAGATTACTTGGACTGAACCACACTTCAGTCACCTCGAGGTACTTGGAGTCATTTGGCTTCTTGAACCTGGGAAGATAGATGAGAAGACATTGAGCACAAAGTGGGAATGATTGCATCACATATTGAGTAGGTAAAACCAAGCAGGAGAAATTTTGGCATCTCTGGGAAAAAAGGAAGAAGATGAGGAAAGGACCTGAAGTGTATTGAGTGCCCATCAAATAGCTACTCTGCCAGGTGCTCTAAATGTTATTACCTGTAATTTCAAGAAAAGCAGTTCCACAATAAATGTAATGTTAGACATGTCTGGTAGTTTTTTTTTCCATTCCTGGCTTAAACTCAGGGCCTGAGCACTGTCCTTGAGCCATAGCACCACTTCTGGCTTTTCTTCTATGTATGTGATACCGAGGAATCAAACCCAGGTCTTTGTGCATGCTAGGCAAGCACTCTACCACTAGGCCAAACTCCCAGCCTTTTCTTTATCTTTATTTTTTTTAACAAAGAAGTTTTCTTTCTTTTTTTGACAAATGAATGGCATGCTTTTGTTTTGCGATTGTAGAAATGCTGAAATATTCATATGTGTCAATTAGGTTTTGCTGCCTAAGAGGCTGCTGCAGAACTTTGTGACTTGAGACAGCATACGTTTTGTCATCTCACATTGGGTGGGCTCAGCAGGGCAGCTCTTCTCCTCTGGTAAAAGCTCAGCTGTGGCAGTGAGTCTCAGGGACATGGGCGGGGTACCAGCTAAGGAGTTAGGGCAGTTCTCCACATGGTCCCTCATCTTACAGCACCCCAGCTCGGGCTCATTCTTTAAGAAAAGAACAAGACGACATGAAATGCCATCTGAAGTCCACAGAGCTCTTAGGCCTAGGCTTGAGACTAGAACAATAGTACCTCTCTGCCTCAGCCAGCTAGAGCTACCATGACAAAGTAGCAGAGATGGAGCAACTCCTCAACTGACATTTATTTCTCATAGTTTTGGAGGCTGGGAGGTCAAAATGGAGATGCTGGCAGATTCTTCTTGGATTGAAGAAGGCCACTTTCTCATTGCCCTCACATGCATAAAGAAAAATAATGCTCAGTTCTCTCTGCTTTCTGCTCTAAGGACACTGATCCCATTTTCATGACCTCATCTAAACCTAGTTACTTCCCAGAGGACCCGTCTCCATTCCCAGGGGTTTGGAGCTTCCATATAGGAATTGGGGAGCTCTGAAAATACTAGGGAAGGCTGGACATATGGCTTGACTCTGACTTCATGAGGCTTCAAGCTCTGACTTCTCACTCTAGTACTATAAAAATGTGTGTGTGTGTGTGTGTGTGTGTGTGTGTGTACTCCTATGTAATATTCTGCTCTATGTACTTCCCTAACCCCATACTGTGTGGGAATTTCTTTCCGCTAGAAAACACAAAATCAGTTCTGCAGCAGAAATGAGCTGGTACTACCTTCTTGGATGTAGTGTCAAATCCCACAGGGTGATGGCTCAGTGTCCAGGACTGCGCTACTTCAGCCACTGGTCAGGAGTCTGGCCTCTGGATTTCTGACAGACTGACTACGAATCTGGGGATTCCCACAGTTCTTACAATCTTTTCTTTAGTCTCTCTGCATTTGTTAGAGTAGCTCATGAGTCTCAAGGACACTTACATTTACTAGTTTGTTTTTTATTTATATATATATTTATACACACATATGTATGTATGTATGTATGTATGTATGTATGTATGTATCTATCTATCTATCTATCTATCTATCTATCTGGCACTAGGGTGTGAACGTAGGGTCTCATACTTAATAGGTAGATGCTACACTGCTGAGCCATGCCTCTACCCCCTTTTAGCACTGGTTTTTGAAATAGGGTCTTGATTCCTGACTAAGCATGTGCTTGGACCATAATGCACTTATTTTAGGTTTCCCATCCTAGTGGAGATGACATGTATGTGTGACCACATCCAGTTTCTTTTCAGTGAGATGGAATCTCAATGCAGTTCACTCATGCAATCCTGAGCTACGTATTGAGAAGGAGGTCTCATAAAATTTTCTCCCTGGGCTAGCCTTCAACTCTGATCCTCCCATTTTTAGTTTCCTGAGTAGCTAGGATTACAATCATAGATCACTGTAACCTGGCTAATAAGAGTGTTTTAAATTCTACAAATAAATACCCACATAAAAAAATAGAAATCTAGGGCTGGGAGTTTGGCCTAGTGGTTAAAGTGCTTGCCTAGCATGCATGAAGACCCGGGTTCTATTCCTCGGTACCACATACATAGAAAAAAGCCGGAAGTGGTGCTGAGGCTCAAATGGTAGAGCTCTAGCCTTGAGAATATCCAAGGACAGTGCTCAGGCCCTGAGCTCAGGACTGGCAAAAAAAAAAAAAATAGAAATCTAGAAGGGTCATCGGTGTTGCTGGGACAAAAGATGAACTCTTTATAAGCCTCCCACATTAAAGTTTCCACAAATAATGTTTTTTTTTGGTTTTGTAGAAATTTAATTAAACCTGACTTAAGCATGGACAACTGTGTAGATGAAAATGTGATAGGACAAGTTTGTGACTAAATGTTAATAGGCTGAGAGGTTAATAAAGGCCTGTCTGTTGAGATTCTTCTTGGCCTCTCTGCAGCATTCCCTTGTTCTGGGTATGGGGCAGGGTGCCTTCTGAAATGAGGCTGTTATGATCTACTATGAGACAAAGTAGGTAGGCCAGAGCATTTCTTTATGTCCAACTTCAAGAAAGAAAGGTGGGATAAGAATATAATGTATTTTTAGTTTAGTTATCTGCCTAAGGGAAGAGATTCTAGCTATTATAGCACCCCTTTGGGAGAAAAAGAAGTGAATAAAGGTAGAGTAGATAGATAGGGAGAGATTTGGTTTTGAAGGCTAAAATTCCCCAGTCTTATAACAAAAACATTCCTTAATCTTTATGGCCCTGAAGCTGCTTTAGAATCCATGGACAAAAAGCCAAATTGGGTATGCTATTGTTAAAGTAATTTAGAAATAGCAAGAGCTATGAAACTTACTAGGCAGGAACTACACACACACACACACACACACAATTTTATATATACCTCTATATGATTTTGTGAATGCAGTGATAGCTTATTAGAGAAAAAGTAATGAAAGGAACACATCAGTTTATAATATTCAATTATTTATAGTTATAAATGAAGAAATAAAGATATGTGTATTTGGAGGTTTTTAATAATTAAAGGTCTCTGTCCCACTGGCAGGTTCCTTGAGCTGAATGATTAATCCGAAAATACAATGAGTCCTGTTCTGTGGATCACCTACCCAGCCTTCTTACTGGTCCATAGATGAGGCTATGCTGCATTTTCTTATTTGATTTATCTATCTGACCTTGAATGACATTCTGTCTGACGTTGAATATCATTCCCACCATGCAGGCAATACGTTGAAGTGAAGAGAATACAACCTGGAGCTCTGGAGCCATGGATTTAGGCCTGAGCTATGAACTTGGCTGTTGACTGTGAAAAAGTTAGGTTCTTTGCTTTTCGGTTCTTTCATCTTTAGTTATCAGAGAGTCAATTTTCTTAAAAGTGTTATGAAGATGGAATGTTTTTTTTTTGGGGGGGGGGATCATGGGGCTTGAACTCTGTGCCTAGGTGCTGTCCCTGAGCTTTTCAACTCAAGGTTACCGCCTTACCCTTGGAGACACAGCCCCACTTCCTGTTTTCTGGTAATTAATTGGAGATAAGAGTCTTTCAATCTTTAAGGTCTTTAATGCCTGGGCTGGCTTTGCACTGATCCTCAGATCCCAGCCTCCTGAGTAGTTAGTATTACAGATGTGAGCCACCTGCCTGGCTGGAAGTACTTTTTATCTGTTCTGGAGCACATGGTAGCCACTTGCCATAAGCAGTTACTGAGCAGTTTGAGATGTGGCTGGTCCTGCTAGAAATGTGAAACAGGCAATGGATTTCAAGTATATAGTTTGGAAAAAGTATGTTAGTAGTTTCTTGTTGAAATGGTAATATATTAAGTCTATGTATTATAAAAGCTAATTGTCTTGTGTCATTGTTTTTATTTTTCAATGTGGTTGTGAGAAATTTAGAAATTAAGTTTATGGCTTATATATGTGGCTTGCAGCATATTCCTACTGGAAAGTGCTATGCTTTGTGGAAAGTCTCTGCAGACCATAGAGGAGTATAGCATATGAATAATAGTCTGAAAATGTATAGATGGTTTAGTTTAATGGATAGAGATACTAAGTGACACACAGAAGATGTATCATAGGCTCCTGAATTTCTAGACTGTAAATGTTGACTTTTCTATATCCTGATCTCCCAAATTTATTTCTTCCTCTTTGACAACATTGTTTCCTATCAGAGCACATGGTTTATGCAGTTGGTCCATCATTTTTGTACTGTAGGAAAACTCAGTCTCTGAGGTTTTGTTTGGTTTCTTATCATTAGCTTTTACTAATGCACTTACAGTGTAGTTGCCACTACTTGGTAGTCTTATTTGTATAATTTTCAATCTTCTACCTTCCTCTGAAAGATTGTGTGTGTGTGTGTGTGTGTGTGTGTGTGTGTGTGTGTGTGTGTGTGTGTATTGGGGCTTGACTTTAGGAACTGGGTATTATCCCTTACTTTATTTTTTTGTCAATCCTGGGACTTGAACTCAGGGCCTAGAGTGCTCTCAAGGTTACTACTGTACCACTTGAGCCAGAATACCATTTCTGGCTCTTTCTGTGTATGTGGTACCAAGGAATCGAACCCAGGGCTTTGCACTTGCTAGGTAAGCACTCTATCACCAATAGGCCACATTCCTGCCTGCCTTCCTTTTGTTTCACTCAAGTATAGTGCGCTACAACTTGCGCCAGAGCTCTAGTTTCAGTGGTTTGGTGGCTAATTAGAGATGAGTCTCATGGAGTTCCCCATCAGGGTTAGCTTTGGACCATGATCTTCAGTCTCAGTCTCCTGAGTAACGATAATTACCACTACCACCACGGGGTTCCCTATAGCCTATACCACATGGGCCTTGTGGTTACAGAAGCAAAGATGAAAGGCATCTACTGCCACTCATAAGTCATATGTGGCCTAAGAGGGAAATGTTTTGTTTTTTTCTCCCAGGGTTTTGATTCAGGGCCTTGCGCTTGCCAGTCAGGTACTCTTTGCTTCTGTCATTCAGGAAAATAATCTAGAGGCTTTAAGTCTCCTCAGGTAAAAAAATAAAGTAGAAAAGATCAAACTAAGATGATTTCAAAAGGCTAATCTAATAGAAACAGAATATGGGAGGACATGTGGTGAGATCTCGTCTGACCTTGTCAGAATAGCAGTCTTCCAAATTTAGCTCATTGGCCTTAGTCAATAATGAATGCAATGGCTAGCCTTCACTGGAAGCTGAGTGTGTACAGAGGCCTTTCCTTAGTGGCTCACTGACTCTTCCCAGTGGCAATAGACATTCATTTGTTTACCAAGTCTTAATTAGATGTCTGCACTATGCCAGGCATGGAGTTCCAAACATGACGGGCAATCATGGTGCTTCTAACCTGGTGTGGGAAAATGAACATGTAGATAGGCAATTTTGGGGTAGTGCATTGTGCTACGTTAGAAGATGTGAGACGTGTAATGTTCTATGGAACCTCATTAGGGAGCTTAGAATGTTAAATGTAACATGTTCTATAGGGCCTTAAAGTTTGGGGAACTTGAACAGATTTTGGGGGAAGCGCTATCCATTCAGGATCTGAAGAGCAGGCTGGAGTAGGCAGGCAGGAGATCCAGAGAAACACTGTCTGGATATGAAAGGGTTGGGAGTAGAATTGGCAGGATGGGCTGCATCTGGAAGAGGAAGCAACTGGTACTAGAATGTGAAGGGTACAGTATATTAAGACCAAGGGTGATATAAAACTCGGGACAGTTTCTAGTAGCTTGCTTTCATAATTGGACTTACAGTTTTTGAAGTTCAAATGGGAATCAATTTAGTCACTTTTCTGTCTCAGTCTTTTTAATCTGCAAATTGAACAGGATAGTTTTCCATTTCTAGCACCTTCCTACTTTTTAAATATTCAATGAATCCTCCTACTATGTCAGGGCTTCATGCCATGCTGATTTCTAGATCTTTTAGGCCATAAGGCCTGGGATTACAACTTGTGTTTGAAGAAGTGAAGTTTGTAGGGATGGAATGAATAGTGATGTGTCTTTCCCTTTGGAAGTAAGCAAGTGGGAAGGGGTACAGGTTCCTCTGATGGTCTGCTGGAAAGGAACTGGTGGATAGCTCTAGCCTTTTAGCAGGTGGAATGCATTTCAGTTCACCTCTGGAATTAGTCAAAGCCATAATTATTCCTCTCAAATTAAAGTGCTGCATATTGAGATATCTGTGGATGGTATGTAGTTGGTAATGTTCTTAAAAGTAATTATGGAGAGCTAGAAGTATAACTCAGTGATAAAATACTTGCCTGGGATATAGAAGGCCCTAGAGATTTCATCTCTACAACTGCAAGCAAAGAAGCACACAAAATGAAGTGGTGTATACACATGAAACAAGGCTGACAAAGACTTGCCAATTGCTGATGCTGAGTAATGGGTAGAGGGGTCCATTAGGAAACTATTTACTTTCGTGTCATTTTTGAAAATTTCCATTATAGAACATAAAACATTCCTCTACTTCTATCCTGATTTTCTTACTTACTTTTGGCACAAATAGAGAATCAATCAATCTAGCTCACTGGTCAGATGGAAGTCTTAACATCATCTTGTTGCAAATACTGAAGGTTTGCTTTAAGTTATACATCAACTTTGATGTTTCAATATGTCCTAGGATACATTAAAATTTTAAAAGTTGTTCAGAGAAAGAGTTACACACCAAGGACGGGGCATCTCTACTATGGCATTCACTGATGACATATGGATGGTTCTCTAGCTCTGAGTAGAGTCTTCCTGCCTGGGCTAGCTTTGAACAGCAATCTTCAGATCTCAGTCTCCTGTGTAGCTATGATTACAGATGTGAGCTACCAGTGTTTGGTTTTTCTTTAAAATTTTTACTTATTCATTTTGGAACAGGGTTTCACTGTGAAGCTCAGGCTAGCCTGAGGATCCTGCTGCCTCTGCCTGTACCATCATGAAAACAGAAGTACTCTCTGTCTTCTTGTGATTTTGAACTGGAATGGAGAATAACCAATTACATCTACAACATAAAAAAATTCTTTGAGTCAGTTGTTTAAAAATCAAGATTGTCTAGTGGGAAGCCACCTTAATTGAAAACTTTCAGGCTTCACTAAACAGTAGATCTTGCCACGTAGGGATTGAAGCATGGCAATTCTTATAAGAATCCCTAGCCATTTTTCTCTGAGCATACTTAGTTAGTAAAGAGGCCAGATCTAAAGGTGACCCAATTGTCTCCAAGCTTTCTCTCTCAGCAGTGGAATTGCCTTATTGGCCTCATACAAGTGCCCTAAGCATGATCAAGAAAATAGGAATTAAATCTAAATGGACAACTTTGAGCAAACACTTAACCTCTCCAAGTTTGCTTAAAAATAAGAATACTTTGCAGGGTGTGGAAAGTGATAAGTTTTCAATTATTTACAGCTATTTTTTTAAAAGCCCTACCTGAAAAATGTATCTCATTTTTCAAGGAGAACCAGCATTCCACCAGTCACCAAGGAAGACAGCTCTACTCTTAAATAACTTCAAAGGAATATCTCTGTTCCCCCTCACCAAACACTCCTGTGTGATGCTCTAATTATAACTCTTGACAGATATTACTACTTATGCATGTATATCTACAGTAAAATCTTGATTAGGAAGTAGCAAACTGAATACATGGGTGATTGTGGCTTTTCCCACTAGGCATTATTTGGAGGAGAAAAGGGAAATGGTGATAAAGTTTGAAGAAGAGAAAAAATTTGAGAACTAAAAAGAATCATGCAATTCAGTGTCTTCATTTGCACTGCTCAGTGGAAGTGAATGAATGAAGTCAACTTACTTAAGAGCAGAGTCGGGTCTGGGTACCATGACTCACTCCTGCAACCCTAACTTCTTATGTGAGCTTGTTGGCTCGTTATGTGGGAGGCTGAGAGTAGGAGGATTAAGGCTCCGGGCCAACTGAACTGAAAAAGTTCATGAGACTCCATCTTAACAGGAGAAGCTATACACGGTGCTGTATGTGCATCGTATCAGTTATAGACAGAACTGTAAAATAGGAGGTTCATGATTCAGGCAATTGCCCAGGTAAAAAGGGAGGCACTATTTCAAAAATAGTCAATGCTACAAAGGGATGGAAATATGGCACAGCAGTGGAGTACCTGCCTAGCGAGTGTGAGAGCCCCAAGTTTAAATCACAGCACAGTCAAAAATATAAAGCAAAACATCTGTGAAGGATTTCCAGTGTGTTTCCCTCCTCTTTTGGACTATGGCTTGAAGATCTGTTTTGTTATCTGTCTTATTTATGTCTCCTCTTCAACTTTTATAGCTTCTACTTCAAGTGAGACCATGACACTACAGGTCTCAGATTTAAAAGCCTTCAAGGGCGGGCTGATGGTGAGAACAAGTGCAGTAAGCCGAGTACCATATTGCAAAGTTATGGTGAATGCTGGCAATCTATCTGCAGCCTGTATAGCTTCGGTAGAGGTGTTGAAACTTCTAAGTACAGGACAAATGAAACTTATTTGGGGGCTAGGGAGACACTAATATTCCCTAAGTCTAATGTCTTGCACTGTCATGTCCACAAGCCTTGTGTAACACAGATAACCTAAATCATGGCTCAGAGGCATGCTGTCAGGTAGGTTTCCAAACTAGTCATTGATTTCTATTTGATTGAGCAGAAAAAGTGGAAGGAACACATTTTAGACACCTGACTTAAGGCATTTTGCAAAAGAGAAAGCACTATAGGAGCTGTACCCCCTCCTTTACTGTCTGATTAGTCTAAACTCTTTGGTGTGTAAGTGCCCAAATGGATTTAGATATCACAGCATATAGGCAACATTAAGAACTCTCAATAACGAGAGATTCTGTCCTGACATAGACATAAGAGTTTATTATCAGAATTCACAGAAAGAAATGAGCTCACATCTCACTGAACAGAAATACACACCTGCACAATACACACCCTACATAACCACCAAACACTATTTTAACAAACAATATACCATATTCCAAACCCTTTGTTCAATTATATGTGGTCATTAACTGCTAAGTTTAGTTCAAATGTTATTTTAAAATGAATACTATTTATTTGTTTTTCAGTTCCGGGTATTGAACTCAAGACATCATGCTGCTAGGCAATTCTTTGCCATTTCAGTCATGCCTCCTCATGGTGTGTGTGTGTGTGTGTGTGTGTGTGTGTGTGTGTTTGTGCACACTTGCATGCACACATGCGCATCAGTTATGGGGCTTGAACTCGGGGCTTGGGTGCTATCCCTGAGCTGCTCTACCACTTGAACCACAGTTCCACCTCTGGCTTTTTGCTGAGATGAGAGTCTCATGAACTTTCCTGCCCAGGCTGGCTTCAATATTCAGATCTTGGCCTCCTGAGCAGCTAGGATTATAGGCATGAGCTGGTGCCTGGCTCCCATATTCTTTTCTTCCTTCCCTTCCTTCCTTCCTTCCTTCCTTCCTTCCTTCCTTCCTTCCTTCCTTCCTTCCTTCCTTCTTCCTTTTTCTCTCTTTCGCCCTCCCTCTCCCCTTTTAAATCATTAGACTAGGTAATGACATGACATTTCTGTTTGCTCATTAATTAATTCAATGGGAATGTACTTTTTCCTAATAAGAGTCTAGTGTTCTTTCACTATAATTAAGAATACAAATATGAATAAGCTTGTATTTTTGTCTCCAAGGAGTTCAAAGAAAGACAGGCATGAAAATATCTAAAAACCAAAAGCAGAGCTATCCCTTTATAAGAAATGTTTTTATATTGCTATAAACTATAATATTTGATAATCGTAATGATACATTTTTAATAAAAATTGAACTGATATTTAATTTCAGAAATTGCAGATTCGAAAATTGCAGATTTTATTCAGAGATTAGGCCAAGGACATCACAAAAGCATTTTGTTCGCACTTACCATAGATTAAGAATTTAATACTTCACCCTTGTTAGGGTGCAGTATTCTTTTTTTTTTCCCCCACTGAGAACATTTTATTGGCCTTTGGATAGAAATGGGGATTTATTTGCCAGGCAGGATGATCCCATCATACGTCTGCTGGAACCAGCGCATGGCCTCTTCTTTGCTGATTCTGTGTTTGGCCCCATTGCAGCCCATCCTGCGCTTCTTGTCTGAGATGCAGAAACCTGGCCTACCCAGCACTACATAGAAGTCCAGGCCGTAGATACCAATGCTTGGGTCATACTTGATCGATGTGTTCCTGCATCCCCAAAACACACTTTCCAGTATCTGAGAGGTTATTTTTTCTTAATTCATACTCCTGCACCTTCAGACCCTTCTCCAGGTTTCTTCTGCCTTAGCCCCATGATCTGTGCAGTGAACAGCAATCTTTTCATTTCTCCTGATGCCAAAGGCTCTGACAGTGTATCTAGCTTTAGAAAACACTGGGGTCTGCCCTGTGATCTGCTCCAACACCTTGGCTGCCAGGGTCAGCTTATCTCCACTGTCCCTCACACAGATGCTGAGGCAGAGCTTGCAGATTTGAAGCTCCTGCATGGAGTTCTTCTTTTCTCCTTGATCCGCCATGATAGAGACAGGAAAAGAGCTAGGGTGCAGTATTCTTGCCCAATGAGACAGTGCAGTATTGGTGAACTTAGGACCACAGGCAATATGATTCCAGAATTTCACCCTTTAGCAGGAAATGATACTTCTGTTAATCAAAAGCACAGTTCAAAATCCAGTAGAGATTATGGCATACCTTCTTCTTCTAGCCTCACCGAGTTGTGTGTTTTTTGTGGGACAGGAGGGGTGGGAAGTAGGGAGAAGGGATGGCATAGAGCCCCATTCCTGAACATTCATCAGTGTGCTAAATCTTCACCAAGTTAAAAGACTCATGGAAGTCAGCAATGAAAAAGGCAAAGGGAAAAAAAAAACCATTTTCTTACACAGAGATTATCCAATTCTTTGCCCCTATCTCATAGGGGATAGTACAGTGTTAGATCAGTTAATTTTGTGGAAAAATCGGAGACTTGGACTCTATGTGTTCACCTTGGGTATTATAATGCCAACCCTCAGCATGAGTTCTCCATTAAAATTGTGTAGACAGGGCCACAAGTTTGGCCTAGTGGTAACAGTGCTTGCCTAGCATGCATGAAGACCTGGGCTGGATTCCTGGGTACCACATACTTAGGAAAAAAAAAGCTGGAAGTGGTGCAGTGGCTCAAGTGGTAGAGCTCTGACCTTGAGAATAAAAGCCCAAGGACTGTGTTCAGGCCCTGAGTTCAAGCCTCAGGACTGGCAAACACAAAAACAAACAAAAAAAATTCTATAGACAACTTTCCACGATTATATTCCTAGAAAAATATTTAGGCTTTTTTTAAAGCTCCTCCTACAGGAAAAAGTAGGACTGCCAAAACAATGAAGATAGAGTTGTGTACAAGATGCATGAGTAACTGTGATAACAGAAAACATTTGTTAAGTATTTACTGTAATATGTTAGGTAGTCAGTTATTATTTCAGTATCACAATCTTAGCTTACTATACTCATTTATCAAGTAGATGAGTGAGCACTATGGAAAGTGAACTCTTTGGGAATTTGATATTTAGGAGACTAAGAAAATTTTAATATTGAACTTGGTGCATATACTAATCTAGGCCTGAAACTCTAGTTTTTCATACTGATGTTGATTGATTTAACTGTTCTATTTTTTCATTACTTTAGAAACTTGTGGAATTATATAGTTATTCTGATTGATTTTATTTGTAAGAAATTAAGCATAAAGGTAAAATAATGTGGTGTGGCCTGGGTGTATGTAGAGTTCGGTAGTAGAGCATTTGTCTCTCATGTGCAAGTTCCTGGGTTAGATCCCAGAGGGTCTCTTCCTCCCCTGCAAAAGAAAGATACTTCTTAGTTCATTCATGTCTTTCTTTAAGTTTGCAAACTTGGAGATAGCTACCCAAAAATATGAAGGCATATGTCTCATCTACAGTTTTTTCCAGCAATATGTCTGCAATTCTGATGCTGAGCAAAAATAACTGAGAAGTGTTCTTTTTGAAAACAGTTAATTTTTGTCTTTTGACATAGTCCTCTCTAAATTCTCTCAATCTAGCATTAGTCAAGCACACAACAGAAAGCAGCATCTAGGCTCCCTTTGTGTTCACTAATGAGCTAAAAGTAAAGCAAGAAGTATAGAGGAAGATGATTCCAAACACTTGGAGAAAAATCCACTACTAGACTTTAAGAACTATTACTTAAGTCAAATAACTATAATAGCTCAATTTGACAATTTGGAAAATTGGAACTAAAACACTTAGTTTAAAATTCTGTTACAGCTTTTCCTGCCACCACACAAGTTGTCTGTGTTGTAAATTCTGATTCAGTTACGATGCACCTTCATCAAATGGGAAAACCACAGGTCAAGAAGTTTAGGTGTTTCCAGAGGACTGAAGTGTTCTAGAACACACCACTCTAGAACTCTTTTATGTATCCTCTTTCTGCAAGAATCTGTCAATCTAATTAATTCTTGTTGTTGTTGGTTGTGGGAATTGAACTCAGGACCTGGGTGCTGTCCCTGAGCGAGTTTTGCTCAAGGCTAGTGCTTCACCATTTTGAGCCACAGTACTGCTTTGGTTTTCTGGTAGTTAATCAGAGATAAAAGCATTAGGGGGCTGGAGTTTTATGGGTTACACTCAAGGATTGTAGCTCAAGCCTTCTACATTTGAACCACATTTCCAGCCTTTTGGCTTTTGGTTGTTTCTTGGATAGGGGTTTGTGCGAACTTTACCAGAACAAGGCTTCTCCCACCTCCACCTTCTAAGTCCCAGGTCCAATGCATTTTGAAAGGTTTCTCACTTAAATCATTCTAAGTCCAGTACAGAATAGTATATGTGTGAGTGTGTGTGTGTGTGTGTGTGTGTATGTATACACATAAACACATACATACATATGGGAAGGGGTGAGATAGGGTAGCATCATGTGGTCTAAGTTGACCTGGAACTTGCTGTCTACCTAAGACTGACTTCAATTAAGAATCTTCCCCCTAGGCCGGGAGTTTGGCTTAGTGGTAGAGTGCTTGCCTAGCATGCACAAAGACCTGGGTTTGATTCGTTGGTACCACATACATAGAAAAAAGCCAAATATGGTGCTGAGGCTCAAGTGGTAGAGCTCTAGCCTTGAGAAAGTCCAAGGACAGTGCTCAGGTCCTGAGCTCAAGCCCAGGACTGGCAAATAAATAAATAAATAAAGAATGAATGAAAGAAGAAGGAGTAGAATGGACTGATCAGAAGGAGGAAAGTAGAAAAGAAAGACAACAAACATAAGAGTAGATCTGAGTTCAAATGTTGGCTCTATCATCCAGCATCTGTATTAGTCATGTAGAACTTACCAGACTTGGAGCCAGGAGTTTGACCTAGTGGTACAGTGCTTGCACAGTATGCACAAAGACCTGGGCTCCTCAGTACCACATACATAGAAAAAAGCCAGAGGTGATGCTGAGGCTCAAGTGGTAGAGCTCTAGCCTTGAGAAAGTCCAATGACAGACTTCAGGTCCTGAGCTCAAGCCCAGGACTTGCCAAAAAAAAAAATCCTCCCTCTAAAACCTCCATAAGTACTGGGATTATAAGCATGAGCCTACATCGTTCTTTTTGAATTATTTATTTTTGTAACTGTCCTGGGGCTTAAACTCAGGGCCCAGACACTCTCCTTGAGCAGCAGCAGTTGCAACTGCTGCTGTTTCTTAAACAACTTCTTCTTCTTCTTCTTCTTCTTCTTCTTCTTCTTCTTCTTCTTCTTCTTCTTCTTCTTCTTCTTCTTTTTGCTCCTCCTCCTCCTCCTCCTCCTCCTCCTCCTCCTCCTCCTCCTCCTCCTCCTCCTTCTCCTCCTCCTCCTCCTCCTCCTCCTCCTCTTCCTCCTCCTTCTCCTTCTCCTCCTCCTCCTCTTCCTTGTTAGTTATTGTGTTTGAACTCAGGGCCTGGGTGCTGTCCCCAACCCTCTTTGTGCTCAAGGCTAATACTTTACTACTTTGTGCCACAGCTCCAATTTTTGAGTGGTTAACTGGAGATAAGAGTCTCATGGAGACTTTTCTGCCTGGGCTGGCTTCAAACTGTGATCCTCAGATCTCAGCCTTTTGAGTAGCTAGAATTACTGGCATGAGCCAATGGTGTAGTCAATCCTAAACTTTTTCACTCAAGACTTTTGCTCTATCATTTAAGCCACAGCTCTACTTCCAGATTTTTGGTGGTTAATTGGAAATAAGAGCCTTTCCTGGAATGAGTCACTACAACCTTCACCATAATATTTTTAAACTTAGATTTTTTTCACCTCACCTGATGAGAATTTAAGATCTTTCTGAAATCTTGCTACTTTGGCTGAAAATGAAAATTTGGCAATTATATGTTGATACCTTACTAAGTGTATCCGAAATTTATGCAACATTGGAGCCTTATTTAAAGGTACAAAATCACAAATGTACAGTAAATGTGCACAGCCTTGAAAGGCCTCCTTCCATAAGCTTAATTAACTACTAATAACGGATCCTTTGGAAATGATTGATTACTATCTTTGTTCCGAATTATGAAAGAAAAGCAAGGGACAGCGCTGCAGGTGGAAGAAAATCCGCGCCCGTTGGCTTCCTGGCCTTCAAGCCATGGACCTGTGAAATCTTTTCTTCAGTTTCCAGGATAAATGCTGACAGACCTGCAAATGCACCTGACTCACCCCCCCATGCATTCATTCAACAGCTAGTTTCTAAAACAGCCCAGTCTACTTCCTAGGCTGAACAGACCCTAATCACCACATCGCATTAGTAGCATCAGAACATCCGTTCTGGGGACTATGCAGTGTGCTGTTCATTTCCTAGCATCCCGGCGTTAAACGTGATTATTTCCTCCCCCCCTTTTCTTTTTCTCTTTGCAATGGGGTTCCAAGTAAGCCATGAGGTGGCTTGCAGAACCTTACAGCAGCAGCAAAGGCAGGCTAAGTTGCACGAAAGGGGGTGTGCGTGGATCTTACCAACAAACCTCCCTCGTCTCCAGAGCCCAGCAGCCAGACACCTAGCTCCTTTCTTCTTCGGCTCCGGCGCGAACGCACCCCGCCCACCCGACTCGTAGTAGTCCCCTCCCCCTCCCACCCCGCCCCGTTTTCCGCTTTCCACCTCCCTCCCTTCCCATCTCCCCAACCTTTCTATTCTTCCCTCCCTGCGGCCCAGCTACTTTTGGAGCTGCCCTGCTGCTCGGAGGGGCGAAGGAAGGACACCTTGACGACTGCTTCGCCGTCGTCGTCGTCGTCGGGGTGGCACACCCCGTCCGTCCTCCCGTGCATCCGGCCAGAAGGTGTCTGGCCCGGGGCCGGCGGCTCGGCGGGGCGGGCGGTCGGGCGGCATCCAGAACGCGCGCTCCGGGGCCCGCGACTGCCCGGCCGACCTCCCTTCCTTCGTGCGCGCTGCCCAGGGCGGCGGCCTCGCCTCGCGCGCCCGGCCGAGCTCCGGGGCCGGGGCCGCTCCCCGCCTCTCTCTCCTCCTCTCTGCGTCATGTCGGACACTTGATTATCCTCCTTCTTCTTTTCACATTTGAAATCGAATCTCGTGCTGGTTCCACCTCCCCAGGTGGATTGCTTTTTCTTTCCGTCTTTCTCCTCCGGGCTTGCCCATGAGCCTCCTCGGGAGCTACCGGAAAAAGACCAGCAACGATGGCTATGAATCTTTGCAGCTGGTGGACAGTCTCGGAGACCTGAGCGCTGGTGGCGGCGGCGGCAAGCCGAGAGGGACGGCGGGCGGCGCGGCGGCGGGCAGCGCGGCAGCGGGCGGCGCGGCGGCGGGGGCGCGGAGTCCCGCCCGGCAGCCTCCGGACCGCGCCAGCACCATGGACAGCTCAGGTAGCGCCGCGGGGCGCCCGCCCGGCCCGCGCCTCCCCTCCCCTCCCCGCGGCAGGGCCGGCCCGCCCGGGCACGCACCCCAACCCCGGCGCGTGCGCCCCAGCCCGGCTCCAGGGAGCGCAGGGCTGGAGGCGATGGCACTGCCAGCCAACGGGGCGTCGCGTCTGTCGGTCCAGAGGTTCGATGACTGTGGCAAACACCTCTTAATCTCTCTAGGCTGCTGGACACACCAACTGGGGGCGGGGGAAGGGGAGGAGAGGGAAAGGGGAGGGGAGGGGAGGGGAGAGGAGGGGAGGGGACCCGCGGCTGCTCGCTGGAACTGGGCCTGGGAGGAGGTATTGCGGGGATTGTTTTTGCCTGGCTGCAGGCAGGCTTTTCCAGCGGTTACTCTCACGAGGCCCGCGGGTGTTAGTGACACTTCTTGACCAGCTGGGCGGGCCACCGTCTTAGCTGTCTACGGAAGGATTTATCTGGGATCCGGGGCCCTTTTCTATAGCTTTAATGATTTTATGATTTATTTATTTATGGTAATTTAGGATTTTTTTTTTGGATTTGTTTCATCCGTTGTTGACTTTGCTCTTGTTTATCTTTTTGCATGCAGTGTACTAGTATTCCAGAAACCTTTACAACAAGTAGGGATATGGAACAGCGTTTAAACTTTTTTTTTTTTTCTGGGCTCAAAGCCATCTTTTATAAGACATTTTTAAAAAAAAAAAAAAACACCAAGAGTCCTTTAGAAATGTGAACGTTGAAATAATCTGTGTTGTAAGGCAATCATTTACTGTGTTCATATTGGAGAGGAATGGTGTATCATCATTTGCTTCCTTTTCAGGGAATCTAGGATCAGAGAATTGTTTACAGAGAGATAATTTATATAAGTGCCCAGTGCTTTGTTCTACATTGGTAAGTTTAAGACTGAACAGTCTGAGGGTGCCAGAAAAGTCATGCTGAGCTGTCCTGCCAGCAAGGGAATCAAACGGAATCCAGCCCTCCTTCTTTACAAACAACTGCTTGTTTGTTTTAATTGTGTAATGACTCTCCCTGAGCTATCCTTTTCTGTTTCCCTCACTTTCGAAGTAGGATGAAATATTGTCCACAGATGTTCAAATGATCTGTGCCAAAATCAAGTTCACCAGTCAAGCTGTGGTGGTATGTTCTGTAAGAACATTTTAAATAAGGCTAACGTGATCCCCAGTGGACTAATGGTTTCAAGGCTTTGGTATTAATGTAGTATGTGGTTATTTGATTTGTTTCTCCAAATTTGTGGTAGTAAAGTGCAATCCATTAATTTTTTCTTGGTGGCAATGAGGTTTGAACTTGAAGCCTCAAGTGGTGTTTTACTGCGTGAGCCAAAACTCCAGGTTTTTTTTTCTTTCTTTTAGTTAATGTAGCTTCACAAGGTTGAGGTTTAGATTTCTTGCATAGCTGGATATGCATCCTCTACAATGTCCAGCTTATTAGGGTTTGCTAACTTTTGGGTGAACTGGCCTTGAACATAGTTCTTCCTGACCTCTGTTCCTCAAATGTCTGGAATTATAGACATGAGACCCTGAGCCTGACGCCCTGCAGATTTTTTTTTTAACAGCAATTTCACCAAACTGGTAGAGATATCGTAGGCATGAGAACAAATAATTGAAATGAATATATTCCAAATAAGTGTGAAGAAGATTCAGGAGTATGAGTATGAATGCATGTATTTTTATTTGTTGGAGGAATTAAACATGTTGAGAGTTGGAATTGGTTTTTAAAGTACTGTACTATGCCTGATTAGGGAATAAGGCAGTAAACAGAATCCCCTTAGCCTCTAGAGGACAGTCCTTTAGTAGAGGCAGTAACTCTAAAACAACCTATGTAAGTCCTGGACTTCTGAAGATGGTCTTTTTCACTAAGTCAGACTTTGCTATTATTTGAGAGAAGGATTGATTGCTTTTATAAACTGTGGTGGTGGGAAAGCATTTTCATGAAGAAGACAGCTGGGTGCCCAGCACCTCACACTTGTAACCCTAGTTACTCAGGAGGCTGAGATCTGGAGATTATGGTTCCAAGTCAACCCAGACAGAAAAGTCTGAGGCTTTAATCTCCAATTAACCAGCAGAAAGGTGGAAGGGGAGCTGTGAATTAATAGTTCACCAACTTTATGTGGAAAACCTAAGGCACAGTGCCTATCAAGCCCTTGTACTGAGACAGCAGCAGCAGCAGGAAGAGGAGGAGGAGGAGGACAACTAAGAGGAGATAACTGTTATCTCTAAACCTCTACAGCCAGGTGTTGATTCTTCAACATGATCAAAGTAATCCAATATGAAGAAGGTATGGAAATTCCATCTCTTTTCACCTACTCCTATCACATTCACTGTGGCATCTGGCTAGAGGAGTATTGTGGCTTTTGTAGTTATAACAGTGATATTTTGGGCACATGTTTACCATTGTGAATGCAGTTTGGAATGATGCTGTTTGATTTAGGGGTTCAGTCATTAGTGCAAATATATTTCTTATCTAATTATAGTGTTTCTTCTAAGATCCTCAGTGTAGCTTGTGCAATATAAATGTATCTATTTGTTTATGATAGTTAATTAAACTCATAGATCACTCCTAATGCAACGGTAACCTTCCCACTTATTCAATTGATTGTGCTGTGACAAGGAAGATAAAATAGGAAGTTCTTGGGGCTTTTGTTGTGATACTGCTTTTGCACAGAAAAACATGTGTACTTCCCTTTAGAGAATTTACAATTGGTCTCAACAATAGCTGGCATGTATGCCTACTTATACTAAATACATCATGAGGACATTTATTTAAAAATACCAGGATTTGGGGCTGGATGTGTGGCCTAGTGGTAGAGTACTTGCCTACCATGCAACGAAGCCCTGGATTTGATTCCTCAGTACCACATACACAGAAAAAGCTGGAAGTGGTGCTGTGGCTCACATGGTAGAGTGCTAGCCTTGAGGAAAACCCAAGGACAGTGCTCAGGCTCTGAGTTCAAGCCCCAGGATTGGCAAGGAAAAGAAACCCCAAACCCCAAAACCCAAAACCCATAACAGGGTTCTATTAAATAGGTAAAGTAAGAATGTATCTGTGCACTATTGAAAACCTATTTTTTTTGATGGGTCTGGACTTGGGTACTATCCCTGAGCTACTCAGCTCAAGGCTACTGTCCTATCCCTGGGCCACAGCCCCACTTCCCTTTTTCTAGTGATTAACTGGAGATAAGAGTCTCAAGGTCTTTAGAGCCCCAGATGGCTTTGAAGTACGATCCTCGGACCTCAGCCTCCTGAGTAGCTAGGATTACAGGCATGAGCTGTTGCCCCCAGCGAAAACCTATTATTTTAAAGCTGATTTCCTGTTGACAAAGGGAAAATGCCATTAGCTGTTTTTGCCCTTTTGCTTTAGCTAAAGCTTAAAATAGCACAAGAATATATTTGCAATTTTCTTTCACTTTATTTTTTTTATTAAATTTTTTTATTGTAATTAGTAAAAGGGTTACATGATATTTGCCAGATAGAAGGTGCATTAATTACATACATTGATACCCTTTCACATGTCTTGGTACCCATTTCCCTCCCCCCCCTCACTTTATTTTTTAATGTCCTCCCATTTTTAAATATAAAGACCATATATAGAAGGGCATAAAAAACGGGTCCCCCAAAAAATAGCTAAATAGTTAACAATGTGTAGAGTTGAGTCTTGTGTCTTTAAGAGCTGAATTCGCCACCTTCCACATTGAACTGAATTGACATTCTATATAGGTCTAGCAAGGATTGATTGTTGAAATGGAAACAGTATCATCTATTTTGATTTCCCCTTCTGTTTTTAAGTGAAGGAGGGACAGATGTTCAGAGAAGTGTAATAACTTCCAAAATCAACAGACTCTCCAGTGCTGAGTCCATTGCAGCTTTGTAGCTCTATGTGTCTTGAAGATCTCTGTCTTCCTCAGTTTACTTTCTCTTCATTTAGAATTGTTCTATAAAAAAGATTCTCATTCAAAGGTCATTCTGTCATATCTCAAAGGTACTGTAGCTATCCAAATTCACTACTTGAGAAGCCCCATATTTCTCTTGTGTGCAATCTACTTTCCAGGGAAGGTGGACTACACAGCCGAAAGTAGATCCCATATGAAGCCATCAAGTTAGGCTCAACTTAGCAAGTTTGTAATGAGGTGGCATAAGAGTAGTCCAATCAAAATCTGGAAAGGGATGTTGATGTCACTTAAAAGAATAAGGATAGTGAAATGTTATGGTTGGGTATGAAATGTTCTCCATGTGTTGAAGTCTTAATGCTATTTTGGGAAATGATGGAAATTTCAGCAGGTGGGGGTAGCCAGAGAAAGCAGAGATTCTACTGGGTCATGGATTCCTCCCACCTCTTTACTTCCTTTTTGCCATGATGTGACTTGTTCTACACTGCCACAACCTTGAAACCACAAAGGACTGAAACCTCCATAACCATGATGCAAAATCAATCTTTCCTTCTTTTAAATTACATCAGGTATTCTGGCACAACGATACAGAAGTGACTAGTACATGAAGAATGCTAAAATAAATTCCTGTTGAATGCAAATCCATTTGGAAATATAATTATCTGTAATGAATGATATTAGGTAGTGTTTAAACTTAGTATTCACATTTTGGACTGTTTTATTATGAAACATTTTTTGGTTAACATTATAGCTTGTAAAAATATAATCACCATGTATGTGATAATAATTATTTCCTAAGAATATTTGTCCATTTAAGGATTACATAGTTGGATTGGATGTAAAGTTAAGTTTATGTAATTTGCTTCAATGTAGCTATTATTTCGATGTTTCTGGACAACCATTTGAAGATGAACTTGTTACTGGATAATGGAGAAGTATATGTTCATCTGAATATCAAATTTCAATTGGTCAGTGATTGCTAGGGTTTTTGAATTTGGAAGAGGAAATCTGTTGAACCAAATCTCTGAAGCATGGTTCTGTAACCTATATTGAATACTACTGGATGGGGCTTTTACGACCTCAAGAAGCAGCATCTGTTCTTATCAGCAAGGTCTTTTGTTTTATTTGGTCAAATGTAGATATTCTATTCTCTAGAAACAAAATTGGTCCTTTCACATGGTGACTTTAAAAATTGGAGAACAAAGAAGTGTAGAGTAGAGTTTATTGGAATAAAAAAGGGACTTTCAGATGTGAAAGTGGGTTGACTGGGAAAGAGAGGTTGAGGATGATAATTTCTATCATAGCACAGGTTTATAAGTATAAGAGGTTAAGTCCCTTCCCAGGACTACACCAGGGAGAGGGTGATTGACATGGAAAAGTGAAATAATTACAGTGTCTATTCCTGTCATTACCTATGGCTACCTAAACAAAACCCATATATATCTATATATTTGTGTGTGAGACCAGTGATGTGGCAAGGGGTAAAAGGCAACTTAACTGGATAGCCTATTTTTCCTTCATATGGAACCAGATGTAAGGTGCTGTAAATGATGCATATGCATTCTAGGGCAAGGTTGATCTTGAGGAAGACATGTTTGAATCAGGCCTTCTTATCAGCTCACATTCAGGCCTCACTGTCAATCATATCAGGAGTTTCACAGGTGTCTCACAAGGTTGTGAAGCCAGAGGCCCAGGTCTAGAAAAGTTGAGCTTGCAGCCAGTCAGCAAGCAGGCAATTCTGCAGAGACAAAAAGAGCTCTCAGCAGGTTGGCACTGAATGGAGAATTCTCCATCTTAGGATATCCCCAACATCCATGGCTGGCAGCTAGCTACTACTTCTCCCACCAAGCACACTAGGCTATGGCATCTTTTAGGGAATGGGATGTCAAAGTAAATCTTTGGGTGCTAAATGCTAATATGGGTCACGAGTATTGCTCTCTGTCAATGGAGACAACTGGTATCTCAGGTCACAGACGATTTGGGGTTCCCTGAAGAAGAGGGGTGCACCACGCTGCTGCTCCTAATCAGCAGTAGTTGTGTTCAGGTAGAGGAGTTGTCGTAGAGTCAGAGTTGTATAGAGACAGCTTCTGACTTATATCCCATAGCCTCAGTTTATTCTATAGTGAAAACCCATCGTAGAGATTGCACATGAAGAATTAAGAGGCATTTTTCTCAATTTACTTTGTTTTCAGAGGCAAGGAGAAATGAGAATGATTAGAGAAACTGAAATTAATGTGGTTGCATTTCATTGTGAATCTACTGCCTCCCCACAAATACATCTTTTTGATTTACGTATAATTTAAAAAATTTTTGAAGTGGTAGAAATGAAGAAGACAGGGCAAAATCTGCATTGAATAAGGCTGATTATGCCTTGAAACAACCCTGAGAGAATAATAGAACCAACATAGCTTTCTAAATGTGTGGAACAATACCTTGCCAAGAAAAACAGATTCCCACTGCTCTTAGGACAAAGGCCAGGGAAATCTTGTCAGTACATGCAAAGCCCATGGTGGCACCTCTGAAAACCATCCGAACCAAATAGGTAGATACAAGCCCCTCCATGTCTATGCTATTGAAAATATTGTTTCTCAGCTTTGTCTAACTTATTCTAGAACAATCTGTATATACTCTTTTGGTCCTTTCCTTTCCTTTCCTTTCCTTTCCTTTCCTTTCCTTTCCTTTCCTTTCCTTTCCTTTCCTTTCCTTTCCCTTCCTTTCCTTTCCCTTCCTTTCCTTCCCTTCCCTTCCCTTCCCTTCCCCTTCTCTTCCCTTTTCTTCCTTTCCCTCCCCTTCCCCTTCCCCTTCCCCTGCCCCCTTCCCCTTCCCCTTCCTACTTTCCCTTCCCTCTTCCCCCTTCCCTTGCCTTTCTCTTCCCTTCCCTTTCTCTTCTCCTTTCCCTTCCTTACCTTTCTTTTTCTATTTCAC
The DNA here is from genome assembly GCF_031878675.1 of Megascapheus bottae. NCBI lineage: Eukaryota > Metazoa > Chordata > Mammalia > Rodentia > Geomyidae > Megascapheus > Megascapheus bottae. The sequence continues at coordinate 40,792,294 of NC_143514.1, read as the reverse complement.
CTTCCTTTTTTCTTTTTCTTTTTTTCTTTGCTCAAGTCTGGCACTATGCCATTTGAGCCACACCTCTACTTCTCACTTTTTGTTTGTTTACTAGAGATAAGAGTCTCATGGAGTTTTCTGTTCAGACCAATTTTGAACCTTGGTCCTTAGATCTCAGCTTCCTAAGTAGAGAGGGTTACAAGCATGAGCCACCCATTTCTCCAAGTCTTTCTTTAGAGCTTGGTATGGATACCCCTCAGTCCCTGTAAGTGGGTATGATGGTCAGTCTGCAGGCTCCCAGCAGCCTGGACTTTGCTGTCACCGCTCTCCATTACATCCGACTGTGATTTGCTGCCTGTCTGTCTCTCCCATTCTACTGTAAATAAAGTTCAGAACTAGGCTTTGTCTCATTTGCTTTTGTATTCTTGTCACTGCTTGCCATTTATTAGAGCCTGGTAAATACTTGAATGAATGAAAGCATGAACAGATTTTCAATTTGTGAAAAGGGCATTTATAATGAAACATGCCAGTCCAAACCTAAAAATAAGTATGCAGCTACTTTTTAACAGAAATGAGGACAGGCTTAAATGAAACTGTTGGCAGAAAGCTAGATCGATGTAATAATGAGCATTTTTCATAAGAACACCAAGGGTGAGAGAAAGATAATTAATCCCTAGGCTAGGTCACCAAGGATTTCCTAGTCTAGGAATATAAATAGTTTATCAAAGGACTGCTTTCCTGACCAAAAAATGTAACACATTTGTATGATTCACTGTAAAGATAATTATGATAATTATTATTATTTTTTAATGTGCTTGTCCTGGGATTTGAACATAGGATGTGGGCAATGTCCCTGGGCTTGTTTTGCTCAAGGGTAGCACTCTACCACTTGAGCTACAGCTCTGCTTTCAGCATTTTTTTGTGTGTTTTGTTTTTTGATAAGAATCTCCTGGACTTTGTTTCCTCAGACTGGCTTTGAAACACAATCCTCAGATTTCAGCCTACAGAGTAACTAGGATTACAGGTGTGAGCCATCAGTACTTGATGGTTATTATTATTATTATAGCTGAAAATAACAATTCAAAATGTATAGTGGATGACCGAGGCCTATATTTTTCTTAAACAGTATCACCAATTTTGAATCTTGGCCATTTTCAGGATTAGTAAGAAAAGTTCTTGTTATTACTTTTGGCTATCTGTGGTTATATGTAAGCCTCCAAATGACTTCTTTCTTTCTTTCTCTTTTTTTCTTTTTTTAATAACCTGTATTTGCCATCTTCAACTCTTTGGAATAAAGCTATAACTTTGAGATTAGACCAGAGACTCCTGGAATTTAGATAGTATGTTTCCTTGTTATAAGATTTGTAATGCAGGAAAAGCTGAAATGCTAAATCATAGTTAATATATTTTAAATGACTCTTCGTGAAGTTTCCCTGGAAGCTCTCGACAGAGTAGGCCAGTACTTGCTGTAAGGAACTAGGAAATTTTATAATGTGCCAAGAGATCTAACAACGTATACTTTCTTCAGTTGCTTTACCTGACAATGTCCAGGCCACAATCCAAATCTAAAATATCTTATTTTTACTTTTTTTTTTTTTTGCCAGTCCTGGGCTTGAGCTCAGGGCCTAAGCACTGTCCTTGGACTTTCTCAAGGCTAGAGCTTCACCACTTGAGCCACAGCACCACTTCCAGCTTTTTTCTATGTATGTGATATCGAGAAATCGAACCCAGGCATTCATGCATGCTAGGCAAGCCCTCTGCCACTAGGCCAAACTCCCAGCCCTGAAATATTTTAATAATTCATCTGAGGGTAATTTTAAAAGGAATTAGTGATAAAATATGAATTTTAACTGTATATGGCGTTAACAATACAAATATCCCCACCAAGGAAGTGATGGCTGCCTCATGATGATGCCAGATTTGCATGTTCAGATAATGAGCATTGGTGTGCTGCAGAGCAGTTCTCTGCCTTATAACTGGCAAGTATGTTTGGCATACATGGTAAGCCTACTCCTGCCTATGGAAATATTATGCTCTGAAAGAAGTGCACATTGGACTAGAGATTCTTAGCAAAAGTCAGGTTGAATAAGTGGCATAATAATGGACATAAAGAGTGCTGAGAATGGCAGAGAAAAATGCCATAATTTTTCCAGGAGGACTAGGGAAGGCCACAATGGAAGTTATGGCTGAAGCAGAAATCATTAGATGGAAAAACAAAGGGAAACTGTTCTAGGCTAGGCTATGGTAGAGTAACATCCCCTTGTGTTATATGGGGGAGAGATTCATTTAGGCCTTGAAGTTGGAGCCCAGATTGATAGAAAGCATTATAGCAGATGGCCCAGGGAAAGTAGACTGAACCCATTTTTCAGGGGTTGGGGGCTGCTGAGGTTGTACTGCATTCTGTAGATCATGGGAAGGTATTGAAAATCTGGGGACAGAAATGAATTAGGCTCATGTCTGAAATCCTAGCTACTTAGGAGGCTGAGATCTGAGGATCACTGTTCAAAGCAAAGTTGGAGATAGCTATCCGAAAATATGAAGGCAACTATAGACCCTGAGACTCTTATCTCCAATTAACTACTGAAAACCCAAAGTGGTGCTGTGGCTCAAGGGGTAGGGTGGTAGCCTTGAGATGAAGAGCTCAGGGACAGTGCCCAGGCCCAGAGTTCAAGCTCCATGACTGACCAAAAAAAAAAATGAAATAGCAATGATTTATACTTAGTCAAAGTACCTAGGGATTACAATAATTTTGGGTTCCATCACAACACTTTCTTTGAATCTTTAAATTTTTTTTTTTTAGGAATGGTCCCATGAAAGTCATACTGCAGCTTCAGGGAACAGAATATTAATCCTGAGATAATTTGCATCTGTGTAAAGGATGGATGACTCCTCACTGTTTACTAGCTCCCTCCGACTTACTGAGATGCCAGCTAGAAGCACAACTTCCTAGGCCCAGGAATTTCACATTTAGTTCAGAGGGAAGACATGCACTAGGGGACAGTGTTTACAATTGGGACGGTTGTCCGGAGGTAGTTTAACTGATAATCTGAATGGTAATAAAGGCCCAAGCCAGAACAATTCAAGGGAACTGAGAATCATTGCACAGGGTGTGGACAGGTGGACAGCTGGCTAGATGTGGGGTGTGAGTTATAAGAGTGGCAGGAGATGTCTTAATGTGCATGGTAGCAGGAGAGAAGGTTACTTCTGGTTTGGGCTCAAAGTGGAAAATGTGATGTACTGATGAATGTTGTGAAGGTGTTTGTGGAGGGGGGGGCTGTGCATACATACCCTCAGCCTGGCCACAAGGCTTCATCAGGCATTCAGCTTTTTGATAGGCTGTGCAGATTCTCAGTGGAGTACTGTGGAGGAGGTTTGATGCAGGAGTTCCTGTTTGCCATGGGAATGAGTAAGACAATCTGGAGGAAATAGTAGAACCAAGTCCTGTGGTACTGGGTGGGGGCCAGCGTGGTGTAGGGTGGCTGGCTGCCCTTTTGTTCAATCTCATTGGGTAAGCCTTCTGCACTAGTTCCTTATGTGGTGATGGAGGCACAGCAAGAAATGGCAAACACCAGAGCCACTTGGAAGATGGTTGTTTGAGAACAGGGATTCTTGGTCTCTATGGAAACAGACAAATAGCTGGGGGGGGGGAACAACTTAGACCTCAGAAATTTTCCAGTAGCATTTAGCTTCTTGAACACTGCACCACACATCTTAGCAGGGTAACAGTTTCCATTTCTCTCCCCCTTGCTTTCTCTCTAGCTTTTCTCTATTCTTGTATTCTCTTTCTCTCTTCATGCTTTTTTCTTCATTCCCTCCATCTTCAGTCCTCAACCCTTTTCTCTGCCATGGCTGCTCTGTACCCTCTTTTCTTCCCCCACTTTCCTGTCTTAAATCTCCTCTCTTCTCACCCATCAGTGAGTCAGCACCTTGCCCCAGCAGAGTGTGAGGATGGCTTGGTATATGTGTGTGCATGTGGCTGTCGTGTCCAGCCTCTGCATCAAGGGGCCCAGTCAGTGTGAACTCTGGTGTTACTTTCCAATTTGGGTAATTGCATCTGACCTATCTGAAATTACACTTGCTGCTTCAGTTAGCAAAGTGTTCCACACTGACCTGGTGATGAGAAGTTTCACAGCCTCAGTCCCAGGGGCAGCTGAATTTCATTCAGATGAAGGAAAAAAAAATTAACTTCCTGATTTGAAACCAGGGAATGCAAACTAAGAGCTCAACATTTTTCGGTCCTAGTTCTCTCAGCTCACCTTGGCAAGAAAGCAGATCTTTTCTTCCTTTTCTCTACTCCTCTAGCTCAGATAAATTAAACTCTGATTTGTGGATACTGTTCAGCAGGAAGTGGGGGGTGGGGGAGTGGGGGGATACCAGAGAATCATGAGTTAGAAACTCTACATGCAGCTTTGGCTTTGTCATTCCTAAGCTGCCACCTTGGACAGGTCATTTAATGGAGAATGCTCATGCTGACTTGGATTGGCAGGGGAAGTGAAACATTAGAATGTTCATGAGAGCATTTTGCACTCTATAAAATTTCCTTCCTTTCTTCCTTCATCCCTTCCTCCCTTCCTCTTTTCCTTCCTTTCTTCCCTCCTTTCTTCTTTCCTTCCTTCCTGGGGCTCTAACTCAGGGCCTGGTACAGTCTCTTAGCTCCTCTTTCTCATGGCTAGCACTCTAATACTGGAGCCACAGATCCCATTCTGGCTTTTTCTGTGATTAATTGAAGATAAGAGTCTCCTGGGGAGAAAGGGTATCAATGTGTGAGAAGTAATGCACCTACTACCTGCTGAATGTAACTATAACCTTTCTATACGTTATCCCTATAATAAAAAAAAAAAAGGAACACAAACAAATGAGAGTCTCCTGGGCTTTCCAGCCTGGATTGGCTTTGAAAGACGGTCTTCAGATATCAGCCTCCTGAGTAGCTAGGATTACAGGTGTGAGCCACTGGCACTCCCATTTATGCTTTTAAGATATCATTTTGGCTGCTTGATTTAGAAATTTTTGAGGTGGCTTAGTAGATGAGGTCAGCAACTATGCTATTTATTGGTGAGTGTTAGCTTGATCATGAAATACATTTTTTGAGATAGATATTGCTATGTTGCTCATGCTGGTTTTGAACTCAAGAGCCTCCTGATTTAGATGTCAAGTGATGGGATTACAGTTGTATACCACTGTATCCAGTTTTTGTTTTGTTTTGTTTTGTTTTTGGTCATGGGATCTGGGTACTGTCCCTGAGCTCTTCAGTTCAAGGCTACTGCCCTACCCCTTGAGCCACAGTGTCACTTCCAGTTTTCTAGTTAATTGGAGATGAGAGTCTCATGGTCTTTAGTGCCTGGCTGGCTTTGAACTGGGATCTTCAGGTCTCAGCCTCCTGAGTAGCTAGGATTTTAGGCATGAACCACAATGCCCATCTCTATCCAGCTTTAAACTAATTTTTTGATTGTATTTTTTTCTTCCTTCTTTCCTTGGTACTAGGGATTGAATGCAGGATGTCGCACTTGCAAGGCAAGTACTTTGTCACTGTAAATCCCAGCTTTTAAATCAGTTTCGAAAGGCTGTATTTTTAGGGCAGTTTTAAGTTCACAGGAAATTTGAAAGGGTAATGTAGAAATATCCCCATAATATTTTATTTCCCACAGATACAATCTTTGTCATGCTCAGACTCCTTACCATTATCATGATGTTTTGTGCCCTAAGAGCTAAGTATGATATACTTAAAGTGATTCAGTGCGTAGATAGCAGGAACAAAACATTTTTTTCATATATTTTTATTGTAATTAATAGAAGGGTTACATGATATTTGACAGATAGATGGTGCATTACTTCACATTCATTGATACCCTTTCTCATGTCTTGGTCCCCATTTCCCTCCCCCCACCTCCACCCCTCATCTTGTTTTCCCCCCTTCCCTATCCAATTTCAAATGACCAAATACAAGGAACAAAACATTTTGAAAAGAAGTCCTTCAAGGGACTGGGTCAGTCCTATGTAGCTAAGTCAGCAGCCGAGCAGAGCCCACGTCTCCCGATACACTGTGATGTGCTAGAGATTGCCAAAGGGAGAAAGAAGATCTTGGCTACTCCATGGCTAAGCTGTGTTTGCTGGAGAGATAGCAGCTCAACTGCTGGGGAAATTGGTTTAGGCTGTCTTGAAAACTATAGCAAGATTTTTTAGTATATTTACTGGTTTTTAAAAATCCAGTCATTAAAGACCCTGAACAGGGTAGGAGCCTGGCTTTGTCTTCAAATGTGCCAGGAGAGAGCTGTCTCCTTTATGCTTTCTCTGGCACACAGAGGCTGGAGACATTCACACATTGTCTTGTTTTGTGAGCATTTGCTGTTGTAACAGATGAGCGCTGTTTCCCATCTTGCTTTGTTTTCAAGCCATCACATAGAGAGCCAAGCTTCTTGTCTCATTAATACCAACCCTTACTCCTGAAGTCTGTTTAGTTATAAGCCTGTTTATGTTCATGAAATAAACATGTAAAATAATTCAGAAAGTGATATAAAAGTAAAGAAAAATCTATTTTCCTTCCTTCCTTCCTTCCTTCCTTCCTTCCTTCCTTCCTTCCTTCCTTCCTTCTTTCCTTTCCTCCTCCTCCTTCGTCTCCTCCTCCTCCTCCCCTCCCCCTCCTCCTTCTTTTTTGGTGGTACTGGAGATTTTAAACTCAGGGCCTCCTCTTTGTGAGACTGGTATACTACTACAGTGCCACACCCTCAGACCTGTTTTTTACTGGTTATTTGTAGGCTGGGTCTTTCTTCCATTGGCACATGCACCTGAGCCTCAAATCCACCTCCTTTAGGCTTTTCCTTATCACTGGGATCACAGGCATGCACCACTATGCCAGTATTCCTGTTGGGGAAATGGAATCTCCATGGACTTAATTGCAATGGGAGACTTGGCAATAAAAAGCATTCCAGTCCCATCCTACCATTGTAGCTATGGGCTGAGAAGGCATTTCTTGATTTTTCTGCCTGATTGGCCTCATCTTAATTCCCCTATTTCATTTTATCAGGTAGCTAGGATTATAGGTGTGCACTACCAGTGCCCAGCTCTTTTCAACATTTAGTCATGCTCTCCAGAGATAAACAATATATTAAAAGTACCTGAAGTTATTTAGAAAGCTTTCTATGTACATATAAATACACCTGGCTGCACAAACACATGCAGATTCCTGCATACCCACATATGCATATATATCAGTTTACATACAGTGTACACATGAATATACATGTATATAGTAGAATTATGTGTATGCCATTACATATCTAAGTATTGTGGATAGATAAGGTCTTTGGAAATATATACATATATCTTTAGAATATATATTAATTGGCACATAATAGTTGTATATTTTTATAGGGCACAGTGTGATGGTTCAATGCACATATGTCATGGAGGATCAGGTTAGTGTAAATGACACATAAAACTTTTACTTCTTAGTATCAAGAGCATTAAAAATCATATTACCTATCTTACCATGCACACACATATTTTTAAATATTGTGTATGCAGGGCTGGGAGTTTGGCCTAGTGGTAGAGTGTTTGTCTAGCATGCATGAAGACCCAGGTTCAATTTCTCGGTATCACATACATAGAAAAAAGTGGTGCTGAGGCTCAAGTGGTAGAGCTCTAGCCTTGAGAAAGTCCAAGGACAGTGCTCAGGCTCTCAGCTCAAGCACAGGACTAGCAAAAAAAATATTGTGTATGCAGCATACATGAAAGAAACATGCTAAGAACTGGGACTGCAAAAGAAAGAAAGCAGTTCACAATGACTGACCTTGAGTTGCTACCAGGTACCAATTTAAATTTCTAACAGTGTGTGTGTTTTCCCACAGCCTTCTCAAAGGTGAGGATCTTCAGATTTCTTAATCTTTGCTAGTCTGTGAGAAATAAAAATGGTTTGCTTCAAACTCTCATGAAATGTTGATATTTCTGTGACATGGATAATGGTTTGGTAATGACTTAATTGCTTTTTAGGTAAGCAATACATATGCAAGGTAAAACAATTTAGAAAATGCACAAAGAAATGACAGAACTGATGAACCTGTTTTACAGTGATGACCTTTGATGACCTTGGGCATGTCTTCTTGTTGGTTCACTATGCAGGAAGTATAAATAAGAAGGTATTCTGTGACCTCTCATTTCTTCCTTTGTGCATTGTGGCTTCTGATCTCCTAATGGATACTTCAATATAGAAGGAGCAGTAGACTCATAGCCAGTGGTTGTTCTGGATTTGTTTTTGACATTACCGATTAGCTTTATGACCTTAGGCAAATCATTTGACCTCTCTGAGCTACTGTTTTCTGCAAAATGGATAATGCCTGAAATTGGATATGGAAGGGGGGAAAACAAGATGAGGGGTGGGGGTTGGGGGAGGGAAATGGGGACCAAGACATGAGAAAGGGTATCAATGTATGTGAAGTAATACACCTTCTATCTGGTGAATATAATATAACACTTCTATTAATTACAATAAAAATATATGGAAAAAATGGATAATGCCTCCCTTATTAAAAGGGTTAAAGTATAGAAAAGAACCTGGCAAATTCCCTGCTCTGGGGCAAATAATCCAGAAGTGTAGGCTGCACCAAGAGATTGAAGTTAAGTTTGGCAATGCTGAGAATATTTTTTTTTCCTTAGACTTCTTCAAGTCATCATGGTTCTTGCTTTTCTACTCTTGCACATTTGGCTTCTCCTATTTTTTTCTCCACATGGACCAGCATTCTTGTCTTCTCTGTGTACATGGCTTCCTCACAAGTCCAGAATGTACATGTCATTGGTTAAAGCAACCATGCCTCGCTGATCATTTGTTTCTGGAATCCTAGATTCTAAATTCCAGGAGGTTAGATTCTATTTGGCATGTAGGTATTATCTGTGTAGACTTCATCCAGAAGACAGAATAGGGGATATGGAAGGCTTATCTTGTGTTGGTGTAGTTGGCAAAGCACTCCTCAAAGATTGAAAAGGAGCAAAACTGATTTTCAAGTTGCTCCTGTAAGCGCAGTTGAAACAGGCATCTGTATGCATCTGTGACAGAGTCTGAGGCAGATGTGATGGGCAAGACATGATCAATTAAGGCTTCTCTAGAGCTCTACACAAATGAGTACCCTGAAGTGTAGGCAAGACTTACCAGTTGGAGAAGGGCAGAAAGGAAGGACATCCCAAACTGGAAGTCAGAAAGAACATTGAATGAGTAATGGCAAGCATTTGAGTACTTTGTACGCCAGCAATTCATTCATTCATGTAGATGATAAAAATCTTTATTGAGGGCCTAGTAAGGAGGACAGTGTTTTTATGGATGAATAAGTAAAATTATAATAGTTAAAATAGTTAAATATTAATTTTAACAATGTTTCAGAATCCTAAATACCTTTTGTTTATTGTTTCATTTATGCTTTCCCTAGTTGATCCTTCAAGGTCGAAGATGACTTAGGGCAAGGTTGACAGCTCATGTCTTTTCCTTTTATTGTTTTTAAATAGAGAGCTTTTGAAATTGTTCATTATCCTTTCTGAAAGTGAGATCAGACATATAATATCTTACATATGGATGTAAGGAAATATAGTAAATATTTGGTCAGATGATTTCTAAAACCCTTTCTTCCTTTTATATTCAAACATGTTACTTTTTATTTCATGAATGTTGGCAACCAGCTAGATGTAATTTATTTCAGAATCACTTATAAGAGGAAAAACTTTACAATGGTCTAAAATTTTCACAATAGGAGATTAGTTCATAAAATTATGGTTGCTTATAGAGTTTTATTTGCCATGTATATTAATAATATTAATAATTAATAAAATAACTTACTAAGGAATTTATAATATGTTTTATATCTTCAAAATAGAAAATTAGTGAAATAAACTATATACAACCTAACATAATATGCATGAGAAAATCACAGTAAAGGTACACTAGTCAAACTGAGTGTTGGTGGCTCATATATGTAATTCTAGCTACTAAGGAGGCTGAGATCTGAGGATTGCAGTTTGAAGCCACAGAGTCTTTTTTTTTTACTGTAATTAATAAAAGGGTTACATGATATTTGCCAGATAGAAGGTGCATTAATTCACATACATTGATACCTTTTTCACATGTCTTGGTACCCATTATCCTCCCCCCCACCCTCCCAGACTCTTTTTTTAAAAATATTTTTTATTGTGATTAATAGAAGGGATACATTATATTCACCAGATAGAAGGTGCATAACTTCACAAACATTGATACTCTTTCTCATGACATGGTCCCCATTTCCCTCTCACCCTCCTCCCACTTATCTTGATTTCCCCCCTTCTCTATGCAATTTCAAATATCCAATTAAGCACATATAAAATATATCAAGTAACAAGGTGAAATATTGTAACAATATGAGATAACCAGGGGATGGCAAAAGAGATGAGAGATAACATAGTACATTAAGGACAACAATCACTCATTATATAGCTTTTGTTTTCTTTCCTGGAGGTCCTTAAATTTAGCATCATACTATATGGCCTTATGTCTCTAGATTTTGCTCTATTGTAAATCTCTGCTAGGAGAGCCCAAGGTTTCTACTGATTATGACAAATGGGGGAAACCATTGAGCCTATGTTCCTTTGAGTCTGGCTTAATTCACTTAATATGATTTTTTCTAAGTCTTTCCATTTCCTAACAAATGGGGCGATGCCATTCTTTCTGACAGCAGCATAGAATTCCATTGTATATAAATACCACATCTTGTTGATCCAGTCATCTACTGAGGGACATCTGGGTTGGTTCCATATCTTTGCTATGGTAAATAGTGCTGCAATGAACATCATTGTGCTAGTGGATTTAGTATGCCCTTGTTTCTGGACAATTGGGTAAATGCCTAGTAGTGGAATTGCTGGGTCATAGGGAAGCTCTATGTTTAGTCTTTTGAGGAACTGCCATACTGCTTTCCATAGTGGTTGAAGGAGTTTGCACTCCCACCAACAGTGTAGTAGTGATCCCTCCTGGCCACATCCCCTCCAGCATCTGTTGTTATTAGTTTTCTTGATCCTGGCCATTCTAACTGGAGTGAGGTAGAATCTTAGAGTTGTTTTGTTTTGCATTTCTTTTATGACCAGAGATGTTGAGCATTTCTTCATGTGTCTATAGGCCATTTTTGTTTCTTCTTCAGAGAAGACTCTCTGTAAGTCTTTGGCCCATCTTTTAATGGGATGGTTGTTACTTTGGAGATTAGTTTTGGAGTGATTCAATTTTTTGAGCTGTTGATATATTTTAGATATGAAGCCTTTGTCCGTTGTATGGTTAGTGAAGATCTTCTCCCATTCTGTAGGCTTCCTAATTAATTTACTAGCTATTTCCTTTGCCATACGGAAGCTCTGCAGTTTAATGCAGTCCCACTTATCCAGCCTTTCTCTGATTTGTTGTTTCTTGGTCCTTATTGAGAAAGTTTTGACCTGTGCCAAGGAGGCCTAGTGTGTCTCCTATTCCTTCTTGTATAGTTTTCAGTGTGTCGTGAAGCCAGAGACTCTTATCTCTTATCTACCAAAAAGCCAGAAGTGGAACTGCAACTCAAGTGGTAGAGTTCTAGTTTAGCAAAAAACGCTCAGGAATAGTGTCCAGGCCCCTAGTTCAAGCAGAACAACAGCAGAAAAAGATATACCAGTCAAAAATGAAGGAATATTATGAAAGACTATTTGGGTACAAAAGTACCATTAATTTTTAGAATGTGTTTTACTGAAATTCCACAATGGATTTATATTATAAATTTTGTAATTTTATATTATAAATATAGTGTAATATTATGTATGTTCTTTTTCTATTGCTACTTCTGTAACTGAAATTTTGTTAATAATGCTTTCACTTACAGTTGGGAAAATTGTTACACACAGATACCTGTAAGCTGTGTCTATTTCTCTCAATGGTACTATTTTGTAAAACTCTAGTGTACTATCACTTCTAGGATATTGGCATTGATTCATTTTACTTCAGCTTCCCCTAGCTTTACGTGTACTTAAGAGTGTATATTAAGTTCTTTACTACTTGATCCCCTGTGGGGTTCTAAAATCCACCATCATGGTCACGATACTAAGCAGGGCCAAAACTATAAAGAGCCCTGTGACGCCCTTTCCTAACCAATATTATTCTTTAAAAAATGTACTAGTTGTACATGTGATGCACACCTAGAATCCTGGCACCCAAGAGGCAGAGGCAGAAGATTATTAGTTTGAGCCCAACTTAGGCTACACAGCATGGCTCTCTTAAAAGAAAAACAAGCAACAATGAAACAAAAACAACAGAAAAGCAAACAACCTCTGAAAGCCACACAAAACAACCTTAACCCCAGGATGTAGAGCATTCATTTAACCTTGACTTTTTATTGGAAACTAAAATATTAGAACCTTTGAGTTGGAAATCTCAGTGCTTGCTTAGAATGTGAGAATTTTAAAGAAGCCAGAGCGGGTTTTATGATGACCCACCATCTTCCAGAAACACCAATGACTTGAGCTCTCTCCCCACTTTTCATCCCTAGGCCCCTCTGTATCCATGTATGAGTTTTGAGTTTGGTATCGTTTCCTTTGGAAGTGTTTATCACATCCTCTCAACTGGGTTAGATGCTTCTTCCCTGTGCCCTGCGTACACTCTGTATTTTCCTCACTATGTCATGTTCCTTATTTTGCCCTGGCTCATGGATAATACGTGTTCAATGTATGGACAGGTGTCTGGATGACAGTCCTTCTCTAATTTCTGATGAATTCCCAGCTCTTCTTCTCCTGTTTTGCAGTGGCTTTTAATTATGTCTGTACTTCTACCACATTGATGTGGTAAACTCTGACTTATTTTGGCTGTGAAGCTACTTTCCAAGTAAACAAATTCTAGCCGCCTACCCTGCTTCCACCAGGGCCACTAACTCTTGTGAGCTTCTTACATTTTTTGTTTTCTTCCTCCAGTTATAAAGCTAATTAGATTAAGATGAAGACTATAAATAGCTGTAAACCTCACACTGTGCCTTGTGCTTCCTATGGATTATCCCTTTAAATAGAATGTATTTTAGTCATGCTTTACTATCCTGCTTTTAAAATGAGAAAACCCAAGCTCAAAAGAAAACAAATAACTTGTTCAGGATCATGTAACCAGACAAACCATAACAGAGGTTCAAAGCCAGGATTGCCAATTACAATGCCCTCCCTCCCTCCCTCCCTTCCTCCCTCTCTCCTTCCCTCCTTTCCTACTTCTTTCTTTCTTTTTTTGTCAGTTGTGGGGCTTGAACTCAAGGTCTGGGTGCTGTCCCTGAGTTCTTTCTCTCAAGGCTAGTGCTCTACCACTTAGAACCACAGTGCTGCTTTCTGAAGGTTATTTTTCTGATTAGTCTATAAGGAACTGAATTTCTAGGGAACTATTATTTTAACTCCTTTGTCCTTTGAAGATTCAGCACTACTTCCGAGGACCTGTATCCATGTCCAGCCTCTAATTGTACCCTGTAGTTAGGCATCTCTAAACTTTGGAAGGTAGCTATAGCTGAACAAGAAACATTGCTAGAAGTTGTCTTTTGATGTTCAGTAGAGCTTCCCTCAGTGCAAGACACATAGGTGTTATGGTTCATTCTGACGTTTGGTACAACATAAGTTCCTCTGAGACTGTACAACCTGTCATGGTCTAGCTAATACACTTTTTCTGATTTTACCTATTTATTTTACAGTTGAGGAAATGTGAGCACAAAGAGAAGAGCCCTATTCATTTTACCCTTGGGTTACTTGAAACCTTGTCTGGTCAGCTGGCTTACCTTTCTACTTCTTGTTCTTCCAGACTCTGCTCGTGAGCTGGGTTTTTTTGACCTTACACTGCCCTAGTGATTCTTTTTATGGTCACTGTGCAACAGGTCTGTGTCCCTCTTGTTCCTCTGACCTCAATAGTTCACATTTGGGTTGAGTGCCAGGAGTCCTATAGAGGATACTTCACTCTGAAAATAGTTATGAGATCCTACTGTATGTCAAGGACGTGTTATAATCCGTTGTCACTTCTTTATATTGTTTACCATATTTATGAGACCACAGGTTTGGATGCATACAGCAAAAGCCATCACAAAGCACCACAGATAGAAGTCTTAACCTGGAGTCCTGAATCAGATCCTCTGGATCAGGTACTTCTCTGTGCTCTGCTTATTTCTTATTCTTATGAAATTCTGGTCTGGAACCAATGATTTCTACCCTATGAAGTGGTAAGAGTCCTAAGCTCCCTTTGTCCTTTTTGTTCATTCTTAGGACATTATTTTATCATTATCTAAGATGAGCAACCAGTCCATTTGTTTTCTAGCCAATGTGAAAGCAAAGAGGAAGAAACAACCTGGCTGTTGTATTCACACATCCATTTACATTGCACAAGTCAGAATTAATCAGTCATTTCCTAGCTGAATGGAAGTCTGGGAAATGTAGTCTTTTGTTGTAGGATGTTATGGGACCAACTGAAACTACTCCTAAGAAGGGGAAAATGTATTTTTCTCATAAATATCAGCATGTGGCACACTCTCTTGTTTCAGCTCCAGGAATGCTTTAAAAATATTTAGATCATTCTTTTTTCTTAAAATCCATTCAAGCACTTAGTAGGTTGGAAACTAGATTATTTCAAAAGATTCTCAAATCCAAAATTTGTGGAAAATCAGAGAGTGCTCAGAGGCTGTTCTGTTGACCAAGGAATTGAACTGCTATAAAAACAATAGCAGATTCTTTTACTTCCAATGGCTATAGCCTCATAGATGTATACCAGCTGTTTATAGTTCTGCAATAACCATCTGATTTGAACATTGTTTCAGTGGAGAACTGGATTCTTAATCTCATGTTAATTCAGCTGTCCATATTGGAGATTTTTAACATACCAAAAGGTTCTTTGAAAAACAATCAAAAAGAACAGAAACTTAAAAATTAATTATGGGAACCTCAAAGTACACTCTGGACTTGTTCCTTGCCTGGGCTGGACATCGATTCTTTTGACGTGTTCTCAGTTACAATAAAAATAACAGCTTGGTGAAACAAACAGATACTTGGGTAGAAAACTGAGTGTTTGGGAAGAGCATTATATTTTGATTATATTGCTCTTTGGCATTGACCTTGAATAAAACCCATCAATGCCTTATTTTTAGTTTGTGAAGGATTCTCATAGACATTGTTTTACTTTACTTGTATAACTCCCCTATGAGCTGAAATAAATATTTTCATTTATAGGGAAGAAGATGGAGGCTTGGGAATGTTAAGGGATTTGCCCAAGATCATAACATAGATTGGGGGTGGGGGGAGAGAACAGGAACTGTCACTCAGATGTTACCTGTACAAATAGTGGCTTTTAGGGTTGTTTTGACTATTGGTATTGTTAACAGTTAAGGGCATATCTAAAAATTGGGTTCAATCTCCACTTTAAGAATGCTTTCTACCTGGGGTGCCATGGCTCACACCTGTAATCCTAGCTACTCAGGAGGCTGGAGATCTGAGAATTGCAGTTCAAAGCCAGCCCTTGGGCACTAAAATCCATGAGATTCTTTTTGGAATTTTTTTTTTTGCCAGTCCTGGACCCTGAGCACTGTCCTTGGACTTTCTCAAGGCTAGAGCTCTACCACTTGAGCCACAGCACCATTTCTGTTTTTTTTCTATATATTCGTGGTACCAAGGAATTGAACCCAGGTCTTCGTGCATGCTAGGCAAGCACTCTACCACTAGGCCAAACTCCCGGACCCTGCATGAGACTCTTATCTCCAATTAACCACTAGAAAACCAGAAGTGGCACTGTGACTCCAGGGGTAGGGCGGTAGCCTTGAGCTGAAGAGTTCAGAGACAACCCCCAGGCCCAGCGTTCAAGCTCCATGACTGACAAAAAAATCATTAGTATGAATTTCTTACAGTATTACTAAAAATAAAAAGTGTATCCACAAATAAAAATCATTATGCAAAGTAGCCAAGGTTTCATCTATGCCTGTATCTGATTCATTCATTACCCACAAATAATGATTATCTACTAAAGGTAGATTTAGAATTTCTTGGACAAGGTAATTGAGCAAAAGCTGGCAATTTTATTGTTAAGTTAATGCAACTATCTCTTCTTTGAAGAGCACTATAACAAAACTGTGTCAAAGGACTCCCAGATGAGATTATACTTGCAAAAATTTCAAAGCAGTCATGAAAACTGCAAACATAAGATGTAACTATGTTTGACAGAAGAGCTAGGAGAACACAGGCAACAAAACCCTTAAGCTTGACAGCCTCTGGCAAGGTGGTGAATAATGTGTCTTTTTAGAATAGCTTTCCTGGGTTAAAACGCATGTAATGCATGCAACATACAGAATTGCTTCTGGAGAGGAGACAGCAAAGGCATTTTAGAAAAAGCAGAAGACACCTAGGCAAGAATGTGAAAGATTCCAGAAGAAAATGAGAGCACAGGCCTTGGGAGATCTCCAAGAGTTTCCCTGGGACTGGACCAAAGGGTTAGAGGATGGATAGGCAACTGAAATTTTTTAGACATGGGATTGGTAAAATCAGATTTGCATTTTAGCAGCATTGTTCTGGAGAGGGCAGGAGAGGGATCCAAGGCAGGGTGCAGAGAATCAAGCAGAGGACAATGAAGAGGAGAGATAGAAATGGCTTGAACTAAGGGAGAGGCTAGTAGTAGGTGTGTAGAAAGGAGAGTTTTTCCATAGGACAGGGGAAGGAAAAATGTGACTCCTATTTCTTCACCCCTAACCTTCTATTTCATGCTTATGTGGCAAGAGATATGTCTTTCAATTCAACAGATTCTTTCTACTCCTAATCAGTTTTACTAAATATCCTTTTAATTACAGAATCTATGGGAAAGTGATTGCCCTTTGTGTTGTATATGCATATTAGTTTTAGCAGAGAGAGTTTTATACTAACCCAGAAAGTAACAACTGTCTTAAGTAGCCACAAGTGTAGTGGTTAAATTTCTTCAGTTAGAGGATATATATATATATATATATATATATGCACATACATACATACACACATATATATATATATATATGTATATGTATGCCACATAGACACACCATAAAAGGTAGTGTGAATGAATGTAGCTAAACTTTGAAAGGCCTATAAGACACACACACACACACACACACACACACACACACACACACATATTTATATATATCTCCAGTCTTGGGGCTTGAACTCAGGGCCTGGGCATTGTCTCTGAGTTGCTTTTGTTCAAGATTAGTACTGTACTCTTTTTTTTCATACATTTTTTATTGTAATTAATAGATGGGCTACATTATATTCACCAGGTAGAAGGTGTATTACTTCACAAACACTGATACCCTTTCTCATGTTTTGGTCCCCATTTCCCTCCCTCCACCCCCACTCCTCATCTTGTTTTCCTCCCTTCCCTATTTCAAATAAACAAATAAACAAATGTACAATATATCAGATAACAAGGTAAAATACTGTACCAATATGAGATAACCAAGGGACAGCAAAAGAGATGAGAGATAACATAGTACATTAAGGACAACAATCACTCATTATGGCTTTTGTTTCTATATCCTAGAGGTCTTTCATTTAGTTTCATACTATATGGCCTTATGTATCTAGGTTTTGCTCTACTGTAAATCTCTGCTAGGAGAGCCCAAGGTTTCTACTGATTATGACAAATGAGGGAAACCATTGAGCCTATGTTCCTTTGAGTCTGGCTTACTTCACAATATGATTTTTTTCTAAGGCTTTCCATTTCCTTACAAATGGGGCAATGCTGTTCTTTCTGACAGCAGCATAGAATTCCATTGTAGCACTGTACTCTTTGAGCCACAGCCCCACTTTCAGCTTTTTCTGTTATGTGGTACTGAGGAATCAAATCCAGGTTTTCCTGCATGCAAGGCAAGCACTCTACCACTAAGCCTTGTTCCCACCCCCAAGACTCATAAGTATTAGAGGGATATACAAGCATTTTATGCTATGGTTATTTCTTCTCCTCTTACTTTTTTCAGAACTTAGCACAGCATTAAGCTCAGAATTAACAATTATTTATTGAGATAGCTCTGGGTAAGTCTAATATTATGGAATTTCTGTTTTTTTAATGTCAAGAAGGTCATGAAGAACAATAAGCTATTATGAAGCAACTTTCTAGATCTCCTGGATCTGGATCTTTCTAGGTGTCTGTGGGTGACTGATAGGTGGAACTGTAAGTATAAAGGCCTGGAAACAAGAATCTGGTGTGGCTGCAGCAAGGAGAGGAAAAGGGGGGCAGCAGTTAGGGCAGAGTGATATGAACCCAATGAACTAAGAATCTAGAAAGCTATAAGAACTTTGTTTATGCTAAGCAAAATGGGAAACCTTTATGCAGCAGAGCATCATGATTTGTCTTATTTACTTTACTATAAAGAACACTTTTGTATCAATTAACCAGACTTGAAAGAGATAGACATGGATGCAGACATAGCTGGTTAAGAAACTACTAAAATAAGAAATTATAGTGACTTAGATAAGGTTGGGAACATCAAAATTGAATTAATTTATACACACATGTATTCAAAATTATATAGTATATCTTTGTGTTTGTAAATATGTGAGTATATACATGTAAATTTCTAATTTTAAGTGTATATATCAGTAGGAAGGTAAAACACAGTTGAAAGCAGAAAGCTATGTTCCCATTACTCGGTGTTAACAATGGTCTACTTATGATCTCTTCCCTCTGTCATACACCTGAACCCGCTCTTCCAGATCATTGCGAAGTATTTCCCAATCACCACATTATGCCATCTTTAAACATTTCAGCATGTCTCTAAAATATAAGAGCATCTTTTTAAAAAATGATGATAGTCACATCTCATTTAAAATGCCAGTAGTTCTTAATCTCATCAAATAGCCTGTTCAGTTGTTCTCTTCCTCCTCTACCTCCTCCCCCTCTTCTTTCTTTCTTTCTTTCTTTCTTTCTTTCTTTCTTTCTTTCTTCCTTTCCTCCTCCTCCTCCTCCTCCTCCTCCTCCTCCTCCTCTTCCTCCTCCTTCTTCTTCCAAAATCTTAGCCTCCTGAGTAGTTAGGATTCCAGCTGTGAGCCACTGGCACCGAGCTATGAACTTACATTTTAAAACATATAGCTATGTTTTAATCAAATGTAGTAATCAAATGTAGTTATTTTTATTGATTCTCAGATGGACCTATTTTTGGACTTGGAGTCTCTTGATAAACTCTGGTAATCTTTGCTCTTTCTCTTACTTTCTTACATTAGGGCTCATCTTGTGCATTGCTGCACTGATCCTAGGACCAGCCACTTTTCGAATACTGCTTATTCCTTTGAGAGAGAGATGGTGTTTCAGCACCACTGTGCACATGTGAGGGCTGCCTGCTACTCTTGGGTAGTATCTGAGATTTTTCAGTGGACAGTATTACAGGTGTGTGTGTGTGTGTGTGTGTGTTAGTCCTGAGGCTTAAACTCAGAGCCTGGGCACTGTCCCTGAACTTCATTTTGTACAAGGCTAGTACACTACCACTTCAGCTCTACCAAAGTGCCATTTCTGGCCTTTTCTGAGTAGTTTATTGAGGATAAGAGTCTCATAGCCTTTCCTGTCCAGGCTGTCTTCAAACCACAATCCTTACTTCTCAGTCTCCTGAGTAGCTAAGATTATATGCATGAGTCATGAGAAGCAGAATTACAGTTTTTTAAAAGATAGAATACATAATGGATTTTTAAAGTATATTGTTTTCTCATATGCTAAAAATCCTAATTCTCAATTATACCTAATATAGTTACTTACTTGTTTTTATGCCACAGGACAGTAATAGAATAGCAACATCAGTATTAGTCAAAACAGTTTATAAGTCCTTTGTATTTTGTGGGGGGACGGGAGGCTGGGTATATTTTCATTGGAGAATTATTTGTTTATCTACCCATTCATTCATTCACTCATTTGTATTAGCTTACAGAGTTTGGGGAGTAGAAATGCTTGTATGGTGAAGCCACTGGAGATATTTCCTCTGTGTGTTGCATTAATTCCATCCTTAGTTGATTTCATTTTGCTTTCACTTTGGAAGCATTGCTTTAAAGTTTGTATTTATAATTATGCAGGATATTTTTCTGAATCCTAATGTATGAATCAAATTATAGTCAAAGAGACCCAGTGTCTATTCTTATCTGTGATACCTCGTTCCCTCCTCCATAGGCAACTTAGGTCTCTTTCTAAATGAATCTCTGTCTTTGTCTCTCTCCTCTTCTTCCCTCTCTTGCCCCTATTCCCACTCTGCTGTCTCTTAAATAGCCGGAGCTCTACATTCACTTGGGATTCTGTATAAGATGTGAGGATGGCAAAGACAGACTTTTCTGAAAGGATGCATCTGAACTGCGTGAATAGGTGTGGGTTTAATACCAAAGGTGGGATCTGACTGATCGAATGGAACAACTGGTCCCCAAATTCCTTTTTCCCATCTGCTCACATTAGCCTGTTTAACCTCACTCATCCTTCAGACAACTCCATTTAGCTTTCCTTGCCCTCCATGCTCTCGCCTCTGAGTGGCAGCTGTTCCCTGTGTATATTGGCTGTCCTTCCCACATGGTCTCCTATGCCTTTCTGTTTCTCTCCTACCACTGCTCATGGAGGCTCTCCTCTCCCCCCACCCCCAGGAACTCAGCTCATAGATGAGGTCAGGCATGATGGTAGATGTATTTACATGTATCAATCTCAGATCTTCAGAACAACAGTGCAAGGCAGATGTTGCTATTCCATCTTAGGGGTGATAGAGCAGGCCTAGAAAGGTTCAAGCAGTTTTTCTGGAGAAACAACTAGCAAAGTTGCAGACCCCTGACTATTCTTTGTGTGATCTCATTCAACAAATGGTTGCATGAGCTGCACACTTTTCTGTATTGACTGCATGACTTCAACAAGAAACAGCCTCAGCCAGGTACCCGTGGCTCACTGCTGTAATCCTAGCTACTCAGGAGGTTGAGATGTGAGGATCACGGTTGAAGGTCAGCCTGGGCACTAAAGTCTGTGAGACTCTTCTCTCCAATTAACCACCAGAAAAACTGGAAATGGTGATGTGGCTCAAGGGGTAGGGTGGTAGCCTTAAGAGTCAGGGACAGCGCCCAGGCCCAGAATTCAAGTCCCATGACTCACCAAAAAATTAAAAAGTTAGCCTCTCTCCATCTGTTTCCATGTCTACAAAATAAGGACATTAATGGTTTGTACCTCACAGTGTTGAATAATGCCTGATACATTGCAGATCCTACAGGGTCAGCTGGCTTTAGTTACTATTCGTTATTTTGTGTTGCAGAATACAATGCCAGTATTACTGCTGTATGGTACACTCTGTACAGGCAGTATTTAGCCACAGTATCTTGCTTGCTAGGAGCATTTGGGCCAAGATGCTTCTGTTTAAAGTTTACAAGGCAACTGGGTAATAGTAAGGATTTGGGGCCAAACAAATCTGGATCATGCTCTGACTCTGCTTTTATTAGGTATGTGACCTTTCTCTAATTATTTAATTTTACTGAGCCTCAAATTCCTCCTCTGTGGAATGGGATGTGAGCATATCCGTCTTCGCAGATGGATGCAAGGATTAAACACGATTACGTATATAAAGCAGCTGGTAGAGAAAACACATTCAGAAAATGGTATCTCCTTTGCAGTTCTACTTGACTTTCACTTTAGACGTAGCTGTTCTTGGTCAGGCCTGTAAGGGCTGTGGTTGTGTTGCAGTATTTCCCTATTTATCAATCCCTAGGGGCATTGAAAGATGAAACTTTGGGCATAGATCTCAGGAATTTGGATTCGAAATAAAAGAAGAAAGCCTGGAAATCTAATTATCAGGGTTTGAATTCCAGGCCTCAGGCTTTTGCAGCTTACTTGCTCTGCTGGTGCTCTACCAACTTGAGCCACACCTCTAGCCTGGATTATTGCTAATTATTTTGGAGATGGAATCTTGTTGACTTTTCTGTTCAGACTAGCCTTAGACTGCAATCTTCCAGATCTCAGCCTTCAAAGTAGTTTAGGATTATAGATGTGAATCATAGGCACATGTTCAGAAAATACATAGATAGATAGATAGATAGATAGATAGATAGATAGATAGATAGATAGATGTCCAGGCTATTTGGGTGTAGTGGTCTGGCTATGTTAATGTCCCACTGAGTCGTGTCAAATCTGATGCCTAACCTTGGGAAGCCATTGCCTGTCCACTTGCAAGTCCCTTAGCTGGGATGGGATATCTCAGTTCTCTGGACCTCATTTCTGCAGCCATACAGAGGAATTCACTTGACCTTTGTTGCAGGTTGTTGCAAGGGTGGAATGAGCTGGGTGGGTGTGATATCTTGTTTGGACCTAGTACGTTGCACGACCAGGGGAAGATCAGTTTCTCTAGGGCCACTCTGTGTGATTATGTTTTGTATGGCTGTTCAGAAACGACCATGTCTAGGTTACCATTTCAGAACTGAAGGGTTGCAATCATCTTCTTCCAGTGTGCACAAAAGTCTGAGTAAGCTTCATTGCCTCCTTTTTAAAGAAGGAAACCAAACCCCTGTGAGGTACCTGCCAATGCATCCTTACCACTCATTGAGTTTTACAGAGGACACACTGCATATGATGGAAAGTCACCTGTCACCAGCCTTGCCCTCAGAGCTCTTTTGTGCTTGTCAGTACCTGTCTTTTGAAATCTCAGAATCTGTGAGCTCTGATCCTGTTATCTGGCATCTGAAAGGCACCAGAGGGAGACCAATACCACTAATGACTTATCAGCTCTTTCTCAAAGGAAAGAAGGCTGGGACCCTGAGCTTGTTAGTGCTAATGTGCTCTCGGCCACAAAGGGACTTGACAGGCGGGGGAAGCTTTCCACCCCACAGCATGGTTCTTTGGGGAAGATGGAGAGCACATTTACATATGATGGATTCTTATTCTGTGCTACTCTCAGGCTCTGCGGCCACCCAGGAATGTTTGAGCCGGTCATTGGTGAGCATTAGAATCAAAATCTGAGCAGCTCCTGGCCCTGAAGACTGTGTGCTTGTTGGGGAGGTGGGCTTGGGTGGTAAAAGAGGAAGAAAAGCATCGTGAGCTGCTTTCCTCTGTCC
Organism: Megascapheus bottae; assembly: GCF_031878675.1. Lineage (NCBI taxonomy): Eukaryota > Metazoa > Chordata > Mammalia > Rodentia > Geomyidae > Megascapheus > Megascapheus bottae. The sequence goes on along the minus strand of NC_143514.1, from coordinate 40,769,287 downwards.
CTTTATGAGCTCACATGATGGGCCACAGGCACAGCTGGACATGGCTACCTCTCTTGCCTGTAGAAGGCTTAGCAGGGAGTTTTCATTAATTTGTATCTTCTTAGCAACTGGTATTCAGCAGTTTCCCCCTGCTGGATGTCTGGTCTTAAAAATATCCTTAGATCATCTAGAGTAGGCATTAGGCCTGCTTCTGCTTTTTCTATCTCCTGGAAGAGCTTTTACAATTCATCTACTTCTCTTTATGTGTTAGGCTCTTAACAAATACATAGGAAGTAGTTAAATGTGAAGAACTCAGGTTTTAAAGAGTGAGACAGACATGGGGAGAGGTTGTGTGACATTGATTTTTTATCTTGGGACCGTCTATTGACTGAGTATTTGAACTCCTTCTCCCCCTACTCCTCCCCCCACACTTCAATTTATATGCTATAATCTAATCCCCAACATGCTAATTTTGGAAATGAGACATTTGGATGTTAATTAGGTCAGGGGTCAGAATCATCATGATGAGATTGGTGGCCATGAGAAAAAAAGGACTTCTGCGAATCAGTCGAACTTAGCTCTAACTCAGTTACCGTACAAGAACATAGGAGAAAATCTCCATGAATGAATCTAGGAAATAATCCTTCATTAGACCCTTAATCTGTCACCTGGACTCCTCAGATGCTAGAACTGAGAGAATAAAGTTCTGCTGTCTGTAAGTCACCTTATGTATGCTTTTTGTTTTGTTTTAAGTAGTCCCCCCTCCAAAGAAGAAAAGAAAGAAAGAAGGAAGGAAAGCAAAGGTTCAGTTTGCTCATCTGTGAAAAGGCCCCTCATTTGGCCCCCTGACCATGGGCATTAAGTAAGATGGTAGAATTAGACTTGTGCTCTAGTTCCCAGCAAGGAGAAGGTGGTTGATCAGATGATGGCAGTTCCTGTTAACCTCCAGCTGCCTGTCAGTGTGATTGCAGTGGGTTTAAAAGTGAATTGAAATCTTTCGCTTTTTGTGAGCTATTTACCTTGGAGAGTGTCCTGCTGGATGCATAGTACATATGTCACTTGGGCACTATCTTCCCACTGAGCTCCTTATTTGCTCATGTTCAATGAATTTTGTCTTTGTCTTTCCACAAAAGCATCTGTACATCTTTCCAGATAATTACAAATGCCTTCAGCTACTTGCTTGAAGGCTAGTCAGATCTCCAAGTTTCTTTGGGTCAGAGAGCCACCATCATTTCAATCTCACCTCTCACCCCCTCCTTAATATTCCTTCTATGCACACACAAGTGTGCTAAGAAATACCTTATCTTAGCCACATACCGCAGATGATGCTTTATGTTATATACATTTCTCTTCATCTCAGGACAGTCTTCCTCCTTCCTCTCCTGTAGTAAAGGCATCAATACTATATTCCATAAAGATGCAAATACTACATATCAGCATTTGTTGAGGAATATATATATATATATATATGGACATTATATATATGTTTTTGTTCTAAGAGCAGGCACGAGCACATAGGAAATAAAAGCAACATATTGGAATCTGTATTGGCCAAGTCTCTGGCACAGGCAGAAGCTGCTTCAAATTCAGGGAGGCTATTTGTGTGTGCATGTGTGCATGTGTGCATGTGTGTACGAGGGTGGATATGCTGGTATTGGGCCTTGAACTCAGGGCTGGGTACTCTTGCTAGGATTCTTTGCTCAAGGCAGGTGCTTTTTTTGTGTTGGCCATGGAGCTTGAACTCTGGGCCCTACCTCTTGAGCCACAATCTCACTTCTGGTTTTCTAGTGGTTTATTGGCATTAAGAGTCTCACAGACTTTAGTGCCCAGGCTGGCTTTGAACTGTGATCCTCAGATCTCAGCCTCCTGAGTAGCTACGATTTCAGGTGTGAGTCACCACGCCCTGTTGACAGCTCCTGATTTTTAGTGAACGATTGGAGATAAGATTTTCATGAACTTTCCTGCCTTGGTTGGCTTTAAACCAAGCACCTCAGATCTCAACCTCGTGAGTAGCTGGAGTTATAGTCCTGAGTCACCAGTTCCTTCTTTGATTTTTCCATACAGCTTCTGTAGCCATTCAGGGTGCAGCCTGAAGAAGGGAGGCTTGTAATTAGTGTTGTGTGTCTCCTCAGGAATGTCCAGTATTGGCCTTATTGGTCATTGGCACATTTCAGTTATTTTCCTATGAGTGAAAAAAAACCCCAGGACGCAGGAAATTTAATGCAGCTGGCAGTACTATGTCTAGAATTCAATTAAGTCCATGATTTCCAATTAATGGATCTTCATGCCAAGATTGCCTAAGGTCATGTCATTAATCTTGCTTTTATTTTAGGATTTCTACTGTCATGATTTACAGTGAAGCCTGGCCAGTGTTGTCAGGATATTGGAGCATAATTAATCAAGCAAGACAGCCAGATCAAGTAGTTACTGATGATAAGAGCTGGACAGGGCCCCCTGCTCTGCTTCAGGCAAGATGGAGCTACAGGGGAAGATTCTCATATGGAGAGCATTTCTCAGATTCTTGATCTTTGTATAATTCTGATCCGTGTACAACAAGACTCTCTAGATGAGGAAAAGTTTTCTGAGACCCAGTTTGTGATCCATTAGGTGCAGTAAGGTATAGTTAATTCAGTCCTACAAACTTCTATCTCTAGCTAAGTTGTAAATGTGATAGTGTGTCTTAATGGATGATGAATTGAATATTTTCAGGGATTTTCTGATGAAGGCACTTTCGGCTTTCTCTTTGCATAAGTTGAAACAGCAGGCTAGTGGTATTTCTCCTGAATATTTCAAAGTAAATATCATTCTCTAGTTTTTCCTTCTTATATACTCTCTTATTGTCATCTTTTCCTTTTCTTCCTGTCTCTTTCCCCTCTCTTCTCTCTCTCCTCTTTTCTCTTCCCGCCTTCCATTCTTTCCCCTCCCTTCCTTTCCTTCTCCGCACCCCTCTGTTTTCCTTTTGTCTTACAAGATCTTTTTTACTTTCCCATATAGGAACAAGATGGTATCTTTATCTTCTGGTATGGTATCTTCTGGTATGGTCTTACCTATCTTTTATTCACTAGCTAAAAATTTCTCTGAAGGAGTTACATGTAAAGCACAGTTTAGTACTGTGTGTGCAAGAATTTGTGATAGTTGTTGCAGAGCTAGTGATCAATATTTTTTTTTGCCAGTCCTGGGGCTTGAACTTAGGGCCTGGGCATTGTCCTTGGACACTCTTTACTCAAGGCTAGCTCTCTATCACTTGAGCCAGAGCACCACATCCAGCTTTTTGTGTATGTGGTACTGAGAAATAGAACCCAGGGCTTTGTGCATGCTAGACAAGTACTCTACCGCTAGGCCATGCTCTAGGCCTGATCAATACTTTTTGTTCGGGGATAAATGAATGACACTTCAGCTTTTTGGTAGCATGTTCAATGGATGATCAGAACCATACAAAATTTGATTCTATTCTTACCTATGATTCTTGAAATTAAGCCCTATAATGTACCTTGTAGGAAAGTGTTTTCTGCTCCCATTTTGCAACTGAGGAAACAGAGGTATAGAGACATTAATGTAAGTATTAAGGAAAAAGGTCATTGTTGTAAATCCCAGTTTATTTGATTACTAAGACTACCCACCTCCACATCTTTTAATACAGGATCTCACTACAGATCCCAAGGTGATCTTGAATTCCCTGTGCAACCCAAGCTGGCCTCAAGCCAAGTGCTTGGATTATAGGTGTGAACCATTAGCTTGGGGAGCCTAGTTCTTACAGCAGCATTTTTTTCCCTTTCCTAATTATTTAGCTGTTGTCCTTTGAGTTAAGACTATACAAATGTAGCACAATCATTTTTGAGTGAAAGAGAACCCAAGTTTTCACTAACCAAAAGTAAGGATGTATATTTGGCACATAGGATTTAGCATTGGTCTGCTATGTAGAATCCAGATTTATGTGGTTCACCAAGTCTGGACAAGCATGAAAACCAGCCTGCTCACTGACAAGTTTTTCTAAACTGAGGAAAGGGACCAGACATTTGTAGAATATCTCTACAAGCTAAGTCTATGCCCAAAGCTGGTGCTACAAATAGCCGTGGTTTTCCTTTGCCCTTGAGGCCAATGAAATGGACTAACAGGTTCTCTTTGCACTTAGGAAGTTATTTTCCTCCTGATGCTGTGGGGTTTTCCCTCCTTCCATCCCAGGGTTCCTCTTCAATCTCTGCATTCCCTGCTGTGTCTACATTTAGTGTGTCCTCACCCTGAGTTTGCTGAGTCTCATTGAACGTTTGTATGCTTGGCCTGACTTAGTACTGAGATGCCCACTTATCCATGTATCTGGCAATTAGATGCTGAAGTACTGCCTTAAACTTTCCTTCAGTTGCCCAGAGATGGAACTCTGGTTGTTGAAATATGCACTAAAGGATTCACTGTCCCTGGGGAAGTACTAACCCATTTGTCTGAGCTACATTAATCTGCTTTATGAACAGCTGCTTAGAAATCTGCTGTGCTACCTGGTTTTTGCTCGTGGTTATGTCAGTGTGGAGTCTGAAAGCATGCATGCTGATACTCCTTTTTTTTTTTTTGGTCTGTTGTGGGACACAAACTCTGGGTCTGGGCATTGGCCCTGAGCTCTTCCATTGTACTACAGTGCCACTTCAAGTTTTCTGGTGATTACTTGGAGATAAGAGTCTTATGGGCTTTGTAGTGCCTCAGGCTGCTTTTGAACGAGATCCTCAGATCTCAGCCACCTAGGTAGCTAGGATAATAGGCATGAGCCACTACAACCAGCTAATTGCTCATACTCTTAAGCTTGATCTTCAAACCTGATGGAATCTGAGGATCACCCACCTTTTAGCTTCATTCACCCATCTCTCACATAACCCTTCTCATGTTTCAAAGGCCCTTAAGGAAAAGCCCAATGTCCTACTTCCAGCGTCTTGTCTGTATGTATATTTGTCTGAGGCCTTCAGACTCATAACTTGTTATCTCAGGGTGCCCCTCCTTTCTCAGCTGCTCTGTAGATACCAGAATACCCGCCTTTCAATGTTGAGTGAATTTAACCGAGTCACTAGAACAGTGGTAACCAGTGCTCAGCTTTAATGCTTTCATTTTTTATGTTTATTCTTTTTGGCTTCTTTTTTTTTTTTTTGCCAGTCATGGGCCTTGAACTCAAAGCCTGAACACTGTCCTTGGACTTTCTCAAAGCTAGAGCTTCACCACTTGAGCCACAGCACCATTTCCAGCTTTTTTCTATGTATGTAGCACTGAGGAATCGAACCTAGGTCTTTGTGTATGATAGGCAAGCACTCTACCACTAGGCCAAACTCCCAGTCCCTTTATGTTTATTCTTGATATTGATGTCTCCTGGCCTTTTGTTCCTTTTTTGTCTTTCCATTTTTTTTCCCCTGCCATCTCAGGATACCTAGATGACAGAAGAAATGAAAAATTTTAACTTGATAACAAACCTGTCACTATCTTGATTTTGGACTTCTTAGCTTACATATCAATAAGAAACAAGTTTTTATTGTTTATAAATTACTGGGTCTCAGGTAATTTATTATAATAACATGAACAGACTAAGACAATATTCTTTAATTAGTCTATATATGGTCACTGATGTCTTAGCTACCTATTCATCTTTATTATTGAGAGAGGTTAAAAATTCTGCGTCTGTTTTGTGGATTTTGTTTTTTTCTGGTACTGGAGCTTGAATTCAAAGCCTTGAGCTCTCACCTGGCTCTGGCGTTTTTGATCAAGGATGGCACAATTTATATAATAGAGCATTTGCCTAACTAATGCAAGGCTCAGAGTTCAATCCCCAGTATTGACAAAAACAATAAAAAGACATCAAAGTCCTATCATTCATGGTCCTGTTTGATCCTGCTATTACTGAAGAGGTAATACTTTTCTACCATGAGTGAAATATTTTTTTCCAATTTGTAAGGGGGAAAGAGTACTAGAGGTGCACAGTTGATTAACACACAGTTGTAACATTTTTAAGTAGAAATACCACACCTGAAACCGATGCCATTTCTCTCCCCAATCCAGTATTTCCCCTGAAGTTTCCTAAAAGTAGAGTAAATGGGCAACAATGTCATGATCATGCAATCTGTAATTGTGGAAGCCATGGCAGTAAGGTTTTCCACAGTTGTCCATCTGACCCATTCTTGTATTTGCTAGAAAACCCGGTGCTAAACAATTCTGCGGAGATGGGATGGCATTTTCACGGGGCAGAAGCTGGGGGAGCATCTCCGCAGTCTCTGTTTCTATCATTGGAAACCTTAGAGATGCACAGAGGAGGGCTGGGAGTTTGGCCTAGTGATAGAGTGCTTGACTAGCACGCATGAAGACCCGGGTTCGATTTCTTGGTACCACATACATAGAAATAAGCCAGAAGTGGTGCTGAGGCTCAAGTGGTAGAGCTCTAGCCTTGAGAAAGTCCAAGGACAGGGCTCAGGCCCTGAGCTCAAGCCCAGAGCTGGCAAAAAAAAAAAATGTACAGAGGAAGCTGGGTGCTAGTGGCTCATGTCCTCCCCAGGAGGCTGAGGTCTAAGGATCAAAGCCAGCCCAGGCATGAATGTTTTGTGAGACCTTATCACCAATTAATCATCAAAAAAGCTGGAAGTGGAGCTGTGGCTCAAGTGGTTGAATGCTATGCTAGCCTTGAGTACAAAAGCTCAGGGACAGTGTCCAGGCCCTTAGTTCAAGCCCCAGGACTGGCACAAAGCAGAACAAAGTGCACAGAGGAAGACCTTTGTGGTGGTGTGTGCCCATAATCCCAGATCTCTGGAAACTGAGAGAGGAGACTCTTGAGAGTCTGAAGCCCAAGACTCCCAAGGTGATCTGTGGGAGTTTTGGGAACAGAGAGGGATTGTATTCTTGATGGAGTCTGTGTGATTATCTCCTTTTCTCCCTTTCTCTTGTCAGGTGCCTCATCTCCAGACATGGAGCCCAGCTATGGCGGAGGTCTCTTTGACATGGTGAAAGGAGGTGCAGGGAGGCTTTTTAGTAACCTAAAGGACAACTTGAAAGACACCCTCAAAGACACATCTTCTAGAGTCATACAGTCTGTTGCCAGGTAAGTGCATCCTTTTTGGTTTGGGTTCATGGAACCTCATTCTCCAGTGGGATTTGGTCACTCCCCAACTGCTTGAGACAAACAGTGTCAGCTTTGGGATCTAGATGCATGAGATCTTACCAATTGAGGAACAGCACTGAAACCAGAACCTTGGGTCTGGTAGAAGCTGCAGGCCTCAGTTGGGAGCACTCTGCTCATCAATATATTAGAGTGTAATGGTTGTCACCCCTGGCTTTATGATCAGACATCCGGGATGCTGGTGCAATCTCTGTGTTTGTTAGCCATGTTACCTAAGACAAGTTTGTGAATTACTTGACTTTTATTTTTATTTTTTCTGACTTTTATTTATTTAGTTATTTACTTAATATATTTATTTTAAAGATATTCACTTTTTAATAAAAGAAAATTAAAAAATTTCATTGTCAAGATAATGTATAGAGGGGTAACAGTTACATTAATCAGGGAATAGGTTTTTGTTTTGTCTTTTTGGTTGGTCATGGGGCTTGAACTCTGGGCCTGGGTGCTGTCCCTGAGGTCTTCAGCTCAACGCTACTGCCCTACCTCTGAGCTACAGCGCTACTTCTGGTTTTCTGGTGTTTAATTGGAAATAAGAGTCTCGTAGACTTTAGTGCCTGGGCTGACTTTGAACCATGGTCCTCAGATCTCAGCCTCCAGAGTAGTTAGGATTACAGGCATGAGCCACCTGATAGCATTTGTGTTCTGGGCTAGTTTGAGGATCAAATGAGACAATCAAGCACATGCAGATTAACCGGTGCCTGTGGAATATAATCTAAATGGAACCTCCTGCATTCTATTAGACCTTGAAGTATTATTTAGTGGAAGTGTTCTAACTCTTCTACCATTTGAATATTCTTACAAAAGTAGTGTGAGTTATTTTTTTGAAAGCATTTTTTTATTTCTTCTTTTAATTTCTGAAAGGGAAAAATACTCTACCAAGCAAAAATAACTTTGTATTGGGGAGTTCCATTCTATGGTGGAAATAAAAGTCACCGTGACTGTAACGCAGAAGTTGATGGTAAATGAAATTCACTACTGCTAATCTAGAGACATAAGGCCAAATAGTATAACACTAAATGTAAGGACCTCCAGGATAAGGAAACAAAAGCCATATAATGAGTGACTGTTGTCCTTCATGTACTATGTTATCTCTTATCTCTTTTGCCATCCCTTGGTTATCTCATATAGTTATAATATCTTGTTATCTGATATATTTTATATGTGCTTAATTGGTTATTTGAAATTGGATAGGGAAAGGGGAAATCAAGATAAGTGGGGAGGGGTGGGAGGGAAATGGGGACCATGTCATGAGAAAGGGCATCAATGTTTGTGAAGTTATGTACCTTCTATCTGGTGAATATAATATAACCCTTCTATTAATTACAATAAAAATATTAAAGGAAATATACTCATTACTGGATTTATGTAACTGTAACTGCTCTCAACATCACCTTTACAATAAAAATTTGAAAAATAAAAAAAAAGAAATTCACTACTGATGGTTACTTCTATTTTTCTGGAATATATATATATATATATATATATTCCAAAAATGATTTCAAGCTGGATTAATAGTCCAAATACATTGCAGTAACTAAAAGATGTGTATTGTAGCTTGTCTAGCAATAATTGGCTAAGAAGCCAAGAGTGAAATGAAATGGAATGCAATATATATTCAATTAATAAAAATTAAATAAAAACCTGAGCTAATATAAAGAACAAATAAAAAACAAGATGATATACTGTCCCTTGATTGTCTCATATTGTTACACTATCTCACTTTGTTACCTGATATATCGGTTATAATTGTATTTGGTTATCTGAAATTGGATAGGGAACAGGGAAAACAAGGTGAGGGGTGGGAGAGGGGGGAAGGGAAATGGGGACCATGACATGTGAAAGGGTATCAATGTGTGGGAATTAAGGCACCATTTATCTGGCAAATATCATGTAACCCTTCTATTAATTACAATAAAAATATATAAAAAAAACAAAAAACAAAAAAACAAGATGATAGCATTAAGAGTAATCACATCAATAATTACATTTCATGTAAAGCGAATAAACTAAAACCAGAAATATCCAGACTAGATTTAAAAAGCACTAATGGTCCGGGACTTTGGCCTAGTGGTAGAGTGATTGCCTAGCATGCACAAAGATTCCTTGGTACCACACACATAGAAAGTGTGAGTTATTTTTATTCTTAGTTATTACAAAAATTAAGTGTCAATATGAAGTCTTGAATTAGAAATTTACATGTCAATTCCAATGTACTCATCAACACTGTAATCTAGTTCAAAGGCAAAATTGACTCTTTTTTCCCCTAATTCCTAAGAATAAGAAAAAGTGATCATTTGTTCTTTGACAATCACCTCTTCCTCTTAGCTACTCATAGCTAGGGGAGAGATTTCCATGTAAGCAGAGAGGCTAGGGCAGTTAGAGTTAATCAACAGTCAGGGATTCTGTTCTGAGATGGTTCTGTTGTAGAAGAGGCATCCGGGGGGCACTGGGATGCACAAGTTGGAGTGGCATATTTGGACTCCTGAAGGGAGTCTTCTTGCAATGATGCTTCCTTGTTAGAAAGAAGAACTTGAGTGGAGTCCAAGTACGTATCTAGACAGAAGTGTTCCCATTTGTAATGTGCAGTGGGGTCGAGGAAGAAGTCTTAGCACATTGGGATCGTTTTAATGAGTTCCTTTTCCTGTGTCACTTTCAGCTACACAAAGGGAGATTTAGACTTCACTTACATTACCTCCAGGATTATTGGTAAGTTTCTCCTTTCTTATTCTGTTCTTTTCCTCAGCTTTCAAATGCTGTTCATCAAAACAGCAGAACCATGTCACATGTTTTCTTTCTGTGTGGCCTCTCCTAGTGATGTCCTTCCCAATGGATAGCGTTGACATAGGATTCAGAAATCAGGTTGATGATATCCGGAGCTTCTTAGATTCCAGACATCTGGACCACTACACAGTCTACAATCTGTCACCCAAGTCCTACCGAACTGCCAAGTTTCACAGTCGGGTAAGCATTTTCACCTGGGATGGCACAGTCAAAGAGAGAGGGGGGAAGGAGGGGGAGAGAGGGAGGAAGGAAGGAAGGGGAAGGGACGGAGAGAGAGGGAGAGAAAGGAAGAAGGAAGGAGGGAGGGAGGGGGTACTAATGTGAAATTGTTAAATTCTTTATAGGGAATATTTACCTCGAGGAATTAAAAGGACTGCTAACTCTCAATTTAGTCCCAGAACCAATATTCTCTCCTTTGCTCTTCATAGTACTGGGATTTGAACTCAAGGCCTTGAGCATGCTAGGCAAGGGCTCTACCACTTGAGCTATGCCACTAGCCCTAAACCAAATATTCTTAACCAAAGATAAGAAGATCCATTATGTATTTAGATCTACTGGTAGGTCTCAGAGAACGTCACTGTCTGCTTTTGCCTTTAAAAAAAGACTATTGTAGTGAAATACATACAACCTAAAGCTCGTCACTTTGACTATTTGTAAATATATGATTAAGTAGCATTAATTTTATTTACAGTGTTGTATGACCATCAGGGCTATCTGTGTACAAAATATGCTTATTGGTAGCAGCATAGACACTATAGCCAACGGGTGTAGTGTGTGTGTATGTGTGTGTGTGTGTGTGTGCGCGCACGTGTGTGTGTGCATGCACACGCGTGAATATTCATTTAGCCTTTTCCCAGGTTTGTAGCTATGTTCCATTCATTTCTTGCCATTGCTGTTGGAAATAAAAAGTATGAAAGAACATATGGTGGAACCTTGCCCTAAAATTCTTAAGTTTAAACAATGATTTTCCAGTACTGCCTTGACCATTCCTTTCTTCTCTGGCCATCCAGAAAGAATGTTTGGATCTCTGCTAGTAGCACTGAAACCAGTAGGTTCTTCTAGATTTTTTTTTCTTCTAGATTCTTCTTCCATGTTGATTATTTCTCAGTTATATGGATCATAGGATTTCTTCCCCTTTGGTAGCACTTTGATTTTTTGGGAAATTTATTTTGGACTTGGGCTTCTTCAAAGGACTCTTGATGTTTGTGTTTCTCCCTCTTCTTATGTAGAAGAGCTCCCCGAAGTTCCCAGTGGTTTCTGATTTGGTTTGAGGTTAGTGAGGGGTTGCTACTGAGGAATGACCTTACCAACAATCACACTGTATCTCTCCCTCTGCCCCCATACTTTAGTGTCAGGACAGGAAATTAAAAAGGTAACAAGCTATCCCTAGCTTGAGCCAGAGGGCCAGAGATCACATATTCTAGCTATGTAGGTTTCCATGAGCTCAATATCATGACCTAAGTAAAAAATACATGTATCACTGGAAGTTGTCACACCATAGGAATGCAAAGCTAAGTTCTTGTTAACAACCATTGGACAAGAAAGTAGAGAGTGCATAAAATTTCATTGTTTCTTAGCTAGGTGAAATCCTATTTAAAAGCTCCTAATTTGGAGCTTTTAAAAATTACTCTACTACCCTCACATCTCAACTGTTCCTCTTCCTAGAGTCATGTCACCTGCCCTTGGACCCAGTTTTATGCAAAATGAATATGGCAATAATAATAATTATAAGGAATTTTACATTTTTTCCCTCGGTTGGCTTCTTGATTAGCAATTCCTGGCTTAGAGTGAATGCTCAGTAAATAGTAACTGTGATTGACATCTCTAATAATAGAATGCCACAATAGATGATGTTCTCAAACATCCTATTTTTCATAAGCAGTGTGAGAATTGCTAGATTGTGGCATGCCCATCTCATTCTCTGCAGCATTTTTTGCTTCCATGCTTAGCCCATGAGATAACTCTGCACATGCGATCTCACTATCATGTGCTGGAGAGATGGAAGGGAGAGAAGGACATGACAGGCATCTCTGGTGATGTTTTGGCTTCTTCTCTCACTGGGTGGTGTCATGAAGCCTCATAATTGAAAAGGTGTTTTCTGATCACCAGCAACTACAGCAGGTGTTCAGGAAGACTGGATGGCATCCTAAGCTGTCACATTGTCAAGAATTGTGCTTTTTGCATGGACTCTGAAGCCCATAGAGCTGTAAAAAGTTTGCAGTGAATTCATTTTTAGATTGTTTTGTTTTGTTTTGTTTATGCCTTAATGTTTGTCCTCCTATAGACAGAGTACCTACTTAAAGAATACTAATTATGTGTTTGCCTAATGGTATGTAATTATATGTAGAAGAAAACATACAATTACGGAGTACTTTAAATTAATATTATTTGCTTGATGGGCTTAATGATTCTGGAGCTGTTAGTCTATTGTGTGAAGAATAATTTAGCCAACTTTTGCCTGAGACTTATTACAGATATTGACATTTGCTGTATGGGTGGGTTGTATTAAGTTTTTTTTTAATCATTGAAATTATTGCCTGGGGAGGTGAGGGGAGGGAAAGGGGGACAAAAACATGAGAAAGGGTATCAGTGTTTGAGAAGTAATGCACCTACTACCTGATGAATGTAACTGTAACGCCTCTATACATTATCCCAACAATAAAAAAACTGTTGAGGGGGAATAAGAAACTATTGACTGGGAAAATAATTTTCTTGTACTTTGACTCCGTTGTAATCTAAAAGAGAAAACCACAACAAATTTGATTCACCTATTTATATTCTTCAGGACATAGTACATGAAGACAAATCTTTTTACAAAAAGAGATTATCATAAGGTTCTCTTCCCTTGTTTAAACTTACTCAGCAAACATCTACCACATATCTACCTCTGGGAAACACAGTCTCAATGAACACTGCTGGGACAAAAGTAAAGAAGTGATGGCATCTCTTTTTTGTGGAGAAAATAAATATTAGCCAATTCAAGACATCTTGACAACTAGCCAGCACTTACCTGTATGTAATGAAGATGCTTAGAGAACTCACTTTCTTCTGCTCGGTCTCCATAGGTCTCAGAGTGCAGTTGGCCCATTAGGCAGGCCCCAAGTCTGCATAACCTCTTTGCTGTGTGTAAGAATATGTATAACTGGCTGCTGCAGAATCCCAAAAATGTCTGCGTTGTCCACTGCCTGGTGAGTGATCTTTGCTGTTATCTTTGTCTCCCTTTGTCAGAAATGCTGAAAAGGTAACAGATGACCTCACTTGCATATGCTGAGCCCCTGCTTAGAGGGGAAGCCAGGTAAAAATAAGGGTAAAGGTTGTAATTCTTGGCTTATAACTTGGGTAATGGTGGATAAGGCAGATGTATACAAAACCCACCTAATGGAGGGCTGACTTTAAAATGGACTAAGTATGATAGAAAGGTGGCAGGAGAAAGAGCTGCATTCTTTTTTACACGCCTACTGGGTTTTGTGCAAATAAAATGAGTGACATGATCATGTTGACATGTTGTTTGTTATATGCCTTTGAAGGAAAATAAGAGGAAAAGACACTTATGTTCTGGTATGTAGTTACCTAGATGTACTATATTTTAGAGTAATTCAGTTAGACTGATGAATTTTCTGGCCATTGGCTTCCTAGAGTCCTTTCTCTTAAGTTTCTTATTCATCAAAACTTTCAATAAAATCTTTGATTCTTTTGAGTGTTTTTCATAAAACAAGCATTCCTTCTATGTATCTAAATGTCTCCTGTGGCAGTCATTATACTATCTCATATCATGCTATTTTCCCAGTTGGCCATTATCTTTTAGGAAAGAACTGTGCCTTTTTCCCCTTTGTATTCCAATTGGAAATTATTTGAATGAATGAGCACATAAACAGATAAATGTACAGGTTAATCTGAACATAAATTCTAGAAAGAATTTACTGGCTCTAAAAACATCAACATGTATTTTTTTACTAGATTTTCTTCCTTCTCCTTGAGAATCAGCTGGCTAAAATGAGGAGAGAAATTTGGAGGGTATTATTTTTTTCTTTTTACTTCTATTTCCAAATGCTTGGAAATCAAGGCAAAATGCTCAGCATTTTAAAGAACTGAATGCCAAAAGGGACAAAATATTCCATTGGGAGGCATAGAAGATTGACAACATGCTATCTTTAGGAACTAAGCCACTTAGAATCCATTGATGATTTTCATTCCAAAAAATGTCTAAAGGTTCAGAGGGCCTGAACTTTAGAATGACTCAAGAAAGACTAGAGACTCCCAATTCTAATGATGTGATCATAAAGAATAAAAACCCAATGAACAACACAAACAAGAGACAGACAAAGGTTATTGCTTGACAGAATGTTTTATAGCTTCACTTACAAAGGACATGCATGTGGTGAAATTCAGTGCTCCGGACTGGCAATGAATTGAAGCTATAGGCAAGTGCCTCAATTTTATCCTATGAATACTACAGATTTATTTATTTAAAGTCATAAACATGTGCCAGTATTCTTTTTTGCCAGGCTTGAACTCAGGGCCTGAGCACTGTCCTTGGGCTTTCTCAAGGCTAGAAGCTCTACCACTTGAGCCACAGAATCACTTCCCGGTTTTTTCTAAGTATGTGGTACTGAGGAGTTGAACCTGGGTCTTTGTGCATGCTAGGCAAGCACTCTATCACTAGGCCAAACTCCTGGCCCCATGCCAGCATTTTTAATTACAAAAAGAAAACCTTTAAAAACACCTGCATGATAAAAAGAAGAAACATATATCTGAGAGCTATGGGCCTATTAAACGTGTTAAGAATGTTAAATTTACAGGAGAATGAAGACAGACCAGGAGTTGGTAGCTCATGCCTGTAATCCTAGTTACTCAGGAGCCTGAGATTTAAGAATTGAGGTTTGGAGTCAGCCCAGCAGAAAAGTCCATGGCACTCTTATTTCAAGTGAACCAACCCAAAGCTAGTTGTGTAGCTGGCATAGTAGAATGCTAGCATTAAGCAAACAAGCTAAGTGAAAGGAGGAGGCTTTGAGTCACTCGTTCCTTTCTTGTCCCCTCTTTTCCCCCCCACAAGAAGATTGAGAAAAGTGTCATTTTTTCCTCTGGCATTTAGAATAAGGACATCAGCATATTCTTGTGTTCTTGAATCATAGTTATTCCAACACCTTTATTCTGCTCTCCTTTTTTTTTTTTTTTTTGCCAGTCCTGGGCTTGAGCTCAGGGCCTGAGCACTGTCCTTGGACTTTCTCAAGGCTAGAGCTCTACCACCTGAGCCTCAGCACCACTTCCATCTTTTTTTCTATGTATGTGGTGCCGTGTCTTTATGCATGCTAGGCAAGCACTCTACCACTAGGCCAACCTCCCAGTCTCTGTTCCTCTTTTTAAGGGGACACATGTCAAGTTAGATGGGGTTAATAGTTATAATTAAGCCAAAGTTGATAGGGAGTGAGATAATCAGAGAGCCTCACGGTACTGAAAATTATCTGCTGAAAGGACTTATGTGGCAGATTGCTGAAAGCATCTGGAAAAGCAATTATAGATCAGGGTTCCATGAGAAAACAGGAATAAGAGGGACCAAGCAAGAGCAGGGTGGGGTTTCCCTAAAAAAGATAGATTCTGGGAAGCTGTAAGCTAGAATCTTATTGGCGTAACAATTCTGTGTGTGTGTGTGTGTGTGTGTGTGTGTGTGTGTGTGTGTGTGTGTGTGTGTGTGTGTGTGTGTGCTGATACTGGGGGCCTCACACTTTTTTTTTTAAGGATATGATATTTATTTGTTAAATTTACAGACCTAGGTTAAGTAGGACAAGTCTTAGATGGATAAATCTCAAGTGTGGCTGAGTAAAGAAAATCTGTCTCCGAAGTAGGCAAGAAGCTTCCAGCTATTTCAAGCTCTGATAGAACCTCCCATGGCTCTATCAGTTGAGGGTCGCATGCTCTTCGTCAATGTTTTTTTTGGTTTGGTTTTTTTTTTGTTCATGGATGGTGCTCTACCACTTGAGCCACTGACTTCCTGCGAGGGCCAGCTTGGAACCTTGATCTTCAGATCTTAGCCTCTTAAAAGTGATTTGTTGCCCCAACTATTCCTACTTCCCATTCCCATGACTTTGGGAGTTAGGATTTCAAGGTATCATTTGAGAGGACACAGCTTTGAGTCCACAACAGATGACACTGAATGAGGTGGTTTCAGGTGACGTTTTTCTATGAATGTAGCAACCTACTTTAGGTGAAATACATTTCATACCCCTAACCTAGAACTCTTAACCTTCACTCCTGAACCAATAGCCTGCGACTATTAGTATCATTGTACATGTCCAATGTTACTTTGAAGATCACATTATTTTTTCAGCAAATATGTACAAGTTTAATTTATTTCACTGGGATTCTTGAGTTAACGTGGAGTTAGTTTCATCCCCATAAAAGTATTTTTTTCCTGTTGCTTTGTGCTCTAACTACCTGGGATATATATATAGAGAGAGAGATAGACATATATATATATATATATATTTGCTTTCAAATGAACAAAACTTGGAAGCGAGAAGCATCCTTCATGAAGAGGATCTTCCTCTCCCTTCCTTCAGTGCCAACACCACTATTCTCAGATTTTGATCTCTCCTGATGAGTGTCTTTGTCTTCTGTGACAGGATGGACGGGCAGCATCGTCTATTCTGGTTGGTGCTATGTTCATTTTCTGTAATCTCTACTCCACTCCTGGCCCTGCTGTTCGATTGCTCTATGCAAAGCGACCTGGAATTGGACTCTCACCATCCCACAGAAGGTACCATAAGCTAGGGGTGTGGTCCTGTGTGTGGTCCCCTTAGTACCCCTGTCTGAAATCTGCTGGATAGAGATGTGCAAAACTGTTGCCTAGATGATCTAGCATTATCTCAACAATGGGAGCAGTTACATTGGATTGGAATATTGAATTTCTGTACAGTTTTTTAAGCCTTCCATGGGATAGTTGGTTATTTTTAAATCAGAGGGAAACTTTATGAAGAGTATTTTAGTGCTTACTTCTCTTATTTTAACACATGAGAAGACTGGACTAGAGCGATGGTGATTTTTTGCAGGTCTGCAAGAGCCTGATAGACATAGCCAGAATACTGTGTCTGATCCTAATCCCTAAAACCAGGCCTGTTCTGTTTCATTATTTGTGCCCTTATTAAATACAAGCAATAGCTGCTTGTATTTACCACTGAGGATCATGGCATGAGAGGTACAATTAATAAGAGAAAATGCAGACAGAATAAGGAAGTGGGGTTTTGGTTTGTTTTCATTTTGTTTTTGTGCCTGTCTTGACCTCAGGGCCTACCTGTTGTCCCTGAGCTTCTTTTTATCTGTCACTTGAGCCACAGCACACCAATTCCAGCCTTTTCTGAGTAGTTTATTGGAGATAAGAGCCTCATGGACTTTTCTGCCTGGGCTGGTTTTGAACCACAGTCTTAAGATCTCAGCTTTCTGAATAGCTAGGATTACAGGTATGAGCTACCATTGCCTAGCCAAGAATAAGGAGTTTTTAAGCTTACTTTTTTCTTATGACTGAGAAATGTGAACAAAAAATATATGATAGTAAGTAATTTAAAAAGTGATTTTTGAAAAAGGATCCTTTTTTAGATTACTGGTTAATATTCTTCCCTATAATAATAATTTATTTCCCTTTACTTATTGAATTGTATCTTCTTATCTTTCTGATAATAATACAATTTTGATAATAAAATTCTCAAATGTATTCAAAAGCAATCTTTTGCTCATGAACTTAATCTGGTAGATGAAACAGGAAGAAGAGATGTTTAGATACTGGACTACTGCAAAGCTCTCCTAAGCTTTTTTTCTGTTGTGTTTTGTTGGGAAAAACACTCACTCTGTTCACCAGTCTGGGCTAGACTGTGTTGTTCTTCCTTCAGCTTCTCTGAGTGTTAAGAATATAGGTATGTGCCATGATGCCTCGCTTCCACAGGCTTTTTGACTTAATAAAAACACACTTCTCAGCTAAGTGCAGCAATGACAGTGTATAAACATTTTCTGCCTTCTATTTTGCTAATTAATGCCATTGAATTTTTGCGGCAAATCAGTAATTTACAAGGTCAGACTTCCGTGGCAAGGTTTGTTTCTTTCTCCTGGTTTGATGGAATCCACAGAATAGCAATGTCCTGTTTCAGATATCTGGGCTATATGTGTGACCTACTAGCAGAAAAACCTTACCGTCCGCACTTCAAGCCTCTCACTATTAAGACGATCACTGTCAGTCCAATTCCTTTTTTCAACAAACAGAGAAATGGATGTCGCCCTTACTGTGATGTGCTGATTGGGGAAACCAAAATATATTCAACTTGCACGGATTTTGAACGAATGAAGTAAGTAATGACATCTTTTCTTCCACTTTTTTGTTGTACTGCTCAACTCCTGTTTGATGGAGATGATATTCTTCCTATAGGGCTATGTCACAGTGTAATGATCATAGTAGTAGTCATAGACAAAACACAGCTAAATTAAAGAATTGAGCACATTGAATGGTGCTACAGGCTAATGGACTGGCATGATGTATGAGTGTTCACACAGTGGGAGTGAGACATAGTTAAGAAGATAGCTTTGATGTAATAAATGATATTTCTAGGTAACTGGCAATATGCTGAAAAGAAGTTATAGGGTCTATAATGAAGAGCAGGTGTCAATGGGAGGTTATAGGAGTTTTGGAGAGAAGGATGTAGGTGGTAGCGCAGAATGAAATTATTTGGGAATAAGTTTCAATTTGGCTATTTGTATTCTGGAATCTTACAGTATGGTATTTTAGTTTCTGTGTTGATCGTGGTGGATTTTTAAGTTCCTTTATCTATTTTAACTGTTAATTTTTGTGTGTGTGTGTGTGTGTGCGTCATGGGGCTTGAACTTGGCCTGGGCGCTGTCCCTGAGCTCTTCAGCTCAAGGCTACCCCCCCTACCCCTGGGCCTGGGTGTTGTCCCTGAGCTCTTCAGCTCAAGGCTACCACCCTACCCTCGAGCCAAGTCCCACTTCCCATTTTCTAGAGGTTAGTTGAGATAAGAGTCTCAGATCCTTTTGTGCCTGGGCTGGCTTTGAACCTTGATCCTCAGATCTCAGCCTCCTGAGTAGCTAGGATTACAGGTGTGAGCCACTGGCCCTGGCAACTGTTAATTTTTTGTGTGTGCTGGCACTGGATCTTGAACTCAAGACTTGGGCACTATTTAGCCTTTTTGACCAAGGCTGGTGCCTACCACTTGAGTTCTCCACAGCTTGAGTTCTACTTCTAGCTTTTGGGTGGTTAGTTGGAGATAAGAGTCTCCTGGACTTTCCTGCCTGGGGTTCAAATTGTGATCCTCAGATTTCAGCCTCCTGAGTAGCCAGGATTACAAATATGAGAAATAGGTACTGGCTTAAGTAGTAACTTAGGAAAAGGATAGTATATGAAAAATGGTACATTTGAGGAAAACAAGAGGTGTGCAAAGGAGAGATGCAGTTAGACTATCTGGAAGTCCAGATAGGATAGAGAGGTAACCTGCACTGATGTGCTGCAGAACTGTTGCACACAACTGGCATTGGCTCTAACCCAGTTTCTGCTCAAGATAAGAAATTGTCTTTTGGGCTCAGGCTTGGGGCAAACCATTTCTTTAAGTTCAGAGCCATAGAGGGTCTGTGTTTATGTGATTGTACAAGATTAAATACTCTCTCAATACCTGTTTTGATCTCTAAAGAGAATACCGTGTTCAAGACGGAAAAATCTTTATTCCCTTAAACATCACTGTGCAAGGAGATGTGATTGTTTCCATGTACCATTTGAGGTCTACCATTGGGAGCCGGCTGCAGGCTAAGGTAAGTTACTGGGAAAAATTTTTAATAGCATTAGATCATCAGAGTTTTTTTGGTAGGGGTATTTTTGAGTCTTTTCTTTAAATCACATTGGCTTGTGTGATTTGAGTTTAGGATGAGAACAGCCCTTAAAGATATGCTCATGTCCCTCTTTGTCACTTTACAAAGGAGGAACTCAGAAGGTTGTGACTCAGAAGACTGGTATAATTACTATGCCACAGGGTAGCAGCTTTAAAGCTGTTAGCCAATCATGATCATTTACTGTTGTATTTTTCTCATAGTAGATCTGCTTGGATCAGTATAGGGGTGAGATTTCAGCTAAGGATATAGAGTCAGGTAGTTCTTTTTGTGGTTGTTTTTGTTTGTTTCTTTTTTACTGTGATGAAACTTCTATTACCTAAAAAGCCTCTCTATAAAGTGTTCAATGCCTTGGGATTTTGTTTTGTTTTGCTTTGTGTGTGTGTGTGTGTGTGTGTGTTCAAAAGATTCTGGGTAGGAGATAGGTATGTGGTAGAATGCCTGCCTAACAAATACAAGGCTCCGAGTTCTACCAAAAATGTTTAAATGCTTATGCAATTACCACAACTTACCTAACCCCAATGCCTAAAAGTAATCTCATATTCACTAGTGATCACTGTCCATTTCTTTTTCCCCTTTGCCTAAAAACTGCGACTTTCCTTTCTGTTCTTAGAGATTTAGTTATTTTTTTTTGAGATTTAGTTATTTTGGACATTTAATAGAAATGGAATCCTATAACACATGGTCTCTCATGACTTTTGTTCTTCCACTTAGCCTGGCATTTTGGAGGTTTATGTTAGTGCATGTATCAGTTTGGGTTATTGCCAATTATTGGCAATTGCAAGCGACTGTATTTTAATTAATCAAGTATTTGCTATGTTCATGCTCTGTTTTATCCAATGCCTAAACATTTAGTATAGATAATAATAAAGACTGTGCCCTACCTTAAACACCTTTAGGAAATTAAACTATGAGACATGAGGATCACAGTTTGAAGCCAGCCTGGGAAGCGAAGTCAGTGAGACTCTTGCCTCCAAGTAACTACCAAAAAAGCTAGAAGTAGCACTGTGGCTCAAGTGGTAGAACACTAACCTTGAGCACAAAACCTCAGGACCAGTGCTCTGAAATTGAGTTCAAGTCTGGGGACTAGAACACACATACAAACTTATGGTTATTTTGCTTTTCCCCATAGGCTATGTAAAATAAAAGAAAACTGGGGGAATAAAAGAAAATTCAGGGTAAATCTAAGCACCAATGGCTTACATCTATAATCCTAGTTACATAAGTTGTTATGACAGTTCATAGATTCTCCTGGGTAGAAGAGCTTTCTCCTCTCCCTGCCTCCTTGCCAGT
This sequence comes from Megascapheus bottae, assembly GCF_031878675.1. Taxonomy (NCBI): domain Eukaryota; kingdom Metazoa; phylum Chordata; class Mammalia; order Rodentia; family Geomyidae; genus Megascapheus; species Megascapheus bottae. The sequence goes on along the minus strand of NC_143514.1, from coordinate 40,748,223 downwards.
CCTAGGACTTGAATGTAGAGCCTGGGTATTGTCCCTGAGCTTCCCCTCCCCACCTCCCCCACTCCCCTGCCCTGGTCAAGGGTAGTGCTCCACTATAGCTCTACTTTTTGCCCTTTGGCGGTTAATTGGATACATGCGTCTCACACACTTTCCTGTCCAGGCTTGATTTGAACCTTGATCCTCACATCTTAGCCCCCTCAGTAGCTAGTATAGGCATGAAGCAACCAGTGCCCTACAAAAGCCCGTTTCTTTTTTTTAATTTTATTTTTTATTATTGAGGTAATGTATAGAGGGGTTACAATTACATTCGCCAGATAATAGGTGCATTACTTCTCACACATTGATACCCCTTCTTATGTTTTCATCCCCATTTCCCTCCTTCACCCCCTCCCAATCATCTTGTTTCCCCCTTCTGTTTCCTATTTCAAATAAACAAATAAATGTATATACAATATACCAGGTAACAGAATCAGATACAGTAACAATATGAGATTAACCAAAGAAGCCCCTTTTTCTTTAAAAAATATTTTATTACTGTTAAGTAGTTGTTCAGAGGAGTTGACAAGTGACAGATGAATCTATAAGTACAATGCACCAAAACTCTTTCTTTACCTATAGTTGGGCATGTGGTTCATACCCACAACACGAGGGCTGAGATTTGGAGGGTCATGGTTCCAAGTCAGCCTAGGTAGAAAGTTTGTGAGAATCCCTCTGAATGGAAGGGAGCTGGACATGGTAGTATGTGCCTGTAATGTCAGTTTTGATAGGATGCCAGTACAGAAAAGTGCTGAAGGTACACCTCAGTAGTAGAGCATCTACATAGCATGCACAGGGCTGTAGATTCACACTGTTGCCACCAAAAATGTAAAAAAAAAAAAAAGACAGGCGATAAAAGAAGGAAGAAAGGAAGGAAGGAAGGAGAGAGAAAAGAAGGAAGGAGAAAGGAAGGAAAGAAGGGAGGGAGGGAAGGGAAGGAAGGAAGGAAGAAAGGAAAGAAAGAAGAAAGAAAGAAAGAAAGAAAGAAAGAAAGAAAGAAAGAAAGAAAGAAAGGAAGGAAGAAAGAAAAAGTCATCCTAGAGCAGGGAATTCTCACATATATTGGAATTCCCACTATGTATATATATTGGAGGGTGCACAGTTTGTTTTAGGCAGTGGTAGCCCAGGCAGGGTACAGAGAGCACATGGCTTTTCAAGGTGAACCTTGAAGGGTTAATTCCATGGATTTGGAATAGGGCATTGTGGGAAGAAGGAAATAGCAAATTTGAGCATAGCAATGTTCCAAAACATGGTATATCAGTGGATGAGGACATAGCTTGTTAAGGAGGAGTACCTGTAAGTCTGAGGATAGAAACGATGCCAGGAGATCACTTAACATGTAGAGCAAACCAAGAATCAGATGTATTTTGCTCCTCCAAATACAATCTTTGGATCAGATTCCATTTTCTCTAATGTATTGCAATGTGCTTCTGTCATATACTTTTAGGTGACCAACACACAGATATTCCAGCTCCAGTTTCATTCTGGATTCATACCACTGGACACCACCATTTTAAAGTTCACTAAGTAAGTGCTGCTTGGACCAATGGTCTTTGTTCATCACCGCTGCTGTGCATCTCTTCAGAAGCCATTGATAGTGTTCCCCAGAATCCTCTGCTGCCCCTCAGCACTGTTGACTGTAGCTTCACCATGTAGATAGTAGATACATTTTACATCTTTCAGTTGACTATGATGAGTCTTATTAAGAAACGGATAGGGCCAGGAGTTTGGCCTAGTGGTAGAGTGCTTGCCTAGCATACACGAAGACCTGGATTTGATTCCTCGGCACCACATACATAGAAAATAAAGCTGGAAGTGGTGCTGTGGCTCAAGGGTAGAGCTCTAGCCTTGAGCAAAGTCCAAGGGCAGTGCTCAGGCCCTGAGTTCAAGCCCTACAACAGGCAAAAAAAAAAAAAAAAAAGAGAAACAAACAGAAAAAAGATTGCAAATAGAAAGGTCAAAATTTTTTTCCTGTGAGGGAACTGCAGATTATTTCTTTGATCCTTAGCATTGTTTTTCCGACAGGGTGACAGTTTAATCAATGGTATGCTATGAGCAATGAACCATAAGAATGTATGCCTGGCCATGGCACTGAAGTAAAGTTCTGAAGGTCTCTCTGTTTCAGACATTAACCCTTCCTTGTTCTATCACAGAGTGTGGCTAGGGACGTAGGTGTACAATATGACTGAAGCTAAGGGAGCATGCAGAGCCAGGATAGGATAAATAGTCAAAGGCTCACAGTGGTAACTATGGGGCGTGTTCCACAGTTTTAACAACCATTTTGATTTTGTAGTGCATACTGTCAGCTCTGTCCTCCCAAATGCTTTTATGTGCAGAAGCATTGAGTCTTTTGAACAGGAGTTATTCTCTTCTATTTGTCTAGTTGAGAAAAATCAGCATCCCAGAGCAAAATGACCTATCTTGTTAATGAGTAACTCTTTCCCAGAAGCTCATGTCATTCTAAGAAGGTTTCTGTATGGGACCTTGCACTGGTTCCACTGGCTCCCCCTCCCTCCCTTCCCAACTGGTGTTACTTTTTGAAATTCCTGTTTAGGCCTGAGTTGGATGCATGTGATGTACCCGAAAAATACCCTCAGCTATTTCAAGTGACACTGGATGTTGAGCTGCAGCCCCAGGACAAAGTGATAGATTTAACCCCACCGTGGGAGCATTATTGCACAAAAGATGTCAATCCGAGCATCCTCTTCTCTTCTCACCAGGAGCATCAAGATACTCTGGCTTTAGGAGGTATTTTCAGTAACTTTTGTGTTATATATGATATTGCCTCATTTCCTGTGTGTCATTGATACTTTATGGCCTTTTGTCTTGCAGGACAGGCTCCACTAGACGTCCCTCCAGACAACCCCAAGCAATTGGGGCAAGGTGGTTTCTTTGCCTCTCTCTGTTGGCAAGGTATGTCTAGTCTTTCTTTCTCTTTTTTTCTTCAGTATTGGGAACTGAATTCAGGGCCTCATGCTTACAAATATTTCTTTTGAGTTATATGAGCAGGTTACATCATTCTATAAAAACATTTCACTGTTGAAGCAATCTAAATTAAAGCAGCACTAAGAACTCACCTAGAATCTTCTATTATTTCAAATCAGGCAACTTCCTTATATTCAGCTCTGTGGATGGTCTCAGCCATCTTATGCTACCTTCTACCTTCTCTCTCTGTATATTATGTTCTGGATCATAGCTTTTCTATTCATGAATAAATGTGATGTTTTCTAAGATTTTTCTTTAGACTGCTGGCAAATTGAGGAGATTAGCAAAGGACTTTACCTCTCATCATCAACCAAACATTTTTAACGTTTACTATCAGGGTGATAATAAGCCTTACATTTATAAGGTAGTGAGTACATTACCTCTTGAACGTTATTACCCCTTCCCATGTTTTTTTTCCCATTTTATCTCCCCTCACCCCCTCCCAATTTGTAAAATTCATGTCTAATATATTATCTTGTAAATATCCCTGTTAGACTGGTTCACCCTTTGTCTTTGGTCTCATCATCTTGTTTTTCCCATTCCCTTCTCTAATTCAAATAAACAAATAAACATATATAGAATACACCAGGAAGCTAAGTCAAATACAGTAACAACAGGGGATAAACCATAAAGGAATAAAACAAAAGCAAAACAAAAAATAAAGCAAAAGAGAAAAGAAATAATTTCTTACTGCACATTAAAAAACAACAACCACAAAGATAAATCTCTTGTTTTATATCCTGGAGTTCATTTCACTTAGCCTCATCCTATATGGCCATATGCACATAGCTATTGAGCTATTACGATCCTCTGATAGGTAAATCTTAGCCATATACTAATTATTACAAATGAGGGAAATCATGAAGCTTATGTTTCTTTGGGTCTGACTTACTTCACTTAATATGATTTTTTCCCCAGGTCTTTCTATTTCCTTACAAATGGGGCAATGCCATTCTTTCTGATGGCAGCATAGAATTCATTGTGTATAAATATCACATTTTCTTGATCCATTCATCTACTGAGGTGCATCTGGGTTGGTTCCATATCTTAGCTCTCTAAAGAAGAAATAAGAATGGCCAATAGACACATGAAGAAATGCTGGACACCTCTGGCCATAACAGAAATGAAAATCAAAACAACTTTGAGATTCTATCCATGCCAGTTAGAATGGCCATTATCAATAAATATAATAACAACAGATGCTGGTGGGGACGTGACCAGAAAAGAATGTTACTACACTGTTGGTGGGAGTGTAAATTTGTACAACCACTCTGGAAAGCAGTATGGAGGTTCCTCAAAAGATTGAATATAGAGCTTACTTCTGACCCAGCAATCCCATACCTATGCATTTGCCCAGATGTCTATAAACAAGGCCATATTAAAGTTACCAGCACAATCATGTTCATTGTAAATAAACTTTTTAAAAATATAAAATAGTCAACTACATTCCCAGTTTGCTATAATCACTATTAAGGTAGATTGGAGCTTAACTCTGGCACATAGATATTAAAGCTACTTGCAGACATCACTACTCCATCACTGTGTTGCTTTCTCCCAAACCTAGAGAGAGATTTCAGAATTCTTTTCAACCTTTTCTTTGTGGGTTCTGGGGCTTGAATTCAGGGCCTGGGTACATCCCTGAGCTTTCTTGCTCAAGGCTAGTTCTCTACTACTCAAGCCTTAGCTCCTCCACTTACAGCTTTTTGGTGGTTAATTGGGAATAAGAGTCTCACAGACTTTCTTTCCCAGGTTGACTTTGAACCTTGATCCTCAGATCTCAGCCTCCTGAGTAGCTAAGATTAAAGACATTAGCCATTGGCACCTAGCCCTTTCCTTCCCTCCCTTCCCTTCTTTCCTTCCTTCCTTCCTTCCTTCCTTCCTTCCTTCCTTCCTTCCTTCCTTCCTTCCTTCCCTCCTTCCTTCCTTCCTTTCTCTCTCTCTCTTTCTTTCTTGCTAGTCCTGGGCTTGAGCTCAGGGTCTGAGCACTGTCCTTGGGATTTCTCAAGGCTAAAGCTCTACCACTTGAGCCTCAGCACCACTTTCGACTTTTTTTTTTCTATGTATGTGGTACTGCGAAGTTGAACCGGGTCTCTGTGCATGCTAGGCAAGTGCACTACCACTAGGCCAAACTCCCAGTCCAGCCTTTTCAACCTTCTCAATATTTCATCTCAGTTGCTGCTCTCTCTACCTTGGCACTGGCATTCTATTCCACAAACATGGACCATTGTTATTTTTTTATTAAATAAATTATTAACATTGATTTTTACATCATATTTCAAATGGTGTGTTTAACAAACAAGTATTCAAGAAGGGAATTTCCATATACAATCACTGGCACTTACATTTTAGACACAGACCATTATTGACTTAAAGTTTTCTGATCTTAACTGCAAGGCTTGGTGTAGTATTGAGCAGTCAGGACTTTATGTGTAAAAGGGGATGGTACATAGTTTAGGGAGGATCTTGTTATAACTATTGATTTCTGATTTGTGACTGTAAGGCAGAAATTTTGTTGCCTTTAGAAGTTTTCAGTGTTTGGTGAAAAATATTCATAGGATTCTTTTGAAATTAAAAGTTTAATTTAAGAATTTTCATTTGAGAAATGGAACCACAAACTTTTAAAAGTCAGTAAGCCCCAGTCATCACTTAGATTTCATAGCTACTTCTTTTTTTCCTTTACCTTCTATCGTTCTCACAGTTGCTTCCAATAAACTTAACTCTTAACTCTTCCATTACAATTTTAGTAATCCATTACAAATGGTATCTCTGTTCTGTAGCACAGATGCAGTTAGCACAGATGCATGACCTTTCAGATGAGATGACCTCTCAGAGTCAGATGTGCTTAGGAATAGAGAACTTTTGCATTTTAGAAAGGAGATATGGGAGGTATGCTACTTAATATCTCCAGCTAACAACCTCTAACCAAGCATATTGAAATCAAGCTTTCTGCCAGCAAATTTAGGAAATCCATTCCTTTCACAGAGCTTTTGGCAGAGCTGGCATGGGGGAGGGTGTGGTACTGTACCTGATTTAGAAGGTGGGGCTATCTGAACTAAGCAAAGTTCTGTGGGAAGATCTTTCAAGCAGATCCTAGAAAGTCACCCACTAGCTTGCCATTGGTCCCACCAAAACATCTTTCCTGAGCCTATTCTATATTGCAAATGTCTCCCTTTGGTAGGACAACAGGAAGATGTAAAGCATGGCCATTCTATGTATTTATTAGTGTGTGAGTGAGCCACTTTTGCTTTGGACTGTAGAAGAAGGGCCTTGTTTTTGGCTGCAGCCAAGTGAAGAAATAAAAGTGAGTGACACATGTCAGCAATGGACTAGGAAATGCTATTGTTTTCCAAAGGACCTAGAACAGTGCCTGAAAACTAGCAATAGTCACAGTGATCAGCATGTAAGTCCTGCTTGCTATTGATCTGAGATCTTTTTAGCATCCTCTTATCATTCTCACAGTACTAGATATTACACCCCCCCCCCACACACACCTCCATGTTAAAGACCAAACTGAGAGAAGTAAAACAACTAGCCCAGAATTACAGAACCAACGAGGAGCGGAGGAACTGGGGTTCAATCTCAGGCTTCCTGGCTCCAGAGCTCCTATTCTTATCCATGGCCACACTTCCTCTCAGATGCTCAACTAAATGGTGTGAAATACATCCAGCATCCAACTGGGAAGGGTCCGAAAGCACTGCTTGCTCAGGTAGAATCCCTTTCTCCGGGAATAATGCATATTCAACATAACGAAGCTCCACAACGCTGTTGGGAGTAACTAACCAATTATTGGCCCACTGGCCTTCCCTAGATCAGAAATCAGAGAAGGCCTTGTGTGAGGAGGACCATGCTGCCCTAGTGAACCAGGAGAGTGAGCAATCGGACGATGAACTTCTGACCCTCTCTAGTCCGCATGGCAACGCCAATGGCGACAAGCATCATGGAGCCAAGAAGGCCAGCAGAAAGCAGCAGGAGCCAGCTGCTGCTCCGGCTCCCGAGGAAGAGGTGGACCTTCTGGGCCTGGAAGGCTCTGATATGAGTAAGAACTTCTCTCCCCCCTTGGCTCCTCCCACTAATTCTGATCTCCTGAGTGACCTGTTTGGAGGCGGAGGCGCCGCTGGTCCTGCGCAGGCTGGACAGCCAGGGATGGAAGACGTGTTTCATCCTAGCGGCCCGGCATCCGCCCAGTCAACGCCACGCCGGACCACCACCTCTGCTTCTGCATCGCCCACCCTTCGGGGAGTGGGAGAAGGTAATGCTTTCCAGGGTGCGCTTTACTTTTTATGAGTTCCCTGGGAGTGCTTGAGAAGTTTAGGCTCTCCCTTAAGTGGAAGAGAAGAGACGTATTTGTCCATTCAGATAGTGTCGGGTACTCGAATTCTGTAACCTTTACATTCCTTTTGAAATTTCCCTTCTCTCCTCTCTCCTCTCCTTCCTTCTTCCCTCCCTCTCTTTCTTCCTTGGCCCTGGGGTTTGAACTCAGGACTTCATATTTGCTAGGCAGGAGGCAGTCTGTCACTAAGGCCATATTCTCAGCCCTTAAATTTTCTTTTCTCAAGACTTGGTATCCTGAGATGCTTTCCTTATTTCTGCTTAGAGATATAGGCAGATAGGTTATTACTAAACACACACACACACACACACACACACACACACACACACACACACACACACAGCCAATGTGTGTGAGATACTTACTATTTGAAAGATAGAGACTAAAACTAGAGGACAATTCATTTCTTACAAAATCTCATTACATAAATGCTACCATTGTCCCCATTTCATAGTTGAGGAAATGGAGGTTCAGCGTTTAATTAATGGTCTTAGTTCATATTGCTGATAATTGATGGGCTAGAGTCCAAAAAGAATAGCCAACTGGGCTATATGAGTTCAGATCTTTCCTTTGAGTTACCTGTAATACCTTCCCGGAGCCATATTTTCTTTTTTTCCTATATATTTTTTATTGTAATTAATAATATTCACCAGATAGAAGGTGCATTACTTCACATGCATTGACACCCTTTCTCATGTCTTGGTCCCCATTTCCCTCTCCTCACCCCCGCCCCTCATCTTGTTTTCCCCCCTTCCCTATCAGACTTCAAATAACTAAATACACATATATACAATATGTCAGTAACAAGGTGAAATACTGTAACAATATGAGATAACCAAGGGACAGCAAAAGAGATGAGAGATAATGTAGTACATTATGGACAACAATCACTCATTATATGACTTTTGTTTCTATGTCCTGGAGGTCCTTTCATTTAGTGTCATTCTATATCTGGAATCATATTTTCTTGAATTATACTTTGGTTATTCAGAGTGAAATGTTAGTTACTTCAAAATAGGCTCAAAGGACTTATTTTAGCCACAGAGTCCATGCAAATAAAGCAGTTGGCTATGGCCTCATGCGTTTTATCCTGCCCATTGCCAATGACTTGAGCCTTCCTGTGATTGGCTCTCCACAGACTTTTAACATTTGCAAGACAGCATGGTTGGATAAATAGAGCTCTATCACACCTTCTGAAAAACCAACTCAAGCCAGCTTTCCTTTATCATTGTCACCATGAGCCAAGGGGGTACCACATTAAGGAAAGTAGAAGGACATGTCTTAACTCTCCAGGCCTATGGTATACTATAGGATTTTTTTCTCACCAAGCTCATCTTTCACTTCTCCAAAGGCTTGTCCTGGTTTGTGTAGCTTAGCCAGAAGCATACTTTGTGAAAATAGGATCAGAGTCAAAGTGTGAGTACTGAGCATCAAGCTCCTGCATTGGCTATTACTGGAGCCAGCATAGGGAACCAGGTGTCCTGATTCCTAGACCATGATATTTCCTCTCCATTTCCCTCTATCTAGTTCTAATTCAACAGAGAAACACCTCTGTCTGGAAAATTAAATCCCCAAGATAGTATACTACATGATAGTCAAGTTTTAAAATGAAGTGACTGTGTAACTCTGATAGTCTGACCACAATACACGCTGGTAGTTGCGTTCCAGTGTCAGTGATGGGAGGGGCTTTAGACATTAACTCATTATGTGCTTCAGTCTAGAAATACTAAAAATGTGCTCTCGATCTGTTGACTGACTTGCCTGAGCATTCTCAGCTATCAGTGGCAGACCTGGTATACAACTCACGTGTTTTGTTCCTCTGGAAGGAAGTTAAAACATGAAGTCTAGAATTAAAGGCCTGGATTTCAAACCCAGAACCAAGACTTAAATCACTGGGTAACCTTACTGAAAACTTGATGTCCTTAGTTGTGGATAATACCTACCAGAATTCCTGGAAAGACTAAATTGAACTCTTGTTGGTGATGTGCAGCTTTTCACACTTAGTTATTTGGGAAGGCCTCTAATATAAAATGGTACTAAAAGTATACTAAGTAATAGAAAACGTCAATATCTTCCTCAAGTTGACTTCCAACCTTGATGTAGATAGATTAATCTAGTTTGCTCTTGCAATTGCACTACAAATCTCAATGTAAGGATTATATGTAGTAATGTATGCGCTCAAAATACAGTCAGTTTCATGGTTGCCCATGAAGCTAGTCTGCTGCCCTGCAGATGTTGGGAATATATTACATCAGGGAAGTCTTGGCTATAAACTTAGTAAAGCCTTATGTCTTGTATGAATTAGAGGAATGGAATTTATTTGTTAACTGGTTTGCATCTCATGTCTTAGAGTTGACCCAATTCCACTCCAATCAGAGAAAACCCATTAGCAATTCTTATAGATTTTCTTCCTAGCTCAATAGTGAGGAAGGCCAATTATCTCCATTCATCTTGGTGATTTTCATCACAGGACTGTAAGCAGTGAGACTTGATCATGAATTCCAGCATTATTATTTTCTTAATTATGGGCTAAGTTCCTGAGGTTCTTTCTGAGCCCCAGTGTCATCATTGTAAATAAAGATGAAATCACTAATAGGACTTAGCTGAGATCATATGGCTTTTGTGTACTCAGAAAGGATGGCACAGTGGTTATGGCATTATTGCTGGTTAACTGTGGCACCCACTCTCCTCACTAATCTTGTGCGTGTGGGCACTTTTCTTTGTTTCATTAAATCTGAGTCTGTTTCCTAGCAGATTGTTGTTTACCACAGAATTAACTCTGGACTTCCCTTTGTCTGCAAAAGTGAGGTTTTTTTTTTTGTGTGTGTGCCTTTTTATTATTATTTTTTAAGTGTTGTACAAAGGGGTTGGAATTTTGTAAGTCAGATCATGAGTACATTGCTTTTGGGGCATTTTCACCCCTTTAAAAATTATGTTGCCTGCTTCCATTCTTACCCACAAGTGACATTTTTGTTTGTTTACATAGTGTATATTGAATGCAATGACTGCATTTGCTCAAAAGTGAAGTTTTCTTTTGTTGTCAGAAATCCTTGGGTTGCACTGTTGGGCTTAGAGAAAGATTTGGGTACAGAAAGTGCCTATGGGGTTTTTTTGTGTGTGAAATAGCACTGTCTACGTTGCATTTTGTTTGTTTGTTTTCTGTAATGCTAGTAGAACACATCTGTACCCCGACACTCTGCTTACTTGTTAAAGTAGGGAACTGACTAACATTTTTCCCGGACTGCAACAATTACAAACTCTTGCCTCTAGATTAGCTGGGATAAAGAAACGTGCTACCAATGCTCAGCAAAAAGAACATGTTTTAAGGAAGGAAATATTTTCTTACAATAAACCCCTGCTTATAATATCTTAATGATACAAGGATATAATATTATAGTGAGCAAATTGCTTATACAAGATCTTGAATGAAAATTTGAAAAGATTCCACATGGAATTAAATTGATCACTAAGTACAGTTGTTAAATTGTTGATGATTATGCCACAGACTGTTGAAGGAAGTTTGGGTGATAAACTGAAAAACAAACAAACAACCTCCCCCCCAAAAAAAAGAATGTGCCTGAAGTACATGCTAGGAAGCAGCTATCATCCCAATTTTTCAACTTTTCAAGTATTTGGCCTAGGAGTAGACAGTAGTGATGGCTCTTCAGTATTATAGACTAAATGAGCCCACAGGACGAATGAATACATTCCTCCATTGTCTTCTAGGTGCCACCTTTGACCCATTTGGAGCACCTTCTAAGCCATCAGGTCAGGATCTGCTGGGTTCTCTTCTGAATACATCCACTGCTTCCAGTGACCCCTTTCTACAGCCTACTAGAAGTCCTTCACCTACAGTGCATGGTAAGAAAGCGTTTTATATTGCATTCAGCATGCATAGTTGTCTGCAAAACACATATCAGCTGTTCAGATATAACAGCAGAAGTAAGTAATGGCATATGTGTTCATAGATATTAACAATTCACATGAACATAACAGAATCTCTAGAGTGACTTATAGAAGAAAAAAACTTACTGAACATTGTTTTATTCAACTTTTCCTAAAACTCATTTGATGGAATTCTTTTTTTAAAAAATTATTACGTGCATGGCCTTGGAGTTTCGCCTAGTGGTAGAGTGCTTGCCTAGCATGCACAAAGACCTGGGTTCAATTCCTCGGTACCACATACATAGGAAAAAAGCCAGAAGTGGTGCTGAGGCTCAAGTGGTGCTGAGCTGTAGCCTTGAGAAAGCCTAAGGACAGTATTCAGGCCCTTAGCTCAAGCCCAGGACTGGCAAAAAAAATTTATTATGAGAGCTGTTTATACAGACATATATGGCATTGTTGACTGTAGGCTATATTGTGATTTCTGTTCATAAAAATGAACAGAAAAGCTGGGTGCTGTTGGCTTATGCCTGTGATCCTAGCTACTCAGGAGGCTGGGATTGAGAATTGTGGTTTGAAACCAACCCAGCTAGATAAGTCCATGAGACTCTTATCTCCAATAAATTACTCAAAAAAAGCTGAAAGTAGCATGTGCTTCAAGTGGTAGAGCACTAGCCTTGAGCAAATAAAGCTTAGGGATACTGCCTATGCCCTGAGCTCAAGTCCCAGAACTTGTACACACACATAAGAAAGAACAAAAAGGTTCTGCCTTTTTTAATTCATTGATAGATGCATCCTGATTGGAAAAATATCTTTGAAACATGGAAACACAGGAGTCTTAAATTAACAAAATATAATATTTTAGTGTGTAATTACTACTTACATAGCAGAAGTGGAGACATACTCTCCTGATGTGTTGGTACCCTTCTGTGTAATGTGATGGTCACTGGCCACATGTAGCTATAGGATACCTAAAATGTAACTAGTATGATTTGAGCCAAGCTCTCACTATAACTGTGATTCATTAACACAGGAAGTTTGATTTGTTCATCAAGGCTCCCAATACTTGGAAGAATTACTGGTACGCAGACGATACTATCTATATCTAATATATAAATACTAAATTAACTAAAAAGATTTTCCCCCCTATCAACATTTCTTTGATTCATGGTGGTACTCTGTAGAGACTGTACTTTTTTTCTGATTCATTGCTTTGAGCAAAGGGCTATTTTTTCATTTTTTCTTTTTTTTATTGTAGGGCTATTTTTTATATTCACCTGGTAACCCTTTATTTATATTTTATTGTCAGGATAATGTATAGAGGGGTTACAGTTATATTTGCCAGGTAGTAAGTTCATTACTTCTCACACATTGATACCCCTTCTCATGTTTTTGTCCCCATTTCCCTCTCTCTACCCCTCCCAATCATTTTGTTTCCCCTCTTCCTTTTCCTATTTCAAATAAACATATATGCAATATACCAGATAACAAAGTCAGATACAGTAACAATATGAAATTAACCAAAGGGCAAAAAAAAGAGAGACAAGAAATAACATAGTACATTAAAAACAACAATCACATAAGATAAAGCTCTTGTTTCCATATCCTAGAGTTTATTTTATTTAGCCTCATCCTGTATGACCTTATGTACCTAGGTTTTGAGCTATTTTAATCTTCTGCTAGGAGAGTCCTAGATGTGTACTAATTATTACAAATGAGGGAAACTATTGAGCAAAGGGCTATTTTTTTTTTTTGATGACTGTCAACATGGACGATGGTACTGGCACATTATAGCCTGGGTCCAGTTATCTGATTCTTGTGGGCTGGTGAGAACATGTTGTTTATCACCAATTTAGGTCAGATAGCATGCCTTTGTTTTGTAGCTACACTCAGTTTGGTCTGTATTGTGCCAGTGAGTGAGTTCCATTATCCCTCCTTTGAAAGCAATTTTGGTTCCACTGTCACTTGCTACCTGTAGGGTAGCACAGAAGTAAGACTCGTGTCTGTGCCAGGAGGCCAGATTGCCATTGTCAGTTCACTGGAGATGCTTCCCCTAGGTTTCTAGAAAGAATCCTCAATGTTTTCTGTTTTTCTTTTTAGTAATTTTATTTATATAGCACAATATAAAATTGCTTATTATCCAATAGCATATTTCTCTAATGTATTGTCATTGATTCGTAAGTGCCTCTTTCCCATACTTTGTTTATTCTTTTTTTCAAATAATTTTAATTGTAATTAATAGAAGAGTTACACTATATTCACCAGATAGAAGGTACATTTACTTCACAAACATTGATACCCTTTCTCATGTTTTGGTCCCCATTTCCCTACCCCTACCCCCGCCCCTCATCTTGTGCAATCTTTTCTTAAAACCAAGTGATCACCACCTTCAAATTCTCTAAACTTTTATTTTTTTCCTTAAGATTAAACAGAGTGAGTTTATTTGAAAGTGAAGGAAAGCTGTGAACGGAAAGAAATGGGTCTCTCTCCCTCTGGAGAGAGGCCCAGAAGAGTCCAAGGGAGTGCTCTTGTGCAGGAATCCTCCCATATCTTCTTCCCTGGGCTTTGCTCTGATTGCTTGATGGCATGTACCACCCTGCCTCTTTTCATGGGTTGAGTGGGCACTCATAACATTCTGGGAAGAAGTATTTGAGCAGCCTGATGGGGAGAAGAATCATCTGAGCAGAAGCCTGGGGCATTATGGGAAGAAGAAGTGCTATGCTGGGACACATGTCATCTGCCCCGTGTTATGCCTGCCAATTTTCATGCACGTCTACCTAACAGTTCCTTTTTCTATCATTCCCCCCTCTCCAATGAAAACTTTAACTGCCTCTAGGGAACAACGGCAATGACGGGTCCAGGCTACTTTGTTCTGAGAGGGCAGAGTGGAATATGGCAGTCTGTGATCTTCTAAAAAGATTCTTTTAGGTGGACGTTGGTTTGCTCTTGGAAATTTATTTTTATTTTTATATTTTGTCCTGGTCTTGCATATTGAACTCAGGGCCTAGACATTGTCCCTCAGGTTTTTAAAATCTGCTGATGCTCTACCACTTGAGTCACAGCTCTACTCCTAACTGTGGTGGTTAATTTGGAGATAAGAATCTCATGGACTTTCCTACCTGAGCTGGCTTAGAACCAGGAACCTCAGATCTCAGCTTCTTGAATCATTAGGGTTGCCAGGGTGAGCCACTGGTGTCCATTATCCAAACTTTATTTTTAAAAGAACAATGGCTTAGAATATGGTGTTAGAACTACTAATAACTAACCACAATAAAATGCATTTGTTTTTTTCATTTGTGTATTACTGCCTGTGGCTGATTTTCAGTTTCCTGTGGATAGTCAGTATGTCTTTTTAGGTCTCTGCTCCCTGAATTGTGCCCTGAATATGATAGGCTCCATAAGGAATTGTTCTGATTTGTGATTAGGTTGAAATTCTAACAGTTTATTTTGTATACTAGTGCCTATAAGATTAATATCAGAGTTTAAAGAAAACCCACAGAAGATGTTAGCAAAATTGTTCAATTTCCACCTCAATTTTCATGAATTATTGTAGAAGAAGAAAAATAAAGGATAGAAAGGAAAGTGCCATTATTGCTGATTACGGTGTCTTCTTTTAAAGTTGATATGGGAAGGAACAAGATGTAATGGTTCATACTGAGTAAACAAAACAGGTAAAATATGAGGCCTAGAATGCTACCCCTGGTGCGTTGATTATTCTGAGACTAGCATGATGTGTGTGTGTGTGTGTGTGTGGTGTTTTCAGTCTCACTTGCCATGTTATTTGGCATTTGCATTTTTCTCAGTTGTTTCTATGGGCAAAATCTAAAGGTGACATAGAAAGAAATTCTTTCCTACAGCAAAACATCTCTACATTTCTTTTTTTTTTTTTTTTTTTTTGCCAGTCCTGGGCTTGAGCTCAGGGCCTGAGCACTGTCCTTGGATTTTCTCAAGGCTAGAGCTCTAGCTCTTGAGCCTCAGCACCACTTCCAGCTTTTTTCTATGTATGTGGTACCGAGGAATCGAACCTGGGTCTTCATGCATGCTAGGCAAGCACTTTAACCACCAGGCCAAACACCCGGCCGACATCTCTACATTTCTGTTTGGAACTTTGAGATGGAAAAGAATGATCTAATTTGAAGCTGTAGGGGATTTCTTTTGAATAACAATAGATACATTTCTCTCATCAACATAGTGGGCAGTATACAACTAGTGCTCAATTTGTTTCTAAGTGACTGTACTTTCTCAATTCATATCATAAGAGGGTAGAAAGCACAGTTTTAGTTCTAAGTGGGTTATACTTCAGTAATTTTGTTGATGGATTTAAGGACCTTTTCTTCTCTTTATTTTGCTTTTTCTGGGGCTTGAACTTAGGACCCTTGTACTTGCTCTACATTTTGGCTCATGATGGGCACTCTGTTGCTTCAGCCAGGCCTCTAAGCTTGGCTTTTTGTTGAATAATTGAAGATGGAGCCTCATGGACTTGTCTTCCTGGGCTGATGTGAAACCACAATTCTCAATATCTTACCCTCCTAAGAATCTAGGATTACAGACATGAGCCACCAGAGACTAGCTTCCCCCTTTTTGTATTTATTGCCCACTGGGTTATGTATAGAGTTGGAATACAAAGATAAACCAGACAGTTCTCGACTTCAAGGGACTCACCACTAAAGAAGACAGACCTATGGACAATTATAAATTCAAGTATGAGGACAGGGAAGTAAGGCAAAGGTGAGCCTAAGAAAAATCATATATGGCTTCTGTCTCACCTCATACAAGCAACCTAGATGAAGCAGAAAGCACCCCAAAGAAAGATTGAATCCATGGAATCTTGAGAAATTATACAGGTTCAGAAAAGATGGTTTGATCCCGTGTAGACTCAGAAAAGAGGATTTGGAGCTGGTTTGTTTTAATTCTTTTTCTTCTCTCCATTTGCAGCTTCTAGTACCCCTGCTGTGAACATTCAACCAGATGTTTCTGGAGGTTGGGACTGGCATGCCAAACCAGGTAAAGGTCTGCAGGTTATTTTCTGTACACACTCAACCAATCGCTAAAGTGTAATCCTTCTTCATTCATGGGGAAGTAAGTATGTACAGAATGGAAATTACACAGAGCATTCTTGGGTAAGTTGTGTTGATTTTTTTCTTAAAGATTCATGTCCTGGCAAAGCTGTTCCCCACACACTTGGTGACATGGGGTACTGCTAAGTATATATTGTTTAATATGCTATGTCAGATCTACCACTTAGAAACTTATGAATTTTTGGACATCGGAACTTCAGTTTTCTTACCTGAAATATAGGGATAATAAATTTTATTCTACACAGTTGGGTAAGTTTAAATGATATAGCATATGAACATTTCTGGCATAGAGTAGATGCTGAATAATAATAAATATTATTTCTAAAGTACTTGTTTGGGTAGGATTTGTTTGTAATAAGTAAGATCTCTCTCACAGCTACTCTCAGATATATGGAAAGCAAATATTTTTTTATGATTCCATAAGTTGCCTTTTGATTTTGTTCTCTTTTCCTTGCTAGGCAGTTTTCAAATTTGATACAGTCTCATTTATATGTTTCTTGCTTTTACTAGCTGTGATTTTTGCTTTGTATATTTACTCTTTAAAAAAGAATGTTTAACTGGGCCCTGGTGGCTCATAAACCTGTAATCCTAGCTACTCAAGAAGCAGAGATCACAGTTTGAAGCCAGCCTGGGCAGGCAAGTCTGTGAGATTCTTCTCTTCAGTTAGCCAGCAAAAAAAGAAAAAAAAGCAGGAAGTGGAGCTGTAGCTCAAGTGATAGAGTGCTATCCTAGAGTGAAAAAGCTCAAGCCCCACGTTGGGTACAAAAATGTTGAAGTTCAAAGATAATAAAGCAATATGCCCAGGGTGAATCAGAGAGTGGCAGAACTGGAATTCAGATCTGGATCTGACTCCAGATCACGTAAGACTGGAGGAAGTCAGCAGCCAGGAGAGCTCAGTATTGAAGAGAACAGTAGGGCCAGGGAGTGCTGCTGTCTGTGCTGGGCTTGGTCCTTGCTACATTCCCTAAGCCAGAGACTTGCTCTAGAAACAACTGACACCTTTCCACTCTTGTCTTAATTTTCCTGAGAGACAAATGAACAGCAGCTCTAAAATTCTGAGTTTTAGAATTCTCAGACAATGAATTCATGATCTTCTTTCCTTTCCAGGAGGTTTTGGAATGGGAAGCAAATCAGCTGCCACCAGCCCCACAGGATCCTCACATGGCACCCCCACTCATCAGAACAAGCCCCAGACTCTGGATCCTTTTGCTGACCTTGGGACACTAGGTACAAACTTATCAGGTGAAGATAGAAATAACTGTTTGAAGCTATAAAGCCTCAAGTCTACATATGGAGTGTCCCAACACCTCAGTATTGCTGAGACTTAGTATACTGAGTATTCTTGGGCCAAGAGTTTAGCCTAGTGGTAGAATACTTGCCTAGCATGCACGAAGACCCAGGTTCAATTCCTTGATACCACATACACAGAAAAAAGCTGGAGGTGGTGCTGTGGCTCAAGTGGTAGAGCTCTAGCCTTGAGAAAGTCCAAGGATAGGACAGGACAGTGTTCAGGCCCTGAATTCAGTCCCCACATTGGCCCCCACCAAAAAAAGTAGGGAGAGAAGATGGCTCTGTAAAATGGTTTTGAGAGCTTCTTTAAAAATTATTTTTTTACTCAACTAGAAAAACAGATTGGGAGGATTTCAGGTCAAAGACAAGCAAGGAAAAATGTCAGTGAGAGCTCTATGTCAGTTCATAAGCCAGTCATGGTGTAGCACATAGTGCTCCCAGCTATGTGGGAGGATGGAGACTGGAGGCTGCTTGTCTGAGGCCATCCCCTGGCAAATGACCCTGCCTAAAAAATAATTACTGTAAAAAGAGCTTAGAGCGTGGCGCATACACACCTTCCTAGTAAGAGTAAAGCTGTGACTTCACACTCCAGAACCATATCCACACCCATGCACAGTGTAAAGAATGCACATGGAAAGTTGAGAGCAGCTATACAAACATTCCCTGCCGACAATTTGACTCCAAATGCCTCAGTAACATTTCTGAAAAATGCAGACCCCACATGGTTAATGGGAGCCCTGGTGTTAGTGCCACCAATCCTTATTTAACTACGTGGTGCTGCCCAGGGGGAAGGAAGCAAAGAAAATGAGGAGGAAAGAGCTTGGGAACTACTCCTTTAAAAGTGTTTCCATGGTGAAAATGGCTTGAGCCTCCTGAATATTGGATTCCTGTCAAAGAACATCACTGTGCACATCAGTTCCTTTCCAGAATCAATGTTTTGTGTGATAATTAAAACCATCCAGTGTTTTCCAAACTCACATGCCCAAGGAACCCAGCTTTTACCTACTGAACTATTATAATAACCACTCTGGAAAAATGACAGTGGTTGTTTGCATGGATTTTTACAAACTGACCAGCAGTATAGCTATTGGGGAAGAAAAAGCCTATAAAGCCAGAAATCAAAAACCAAGAAAACAAGACAACTAAAAAAACCCTTTCATTATTCATTTTTGGACATTCATTCATCAAACAAATATTTTCTAAATGCTGTTTATATGCTAGGACTGTTGGTTCTCACCAACACAATAGCTATGGGTGAAAACAAAAACACACCCCTGACTTTCTTAAGCTTAGATTGTAGAAGGGAAATGAGTGGTAAATGGATAAATGTGTCAAATTATAAAAGCAGTTCTCATGACAGTTAATGTTGGATGAAGATTTTATTTTGTTCCAGGAAGTATTTTTACTATTTTATAGCTATTTTATCTCCCTAATAACCTTTTGAGATAAGCACTGCTCCAACACATAAGTCTGCAACACTCAGAGATGCAGCTCCCCAGCAAGCACTCACAGATCCTGTGCAAAATGAGGAAAGGAAGGAGATGGCAAATAATGAATGGATGGGCTTAGGTATTATTTTAGATTTTAGGGAGGAAGATTTTCTCTTGCACGTACATCTTGAATTTGTCATATTTTTGAAGACTCTTCTATTCTGCAAAAGTTCTTCAGCTTTCCCCCAATTTTTATGATGTTTAGATTGGAAGAATATAAGGCAATGGAGAAAGTTTCACTTTGGGTTTGATTTTAACTTTGATCTTTTGAATAAGGAAAAGTCTGCCTGGTTAGTTCACTGTAAAGTTGCCAGATTCCTTTTGTAACCTGGATGTAATCTGGAGGAGGTATTCTGACATAATCCTATTTGAAACAATAGGATTAGCTTTTTTTTTTAGAGGGGGCATGGTCATGAGGCTTGAACTCTGAAGGCATACCTGTAATGCTAGAGGTGATGTTTTTGGTAAACAGGCAGGGTTTTTTTTGTTGTTGTTTTGGGTTTTTTTTTTTGTGGGTCATGAGGCTTGAAGTAGGCCTGGGTGCTGTCCTTGTGCTCTTCAGCTCAAAGCTACCACCCTATCCTCTGGGCCTGGGCTCTGTCCTTGAGCTGTTCAGCTCAAGGCTACCATCCTACCTTTGAGCCAAGCTCCCCTGTTTTCTAGAGGTTAATTGGAGATAAGAGTCTTAGGTCCTTTTGTGCTGGGGCTAGCTTTGAACCTTGATCCTCAGAACTCAGCCTTCTGAATAGCTAGGATTATAGGCGTGAGCCACCGAGCCCAGCTTGGTTTGGCTTTTAACAAGGATTTTTTTTTCCACCAATATGTTTATTTGTTTATTTATTTATTTGCTAGTCTTGGGGCTTGAACTGTGGACCTGGGCTTTGTCCCTGATCTTTTGATCAAGGTTAGCACTCTACCACTTGAGCCACAACTCCACTTCTTCATTAGTGATTTTTTGGTTGGTTGTAGGACTTGAACTCCGGGCCTGGTTATTGTCCCTGATCTCTTTTACTCGAGGCTAATGCTTTAGTTCTGGTTTTTGAGTGTTAATTGGAGATAAGAGTCTCACAGAGACTTTTCTGCCCTGGCTGGCTTCGAATTGCGATCCTGAGATTTCACCAGTGAGCCACTGGTGCCTGGCCTCATTAGTGATTTTTGGTGGGTATGCTGGTGTTCATCTACAATTGGATGGAAAGGCAGAAAGATTGCCTGGGCCACCTAGAGATACACTGCCTCAAAGAAAAAATTCTCACCTGAAGCAATTATTAATATGATGTGATTTTTAATCCTTCTTTCTGTCATATATAGATATACATATCTCTATATAACACATTATGCCATGCATATGTGCGGCGCCCGGCACCCCTGACCAGCAGGGAAGAACGGACACCACACGAGGATCCTTCTCGTATCACGCTTTTAATGAAGAGCAACTCGGTTATTGTACAGCTGAAGCGGAGGGGCGCGGGGCAGGGAAGTGCAGCTGCTTATAAACAATCAAGGAACGCGGGTCTTTTTCCATTGGCTGCTGTGCTGCTAAGGTCATTTTAAAACTCGGGATTGGTCAGGCCTCTGACGTCATACGCGCAGACGCAGCGGAGCGAGCAAAGGCTCTGCACTCACACACCCACTAAGGGGAACTAAGAAATTTGTATACAATGAGCGAGGCAGGGGACAGGCGCCGTCTTGGCTGCTCCGGCTCCCCACATCTCCCCCTTTCTGTTTTAACGCAGCAGGCCAACATACCTGTTGTGAAGAGAGTAGAGGTGCTGTCCTCCAAAGTAAAACTTGAGGTCCTACTCTAGAGGAGTGACCCAGGCGGCCAACCCTGGATCCCTCCCCTCCAGGTCCTCTTTTCCCTTTGTGGAGATGGGCTAGGGGCGCAGACCCATATGCTGACGCACATGCTCTCCCTGACCTGTTAGGGTCAGGAGTGGTACTTTGTCCATCATTTCACAACTCTTGGCTGCCTATACTCCTATTCCTCGTGCAATAGACTAAGGTCTTGAGGGTGCAAAGGCAGTACAGGGCAGTTTTAGTTGGCCTTTAAAGCTGCAAGCCAAATTTTGGGGGATGTCCCTGCTCCAAGGCAGTGAGTGCATGAACAAGCATTGCTCTCTCTCTCTTATTACGAGACCTCATTTGGCAGAGCAACCAAAGGCTAAAGACACAAAACCCAAAACAAACTGCAACAAACATTCACAGGAACTGGAACAAATGTAGGCAACGGCTCCAGCATTGACTCAATTTACACTCTATGGCAGAACAATTTAAAATAATCAGAGCGACCCAATTTTTGAGAAACCAGCCTAACACAGAAGGACAGATTTTTTTGACAGGGTAAGGCATAGGGAACCTTGCAGTGAAGTTGCAAGGAAGAATTGGTGGCACAAAGGGGAAAAACGGAAGAAGCATTAGTCACAGGCATTGGTAATGGAAAGGTCTTCATCACTGCCCACATCGTCTTTTCCTTGTTGCTTTTTCCCTTCTGTCTCTTCATCCAAAGTCGTGGCAGCAGAAGAATTATTAACAGGATTATTCCCAGGATTTTGTTTCGCATCATCCTCTTTAGGCGTTTGATTTTCCTCCAATATCCTTACGAGGCGCTGCGGCACCCAATGGGGGGATTCCTGTCCCTGTGGAAAAACACAAACAGCTCCCCTGGATCTCTAAATTACAGGATCCGGTCCATACCATTTGTTATCGATAACATTTTTCCACATTACTTTTTGTGTGGGTGGTATTGCCATTTTTCCAGCATGCCGATCAGCAGCTGATTGTCCATTGTCATCCACTGTTACATAATTTAAGGTAAACAGTGCAATGGCCAGCCTTTCTCTGGGGGAGGCATCTCGGCCTATTCCCTCCTTTTGTTTAAATAAAAGTTGTTTAAGTGTTCTATTGGCGCATTCCACAATTCCCTGACCCTGGGGATTGTAGGGAAGGCCAGTAGAATGAACTACCTGCATTTGAGTGCAAAAGGAGCGAAATCCGGCAGAGGCATAAGCAGGGCCATTATCTGTTTTCAATTTTAATGGTTTTTCCCATGCTGCCCAGGCTTCCAAGCAATGAACTTTAACATGGGACACCCTTTCCCCTGTAAGGGCCGTGGCATGCATTATGCCAGAGAAAGTATCCACTGAAACATGAACATATTTTGTCCTGCCAAATTCAGGCACGTGAGTAACATCCATTTGCCATAAGGCATTAGAGCAAAGGCCTCTAGGATTAACTCCAATTATGAAAGAGGGATGATATACTACACAGGATTGACAAGCTTTAACAATCTCTCTAGCCTGTTGGCGTGAAATGGAAAACTTATAACGAAGGGTTTTTGCAGAAACATGATAAAGTTGATGAAAATCTCGTGCTAATTGAACAGAATTATGGGAAAGGCCCACCAGGGCTCTGGCAGTCAAATCCACTAAGGCATTGGCCTCTGACATGGGACCAGGCAAGCCAGTATGTGCCCGAATATGACCAATGAAAAAAGGATTTTTCCTTTGTAAAATTAAACTCTGAAGTTGGGATAATATATTTGAAACTGTACTGCTACCTTTTATGGAGGCTGCGACTTCCAGGGATGCCACTGCATTAACTACATATTGTGAATCAGAATATAGGTTAAAAGGCTCAGGAAATTTCCTGAATACTTCTAAAACTGTTAGACATTCAACTACTTGTGGAGTTTCTGGTTGAAAATTTAAAGTTACTGGCTCTTTTCCTTGAACTACATAGGCACCTCGGCCTGTTTTTGACCCATCTGTAAATATAATTAGGGCATTGGGGAAATATCTGACTCTCCTGCATCCTGATAGAGGGAGCTCCTTGGTCCCTCCTGTTTTTTCTTTTCTCTTCTCTCCTCCTCCTGCACTGTACTTTGTGAGGGCTGCAGTCCCTCAATTCCATTCTTTTGTTTTCTCTTATATTTTACCCCACTCTTGGTGGTCCCTCCTTCCTTGTACGATGACTCCGAGAGACTATCCTGGTGCTTAATTAATACCTTCCTCCCTTCTTTAATAATATCAGTATTTCTGCCCTCCTCCAAACAAGCGCGCACCATTCTCCATATGGGCAACGTGGCGCGGGAGACCCCTCCCTTTTCTAGAGCTCTATCCAGGTCCTGGCCTAATATATCCCAACAGGCCAGTGAGAGATCTCCAGACTCCGCAAACCATGGGGCGTGTATCTCAATATCTGTTAACACTCTATGTATTGTGCCGCGGGAAATTCTCAGCCCACACTGTTTAAGAAGGGCTTGTAAGGGGGCACAGAAGTCCCTTATACTACACACACTTCCTGAAGAGTTACCCATACTGATGTTTAAAGACCGAGTTAACACAAACCACAGAGGAAGAACGATAACAAGCACCCAGACAGGAACTTCTCAGAACAACATACCTAGAAGGAGTCCTCTTCACGTGTCAAGTTCTGGATCCTCTTCGGCCCCTCCGCAGGTCCCGGGTTTCGGCACCAGTTGCGGCGCCCGGCACCCCTGACCAGCAGGGAAGAACGGACACCACCCGAGGATCCTTCTCGTATCACGCTTTTAATGAAGAGCAACTCGGTTATTGTACAGCTGAAGCGGAGGGGCGCGGGGCAGGGAAGTGCAGCTGCTTATAAACAATCAAGGAACGCGGGTCTTTTTCCATTGGCTGCTGTGCTGCTAAGGTCATTTTAAAACTCGGGATTGGTCAGGCCTCTGACGTCATACGCGCAGACGCAGCGGAGCGAGCAAAGGCTCTGCACTCACACACCCACTAAGGGGAACTAAGAAATTTGTATACAATGAGCGAGGCAGGGGACAGGCGCCGTCTTGGCTGCTCCGGCTCCCCACACATATGAACTATACAACATAGACATCACACATATGTCATATATGAGCAATATAAAATATATACTCTATATGACACACACACATATTTCACCGTAAGGCAGACTCTGTCATTTGGGCCACACCTCTATATCTTGCTTTTTGCTGTCAGGTTGGAGATAAGAATATTTTGGACTTGTCTACGCAGGCTACCTTCAAATTGTGATCTTAGATTTCAGTTTCCTGAGAAGTTAAGATTGCATGAGCTACTGTCAATTTCCCTATTTTTTAAAGGTACACATTAAAAAATTTATACATTTCTTTTAGACCTACATGATATACAGGTGTAAGAGCTATGAATTAAGAAGCAAAGTCTCAGAAAATAAAAATTAAACTTCCAAGCTATACAGCTAAAACTCAGAAAAGTCAAAAGACACAAATGTTTCTGAGAATATTTGCACGTGAAACAATTCTGACTCGAACATCAATTCCGTGTGGTTCCTGATCAATATGAGCCTAATTGCTATACAGAATTGGTCTGGATGTGGTTTGGGTGTAGCAGGAATTTTAGGAGCTTTTAGGTTTAATAGCTCTTCTGTTGCATAGCAACTGTTATCCATGGGAAAAGAGCTAAGGCCTAAAGAAGTTCACCAGTGTTCTGAGAGTACCTAAGCCAGAGAAGAGTGCACAGAGGTGGCTTCTACATTGGACTTGTGATATAGTTAGGCTACACGTTATGGAAAAGAACCCAAGCAGAGGGAGAGGAGTGTTTAAAAGCCCCACACCATGTTTCACAACTGGACAAGCTGGAACCCGTGGTAGGATGAAGGAGGGGCAGATGGGGTTGAATATAAAAGGCCATCTCAGGGTAGACATCAAACTGAGGTATCAATTAGCTCGATATTTTAGGAAGGTAACGCTAGATATATTCTACACAATAGATAAGAATAGGCTAGGAGCAGGCAGGGAAAGTGCCAGGGGCTAGCTACTTCAAGAGAAGGAGGAGGAGTACGAGGAGGAGGGCAAGGAAATTTTCTGAACTCAGCAATGTCGGAAGAATGATTGAAACTTAAAGACATCTGTAGAAGTAGTTAGTAGGTTATGAGGGAAAATGAGAGGAAGGAAAAGTCTCATCATTTCTCCCAGACTTTCTAGTAACATTAAAAACTCGAGAGTAGAACTATATTTTGAGTGTGCAAAGCTGAGGGCTGGAAGAGAAAGCCCTTGGTTCATCATCCAGACAATGGATTTTGACTCTTGGGCATCAATCCCTTATTCAGTAGGTATTTTTTTTTATAGCATTTGTGTTCCTCCGAGCTTACAATAAAGCGGGAGAGAGAAGGGCTAATCAAATGTAAAGTATCCACTATGGTCAGTGCTATGTAAGTTGGGGGTGGGAGTGGGCAAGTTGGGAGGACTCAAACCCTACATCATTCGGAGGCACTGTCAAGGGGTGAGGACCACTGCTGTTAGCCTCTGATGAGGATAGGCATGACCTAGGGGTTTAGTTATTGCCGAGTATTCCTGGTCCTCGGTGGCGTTAGCAATTAGAATTGCTGAGCAGTATAGAAGTGTTCCGGAAGATTAGACATCACAAAGTCATACAATGCTGATGGGCAGGGTCGGCACCTGCTGTTTCACTGCTCTAGCCAGAGCCTGGCGGAGAGGGGCTCCACAGTGGTTCTTAAATGTGTGAACAGGATTATCGGTGCTTTTTTAGTTCTTTAACTTTTCTATATTTACCAAGACTTGAAATATCAAGCATCCTTAAAATATAAAAATAAAACCCCAGTGTGGCGGAAAGGGCCAGCCTTAGGCACTGTATTTAATGTGGGATTGACCACATCAAAATTTACCCAGTGGTACAGGAAAAAGGGCTTCACTCCCTTCATGTACGGTGTAGAATGACAAAGACAGCACAAAATTCTCATAAGCCTGCCATTACTTCTACATTATTGGCAAGTATCTATTGAGCCCTGTAGGTGTCTAGGCACATACTTCACATATGAATTTGCCTGTTTTGTTAATGTAGAATGCCTTTTACTTAACTCAAGGGATGGAAGAACTTTGTGTATGCGCGCGTGTGTGTGTGTGTGTGTGTGTGTGTGTGTGTGTGTGTGTGTGTGTGTGTGTGTATGTGTGTGTGTGTTTTGTTGGTCATGGGGCTTGAACTTTGGGCCTGGGCACTGTCCCTGAGCTCTTCAGCTAAAGGTGAATGCTAAACCCCTGGGTCTGGGCATTGTCACTGAGCTCTTCAGCTCCAGGCTACCTCCCTACCCATGGAGCCACAGTGCCACTTTCCATTTTCTAGTTTAATTAGAGGTAAGAGTCTCTCGGTCTTTAGTGCCTTGGCTGGCTTTGAACCGTGATCCTCAGATTTTAGCCTCCTGAGTAGCTAGAATTACAGGCATGAGCCACTGCATCTGGCACTTTGCGTTTTTACGCTATCTGTGATACAGACGATTCGAGCGTCATTTGTTTTATGTATAATGCCAGTGTTCAGCTCAGTGCCTCGTGCACAATAGTTGTTCAACAGATATTCATAAATGAACAAACACATGCATGTGACAATGAATGGTGAATGGACAAACACAGGTTCAAACACAGGTTGATGGCCAGACTTCTGATCATAATAAAAATATCTGCAGTGGGAAGGAGACAGAATAATAATAAAGGCAGAGAAAAAAAGACAGAATGAGAGGTAGTAAGGGCTGAGTGTAGTCAAGACTGAGTTCCCAAGAAAAATTAGAGATTCAGGAGGCAGAAAATGAGGCCAGGTTGTCTCATTTGGGCAAATATGGCTCTACTGACTAGCTGTGTGAACATGTGTATCTGTCAACCTTTCTGAGCTTCCATTTCTTCCTCTTTGAAATGAGACCAGAGAAATACTACTTATATTCTAAGTGTATCCTGCAGATGCAAATTAGTAATGCATGACCAAGTTCTATAAAGTCCAAAGATCTATGAGTTGTTGTGATCACTGCTACTTTGGGTTTGTTATGTAAAAGAGACTTCAGAAATCATCACAATTTTAATTCCATGTGTTATTGCTACTTTGTCTGGGTTTTTTTATGTAAAAGAGACCTCAGAAATCCTCACATTTCACATTCTTCTTTTAAACCCACCTCCTGTTATGAATTGCAAGCAGAATAGAACTGGCACTACTCACATTTACAAACATCTGGCTTTATTCTTGGGTACTAACAATGCTATACTGACCACATTGTTGACTCTTGATCCTTGACGTTCAAGTCACACCTTAACGAGTGAACTTTGTGTTGTTTCCTGTTCTTGTCATTAGATAGCTTCAGCTCTAACAAAGTGGGAAGTTGAAGAGTGATGGAATCTTGGGAAGAGCCAGGGCTCTTTCTTTTGGCTTCGAGTCAAAGGTCTAGATTTAATTCCATTTTGCACCAAGATAGCTGTTGGATTTTGAGGGAAAAAAATCACTTAACTACTTCAAGCTGCACTGAGGTCAAGTTAAGGAACTAATAGATATTCCTGTAATTTCATTACCTATTTAGAAAGGGTCATTCTTCTACCATTCAAGGCAATTTCCAGTAAAAAAAAAATCACTGCAAACAACATCTTGAGATGCAGGAGTGAGGGGCTATTCAAAATAGTCTTATCTTCTTTCTAACTTTTGCTCTGTAGGTAGTTCTTCATTTGCCAGCAAGCCCACCACACCGACTGGACTAGGCGGGGGATTCCCGCCTCTCAGCTCACCCCAGAAAGCGTCTCCCCAGCCCATGGGTGGAGGGTGGCAACAGGCTGGGGGATACAACTGGCAGCAATCACAGCCTAAGCCACAGCCCAGCATGCCACACTCCTCCCCCCAGAATCGACCAAACTACAACGTGAGCTTCTCATCCATGCCTGCAGGCCAAAGTGAACGAGGGAAAGGATCAACTAATTTGGGTGAGAATGCTGGTGTGGGGCCTGGGATAGGTGGGTCTGTCTTGTTGTCATATTTCCTGGCAATCTTACAGGGGTAGAAGTAGGTCCCTGGTGCTCCTTACCCTAGATGCCATGTCTGTTGCACCTGGGTGGGCCGTGCAATTCTGCAACTGTATACTTGTCTCTCTCCAGACTGGAATCAGATGGAAGGCAAAGATTATCTATCAGCTGCAGGAGTTTTTCATGCTAGTTTCTCTTATCCCAAGAACCTAGCATATGGTTCTAAACAAATATGGAAAGGAAGTAAATGGAAACGTTAATGGATCTTAAGGCTCTTATTCCTCGGAAAGGAAAAATAAAGGCCAAGAATGGCCTTATTTTCCCTTGGACTCCCATTGAGAAGAACATATATATCTGGACACATGGTCTTTCTTGGCCTGATTGATAGATTCCTGATATCTGGGGAACTTGTGAACATGACAAAGCCTAAGGCTGGTGGATGCTGTATAGGGACTTGTTGACAATGAGTAAAAATAATATACTTTGCATGAATTGGTTGGGGGGTTCCAAGTTCCAAAGGCCTCTTTCTATTCATTTTCTCTATCAGCTAGTTTGATCACACCCTACAATATGTATACAGGAACAGGAGGAGAGAATGGCCCCTTCACTCTATGGGACAGGTAGTTCTACTCCATCTTAGCTAACATCTAGTTAGTGCTTACTGCATTCCAAGTGTTCTTCTAGGCTTTTTTCATATATTGTTTCTTAGAACCTTTAAAAACTCCTTTTATAGATGAGGGAACCTAAGATGAAGATTGACAAGGTAATGTGACACAATGAGTTAGTGACAGAGCAGGACTTGAACTCTGACCATCAGGTTCCAGAACTCCTGCTCTTAAGTGCCACGCTACATTGCTGTTTGTTAATAGCACATGATAGAAAACGTGTCCTTATGTTTCTTCTTGAGGTAGTGGGAGATTCTTTGAACCATTTTGTAGAGTCACAGAACTCTCCCACCATTTTTATTGTTGAATAGATACGAGGCAAGTGCCTCTTTGAGGCATTTTCACTCTAGAAAACACTGAGAAGGCAGTAAACATGACAGACAAAATCCCTAGTCTTGGAGCCCTTACATTTTTTTGTTTGCACAGGAGAATGAGGGTCCAGAGTGTCGTAATATAGAGAGATGGCAAGTGAATTTCAATTCAGAAACCAACTTTGGTTGCTTGGCCTGGACTGCAGTATTATACTTTTGGTTTGGGAGTTACACTAACATGGAGATCATCATTCTCATGGGGCAACCCCATGGGTCAGGTTATCTTACTGACTTCCAGCTCATTTACAGATGAGGAAATTGGGGAATAGAAATACCAAGTAACTTGCCGGAGGTCACATTGCAAAGAGGTGGTACAGTTGGAATTCAAAACTGAGTAGTTTCAAACCCAGAGTTGTGGGGAAAGAGTACATGATCAACTAAATGTTTCAGCTAGTGTGGGCAGGGTCCTGATACCATGATGGATTTCAAGAACCAAACCGGGCCCTTGTCAAATCATCTATATTAATTAGTTATGACAAGGGGACATCATGAAGATGTCCATCTAAAAAGAAGGTACAGTAGAAATTGAACTGGATTTAATGAAGCAGACTCCAGTCTTTGTTTTGCCAGATACATGTTATGTGACTCTAGAAAGGTCTTTTCAGATTCTCTGGATTTCATTTTCCTCATCTGTAAAATGGGTTTGGGAGTCTTTTACATTGCTAAAGACAAAGGGAATAAATATGTGGAAAAGCACATCGAAGACTCTAAAGACCTTTGGGATAAGATGTATAATATGCCTAGCCATAACGATTTTCAAACATCATATTGCAGAAGGGAAACAAAAAGCAGCTGACTTTGAAGATTTACTTTCAAGTCAAGGTTTTAATGCTCACAAAGACAAAAAGGGGCCTCGAACAATAGCAGAGATGAGAAAAGAGGAAATGGCTAAGGAAATGGATCCTGAGAAATTAAAGGTGAGTGAGCCACTGCCTCAGTTGTGGTTATCCTATAAGACAAGATCAGGTGTGAGGAGAGATCTGCATGATTCCAGTGGATTGCCTACTTACCTCCCAATGCTATTGCCAGGGGTTAGGACTTCAACAAATGAATTTGGGGTGGGACTTAAGACATTCAGACTGGAGCATCTATGAAAGGCAAGCAGGTATTGACATCCACCAGATTGTGCATTGAGTATAGTCATGCCCCTGAAGAGTAAAGTAGCTTTAGGGAGGTTGTATAAGCTACCTAATTTTAAATTTAAAAAAATTTAGTGCCAGTTCTGGGGCTTGAATTCAGGGCTCAGGTGCTGTCCCTGAGCTTTTTTGCTCTCTACTATTTCATTCTCAACCTTTTTGGTAACTAATTGGAGATTAATCACAGATTTTTCTGTTCTCTTTTTGAACCACAATTCTCATATCTTGGTCTTCTCAGTAGATGTGTGTGTGTGTGTGTGTGTGTGTGTGTGTGTGTGTGTGTGTGTGTGTGTGTGTGTGTGTCTTGGGGCTTGAACTCTGTGCTTGGGTGCTCTCTCTGAGCTCTTCAGCTCAAGGCTACTACCCTACCCCTGGAGCTACAGTCCCACTTCCTGTTTTCTTGTGATTAATTGGAGATAAGAGTCTCTTGGTCTTTTGTGCCTGGGCACAAAGACCTGAGACTGAGAACTGTCCTTGGATTTTCTCAAGGCTAGAGCTCTACCACTTGAGCCACAGAACCACCTCTGCTTTTTTCTATGTATGTGGTACTAAGGAATTGAACCGGGGTCTGTGTGCATGCTAGGCAAGCACACTACCACTAGGCCAAACTCCCAGCCTCAGTAACTTTCTTAAAGTATTTATTTTGGGGAAGAGATGGTACTAGGGTTTGAACCCTATGCTTGGCAGATAAGCATTCTACCACTGAGCTATATTCCTAGGCCAGCTCTGGCCTTTCTAAAAGGGATCTGTAGTTCAGGTAGCATGTAGATATGTGTGACCTGACAGTTTACTTTAGGAGTGTATCATTAACTATAAGGGGCAATAGTGCAATACATTCAAGCTCTCAGAGGTGAGATTATAGAGCAGGTATGTGGAGCATAATGAAGGTCAGAGTGAATGAGAAGCAGCAGATGCATGTGGGGAAGTATTCCAGGAAGAGCTCTTCAGAAGGTGGAGCTTGCAGGACATTCCTATTATTTGGTTTCACTGAAGCAGGACAGTTTTTCAGGGTCCTGGATGAAACCCTCTGGACTAGAAATCCCTACCTCCTCCCCTCTGTGTTTACAGATCCTGGAATGGATAGAAGGTAAAGAGAGAAATATCAGAGCCCTTCTTTCCACGATGCACACTGTGCTGTGGGCTGGGGAGACCAAGTGGAAGCCAGTTGGAATGGCAGACCTGGTAACACCAGAGCAGGTGAAGAAGGTGTACAGAAGGGCTGTGCTGGTTGTGCACCCAGATAAAGTGAGTAGCACTTGTCCTGTCTTTGCTTATGTCTGGTCTTCATTTTGTTAATATATAAGCATGTATTACAGCATCCTACATCTCATTTGCTGACTGAGTAGGTCACTGATTTAATAAAATTAACTCCATGGGTTAGAAGCAAGTATCTGAACAAATAGTTTTACTTCATAAAGTTTACAGAGAATGCTACAACACTCACCAGAGTTAGTTTTTTTCCTTTAGGTTTAGATATAATTTAGCCAGGATTGTACCGAAACTCCTGTATTTGACAAAACTGATGTCATCAACAGGCTTTTAAAAATGCAACAAGAAAAGAAGAGGTTTATCTTTGTGATTGCTGTTCTTAATATACTATGTGAAGCTATTTCTTTTCCCCTTTTTCCCCCTTATGGTTAATCTCATGTGGTTACTGTATCTGACTTTGTTACCTGGTATATTGTATATACATTTATTTGTTTATTTGAAATAGGAAAGGGAAGGGGGAAACAAGATGGTTGGGAGGGGGTAGGGAGAGGGAAAAGGGCACAAAAACATGAGAAGGGGTATCAATGTGTGAGAAGTAATGCACCCATTACCTGACAAATGTAACTGTAACCCTTTATACATTATCCTGACAATAAAACACACAAAAAAGAAAAAAAATTCAATGAAGCTCATCATCTTGCTTGTGTCACTTTATGTTGTCATTGACACATGTAAGCATTATTGTTAGAAACTTTAATTATCTTATGTAACATCTCACACAGAAGTGACAAGAAGTTATGATTAAAGTGTCTCTTCAGAATGCAAACTCCAGTGCCATGTATTTATTTAATTTCCATCTCTGTACATTTTTGATAACTTCTTTGAATAGAAGAATCAACAAGAACCCGCATTAACACTTGAATTTTAGCCAATCAAAAGAGAAGTGGGGCCTAGAAAATACACACATTGTTTGTCCTTCTCGTGAGTCTCCAAGAACTTCATCTTTTTAGAAATTAAAAAATGGGAGTTTACAATGTATTCTCCAACTGTCCTATTTTTAAAATGTACAGTCTCTGTTGGTATTTGTGATTATTTTAGATCTCAGTATGTATTAAAATCATGTTTCTGGAAGTTGAAGTAAAATAATTTCTTATTGAAATTACCATGTGTAGATTAATACTTTAAATAAAATTAGATATGAAAATTGAAAAAAAATGGGAGTTTAGAACCATAATGCATTAGAAAGTGGGTGTTATTAAGCTTTGGTTTGTTTGGTAGATACTTCCAGAGAATAGAGCAGAGTCTTCTGATGCTTGATAAGCTTTCTGTTAGCTACTTATCAACAATTACTATTACATTATGTGATTTTCCAGAGGAGGGCATGGTAATTGCAGTTACACAGATTAAGCTGTAAAAAGAGAAGTAACATAATACAAGAACATTTTATTTTACTTATTTTATCTTTTTTTATTTTTTATTTATTTATTGTAATTAGTAAAAGGGTTACATGATATTTGCCAGATAGAAGGTGCATTAATTCACATACATTGATACCCTTTCACATGTCTTGGTACCCATTTCCCTCCCCCCCCCACCCCCCACCCGTCTTGGTTTTCCCCCCTTCCCTATCAAATTTCAAATATCCAAATACAAATAAATTCAATATATCAGATAACAAAGTGAGATACTATACCAATATGAGATAACCAAGGGACAGCAAAGGAGATGAGAGACAACATAGTACATTAAGGACAACAATCATTCATTATATGGCTTTTGTTTCAATATCCTGGAGGTCCTTTCAATTAGCTTCACATTATATGGCCTTATGTATCAAGATTTTGCTCTATTGCAGATCTCTGCTAGTAGAGCCCAAGGTTTCTACTGATTATGACAAATGAGGGAAACCATTGAGCCTAAGTTCCTTTGAGTCTGGCTTACTTCACTTAATATGATTTTTTCTAAGTTTTTCCATTTCCTAACAAATGGGGCGATGTCATTCTTTCTGGCAGCAGCATAGAATTCCATTGTGTACAAATACCACAACTTGTTGATCCACTCATCAACTGAGGGACATCTGGGTTGGTTCCATATCTTTGCTATGGTGAATAGTGCTGCAATGAACATTGTTGTGCTAGTGGATTTAGTATGTCCTTGTTTCTGGATGGTTGGATAAATGCCAAGTAGTGGAATTGCTGGGTCAAAGGGGAGTTCTATGTTTAGCCTTTTGAGGAACTGCCACACTGCTTTCCATAGTGGTTGAATGAGTTTGCACTCCCACCAACAGTGTAGTAGTGATCCCTCCTGGCCACATACCCTCCAGCATCTGTTGTCATTTGTTTTCCTGATCCTGGCCATTCTAACTGGAGTGAGGTGGAATCTTAGAGTTGTTTTGTTTTGCATTTCTTTTATGACCAGAGATGTTGAGCATTTCTTCATGTGTCTATAGGCCATTTTTGTTTCTTCTTCAGAGAAGACTCTCTGTAAGTCTTTGGCCCCTTTTTTAATGGGATGGTTGTTACTTTGGAGGTTAGTTTTGGAGTGATTCAATTTTTTGAGTTGTTGATATATTTTAGATATGAGGCCTTTGTCCGTTGTTTGGTTGGTGAAGATCTTCTCCCACTCTGTAGGCTTCCTGATTAGTTTACTAGCTATGTCCTTTGCCATACGGAAGCTCTGCAGTTTAATGCAGTCCCACTTATCCAGCCTTTCTCTGATTTGTTGTGATTCTTGGTCCTTATTAAGAAAGTTTCGACCTGTGCCAAGGAGGCCTAGTGACTTATTTTATCTTGTGCTCACAAGAAGGCTTAAACTCAGGACCTCACACTCTTGTTTGGATTTTTGCTCAAGGCTGACACGCTACCACTCATATGTCCACTTTTGGCATTCTGCTGTTGAAGTGAGAATCTCTAGGACTTTTCTGCTTGGTTTGAATTTGAATCTTAATTCTTAAATCTCAGCCTCCTGAGTAGGTAGGATTACAGGTGTGAATCACTGGTGCCCAGCCTAGAAGATCATTTTAATTGCTTAGAACCCATATTACCAGTGAACTTAATGGAGACATTATTTTAGTCTGTGTTATCTAATTTGTGCTTTTATTTTTTCCTACAGGCTACCGGGCAACCCTATGAACAGTATGCAAAGATGATTTTCATGGAGCTAAATGATGCCTGGTCTGAATTTGAAAACCAAGGCCAAAAGCCCTTGTATTAATTTGTGAGCCTTTCTATCTCCACTACAAAACTATGCTAATGCTTAGTGTATGTTACAGTTCTGAGGTTTTCACAGATGAACCAAAAATTCCAGTAATGCATCTCCAGTACTAAACTGTTAAATTACTTGTGAATTAATTTCTCACAGAAAGGAATGTGGATGTTTGATTTCTCCAAGTCCCTGCCATAAAAACAATTGAAAGCAGGGAGGGACTTGTGATGAGATGACCTGGCTTATCTGCAACATTCCAGCCTGCCCTGTGGGGAGCCTACTCAGCATTTTGCCTGGGAATATGGAGAATTGAGGCTGCCAAAGGTGAAGGCATGACACCATTTTATTCCCTGAGAATCTGATTAATCATCAAGAGTTACAGAAATAGAATTACCAAATGGTTTTCAAGACTGGTTTGGGATTTTTTTTTTTTTTTTGAGTAATAGCTTTACACAGACATCAGGAACATTACCACCACGTATTTATTTATTTATTTTTTAATGAACTGTACCCTGGCCTTGAGGATAATACTGTGTATCTCTTTTGATCTGGAGCACTAATAAACCTAAAATAATTTGGATTGTGGGAAGTGCTTATGCAAATATCTAGGGATTATCATGTGTTCTTCCTGGAGAAGGTAAAAGCTAAAGCAAATGCTAGCTAGTTCTGGAAGTCTTTCTTTGGTCAGGATGTTGAGCTGCTACTTTCTTTTTCTTTTAGAAAATTGGGGTTGATGAAAGAATATCTTCTAATACAATAACTCTGAACTTGATTCAAAGAATGTACCTAGTTTTTTTTTTAATTTTTTTACCATTCCTTTTGCTTCATTAAAAATGTTTTTTTGCTGGTAATACGTTGTGAAGCAGTTTGGTCCATTTACAGTTTGTCAAGACCAACTAACTGCTAATCTAGACTGGATACTCTGTAGTTTGTGAGTGGTTAAGACCATAGAAGATGCATAGATCTTCAGCCTCCCTCATGG
The DNA here is from genome assembly GCF_031878675.1 of Megascapheus bottae. Classification (NCBI taxonomy): domain Eukaryota; kingdom Metazoa; phylum Chordata; class Mammalia; order Rodentia; family Geomyidae; genus Megascapheus; species Megascapheus bottae. Next base: position 40,712,795 of record NC_143514.1, on the reverse strand, counting down.
GACCCTATCAGCATTTATTTTGAGGAGCTTGGTCCCCTCCCTCCTGATGAATCTGAAGCCCTTGGATTATTTTCGGGGTTTATTGATGTAGTCGGACGTCTACAGGAACAGCATTGACATAAGAACCCCCAGTTGGTTTCAGTTCAGTGTTTGGCTGGTTCTTATTTTGAGGGGTAAGTAGTTTGCTGTTTTGTGGCTTTAGTAGGCCTTCTATTGGGTACATAAATAATGTGCATACAATGTGTATATATATATTTATTCAATGTATACATATTTTCCGCACACACAGAGAGGTGGCCAAAATACTTTCATGCTAATCTGAAAAGGCTCATATACAATATTTGTGGAAAGCTTTCAAAAGTTGTTTCTCAGCGACAATCATTTTTGTTTATGTTTCAATTTTGGTGTGGCAAACTGTACAAAAAAAGCAGCATGTCAAAAATACTTTAGGTTCTATTTAGATTTCCTTTTTCTCTTTCTCTCTTTTTCCTCCTCCCTTCCTTTCCCCCTCTCTCTGCCCCTTCTCTTTCTCTCTCTCCCATCTCTCTGTCTTTTGGTTATAAAATTTCATTATTTTACCCTTTATTGACAATGTGAAACTCTCAAAAGATATTTTCTTTTTGAATATACACCTGTAAACTGTTCAAGGTAACCATAACAAACTAGGTGTTACTTCTTAACATATTATAAAATAATGTTTGATCCAGTTTGTGCTTGTCTTATTTAAAATTGGAATGTGAGACATGTTGCTGTGACCTGTCTTTTCTTTTCCCATTCACATATGTAGATATTGTGTGAATTGTAGTATATAATGATAATAATTAAAAGGATACTATGTGGATGTCATGTACATTTTGAAATGATAGAACTATATTAACTTTGTATTTTGTTTGGGTAATTCATTAATGTTCACAGTTTAACATATCATTAAACATTATGTAATTAGCGATGAGAGAGAATCTTACTTAGCAAGTTGGGGGATACCCTCATCTCTTTTCCAGATACATTATAGTTCTGCACCCTTATTTATCTCACAGCTTTAAATTCATGCAGACCAAACAAGTTTTTGCACTCCTTTTAAACATCAGGTGGTGACAGAGCTTGTTGTTGATTAGATTAACTGTTTCATTCATATTTATTGTAATATATTTTCGTTTTGTAAATATGTTATACAACAAAATGTGATTGGTCTAAAATATTTGTAATGTATATTAAAAGGCTCAAAAATATTTTTAGACATTTAAGTTATTTTTGCACTTGTAGGACTACAATGACAAACTTGAATTACCTATCTGACTTGATTTACTTCGAAGGAGAATAATGGGCAATGAATAGAAAAACAACATGTTATACATTTGTACCAAAAAGCCAAAATCTGAAAAGATTTCCAGATTTATATTTTCACTACTCATGCACCCTCTCTTGACACACACACACACACACACACACACACACACACACACTCTTCATGCTACATGAATATCATGTTTCAAAAAGAATCCACATAGAAATTCTGCTCTCCTAGCTTAAATGTTAATAAAGTGCATTTGTTTGCTGAAGCAAAGGGATTAATCTTCTGCATTTGTCATGGTGTTTTAGTTCTTTAAGGACAGAAGCTGCATATTCATTTGTAAGTAAATGCTATAAATCAAAAGTGTTTGCTGTGGAGACAGGTGGTATTCCTGCCTGTGCCTATAATCCCAGCCCTCCAGGAGGCGGAGGCAAGGCCAGGATGGGAGACTGATGTGTCAAACAAACAACAAAAACCCAACCCCCAAATCATTTCTACTCCCCTTTACTGTACAGTGTGCCTCTGGAATAATGTGCCTCAGTCCTGAAGCCCCTGGAGAAACTCTAACATATAAAAAAAAATGAGCCTTTATCACAGCAGCAGGTCAGTTGTCCTGACAGAAACATGATCAAGGAATATGGACCAGATGAAAGGTTTCGATGAAAGATGAATGAGGTAGTTTGGGCGTAGTGAGAAAAATCAGTAAAGCTGGAATTTGGTTCTGATTTTTCTACATGCAGACTGTTATATTGGAGAAATTTATGTCCTTGAGGGTTTTTTTTTTGCCAGTCCTTGGACTTGAACTCAGGGCCTGAGCACTGTCTTTGAGCTTTCTCAAGGCTAGAACTCTACCACTTGAACCATAGCATCACTTCTAGTTTTATCTGTGTACATGGTACTGAGGAATCGAACCTGGGTCTTCGTGCATGCTAGGCAAGCACTCTACCACTAGGTCAAACTCCTGGCCATCCCCGAGTTTTAAGTATTTCTTAAGTGGAAGAACTATCAACTGTGTATGTAAATTGTGGTCAACTGGCAGGTCACTTCCCCTGATTAGCCATGAAACCTACAAACAGTACTCTGAATTCTTTCCTTGTGGTAGGTCGTAACACGTACTAGGCAGTGTCATATTTTGTGTTCAGAAGGAAGAAATGCTGCACAGAGAGACCAAGAGGAATCTGAACAAGAGGGTTGGCTGGGTTTTCCTTCTCTGTAACTGTCAAACCAATTATATTTCTACATGGCTGTCCATGCTTCATCAAGCCTAGTCATGAAAACACACAAATCATTCAGAGTCTTTGAGTTTTTAATTTGAAGGTTCCTGTATCCCAAAAAACTATGATCAAATACTTGTGTTATGTTTTGTTCTGTTAACTTGCCTTTTGGTATTGGGACACTGGTCAATATTTTGCAAGTACTGATAGAATATAAACTCAAAGGATTCGAGTGTCCTTAAACTTGCGGTGTTTGTCTTATTTTTAAGCTCTGTCTTTTCAGAACATAAGATTTGACCGTAGAGTTCAGTGGTGTGGGGCCTGACCACAGCTTTCTTAATGGCTAGATATTATCTGAGCTTTAGTTTTACCATCTGTAAAATTGAGAGAATATTCAGATTTATTTTAAGAATTCCATTCTAGTTCTAGGCAGCCTGATATTTGCACAGATTTTATAAGCCCAATTTCACACTGATGGTAAGTTGGGGTTAAAAATTTAGAGTTTGCTGACTTTTATTTTTTTTATTTATTTATTTTTTTTGCCAGTCCTGGGCTTGAGCTCAGGGCCTGAGCACTGTCCTTGGACTTTCTCAAGGCTAGAGCTCTACCACTTGAGCCTCAGCACCATTTCCGGCTTTTTTTTTTTTCTATGTATGTGGTACCGAGGAATCGAACCCAGGTCTTCATGCATGCTAGGCAAGCACTTTAACACTAGGCCAAACTCCCGGCCCCTGACTTTTATTTTTGAACAAATATGGAATTGAGTAAGTGGTAAAACTATCTCTTCAGCACAAACACTGGCAAGAGGAAAGTAGGCTTTTTCCAGAGATGGTTTAAGTGTCTGCAAGATGACTTCCCTTTCCCTTTAATAGTAATTTGGTGAATGGAGGACAGCTGGTGTGCATACAGAGCAACTTGGGAGAAAAACACTATCTTAGAATATCGCAGTTGTACCTACCTGTATCCTTGGGGCCAATACTTTCCTTCCATCCATTTTTTAGTACTTCATTCTAAGCCTCAGGCACTCAAATCGTGCTATGCTTCTGGAGCCTTGAAAAGTTTTCCTAAATCATTTCTGTGGGACTAGACTCAAGGGGGCGGCAGGTCTTCAGTAAATATATTAAGACTCTGGTCAGGACACCAACTTAATGGGGTGGTGGTGGTGAATTGCAAGAGGATAGGACGTTTAATCACTTAAGATGGGAAAAGTACTACTAGCTCACTGCACCAGCAAAGGAGCCAAAACTCACAACGTCTCAGGGTTTGGCTAATGAATCCAAGCCCCTACTAGATGCTTGATATTCTGGACATACATATATGCCTTGTATGATAGTTATAGTCCTAGTAAGATTAATCACAAAGTAGAACAAGGAAACAAAGAGCTGTAATCAGGTCTGTGAATGCAGCATCACTCTAAAATACCTTACCGTACAACAGATCTCAGCAGTTTCAGCGTGAATTTTTTTCCCTTTCTTGTAAAATCAAGAATTCAATTGTTTTGGCTTTCTGAACTCTTTCAAGAGGCTGTTCGGCATGACTTCCTACCCTTTCTGAGCCTCTTTCTCTAAAAGAGGAAGCACTCAGACTAGATGCTTTCTAAGGCCAAAACAAAACACTCCATCCCCATGAAGAAGGTCAGGGAGAAAAAATCAAAATCCCTGCCTCCGGGGCTGGGAGCTTTGCCTAGTACTAGAGTGCTTGCCTAGCATGCACGAAGACCCAGGTTCGATTCCTCGGTACCACATACATAGAAAAAAGCTGGAAGTGGTGCTGAGGCTCAAGTGGTAGAGTACTAGCCTTGAGAAAGTCCAAGGATGGTGCTCAGGCCCTGAGCCCAAGCCCAGGACTGGCAAAAAAATAAATAAAATAAATCCCTGCCTCCATTCTTTGCAGGTTTCCAAACTTCTAGGTTTACTCTGTGCATCTGCATTTGCTAGATGGAGTGTTTGGGGCTGGCGTCGGGGCGGAGCGTGGGGCGGTTACCAAGGATACCAGGAGGGCTCAGAGGACGGCAGAAAGGAGGGCCGCGGGCGCCGGGTCGGACTAGACCTGCGAGGCGAGAAATGAGGCCTGGAAACCGGCTCCACAGGTTGAGGGCGTGGCTGTATGTGTCCTCGAGGGATGGCTCTAGGAGCTGGGGGCGTGGCTAGGAACCAGGGGGGCGGGGTTCCGCGTAGAGGGGCTGGAAAGGGGAAACGACACCAGCGAGGCTCTGAGTGGCAGGGATCTGGACCAGTAGAGGCGGGGACCTGCGTGGCCGAGAATCTACGCCAGCATGGGCAGGGCTCCGCGGTCTGGGGGCGGGGCTCCGCGGTCTGGGGGCGGGGCTCTGTCTGGCAGGAGGCGGGCCCTGCGTGGCGGAGTCTGGCTCCGCGGGGCGTGGACCTGACCTGGGCGGGGTACTGGGGGCGGGGAGGTGGGACCAGGGTGGTGGGAGGAAGCCGGAAGCAGCGGCAAGCGGCCCCAGCTCCAGAGGCATGGCGGGCGTTAAAGGTACATCCTCGACCCCCCGGTTCGGTGGTGGTCGTGGGGCGGGGTCAGTCCCCAGCTCATTTCCCAGCCTGGCCTGCAGCTGCGCCTTCCTTCCGCGCGCCGCGGGGAACCCCGCCACCCTTCCCGTCTCCCCGGGCACCGCTCCGCTCGCCTCTTTAGAGTGGGTGGAGGGGGGTCTCGGGGTGATCTCCGCGCTGCGTGCTGGAGTCTCCGGCTTCCGGCGCTCTCCTAGAGGCTTGCAGACCCGGGGCGGAGGCCTGGCCGCTAGGCGCTGTCTTCCGGGGGACCTGGGTTCGTCTTGAAACTACTCCCTTCCCCCGCTTTGCCTCAGTTTCCCCAGATTGCCCCCCGAGCATTGTAGAGTTTTTTAAGGAGGGGGTCTGCTTCCTCACACGCCTATCCCAACGGCGCTCTTCCCGCTTCCTGTCCCTCCTCAGTTTCCTTTTACTTACAAAGGAGCCTTTGTCTCCAGTGCTGGACAAGAGAAACTTAATTCTCTTGTTCCTAATGACTTTTTCAACGGGGCAGAGTTGGCTGGTGTTAATGGAAAATACCCAGAAATAATGTAATTCTTGCAATCTTGGCGCCTAGTTTAGGTGGGATTTTAACATGGGCTTTATTCAGTGATTTCTAGTCCCCATCTGAACAGACAAGAAAGTAGAGGATGTGCAATATTGTGTTTTTGAATGGGGCAGTTTAATAAAAGGGGGAACTGCAAACATCACTTCCCTTCTTTCTCTGTGTGCTGTCAGAGAAGTGAATGTCTGAAGGGGGAAAGAGAAGGCTTCCTTGAGAAGGAAACGATTCCATGTTTGATCTTGCAAATGGACTGGCATAACTTGTTTCTGAGTTGGAGTTTCTATCCTTGACATTGGTGCAGAGATCTTCCCAGTTGATATCTACCGTGAACACTTCTGCAGTGTGTATTGCACGTGTGCCCTTGTGTGTTCGTTATGAGTTTATCTGTGTGAGCCGTTAGCAACAGATACACTTTATCATTATTTCTGGCTGACTTTTTGTATTCAGTATCAACTGAGTAAACGTGGCTTATTTGGACAGTGTCCAGTGTAGAATATATCCATTTGAATCCAATGTCCAAAACATAGTATCTACCTAATACATAGAATTTATAGGGACCAGAAACTAGCAAAGAGTATGTGTTAGAAAGTATGAGGTAGTAGGAAGGAAGTGAAAAAAGACACTAATGGTAGAAAGCATCTTTTAGGTAATTCAACTTTTATTGAGGACTTGTATGTTGGAGAACTGGAGTTAAAAAGAATGGAATTGACTGCTGACAGCTTCAAAGAATTACATTACTGTGTAAGTGAATGAGATATGCCTAGATGCAGTGGAAGCACAAAAGTGTGGTGGATTGAGTCATGTTCCCCCCAAAGGTATGTTTATGTTCTAACTCCCTACCACCTGTGAACTTGACTTTCCTGGAAAGACACCCTATTGTAGACCCTATTAAGAAATGGAGTCAAGCTAAGATCATGCTTGCTTTGAGTAGGCTATGATTCAGTGACTGGTGTCCTTGAAAGAAGAGGGAAATTGGAATCTGAAGACCTAACAGAATAAATACTAGAACAGAAAGTGTTGTGATGCAGCTGCAAACCAAGTGGCACCAATTGTTGGCAACATCAGATTGCCGTCAGAGAGAGAGCATGGCTCTCTGATAGCTTCATTTCAAGTATGTTGTTTTCAAAGAACAATATTTGAACTGAATCTAAAGGGAACCATGAGGTGTCATCTGGTAAGGGCAGAGAATATTCCAGATCGAGAGTGGCTACTGGGTGGACATGAAAGAACACACCTTGTCTTGAAATTTCTGGAAAGAAATTTCTGGAAAGATATAATAGTTAATATGAATGTATTATATACCTATATATTCCCTTTCCCTGTCTTTCCTCTCTGTTTTCCTGTTCCCCCCTCCCTTTCTCCTCTAAACTCCCAGAAAGAACAAGGTATGTACTTCAATATCAGTGTCTACTGTGTCAGGATGGATAGGAAGAGGCACAGATGACTGCAGCCAGATGATTAGATTCTGTACTGGAGAAGTCTCAGGTCTGGTGATAGAGTCATGTGGACTTGCTGATTCACTGCAAGACAGAGCGCAGCTTTGGTGCAAGTTCTGTAAGATAGGCTTTTCAGAAAGATAGAAAAGTGTGTGCTTGGGAGCAGTGGCTAGGAGGATGGTGGTTTGCTTTATCATATGTTGAGTTTGAAGTTCTTATTGGGTTATTAGCTGTCTTGGCAGAGTGGGGCACATTGAAAGTGGAAATACAGGCCTAGTTCGTGGAGCCTCAAATGTGGCTGGGACCTGTTAGGAAAAGCTCATCTAATAAATGGAAATATATGTATATATATGAATATATATATTTGCACATATATGTGAATATATGTAATTATATGAATATATATCAATGTGTGAATATTTTTTCCATCAAAAAGTAGAATGAGCTGGGTGCTGGTGGCTCACCTGTGTCATCTTAGCTACCTAGGTGGTTGAGATCTATGGATTGTGGTTCAGAGCCAGCCTAGGCAGTAAAGTCCATGGGACTCTTATTTCCAATTAATTACCAAAAAGCCAGAAATGAGGCTCTGGCTCAAAGTGCACTAGCCTTGAGCACAAAAGCCAGAAACTCGCTAGGCCCACAGTTTAAGCCCCAGGACTATCTCTCACATATATACACACACACAAAAAAATTAGAATTGATGGCCTTTCCTGTTCTGTAGTATCTGGATACATCTTGATGTTTCCTGAAAAGCCTCTTGGCATCTTCCTATAAAACAATATCTTGTATCTTCTTGAAGTAAAAGGAAGCAATAAAAAATTCATTGATCAAAATTATTCTGCATTTTTTTCAATAGAATATAGTGTCACTTGCTTTTGGCATATATATATACACATATGTATATATATGTATATATATGTGTGTGTGTGTATATATATATATATTTGTTTTGCCAGTCCAGAGCTTGATCTCAGGGCCTGAGCACTCTCCTTGGACTTTCTCAAGGCTAGAGCTCTACCACTTGAGCCTCAGCATCACTTCCAGCTTTTTTCTATTTATGTGGCACCAAGAAATTGAACCTGGGTCTTCATGCAGGCTAGGCAAGCACTCTACCACTAGGCCAAACTCCCGGCCTGCTTTATATTTTTTAAATAAATGAATCTAAAAATCTAAACTAGAAACTTGCATCAGTGAATGTTTATTCTCTCACTAACCTCCCATTGACTCAATAACATGGGGCCATTATTCCTGTTTCATAGGTGAGAGACTAGGTTGAGAGAGATCCGACTTTTTCCTAAGGTCATGTGGACAATAAAGTTATTTGAATCCATGTGTGTTTACTAAGCTGGTATTCTGTAGATCACTCGGCTGTGTGGCAAAGGGTTATCTACCCAACCTACATTCCTACCCACTTAGAGAGGCAGATCCAATAGATGTAGGGAGTCGATGTCAGTGGATACCAGTTGGGAACTGTTTCCTATGAGGATATGAAAGCAGTGTTGAAGTAAGAGAGGCAAAGTGATCGAAGATCTTTCTGAGGAGGTTAGTTTGAGGTGATATTTAGGGAAAGAGAATTTCTAACATTTTAGAAACTGGTAGAGAATAATGACCTGCCTCAGTTGCTCCTAAGTTTCTTCTCACTAGAGTTGGCTGTCCTGTGGCAGATACAGAGGGAACTCCCATCGCCAGTGTGGGAAGGCACTGGAGTTACAAGTGGACCTTTGTCCACCTTTGATTTTTACAGGGGTAGACACAGATGGTTGTAACCAGATGGAGTTACTATCACAACTATACCACAGACTGGGTGGCCTAATGTCAGTTTTGGAGTCACAGTTTTGGAGGTTGGGAAGTCCAAGGTGGAGGCCCAGGTGGATCTGGTATCAGGTGAGGGCCTCTTCCCTTTGCAGACAGCTCCCTTCCTTATGGTTGAGGGGTGATAGACACCATGAAAGCCGCCAACATTCCAGTTTCTTTCTCTGCTAAGGATATTGATCGCATCATGGAGGCTTTACCTTCTTACCTCATCTAAATTCAATTGCCTCTGAAGAGCCCTTCCTCAATATAAGGCTTTCAGTGAGTGGATGAGGTATGTACAGACATCCAGTCAAATAGTCGCTTGCTAGTCAAATGGACATTCATTAATGAAATCCACACAGATTTGGGACCTCTGTTTGTTTGTTTTTGGTTGGTCATGGGGCTTGAACTTGGTCTGGGTCCTGACCTTAAGCTCTTTTTCCTCAAGGCTAGTGCTCTACCACTTTGAGCCATAGAGCCACTTCCAATTTTCTGATGGTTAATTGTAGATAAGAGTAGAACAGACTTTCCTGCTCTGGCTGTCTTCTAACTGTGATCCTTAGATCTCAGCCTCTTAAATAGCTAGGGTTGTAGTTATGTGCTTCTGGCTCCCAGCTCCATTTATTCTTTTTGAAGTAGCGTGCGTGCGTGTGTGTGTGTGTGTTTGTGTGTGTGTGGTGTGTGCGCACGTACCAGACTTAGGGCTTGAACTCAGAGCCTGAGTGCTCTTTTTTGAGTTTTAGTTGTTGTTGTTGAAGGCTAGTACTTTCCTCCTTGAACCACAGCTCCACTTCTGGCTTTTTGGTGGTTAATTGGAATTAAGAGTCATAGGCTTACCTGTCTGACTGGCTTTGAACTGTGATCCTCAGATGTCAGTCTCCTGAATAGATGGGATTGAAGGCCTGAGATACCAGCATCTAGCTAGTAAATTGTTTTATTCGGATATATTCACATACTTTAAAATTAGTGGGTTATTTTTAAGTGTAAAATCTTACAGTGTTTGATATTCACAAGGTTGTGCAACTGTCACTACCATCTAACTCCACAAGAACCTGTCATCTCTCTGAGGAGCTGGTATGCTTATGTAGTCATATCCCAGTGTCCCTGGCTGCACTGGCAGCTGATCATCAGGAACCTTTAACCCTTGCTTTTATTTTTATTTATTTTTTATTAAAGAATTTATTAATGTTGATTTTTACATCATATTTAAATGACAAGTTTAACAAACAAGTGTTCAAGAAGGGAATCTCTATTTACAATCACTGGGACTTAGTATTTAGAACTTAATCAAAATTAGGCTAAGGGTTTGTATCATAGAAACATATTAAATTATGAAATAAAACATTATGTCTATAGAGTCATAGGTTTTTATGTGTATATAGTCATGTTTATATTTCCATTACCATGTCCAAAGCATTGGGTATGCAGATATTGAGTCCTCTCTCTTGTACTCTTTGGATTTAATAGCCACATATTAAGGATACCATGTACCTTTTGTTCCTTAGGTCTTGACTTGTCTCACTCAACATGATTCATTCTAGGTTCATCCACTTCCCTGCGAATGCCATTATTTTATCTTGTCTGTTGGCTGTGTAGAATTCCATTGTGTATATATACCACATTTTCTGTATCCATTCATCTGCAATAGGGCATCTGCATTGTTTCCATCATCTGGCTATTATGAATAGTGCATAGATGAACATAGCTGAGCAGGTGTCCTTATAATATCTTGGGTCATGATGTTTAGGATAGATGCCCAGAAGTGGTATGGCGGGATCATAGGGAAGGTCTATTTTCAGTTCTTTAAGAAACCTCCACACTGCTTTCCAGAGTGGCTGAACTAGTCTGCATTCCCACCAGCAGTGTATTAGGGTTCCTTTTTCTCCACAACCCCGCCAGCAACTGTCACTGTCTGAGTTCAAAATCTTGTCCATTTTTGTTGGGGTAAGGTGGTATTTTAGGGTTGTTTTTATTTGCATTTCCTTTATGACCATAGATGCTGAACATTTTTCCCATATGCTTTTCTGCCATTTTAATCTCTTCTTCTGGTCTCTCTTTAGTTCCCTTGCCCATTTAGTGAATGGTTTATTGGGTTTGGGGGGGATTCGTTTCTTGAGTTCCCTGTAGATAGTGGATATTAAGCATTTGTCAGATGTATTATTGGTGAATATCTTTTCCCAGTTGGTTGGCTGTCTCTCTACTTTTGCAACTATGTTTTTATCTGTACAGAAACTTTTTATTTTTAGGTAGTCCCATTTATCGAGTCTCTCTCCAATCTGTTGTGAACCTGGGATTCTGTTCAGGAATCTTTTGCCTGTGCCTATGAGTTCCAGTTCTCTCCTACTTTATCATGTAGCAGTTTCACGGTTTCCGGTCTGATGTTGAGGTCTTTGATCCACTTTGACCTTGCTTTTATTTTTCACAGCTCTTGTGGCATTGTCCTTCAGTGGAGCTATTGGGCTGACCTTTCTTATGCTGGGATGTGCCTTGGAGGATTATGGGTAAGCAGTCATTCCATATTGAGCTACTCTTTTCTTGTGTGGTTGTCACTGAGAGTGTGGGTGTTATAGAGTTTTATGAACTTAACACCAAAATCAATGAGTTAGTGAAGTCTAGATTATGAATCCAGTCCTTTTAGAATCTATGTATTTATACACAAAAAAGATTTAAAAAATATTTTATTCATTTAGTAGGCATCTGTTAAGTTCCTATTCTAGACTAACTGGTGATGTGAGAATAACCCTTTTTTTTCTTTCTTCCTTTTTTTTTTTTCTTTGCCAGTCCTGGGGCTTGAACTCAGGGCCTGAGCACTGTTCTTGGGCTTTTTCCTCAAGGCTAGCACTCTGCCACTTGAGCCACAGCACCATTTCTGTTTTTTTCTGTGTATGTGGTACCGAGGAATTGAACCCAGGTCTTTGTGCATGCTAGGCAAGCACTGTACCACTAGGCTAAACTCCGGGTCCAGAATAACCCTTTCTTTGAGGTGATTATAGCTGTAGTTATGAGCGAGAGACAGACAAGCAGTGCAGCTAATGAGATGGCTGCTGTACTGTGGTGTTGGTAAGTATGTTATATAGTGGGAGCATAGAAAAAAATACCTGAATATATATTGTAGACAGTAGGGGGGGAGGGTGTGCAGCACCAAGACTTGGTGGATAAATGTGTTTCTGCCAGAGATCATTTAATCAACTTTCTATACTCAGCAAGTTACAATAGAAGGGTTGGTTAAGTATGTAGCATTGGTCTTTTGCAGCACTATACTCTTAGTGGAAATTAGATTTTATACTCCAGGCAATAAGACCTGGGGAAATACTTGAATAATGGGTTTGGCCACAAGTGGGATATTCTGGGAAAAAGTGCTGAGATATCAGGCATAATCCTAAGGACTATTGGCATGAATCAAGTAAAATTAAGGCTTATGATGGCATGAATAGAAAAAACAAGTGACATAGATGGCAGAATGAGTTTTGTTCATTGATGTCAGGACTCAACCAGGAGAGTTGGCTTGAACAACTTGTGAGAAGGAGTGTGTAATACCACCTGCAGCTAATTGTTAGGACAATAATGAGTTCAAATCTGCCTAAATCTGTCATCTATCATTGAAACAATCACAAAGTACATTATTTGTTCAGAGCTTTTATAACTATTGCTTCATACTGGCTTTAGGGATATAGCATATTATTATCCTCATTCCTATCCAGGAAAGCCCAGGGCAATGAAAATAATCCAAATCATACAGTAAAAAGTGACAGATATGGAAGTTGAATACACATTCTGATTCTCTTGACCAAAGAGTTTCCCATCATTCCGTGGCACTTTCTAAACCCGGGTGTTTTCACTCTTCATCATATACATAGTTTGTCTCCACAGCTGAGAAAGTCACCTGTGACCATTACTGATAAAGAGAAATTAACTTTCTGTCTTCGTGATGATGATTCAGGATTATCATCGGCATCAGAAGTCAGCAAACTGGCCCCAAAGCCAAATATAGCTTGCAGTCTGTTTTTCTTTTTCTTTCTTTCTTTTTTTTTGCAGTCTGTTTTTCTTATTAAACTCTGACTGGGGCATAGCCACGCTCATGCATGCTTTTGTTGCTTTTGACTACAATGACAGAATTGAGGCAGAGACCTCAGGGCTTATGAAGCCCGAATAGTTACTATTTGGCCCTTTACAGTGAAATTTTGCAGATTTTGGGCCTACATATGTATGAAATAGGGTTATGTTTAATATTCAAATTTTTTCTAAAAATAAGTTGCTTGTACATGAGCAGTCAGTCTCTAAGTTGCATACTGGAAGCTTACTATAAATGGAAGCAAAATCTCTCAGATTGTTTTTTTAGAAAACTGTCACTGTATTCCAGGACGAATTAGAAGTTGTAGCTGTGGGTATGTCTGATGATAGTTGTCTCTTGCCGGCCTCTTACCCTCTTTATATCTCATGGCCTCACTTTAAATTATGGATTCTCTATGAGCCCCTTATAATAATAGTGCTAGGTGATTCCTGAAACATACTAGTTTAAAATTAGAAATCTAAACTCTGTTTCCATCCTTAGGCATCTGGGTGAGAGGCATTTTTCTTCCTGTTTTTTGGCTATTATCTTGGCCTTCTAGATTTGTAGCTGGAATGGGAAAGAAGTTTCCTACTCATGCTTAGGGGCACTGGTTGACTAACTGATGTGTATTGTCACAGTTTTGTGGTGATATATATATTTCTGTAGTGTGTATTTCTGTAGTGTGTGTTTGTGAAAATGAGTAGAAAGTTCAAGGAATGAGGCATAATAAATGTCTAAATAACGGTATCAAAGATAATTGCTTAGTAAGTATTTATAAAAATGCAACTGGAAACCAGGTAACAATTTCCACTAAATAAGTGAAAAACAGTAAAAGCAGTTTTGTTGTTTTGCATTAGAGTATTTCTGTGATCTATTATAATAAATATTGGATGCACCCCAATTTTTTTTTGCCAGTCCTGGGGCTTGAACTCAAGGCCTACGTACTGTCCTTGGTCTTTCTCAAGGTTAGAGTTCTACCACTTGAGCCACAGTGCCACTTCTGACTTTTTCTGTGTATGTGGTGCTGAGGAAGTGAACCCGGGTCTTTGTGCATGCTAGGCAAACACTCTTAACACTAGGCCACACTCTCCGCACCTAAAATTTTTAGTGAGAATTAAATATTTTCCTGTCTTCCATATTTATCATCTAATTTTTCCTTTTATTTAGCAAGCATAGATGGAGAACATTGTTCTAGGCTTTGGAGATAGGTAGTAACTGACCAAGACAAATCAGATCCCTGTTCTCATTTGCAAGTATATATCAGATAGGAGTTAGAAGGGCTTGACATGCTTGAGAGTAACCGGAGGTATATTAGAATGTACGCTAGGGAAACTACTTTTAGGAAGGTTTGATTGCATGATTTGAAGGGGAAAAGTCATCAAATCAGAGAGCACAGCAAAGGCTCCAAGACAAGTATGAGTTCAGAGTGCGTAAGGAATACAAAGAATGAAGGCTGCTGTATTAACAGGTTAAGAAAATGAAGGAAGTAAGCTAGGTGCTGTGGTTCATGCCTATAATCTCAGCTACTTGAGAGGCAGAGACAAGGAGGGTCATGGTTTGAGGCTATCCTGAGCAGAAGTTAGTAAGATCCTGCCTTAAAGTACCACCTTGGAAAAGGTGGTACAGGCCTGTAATCCCACTTGCATGGGAAAAGTAAGTAGAAGGATCATGGTCTGAGGCTAGCCTAGGCAAAACATGTTGAGAATAGCTAAAGTGGGGGCCATGACTCAAATGGTAGAGTGATGAGTTCAGATCCCAATACCAGATGGGGGCCAGGAGGTAGGGATAGGCAGGTAAGATGGTACTAAATGAATGGAAAAAGTAGTAGAGAGTAGTAAATTGTAGGATTTTATAGATCAGGTCTAGGAATCTGAGTTTTTATTCTAAACTATTGAATGCTTTCAAATACGTATTCAATTAAAAAAAACTTCATCCCTTGGGAAAACAGAGATGACTTACCCAGATTTTGTCCTTAAAGAAGTTGCAGCTCAGGGCAAAACCTAGATACATAAGACGATATAGGATGAGGCTAAATGAAAGGACCTCCAGGATATGGAAACAAGAACTATATGAGTGATTGTTCTTAATGTACTATGTTATTTCTCATCTCTTTTGCTTTCCCTTGGTTATCTCATACTGTTACAATATTTTACTTTGTTATCTGATATATTGTATATATGTTTACTTGTTTGTTTAAAGAGGATAGGGAAAGGGGGAAAACAAGATGAGGGCAGGGGATGGGGGAGGGAAATGGGGACAAAAACATGAGAGAGGGTAGCAATGTTTGTGAAGTAATGTACCTTCTATCTGGTGAATATAATGTAACCCTTCTATTAATTACAATAAAACATATTAAAAAAAGAAATTGCAGTTCATCCAGGCACTGGTGGCTAATACCTATAAGCATAGCACTGAGATTTTGAATTAAAGTTTAGACTTAAATTAATTAAAGACTATGCAGACAAATCCTCTAAACTCTTCTGTACAAATAATCAGCAAAAAAAAGAGAGGCCTTGTTCAAGTGGTAGAATACTAGCCATGAACAAATAAAAACTGAGCAAAAGTGTGGGGCCCACACACTTTGTGGGAATGATTTATTCAGTTCCTTCATGTTCCAGTTCTAGTACTAGCAATAAAGAGAAAAAAGAAATTGCTGCTCAGAGCCTGGGATATAGCAGAGTGGCAGGCCTCTAGCCTAGTGTATATAAGGCCTTAGGTTCAGTCCTCAGTACTTTCAAAACAAAAAGTAAGGAAAAGGAAATTGTTAGCAGCTTATTACTGGGATTTGAACTCAGGGTAGGCTAGACATGTCCTCTGCTATGGAGCCAATCTTCCAACTCTTTTTGTATTGGTGATTTGGAGATAAGGACTGGCATCACAAGTTTAGTTTGCACTTTCTGCTGTAGATGAGATGACACATGTCACTTCCATGACAGCTATTGGTTGAGAAGGACGTTTCCTGAACTCTACATCTGGGCTGACTGCAACTTCTGACCTTCCTGATCTCAGCCCCCTGAGTAGCTGGTGTCCTGCATGTATTATTTCTTTGCTTTTTATTTTTTTTAAGACTAAACAAATCATACATTATATGTCTGAATGAGTCAATAACTTAGAAATCATTGCTTGTCTATTTCTGGTAGAAGCTATTTTACTATTCATAATTTGTTTTAGCTTTTTTGGTCTAAGCATTTAAAACAATAATGTTGAGATGTAACTGTAACTCTTCTGTTTGGGTTTTCTCTGGGTGCTCCTGGCAGTGTTTACTGGCCCTTGTTCGTCCTGCTTTTCCACGTCATATCTCCCATCCCCCATTTCATTGCCAAAAGAACCACATATGATTCGGATGCCACCAGTAGCGCCTGTCGGGAGCTGGCATACTTTTTTACTACTGGAATTGTTGTTTCTGCCTTTGGATTTCCTGTTATTCTTGCTCGCGTGTCTGTGGTAAGTTTTGTTTTCTATTGTTTTGCTCCACTTTCATGTGTTTGTTTCAAAGGCCTCTATCTGGAACCTCAGTTTTATTTTTCTTGCTTAGACTTTATGCTTAAAGCCAGATGTGTTTCCACTTCCTTTCTTTTTCCACTTTAGATCTATCTATAATATTTTAGCTATGTTTTCAGAATGCCTTTTTTGTTTCTCTTAGAACTTTTAGCTCTCACGTTTTCTAGTTTATTCTCTGGGATTGTTCTTAAATCAGCCTTTTAAATCATAGGGCAACCATAGAAACTATATAATAATACTTATCTAGTAAAAAAATGAAAATCATATCAGATTCTTTTGCAAAGGGGATCATGGACTTAATATATAAAATATATTAAGGAATATATCTGTAGCCACTAGAAGATAGGGTAAATAAGATGCCATCCTCACATCTAATACAGAATTTTTCTTCTTGTGCTCAAAACACACATTGTGGGTACAGTTTATTCAGTTCCTAGATGTTGATCGTCTTTCTGACTCTTTGCTTTAATTCTGCCTCCAGAATTCTTTTGTTTTAGTTTAAGGCATGGTAAAGGAAATATGTCCAAATCTTATTTGTTCAATTATTCAAATACTGTTGGAATATTTGTTATTTGTAAATCACTAGGGATAAGAATTAGGCATACAAACTGCCCTGACAGGTAAGTGTACTATAGATTTATGAAATATAGGATTGAAACATGATTAGAATGTTACAAAGACTCCTAAGAAGAGAGAACCTCCAACTATCAAATGATAGGGCCATCTAAGAATAAATTGTGGGTGGGGCAGGAGTGTGGCCTAGTAGTAGAATGCTTACCTAGCATGCAGGAAGCCCTGGGTTTGATTCCTTGGTACCACATACACAGAAAAAGCTGGCAGTCTTGCTGTGGCTCAAGTGGTAGAGCACTAGTCTTGAGAAAGCTGAAGAACAGTACTCAGGCCCTGAGTTTAAGCCCCAGGATTGGCAAGGAAAAAAAAAGAATGAATAGGGTTTTGAATAAGTAGAGAAAGTTCATATAAAGAATGCTACCCATGAAATGCAATGCATGAAATAAAGAATAGTCTAGCTGTAAAGGTTAATAAAACTCAGTGAATTTGAGTCTTGAATATCATGCCACTTTGAGTTTTAGTCAGGTCATGGAAGCTCTGAAGACTATTGAATGCAAACTCTTTTTTTTTTTTTGGCCACTCCTGAGGCTTGAACTCAGAACCTTGGTAATGTTCTCTGTTCTTGGGCTTTCTCAAGGCTAGCACTCTACGACTTGAACCATAGTACCACTTCCGGCTTTTTTCTGTGTATGTGGTACCAAAGAATCAAACCAAGAGCTTCATGCATGCTAGGCAAGCACTCTGCCACTAGGCCAAACTCCTGGCCCTGCAAACTTTTTTCTACTTTTACTTTAGTATTTCTTTTCTTTTCTTTCTTTTCCTTTCTTCTTTCCTTTCCTTTCCTTTCCTTTGTCGTTCCTTCCTTTCTCTTTCTTTCTTTCTTTCTCTCTGCTCTTTACTTCTTTCTTTCGGTCCTTCCTTCCTTTTTTCCTTCCTTCCTTCCTTCTTTCTTGCTTTTTTGCTTTCTTCCACCCCCCCTCCCCCCGCCTACTTCCTTCCTTCTTTCTTTTCTTTCTTCCTTTTGTTCTGGGGCTTGAACTCAGGGCCTATGCACTATCCTTGAGCTTTCTCAAGGCTAGCACTCTACCACTTGAGCCACAGCACCATTTCTGGCTTTTGTGTATGTGGTTCCGAGGAATGGAACCTAGGGCTTAGTGCATGCTAGGCAAACACTCTACCATTAGGTCACCCTTCAGACCCTAGACTAGTATTTCTTAACTGTTGCTGTAAATATTTTATTTTTCTTATGTATGTTTTAGATGTTTTCACTCCTTTCTTTCAGTTAAATTAAAACAAAAAATAGCCACTAGAGGGTACTCTCACTCCCATGGTGCCTCTGTGAAACCCTCTGCCACCACTCGTGAAGGCTGATTTTGAATGCATATTATTATTTAAAAGTTTTCTTGTCTAGAAAAGGAGAAAACAAATCCATAACTCTCATATTCCTGTTTTCTCTGAAAAATTAATGCTTGCAGAATTTTTAGTAGGCAATATGGTAATTGACAATTGGTTGAGAATCTTCCTGCATGTATTTGCCTAAGGCAATTGTTATTGAGAAATATGTCTATTAGGTAAAATGTTAAGGATGATGCTAGATTTAACAAGCATCACAGAAGCAATTAGACTAATCACTGTCCACTGTGTTCTGCCAGTTACATAATTCAGCCTTTTAGCAGCACTGTGCTGTATTTCATTGGTGGTTCCTAATGTAGACAATAAAAGATTTGAAAAGAACACAATATGAAGAAAGTCAGGATTTAATCCTTCTTTTCTTTTGTGTTTCAGATCAAATGGGGAGCCTGTGGCCTTGTGCTGGCAGGCAATGCCGTCATTTTCCTTACAATTCAAGGTTTTTTCCTCGTATTTGGGAGAGGAGATGATTTTAGCTGGGAGCAGTGGTAGCTCTTGATTCTGAGAACAAGCGTTGGATTTCTTAGAATTTGCATTCTTTGTATATGTGTGCACATGTGGCACTTTTCCGACTATTGAATTTAATATGCTGACTTTTTTATACCTTTATATCATGATCATTTTAAGAAAAACTTCCTAAGTAATGAAGTAGTCTTAGTCCAGAGACTAGATCTCTCCATTTACTCGGGTTGAATTATGTCATTTATTTAGCTATTCATATATTCCTGATTCTTTCGGCAAATGTATTAACACAGTCTTGTAGATTGCCACTCACACACAGGGCATTTACCTTTCTGCCTGTGCTGTACTTGGGTAGCAGAAAACACATAGCAGGTTTCTTTATAGTTCAGAATTCAAGGCAGAATTGGCTCTCTCCTCTCTCTGTAGTGTAGATTCTTGCTATTCAAAATATGGTTCACAGACCACAAGAATCAAGGGTCTCATTAAAGCTTATTTGAATAAGTATAAGTAGAGAAGCTTCAACTCAGACCTCATGCATATTGCTGAGATTTCAAGTTCATGCTAATGCATATTTCTTAAAATGTAATCTTATTGTCTGGGTGATTACAGAGGGATTACAGTTACATATGTAAGGTAGTGAGTGCATTTCTTGTTGGACATTGTTACCCCCTCCCATGTTTTTCTTGTACTTTCCTTCTCCCTTCCCCTCCCCCAAGTTTTAGAATTCATTTTCTGCATACTGTCTTGTGTGTATCACCATTACATTGGTTCACCAAGAAATATCTTGCCTAGGCATATGGTGAGGATGCATTCAGACTCCCTTTCATGTTTGTGAATGGTAACATGGCACACGTTCTCAGTAAGGAACAGATGTGCCTGTATATCATCTGAGAGGCAGGGGCTGTCTTACAGAGCCGGGGCAGGGAATGACCAAGTATGACACTGCAAGGTGTGGAAGGCAGTTGGGGTTGGAAGCAGCCCCTACTTTAGTAGGAGGAGTGAAGAACAGGTAGGCCATCCTTTTTCATTTCCCTTTGAAATCTCACACTTCTACCCTTATTAGTATCATCCCATCCCCACTCCTCAGCTGTTCTGCATCATACTTAACTTCCCGATTGTTCTGGCTTCTTCTCAAAGAGATATAGGAGCCAGTTGAACAAGCAGAAGGAAGACTGCTTACTACTTAATTTTATTAAAGTGTTGACGTACTGATCATCTTTACATAAAACTTTATACTGCTTTAAATGAGCCATTGGTAGAACCGTGGCTTCTAACTGTTCATTTGTTTAATGCATATTGATAAAAGGAAACGTGAGTAGAACCACTTGATGAGAATACAACCAAGGCATTTTTAAATGTACATTTTAAGCATTAATATATGCTACTTGATACACATTCAAAACACTTCCACTTTGGGTTTGATCTGAGTAATCAGCACCTTCACGTATTGCTGGGATGCTGGGACCTGGAGGCTAAAGTGAGACTTGGAAGGATGCTGTGCAATGGGACTTGTCTTTTTGTTTTTATCTTGTGCATGATTTTATATCTTCAATGTTGTCTGTATATACGGAATTTTAAAAGTTATTTCTATTGTTTGTATTAACATTTTAAATCATGACACTTGTACTTATTGTATTGTAATAAATTTCACTTTTAACTCTGAAGAGTGTAATCTGGATGGTCTTTATTCTGATGTTTCTTGTGAGCTGTTTTGAGCGATAATCAGCACTGTTACTTTTGAGATATTATTGTGAGGGTCTAGCTGCCTTGTAAAAGCTTCACCTTCCCCCAGGTGACAATAGGGATCTGTTTATGCTGCCTTTTGCACATGTGGCTTAGATGCTTACATGTGTTTCATACAGCCAGAAAGCCTTAATGTAGAAGCTTTGAAGAATTGACTCTTGCTTGTACTTCCAGAGTGATATAAGATTATTTGAAGTAATACATTACTAGATGTCTGTGTCTCAGAGTTATATATTGTAAAGGTCTAAGTATCATTAAAATACTCTTTTCTTTTGGCAGTACTGCTATTCATGAATGTTCAGCACAGAAGCTTTGTCCTAATGATGCTATTTTTCTTTATGAAAAGTTCTTCTTTCCTATATATCATACAGTTGGAAATTCATAGCATATTATACTCATCAGTAAGTACTCTCAAGAAATGGTTCTGTATATTCCAAATCATTGGCTTTTGGAAACACTTTTCCCCATAGCAATGGTTTTGAACTGGTGATTGAGTTCCCAGGCTCAGCATCTAAAGGCCGGCCAGACACTGCACAATCTGTCCTGACATACTAAAGGCATCTTGCCTTTTTTTTTTTTTTTTTTTTTTTTTTTGCCAGTCCCGGGCTTGAGCTCAGAGCCTGAGCACTATCCTTGGACTTTCTCAAGGCTAGAGCTCTACCACTTGAGCCTCAGCACCACTTCCGGCTTTTTTCTATGTATGTGGCCTACCGAGGAATTGAACCCAGGTCTTCGTGCATGCTAGGCAAGCACTCTACCACTAGGCCAAACTCCCAGCCCTCTGCCTGACTTTTGCATCCTAGAAATAGGAATAGTGTGAACCTCTTTGGAAAGACAGTTGAAGTTTCTACCTCTTTTCTCATTTTAATTTGTGTAGTCCCTTCTACCTTCCGCCTAGAGTTTTGTTCAACTGTTCTTCAAACTGGAAGAACTCCCCCCCACCCAGCTGCAAGTTGTTCCTATTGCAACTTCACTCTTTTGCCCCCACTTCCATTCATCAGTTTTCAGAATGCAGCTGATACCATGTGCCTTCTGAACTTGAAATAGTAAATGTTATGCTACCATATGATCCAGAAATTCCATTTGTAGATATATATTCAAGAAAGATGAATTGTATTCATCATGTAATGACTTGTTTCCTGAATGTTTATAGTGGCATTATTCACTATAGCCAAAAAGTAGTAGTTAATGCAAATGCACATCGGCAGATGAATGGGTAATTTTAGCTGTCCATCCAATAGAAAAATTTTCAGCCATAAAAGAGACAGATTACTGATAAATGCTGCAGCGTGGACCACCTTGAAGAAACAGTAAGTGAAAGAGCCAATCAAATTGAGATAGTTGAAATAAGGTGAACACAAAGTATTTATATGTGTGTTTATGGAAGTACCACAATGAAAATATTCGTATTAAATAATATGTGCTAATAAGAAGAAAAAGTTTCATTCACTCATCTCTGAGACTCTGTATATGGAAGATTTCAGGCATATACTCCTAAGTGGAGATTTCTGTTTGTACCTGAGCTACTTCCTATAGAAGGTCTGCTTTTGTTGGGCTTGGGTGCTCCATGCAAGCATGTTTTTTGTTTTTAAAAGCTTTGTTCAAGCTCTCTTAGAGGCTCCAGGTCTTTGAAATAAGAGTCCACCTGCAGACAGATTTTCCAATAAAGACTCCCAATTTGATCTTACAAAATGGCTTCTGGGCCTGGGAGCCTAATGGTAGAGTGCTCCCCTAGCAAGCACAAACTCTGGATTCAATTCCTCGGCATCACATACACAGAAAAAATCCAGAAGTGGTGCTGTGGCTCAAGTGGTACAGTGCTGGTCTTAAAAAAGCCCAAGGACAGTGCCCGGGCCCTGAGTTCAAGCCCCAGGACTGTCAAAAAAAAGTGTGACTTCTCTGTTTTCTCACAACTGAGATACTTTACAACACTACCTTCTATCTCCCCGATTGCTGATTGATTTTACTTCGGTTTTCTTGTCATTGAAGTCTAGGACAGCACAGAGAACTCAGACCTAATATAAAGAGCAAGTTTTCAACCTCCTTACTGATGATTGATTCATTCATCTTTAGTTACAGCTGAGCTACTCATAGCTTCAGATTATATATCTTTGGGACTAGTGGTTTTGACACCTTTGTCTGTTTGGGTGTGGGCAGGTGATTGTGGTTTGCACATAAGATACCACATCCAGGAAGAGTTTACCAAGAAGAAATTTGAAGAACGAAAAAAAAGTCTCATGTAGTTAAGGAGGATGCCAGTGAGAGAAGGTCACTTAAAAAAGCATTGAGTTCAAAGGTTCTCATCCTGGATCACATCTGCTGGTTGGGTGGAGCTTTTAGGGGGAGAGTCTGGGTGTGAGGGTGATTGAGAAGATTCTGTGAGGCTTTCCAGCTTTGGTGTTTATTAAGAGATGAGAAGACACTGGACAGATTTAAGAAGACATGATTTAGGTCTCAATAAGATCACTATAGTTGTGTCTTAATTAAAACTATTAAGAGAGGAAAACAATTGCTTTTTACAAAATTGCTTTTCTAAATCTGTCTTTGAAAGAAGCAGAAGAGAACAAGAAACCACAGAAAACATAAACAAATGCATTTTATTCAGGGACAGACAAAGCAATAAGTGACTCACAAAGCCACAAAATCACAGTTATGTCCAAAGAACTCAGGAAATAGCTTGGTCCTTAATTAATTATTCCAGGTTGTTAAACTCTGTGGAGATAAATTTAGCTGGCAGTATGTGGAATGAGATGAGTTCTCATGAAAACATGTTTTCCATAAAGTTTGACAAAAAATTAACCAAAGCTGTATCTTAATAGGGATAAACTCCTACATCTCTAGCAATAACAGCTTGGTCTCTGTCCCTGCGACACAGAGACCCAGAAAGATGGTGACATTCAATCTGGAATAAAAGGTGGGATAATGAGGCTAAAAAGGCCAAACAATTTTGGCCTGAAAAGTCCAAATGCAGTGGGACCAGCACTTTCTCATGATGATTCTGAAGCTGATTGTGGTACAGTTTAGATGTATCTATTGTCAAGGCACATAGGGTTGTTGAAGCTGCCAGCAAAGGGAAAATGAATTCTAAGTCCTGCCCTTGGAATATATTCATTTCCTTCATTTAGTGGAGCAGAGGAAAAAGTGCTGCTTTAGTGACATAATTCCAAGGAAGGAGGATTGTCGTGGTTGTTGTTTAATGAAGTTCAGATGAGCCATAAGAAGGGGCTAGACATGTTTTGCATGGTTAATTGAGGAAATTTGGGGCCTTGGAGCAGAATCGTGCAAGGAGGGTTCAGAGGAAGCTCTAGCTCTGATGGGAGCACTGACTATGAAGGAGTGTGGCCTGAGGCTCCAATAGTGCCAGGAGACATTCCTTGAGGCTGGTGGCCTAAGCAACTAAGGACTTTTGAGACTAAGACATCTAATAAGGTTTCAGTTGTTTACAACTTAGTGGTGAAAAGTCTTGTGGTTGTTTCCCATAGCCTCTCCTTCCCTTGCCTCTGAATACATCCCAGGGTATATACACTGCTGTTACCTCTGGCATTCTGAGATATAAAGCGAGTGGGAAGATTAAGGGGAAATAAAGATTGCATATTGAGTTAATCGTGTCCAAGAGAGAAGACAATAGCAATGATAGCACAAGATAAGATTGCAATGCACCAAGAATAAATGAGGTAATAAATACCTCCCAAAGTCCTTGAGGAGGAATTTGCTATTTGTGGGTTGAGACTCAAAGCAGATTCTGTCTGTCCATCCATCCGTCCATCCATCCATTCATAATATATATATCTACATATATATATATATACATATCTATCTATCTATCTATCTATCTATCTATATATATATATATTGATTTTGAGACACTGAAAAAGTCTTCCTTGTGCTTTCCCTTGGGCTTTTTGCTCATGGTTAACCCTATGCCATTTGAGCCATGCTTCTACTTCTAGGTTTTTGGTAGTTAATTGGACATAATTGTCTCACAGTCTTTTCTGCCCAGGCTAGCTTTGAATGGAGGTCCTCAGATCTCAGTCTCCAGTGTAGCTAGGATTGCAGATGGAAGCCACAATGCTCATGCGTCAGAAAGGTCTTATTAAACATTATCCAGATCCCATCTACATCAAGGAAATGCTAAACTGCATATGGTCCTCAGACTACCAATCTGAAATTACTTCCTGTAAAGCTGTGCTTGGGCCAGGTGTGCTCCTCTAGGGGTGCAGAATTGTCTGTGTGGTGTGAAGTTTAGGATAAGTCTGTGTGACCATACCTGTGATTCGAACAGTCTGCTAGAATAAATATCTGAACTTGTCCTGGGACGTTAGGGACAATGGGAGGAAAAGCTGGGGATATCAACAGCAAGTGACATGAAAATTAAAACCTCAAAGGATGTGTGATGGTGATGGGAGTAAGGATTCCTGAAAAGAGAAGTAATTGGGCTATAAAGTCAGGCTGGATCTAAATTGTAATGGGTCTTTGGAGCAGATGCTGACAACTTAAACTAGTCCCCAGGGATGTCTCAAGAAGCAGAAACGAGAAGTTACCAAGAGAACCTTATCTATAAACTCTCCTGTCAGTGAAGGAGCAATATGCTGTTCATGAACGCACTGAGTCTAGTTAAGATGACCTGGTTCAGGTAAGAGGAACCATTGCTAACAATTTTCAGCAGAGTGTGTCTTCATACGCCTTTGTGTAGTCATTTGATACACAGATGTTCAAATTGGGCTAAGCTGACCCATTGGGGCATAATTTGAACAGTTCTAGTGAACACCCCAGGTTTGCACTGACACCGGGATGCTGTATTTGTCCTCATTTCCCTTTTTCTTACATCGTCTCTAGACATCTTCCCCTCCCTCTCTCTGCCACCAAGGATTATTGCAGGGATTCAGGGCTGTTGAAATGGAGACAGCATGGCCAACCTGTGTGCAAAGCACACATCAGTGACATTTGATGTGAGATTAGGCAGGCAGGAGTCAGCCAGGAGACTTGGTGCATAACCAACACTGTGAAGAGATTTATTTGGAGGAAATTTTCTTCTCCTTGCCCACAGACCTTTCCTCCCCCTCTCCTTCCCCCTCCCCTTCCCCCTCCCTCTCCTCTCCGTACTCCCCATCCTCGTCCTCCTCGTCCTAGTCCTCCTCATCCTTCTCCTCGTCCTCCTCGTCCTCCTCCTCCTTCTCCTCTTCTTCTTCCTCTCCTCCTCCTCCTCCTCCTCCTCCTCCTCCTCCTTCTTCTCCTTCTTCTTCTTCGGCTCTGGACTCTTTTACTCAAGGATAGTGCTCTAGCACTTGAGCCACAGCTCGGCTTCCAGTTCTTAAGTGGTTAATTGGAGTTAAAGAGTCTCACAGGAACTTTTCTGCCTGTTCTGGCCTTGAACCATGATCCTCAGATCTCAGCCTCCTGAGTAGCTAAGATTACAGGTATAAACCACTGGTGCCTGGTTCACATGTCCTTTATTCTCCCTCAGGCATGCTGAAATTATTTCCTTTAAATTCTAGCCCATAATTTTTATTTGAAACTCAAATTCTACTATACCACAGATGAGCACATCCCTCTCTAGACAATAGTGTTATATTTCAAACTCTTACTGTGCAAATGGTGTTTTAGTTACTCAACAGAGCCTTCAGTAACTACTTGCCACCATCACCCAGGAGACCATGCCACATTTCTAGAATTTTTGACATGTCCCCTGTGGCAGAAGTACACAAATAAGAAGCAGAGCAATGGTCTGCTACATATTCTAAGTAATGCTTGCAGTGGAAGTTAATGGTGTTTTTTCCAATGAATTGAAGTTGTGTCTATGTGATTCCTACCCTTTGGTTGTATCTCTGCCTCATAAGGCAAGTTAGGGGGTTCTTAATCTCATTAAGAGCCTTATTAGTAGGAGCAACAATTGGTTACCTTGATGAATGTATTGCATAATTTTCTGTTCCCAAATGAACAGAAAAAATTTATACAGTAACATTGCTATATCACAGGT
The DNA here is from genome assembly GCF_031878675.1 of Megascapheus bottae. Taxonomy (NCBI): domain Eukaryota; kingdom Metazoa; phylum Chordata; class Mammalia; order Rodentia; family Geomyidae; genus Megascapheus; species Megascapheus bottae. Next base: position 40,686,274 of record NC_143514.1, on the reverse strand, counting down.
AGTACAATGTCATTTATGGTTTTGCCATTAAGATGTATAATCAAATGTACATATATATATATATATATATATATATGAAAAGTTATATTCAGATTTTCTATCCAATTAATCAACATGGACTATTTCAGAAATAGCCACAATATTTTGTTACAGTTAGGCAATTTTAAACACTTTTTTGAAAGATTATTTGAAGTCAACAATCATAAGCCAAGTGGGTGATTGTAATCATTTGGGGGCAATAAAGTGGGCATTTGTAAAAAAAAAAATCAAGTCTTTATCACATGGTTTGGAAAGCAGCTCCCAACCTTTCCTTGATGATAAAAGTTTCAATTGTTCCTGGTTTGATTATTCTTACTTTGCCTTCATGTATGGATCCCCAGACCTAAAATGGATCTATCCAGGTACTCATTGATTGATTCTTGAACACCTGTTGTGTTCTGAGCACAGGCAGCAAGAATGGGGCCATGGAAAACTTGGTCCTTGCCCTGGTAAATTCTTCAATTTAAGTAATGGTAGGTTCAGGGTATAGGAAAAACAAGACAGGTTGTTCAGCTAAACTGTGTGGAAACTATTGTGACTAGCTAGCTATGCCTACATTTTGAGTTAAACTTTTACCTTTTCCTAAAACATAATCTGACAAGTGCATAGTCTTCAGAAGTATGGGGCATGCAGTGATGGAACTATGTCAAGTCTTGTGACTTTACAGTGTTTGTGTTGGTCATGCCCTTTGTTCATGAGGCTTTGTCCATGTGGTGAGGCATGACATCACCTGGTCATCCTGTTTTTCCAAAGACCTTTGACCAAATATTTGCTGGGCAAACATGTTTTCAAGAAAGTTTTACACACACACACACACACACACACACACACACACACACACACACACACAGGATTTTATATTTTGTAGTGTCATCTTTTTTTTTCATCTTTGCCAGACGTGAGCTTGAGCTCAGAGCCTGAGCATTGTCCTTGGACTTTCTCAAGGCTAGAGCTCTACCACTCCCGCCTCAGCACCACTTCTGGCTTTTTTCTATGTATGTGGTACTGAGGAATCGAACCTGGGTCTTCGTGCATCCTAGGCAAGCACTCTACTACTAGTCCAAACTCCTGGCCCTCATCTTTTTAAAGTAAGAAATGGGACCAACATTAGGGAAACAAAACTCTGGTGAGGGACTGAGCTGAACTTTTAACTTTAGAGGACATTGAACATCTTAGAAATTTAACATGGAGCTAGGCACTGAGGGTTTAAACCTGTTATTCTAGCTGCTCAGGAAGCTGAGATATAAGGATTGCAGTTCAAAGCCAGCCCAGTGAAGAAAGTCTGTGAGACTTTTATCTCCAATTAAACTAGAAGTAGAGCTGTGTCTCTAAGCACTAGAGTTAGCCTTAAGCTAAAAGGCTCAGAGACAGTGCCCAGGCCATGAATTTAAGCACCAGGACTGACAAAAAATTGTTTGTGTTATTTTTGATTTAATGGAATAAAAATTTGGAATGTATTCAACTCATCCAACAAAAATCTATTAAGCATCTACCATATGCTGGACCCTTTGGCAAGGTAGATGCAGTGCTTTCTTTCTATTTCCCTGAGGGTGAGTGGGAGGGAGGAGAGAAATAATAATCATGTAGGTAAATACGTAACTACAAATTTTGAGTAGGTGTAGAAGAAAAGTGATTGTACTATGAAAACATGGGATAAAGGGATCTAATGCAAAGGTCTTAAGAATTTATAGGAAATAATCAGACAAGAGTGTGGTAGTGATATTTACAGACTGAAGGAGCAGCAAGTGGGACAGACTCTATTTTGACTTTAATTAATTGCACATTGGGAAACATTTCCAAAGTAAAAAAGAGAAACACAGTATCTCATGTTGGTTAAAATTTTTATTCATGTTAGTTTGGCCAGAAATGTGTCAAAAGGGAAACTTCAAAGAGCCAAATTTTATCTCTCTGGCCTGTAAGTAAAAAGTCCAAAACATTTCTGTAAGGCATGAAGTCAGTTTATAATTACTCATTTTCATTATCTTGGCTGAGTTTCTAAACCTTAAGAACATAGTAAAATATGTTACTATGAAATAGAGTTCAAAAAGAAAGCAAAGAGCAACTCAGGTCAAAACATTGCCTCATCAAACTTTCATTAAAAAATAAAAGATCTAGAACATGCATAGTTCCTTTTTTAAATTTGTATGTTTAAAGGCACCTCTTAGATTGTTTTTTCAGAGTCGTTATTCATATCTCATGTGTCATACTTTCCAGTAAATACTCTCAGAATATACTATGGCTGTCTATTAAAGATTTATTATCTGTCTGTCTATTTATTGTCATCATCATCATCATCATCTCTATCTAAGTAATTGTATCACAGAGTACTCCAATTGAGACACAAGTGTCACGAAGATAATTTCCTGAGGCTTTTTTTGGGGTGGGGGGGCGGTGGGTCATCAGGCTTGAACTAGGCTGGGGCGCTGTCCCTGAGCTATTCATCTCAGGCTACCACTCTAGCCCTGGGCCTGAGTGATGTCCCTGAGATCTTCAACTCAAGGCTACTGCCCTACTCTTGAGCCAAGCCCCACTTCCTGTTTTCTAGAGGTTAATTGGAGATAAGAGTCTCAGGTTCTTTTGTGCCCCGGTTGGCTTTGAACCTTGATCCTCAGATCTCAACCTCTTGAGTAGCTAGGATTACAGGTGTAAGCCAGCGTGTACGGCTTCCCTGAGACTTTTTATAAGTAGCATTTATTTCAAATTAAAACAGTAGTGTATTTTTAAGGCATATCATCAGGTATGCGTCCCTTCAACATACTAGCGTTTGAACTCAGCATTTTATTTATTAAATTTCAGGAGTTTTCATCTTTGACATGGGGATGATGATGACAATGATGATGATGTTTACCCTTTAGAATTATTTTGAGTATTAATATAATACACATGCTGTGCCAAGTGTGACACAACATTATATCTAATAAAATGGCAAGATTTACTAATATTTCTTTATCTGCAATAGGTCAAAGCCCATGTGACAATTTTCAAGACAGACTTTACCATGTTTGTAAATCTGGGTTTTAGTTATGTTCAATTTCATCATAAATTTCAGCTACTAACTTCAGCAGGAATCTTTATTCCATCATTCAATACATAAATATTTCTTTCAGATTTCATGTCACCTTCAGATTAGTAAACATAGTACTCATATTGTCAAATTGTTAAAAGTGGTTAGACAGAGAGGGCAATGTTTGTTTCCGTGTGTGGACCCTGTTCTCAGAATTGCATGTGTATCTTTATATTTCTTTTCTTAAGTCTTAAGCTATGTTTGGCCTTAATTCTGTAGACTTACTGACATAACCAAATGTGTTCACTATGTCCTAGCCTGGAAGCCAGGACACCTGGAATTTTGTTTACTAGCCTTCTATCAATGTATTTAAGATCTCTGTGGCTCCATTTTTATACTTGATAAACTGATGTAAGACTGTCCTTTTTCATCCTTTTGATGATTTGTTAAAGAGGAATTAAAATTGGTGAGCTATCATTTACAGGAAAATTTCACCTCAAGACCTTATTTAGCTAAACGGTTAGGTGTTAGCAAGAGAAGCCTGGGCAGTCAGTATAGATGGCCCCAGGTCTATGAATTGACCTCATGCAGTACATTCATGGACTTCCATTTGTGTATAGACTCACCATACCTCCCCTCCTCCACAAGCTTGCTGCTTTCATTTCCTAGTCCACAGCCAGGAGAAGAGAAAAATAGATTGTCAAACATAGTAAATCAAAACTAGCAAGAAACAAATAATTGATTCAAAAGAGGAGACACCACCCAATTGTACAAATTAGAAGCTAAAAAATAGAAGTCTGAGCTCATCAAGTGAAGGGAGAAAGCAACTTTGAACAGTTAATCAGGTCCTAAGAAAACCAGTGAAGCATAACTGAATACTTTATCTTTGATGTTCAAAACAACCACTCATCTCTGTGATGGAATTCTGTTTTGTCTGTTTTTCTTCTCTTTTTGGAAAGCAGTGCAGTGATTTTTCCTTTGGAATGATAACCTTCTCAAGTTGTATTTATCTCCTGTGATGATAAATACAGTTCTTCCCTCCTCTGGGTAAAGTGGAGCCTGTGATTAAAGTCACCTCCTTATGGCGATTTAGAAGCTGAATAGAGCACCACAAAACTGATGGGCTAATCCGTCTTCATGGCAGTTCTCCAAAGAGACATTCTACTCTTCCTCTCCATATAGAACTTTGGAGCTGTGGCCCCTGAAATTTTCCAGACTGGCCATTTAGTTTTCCTTTAATGTGGGAGACTACACTAAAACATTCTAATCAAATGCTTATTTGTTTACTTAATTTAGCCATAGGTATTTTTTGGATGCCTCAAACTTTATTCGTAACTGACATTGATTCACTAAAGAAAACTCTCAGTTGTTTATTCTTTAATGTTTTGAAAACCACACATATTTGTAAATAACACTTAAAAATAATTCCATGCAACTGTGTGAAACAAAAACTGAACAACTTTGGTCCTTTGGCATTCAACAAATATTTTCACCCCAAACAAGTGAGGACTATTTTTGGTGAAAAGGACCAAGGCTGTCTTTTTTTAAAATATTTTTATTGTAATTAATAAAAGGGTTACATGATATTTGCCAGATAGAAGGTGCATTAATTCACATATATTGATACCCTTTTACATGTCTTGGTCCCCATTACCCTCCCCTCCACCCCCCCCATCTTGGACCAAGGCATCTTTTTAATGCTTCCTGGGATCTTTGTGGAGGGTACTGAGTCAGCAACTTGCAGCATCAAAGTAGTGCCTACCATATCTGGCTCCACTTAGACAATAGCAGGTTCCACACACAGGCCAAAGCCATGGAGTGAAATTCAAATAGTGTCAATAGGAATGTTTTAAAACATATTCAGCTACTGAGTTCAGCATCTGAACATACAACATGCCTGCATCACCAGTTATGGAATCTATGCAGAGTTGTATCCTCTTCCTTTTAGATCCCATTTTTTCTGCCACATAGATAGCCTAATTTTTGAACATTTCAAAGAGCAAAGCACTGCTTTTAGTGCCATTTAGTCATTTCCCACAGCTCTCCATCTCTAGAGTAGCTTTTAAAGTTACTTGGACCATTTGGGTAGAGGACATTGGGTTTTTATTTTTTGTTCAGCTAAATAAATGAAAAGCTCCTTATTAATGCTCAAATCATGCAACTCACACTCATTATTCAACTGGAAGTTATTCTTTCATTACTTTATGTCTTTTACAAATCAAGCAGAAGATCTAAATATAAAAATTTATAATTAACTGGGAGCTGGTAGCTCATGCCTGTAACCCTAGCTACTCAGGAGGCTGAAATTTGAGGATCACAGTTCAAGGTCAGCCTGGGCATGAAAGTTTGTGAGATTCTTATCTCCAATTAACCATCAGAAAACCAGAAGTGGTGCTGTGGCTCAAGTGGTAGAGCACGAGCCTTATCTGAAGAGCTCAGGAACAGTGCCCAGGCCCTGAGTTCAAGCCCCCATGATCAACACACATACATACACACACACACACACACACACACACACACACACACACATAAATTCACAGAAAGACACAAATGATCTCTTTTAAAAATTAACAAAAGTTGGGGCCAGGTGTTTCCTATATTCCCAGTGACTTTGGAGACAGAAGTAGAAAGATCATGGTCTGAAGGCTTACTGAGCTGAACATATAAGACCTTATCTGAAAAATGAGTTGAAAAAGCAAAAGAATTAGGGCATGACTCATGTGGTAAAGTACTTTTCCAGCAAGCCTAATGCCCTTAGTTTAGTCCCTTGTATCACCAAACAATGCTAAAAAATAAAATGAAGGAGGGTGCAAAGTTTTAAATAAAAGTATCACAGCTAGGATCAGGAGACCTATATCCTATTAGCAGACCTACCAATTATCAGCCTTCAAGTTTCCTATTTGGCCTATCCTAGTTCACAAGCTACAGCTTTGTGTGTGGAACCATAATGGTGAGAATCACAGTGAAAGCTATGTTTAATTGACCTAATTCTGTTGAGCACTGAAGAGTGATGGTGGGTTGGCAGGAAGAAGGAATCTGAAATTTTCTAGAGCTCATCTTTCTAAAACTACTCTGTGTGGAACTCCCCTTCCTTGAGATGTAGTTATTTACCTTTTTTATTTTTGTTCAGTCATGGGGCTTGAACTCTGGGCCTGGGCACTGTCCCTGAGCTCTTCAGCTCCAGGCTAGTGCTCTACTCCTTGAGCCACAACACCACTTCTGGCTTTCCGGTGGTTAATTGGAGATAAGAGTCTCGTGGACTTTTGTGCCTGGGCTGGCTTTGAACTACAATCCTCAGATCTCAGCCTCCTGAATAGCCAGGAATACAAATGGCACCAGCATCCGGCAGTTAGTTACCTTTTGCTGCATGTTAGCCTTGTTATCTAAGTAACGCAGAAGTCATGCATTTCTGGTCTCATAATTACTGACTGATGTTTAGCCCTGAAGTTTAACTTTTTGGGGAGAGTTAAGGGATGTTTATGCAGCCTATCTTGAGCGCCCCATCCTTGTGGCTCAGCCTTCCAAAATCTGAGTTTATAGTCATACACTACTGTATCTGGAAATTGAAGGAAGAAACTTAGTCCTACAAGGGAGCTCACTAAAAATCCCCAACCCCCAACCAATACCTGCCTTGACTGAGTAGAAGAAAGACGTTAACCATAAGTGGGCAAAGGTCAGAAGGAAGTCTCAAAGCTAGGTTTGAAATGAACAGTACTGCCACTTAGTTTCAGACTTGAGAAAGTTCATCAAGTACCACATAGATTGACAGTGAAGTGGACCAACAGAGATTTTATTCACCTCATCTGTAGAAAACCTGGAGTCAAATAGGTCTTACTTTGCTTGAGAAGTAGAGAAGAAAAAAGGGTAATAGTTTTTTATGTAATAGTTTTTATGGTGGAAAACTACCATGTAATAAAGAAAGGAGGACTGATGAAGAATAGCTTCCTTGTGAAGGTTTGCTTCAAGATTGTGGGCCACTGATGCTTGGTTTCAAGCTACTGATTGGGTCTAAGTATTCTCTTCTGAGTGAAGTTACTCTTCACTCAGGGCCAAGTGGTTGGGCAGTTCACTTAGGGGAATAATAGTATATTGAGAAAGGAAGGAACACCAGAACTTAAAATGAAAGGGAAACAGCTCAGAGAGAAGACAAGAAGAAAAAAAACAGTACTGTAAAACTACATTGATTAAAGGCACTTAGGGATTGTTAAAGACTGAAGTCAAAGACTGAAGTCAAAAAACACAGTGATCCATACAAAAATATTGAAGACCCCAGTCTAATTATGTCCTCAAGTTGTCTAATGACCAAAGCAATTCACATTACCATGAGTAATACCAATGGAATTGATAAGTATACTTCATTTATAATTGCCTGGGCATATTAATGTAAACTTTTACAGATGTTCTTGGATAAAAATGGTACTATACAAAGTTTGGAATCTCTTAGATATTTACAATGTATCATGATATATTAAAGGGTCTGGAGTATTCTGCTATAAATGAAACTGCTTGATCTTGTGTAAACACAGTGCTTCTCAGATTTACGTAAATCGAGTATCTTTTACCTTACCTCTATGAACACTGAACTTCATGGAGTTATAACTTCATAAATTTGCACTGGAAAATGCTGTTCTTAAGTGTACAATTAAACACATTAAGCACACTGGCTGAATCAGATATACCTTCCTTTAACTATGGACTCTAGATGAGATGATCTTACCTGGTAGAGAGATACTTTGTCATGGATACTTTGGTAGATAGTAAGTTACCATATGATTCTTGGAATCATAGTTGCCTGCACAACTTTTCCTGGGGCTGTGACAGGAAATAGCTAGCACTGGAAGTTTGGGCTAGACAGAATCAGGTGAAAGTTGAATGCTTTGGTATGACCCTTGCTCTCACAAAGGCAATTTCTACTCAGGTAGTAGTGAGCTTGGCAGGAGAAATCATAACTGTGTAATTTATAGAGTTGTTTTCAACTTTTTCCCTTCCTCAATATGTTCTATTTACATTTAATGATGCTCGAGGATTCTTTTACTATGGTGAGAAGGCTCTACATTACATACTAAATGAGATCATTTTGATTTTTTAATAGTATGAACAAAAGTTATACTTCCATGACTTAGATTCTTAAAGTATTTTAGATTCTAAAGTATAATTAGTTAACAAATTAATAGACATAAGATGCAGTTTAATCTGGAGAATAGTAGTATACTGAAAATGGAAATAACACAGAAACTTAAAATGGAGGGAGAGAAGCTCAGAGAAAAGAGAGGACAAAAAAGAAAGCATGTACTGAGAAGATCATCTTTTGAGCAGGGTCACTTAAGGATAAATAAGACTGTGTTAAAATACTTCTTCTAGACTGAGTTTTATTTTATGGGATTTAGAAAGACTGGTGTTTGTTTAACACAGCCTTCTTATAAAAAAAAGGTTTCTATACCCAGAGGACACATAAAGTGAAGTGTTCCTAAAACTTCCACATGTTAGTAAGTCAGAGTAGGCAAAAAATTTAAACATTGCACAACCCCAAAGTATAACTTTGTAAAATGAGAAAATTAGGAAAAATAGAGGAAAAGAAATCTCAAAATTATTTTGCTGGAAAAGACAAGATGTGACTCAAGTCTCACAGCTTTCAGAATACAGCTGTTTTTATAAAAGTTTTTGTTTATTTATTTTAATAACAAGAGAAACAGCATTAAAATTACCAACACTATCACCACTAGCAGAAGCAACAGCAGCTGCAACAAGGGAGCTCTTATTACAGTCAGTCTTAGCTCTAAGTAGTGTTCTTATGTCACTTGGGTAGCCAGTGAATACACACACCTTTATAAAGATACAAAAACACAGGTTAGCAAATGTATTCTCAGGTTTACACATAAAGGAATGTTAGTAACAGGGCATGTAATGAGTCAGTTTCCAAAGTAACTTCTAGCATATAACAGTTGCCCTTCTAGAAACATTTGTCTGATAAAGTAGTGTTATACTTGATAACTTTTACTTCATCCAAAGTAAAAAACAGGGGCTTAGAGGTGACTGTCTTATGCTTGTTAAAATGCTGCTTATTTCCTGGCCACCACTGAACTAAATTAAAGTGTCCAGGCACAGAAAAAAATAGAAATAACTGTAAACAGATCATAAGAACCTCTTGTTTCTAATTTTTGGAGTTCATTTTGAAATACTTCATTATATGCACTTGGTATTAGTCCTATGCATTTAGAAATTGGGCTACTGGGATTCCCTGCTAAGAATATCATAGGCATATTCTAGTTATTACAAATGAAGAAAACCATGCAACCTATATTTTTTGGGCCTGGCTTGTTTTTCTTAATATAATTTTTTCTAGGTCTTTCCATTCTTTATGAATGATGCAATGTCTTTCTGATGGAAGCAAAGAACTCCATTGTGCATACATAGCATATTTTCCTGACCCATTCATCTACTGGGGGACATTGGATTTGGTTCCATATCTTAGCTATGGTAAACAATGCTGTAATGAACATGGTTGTGCTAGTAGCTTTAGTGTGGCCTTGTTTGTGGTCATTTAGGTAAATGCCCATGACTGGAATTGTTGGGTCATAGGAGAGCTCTATGATTAGTCTTTGGTGGAACCTTCATACTGCTTTCCAGAGATTGAACAGGTTTATATTCCTACCAAAAATAGTAGCATTCCCTTTTGGCCACATCCCCACCAGCATCTGTTATTAGATTTCTTGATAATGGCCATTCTAAATGGGGTAAAGTGGAATCTAAGTTTTGTTTTTATTCTCATTACTTTACAGCCAGAGATGTTGAGCATTTTCTCTTGTTTGAGTCATTTTTTAGAGGATCCTCTCTCTAAAAATAGTCACATTCTAAAGATCTGGAGGTAAGGTCTTCAACTCATGGAAGAAACATAATTCAGCTCAGAGCTGTCTAGGAAAGTATTTCTAGAAAAAAATCCCCAATAATCTGTCATGAAAGAGAATATTAAGCACCTTAGTAATTTACTATGATCATCAATCCTTTATTTTTCTCCTTTAGTACTTGGAGTTTTGATTGAGAACCTGTTCAACAGGAATAATTTCACTTGCTTTAGCTCTTTTTACTCTCAAAGGGTACTAAGTATAATAAAAGTAAATTATAAATCTACATGTTAAACAGAGATGCAAACATTCCAAACAAAATACTGTGTCATAAAAGAATTCCAACACTGCATATAACACATTAATCATAATCAAGTTAAATTTATTCCAAGTATATAAATATGTTTCAATTTTGTAAAAATCTGCTAACAAAATCCAACAAAATTTCAGAAGACTCTATGCAGACTAAGCCATGTGCTGTTTGAATTTAGGAATCAAATCTATCTGATTGTTTTAATTAAATATTCCTTTCTTTAAAAAGTTCTGCAAACCAGGTGCTGGTGGCTTAGACTGTAATCATAGCTACTCAGGAAGCTGAGATCTGAAGATTGTGGTTCAAAGCCAGTCCAGGCAGAAAAATTAATGAGACTCATATCTCTAATTTACCACCAGAAAACCAGAAGTGGCACTGGGATTCAAAGTGATAGAGTGCTAGCCTTGAGTGAAAAAGCTCAAGGATAGCACCCAAGCCCTAATTTCAAACCCCACAGCCAACAACAACAACAAAGTTCTGCAAAAGAAAAAAATTGGAATAAAAAAGCTGTCACTGTATATGCAGAAAAACTCTTGAACATAAAATATCTGATTGTGATTGAGGAGAAGGTATTTTCCAACAACCTAATGCTTTGTATTTTCTTTCAGGTAATTTAATATTATAGAAGCAAAACAACATAGTAGAAAAAAAAGTTGGTAATGTAGTGCCCAACTTTAATCTCTGTACTTAGAAGATACAGGCTGAGGAATAATGAGTTTGAAGCTAGTCTAGGAAATATAAAAAGACCTTATCTAAAGAATAAAGGATGAATCCAAAAAAACAACAGTAAAGAGTATAGAAATTAGAAGAAAAGAGAAAATTAATAATTTATGTGATAATTTCTAGTGAAAACCTCACCTGAGACTCATTTAGCACTACTTGATTTTGAATAATTTATTTAATCCTCTTCCATCTCAATTTCTCAGCTGTAAGACATTTCCTCATGTGTAAAACAGGGAAGAACAAAGCCATCATTTCATGTTCATACTATGTAATTTTTCCCCCTTGTGTTAAATATATATATTTTTAAAGAATTTATTAACATTGATTTTTACATCATATTTTAAATGACAAGTTTAACAAACAAGTGTTCAAGGACAGAATCTACAATCACTGGAACTTAGTATTTAGAAGTTAATCACAATTAGGCTAAGGGTTTGTATGTCATAGAAACATATTAATTTATGAAATAAAGCATTATGTCTATAGAGTCATAGGTTTTTATGTCTATATAGTTATGTTTATATTTCCATTACTATGTCCATAGCTTTGGGTATGCAGTTATTGAGTCCTCGCTCTTGTACTCTTTGGATTTAATAGCTACATATTAAGGATACCATGCGCCTTTTGTTCCTTAAGTCTTGACTTGTCTCACTCAACATGATTTGCTCTAGATTACTATGTAATTTTTGTAACAAATCTATGCTAAGTACTCATTAGGGCTAGGCACTGCCTTAGACTAAGTGCCTCATGTGTCTGCTTTTCTTTTCCTTTTAAAAATATTTTATTCAATTTGCTTTTTAAATTTTTCTTTACTTTTTATTATCTTTCAGTATTTGCAAAAGGGAAAGTAGTTGCAAAAGGGACTTCAGTTTAACATATCATTTATGAGTACAATGAAACCATGCATTTTTCATTTCTTTTTTCTTAGTCTTTTTTTTTTGTCAGTTGTGGGGCTTGAGCTCAGGGTTTTATATTTGCTGGACAGGTACTCTATCACATGAACCATATCCCTAGCCCTATTTTATTTTTGTTTTAATTGTTATGAAGAGAAAGGAATACGATAGAGAAAAGAGAATCAGGATTCAAACCCATTTCAACCTTGTATTACACTGCTCTGCGTTATCATCAAGAGCATTTCCTCTTATATGTGGGGTTGGGACTAGGATGATGTTCAAGGCTGTTTACATAAATCCTTTATCATGTCACAGGCAGAGACATACTGAGAAAGACCAACCTATTTCCTTTTCGGATTACGAATGGTGTCATTTCTCAGTATGGTTCTGAAAACAAATTACTAACAATAGATCCTATAGTGCTTCTATTTAGCAGTTTGTATGGTCAGCCTTTTAAGTGTTCTTTTGGATACAGGTGCTTCCTCTGCAAATTTCTGCAATGCTCTCTGCACAGAGAGTACAGCTGAGAAGAATGAAGATGAAGAAGAACACAAGCCTGTTGGAAAGCTGAATGCCAGTGGTAAACTAGTTTTCCAGGTGGTAAAGTGGAGTTTTCCCTGAAGCTTTATTTTGGAATCTGAGAATTAAGAGATTTTAGCAAATTTCTCAGTTTCATCTTTTCTCTCATCATGATAGACTCATTTGGGCTTGCTGTGGTGGAAAGGATGAGGCTCTGAGAGTTCTTATTTCGTTTTTGGGATCCGCCAATGATTGTATAACTCAGTTTTCTTTCTTCCTGGAACTTTCATTTGTGATCTGAGTTCTTCTAAAGTAGTATGCGTTCTTTTTTCTCTCTCTCTCATCTTTATCACTTTCTCTGTTTAACTGTCTATATTTATCACCTATCTATATTGCGGTGCTGAGAGCAAGTGCTCTACAACTTGAATCATGACATTTGAGGATAGATTTCTTTTGTGAAGTAGGATTTGTGTTTCATTTTATGCTAGAAATAAAGACATGACAAATTAGTCTCATTCAGGCCAGTGTTCCTAAGAAGACCAAGACTACCAGAGATGAGAAATGCATGTAGTGAACTGCCTTGGTGTCTAGTGACCTTCTGGTCCATGAGTTCAGTTCAATCTTCCTTCCTTCCTTCCTTGCTTCCTTCCTTCCTTCCTTCTTTCCTCTCTCTTTCCTTCTTTCTTTCTTTCTTTTTTTCTTTCTTTCTTTCTTTCTTTCTTTCTTTCTTTCTTTCTTTCTTTCTTTCTTTCTTTGTTCCTTTCTTTCTTTGTTCCTTTCTTTCTTCCTTTCTTTCATTTTATAAGTGAGGACTGTTTATTGAGGAACAGTGAGGGGCAGAAACTTTCCCGTGGGATTGGAGGTTGTGCTGGGGGGTTCAGTTTCTATAAGGAATGGTTGTTCTTTATTCTGTCAACTCTTCAAATTTTTTACAATAATCAGTATCTCCTCCTACCCTTGCTTTATTGAAGATAGCCTATGTTAATTCTGAGTTCTCATCCTTGCTTCAAGGTATCACTGAATAAAATAGCTTTTTTGATATAATATGAAGCAGTAATTCCTTTATTTTGTGGTTTGTGTGGCTTGAACTTGGCCTGGGTGCTGTCCCAGAGCTCTTTAGCTCAAGGCTACCACCCTACCCTTGAGCCAAGCCCCACTTCCCGTTTTCTAGAGGTTTGAACCTTGATCCTCAGATTTCAGCCTCCTGAGTAGCTAGGATTACAGGTATGAGCCACCATGCCCAGCTATAGCAGTAACTCTTGACTTATTATACATACATATGATTGAAATACCTATACATTTCCGCTAAGATGGCTGTACACTATTTTCTTTGGAAAGTATGTTCCTTTATGTCAACATTCAATAATAATTAAGAAAGCTCAAATGTGAGTGTACTATTTTTGAGGTTCTGGGAGTTGAGTGGAAGTCTTTTCTTCTTGGATGTCTTTTTTGCTCTTGGATGATACCCTAGTATTTTTTTTAAATTTCTGGTGTATAAGACTGCAAAATGTAATATAGAAAACAGTTTGCAAAGCAGAGGATTAAGGGAAGTACTTCAGCCATTCTGATGCTAGTCTTAAAATGTTTTTTTCCCATATATTTTTTATTGTAATCAATAGAAGGGATACATGATATTCACCAGATAGAAGGTGCATTACATCACATACATTGATACCCTTTCTCATGTCTTGATCCCCATTTCCTTCCACCCACCCCTGCTCGTCATCTTGCCTTCCTCCCTTCCCTATCCAGTTTCAAATAACCAAATATGCATACATACAATATATCAGATAACAAGGTGAAATATTGTAACAATATGAGACAACCAAGGTACAGCAAAAGAGATGAGAGATAACATAGTACATTAAGGACAACAATCACTCATTCTATGGCTTTTGTTTCTGTATCATTTCATTTAGCATCATACTATAGGCCTATAGGTTTTATACTATTGTAAATCTCTGCTAGGAGAGCCCAAGGTTTCTACTGATTATGACAAATGAGGGAAACCATTGAGCCTATGTTCCTTTGAGTCTGGATTTGTTCACTTAATACGATTTTTTCTGTCTTTCCATTTCCTTAAAAATGGGGCAATGTCTATTGAGGAACTGCCATACTGCTTTCCATAGTAGTTGAATGAGCTTGCACTCCTACCAACAGTGTAGTAGTGATCCCTCCTGGCCGCTTCCCCTCCAGCATCTGTTGTTATTAGATTTCTTGATCGTGGCCATTCTAACTGAAGTGAGATGGAATCTGAGAGTTCTTTTGATTTGCATTTCTTTTTTTTAATATATTTTCATTGTAATTAATAGAAGGGTTACATTATATTCACGAGATAGAAGGTGCATTACTTCACATTCATTGATACCCTTTCTCATGTCTTGGTCCCCATTTTCTTCCCCCCACCCCGCCCCTCATCTTGTTTTCCTCCCTTCCCTATATGACTTCAAATAACCAAATGTGCATATATACAATATATCAGATAGCCAGGTAAAATACTGTAACAATATGAAATAACCAATAAACAGCAAAAGAGATGACAGATAAAATAGTACATTAAGGACAACAATCACTGTTATATGGCTTTTGTTTCTATATCCTGGAGGTCCTTTTATTTAGTGTTATTCTATATGGTCTTATGTATCTAGGATTTGCTCTATTGTAAATCTCTGCTAAGAGAGCTCAAGGTTTCTACAGATTATGACAAATGCAGGAAACCATTGAGCCTATGTCCCTTTGAGTCTGGCTTACTTCACTTAATATGATTTTTTTCTAAGTCTTTCCATTTCCTTACAAATGGGGCAATGTTGTTCTTTCTGACAGCAGCATAAAATTCCATTGTGTATAAATACCATATCTTGTTGATCCACTTATCAACTGAGGGACATCTGGGTTGGTTCTATATCTTTGCTATGGTGAATAGTGCTGCAATGAACATCGTTGTGCTAGAGATTTAGTATGTCCTTGTTTCTGGACCATTGGGTGAATGCCAAGGAGTGGAATTGCTGGGTCATTGGGGAGCTCTATGTTTGGTCTTTTGAGGAAATGCCATACTGCTTTCCACAGTGGTTGAAAGAGTTTGCACTGCCACCAAATCCCTCCTGGCCACATCCCCTCCAGCATCTGTTGTTATTAGTTTTCTTGAACCTGGCCATTCTAACTGGAGTGAGGTGGAATCTTGGATTGTTTTGATTTGCATTTCTTTTTTTCATATATTTTTTATTGTAATTAATAGAAGTGTTACATTATATTCACCAGACAGAAGGTGCATTACTTTACAAACATTGATACCCTTTTTCATGTCATGGTCCCCATTTCCCTCCTCCCTCCACCCCCCACCCCTGCTCATCTTGATTTCTCCCCTTCCCTATCCAATTTCAAATAACCAATTAAGCATATATAAAATATATCAGGTAACAAGGTGAAATATTATAACAATATGAGATAACCAAGAGACAGTAAAAGAGATGACATAGCATAGTACGTTAAGGACAGCAATCACTCATTATATGGCTTTTGTTTCTTTATCCTCGAGGTCCTTACATTTTATTTATCTAGATTTTGTTCTATTGTGAATCTCTGCTAAGAGAGACCAAGGTTTCTACTGATTATGTCAGATGAGGGAAACCATTGAGCCTATGTTCTTTGAGTCTGGCTTATTTCACTTAATATGATTTTTTTCTCAGTCTTTCCATTTTCTTACAAATGGGGCAATATTGTTTTTTTTTCTGACAGTAGCATAAAATTCCATTGTGTATAAATACCACAACTTGTTGATCCACTCATCAACTGAGGGGTATTCTGGATTGGTTACATATCTTTGCTATGGCAAATAGTGCTGCAATGAACATCATTGTGCTAGTGGATTTGGTATGTCCTTGTTTCTGGACATTTGGGTAAATGCCAAGGAATGGAATTGCTTGGTCATCGGGGAGTTCTATGTTTAGTCTTTTGAAGAACTACCATACTGCTTTCCATAGTGGTTGAACGAGGTTGCACTCCCACCAACAATGTAGTAGTGATCCCTCCTGGCCGCATCTCCTCCAGCATCTGTTGTTATTAGTTTTTTTTTGATCCTGGCCATTCTAACTTGAGTGAGGAGGAATGTTAGAGTTGTTTTGATTTGCATTTCTTTCATGACCAGAGATGTCGAGCATTTCTTCATGTGTCTATAGGCCATTTTTGTTTCTTCTTCCGAGAAGACTCTCTTTAACTCTTTGAGCAACTTTTAATGAGATGGTTGTTTCTTTGAATATTAGTTTTGGAGTGATTCAATATTTTGAGTTATTGATATATTTTAGATATGAGGCCTTTGTCCATTGTATGGTTAGTGAAGATCTTCTCCCAGTCTGTAGGCTTTCTAGTTAATTTGCTAGCTATGTCCTTTGCCATGCAGAAGCTCTGCAGTGTAATGCAGTCCCACTTATCCAGCCTTTCTCTGATTTGTTGTGATTCTTGACTAAGCAGGATCCAACTTTAGTTTTCTGTAGGTGCGTAACCAGTTCTGCCAGCACTACTTGTTGAAGAGGCTGTCTTTCTTCCATTCTATTTTTTTCTCCCTTATCAAAGATTAGGTGGCCATAGGTCTGTGGGTTAATATCTGGGTCCTCAGTTCTGTTCCCTTGGTCTTCAAGCATGTTCTTGTGCCAGTACCAAGCTGTTTTGGTCACTATAGCTCTGTAATAGAGCCTAAAGTTTGGTATTGAAATTCCTCCTGCACTGTTCTTTCTGCTAAGAATTGTTTTGGCTATACCTGGTCTTCTATTATTCCATATGACATTTTTGATTGCCTCTTCTATTTCTTTAAGGAATGACATTGGGATATTGATGGGTATTGCGTTGAATTTGTAGATAGCCATTGGAAAGATTGCCATTTTCATGATGTTAATTCTTCCAATCCAGGAACGTGGTAGGGTTTTTCCATTTCCTCAGTTCTGCTTTAATTTCCTTTTTCAGGGTTTTAAAGTTTCCATCAAAAAGGTCCTTCGCATTTTTAGTTAAATTAATTCCTAGGTACTTTATTTTCTTTGAGGCTACTGCAAAAGGAGTTGCTGTTCTGATTGTTCCCTCGTTCCTCTCATTGTTGGCATATAGGAAGCAGTTGATTTTTGAGAGTTAATTTTATACCCTGCTACCTTTCCAAAGTTTTGAATCAGCTCAAGGAGCTTAGGAGTGGAGTCTATAGGGTTCTTTAAATACAGAATCATGTCATCTGCAAAGAGGGAAAGTTTCACTTCTTCTTTCCCTATTTGGATCCTCTTTATGTTTGCTTCTTGCCTTATTGCTCTGGCTAGGAATTCTAATACTATGTTAAAGAGGAGTGGAGAGAGTGGGCATCCTTGTATTGTTCCTGATTTTAGAGGGAATGGCTTTAGCTTTTCTCCATTAAGTATAATACTAGCTGTGGGTTTGTCATACACAGCCTTTATAATACTGAGGAATGGTCCATGGATTCCTAGTTTCTCCAGGGCTTTCAGCATAAAGGGGTGTTGGATCTTGTCAAATACCTTTTCTGCATCTATTGAGATAATCATGTGATTCTTGTCCTTATTCTCTTGATGTGTTGAATTATATTAATTGATTTACATATGTTGAACCAACTTTGCATCTCTGTGTTGAATCCTGTTTGATCATGGTGTATAATTTTTTTGATGAGTTGCTGCAAGTGGTTGGTCAGTATTTTGTTGAGAAGTTTTGCATCAATATTCATCAAAAAATGAGTCTATAGTTCTTTTTTTTGTTGAATCTTTTTCTGGTTTTGGGATGAGGGTTATACTGGCTTCATAGAATGAGTTTGGCAAAGAGCCTTTGTTTTCAGTTTTGTTGAAGAGCTTGAGGAGTATTGGTGTGAGCTCTGCTTTGAAGACCTTATAGAATTCAGCTGTGAATCCATCTGGCCCTGGTCTTTTCTTAGATGGAAGGTCTCTTATTGCCATTTCTATTTCAGTACTTGAAATAGGCCTGTTTAGTTGAATTAGGTCTTCTTGGTTCAGTGTGTGTGTGTTAATATTGGCTAGAAATTCATCCATTTCGTCTAGATTCTCAAATTTGTTGGCATAAAGGTTTGAAAAGAATTCCCTCATGATGCTCTGGATCTTGGTAATTTCTGTTGTGATATTCCTATTCTTATCTGATCTGTGATTTTTGTTTATTTGGGTGTGCTCCCTTCTTTTTTTTTTTTGGTAAGATTTGCTAAGGGTCTGTCAATTTTGTTAAGTTTTTCAACGAGCCAACTCCTTGTTTTGTTGATTCTTTCTATAGTTTCTTTTTTTGGATTCCAATTCATTTAGTTCTTTGATTTTAATAATTAGCTTTCTTTTACTGGGATTAGGGTTGGTTGATGGCTCTTTTTCCAAGAGCTTAAGATTGGACATTATTTTGAAGGTTTGCAATTTTTACAATTTGTTAATGTAAGCACTCAGAGCTATAAATTTTCCTCTGAGTACTGCCTTTTCTGTGTCCCAAAGGAGCTGGTATTTTGTGTGCTCCTTTTTGTTAAATTTCATAGACTGTTGAATTTCTGTTCTGAAGAATTAACATCATTTCTATTGTCTTGTCTTGTATGTATTGCTGCTGTTGTGTTGACTCACCCTATGTCCTTTGTCTCACAGTTTTGTTGTTCCCCCTTCCTTCCCTAATTCAAAGTTTATAAATGTCTTTCATAAAAATGTCCTCATTTTACTTTGTGACTATACTGAACTATATACACATATACATGAGTAGAATTATAATATATGTTTTTTTAAGTTCATATAACTTATTCACCATGTTTAGGATATTCTGGCACTAAATCTTCAAAATTTGAATTTTTTTTCAAAGTTTTAAGAACGAATTTTATTTGAGTTGAGAATAAGTCCTGTGCCAGCTGGCAAAACTGAAAGTCAGATTACAGTCCTAGAAATCAGGAGGTTGATCTTAAGCTGCTTTTTCTACTAGAAATTTCCCTTGAGTATCTTAAATTTTTTTTTTCATCAAGTCAGTTTTCCCTAGTTCACTGTTAGTTTTCTGAATTTTCCTCCCTTAAATCCTAGCTATTGAATCTGGGCTGATAGGAATGATATTTATGGGAAAGAGAAGAGGGATGGCTTCTCTTTTTTAAAAAAAAGAAAAAGCATGATATTTTAAGATCTTTGATAAATCTACCATAATATTTCATCTCTTCAGAGGGATTTTGTGATAAATGGATATTTTGTGTGTTCTTAATCCTTGGACCTACAATAAAGCTCCTACTAGCCAGCTTCTGTGGCTTTGCAGGCTGAGAAATTTGTATTTAGTCTCCATCCTCTTGGATGACTTGGGGAACTGTTTTCCAAGTTCCTTCTTGAGTGTATTTTTTTTTTGCAAATTTCAAGAATTATAAAGAACTGTGGCTATATAGTCTCAGAAATGGAAATAATTTATCATATTTTGGGACAGTTGATCAAACACATGGAGGGGAGCTGAGAAATATAGAAATCTGTAAGATTTATATCAGAGGACAAAACACATTGGGAAAGCCAGGAATTGGACAGATCTTGGATTGGATCTTGGCTACAAGATTGTAACACCAAAATGATGAAATGATTGACTAAACAATATATCATTATCAATTATATATATGCGCATATATATTTGATGTGCATATGTATACACATATGATATATATATGCTACAAATATATACTGTATGAGTCCACACATATGTGTATTTATCTATATATATATACACACACATGTATTTATCTATATATAGCTTCTATTTTTTAATCTCTCATTTTAATGAAATAATAAATGTAACAGTGTGTTCTTGAAGCATGTGCACTATACCAGTAACAATGTAAAAGAATAGTAATTTTGAGTTTACAAAAGAATTTTGCTTTTCAATCATTATGGGTTTGTCCTGTACATGACTCTTTTCTCTCCCCTACACTTTCTTGCTTTATTAGGGTTAAACTTAGGGCCTTATACTTGCTTAGGTAAATACTTCATCCCTCTTTTTGTTTTGCTTTATTTTGGGGCTCTCATTTTTTGACTAGTCTAGCCTCTGTGATTCTCCTACTTTCTTTTTAAAAATATATTTTTTTATTGTAGTAAATAGAAGGGTTATATTATATTCACCAGATAGAAGGTGCATTACTTCACATGCATTCATACCCTTTCTCATGTCTTGGTCCCCATTTCCCTCCTCCCACCCCATCCCCTCATCTTGTTTTCTTCCCTTCCCTGTCTGACTTCAAATAAGCAAATATGCATATATAAATATATCAGATAACCAGGTAAAATACTGTAACAATATGCGATAACCAAGGGACAGCAAAAGAAATGAGAGATAACATAGTACATTAAGGACAACAATCACTCATTATATGACTTTTGTTTCTATATCCTGGAGGTCCTTTCATTCATACAGTTTCTTTTTTTTTTTTTTTGCCAGTCCTGGTACTTGAACTTAGGGCTTGAGCACTATTCTTGGGCTTTCTTAAGGCTAGAGCTCTACCACTTGAGCCACAGCACCACTTCCAGCCTTTTCTTTTTATCTGGTACTGGGTCTTTGTGCATGCTAGGCAAGCACTCTACCAGTAGGCCAAATGCCTGGCCCAATGCTTCTATTTTCTTACCACATGCATTGAGTTCTTGTTGCTGGATGGGATGTTAGCTGGCCTTAAGAATATGTTCTATAGACAGGCATCAGTGAATTAATTTTGTAATCTTATCTATTTAGGAAGCTGAGGTTAAAAAGGGTTATACCAACCAGGGCAGATAAGTCTAGGAGACTATCTCTCAATTAATTGGCAAAAATCTAGGCTACAGGGATGGCTCAAGTGACAGTACCAGCTACAGCATAAGGGGAAAAGAAAAGATGTTTTGCTACTTCTGATATGAAGTAGTTAGCATTTGTCATATTCTTAAATTATCTTTAATTGTAAATAGAAAAGACAATTATTTTCCTATATACAGAGAATATATCAATGATATTAAAAAACTGTAAGAGGCCCCATTTATAGCTAATATGTCGATATGTCTGCTCATGTTTAGAGTGTAAAACGTCAGAAAACTCTGACGTGTTTCTGTTACTGGAATGCAAGAAATCAGACACCTTAATAAACTTCTCAATAACTCTCTATTGCTACACAAAATTTAAGACCATTTATGTTTTTATCCAGGCTTTAGTTTAAGATTTATTTTCTTTTTTTTATTAGAGAATTTATTAACTTTGATTTTAAGATTTTTTTATTATTGTATTTCATTGTCAGAGTAACATATAGAGGGGTTATAGTTACATTTGTCAGGTAGTGGGAACATTACTTCTAAACATTGATACCCCTTTAGTTTAAGATTTCAAACAGATAGATTATGAGATTTTTAAAATATGATTCATTCTCTAGAGTTTGTCTTCCAGGGGAGACCCTACTATGATTTTTCTGCTTTGGAGAAAAAGGTATTTGGGATGTAAAAAGCAAGAAACCTTTTCTTCTTGTCCAGCAATAGCTGAGGCAGGGAGAATGCAGATCATCTTGATTCTTTCATCATTTATCAGAAAAGAGATAGAAACGTTGTGAACTGAGAACGCTGAGTTTCATTCATAACAGTATTCTTCCCTTTTAGAAGATATCTGTTATGAGTACTTAAAGTAAAATGGATTGCTTCTAAAATAGTGAGATGAGCTATAGGGAAGCATTTCTATTTACTTTTTTCAGTTTTTTGTACATTTTGCTACTGAAAAAAAAAGAAAAGAAAAGTGTGGAGGATATCATTGAAACTCACAGTGGATTTAAAATCTCTTTAGGTCAGCTGGGAATACTACTTCTTTCCGTTCAAAAAAATATAATTAGATAATTTGGAGATTTCAATTCATGTCATTTTTATCCACTAAGGGTACTTCTTTCTGTGCTGTGTGTATTTAACAAGCTCAATTATAGCTTATTTCTTCAATAAGAAATATTAGCAGTCAAAAGTCTTTACTATACATGAATGGGGCTGGAAAACTCATAATTGTCCTTTGTTTATTCCTCAAGCTCCCAGGTTCCAAAGTTCAAAAATCATATATATGTCCTCTTGAGTTCTAATATAAAATCATATTCCCTCAATAGTATTTTTATTTATTCTTTATTTTCCTTGAATACATCTATTAATTCAAGACGAATTTAATATTCACTAGGTATCAGATGAACACTCGTCATTGTGAATACAAGCAATAATCAAGATGAAACGTTATGTTGACTTTGCTCCTCCTGAGACTTTAAAAAAGAGTTTAAGCATGTGGTTTGTGCATTTTTCTTCTTACTCCAATGCATTAAATATACAATTTTTAAATTAACTCTGTTTAGAACTTCATTTATTTAGTAACATTAAAAGACTAATGTAAGATAACCCTGGAAGAAAGACTAGGACCCCCCATTCAGGTCCCAGAGGGTTCCAGGGTTATCTTACATTATCCCTTTAATTTTGCTATGTTTTAGATCAATCTACTATCTGTGCCTTACCAAAATCCCTGTCCTTTCCTGCCTCAGTGCTTGTGCTGTTCTTATACTGAGATGCTCTTTCTCCACCTCATAATTAGTGAAGATCCAGCAGCCATCGTTTAAGGCTCACTTTTACTGTTTTTTAAATTAAGTTTTAAAATTAATTTTTCTAATTTTTGCAGGTCTTTGCCGTTTTATCTCTAGCAACTGTCTTACTACCTAGATGGCCCAACTCTGTACCCAGGAAAGCAAATTGCTTTCCTAACAAACTAGAGTGGAAATTGCAGTTACTAGCAATCAATTGTTCAGTAGTTTTTTTTTGCTATGTTCTTTTTTTTTTTGCCAGTCCTGGGCTTGAGCTCAGGGCCTGAGCACTGTCCTTGGACTTTCTCAAGGCTACAGCTCTACCACTTGAGCCTCAGCACCACTTCCGTTTTTTTTTCTATATATGTGGTACCAAGGAATCGAACCTGGGTCTTTGTGCATGCTAGGCAAGCACTTTAACCACTAGGCCAAACTCCTGGCCTCTGCTATATTCTTGTACTCCATCACTCCTAGCTTTATCTTTGTCATCTTCTGTGTTTTCACTGCACCCCCTTTTGTTTTTCCTGCTTGTTTTCTTTTTTTGGCAGTTATTATTTTTATTGTAATTACTAGAAAGGTTACAGTTATGTTCACCAGAGAGAAGACACATAACTTCACATACATTGATACTCCTTCTCGTGTTTTTGTCCTTATTTCCCTCCCCCACCCCCTCCCCTCATTTTGTTTCCCCTCTTCCCTTTCCTATTTCAAATAAACAAATAATTGTATATACAATATACCAGATAACAAGGTAAGATACTGTAACAATATGACAATAATCAATGGACAACAAAAGAGAGGAGAAATAACATACTACATTAAGAAAAACAATCACACATTATATGGCTCTTATTTCCATATCCTGGAGCTCCTAGCATTTAGCCTCATCCTATATGGCCTTATGTATCTAAGTTGTGAGCTATTGTAAATCCTCTGCTTGGAGAGTCCAAGGTTTATACTAATAATTACAAACAAGGGAAGCCATTAAGACCATGTTCCTTTGGGTCTGGCTTACTTCCCTGCTTGTTTATTTAGTTTTGGATAACTGATTCTCCATAGTATATTTTGAGCTTATTTCTTTGTTTTCACCAAGGTGAATGTTCTTGGGTCAAATCTTGTCTCTGCTTTATTCCCAAGAATCTAGTCTGGTGTCACGTTAATACTAGCCTTCTCTCTTCTTTAGAAGAGTGGTCAATCAATAATCTTTGGGATATTTTAAATAATTTTAAAATAAAATGAATCAATTGTGGGTTATGGATTCACTATAAAATTTACTATCTTAACTAATTTAAGGATATTACTTAGTAGTGTTAAGGAAATTCACATTGTTGTGCAGCCAGTTTTTAGAGCTCTTCATCTTAGAATCTTCCTTTATATTGTATTTTTCTTTTTTTTGGTTGGGATACAGGGCTTGAACTTAGGAACTCTTGCTGTTGCTTGGCTTTTTCAATCCAAGGTTGGCATTCTACCACTTGAATCATGCCTTTTGTCCTCTTTAAACTTAAAAGAGTCCTTTGTTTGCTTGTTTCATCTTTCTTACTAGAATGAGACTTTTCTGAGGTCAGGGCAGAGTTTCTGACTTTTGTATCATTTATTAAACTGTCTTGTGTAATCAATGAATCATGAAGTTGAATTCTTTTCCTGGAATTCTAATGTAATATGCTGTCTATGGGGACTGTGTACTCTAATAAACCTGGATGTGCCTATCAATAAGCTAGTGTGCATCTTGAAAACATTTCCACTTACGTAAGAAAGGGAGATCAAAGTCAACAGATGTTGGCATACAAGATTGACTGTGTTTGCTGGGGAAGTTTTACTTTTTGGCTTAACTTTACATGATACTGTTGTTTTTGTTTTTGATAGTAAGACCGCCTTCTTTATTTTGAGAAGGGACCGAGCTAGGAACACATAGCTAAAATAAAATTTCTATACTGGCATATTATTTTCCAATAAAGATGAAAATACAGATTGTAGCTTATTTTTTCATTAAAATGGTCAGTATTACCAGGAGTTTGACATTGGGTACTCTTAAAATTGCATGTGGAAACTACAGCGTTCAGGGTTCCATAAAATAAACATGACCTGATGTGCCAGCTATCTGCTTTTTTGACCTATATGAATAGTTATCATGGCCAATAGGGAATAATTTAAAGTCACAAGAAAGCAAATATATAACATGGCCCTTATTCTTAGCTGTTCTTTCTAGCAGATCTCTGCATGTGCAATTTCATGGATCACCCTCAGGTAAAGCACTTGCTTGCAAAATTTCTATCTCATAGTCTGTTTACTGAGTAAAATCAACATTTACCCCACAATTATGAGGCCTGACGATATAGTAAAGATATATTCACTTACCGCAATCTTTTCTCTATAGATAAGTTCTGGCTCTGTTGCCCAGATGGGCCTTGAACTCCTCTATTCTTGTACTTGAGCCTCCCAAATTCTAGGATTTTAAGTGTACTCTATCATGCCCAGCTAATTTAAATCTTCAGTGAAAACAATAGTAGAAATGCAAAAATGATATAGACAAGGCTCTGAATATTGTATTGTGAGAAAGAAGTTAGAGGAGATCAGCCTGTCATGGGCCTAACATCCTGTCTTGGAAAGGTCAAGTATGATGGAGATGACCCAGTGAATAATTGAGGGGATTGATAGACTGTGACAGTGATGTATGCTATGGACTAGATCATTGAAGAAAGAAATGCCTAAGTTTATACTAAAAACCAATGTAATGTTTCAATGTCTTTCTTTCCTCTGAGGTTCCATTATCTACTTTTGCAATAAGAAGGATATGGGAGAGCCTACCAGGTGTTTTCTGTCTCATCATACAAAATGGGAGGTGAGGGGTGGGTCATCTGGTGAGGCAGTGAGTAATGGTGTTTTGGAGTTTCTGTTTCTTTGTAGTAGTTACAATAATTTAATTCTTGCCAATATTATGCTTCCTTGGAGTGGGGTGGAGAGTTGTCCTGTCAGAGTGCCAGGGTCTGGAGCCAGAGCTGCTTGGAAAGCATCCCAGCATGCTTGGTGGTATTTGTTGTTTCTCCTGACACTTTAAATGACAGATAAGTCTTTCCTTTGGCCTCATTGTCATAGAATTTTTGATGCTAGCTGCTTTGACAATTCAGTGTGTTTTAGCAAATGAAATAAATAGCATGGGAGTGTTATGTGTTAGTCAGCTATACTTTGATCTCTAATGATCAGAAATAAATCTACTTTGTTTGTTGCTGAATGTCTAGATCTGTGCCAGTGCTTGACTAAGAGTAGATGTCTTTGCCTGTCTTCCTTTCCTTCTTCTCCTTCCTCTCCTTCCTCTCCTTCCTCTCCTTCCTTCCTTCCTTCCTTCCTTCCTTCCTTCCTTCCTTCCTTCCTTCCTTCCTTCCTTCCTTCCTTCCTTCCTTCCTTCCTTCCTTCCTTCCTTCTTTCCTACCTTCCTTCCTTCCTTCCTTCCTTTTCATTTGTGTGTGCTGGGACTAGATAAAGACTTTACCGTGGAGCTACAAGTCCCACAAATAGATTTTTTTTTAACTTGATGTCTATTGGCAGGGTTTTTAGTCCTAGGTTCCTCCCCCACCCGCAGGAAGGATAGGGAGAACTCGTGCGACCAGGACAAGCCGAAAGGAGAGGGCCTTCGGACAGCCCACACTCAGCCCTCCCTTGCTGAAGGACAATCAGATGCGTCAGGGAGATCTGTCAAGGCAGGAACTCCTTTATTGAGGAAGTCCATTCAGCTAATATAGGATGCAGGAGCCTATCAGCACAAAGGTGGGCAGAGCTGGGGGAGGCACTCTCATTGAGGACCATTCAGCTGATATAGGATTCAGAAGCCTATCAGCACAAAGCTGGGCAGGGCCGGGGAGGTACTCTCATTGATGAAGTAGGAAACATGTGCTGTTGGAGAGGATGGAAGGGTTCCATCCCAGCGGTGGCCTTACAAACCACAGCCATGCCTTCCTACTGGGCGGCAGGCACCATCTCAGCCAGGTGCAGTCCCAAGACCAGGGAATGAGCACTGGGCCACGAGTTAGGCCTCCTTTTACAGCATAGGTTTCCATTTCCCTGATGTGACATGCCCCACAGTCTATGATCTTTTGTTTGTATAACTATTGACACAGAGTAGGAAAAATCCTTACCTTACCTTTTTCATTATATATGTATTCATATTTAATAAAGAGAATTAATAACATGGCAAGTTAATTCTGTTCTAAAATGGTTAGATCAAATAATTTGATTTGAAAGAAAATATTTATGTCATTTTCATATACAGTGCAGAAAGTATTTCTTTCTTTTTTATTGTACTTTGTTGTCAGGATAATATATAGAGTGGTTACAGTTACATTAGTCAGGCAATGGGTATATTACCTCTTGAAACGTAATAACCCTTCTCATGTTTTTGTCCCCCTTTCCCTCCTAATCATCTTGTTTCCCCCTTTCCTTTCATATTTCAAACAAGTATACAGTATAACAGGTAACAAAATCAGAAACAGTAACCATATGAGATTAACTATAGGTGAAAAAAAGAGAAAAGAAATAACTTCACATAGTACATTAAGAGATACATTAGTATCTTAGAAATCATTTCGTTTAGTCTCATCCTGTATTACCATTTATACATAGCTTTTGAGGTATTGTGACACTCTGCAAGGAGAATCCTAGATCTGTACTAATTATTACAAAGAGGGAAACCATGGAGCCTTTGTTTCTTTGGGCCTGGCTTACTTCACTTAATATGTTTTTTTTCAAAAGTCTTTCGATTTCCTTACAAATGGGGCAATGTTGTTCTTTCTGACAGCAGCATAGAATTCCATTGTGTATAATTACCACATCTTCTTGATCCATTCATCTACTGAGGGGCATCTAGGTTGGTTCCATATCTTAGCTATGGCAAATAATAGTGCAATGAACATCATTGTCCTAGTAAGTTTAGTATGCCCTTGCTTCTGGATGTTTGGGTAAATGCCAAGGAGTGGAATTGCTGAGTCAGAGGGGAGTTCAATGTTTAGTCTTTTGAAAAATTGCCATACTGCTTTCCATAGTGGTTAAATGAGTTTACACTCCCACCAACAATTTAGTAGTTATCTTTCCTGGCCACATCCCTGCCAGCATCTGTTGCTATTAGATTTCTTGATCATGGCCATTCCAACTGGAGTGAGGTAGAATCTCAAAGTTGTTTTGATTTGCATTTCTTTTATGGCCAGAGATGTTGAACATTTCTTCATGTGTCTATAAAGAAAAATTTAATACTCAGGAATCAACAACTAAGGATGTAAAGGAGCTTTATGATAAAAACTTTAAAAACCTGAAAAAGGAAATTAAAGCAGAACTAAGGAAGTGGAATAACCTCCCATACTCCTGGGTTGGAAGAATTAACATCATTGAAATGGCAATCCTGCCAAGGGCTATCTACAAATTCAATGCACTATCCATCAATATCCTAATGTCATTCTTTAAGAAATTAGAGAAAGCAATCCCAAAATTCATATGGAATAATAAAAGACTCCATGTAGCAAATATAATCCTTAATAGTGCAGTAATTTAGAAGAAAAACTAGATTAATTAAAATATATGTCAAGATTCAATCAATTCTGGGTATATATGAAAGAAAAATAAATAAATGTTAGATGTAGACAATGATCAATTTGCCTGGTAAATATCAAAATTACACACACATAGACACATACACATACACTAGCACATATATGCAACATACTAACCTATTTTTGTATATTACCAATAGAGTTTTGAAAGACTGTAATTCTAAAAGGAAATGAGATGGTGAGACCCAATACTTTATTTAAAAGTATAAAAATATTAATTTATGACAGAAGATGGTATAGCATACATTAAGTAAATAAGAATGTGTACATGACAGAATTTATGATAATTATTCACTTGTTTAAGTCACTTGATTTTATTTATACAAATTACTGTTGTAATTAATAAAATACAAATGTTTAATTATATATAATTTAAATTATTTTCTAAATCAGGCAATTATAAATAGCTCTCTCTTCATTGGACATTTGTCTGAAAATTATATCATTGCTAAAAAAAATCCATAGAACCTGAGATTTGAACACAATGGACGTCATTTTCAATTGTACAAAAATTATACATGCATCATGATAATAAAAGACTATGTGTTTTAGTCAAAAAAAATAATCCTTAGCAGAAAGAACAGTGATGGAGGAATGTCACTACCAAACCTCAGACTCTATTACAGAGCTACAGTAACTGAATCAGTGTGGTACTGGCACAAGAACAGGTCTGAGGACCAATGGAATAGAACTGAAGACCCAGAAATCAACCCACAGACCTGTAGCTACCTAATCTTTGATAAAGGTGCTAAAAAATAGGATGAAAGAAAGACAGCTTCTTTAACAAATGGTATTGGTAGAATTGGTTAAACACCTGTAGAAAACTAAAGTTGGATCCTTCTATGTCACCCTGCACTAGGATTAATTCCAAATGGATCAAAGACCTTGAGGAAAAAGCAGATACTCTGAAAACTTTACAAGAAGGAATAGGAAATACACTAGGACTCCTTGGCACAGGTCAAAACTTTCTTAATAAAGACCCCAAAACACAACAAATTAAAGAAAGTTTGGACTGCATTAAACTGCAGAGCTTCTGTATAGAAAAGGGCATGGCTTGCGTGTCAAATAGAAAGTCCACAGAGTGGGAGAAGATCTTCGCTAGCCATACAACAGACGCGGGCCTCATATCTAAAATATAACTATAGCTCAAAAAATTGAGTTTCTCCAAAACAAATCCTCAAAGAAACAACCATTCCATTAAAAGGTGGGCTAAAGACTTAAAAAGAGACTTCTCTGAATAGAAATTCTTTCTGTTGCAATAGGGACTGACAACTATCAGCATCATGCAAATACTTCCAGTGACTGACCACTCCATGTCCTAATGGGCTCTATTGTCAGGTGACTCGTACTGGGGGACTTGAGAAATAGTTCTGCAACCAGGACCATCTAAATATCCTGAGACTTTGACAGAAAGAAGAATCTCAGACTCCAAACCAGGTTGGAAGCAGAACTTAGATTTAATAGAATCCACTAGAAGATTGATACACACTTTATGACTCACAAAGTATTCCTCTAAAGATTTGTTTTAAAAAAAATACAGGGAGGGCCCGGAGTTTGGCCTAGTGATTGAGTGCTAGCGTAGCATGCACAAAGACCCAGGCTCAATTCCTCAGTACCACATACATAGAAAAAAGCCAGAAGTGGTGCTGAGGTTCAAGTGGTAGAGCTCTAGCCTTGAGAAAGTCCACAGACAGTACTCAGGCCCTGAGCTTAAGCACAGGCCTTGCAAAAAATATAGGAAAAGCTTATTCTTTATAATAATCATTCACTGAAGTTATGCAACTTCTATCTGGCAAATATAACTGTAACCCCTCTATACATTAAAATAAACAAATAGTCATTCACTGGTCTTAACTTACTCATAACTTTAAGTTATTCCCTCTTGGCTGTGAACAACTATTCAAATATTTGAAAACAGAACCCCAAGTTTTCCTTATTTGGCTTCTTCTAGATGGTTCAAAGGTAGGAATCTTTGTAGCATTAGTAGTAGTACCTTGCCTTGTTGGACTATTTTAACATGAATGTCAGCATCTACAACTGAAGGATTTATAAAAAAGAGCCTGACCTCAGCATAGATAGAAAGGGAATGAAAAAGACAGAACATTATGAGCTAATTGTTTATGCATTCAAGTCTCAGGGTACATAAACAGGATGAAACCACTTATCTCACGCTTAGTGATTATTTTCTACCAATTGTGGCATTTTCCTAACTTCTGTCTGCTCAAGGACAGAATTTCTAACTAAACTTCCTCCTTTCTAAATGAGAAGTACCCTGTGCACTCAACTGCAACTTATGTGTCATGATGAGAGAAGATGAAGTCCTACAGTTGTTTTTTTTTTATTTCAAGTTAAATCAGTACTTAGCACATACTATGCTCTTTTTTGTTGGATGTATGTGTACTGAGGATCAAATTTTATGCTTGCTAGGCAAGCATTATACCACTGACAAAATGCTCTGAAGAAATGAATTTGGAAGGCAAAAATGAAGTAATGAATGGGTGAATATGGTTGCAAGATGTTTCATTGCCATCTCTTCAGAACATGTTAGTATGTGACTGTCCCTTATACAATATAACATCATGAAATGGTTAGAATAGTTCATGTGTAACATGAAGTATCAGTACCACTACTTTACAGTATTTCCCCTAATTTTCACTGTTTTGAGGGGCTCAATCTAACAACTACAAAAGAGAATTATGAATGTTTTCAGTATTTTGGCTATGATTAGAAGGAAATAATCTACCTCTCTAGGTATTTAGTTTACCCAAGGTGGAATTTGTTCAAATGTTATTGTCTTTGGGACCTGAGGGGCTTTCCAAGATTAGGAAGGACCTCCTAGCTGAATAACTCT
Organism: Megascapheus bottae; assembly: GCF_031878675.1. Classification (NCBI taxonomy): domain Eukaryota; kingdom Metazoa; phylum Chordata; class Mammalia; order Rodentia; family Geomyidae; genus Megascapheus; species Megascapheus bottae. The sequence goes on along the minus strand of NC_143514.1, from coordinate 40,654,971 downwards.
GGAGGTCTTTCCAGAATAGTTTCTTCTCATCTTTCTTTTTTTCATATATTTTTATTATAATTAATAGAAGGGTTGCATTATATTCACCAGACAGAGGTGCATTACTTCACAAACATTGACACCCTTTCTCATGTTTTGGTGCACATTTCCCTCCCTCCACCCCCGTCCCTCATCTTGTTTTCCCCCTTCCCTATTCTATTTCAAATGACCCAATTCTTCTCATCTTTCATTCCTTCTTCCATTCTCTAACTGCAGTAGGAGCCGCATTCCCCACCCCTAGACAAACATGATGCTCCAAAAATATGGTGGAGCATGGCATTTTCTGATATTGGATATAACGAGTAGATACAGAGAAAGGGGAGCAACATACTGGCTATTGTGCCATGGTAAGCATAAGTACATTTATTTATTATATAAGCAGAAAAGGGGAGAATGTTTATTTGATCCCTGTACTTTCGTTTCCCAATCCTCAGCTTTCCTGGTCTATGCTTCAGTTTAGATTTTCAACAGATGGCAGTTAGTTACCTTATAATTACATTCAATTCTTTAAGTGGCCAAGGCATAAAGGCTCACGTCTCACTCCATGATGATTTAATATCTAAAAATAAATAAATCAAGGATTTCTTTAAAAGTTCATTGAAGAATTGCTTGAATCCTCTTTTGTCAAAGCACAAAATGGTCTCTTTCGACGTTTGTATCTTTACTTTGAGGCAATCAACTTACAAGCAGAAATTGAGGTACAGTTTTTTTTTTCCTTTCCAATTCAGTGTCATTAGAAAATTGTCTGCTTCGTTCAGGTCTGTCTCAAGAGCAAATGGGCTCCAGTGAGCCTCTGATGGACAAGCACTATGGGATTCTAGTCTAAAAGGAAAACCACCGTGTATTTGACCAGCAGTATTCACATAAATAACTCAAAGGTACTTGTCTTTACTGTAGTCAAATGTCTGAGATGTTTGTGGGTAGAAAAAAAGACAGCTATTAACTTCTTATTACAGTGAAACATTGCATTTTAGGAACTAGAAAAAAATGAATATAACAAATTTCCCAAGATCTGAGCTATATAGCTTTTCCCCTTTGTTTGGGGGAAGTGGAGGGTAAAAATATTGAAAAAAATAATCTTTATAAATAAGTTTTCCAAATAACCCCATTTACACCACATGAGTTGTACAAAGGGTTGTGGTATTAACTTCCTGTTGTCAAATATTAGCTCCTTAGCTGGGCTCAAGTGGTACATGCCTGTAATCATAGCTACTTAGGAGGCTGAGATCTGAGGATCACCATTCAAAGCCAACCCAGGTAGAAAAGTCTGTGAGACTCTTACCTCTAGTTGACCACTGAAAAATCTAGAAGTGGCATAGTGGCTCAAGTGGTAGAGTGCCAGCAGCTTTGAGCATAATAGCTCTGGGACAGTGTCCTGAATTCAAGCCTCGGGACCAGCATACACATGCAAAACTAGCTTTCCTCACCATTCAAAAAATGATATTAGGGATGAAATCCAGGACCATGCACACATATTCAACTACTGAGCTTTATCCACAGCTCCTGACTCAAGGATGGTCATTCAACTACATTCTACCAGAGAGGTCCAGTTGAGGTTAATACAGAGCAACCAGTAGGGGGCTTAGCATAGAAGTTTCAAAGTAGGAACTGCTTTTACATTTCCACACTCCATTGTAGTTTGGATGTGGAGAATCTCTTCTTTGGGTATTTTGCTAACTTCCAGTCTTCCTTCTCTATAGTCTACCAATCTTCACTTACACCCCAATATTTGTATAACATTTTATATACTTTGTTCATAACTGACACTTAATTGGCATGCACACTCCATTTTCTAGAGAACAATTCCAACTGTTTATCATAGCATTTTAAAGAAATTTAGGACCTTTAATAAAGATATGTTCTATTGGTTCCTTCAACACTGTACCCTGATTTTTCTCCTATATTTTCACCTACTTTTTCCTTCCAACTATATTATTTTTCCATTCTTCCTAATGCAATATTTTTTTATTATTTAAATCCCATCTTCACTGTTTCCCATGAACTCTTTCTTAATCTTGTATAAAGAGGTGATCTGTCAACGTTGGAAGCTAGCACTAGTACTAAACCCAGATGCACTTCTTCTTTTCTTTTTTGTTTTTTGGAAGTATGAAGGTTAAACTCAAGGCCCATACTCATATACATTTCACAATGTTAAATTCAGTGGGCCTGATATTACCTGAATATTATCTAACATGTCTAGAGTAGTTGACAGTATATAAACTAGGTTGGCTTTAAAAAAGCAAAAATTTATCTTATAGTTCTAAAGTCTAGAAACTCAAAGGTGTTGCCAAGCCATGCTCCATCTGATCTATGTATATATATATGTATATATGTACATATGTGTATGTGTGCATATATATATATAAAGTTAGATGAGATAAGACATGCAATGGACTTCATCTTTGTGCTCTTTACATAAATAAAAAAGAAATGATTGTTTACTACAAGCATAATTATTGTGGGCTGCATACTCTATATCCCTAGCACTTGTACCTCAGAATATGAATGAATTTGGAGGTAGGGCTTAAATTATAATTTAAAATAGGGCAGATCCTAAACCCATCTGACCGATGCCCTTATAAGAAGAGGAAATTTTGACACACAAAGAGATATCAGATACATTCACATAGACAAGACTATATACTAGGCAGATATGTTTTTGCTAGGGTTTAAGAAGAGAGGAGTTTTGAATAGGTGAGCCATAGAAGATACTTTAGGCAAATGCAAGCCTATTTTTATGACATTATCATAGTTGGTTTCTAACCAGCACTATGAATTTATCAAAATTCATAGAATTTTATAGCACACAAGAAGCCTTAATATGTAAAACACTTCAAAATATTTTAGAAGGTTAAAGGAATCTCAGGTAATATATGCAATACAACAAAACAATTTAATCCTATCTTCTAACTATGTTATAAAACCTCTCAATAAAGGACTGGGTAAGGGGTGTTATTCCATTAAGTAACTTTGGACATGAGTGCAGCCCTAAAGACTAAAGGAAAAAAGAATTGGCCATCCAATTTCAGCTGATAAAATTGTTCATGGGGGATGGATTAGCAACCCTTAGGCAGTCCTACCTGTACTGTAGTATTGAACAGTTTGATACATGGAATCCAAGTAGTTGGAGTCAGGTTTCTTAAAAGGCGTTCTTGTAGGAAAGCAAAGGCAGAAGGCAGGATGATTAATGTGGTTATGGATTAGAGTTGTAGATATGAGCATGAATTCATAGGCAACATTACTATCATGAGAGGTGTTATCATTCAGGAATACACATGGATCAAGATATTTTGAGGAGCTCAAGTGCTATCCATGTGCAGTGAAGTTTGGAACCTTTAGGGTAGAAGTCCCTGAGCCATAGAGGCTGTTAACGTTGTAGCAATGAATTAAGGAGTGCTACAATGTTCTGAAGTAAAATGAGAGTGCTGAGTTTTGCTTCTATTTTATACCTATGTGAAGTTGAATTTTGAATAGTGAGTGAGATAAAAATAAAGTACTGGAACAGTTTGTCAATTTCAGAACCCACTTGACGACACACTATTAGATATTAAGCCACTAATTGACAAATATATCAAGCATACCATTCTATCTTAAAATTTCTCTTGTAACTTTCCTACAAATAAATGAGTAAAATGGAAAAAAAAAGTCACACAGCTGCTCCTTTTTCTGTCTTTCATAGCTTGACTACCAGATGTCATCACTATGTACTGGTGGATCCTTAATCCATGGCCAGCTTTCCTTTCCCACCTTTCTTGTCCTATTCTGAGCCTGTGTCGTGGATTACTAGCCCTTTGATTCCCAGCTAGCTTCAAGCAACACATTGGAGTAAGAGCACATTTGCAGCCCTATTCTTTCAGTCTTCATAATGGCAGTGGCTGCATTTGTGTAACTCTAGCTCCTATCAAATCCAGCTATTACTTGGCTCTGGAAGCCTCATTCCCTTTCTTTACCTTTTCTGGCTGGGGAGAGTAATGACTTCTTGCTGTTACTAGTTTCTGGGTAGCTCACTATTTCTTTTTCTGCCAATCCTGAGACTTGAACTCAGGACCTGAGCACTTCTTTTTTTCATTATCCCATTTTTTTTTATTCTGTCTGTGAAAGTAAAGTAATTGCTTATATCCAGGGTTGTCATCAGACTGAGCACTTTCTTAAGGACTAGTGCTCTACCACTTGAGCCACAGCATCACTTTTGGCTTTTTCTATATATGTAGTACCAAGGAATTGAACCCAGATCTTCATGCATGCTAGGCAAGCACTCTTACCACTAGGCCAAACTCCTGGCCCAGTGCATGATATTTTATTGGCTGTAGATGTTAAAACATTTCCATATCTGTATAAATCATCTCTTTACTTTTTTGCTGTTGAAATCTTGACTGATACAATTATTATATAAAATTATTATATAATTGTCAGCTTTCTGTTCTTGGGAATGGCTATACTGCCCCTTCCTACCATTAAGTCAATGTCCTGCTTACTGTTTTTGTCCTTAAAATGTTCTTTTGGGTTTTTTTTTTGGTATGAAATAGTGTTGATAATAGAAAACATTATTTTCCTTAAATCCTTACTTGGCATTGGAAAGAGTTGGCAAGTCTATACTATTTCTCCACACATGTTTGAAAATTCACATTTGAAATACAATCTTGTAATAAGAACTCAACTGTGAAACATAAACAGAATTCAGCTGCAATTCGTTTTCCCACAGGAATCTTACAAATCTGGTGAAAGTTGCTATGGACTGTCACAGGCACTCAAGTTACAGAAGTTCCATTGTTTGCTTAACTTATCATCCCATTTCTGGTCAAAGAGGAAAATAATGTTTGGGGATGCTGGAGGAAGTATCAAAATTAAAGTGGCTATTTTTTGTAACCATTGCAACACAAGGAGGAATTATAACAATGTGTTTTTTACTTTTATTTACTTTTCACATTGTGTTTTGAGTTCCCCAAACACTGACTAGTATTGTATTTCATTGGAATACTGAAGAAAATGAGTAGAGGAAGAGGTGCAAATGGAACCTGGACATTTTAGCTGGAGCTTGAAATAAACTTTTCAATGATGTATGGATGCGTCCTGAGAGTGACTTGGAAATGCATTGTTTACCATTGCAATATTTCAAGTCTTCTTTTATTATAAGCAGTTATAGGAACCCATTTATAGATGACTCCATCACAAAACATGAATGGGATATATGCATTTTGCTGGCATTCCAAACTGAATGCATTCCATCCAACCTGCAATTGAAATAAAAGATCTGAAGAGCCTTATACTTGGGAAATATAAAAGTGCATACATTATATATCTTGTCTTCTTGACTTACATGTTGGAAATGTAATGCCCTGCTTTGTTGAATCAAGTCATATTTAATGTTTCACTACCAAAGTATTAACACATAATTGATTTTAGTTTCCACCTAGGTAAAGGTACTTCTGTTGTTTATTATTTCATTGCTATGTTCTCTATTTAGCTTAAGGAAAGATACAAAATAATCATAAATGTATTCTTTCCTTTATACACTTAATATTTGTAAGTACCCAAATAGCATAGTCAGAAAGAAAAAAATAAGATTATAGTACAGATACAGTTATGTTCCATGTAGCTTGGAAGAATGTAGTGAACTCAAAAATTTCCTTTTCTTTGTATTTCTCTACTGCTAAAATTAAATAACAGAAGCATAAAACCCCAGGTTTCTTCTTTTTTTCCCAGTGGTGGATATCAGTTTGTAGGAAATCTGGGAATAGCCACAGTATACTTTGAACCATGCAGAGAAAGTTGGTTAGTAAGAATGAAGAAGCTGAGGTAAGAGATAGAGAAGGTTTCTGGTGATTTTTAAACATCCAAAACATCCACTTGCCTTTTCTTCCTGTTACATAGTCATTCAAGTCCTCCATGAAATAACAAGTTACCACTTTTTTGGCTAAACAAATGTTTATATGTTTAATATGTTATAATATGTTGAATAAGGTTCTATAGTGGACTGAGAAGACTCAGGACAAATACTAAGGAAGCCCACAGAACTGAAGGAAAAGTTGGTTGATGAAGCATCTGGCAAGCAGAACAGGCACCTGGGAATCAGAGAGAGCCCAGAGGCAGGAGTTAAATATCACTCAGACTCACTTTTTTTTTGCTAGTCCTGGGCTTAAGCTCAGGGCCTGAGCACTGTCCTTGGATTTTTCCTCAAGGCTAGAGCTCTACCACTTGAGCCTCAGTACCACTTCTGGCGTTTTCTAAGTATGTGGTACCAAGGAATGGAACCCAGGTCTTCGTGCATGCTAGGCAAGCACTCTACTACTAGGCCAAACTCCGGGCCCTCAGACTCACTCTTATGTAGTCTTTGCTCCTTCCCATCTGCGTACTGTGCCCTCCACAGAGAAGTACCTTGATGATTTGTTGTGTTATTTTCCCTCCATCTTTTATTTACCCTATTTGTCTCTTCTACTCCTTAATATTTTTAGCCACTTAGCACCAAAGCAGATGTTATAGGACATTGCTTTTGAGTTTCAAGCATATAGTCTGAGTAAGAGTCCAGGCTACAAAAAACAAGAGAGACAGTTCTCTCACATGAGAGATAAAGAGGAAAGCCAGCTAAGAGAGCAGAGCTGGTTTGCTCCTGGGAGAAGGGTCCTACACCCAGCTAATGACTCTATTACCAAGAAACATACAGGGGACATTTGTGTTTGTTAGTATTAAAACTTAAATTGCTTTATAATGTCATGTCTTATCCATCTAATATTGGAGCCAAGTCTTTGAAGTACATGATGAATTTTATACCCCAGGACTCATACCTGTAGGGGTAAAGCAGTGAGTTTGGGGGAATCAAAGAGTAGGAAGAGCTTTTATTCTTTATCCTGGCAAGAGCTATGGGTGGAGGGAGGGGTGGGAGGAAGAGAGAGGCTGCTATTGTCCTTTGCAACCTAGAGTAGCATGGGTGAGTATGCAGGAATAGCTGGGTGATGTGAGCAGTTATATCTGAATTAGCTTCATGGATTTCTGACTTGACTCAGAAAGGAACCGAGATCAGAAGGGTAATTCCTGAGCATAGAACAGATATGTTGCTAGGCTTGGAAAGCCTCCCCAAACTTCCCATGACCCAGATAGCATTGGCAAAGACTTCTCGGTACATTTTGAAAAGGCAGAGGGCATGGAAGGATAGTCATTGATTGGAAGTGACTTCTGGCATGGCTCCATGCAGAACAACGCACACAAAAACAGACAGAAGAGTCAGATGCCAAATTCAACAAAGATCAGAAACTTTGTTTATCCTAGCCCTGCACTCTTGCCTTCTGCTGGCCCCTGCTTGAAAGCTATGTGTAAACTCAACAAAAACAAAACAAAGAAAAGAAAAACAAGGAACTGGAATTCTTTGAGTTTTACCATCTACCAGTTGATAAAGACAAAATATCCTCGAACAAATTATGTTTAGTTAAAAGATAATAAGGCCATAGTTTCTGGACACTTGCTTTGGGCTCTAAAATTGCTATCTTTTTTTTTTTTTGAATTTTATTTATTTATTTATTTATTTATTTATTTATTTATTTATTGCCAGTCCTGGGCTTGAGCTCAGGGCCTAAGCACTGTCCTTGGACTTTCTCAAGGCTAGAGCTCTACTACTTGAGCCTCAGCACCACTTCTGGCTTTTTTCTATGTATGTAGTACCAATGAATTGAACCTGGGTCTTGGTGCATGCTAGGCAAGCACTTTAACCCCTAGGCCAAACTCCTGGCCCTAAAATTGCTATCTTTTACAGCACATCTTTCCTGCTGCAAAGAACTAATAACTACAGTTTACAGCCACATTCACAGCGGTCCCTTAGTATTCATCAGAGATTGGCTCCAGGACTTCCACCTAAACCCCGATCTGTGGCTGCTCAAGTCTCTTGCAGAAAATGGTGAAGTACTGGCATGGAGCTTATCCACACCCTTGCCTGTATTTACTTATACTCCTTAACACAGAACAAAGAGTTATGTTGTATCAAGAATAATGAGAAGAAAAAAATTGCAATATTGGTACAACTCAAAATGTATATTTTTATTACCTTTAAGTAGTTGTACAAAGTAGTTGCCAGTCAACAAAGCAATTGATGAGTATAATACATCTTGAGCAGTATAACCTCTTTCAACATTTTTCTAATCCCTTCCAACCCCATCTCTTTCCTCAGTTTTCTCAATTATGTACTCTATGCAATGAATTTTATGATTGCATTCTCCCTCTTTTCCACTCTTCATTCACCTATCATCTTCCACTTAACCCCACACTCCCTTTCAAGTACCCATTTTCAGGTGTTTATTTTGTTGGACTGTGAGTGAACATTTCTAAGGAGTTATACCATCAGTTAAACGTAAATTTGTTCAGGTACTCTGGAAAGTAGTATGGAAGTTCCTCAAAAACAAACAAGCAAACAAACAAACTAAACATAGATCTACCCTATAGCCCATCAATTCCACTCTTGGGAATTTATCCAAAAGACTGCAGACTAAGATTCAGTAAGGACATTGGTACAATTATGTTCATAGCAGCACTATTTCCTGTAGCCAAGGTATACCTTGACTATATGTGCCTCAATGGATGAATGGATATATACAATGGAAGTGTACTCGTCCATTAGAAAAAAGGATATTGCATCATTTTCAAAGAAATGGGAGGACTTTGCACAAGTTTAAAAAATAATCCCCCCCTTTTTAAAAAAAAATTTGGCTGTACTAGAGTTTCAACCCAGGATTTCACTCCTTTTTTTTTTGGCCAGTCCTGGAGCTTAAACTCAGGGCCTAAGCACTGTCCTTGGGCTTTTGTAAGGCTAACACTTGAACCATAATACCATTTCTAGTTTTTTCTGTGGATGTGGTACCGAGGACTCAAACCCAGAGCTATGTGTGTGCTAGATGAGCACTGTACCACTACGCCATGCTCCCAGCTCTCCCAGGACCCCACGCCTGCTAGGTAGGCTCTCTAGTATGTAAATCATACCTCTGGTCTTTTTCTGCTTGGCTAATTTTCAGGAAAAGTTTTCAGTTTTTGCCCAGGGCTGACCTCAGTCTGAGATCCTCTTACCTCTAGTGTTCTGTGTAGCTGGGATCACAGGCATGCATAAAGGTGTCTACTTTATTTTGTTGAGATGGAATCTTGCTAATATTTTGTTCAAACTGACCTGAAACTGCCCTTTTCCTGCTTTGTACCTCCTGACTAAGTAGGCTCACAGATGTGAGCTACTGCAGTAGATTTAAGAAAGTGCTTTCAATTTGTATTTGCTTGAATCCTGGATGTTGAATCTGTCACTACAGTCATCATCTGAGAGGAAAAGGGAGTGATTCCCAGCCTGTTGCCTCATTCTCATTCTTATTTGAAAGCCTTCAGAAAACAGCTTGACTGGCTTTTCTGGAATCACACTTCTAAGCTACTTTCCAGGCACAGGTGGGGAGTGGGGAGTAATGTGGGAAGTGGCAGATAGTGTGACAGCTTCAGCTTGGACTACATGCTGTGTAATGTAGCCTCTGCTTCCATCTTGAATGTTAAAACTGGCAGCCCATCTAGAGCCATGTGTTTGGAGTCAGGAAAAACCTAGTTCTTCAGCCAATAAGAAGTAGTTTAATCAGAGGAAAAGATGAATGGGAGAGGGTCAGTTAACCGTTTGCACGGAATTAACTAGCTTCTGTAACTATATTAGTAAAAGTTCCTTTGTGTAATGTTATGGTCAAAGCCAGAGACTAACAAAATCAACAAGAGACTTTTATGACCTATTAATTCAAAACAAGGGTCTCTGGAAAAAAAAATAATAGCCCCCTACTGGATTTGCACTATGAATCTGTGACACAACTTAACTCTGAGTTGGTTTATTGGTCAGTGAGTGGCCTGGTGGGTTTTGCTCTCGGATCCCATTATGTTCCTGCAGAGAATGAAGTGTTTTGTGCTATGTGAAAATTGGTTTGTAGTATGTGTTTACAGATTATCGGGAGTTTCAGAAGCACTGGCTAGTTTCCTTTCAGATCCATAGGGACTTAAAGTTTGAAAGACATTTCTGTGAAAATCACATTTAGCTTCAGCATTCAGAAATTATTTTATTCTAATAATTATCCATAGCTGCCTTTTCAGTCATCACTTGGGAATAACCCTTGAATATTGGTTCTTGGAACATTATTTCTCATTATACTCTTCAGAGTATAAGAAAATGATAGATTGGATTATATGTAAAGTGAAGAGAATTATGTAATTTTGCTTATACCTTGGTGTCTAGTTTTGATAAATAAGGAAAGTAATTAATAAACATAAGGATATAGAAAGAAGTACTACAAAAATTTAAAGAAAATTCATATTTTAGTTCTGGGACTAATTTTAACCTAGAGCTTAACTAATCTTTATTTTTGGTACAAAACTGTAAATAAACAATCCAGTTAACCTGCCTTTTATTTCTTGAAACATCTTTTTTTCTTTCTTTCTTTCTTTCTTTCTTTCTTTCTTTCTTTCTTTCTTTCTTCTTTTCTTGATTAGAGAAAAAAACAGAAATTTATTTTTTCACAGTTCTGGAGTCTGGAACTTGGGATGGAGTTTTTGATTCGGAGGGATGGTTGTATCTCAGGCTGTTCTCCTTAACTGCCCAAATATCCTACTCTATCCTCTAGAGTGTTCTATGATACTCTAGAGAAAATTTTGCCCCATTTGCAAGTGTTCAACCCTTTAGTCAGGGACACATGTGAGTCTGCTTGTCAGTCACTGGAAGGTGTGCTGGGCTGATAACATGATGCCCATCATACACTTCCTTTGTTTAGACAACTGGGTCTTAAAAACTATTTCTCTGGGGCCAGGAGAATGGCCTAGTGGTAGAGTGCTTGCCTAGCATGCACAAATCCTTGGGTTCTACTTCTTAGTAATGCATACACAGAAAAAAAATCCAGAAGTGGTACTGTGGCTCAAGTGGTAGAGTGCTAGTCTTGAGAAAGCTCAGTAACTATGCTCAGGCTCTGAGTTCAAGCCTCAGGACTGGCAAAGAATAAAAATTTTAGTGGTCCTCTTGAAACATCTTCTGATAACAGTAAAAAATAATGGTCTGTGGTGGGTTGGTTTCACAATCATTCAAGACAATACCATTCTGATATACCATGCTGGCAGCATTCTGGATGTTGAGGAAAGACATCAGCAGATTAGGGGCCTAAGTGAGTTATGAGTTGGGGCCTTTGGATGGAAATAGCACCCTGGCCTTTAGTTTTTGAGTTGCTCTAACTCCCACTACTAGTCTTTTAAGACACATACTCACACTCAGATATTTTCAAAAAACTTTTTTTTTCTACCTGCATTTAAAGTAACATATAATTCTGAAGATAATTTGGGAAAGTAAAAATCAAGAGCATAGTAAAATCATGCATTATTCTATAGCTTAAAGGCACTGTTTGTATGTTGGTATATTTTCTTTGGCACACACATACATATACACACACATACCACTAACATACAAATCACTATAAAACTTATACTATGCAAAAAAGAACATCTCTTTGGTATGTGAATTTGAAATTATACTGTAGGTATGTAACATTGTGAACTATTCTTGAAACAAATCACTTTTTATTCTTTTAAATTAAACAGAAAGAAAACAATAAGATTTGCCTTTTATATTTCAGTCCAATGCCTATTAATTGAGCAACTTGTCTACTCAAGACACTGTCTTATATAAAGACAGCTAGATAAAAAAAATAAACTCTGTACTAGGGCACATAGATATTCAAAAAACCATTACATGGGTCAAATAATATTATATGGTAAAAGGAAAATGTGTATTTCTAAGTGACCATAGATAGCATAGTTCCAATTTCAGAAAATATGATCTGTAGTTTTGTACAGATACTTTTAAACAAAGGCATGAAATGATCTGGGCTGTATTTTAACAATATGATAAAAGATCTAATATTCCTAAAAGGAATGACATGACCATTTGTGTGTAAGAAAATATTCATATAATTGTTTTCTAAACATCTCATTTTTAAAAAATGCCAGTTATAATTCATTATGTTTTGCACTCTAAGAATATATTAGAACTTATTAGAGGACAATAAGGATTTCTTGAAGTGTTTTCATAATTAATGTCTTGTCATTAGTATTTATCTTCCACAATTTTATGGTTTGACCACAAAATATTCATTTGTTTTTGCACACTTTTTTCTCTTTGTTCTTCATTCATTCACTCAAAATGCATTTATGGACCAACAATATGAGTAGAGTACATCTTACAGAAACTATGTGAACTGCATAAAATTGGCTAAAATTCTGGGTCCGGAGGCAACATTTTAATAGACTTTGTGAAGTCAGCAATTTAAAGAAAAAATTGCTAACACTTAAGGTAGCCATAGTTGGCTCACTGATATCAATTATCCTGTCTATAAAATATGTTAACATCCACATTTTCCCTATTTATTTTTCAATTTCCTTTGTAAAAATTTAAACTGCTATAGTATTTCTTGCTTAGTAGCTATTTTATCTTACCTTGTGAAAAATGAAATGTGTTTTAGGGGTACTATCTGTGTTTAATATGGAAAAATTGGTCTTAAGTTTTTATTAACTCAGTGTTAACTTTATCTGCTTTGAACTTTCCCTTGTTAAATGTATTTCTGGTGCAGGCAGAGGGATTAGCTAGTATTTATTCAAGTAAGTGAGCCTGTTGATTATCTGCTAATGGCATGCTAGATGAACTGGAAAGTTTTTAAGACCTTTTATGTAAAAGGTTTTCCTGTTTTAATGTTTCCTTTAGTCTTAGGATCCACTATTTAACGAAAACAATTATATTGTTTATTCAGCTAATATAATTCAGTACAACTAAATATAGGAAGACATTTGGTTGTATATATAACAGCTTTCTAACTTGCTAATCCATAGTTAGATCTAAGTATTTCTGTATCCTTCCTGAAGCCTCCTCACATTCACTGAGAACACAATCTTACCACTCCACCATACCTTCCCTTCTAAAAAAAATCAGAAACAAGAACACTACAATTAAAAATAAACTCACTAGTATTCTTTAAGACTTTAATAACCATGAATTTTAATGTTTGTGTAATCTATCAGTTTTAGATGATAATCTTCCACCTCTACTGGTTTCTTCCAGACCTCTTTGACATTACTAATAGAATATAGAATGTAAAACTAGTCAAAGTCAAAGAAATGTTACTAAGCCTTGCTATAATTGTATATTCTAATTGTTCCTGAAAGGTCATGGTGTTCCTTACCTAATGGTTGTATACATGGTCATATATGTGTATGTATAATAACAGGCTCCAATCAACTTTCCTGTTTTAGATTTGCCAATTTACCCAGCCATCTTAAAATCACATATCTCTGTATTATCTGTTCCATCCATCCATCCATCCATCCATCCACCCATCCATTCATGTTACCTATTATCTTTACATTGGAGAACAAATGTGGGAAAATAAAAAAAAACCACACCACTTCGGGGTAGAAGAATTGTTTATGCTACAGAAACATGGTGGATTAACTCTACTGTGGATGGTATGTAAATTCGTTACTAAAAAGGATGTCATTTAGACCATACGGTCTTCATGTATGCTCACAAATTTTAATCCCAAGTCATAGATTATTTGATGTATGGATGACCTTAGTCACTACTGTTCCAGTCTAGTATCTATTTCATCCAGCACTTTCCTATAATGTTTCTAAAGAGAATTTAGTTTCTTTTAAAAAATATCAGTTGTGAGGCCAGAAGTTTGGCCTAGTGGTAGAGGGCTTGAGTAGCATGATGAAGACCTGGGTTTGATTCCTTGGTACCACATACATAGAAAATGCCAGAAATGGTGCTGTGCTATATATATGTATGTATATATATATATATCAGTTATTAGGGGATATAGCTCAATGGCAGAGTGTTTGCCTAAAATGCATAAAAATCTTGATTCCATCTCAGCACCACAAAACAAAACAAATCAAAATGATTTAGAGGAGAGCTCTAACAGTGTAACTTCTTAGGAAGACAAAATCGTAGTTCAACAAAACAAATCCTAGGAAATGTGTATGTGAAAAGGTTGGGATGGAGTCAAGGGGAGGGGACTAGATGAATGAAGAGAAGAACTGTGTGTGGAGGAGAATATAGTAAAAAATTCAATATATAATCTCTAAAATTTAATAAAAATAAGGGACTGTGTTGGTTGAGAGAGAAATAAAGTATCATTTTTAAAAAGTAGAAAATTCTGGAGAAGGAAATGAATGTGCTTGTGTCCACATGGTGGGGGCATTACTTATTGGATATGGTATATAAAGCTTTGGAAGATAAAGATGTGGTGATGGGCACCCGAATGCCGTGTGGAATACATTTCTAGTGCCAATGGGCTGGCTGCACAATCTGTGTACAAATGGTGTTTAGAGGGAGCAACCTGATGGAAGAGGACAACAGTGTTTTTTTATTAATGTTGAAATTTTATATGAACAAAAATTTGATATCATATGAAAACCTCATTGACTATCAGACAGCTCATTCTACTTTTTTTTTCAAAATTTAAATTTTATTGTAAAGGTGATGTACAGAGGGTTTACAGTTACATACAGCAAGTAACAAGTACATTTCTTTTTGGACAATATCACCCTCACCCTCATTTTCTCCCACTTTTTCCCCTGCCAGCCCTTGTCCTCCCTCATTCTACTTTGAATGGCTGTGAGAATTAGAAAGTTCCCCTTTAATTTTAGTTGAAATCTGTCTCCGTGATTTTTTTCAACTCACTGATCTCAATTGGGTCCACAGGCACTACACAGAACAGTCTGTCACATCCTTTTCATGACCATTTTCTAGTGTCTAAGGTGAACTATGACTCATTCTTTATTTCCCAAACTATTTTTCTTTAATTAGACTTGATGGGGCTATTAAAAGTCAGTTATATTTCCCTACCTTCAAAGGAGTTTAGTTATTTGGTCATCACTCGTGTGTGTGTGTGTGTGTGTGTGTGTGTGTGTGTGTGTGTGTGTGTTGTTGTTGTTGTTGTTGTTGATCTGTGTCTGAAGCAGTGTACTTTTATTAACCTGGTTTCTGTCCATGAGAGTTTTAGACTCTTTAACTTTCTTTAATTTCAAGCTTGTATGTATTAGAGGAATTCACTCCAGAATTCACTCTCTCTAGATAACCTCACCTGTATTTGGAAGTTCCACTGGATGGCTGTCAGGAATCTATACATCTCCTGATCACTTCAGCCTTTTGTGTGAGTAATATTTGGATTTTTCAACATCTTTTCCAAGGTATTAGGAAAAGACTGACCAGCCAAACTTTCCTTTGTGTATGTTTATTCGTAAGAAAATGTTTTCTTTGCATAAATTAATAGTACCAAGAGGTTTCATTGCTAGCTTGACATAAATACATATATTAATCTTAGACCAAATGTGCTCTGTCTATATTACTTTTTCTAACATGCTAACTTTTAAGTTTTTTCTTTACAGTCTGCTCTCCTGACTATGAATCTCCTAAGTTTTTCATCTGTTGGAATCGGGATGAACTGAGAACTTTAGATATCATTAAGAGCTGGCTCTGTGTGTGTGTGTGTGTGTGTGTGTGTGTGTGTGTGTGTGTGTGTGTTTAGCAATCATTTTCTTATTTATCTCAGTGCTCTTATATTTGCCTACATGTGGTTGAACTACTTTGCTTGGAAATGTTTTCAGCTGTGTGTTCAGTCTCATTGTTTATAAGTTCTCCTGACCACACAACTGCAGGGCATGATTCTGCTAAGGAAACTGGTCACTATATAGCAAGTATTACCCTTCTTCAAGTAACAGTTCTCATTTCCTTCTGAGTCTTTACCAGCAACCATTTGTCCACATACTATTGGTGGAAATACCGTTAGATTGTTCATGATGTTTAATGCATCCTCTAGGGCAGTATGTTTTCTCTGTGATGCTTCTTGTTTCCTTAGGAAGCAGAGCTGCATACATCACCATTTCCTCTGAGAGTCTGTTTAAAATAAAGAGGGCTTCTCTCCTGGGCTTTCAGTTTCTGCCCTCTGCTCAATTCCAAGGACATTTCCACACATTTTTGCTGTGCCAGTGCCCCACTTTCAGGCATCAAGGGCTGCAGAGGTGTAACTAGAAAAGCAGAACTGATGGGAACTACACAGCGGGAGGTTTATTGCAAGGAATGAATTTTTGTGATCCTGGTCCTTTACTACTCCAAAACTGAGAGACAGACTGATAGGATAGGCAATCTGCAACTCTCAGGCAGGGGCTGATACTTCTCAGTCATGAGATAAAACATCTATAAACAGGCAGAAATACCTCTCCACCTTTCTCTTCTTACGTCTTTGAAGACATGGCTCCTTCCAGGTGTAAAGCCAGACAGAACCAGGGCAATCCTAACTGTCTAATACAATCTCTATACAGTCAATGGATTATGGGCTTGAATAATACATCCTTTCTGATAATCTCTTGGGTTGGGTATCTGTGTTCTTTTGGCCTACATCATCCCTGGTAATAGTCCCCATATTTTTATTTAAAGGAGGACTCCCTGCTTCAGTAATTTTTGTTAAAGTAAGACCAACCCTCCTCCCATTGCCTATTTTACATTAATACGCAGGGGATTCATTCCTGGACTCTCACAATATTCTAACTCATTGACTGTACAGTGAGCTCATGGATAGATGCTTTATGAGTCACGTAAGTCAGTGAACATGACTCAGCTTGGTGATCACAGTTGAATTGGTTGATTGCTCAGGACTGCAAAGGTAGAAAGATAAGAGCAATCAGAGGAAACAAGGTTTATCAAGAGAGAAGAAGGTCCTTGAAATCATAAAGGATTTTAAGTTGTGATGCATCAATATTACCAACTTCATAACTGGACAATATTTATGTTTTTGAAACTAACAGCCAAAATACTTGTATGAAATATTTCATCCTCCCTAGGTAACTGTAAGCTCAGTAGCGATTGATTGCTCCCAGTGGGATATGTATCAGTGCAAATAGGCAGTTGATTGATTTTTTTTCAAAAGAAAAGTGAGGTGGACTCATTAATTTCTTTTTCTAATTCAAAGGTTTCTTTTAGGGATTTTATTTCCTTCACTCAAAAACATGAATGAGTCAGAGCCTTAATATGTTTTGCACTGATAAATTCTATCTTATTATAAACATGTTTTTCAATGTGGTAATAAGTGTGTGGCAGATTGGTAGTGATTTTATTTTACTCATTTATCCATTCACAACTCTATCAGGTCTGAGATGAGCTTCAGGCATTATGCCAGAGAGTATGAAATTCAAAACCACTGTTACCTCCAATATAAATTCTACAAGGAGATCTCGACTCAGAGCTTGGTTCAGGGCAGATACTCAATATTAACTACAACATCAGAAAAAAATCTATGTAGGATGCATTTATATAATAATAGCAACATGTAATGGCTCATGCTTGACTTTTTCATATATTTTTAAATTGTAATTAATAGAAGGGTTACATTATATTCACCAGATAGAAGGTGCATTACTTCACATACATTGATACCCTTTCTCATGTCTTGGTCCCCATTTCCCTCCCCCCATCCTCACCGCTCATCTTGTTTTCCCCCCTTCCCTATCCAATTTCAAATAACAAAATACACATATATCCAATATATCAGATAACAAAGTGAAATACTGCAACAATATGAGATAACCAAAGGACAGTGAAAGAGATGAGAGATAACATAGTACATTAAGGACAACAATCATTCGTTTTATGGCTTTTGTTTTTATATCCTAGAGGTCCTTTCATTTAGTCACACTGTGTGGCCTTATGTATCAAGATTTTGCTCTATTGTAAACCTTTGCCAGGAGAGCCCAAGGTTTCTACTGATGATGACAACTGAGGGAAACCATTGAGCCTATGTTCTTTGAGTCTGGCTTACTTCACTTAATAGGATTTTTTCTAAGTTTTTCCATTTTCTTACAAATGGGGCAGAGTCATTCTTTCTGACAGCAGCATAGAATTCCATTGTGTATAAATACCACATCTTCTTGATCCACTCATCAACTGAGGGACATCTGGGTTGGTTCCATATCTTCTTTATGGTAAATAAATGCTGCAATGAACATCATTGCACTAGTGGATTTAGTATGCCCTTATTTCTGGATGGTTGGGTAAATGTCAAGTAGTGGAATTTCTGGGTCATAGGGGAGCTCTATATTTAGTCTTTTGAGGAACTGCCATACTGCTTTCTATAGTGGTTGAACGAGTTTGCACTCCCACCAACAGTGTAGTAGTGATCCCTCCTGGCCACATCCCCTCCAGCATCTGTTGTTATTAGATTTCTTGATCCTGGCCATTCTAACTGGAGTGAAGTGGAATCTTAGAGTTGTTTTGATTTGCATTTCTTTTATGACCAGAGATGTCGAGCATTTCTTCATGTGTCTATAGGCCATTTTTGTTTCTTCTTCGGAGAAGACTTTCTTTAAGTCTTTGGCCCATCTTTTAATGGGATAGTTGTTACTTTGGAGATTAGTTTTGGAGTGATTCAATTTTTTGAGCTGTTGATGTATTTTAGATATGAGGCCTTTGTCCATTGTATGGTTAGTGAAAATTTTCTCCCATTCTGTAGGCTTCCTATTTAATTTACTAGGTATGTCCTTTGCCCTACAGAAGCTCTGCAGTTTAATTCATGCTTGACTTTTAAATATTACCTGTGACTCAAACATGAATTGAGGGCTTGAACCTTTGTATTTCTTTAATCTTGTTTACTTTTAGTTGTTTACAATGAATGAAATGATTAGTTACACTTGGAGTTGATATAATTTCAATGACTAATATTGGAATGAAACCACAGGGGTCAGTGAGTTTGGTCCCTATTAATTTGGTCCCAGCAGTTATATCGCGCTAAAATGTCTGTCACATCTCTGAATTTGAACTTGACCTGATTTTTAAAAAAGGGCTTTTTAGATGTAATTAAGTTAGGGATCTCAAGATCATCCTGAGTTATGGGATATTCTCTAAATCCAATGACAAATGTCCTTGTATTAAAGGCAGGAAAGTAACACAGACACAGAGAAGGTACATGGGATAGAGGCAGAAATTAGAGTTATGTGGCTACAAGCCAAAGAAGGGAACTATGGAAGAAGCAAGAAGTAATTTCCCTGAGCTGATGGTTGGAATCTGGATCTGCGTGTTCCTAGCAAACAAATATGCTAATTCACACAGATAATTTGTTAAGGATTCTTTTTTGTGTCCCCCCCCATAATCATTCAGAGACGCCAGTTATTGTTTCATAATACTTTAGAGAAACTGAATTAGTGTTTCTACTTCAGTTCTTGCTTCTATTTGTCTGGTTTCTGATGTTGATGAAAACCCTAAGGTTAGCATTTCTGGGTTATGTTTTGCTTAACCTAGAAAGCTGTATAGTCAAACATGATGTTTCTGATTGGGTCAACAAATAGTTGGAGGTCCACATGCTTTTTAAAAAAGGTAGCACTGGTCCTCAGAGGCTATTTCTATGAGGGGAAAGTCCCATTAAGAATTCCAGAAGTGGGAAGCTTCCTTCTGGAATGCAGGGTTAAGCTTCCTTCTGTAATTGGGGGGAGTGGGAGAGGGAAGGAGGGCTAAGGAGTCAAAGACCTTGGTTCTGGCCCTACCTAGCTCTGAGCTACTTCTCCATGTCTCTGATGCTTCTTCCAATGAAAATGATGGTTCAATTTGGGTCTCAGAGGGCTTGAATTACAGCCATCCACTCAATCTAGGGAATGTCTAGTCTTCTCTATCCCCCCTCTCATAACCTTGTTTTCTTTCAGATTACCAGGCACGATTTGGAATTTTCTGCATGTTTACTTATCCGCTTGTCCTCCTACCCTCAACTCCCAAGTTAAAACAACACAATATAACTGTGCTTCACATATTGTCTGCCAGAATATATCCAGAATAAAAAAAATACATCAAATCAAGACAAATAAATAAATGGAACATTTTGAGCAGAGAACAAGAAAATACCTTTGTACTTTGAGCATGGAGTCAGACTGTACAAGGACAGATTTTATTTTGTACTGTCTACGTCAAATGTCATTGAATTTCAGGATGGAAAGAGAAATAAATGGACATTAGCTCACCCCCACAACCCCCTACTAGACGAATGAATACGTTCTCCGGCCTTCCTAACAAGCATAAGCCAGACACTAGTTACTTCACTACTTTTTTTTTCTCCTCCCCTTCCAATTGTTTCCATCTTTCCTGAAGCAGTGGACACACCTGCTGGAGTGAAGGCCTGGCAGTCTAGCGGTGGGAGGGACAGAGGATCCCCAGTGCCAAGCTGAGAGTTATGGGCTCCGGGTGGCAGTGCCCAGCTGCCTGCTAGAGGGTCTGGTGACAGTTCCAGGATCTTGTCTTTCTGCTGCAGGGGTCCTGCGTTCCCTCAGTGCTTCTGGGCCACTCCTCCCTGGGGAGGCGGGGCAGGGACCCCCCCGCCCCGGGTCGCTCCAGTCACGCAGGCAGCCCTCCTACCCCACTCGCCACCGGAACGATCACTTTGGGCGCACACAGGGCGCCACCCACCCAGCTGGGCTTCCCCTCGGCCCCTCCTCCGCCCGCCGCCGCCGCCAGCCCTCCAGACTTTCCCCCGCACCTCCAGTCGGGAGTTTGGCGCTGCCCCATCCCAGCGGAGCCACGCAGGTACCGCAGCCCAGGCGCCACCGCCATCTCTGCTTGTGTTCAGGTCGGACCCGGGATCCAGGTGGGACCCCGCTTCCCTGTCCTCCATCCCTCCCTGCCCCTTCCTGCGCGGCGCCACGCCAGAGCCGCACGTTGGGACGCGTGCTGGAGGGCACAGGAGGATTTGGGGGGGGGTCCGCTTTCCAGGCCCTCCCCCCCAAAGATCAACACCCCGTAAGCCTGTGTGGGTCCCGTGGGATTCAGGGAGACTCCTCGCTTCCCCAGGGGCGACGAGGATGCAGCAAATACCTACTATAGTTCTACAAATGGGGGTGCACTTGGGGGGGGCAAGGGTGAGCCACCCCCTTAACTTTTTTTTTTTTTCCCTAGGCCTTCCTTCTACTTCGGAAACTGAAGAGACAATAAGGTAAATCAGGAAGCCCGGGGGCCAGAGGATGGGTTTGGGTGATATTTGTGTTGTGGGGTGGCTGAGCTGACAGCTTCCATTTCCCACAACACACATCCCCCCCCCCCCACCCAACAAACATGCAAAACAAAAAACCCCAGCCCCTCCTTCGCCCCCAGCCAACCGGGAGCTGAAGTCTAAGCCCAACCCCGCATTTACTTAAAGGAGTGCTTACTGGGGTGGGGGAGAAAGACCCCACTGAGGACTCTTTTTGGGCTCTCTAAAGAACTGGTTGTTGCAGGTACTATTTCGAGAACTTGGTTGTTCTTTTTATTATTATTATTATTATTTCTTGTATGCCTGAGGGAGTTCTTTGTCCTAAGAGTTTGCCTGAAGTGTCCACAGTATTTAAGTATATTGAAACAAATGATTTTTTCCCCCCAGTGCTTTGTACTTGCAATCAGGAAATCTGAGTTTGGTAGGACCTCTCATTGACTAGCATGTTGTGCTTTAGCTGGCTTTTATTTCTTCATTTTTCAAAAACTAGACATTTGGGCTAAGAGAATTACTGAGGATTGTTTAATAGTATCTCTTTTAGGAGTATTTAAGGTATTTCCCAGATTTTTTTTTTAAAGGGAAAGTGCTTTAATTCTTACACTTGATACACATATTGTTAATGACATGAAATTCCAGGATCTGTATTGGGTTATATTCTAGGTATTTATTCTGTGTTCTTTCAGAATTTTTCCAGCTTAAAGTTATAGAGAAAACACGTGTGTAAGAAACCCAGAATCATGTGACTATGTGAAGATAAATGTTGCCTCATACTAGCCTGAAGAATTGTGTTTACTTGAAAGCAATATTTGCAGTGATGTCCAACAAATGTGGCATAGCTTTTGTTCTGTTTTGAAGAAAATCAAAAATTGCACCTTTCAATTACTACTCTTGAATATTGTCTGTTACTTTTTAGCATAAAGTTGTGTGCAGAATATTAAAAAGTGGTTGCAGATCACTTCAGAGCCTCTCTGAAATTAAGCTCAGGACTACCGATGCCAGTAATACAGTTAGTTGTCTTGGAATGAATCCCAGAAAATAGCAGAGGTTAATTAAACAGATACGCCAGAAATTAGGAATTGACATACATAAATACAAGTTATACCCACAATGTGTACTATAAAATGTTAGTGTAACTTCTGCTTCCTTTTTGAGAAAAACAAAAACACAAACCTTTGGCTGTTTGAAGAGAGAATGATAGACTAGTTTCTGACTCTATCTGTGATGATGATCGTGCTTTCAAAATTATTTGAGAATTATCCATTGATAGTTAAGATAGGCATAGAAGTACTTCCAGCTCTTTCCGTTGGCTTTGGCATAACATTTTAAGAATTTGTCCCACACATGTGATTTGTGTGCAATGTAGGAGAGTAGCATTGATTTGAATTACTCCTAAGAGCATGCTTTAACTTATTTTTGATGTCTTTTCATCTTTGGACTGGGATGTATTAACTTATTTTTGATGTCTTTTCATCTTTGGACTGGGATGTATTTGTGAAATGCAGTAGCTTTGGGAGGTCATGGAAGTAAGATTTAAAGACATCCAGAAAAAAAAATAAAAAGAATTCTTTTGGCAGATATTGTACTACATTCTTGATTCTGCAAGCCAAGCACTCAGACTCCTAACTCATACTCGTAACCCCTGTGGAGTTAGAAATGAAGGAAAAGACTTAAGGTTGGTTCCAACTCTTAAGATTTTCTGTGATTTACAAATTCCAATTTTAATTAAGGTAGAGAGGCACAAATATTCAGCTACTGGTCAGATTTTGCATGCGTTGGAGTTTGTATTCCAATCTGATCCACTTTTTGTTTGGCATATTTCTCTCATGTACTTCTTATCATTTGGTAGTAACATGTGTTTTTATGTGCATGATCATATTACTCTGAAAAATTTTAACCCTTTGAGCTATAGCATATCTGAAGCACTTAAATATGTTGGTTGACAATGTAACAAGTATTTTATTATTATTATTGTTATACAAAGAGGTTATGAGTCCATACATCAGGTTGTGACTACTTCTTTATCAATGCCACACCTTCCCTCCCTACTTTGTCCCCCTCCATCCTTATCCTCAAGGTATCTAATTGGATTTTTTACATGATACACAATGAATATATTGACTTCCTTTGCTCACTCTTCTCCCTCCTTTCATGCACCCTCCCTTTCACCTTCCTCCTAAAACACCTTGCCACTTTGGGCATTAAGCAAGTCATTTTAACAGGTAGTTATAAGGCAAATATTCCGATACTTATTAATTCAGGAAAAGAACTCTGCCAAAAATCATTTCTCCCAGAAACTTTTTGCTTGTTCCTTTCTTATCATAATGTAGTTTCATCTTTATTTTAAAAGGAAAATGATAAAAATTGCATAAGGAGTATTGTAGATTCTCCTTTTAGATTCTTGTGCTTACCAATTGGTTGATCAGTTTAAGCCATTTCTTCTCTTCCCTTTAAAACAAAATACTATGAATTATGAAACCATTGTTTAAACCTATTCCTAGCCAACTTTAGCTCTCAATGCTTTATCAAACTGACCTCAAGGTTTACGACTGGCAAGGTCGCCAGTGACATCACCTTTACTAATCCAATAACTGGATGTCAGTGTTTGTCTTCTTTTGCCTGTCTCATTGCCTTTCTGAGCTTGGCTTATTTCACTGAACGTGATGATCTCTAGTTCCATTTATTTTCCTGAAAATGACATATTTTTATTATTTATAGCTGACTCCTAGAGAGCATGAGGCTGCAGTTGCAATCCCATGACTTCCAAAAATTTAAATTAATAAAAAAAATCCCACATGTATTCATGTACCACATTTTATCATTTCATTGGTTGTTTATTACTTAGGGTTTTACCTTCTTCTTTAGGTATATTTCTATGTGCTTTATGAATTATTATTCTTATTTTTTAGCTGTATTGTGTTTTGAATTCAGGGCCCTGTGCATCCAAGGAAAGCATTCTACCATGTTTTAGTTTGTTTTTCTAGATACTTTTGCTTTTATTCAAGGTTGGCCTTAAATTATGATCATTCTATCTCCTGAGTAGCTGGGACTATTGAGGTGGCTGACCACACCTGGCTTGTTTTTGAGATAGCGTTTTATGAAATTTTTGCCTGGGTTGGCCTTGAACTGTGATTCTCCTACCGTTGCCCCTTGAATAGCTGAACTGAAGATAAGCACTACTATGCCTCATCTTCTCACAGGTATTTTATTATTTTGAGGCTACTGTAAGTGAAGTTGTTTTCTTATGTTCTTTCTTAGTCTATTCATTGTTAGTATGTAGAATAGCCTTATTTTTCATTTTATTTTTTTATTATTGAGGTAATGTATAGAGGGGTTACAGTTACATTCTCCAGATAGTAGGTGCATTACTTCTCACATATTGATACCCCTTCTCATGTTAGAAAAGTCATTTTATATGCTGATTTTTTTTGTCCTTTCTCTCTACTGAAACTGTTCTTTCTCCTGGCTCTTCATAATGTAGAACAGCTAGCTCCAGACTGTGTCATGGATGACGTCTCTTCCTCATATACTCTAGGTAGTTGATTCTTCATTTTACTACTTCATTACTCTTGGCTTTGTCTATCAAGAATTTGTTTAAATCTCTCTTTTGCTAGTAGTTCTGTTTTTGTTCTATTTTTTGTGGGGGGTTGATATGATTTAATGTTGAAGTTATCCTATGAGGAAGAGGAAATCGGATTTGTCCCCCTTGCTATCTTAAGTGTGCTGTTCCTTAGTACTGTCTTCATATTTGTAATAAAAGACTTTGTAAAAATACCAAAAGATAATGTTATTTCCTATAGTTGAAAGTTCTTAATTATGATTCTTCAGTTACTTTTATGTGATTTAGATTGAGTATTCAGTAAATATTAAAGTTATTTATGTAAAGCCTTTAGGTCACTGGATGAAATGACTATTTAACTTGGTTGACTTTATGACACCAAGGTCTGTGAGTCATAACATCCTTCTTCATTGTTTTAGGAATTACGTTGTCACAAGATCACATCGCACTATTAAAATCATGTTGAGATTAAAAGTGCTTAAAATTATGTTTCCAAAGTTACAAATACTCAGGGTGACAGATGAGGATTTTGTTTTTAATTTTCGAAGTAATTTAACTCTTTGCTTATTGATGGGGAAAATATGACAAATTTCTATTGTAAGTGAATGAATAAAACTAAACTTTTAGAAGGCACTAGTGGCTCACAGCTATAATCTTAGCTATTGAGGAGGCTGAAATCTGTGGATTGCCATTCAATGCCAGAATAAGCAAGAAAGCCCATGAGACACTTATTTCCAATTAAGTCTCCAAAATCCGTAAGTGGAGCTGTGGTGAGCACTAGCCTTGAACAAAATGTCTCAGTGACGGTGCCCACACCCTGAGTTCAAGCCCTAGGACTGGTATAAAAACAAGTATTTAAAATTTAAGTTAAGAATTATATTAGCACCACACTTTTATTTTGTTAAAGGGTTGACATTTGAATTTATATTTAAATAACATGCATAAATTTAATTTGTCTTTAAATTGCTAAATTGCTATTTTTAAGTAAAAGATTCCCTAACAGCAAGAGAATGCAAAAAAGTAGTAGTGTCAGATAGGGCTCCTGGAGTTTTTTTTTTCTTTTTTATCAAAGTGATGGAATTATGAGAACTGATGGAATGATGAATTTTTGTACAGGTTCAGAATTTTTTTAAACTGTCAGAGTAAGCTGTGGATGATATTTTCCCTGCATAAACACTATCCAGGAACTGAGATTCTTCAATTTTATATTTAAGTAGATTTGAGAAATACAATTGACACAAATGATCATCAATGATGGAAATGAGACAATCTGACCTCTTCTCAAAATCTGTACTATGATCATTCAGTGGAATGTGGATTTTGAATTTTCTTTTGTTTAAAGTTTATAGTAATAACTGGAGTGCCAACATGGCTAAGAATCAACTATATGGAATGCTTCTTGATATTAAGCTAGATTCTAAAAGAACCATCAGTGTGAATATTAGAATTGCTTGTCTGAACTTCAGTTTTAGTGTGATATCATCAGCCCACATTGGAAGATATTACAAGTCATAATTTGCTATCCATTGTTATCATCCATCCATTCATTCACATTCATGTGATTTGATTTATTCAGTGAGAAGGTCACATGACTGCTGTATTAAGGGCAGACTAAATTGGAGAACAAGAGCAGAAATGCAGAGAATAAATAAGAGCCTATTTTTGATAGTCCAAAGAAGAGATGATGGTAGAATAAGATATTCATAATAGTAGAGAGATGATAAATGATTGAATTTTTATGTCCCATGAAGCTCTGATACTGTACCCATACCTTATGAAATCAGTTTTCTGCACATTTATATGATTCTGAGAAAATTATGATACATGTTTATGAAGCATGTTCAAATGAATGGATGCTTGATGCTTTAGACTTATTTTTGTGTCAATATTATGAGATTTTCCTTTGCTTGATTTTTTTAAAGATTTTATTAACACTAATTTTTATATCATATTTCAAATGCCATGCTTAAGAGACAAGTATACAAGAAGGGAATCTCTATATGAAATCACTGGCACATAGATATAAGAACATAATTAAAATTAAGCTGAGGGTTTGTATGTCATAGATACATATCAGTCTATATAACATTAGTCTATAGATGATGTATCCCATCATATATATATACATATGTGTATATATATACACATATATGTGCTTGAGCTCAGGGCCTGAGCACTGTCCTTGGACTTTTTCAAGGCTAGAGCTCTACCACTTGAGCCTCAGCACCACTCTGGCTTTTTTTGTATGTATGTGGAACCCGGGCTTTCATGCATGCTAGGTAAGCACTCTACCACTAGGCCAAACTCCTGGCCCCCCATAATTTATTTTTATGTCTGTGTAGTTATATCTCCAAGAGCATATCCATAACCCTGGGTACCTGAATATTGAGTCATTGCTCTTGTACTGTTTGGATCTAATATCCACATATCAAGCAGACCATGTGACTTTTGTTCCTTTGGTCTTATCTCATTCAACATGATTTGCTCTAGTTTCATCCACTTCCCAGAGAATGGCATTATTTTATCTTATCTGTAGGCTATGTAGAATTTCATTGTATATATGTACCACATTTTTTTTTGGATCCATTCATCTGCAGTAGGGCATCTGGGTTATTTCCATCGCTTGGCTATTGTGAATAATGCAGATATGAATATGGTTGTGCAGGTGTCCTTATCATATCCTGGGTTATGATGCTCAGAGTAGATGCCTAGGAGTGGTATGGCTGAGTAGTAGGGATGGTCTAGTTTCAGTTTTTTAAGAAACCTCCAAACTGCCTTCCAGAGTGGCTGATCTAGTTTACATTCCCACCAGCAGTGCAGTAGGGTTCCTCTTTCTCCACAACCCTGCCAGCATTTGTTGTTGTCTGAGTTCAGAATATTGGCCATTTTAATTGGGATAAGATGGTATCTTAGGGTTATTTTTATTTGCATTTCCTTTATGACCGTGGATGATGAGCATTTTTCATATATTTTTATTGTGATTAATAAAAGGGTTACATTATATTCACCAGATAGAAGGTGCATTACTTCACAAACATTGATACCATGTCTCATGTCTTGGTCTCCATTTCCTTCCCGACCCCTGCCCCTCATCTTGTTTTCCTCCCTTCCCTATCCAACTTCAAATAACCAAATACGCATATATACAATAGATCAGATAACAATATGAGATAACAAAGGGACAGCAAAAGAGATGAGAGATAGTACATTAAGGACAACAATCACTCATTTTATGGCTTTTGTTTCTATCCTTTCATTTAGTATCATCCTATATGACCTTATGTATCTAGGTTTTGTTCTATTGTAAATCTCTGCTATGAGAGCCCAAGGTTTTTACTGATTATGATGAATGAGGGAAACCATTGAGCCTAAGTTCCTTTGAGTCTGGCTTACTTCACTTAATATGATTTTTTTCTGTTTTTCCATTTTCTTACAAATGGGGCAATGTCATTCTTTCTGACAGCAGCATAGAATTCCATTGTGTACAAATACCACATCTTGTTGATCCACTCATCTACTGAGGGGCATATGGGTTGGTTCCATATTTTTGCTATGGTAAATAGTGCTGCAATGAACATCGTTGTGCTAGTGGATTTAGTATGTTCTTGTTTCTGGCTGAGTGGGTAAATGCTGGGTCATAGGGGAGCTCTATGTTTAGTCTTTTGAGGTACTGCTATACTGCTTTCCAAAGTGGTTGAACAAGTTTGCACTCCCACCAACAGTGTAGTAGTGATCCATCCTGGCCGAATTCCCTCCAGTATCTGTTGTTATTAGATTTCTTGATCCTGGCCATTCTAACTGGAGTGAGGTGGAATCTTAGAGTTGTTTTGATTTGCATTTCTTTTATGGCCAGAGATGTCAAACATTTCTTCATGTGTCTGTAGGCCATTCTTATTTCTTCATCAGAGAAGACTCTCTTTAAGTCTTTGGCCCATCTTTTAATGGGATGGTTGTTTTGGAGTGATTCAATTTTTTGAGCTGTTGATATATTTTAGGTATGAACCCTTTGTTGTATGGTTAGTGAAGATCTTCTCCCACTCTGTAGGCTTTCTATTTAATTTGCTAGTTATGTCCTTTACCATACAGAAGCTCTGCAGCTTAATGCAGTCCCACTTATCCAAACTTTCTCTGATTTGTTGTGTTTCTTGGTCCTTATTAAGAAAGTTTCGACCTGTGCCAAGGAGACCTAGTGTTTCTCCTGTTCTTTCTTGTAAAGTTCTCAGTGTATTTGCTTTTACCTCTAGGTCTTTGATCCATTTGAAGTTAATCTTGGGATGATGAGCATTTTCTCATATATATATATATATATATATATATCCATTTTAACTTCTTCTTTGGATAAGTCTCTCTTCAGTTCCCTTGACTGTTTAGTGATTGGTTTGTTGGTTTTGGGGGGATTCGTTTTTTGAGTTCCCTGTAGATACTGGATATTAAGCGTTTTGTCTGATGTGTTATTGGTAAATATCTTTTCCCAGTTGGTTGGCTGTCTTTCTACTTTAGTAGCTATCTGCCTTTGTCTGTGGAGAAACTTTTTATTTTTAGGTAGTTCCATTTGTTGAGGCTCTCTCCAGTCTGTTGTGACCCTGGCACTCTGTTCAAGTTTTTGTCTGTGCCTATGAGTTCCAGTGTCTCTCCTATTCTATCATGTAGCAGTTTCAAGTTTTCCAGTCTAACATTAAGGTCTTTGATCCATTTTGAGTTAATGCTTGTGCGTGGTGATAGGCTGGGATCAAATTTTAGTTTTTTGCACATGGCTGCCAAGTTTTCCCAGCACCAATAATTGAAGAGGCTGTGTTTGTTTTACTGTATATATCTGGCTCCTTTGTTAAATATAAGTTGACTATAAGTATGTGGTTTTATTTCTGGATTTTTCTCTTCTGTTCCATTGATCTTCTGGTCTATTTTTTTTGCCAGTGTTTTGTCTATTCTAGGTCTTTTCTTGTTCCATGTGAACCTTTGGATTACACCTTCTATTTCAGCAAAGAATGTCTTTGGTATTTTGATGGGGATTGCATTGAATTTGTATATCAATTTTGACAGTATGGCCATTTTCGCTATATTGGTTCTCCCTACCCATGAGCATGGGATGTCTTTCCATTTCCTGCTGTCCTTTAATTTCTTTTGTTAAACTTTTATAGTTTTCATTAAATAATTCCTTTACATCTTTGATTAAGTTAATTCCTAAATATTTTATTCTTTTGGGAGGTATTTCAAATGGGATCATTTTCTTGATTTCTCATTCTGTTTGCGTACTGTTGGTGCACAGAAAAGCTATTGACTTTTGAAGGTTGATTTTGTACCCTGCTACTTTGCTAAAGTGATTTATTAGTTTTAGGAGTTTGGGAGTAGAGTTTATTGGGTCGTTCAGGTATAGGATCATGTCATCATCTGCTTGATTTTTAAAAATTAGTTAAAAATTTATTTCCCTTTTTCTTTTCTTTTTCTTTTTCTTTTCTTTTTTTTTTTGCCAGTTCTGGGCATGAACTCAGGGCTTATGCATTGTCCTTGGGTTTTCCTCAAGGCTAGAGCTCTACCACTTGTGCTACAGCACCACTTCTGGCTTTTTCTTTGTATGTGGTACTGAGGAATCGAACCCGAGTCTTCTTTGAGGTTATATCTGAGACAGTTTTACATTTGTGATTATTGCTTTGTTGAAAATAATGGAACTTGGCTGCAAGAATCCAAATGATTGGGTTAGTTTATACTTTGCCAAAAACATTAAATAAAGGAATTACTCATCATTAGTTTAATCAAAGCGGTCCATAAGTATGTTGCACCTAAGTCATTAGATTGTTATCATGTTTGTTTTGTTAAAGGTTTGATCCTTGAATTTATATTTACATAACATGCAAACATTTAATTTGTATTTTTAAAGTAAAATATCCTGGTTATGAAACCTGCTCTTGGGTTTCTTTTGGGAGAGTTTTTAAAATTGTATTTTATTGTCAGAGTGATGTATAGAGGGGTTATGGTTATACCCATTAGGTAGTGAGTACATTACTTCTTGAACACTGATATCCCTTCCCAGTTTTATTTTATTGTTGAGTTAATGTATAGAGGGGTTATAGTTACTTCTCAAATATTAATACCCCTTCCCATGTTTTTCTCCCACTTTTCCTCTTTTAGCCCTTCCTAGTCATCTTGCTTTTCCTCTTCTCTTTCCCTATTTCAAATAAAAAAATTAACATATATACAATAAACCAGGTACCAAAGTCAGATACAGTAACAGCATGAGATAAACCATAAGGGGGGAAAAAAGAGAAAAGAAATAACTTCACATAGTACATTAAGAACAATAATCACAAAGATAAACCTCATTAGGAGAAATTTTAATGTCAGAAAAAGGTATTGTGATAAACAGGAGGGACTTTGCATACATTGTAAACAATTATATCATGCAGATGGTGAGACTCCTATGCACTAAACCCAATTCTAAAAAACCTAAAGTACTGTTATGACATCAGTAAGAGAGACCCAAGTGATGATGAATAACTGGTTATTTGAAAACACATATACTGGACTACAGATTGTGTATACTCATCCCCCGCCCTGACGGTTTGTAAATTGTAAAATAAGCAATCGCATTCCTTTTTCTATTTGTGTATCACCTGGTACCATTTCTCAGCTATGAATTACAGATACTTCTCAATAATTTAAACTCGTTTTTTTTAAAATAAAGGCAGGATTTCTATTTTAAAATAAAAATTCTCAGAAGTGTAGATAACTCCAAAGGGCATTTTAGAGCTCATCCAACAATCCAAGAACCAGAGGTAAACAGATCTATTTGGTCACCATGTCCTAGAGATGAGAGATGATTACAAGAGCCTAGACTTTGGAATCAATGTTTCTGGTAATACTGAATTCAGGGATTCTTACCCGATATTGTATTTCATTCAGTGGGTTGAGTTGCCCCCAAAGCCTGAAACATCAGAATTGTATAAAGTTTTAGTACAAGACTAAGCTCAATATAGCTCAGCGTTAACATTAATTCATGATTTAGCAGTACAAATAATCTTATGTGACATATTTCAAACTAGGTAGAATTTATGGTAAAGCTAATTTCTGAATTAGTACTTAGACTTGGATATGTTCATTTATATTATTTATATTACTTTGTTTACTATCCTATGTGCATATTATCTTATCTCTAAATAATAAATAGGTTTCGAGTAGCATTTTGTAAAATATCTCCTTTATCATTGAAAACAAATACACAACCTATACCTATGTTACAACCATTTGATTTTGCAATATTATAAAAAGACAGAATAGCCATTATCAGGAAAACTAACAATAACAAATGCTGGCTGGGATGTGGCCAAAAGGGAGCTACTACACTGTTGGTGAGAATGCAAACTTGTTCAACCACTCTGGAAAGAAGTATGGAAGTTCCATAAAAGACTAAATAAACATAGAGCTTCCCTGTGACCCAGTAATTCTACCCTGAGCATTTAATCCAATGGACTCTAACCAGACCAAGTTAAAGCCACCAGCACAAACATGTTTATTGCAGCATTGTTTACCAAAGCCAAGATAAGGTAAGCCAGAACCAAAAAACACAAGCTGCATTTGTGGTAACTAGAAGTGTGCCTATAAATCTACAAGTAAAGGCCAGGAGTTTGGCTTAGTGGTAGAGTGCTTGCCTAGCATGCCCATGGGTTCGATTCCTCAGTACCATATACAGAGAAAAAGCCAGAAATGATGCTGTGGCTCAAGTGGTAGAGATCTAGCCTTGAGAAAAAGCTCAAGGACAGTGCCCAGGCCCTGAGTTCAAGCCACAGGACTGGAAAAAGAAAACTACAAGTAAACACACTGAATAACCAAAACAAACAAAACTGAGACATGATAAAAAAGACAAAATCTTTTTTTTGTTTTTTAATTAGAAATTTTGAATTTATTACTGATAAAATATCATATAGTAAGATAAAAATACTGTAAAAATACAGTGAATAATATAGTAAATACAGTAAAATAAGAACCACTTGAGTCTTTAGATTTATTATGGAAATAGTCAAGTTGTCATTAGATTAAGCAAATATGAAATTGGCATCAATTATAATTAGCATTATTACCACAAATCAGTGTTCTCATTAAAAGACAAAATCTTAAAAAAAATGAATCTTAAGCATTGAGCATTAAAATAAAAAACAATTAACAATATTAATGATGTTGAATTAGAGCATAGTTTAAAGTTGAGGCTCTTTGATACTTGTTTTGGTTTGCATGTAATAAAAAATCACCAAGTGCTTTTTTTTTTAACATGGCTTGTATTTTTCCTATGTCAGATAGCATGTGCACAACAACAAATCTATCTTACAATTTAATGTGAAATACTTCCCTGATTTTAGTCAATATCAATATTGATATTATAGGATTCAAATTTAAAGACTTATTTATAACCTTTCCCCTTTTGTGCCAGACATAGCTTGCCCTGCTGCGTTTTTACAAATGTGATATTCTGTTTCTGATTTACTGTTTTTCAGGAGCACATCTCTGAAGTAAGATGATCTGTCAAAAATTGTATGTGATTTTTTTACATTGGGGTAAGTCATTTACTATTTTAATGCCAATATGTACAGCAGAGATTTGCCCTCAAGCTGCTATCTCTTATTGAATAACATAATTTTCTGGTTAGGAAGCCTATACATGCTTATGATAAACAATTCTGTTATAATACTAAGGAGAGTTTTTTGTTTGTTCTGGGGCATGGACTTGAACTCTGGGCCTGAGTGCTGTCCCTGAGCTCTTCAGCTCAAGGCTACTACTCTACCACTTGAACCACAGTGCCACTTCTGATTTTCTGGTGGATAATTGGAGATAAGAGGCTCACAGACTGTTAATATCTGAGCTGGCATTGAATTGTGATCCTCAGATCTCCACCTCCTAACTAGCTAGGATTACAGGCATGAGCTGCCAGTGCCTGGCACTGAGGAGATTCTTATTTCCAAAGAATCAGCAGCCAACACCTGGCTCAGGTGGTAGAGCACCTGCCTTGAGCAGAAAAGCCAAGCAAGAGCACAAGGCCGCCATGAGTTCAAGCTGAAGTACAGAAATAAATAATTAAAACAAATAATTAAATAATTAAAATAATTAAAAATAATTAAAATAAGCCAGGCACCAGTGGCTCATGCCTATAATACTAACTACTTGGGAGGCTGATATCTGAAGATCATGGTTCAAAACCAGCCTGGGCATGTAAGTCTGTAAGAACCTTATTTCCAATTAACCACTAGAAAAACAAGTGGTACAGTGGTACACTTGAGCTGAAGAACTCAGGAACAGAGCCCAGGCCCAGATTTCAAACCCCACAACTGACAAGTAACAAAACAAAACAAAATAGTAATAATAATAATTAAAATAATAAAATTAGGATTTAAAGATGACAAAATAGTAAATAATTCCCAACTCATTTTATATTCTATAAAAGCACATGAAAAGGAACCTATTTTTATGTGCATTTTTTGTGGACTTCTGCATGGGCTGACCACTGGGGAGTCATATTGCACCATTTTGTTTTTCTTTGTCCTCTTGAGCTAAATACTGAGCTTTAATTTTATGAAATTTGAACTAATTTACTTTTACTTCCAACATTTTGGAATTAAAGTCAGGCCATCTGTGACAAAACTTACTGTATCTGGTGTGTATTACTTTGTGTCCACTAGTTCTGATCATCTCTTTTGTTACTTCAATCAAAGGTGTTCTTATAATATGCTTCACTATGATTCTTCCTATACATTCCATTCATTCTCAATGAAACCATATGCATCTCTGCAGAAAATACCCAAGATAGCTTCACTGCTTCAGATTTCAAAGAAACTGTGTGATTGGGACTATCAAAGGAAAATAATACCTCTGCCTCCTCCTACTAATTGTATATACACATTACATTTATATAAGTATATTTAAGAGATTTTCTATTTTCTCTACTTCTTTTTAATTAGATTCTAACGTTTCATAGTGGCTTTGTGCAAGGTTATGATTAACTTGTCTTATAAATCAGAGGGGTTGTGATATTATCTGATACTTGAAACATGCCTTCAAATGAAGGTTTTGGACCTCTTTCTGTTTAGGATTCATTCTGAGTGAAAGAAACATGTGTAAACAAAACATTCATTTTTTTAATCAGTCAGACTCAATTATTGCTGGATATGAAGTTCATTTTTCTTTGTAGATTTCAATGCCTTTTAGGAATTTAAGCTAATTTTAATTCAGCTTAATGTATCTTCCATGTGCAGCTAGAAAGAATAATGCAGATTTAGAAACATATGTTAGAACTGAAGTCCAAAGAAACATGGATAGGATAAGGATTGGTTTTGGGTGGTGTCACAATGTCTAATTGTCCTCATCATGGGCACAATAGGGACACTTTAATATCTACATGTGTACCTATTTATATTAATTTATATGCATAGAAGTGTTTAGAAATGAAACACTTAATCATTACCTATATATCATTGGAATATTTAAATGTATTCCTTTTTTGTTATAAAATTACATTTGTGAATTGATTTTTTTCAAATTTCTTTCATTTTTAGTAGACCTCATTTTGAAAATCAGTTTTTAAAGTTCATAGCAAGATTCCAAACAAGGCATAGAGATTTCCCATGCATTTCTTGCTTTCACATATTTATAGCCTCCTCCAATGTTTTCACCCTCCACCAGAATGGTACACTTGCTACCATGAACAATCCTAGAGTGATATTGTCATTATCATCCAAAGCCTCTAATTTATGCAAGAGTTTACTTTCACAGAGTGGATGGCTTTTGACAAATGTTAGTGACATACTGTCTTACATCATAAGAGGCACAGTTCTAAGTATTCAGTCTCTCCATGAACATTGGTTAAAGACTGAATATAAAGCCAGGACCTCCCTTCCTCTTGCCAAATAACAAAACCCTCTAATAACATTGTAATCAGACAAAGATGACCTAGTGGAGATGAGGGAGACTCAACTAAGCACTATTTGATCAGATTGGTCATGGGTGAATGAACGAAGAAAGAAAATGCCAAGTAGAGCTTCAGAACTTCCCACCATAAGTAGAGCACAGCATCATGCCATTGCGAAGCAGTCATCTGCTCAGGTGGATCTTTTCAAGGATGCTGATATCAGTGTTTAATGATATGCCCACTCATCTAGGAAGAAGAGGAGATCAGTTAATGCTGAATTTTGTGTTTTACATCATTCATGAACATCCCTAATCTTTATATTTGAAAAGGAATTGGCACTTGACATCTCTTAAAAAAGTTTGTTTGCATTATTTCTTGGAGAATGAGTTAGGCCTGTCCTACATAATGTCATGTGTGATATCTTCTATCTGAAATATTCTGGGTAGATTTAGGAGAACAGTTTCCTTTAGTCAAAGATGAACCTTCTCTGAAAGTGCAATATGAAACAACATTAACTTAGTACTCCCATTAATTAATATAAAACACTTTCATGTTTATTTATATAATTGTATATCTAGAATTGGCAGTGATAGTGCTTGTCTATAATTCCAGCAACTTGGGAAATGAACATTGGGAAGATTATGGTTTGAGAGCAGCTGGGGAATAGGATGGGGATTAGAAAAACCAAGTCCCAGCAGACGAATCTGATGTGTGACATAAACCTATATTCCTAGCTAGGTAGGGGCTCAGATATGTATGGCTTAACTTGTAGAGCTTCTGCCTAGCAAGTGTAAGGCCCTGAGTTCAAGCCACAGTATTGTAATGCATAAATTAAATTAGCATATTTACATATTTCTCATTTATTCTAGAAGTTAATGTGATTTTACTTTAGAAAAGGAAAGGCAAAACATTTAGTGTTAATGTCCTTTTCAAAAATGTAAATATGTTAGCTTCCTAAGGAAAAATAATGGATGAATTTTCAAAAGGAGCTAATGGCATTATTTCCATCACTAATGTATACTATCATATAATGAAGCCCCTATTCCCTGGGAACTGATTGAACCTCTGGAAAGTTAACTATCCCAAAGTACAACATGCTTTTACATCATCTTGTTTCTTATTATATTTTAGTCAAAATGATTACTTTTATTATTTATTTATTTATTTATTGGGTCATGGAGCTCTTCAACTCAAGGTTACCACCCTACCCTTGAGCCAAGCCCCACTTCTCATTTTCTAGAGGTTAATTGGAGATAAGAGATAAGAGTCTCAGGTGCTTTTGTGCTCAGGCTGGCTTTGAACCTTCATCCTCAGATCTCAGCCTCCTGAGTGGCTAGGATTACAGGCGTGAGCCACAGTACCCCGCTGATTACTTTTCTTTTATATTTTTGCTATCCTCACAGAATTTCTTTATATGATAACTGCATTTAATTTGACATATCCAGTAACTCCCCAGAAATTTAAATTATTCTGCATACCACCAAATATAACCAACAACTGTATCCTCTTGTCTGATGGAATCTCAAAGAACTCATCAAATGTAATTGGGGATTATGAGGCAACTGATGAAACTGAGCTTAATTTTAGTGGCACCTACATCTCTAATGCATCCAATACAACTCTCCACTGTTACTTTGGGAGTGAGCATGATAAAAACTGCTCTTCAGGTATGGACAACATTGAAGGGAAAGCAGTTGATTCAACAGCAAATTCTTCAGCTTTGCAGCAAGTAGGTAAGTAACCTTCTAAGCACCAACTTTGTATTGAACAAAGTTCTTTAATTCTCTGTAGCTTGTGTGAGATAAATGTCTTAATGGATATGTTATTTCAAATGATAACAAAATAACAAAACATTATTTTGTATCAGCCATAAAATTAGGATTCATCAGATGATCAGAATAATACATAAAGCCCAAATCATTTTATAGCCTATAAATATGCAATAAACTGCTTTTACATTTATGTATATTTCTTATAGACTTCTCAGGTTCCTTTGAGAGAGAAAAAATATGCTGTATTCTTATTATATAGATAAGATATTAAATTACTGACAACAGTACTGTAATACTTAAATTTAAAAATACCCCTGAGTAATAATAATGATTTGTTCAAACAGGAAATCTCTCTGAAACTAAATATTTTAAATCAAGGGTTTTTGTTCTCATTTCAAGTATAAAACATTCTAAATATAGCTTCTTTAGTTAAGAAATCTTTTTTATTATTATGTATAGAGAGGTTACAGTTATAGTCACCAGACAGTAGGTGCATTACTTCTCACACATTGATACGCCTTCTCATGTTTTTGTCCCCAATTCCCTCTCCCACCCCCTCCCAATCATCTTGTTTTCCCCCCCTCCCCCTTCATATTTCAAATAAACAAACATATATATATATATATATATATATAATGCCAGGTAACAAGCCAAATACTGCAACAATGTAAGGTTAACCAAAGGGCAACAAAAGAGAAGACAAGTAACGTAATACATTAGAAACAATAATCACACTAGGAACAACAATCAAACAAGATAAATCTCTTGTTTTCATAACCTAGAGATCCTTTCATTTAGTGTCATCTAATATGACTTTACGAATATCTGTTTTGAGCTATTGTAATCCGCTGCTAGAAGAGTCCTAGATGAGTACTAATGATTACAAATGAGGGAAACCATTGAGCCTATGTTCTTTTGGGTCTAGCTTACTTCACATAATATGGATTTTCCAAGTCTTTCCATTTCCTTCCAAATGGGGTGATGCCTTCTTTCTGATGGCAGCATAGAATTCCTTTGTGTATAAGTACCACCTCTACTTGATCCAATTGTTTACAGAGAGGCCTCTGGGTTTGTTTCATATCTTTGCTATGGTAGATAGTGCTAAGCAGTCAAGTTCTTAATGCTGTCTTGAAATGATAAATTATGTTAGCCCTTACTTCAATTATGAAAAGGAGTGATTATGATATTGTATGTTTTGAATTTCTCTTATTATACAAAAGGGCTAATAAGTGGTAATAGTTTAAGTTGATTTGGCTTAGGTT
Organism: Megascapheus bottae; assembly: GCF_031878675.1. Lineage (NCBI taxonomy): Eukaryota > Metazoa > Chordata > Mammalia > Rodentia > Geomyidae > Megascapheus > Megascapheus bottae. Next base: position 40,616,425 of record NC_143514.1, on the reverse strand, counting down.
TGTGACTAAATTACTGAGGATTTTAACTTGTTTATCCCTTCAAGTAGATTGTTTCTTTTACAAAGTTACAAAGTCCCTACTAGTTGGAAATCACTTACACTGCCTTGTAAATGATGAATTTCGTGTGGTTAATGTTTATCAATATCTGGTGAGATTTTCAGTGTTTGGGGAAATACATTTCCATCTGTTGTATTTGGAGCTCATGATGTTATGCTAATGAAAATGTAAGATATGTATCATAGTTCATATATGAATTACTCTTGTACTTTTTATTTTCTAAGTCAGACATAAATATACCTCTCAGTTTGATTATTCCTTAGTATTGGATGTCCATTCTTCTCTGGAAAAGTGAGAAGGAATTGAATTAAGATGAATTTTGAGATCTTTTGTCCATTTTAAATAATTTTGGATTAAAGACACGTTTGTGAAGCAAGAGTTTAATTAAGTTCTTTTTGCCTTACAAAATAGGAAACAGGAAATGACTTGGGCAAACGCACTACTTGTTAGAGCCTGCTGTATTTCCTCCCAGAATGGGCAATGGGTGTTGTATGAGAACATGGGTAAATTTAATTTAGCTCTTCTCTTTCAATGAGTTGTTCAAAATCTTTTTTGAATTTACTGTTTATTTTTAATTCAGGTACAAACTGGAACATACAGTGCTGGATGAAAGGAGATTTAACATTATTCATCTGTTCTATGGAGCCATTGTTTAAAAATCCGGGCAAGAATGGTGACCTTAAGGTCAATCTTTCATATACTTTGTAAGTACCAACAAAATTAATTTGGCTATTTCTACTACCCATGTTTTTTTGGGGGGGAGCTGGGAAAGAAGTCACAAGTGTTTCCATACATAGAACTTGATTATGAGACCTCTACTGTCCGTGCATTTCCCCTTTCTTATTTATGGACATTTATAGAAGGTGACTTATGTGTTTTTTATACAACATTCCTTTCCATTAGGTTTCCTCTTCCTTTATTGGTTGATGATAGAAGAAAGATATTATAGCTATGAACACCTAGTATGTAAGAAAAGTGAACTCCATTTAGGAGCCATTGATATTTGAATGGAAAAATTTATTTTGTATTTCTTTTATTCCCAGTTAGATATTTTTATATTTCAGGTGTTATTGACTTGGAAACATAAGCATTTATGTAAATATAAATATTTATATACACTAGAAATGTACCTTTTTCAGAGGAGATGTAATATGGCAATTTTAAGCAAGTATATACTTGTAATTTCAGCTGTTACAGAGTAATCCTTTTGGTTCTAACAGTAATGCTCATTTAAAATTTTAACTCTTTTATGTTATTTCTCATTAGTTTTATTGGATGATTAAGGTGAATGGGACTTCACTTCTAGGGCTTGCTTCAGATTATAGCATTGATAGGAAATGTGTCACAAAGCTGTCCAAATGAAGTTGTATAGATAGAGTTGTAGTTATCAGATGTTGGAGAAAAAGAAATGAATCATTGCTCAATTTGTTTATAGTGTCAGTTTGAGTTGGATGGTAATGATGGTTGTACAAAGATTTGAATGAATCCAAAAATGTAGCTTCACCCTATGCTTAAAATAGGGCCACCATGATATATTTTGCATTTTACTACAAAAATGAGTAGCTATACTGTCTGCTTTTGGGGTACAAACAGGTTAGTATTTGGGACAGGCATGTACATGACTTCCATTTCAGTGGCTACCGGTGTGGACAGTGACGCGTGCTGTTTAGTGAGTACAATGTTGGTGTTGGAGCCTTGGTGGTGATCTAGTCTAGCTGGTGAGAGGTAGCAGGAGGAAAGTCTGCTTAGCAAGCCAAGTGGTATAGTTCATGCAGAGTCAACATTCCTGGGAAACTTGATGGAAATTTTAATTTGATATCTTGACCACAGAACTGATAGATCCACAGTTCTGGACATGGAGCTTGTGAGTTCATACTTACCAGGCCCTTCAGGTGATTCTGATGGAGCTCAAGTTTGAGAAATCTCACTAGAGAAGCTAATATGAGAGAGTTTAGGGCCAAGTTATTGGGCTCTACCACTTAATAAATGCATGCACACACCACACTTACTATGTCTAATAGGTTTACCTCTGGTTTTAACTCCATGTTCACACAAATGTTTAAAAATGGTTTGGTGAATCAATAAATACAGATAAGCAAAATGAATTCTAAAACTTTTGCCAATTTACTCTCTAGAAAAGTCTTAAAATATTAATGTAGAATAATGTTTCTAGAAGCGGGAGAAGTTGAGAGGTTAAGGGTTTTCTATATAGCAGAAAGGCTTACTGAGATCTGATTTATATCTGTGGACTTGCAGATGTGGAAGTAGTGGGATTTCAACCAAAGTTGGCTGAGTTGGTTTAGTAGAAAGGGAGATTGTTAGCACTGGGAGACATTTTGGAGGAAGGATCCTGAAAAGCTGAGCCTTCAAGAGGTTGGTGGTAGTTTCTCAGCTACTTGATGTGGGCTTTGCAAAGTCAGAACCCCTATGCTGGAGATGGGAATCCAAGTGTGCAGAAGAATCTGTAGATGAGAAGTCCATACTTGGTTCTAAGAATGAGGTTAAAATCCTGACCATTTGGGAAAACTGCCTCTGAGGGGGTGCAATGTCAAGAGTGAAAAGCAAAAGAGGATCCAGTTCTTTGTTCTACCATCAGTTCTCTAATCTTTCTTGCTCTCCAGGTGTAGAATTTCAAAAGATTTTTAAGCAGTAAGAGAGGCCTTGCAGAGGTCCAACCCTGCATAGCAAAACAGAAGAGAGGCTAGTTTTGAAGCTGAGAGACAGTTGTTTAATAACTAGCATAATTCATTCCTTGGGATACTTCACGTATACACACCTTTTACACATACTTGAATTTCTCTACAACTTTTTTATAAGTTCATGCCTTCATGTAATGAACTACAACTACTCTTGAAACAAAAGGAGACACTCTTACCTCTCCCCCACATGGGATGATGCTATATCCCAATTTTCACTGTAACCATTTCTGAGCGGTACTCACAGTATTGCTATCTTGGCAGCATTATAAGTTGCTTCTCATATTCCATTACAGCTCCACCTGAGTAAATAGTCTAGAAGCTTATTATAATTTGTAGGTAAAGTGCCCCCAAATTTTGTTTTTGATTGGTCTTAGGGCTTGAACTCTGGGCCTGGGAGTTGTCCCTGAGCTCTTTAGCTCAAAGCTACCGCCCTACCCCTTGAGCCACAGCCCACTTCTGGTGTTCTGGTGGTTAATTGGAGATAAAGAGTCTCATGGATTACAGGTGTGAGCTACCAGCACCCGACCACAAATTTCTTTAATATAAGGTACTATGGGGAATGAGATTGAGAATTATTTAATATATACAGACATATTACATATATATACATATATACCATATATAGTTATACATATATACCATATCACACACTGTACACACAGGCCACACCACACATGAACACTACATAGTACATGCCTCATATATACACATAACACATGCATACCTATACATACAACAACACAGACCAACATGTATACACAAACACGTACAGAATTATACCATGGATATGCAAAGGTAAACAATTGTCTTAACCCATTTTGTGTTGCTGTGACAATTCCAGAGAAAAGGTGGTTGATAAAGAAAATCAGCTCAGTTTTTATGTTCTGGAGGTTGGGAAGCTACCGTGGAGGGAATGCATGGATTAAGGAGGTAACATGATAGCAGGAACCAGATGCTGAGAGGGTGAGAAGGAATAGGGTGAGTTTATTTTCATAGAGCCAGTCCTGTGACAATAGCATGAGCCCATCCTGATATGTAGGCCTTTCATGACTGAATCATCTCAAGGGCTCTACCATCCAGTCCTATCACCATGGCAATTGAATCCCAGCCTGAGTTTTACAGAGTCATCCAAATCACAGTGATAGTTGAAGAATGAAAAGAACATGAGCTCATATCTACCCTGTGGAAGTTATATAGCAAAGAGAGAAAAGTCGAAGGATGGTGAGAGGGGCCTGTTTGAAGATACATAGTATACAAAATAGAGAACACATAATATTGACTAATAACTGCGAAGGAGGTAAGTTTCACAAAAAAAGAACAACAGGATGGTTGTATATAAAATTAAGGGAGGTTTTTAGTTAGCCTTCTATCACTGTGACAAAATATGTGAGGAAACCAACTTTAAAAGGGGAAAAATTTTCTTGTGCCTCATTGTTTCAGAGATTCCCCTGCTCAGCTGGCTTTACTGCTTTTAGTGAAATTTAGGATGGGAGCATAACCCATGGGAGTTAGGAGTTAGCTATTTGGGTTATGGTGGTTGGAAAGAAAAAAGAGAAGAAGGGGCAAGAGTACTTCATCTCTGGTTTCTACAGCCCTGTGAACATGCATGAGGATTAGATTCCTTACAAAACACACATTAGTCCTTACAAAATACATAACTACATGAAAGTCTATACCTGAAAGTATTTTATGTTTGGCTTGTAACTTATGTGCATCTGAGAATTTTATCTTCATTTAGTCAATAGTGCATTTATTTGTTTATTTATCTAAATGGTAGGATCAGATGCATGGAAAAAAACAGTAATGAATTAAGGAGTTTCCCAATTTGTTTTTGTGATGAATTTGATGAATTAATTTTTTGGTAAGCTTTAGAAATCAGGTTTCTAAAGTTATTAGTTCAGTAAAAACCTGTCACTATGCCTAAAATCTGAGAAATGCTCCCTTGTATTTCTGCCACGATATTTTTCTGTGTGATTCAATGTGTCTTATCTATGATACTACCTACCATATGCCTTGACTTCTGTGTGTGTATTTAGGTAGATAAAAATTAAGAGCTGGTCAGCATAACAAGTGTGAGATACAGGGATAAATAATGTATGCTGGTGGTTATTTTGGTAAAGTTTGTGATCAAAATCTCCTTTTAGTGACATCAGAGAAGTCATTGGAGAAATCTTTGTAAAGGTTCTCATGCGTGAAAAAAAATATGTGTTAAGGACCTAAAACGACATGTATAAAGGACCTACAACTATAAATACCATCTTGAATGGAAAGCATTGCTTGAGCTCATATATTAATGTCTGTCAAAGAATCTGAAGGTGATATGCTCTAGAAATGTGATATGTTCAAACTGTTTCGGACATTTCGTCTCATATCTGGGAAGGAAGTCCACCTTTTCCTTTATGAGGTACCTATTGTATACCAGCTCCCAAGCTGAGTGTGGAGAACAAGGTTGAGTCACACTGGTCCTGCTGGTGGGAGCCTGACAGTGTTATAAATACAGAAGATGGTATAGCCAAGTTTCCAACTTCTGTACTATAGTAAAGAATGGGACTTTTGGAAGCATGTATGGAGGCTGTCCAATCCAGACTTGGCAAGGAAAAAGGAGCCAGAGATTGTGAAGAATATTCACAAAGACACAGATAGTACATTGAGGACTGGGAACATGAAGAGGCTTTGAAATCCAGGAATGCAAAGAGATTAGGCACATGACTAAATAAGCAAGGGTCAAATCATGAAGTGCCTCCCAGGCCCTATCAGGGAGTCTAGATTTTCGCAATCACCGTGTCTAGTTTACTTTGTCTCTTCACTGTGACTCTGTTATCATTCTTGGTGGTTTCACCATCCAGGTGTGTTAGCCTCAATTCTTTGAATATCTTCAATAGTTGAATGTTTTCTACTCCATCTACCTGATCCATCTCATGGATGCTGATGCCATTGATAAGCCTGCAGGTTCTGTATTCTCAATTTCAGAAGTCCCCTTTCACCATCTTTCTTTCCTCACCCCTCATGTTAGTTAACTTCCCCTTCCTACCTCACTTCAGGGTTCAACTCTGTGGTTTTGGCCTGACCCTCTGGGCACTTAGTTCTGGCTGACGTTACCCTTTCTTTTTCCTGAAAGATTTTCATCAGTGTACCTGAGTCATTTCTCCCAACTTCTTCCTCTCAGCACACTCTCCCTCTGCCCATTCTATACGGTCTCTGTTTCAGTCTTTGTATTGATAGTTCATATTAGCAGTGTTCTTGTAATATGATTTTCTCCCCCAAACATGCTTTTGTACTGCACAAATGTCTTCTGTGAAAATTATTAAGATTCTTTCCATTAGGTAGAAGCCTTCCGAAGGAATCTTCTCTTATTTTAGTTTTTGTTCAGCTGCCATTTCTGAATTTTAACACTTGATCGGGAGAGGCATCCATCAATTGAGAAAGCCCTGATTCCTGTGTTCAGTAATCCTTCCCTCACTGTCCAGCTCTATTTCTACAACAAGAAGAAATGAAGAACTTGGATTCTTTCCTGGACACTGTCTATGCTCTCCACATCTCTGAATGCGTGGTAGGGTTATTACCTGCATTGTCTATTTCAAGTGACAAAGAATCTACTGCAGGATTTGCTGATTCCAAGCTCATTCCTGGGGCTTCTTTGCTCTTTCTGAGTAAGGAGAGGGCCTCAGTCCTCACCACTGATGGTCAGAGGTTCCTGCCATTCCTTGTCTTGTGGGGCAGCTTACAGCATGGCTACTGGCTTGCCAGGGAGTGGGTTGGGGAGGCACATTGACCATTTCTCCTTGCAATCTCATTGAGAAAGCTGAAGGTGGAGGCTCATGCATCCTTGTTTGACTTTCTTTTTATCCTTCTATTACTATGAGTTTTCAGGGTTCTAGTATAAAGTGATCTATTCTCATGAATTCTGGGACCTGCTCATGTGTTCCTGTTACCTGCTCAAGGACTACTTGTGCTATGAACACTCTCTTGACTAAGTACTGCCAAGTTTCCATCTCAGCTGATGAATATGCTATAATAACTCCAATTTAAAGATACATTTTCTTGGTGATACATAGCCACAAAGAATCTATTGCCTTTGATTACAAAACAAGTTTGACCTCTGTTGAAGATATTATCTCCTCAAAAGTTATTATTGACAATCAACAGAAATGACTCTGGGACATGAGGAGATAAAGGAGTCCTGGATTCTTAACAACTAGAAAACTGTGTAAAGCGTGAGAACTATTTTCATACACTGGGCATGAGCAGAACAGAATAGTATTTTCTCCACAGAATCAATCCTCTAAGGTTTCTGGAAAGAACAAGGTTGAGGGATTTCAGGCCATGCTCAGCAATATGGCCAAATAGAGGAGTTAAAAATAGGAGTTCAGAATATAAGGGGGTTTAGAGTCATAGGACAAAGTACTTGGATATCAGGTCACACACAGAAATTTCTCATAAGGTCACTTTGAATATTTCACTGAATACCAATCAGCTTATGCTGTTGGGAAACAAAGCTTTGTAGGAAGAGAAAGAACAGGGAGCTGTAAGCCAGTCATTTCATAGAAGTCAAACAAAGCTGAAAATCCCTCTTTTTCTTCTAATTTCTAATGGATTTTTATTTTATGTGATATGATGGGTACTGTAATTATTTGACTACACAGATTGATCTAGATGTGGCCAATAGACATCTATTCCAGCTAGCTTCTCTGTCCATTGACTGTGTCTCTATTACCATCATCTTTTTTTCCTTAAGACTTTCTTACTCTCCAGTATTACAAGATGCTTCATCTGATCGTCTCTACCTAACAAAACATTGGATCCAGCCACGTCTCAAAGAAGTCAGTTTCTTTCATTGCAGAATAGTATTCACAAAAGAGTCCCTGGTGTCTAGTGCTCCTTGATGCTGAGTTGACATCATTTCTAGACCTATGAACAGGGATTCATATATGTTTGTGTACACAGGATACAATGTGTTTATATAAAATACTGGTCAATAATTCTATATCTCTTTGTGTGCATATGTATATTTTGAGTATGTATTCATACTAATATGTTTCATTCTCATCCCAAACCATTGGGTTCATTATATTCTCTCTCTCTCCCTCCCATGTTCCTCTTCCCCCCTCTCTTTTTCTCTTCTTCTCTCTCTCTCTCTCTGCTTCATACTCTCTCCATCTCTGTCTCTCTCTTCCCTCAGGAGGAAGAAACCCAGCTTCTCATTCCCACAATACACATTTGTGTATTATGTACTTGCCTAATCCTAGAATACACATAAGGTGGTTTTGAAATACCTATCCCCTACCACTGTGAAAAGCAAGTATACCAACTAGAGTACCAAATTGTTTACACTCCTTTTGTAATTAACCAAGGCTAAGGGTTACAGGATCAAAATATTTTTATGTTCTATAGTTAATTAAGTTAGTCCCTCTCCTTTATACAGTTATATTAACAACTTGATAGATGTTGAAGTTCATTTATTTTTGCTTGCATTCCTCTTTTGCTTCCTTCCTCTTCTTGTCCTTGGTAACTTTCCATTTGTTTGGTGATATTTTACATGAAACAGAACCTTGATGAAGTTTTCTGTTAGAGTGATTGGGATTCTGAAAGGAACCGCTTCTTTCAAAAATACATATTAGTATAATATATATTTTATAGTATAATTATACAACATATTTTCATCATTAAGGATATAGACTCTGATATATGATTTATGCATATACCAAAATAATTGCTAACAAAATGGAAATGAGGTTGAATGAACAGACACAGCAACGAAGTGACAGAATTATCTAATTATCCAAGTTGATAATCTAATTGGTAATCAGCTGTTTTCTACAAATATGATTCAAACTTTTTTGTATGCTTTAAAAGAAATAAAATTGACAAAATGTCTTATTATTTGCAAATATTAGTGGAAAATATATGTCTTAGTCTGTGTTGCATTACATTTTTGTATCATTTTATCATTTCTTCAATCAAAGCATAATACATGGCAAGCCTGTTTTGAACTTAAAATACCACAATCGGTCTGTTTTTCACATTCTTCTTTGTAACAGTATGTATGTACGTATGTATGTATGTATGTATGTATGTATGTATGTATGTATGTATGTATGTGTCTGTATGTATTTTTGTGACAATCCTGGGGTTTAAACCAAGAATAGGTGCTATGGCACTGTCCTTGGAATTGTTTGCTCAGCTACTTCTGCCACAGAACCACTTGCAGCTTTTTGGTGATTAATTGGAGATATATAATCTTTACAAGTACTGAAAGCTATTGAATCACAACTTGAATATAGCTATCTGTGCCAATAAAGAAACAAAGTATGCCTGACTGAAATGGAGCAGAGGACAAAAGAGCTAAATTCTTAGAGCCCCATATTGGAAGCAGCCATAATTTTGAAAATAAAAATTAACTAGTGTTACAGAATATAATTTGAAGGAAATGGAGGCAAGAATGAAAGGAATGAGCTATAATGATCGCTTTTTATTTGCCTGGTTCCTTTAAGTGATACGTGTGAATCACATTGATAAAAATAAAAATGAACTTAAAAGTTGACAAAAGCTGGATGCTGTAACCATAGCTACTCGGGAGGCTGAGATCTGAGGATCGCTGTTCGAAGTCAACCTGGGCAGTAAAGTCTGAGACTCCTATCTCCAGTTAACCATAAAAAGCCAGAAGTAGAACTGTGGCTCAAGTAGTAGACAGCTAGCCTTGAGCATAAAAGCTCAGGGACAATGCCCAGCCCGAGTTAAGCACCCCCAGGACCAGCAAAACAACAAAAAAGAATCTCACAGATGTTCCTGCTCAGGCTGGCTTTGAGCCATATCCTCAAATGTTAGGCCTCCTACAGGATTTCAAGCATGAGCCACTGATGCCTGGCTATTTTTATTTTAACATTTGGTATTTTTTAAAATGATATTCTGTTGGCTTCGTTTAATGATACAAATAAAATTGAAAACATTAAGTCATTCTGTCTCTGATTCAAAATCATATTTGTAGTTACAAAATTTCAGTCCGGGCATTGTGCCTGTGCTATTCAATTCTGGTTGTTGCTCCCACTTTATGCCAGCACTTGGGACCCTGAGGCAGGAGGATGAGAAGTTTAAGGCCATCCTAGACCAAGCAGCAAGATCCTGCCTCCATAAAACAAACACCAAAAAAAAAAAAATAGAGCTTTTTCTGAGAACAGTTTTATGCAATTATTGTCTCAAATAGCCTCAACAGCATTGTAAACATGGTTGGTAGAGGCCTTATGTTTGCTTTACTGATAAAGGGAACTAAGGCTAACATTAGGAAAGTGCTTGACTATGTCTTATAGCTGAACAGCAAATGGAAGTACTTGACTTTAAGTCCTAGTGTCAGGATAGTACCATCTTACAATCATAATATCCCTATGTTAGTGACTAGCTGACTCCCTCACACAATGTTGTGTTCTGATTGTTTCTTATTATGATAAAAAACTTGAAGATCTGTCATCATTAGAAACACCCAGAATTGGGATGTGGGTAGGAAGATTAAGGTTTAATTTTTCATGTTTTGTTTATATGTGAATGATCATATATATGCCAGTTAGGGAAGCTGGTAAAGCAATGCATTTTTTCCCTACTCTGAATATTACTTCTTGTGCTTACAGTGGTTTTTCACTGGAAAGGTCCGTAGATGTTTAGGATTTCTGAAAATGAAGTCTTGTTAGGATTTCTGAAAATGAACAAGACTGTCTGATGTGAAATGTTTCTACTTCCTGTTGGGGACACTTCTTAAGGCTAAGACTTCTTAACTGAGGAATAGGCAGAGTTTTGAAAAATCTGATGAATCAGAAATCACAATATTCAGGAACGGGGATGTATCTTGTTATTCTTTACGCCCCCACATTAGGTAAACCTGCTAATCTAATTAAAAAATTTTCAGTGTTAAATTACTCATTTGGGAGTTTACAGTGATAGACAAAGGCATGCTTGGAATTTTTTCTGAGATTTAAAAAAAATTCCATTATTTTGTATATAGTAGAGACATAATTGTGTCTTTACTGGGATATAGTTGATGGATATACTATAAATTGTACCTACTTAAAGTATAAGATGGATAGGTTTTGATATGTCAAATTATTCAGAAAACCATGACTGCCATAAAATGAATTTATCAGTGACAAAATTTCCTTCTGTCCCTCCTTAAATCTTGTGCCTTCCTCTATAGGAAATGACTGATTTGATTTTCCTTTCTTTCTCTCTCTCTCTCTCTCTCTCTCTCTCTCTCTCTCTCTCTCTCTCTCTCTCTCTCTCTCTTTCTTTTTTTGTGGGTCATGGGGCTTGAACTCTGCCTGAGTGCTGTCCCTGAGCTCTTCAGCTCAAGGCTACCTCCCTATCCTTGAGCCAAGCCCCACTTCCCGTTTCCTAGCAGCGGTTAATTGGAGATAAAGGTCTCAAGCCCTTTTGTGCCCAGGCTGGCTTTAAACCTTGATCCTCAGACCTCACCTTCTGAATAGCTAGGAGTACAGGTGTGAACCATCACACCTGGCCTTGATCTGATTTTCTGACAACATTGTTTACTTGCATTTCTGTAATCTTAGTTAAATGGGATCATATAGTATTTTGTCATGTTATATTAATGTCTCATTTGTTTTCATTGGTAAGTAGTATGCCATTGTATGTATATATACCACTGTGTGTTATCCATTTACTGGTTAGATATTTCAGTTGTGTAAAGGTTCAGGAGATTGAAAATAAAGCTTTATGTTCTCTGGAACTGACTTGGTTTTCATTCTGGAATGACTATGGGGGAGTATAATGGGTTAAATTCACTCTGTAAGGTGTTTAAGGACTTCAGAAATTAGCAATCTGTTTTCAAAAGTGTGTCATTTTATATTTCCAAAAAATATATGTTACTCAACAGTTTCCAGTAAGTTTAATTTCACCGGCTATCATTCCTTCATAGATAATGGATTTGGGGACTTTTTATCTCTAGCATTCCCTATTTCTTTCCCTTCTCTAATCCACTCAAACAGTACCAAATTACAAACTCATTATTGACGTATATACATGATCTTTGATCTTGTGTGTGTTTATGTCTTTGTTTGAGCTTTAGGTTTAGCATCTACAAGTGAGAGCAAAGATATGACCTTTGTTCCTTTGTGCTCCGTGTGTGTGTATGTGTGTGTGTGTGTGTGTGTGTGTGTGTGTGTGTATGTGTGTGCGCGTGCACGCACACTGATACTAGGATTTGAGTTTAAACCTTGAGAACCCTAATCCCTCAGCTTTTATCCTCAAGGCTGGTGCTCTTTTTTTTTTTTTTTTGCCAGTCCTGGGCTTGATCTCAGGGCCTGAGCACTGTCCTTGGACTTTCTCAAGGCTAGAGCTCTACCACTTGAGCCTCAGCACCACTTCCGGCTTTTTGCTATGTATGTGGTACTGAGGAATTGAACCCGGGTCTTCGTGCATGCTAGGCAAGCACTTTAACCACTAGGCCAAACTCCCAGCCCCAAGGCTGGTGCTCTTTAGCTACAGATCCCCTCTGGATTTTCAGTGGTTACTTGGAGACAAGAGTCTCATGGACTTTCCTTCCTGGGCTGGCTTTGATCCATGATTCTCAGCAATCAGCCTCCTGAGTAGCTAGCATTACAAGTGTGAGCTACTGTGTACCCTGGTACTTTTGTCCCTTTGAGCCTTTGCCATATGATTTCTCCTAACAGTGGAAATGTTGTGGTGGTGAATTATTTAAGTTTTGATATATCTGAGTAAAGCTTTTATTTGATATTTAGTTTTGAAGACTTTTTGGGGGGGTTAGATATGGGATTTTTAGTATTGCAGTTTTTCTTCCTTCTGTACTCCATTGCTTCGATATCATATCTTCTTGCTTTCAAGCATGTAAAAATAAAACAAAACAACAAAAAACTCCTGTAACACTTGTCTTTTTCTGTTTTCTGCATGCATCATTTTCCCAGAAACCTTTTAAGTGGGTGTCTCCATAATAGCTTTCCTCAATTTGGATTTGGTGTCCTACTTTAAAAACCTATCTAGGTTCATGTGACTATTTAGCCCTTTTCTATCTAGGTTCATGTGACTATTTAGCCCTTCTTTTTAAATACAGGTATAGAGTCATTGATGAGCTGCCTGTGGTTCCACAAACAGACAGTTTTCAGACTGTGCTGTGCAGTTGTTTAGCTAAGGAATGCTGGGAATGCCATGTGCCTGTCCCAACAGCCAAGCTCAATTCTACTCTTCTTATGTATTTGAAAATCGCATCCAGTGAAAGAATTTTCCAGTCACCTCTCATGTCAGTTCAGCCTATAAATATCGGTAAGTTGCAGCTAAGTGAGTATAGAACCAATATCAGCCACCCAGAGGGTGATTGCTTACAAGTTAAAAACATTTTTTACAGGCTTATATCGCTTTGACCAAAGTGGTAAACCATGTGAAGGTATCACTAGTGTGTGTTCCAATCAGCTTCTCCAGTGAGTTTACAGTTATACAAATGTCTTTACAGCTGTCACTTAAGTTTGTTTTTTTTTCTTAACTTAAAACCCAGATATATTCAGTAGATATATATTGTTTGGTTTTGTTTTTCCCATATCTCACTAGCTAGTTCTGAACATTATTATAAGCATGTTTCTTCCCGAATTGAATCATTAAGTAGCTATTTCTCAGAGGCCATGTGTGCCAGGATTGTCCTGAGTGCTGGAGGAGCTGTGGACACATAGGTGCTGTCTCAGATGACAAGGGCAATGGCAATGAGCAGACACAGATGATTTAACACAGGCTAAAAGGCCAATAGACTACACAAGTTGGTTATTGAAAAGCCTCAAGTAATAGGCAGCACCCTATTTTCTTACTGCCAAGAGGCCAGCTTATAATTTTATGACTTTGCTTCTCTTTCATGTCTATATTATTATTATTATTATTATTATTATTATTTAAAATGTTTATTGATAGTCATGGGGCATGAACTGTGTCCTGGTGTTCTCCATGAGCTCTTCAGCTCAAGGCTACCACCCTACCCATTTAGCCACAGAGCCACTTCTAGTTTTCTAGTGGTTAACTGGAGTTAAGTCTCATGGGCTTTTGTGCCCAGACTGGCTTTGAACCATGACCCTTAAATCTCATCTTCCTGAGTAGCTAGGATTATAGGCATGAGCCACCAGTGCCTTTCTTATTTTGTATTATTTTGATCGTGAGAATTCAGCTATATCTACTTGTAGTTTGTAGACTTGAGTGTTTAGCCAGTTCTTTTCCTATGAACTAAGGGGCATTTGTAATATGTCATGTGACAAGAAACCTTAATAATTTTGATAAAAGGGAAATGGTATAAACTATGTGTGAATTCTTGATAATATGAAATATGAAAAGTATCTCATGTAAAAATAAAATTCAGGAGCTGGGAGTTTGGCCTAGTGGTAAGAGTGCTTGCCTAGCATGCATGAAGACCCGGGTTCGAGTCCTTAGTCCCACATATATAGAAAAAGCCTAAGATGGTGCTGTGGCTTAAGGGGTAGAACTCTAACCTCAAGAAAGCCCCAGGACTGGCAAAAAAAGTAAAATTCAAATCAATAAATATTTCAATGTAATAATTTTTACATGCCTGAGTAATCCAATTAATTATGAAACACCCTTGCAAAGAGATATATAAAGAAAATCTATAATCTATCCTCTATCATTTTGATGATCTGCTGATTTTAATGTAGACTTAGATAAATATTTTATTTGTTAGATTTGACAAGTCAAGAATACAAATAAAATATGTGATTAATCTTTTAAATTTAAAAGCATACATTTTTATTATTCCTGTTTGAAAAAAATATGATTTACTTGGGACTGGGAGTGCAACTGAATGGTAGAGTGCTTGCCTAGCATGCATGCAGCCCTCTGTTCAATTCCTTGGTACCACATATCAGAAAAAGCCAGAAGTGGAGCTGTGGTTAGAGTGGTAGAGCTCTAGCCTTAAGCAGAAAGTGTCCAAGGACAGTGCCCAGGCCCTGAGTTCAAGCCCCATGACCAGCAAAAAATATATATATGACTTACTTTTTAAAAACTTTATTCTCTTTTATTTAGCATTTATTGATTTGCATGAAATGTGATTTTTTAATAGCTATGTAGATTTCCAGTATGGTTTAAATCATATTTCATTTAAGTAATTCTTATTGTAAGGTGTTAAATTGTTCCTACACATATTTTGAAGATTTTGTTTTAAATTGCGTTCACATGTGTGTATAGCCAAATATTTAACATGCATAAACATGAACATATACATTTGAATTTAGAAATTATCTATTTCATAAAACTCATTAAGCTATGAAACTTTGTTTCTATTTCTAGAGACAGCCAGGGCCTGTTAGTAGTACATTTATTACATGGGAATACTCATTTTGTGGATTGAGTGGCTTTTTATTGATGTGGTTTAAAATCAACTGTATAGACATACACATTAAAAAAATACTGTTCTACCATCTTTTCTCAATACTTGCTAATTAACGTGGGTTGGATTGGAGAGAGACTTCAAGTCCATTTGAGAAGTACTGGGTTAAATAGAGTTAGGTAAGATTTTTGTAGCAGAAGATTACACATCCCAAATATCTTTGTAACTTAGGGGGAAGGAGATGAAGATGTGTGGATTGCTATGACAGGCACATGATGTAGTCTTAATCGTGGAACTTTGATTTGGTTATGTAATTATCCTTGAGCAAGATTATCTTTTAAGCAGTTGAAAAAGAGAATGTTGAGTTCATTTCACTAATATGTGACTACCATGAAGTCTTCTTGACTTAAAAGCATTTTGCTTCTTTTTTAAGTGAAGCCTGATCCACCGGTGGGTTTGCATATGGAAGTCACAGATGATGGTGCTTTAAAGATTTCTTGGTCCAGCTCAACATCGATTCCATTTCCACTGGAGTACCAAGTAAAATATTCAGAGAATTCAACAGTTATAAGAGCTGTAAGTATATTTTAGTAAATAAAATAAAAAACTGAGATGTAACTAATCACCCCCAGAAGACCTATAAAAGCAATGTTTTCTTACAATGTATGCATGCTCCTTTTAGAGCAGAAACAATTGTAATTGAATAGTATATTACAATATATATTATATAATATATATACTATGGTATATAATATATAATATATGTTATAGTATATAATATATAGTATATATAATATACTTTATACTTACTCTGAACCCCAGAGAGTCCAGTTGGGAGACTTTATAGCTGTTTTTCTTATATGGCCACTGTTTCTACATTTCATTTTCACTTCTCTATTATTTAATATATGTTTACATGGAATATTCACTTTTTTATTATCAGGGTGATGTATAGAGTTGCATTCATAAGGTAGTGGGAACATTACTTCTTTTTTTTGTGGGTCATGGGGCTTGAGCTGGCCTGGGCACTGACCATGAGCTCTTCAGCTCAAGACTACTGCCCTACCCCTGGACCTGGGCATTGTCCCTGAGCTCTTCAGCTCAAGGCTATCACCTTACCCTTGAGCTAAGTCCCACTTCCCATTTTCTAGAGGTTAATTGGAGATAAGAATCTCAGGTCCTTTTGTGCCTGACTGGCTTTGATACACAGATCTCAGCCTCCTCAGTAGCTAGCATTACAAGCGAGAGCTACCTCGCCCAGGTTAAATGGGCACATTACTTCTTGAACATTGTTACCCCTTCCATGATTTTCTCCCACTTTCCCTTTCTGCACCCCACAGTGTGTGCATTTTTTTACTGTGAAGGCTGTTAAACCCTATTTCATTCACTCAGTACTTACTGAACACCTTCTTGATGCCAGGATATGATCTAGTGCATTTAGATTCCTGGGGATTATGAACCAGGTAAGAGGAGTTTGCATGTGATGGTGAATGATGAAGAGTTGTAATAGTGGAAGTTGAGGCAGACTGC
This sequence comes from Megascapheus bottae, assembly GCF_031878675.1. Taxonomy (NCBI): domain Eukaryota; kingdom Metazoa; phylum Chordata; class Mammalia; order Rodentia; family Geomyidae; genus Megascapheus; species Megascapheus bottae. The sequence continues at coordinate 40,599,808 of NC_143514.1, read as the reverse complement.
ATCGAGAGGTGGCATCTTAGTGAGAATTTGAAGGTGATGAAGTTGTTGCTATCTGGGGAGAATGGAATCCAAGAACAGTTATGTAGAGGCAAGCTCTGTGGTTTTCTGGTTATTTTAGAAATGGAAACTGATAGACTTTTCTGCTTGGGTTGTCTGTGAACCAAGACCTCCAGGTGTCAGCCTCCTCCACAGACAGTGTTACAGGCAAGAATCAGCAGCATCCCGCAGTAGTACATGTACATTTTGTGGCTTTTGTTTTTGATAGCGCATTTGATTTTTTTTCAGTAGTGGAAATTGTATTTGGGGCTTTGTGCTTGCTAAGAAAATGTTTTACACACTTACCCATATCCTCAGCCCCAGACAGGGGTTAAGTTACTTTTTTTAAAATTTTATTCTCACCAGGAGCAGCAGATTGGAGATAGGAAGTGTCTTGTTTGAAAACAAGACACTGTAGGTTACTGTAGGTTTCTGTTTTCTCATCTGCAAAGTGAGCACTACAGGATTTCAAATGCGGGTGATCTGATATTGCCTAATGCTTTACTGATGCTTTTTATCATTTTCAGACTGTGACCTAGTTCTGCTTCCTTGGCCCTATGATTTTAAAGAGTCCAGAGAATTTAGTAACATTGAAGAACATTACACAGGAAAACTAAATGCATTCACCAAGAAGTTTCTTAGTTAGAGGATTTTTAATGCAGGCTTTGGACTCAGATGTTTTCCTTCTGGTTTATAAGCTGTGTTTTGACACCTGCCATATAGCTTTAGCTTATTATCAGGATCATTTTCTTAGAAATCATTCACCCCTCTGGCTGTGAATCACTCCTTTAGAAGCTAGAATAGGTCTCTACTTCTTCTCCTCTCTCCTCCCCATTTTTATTTTGTTTTGTTGGGGCAATATATAGAAGGGTTAAAGTTACAGTCGTCATATAGTAGATGCATTACTTCCCACACATTGATACCCCTTCTCATGTTTTTGTCGCCATTTTCCTCCCTCTACCCCCTTCCAATCATCTTGTTTTCCCCTTTCCCTTTCCTATTTCAAATAAACAAATAAATGCATATACAATATACCCTACCCAGTAACAAAGTCAAGATACAGTAATGAGATTAACCAAAGGGCAACAAAGGAGAAGACAAGTAACAAAGTGCATTAAGAACAACAGTCATACCAGATAAAGCCCTTGTTTCCATATCCTAGAGATCCATTCATTTAGTCTCATCCTATGTGACCTTATGTACCTAGCTTTTTGTAATTCTCTGCTAGGAGAGTTCTAGATGTGTACTAATTATTACAAATGAGGGATACCAAGGAGCCTGTGTTTCTTTGGGTTTGGCTTGCTTCACTTAATATGATTTTTTCCAAGTCTTTCCATTTTCTTACAAATGGGGCAATGTCATTCTTTCTGACAGTAGCATAGAATTCCATTGTGTATAAACACCACATCTTGTTGATCCGATGATTTACTGAGGGGCATCTGGGTTGGTTCCATTATCTTTGCTATGGTAAATAGTGCTTCAGTGAACATCGTTGTGCTAGTGGCTTTAGTATGTCCCTGTTTCTGGACGTTTGGGTCAATGCCAAAGGAGTGGAATTGCTGGGTCATAGGGTCCTCTCCCCCTTTTTATATCAGGTATATAGATGGCAGCAATAGTTTGAGTTTTCCATTGATATTAGCTTCATTTTTCAATATTCTAAAGGGCATCCATTCATTGTCATCCAGTTAAAAGTATTTGACAACTATCATATGATGATTTGACCCTAGAGTAGTTAACATTTTATTGACAATTATTTGTTATTTGGTCACTGATTTCTGTTTTAATTCAACTCTGGCCAGATACCTCCCATGTAGCATTAACTTTCTTTTGGTATGGAGACTTGCATACGATCAGCTTTAGTTACGATTCTACGCTGACTTGATATTTGAACATGATATTAACAGGGTGATGAGACTGTGTCTGCTACATCCCTGCTGGTAGAGAGCGTGCTTCCTGGGTCCTCATATGAGGTCCAGGTGAGGAGCAAAAGACTGGATGGGGCAGGAGTCTGGAGTGAATGGAGTTTTCCTCATGCCTTTACCACTCAAGGTATGTCTTGTAATAGAATGAAATAGACTTCAGGAATTTGCCTTTGGTATGTCATAAACATCTTGAGCTGTATGGCCCAAAAAATTAAAGATGGGGAACAATGTTGATATTTTATTTAAAATTTGAACAGGCTGAATGATTACTTAAAATTGTAGTGGAATTCCTATGTACTTTCAAAGTATTTTTTAGTGAATTTCTCTCATAGGAAAAAAGAAGATGAGAGTTGTGTTGGTCACAGTATTTCACAGGTGTAAACCCAACACTTGAGAGACTGAGACAGAACTGTGAGCTCCTTTGCTAAACCAATCTGTCAGTCAATCAATTACTATAAAGTTTCTCACTTCAGAACAGCAGTTATTTTGATGATTTCTTAATTTATATAAAATCAAGTATATTTGTCATAAAATGTTAAAATATATTTAATGTCATGTTATTTAATAAATGAATTATTTCCATTTTTTCAATGTAAAGTTTCCTAGTTTTGAGATCATTTTTAATAACAAAAAAACTGAAATTTATTAGAGCTTCACCATAAAAACTGAGCTCCAGAGCTTCATACAGCTGCCCCGGAGTTCAGCGTAGTCCTAATCCTTCCTCATGTTAAGTTGTGACTTTACGAAGACACTCAATAGGGCTATCTGATTTGTCACAAGGGAAACTATTTTTCTTATTCAAATTTAAAATATTAAGCAAATATTTGTTGTAACTCAAAAAGAGTACTTATTGATTAGTTACCATTTAAAAAGTATTAGTCAGAAAGGATCATTAAATGTTTAAGTGACTTGATTTCAGACTCTGACAGTTTGTAGGAATACCAGCCTCACCATTCATTTACTTGCTGAATGTCTTAATCTTTCTGTGTCTCAATTCTCTTACCTATAAAATAGAGTTGTTGCCAGGTTCTGGTGGCTCTGCTCTGTAATCCTCGTTACTCAAAAGGCTGAGGTCTGAGGATTACAGTTCAAAGCCAGCCTGGGAAGCAAAGGTCATGAGACTCTCATCTCCAATTAACTACCCAAAGACTGAAAGTAGAGTAGAGTGCTGGAAATCGTAGTGTGCTAGCCTTGAGTACAAATGCTTGGGAACAGTACCTAGGCCCCAAGTGCAAGCCCTAGGAAAGGCTCGCACGCGCGTGTGTGTGTGTGCGCACACACACACACACACACACACACAGAAGAGTTTTTTATGGATGAAACAAAGTAATGCAAGGAAGTGCTTATCAGATACCAGAGAATCCACTTGGTAAGCATTAGTGCCATTGTAGTTTGTGACTCCATAGTCTATGTGTTCAAAATCTAGCAGGGTGGGGTAATGGACATGATTTGTAACTCATTTCTCAGCTTGAAGTAAGACTGTGAGAAGAGCTAAATACTGTATTTAATAAGTAGAATAATTAATTTTGCCTTGGAGACTCAGGGGTGTATTGTGACAAATTTAGATGTTAATTTTTGATCTCTGCTTAACAGATAATTGAATTTCCTTGGTGAAAGTTCCTATGTACTTTTTAAAAATAAGGAATAATTGCTCTAAGACTTTGAGCTAGTTCATTGTTGAGGTAGGTTAGCAATCTCTCAGGTATATTGAAGGAGCTTAGTATGTAATGTACACGTGAAGGCTGAATTCTCCTCTGGGCTGGGATTATAGTGTGCAGTACTCATAATTGAGTGGCCTGGCTTCTGCTCAGTAATTTCCTACTACTAAGTTTTTTCTTGTTTCAGTTACTATAGATACACAAAATACAAACAGGCTATCAGCACCAAACGGCTTACTGGAAAATCATGCAGTCAACCTAGACTGTTTATCTTTTTAGTTTTTCATAAACCATAATACAAATGATTTCTTCTTAGCCTACTTTTATCCTATTCTTCCTTCACAGGGATATGGTCTATCAATATGCCTTTGTGATTGGCAAACAAAGTTTCTAATAAAAAAAATCTACAAACATGGAATGAATAGACACGTAAAGTAAAAGTCATGTTTTAGAATACAATCTTTGTCCTCCAACACTGGACACTGGAATTGGATAACTCAGAATAGTTCTACAACTATTAACTCTTTACCCTACTTCCTTGGCTGGTTTATTTCCTAATGAGTTGTCATATTTTTCCTTTATTTATTTTACCTATTTATTTGAAATTTTCATGTAATTTAAATAAGACAATAGAAATAACCACCTTTTCTTTCTGGGTTTTGTCTCATGGTGATTTATCCTAAGTGCTCTCCCCAGATTTCTCTCATCTTAAAGCAGTGGCTGTGGATAATATGTCACTGTAGAATGAAACTGTATTATTATTATTAATTGCTTAAAATTTAGCAAGTAACAATTACTCACCAAAACATGTTTCATGATGAGTAAATCTGTGGATTTAGAAGATAGCAAAGGCATTATAGAAGCTCAATCACTTGGAAACAGAAGTTATGAGTCTTTAACTGTCCACGAACAGGCAATTAGAATTGTCTGATTTCTTGGTACGTTGGTTGGATTGTTGACAGAATAGAACCCTAGACTATGTTGTTTCTTTCTTTTATATAGTATGCGTTACTTCCATGGTGCTCTCTATCTTAATCTCATCTCCTTTCTCTCTTCCTCATTGCAGAGGTCATATACTTCCCAGCTAAAATCTTGACAAGTGCTGGGTCGAATGTGTCTTTCCACTGCATCTATAAACATGCAAACAAGATTGTGTCTTCCACAAAAATTGTTTGGTGGATGAATTTGGCTGAGAAAATCCCTCAGAGTCAGTATAATGTTGTGAGTGACCTTGTTAGCAAAGTCACTTTTCCCCACGTGCAAGCCACCAAACCACGTGGGAAGTTCACCTATGACGCTGTGTACTGCTGCCATGAGCAGGAGTGCCACCACCGCTATGCCGAGTTACACGTGATCGGTAAGGATTCCAAAGTCTTCTTCCTTTTGTCCCCTAATATAACTCTTATTGTGGACTCTCAATAGCAGAGTCTTATAAATGTGTAAATAAATTAATTTTTTTCATTCACTGTTTTTGTTTTATATTAATATTTTAATGTGTTTTAAATAGATGTCAATATCAATATATCATGTGAAACTGATGGGTACTTAACTAAAATGACTTGCAGATGGCCAGCAAATCCAATCCAATCACTTGTGGGAAATTCTTTGCAGTTAAGATATCACAGGTAGGTGTGACTTTTGTTTGCTGTTCTGTTTTTCTGTACTGAAATAGCCATCATAATAGTAGTCTGGTAGATTTCTTCTTGAAAGCAACAGGTAGACTATAACTCACTTGGAAATTTTAAAATAATTCACACTTGTGGTTGACAATAAATAATACATATTTATTTTTAAGTTACCTTGTCTGACAACTCATTATCTTTAGTTGAGGGTTATTTTTTATTTATTGTGGCATTCCTGGGGCTTGAACTGAGGTACCAGCTTCCGTTCCTGAGATTATTTGCTCAAGGCTAGTGGTCTAATACTTGAGCCCTATCTCCATTTCCGGTGTTTCGGTGGTTAATTGGAGATAAGAGTTTCATGAATTTGCTTCCTCAGGTTGGCTTTGAACCATGATCCTAAGTTCTCAGCCTTATTTATTCATTTTTTTTTTTGATCAATTGTGGGACTTCAACTCTGGGCCTGGGCTCTTCAACTCAAACCTTCCACCCTACCCCTTGAGCCACAGCGCCATGTCCAGTTCTGAGCCTTTTGAGTAGCTAAGATTGCAGGTATAAGCCGCCCATGACCAGCTATAATGGAGTTTTAACTCATCAATGAGATGAAAGAGAAGCTTATATACATTTAAATTTGACTTTGAGGACTGTCTATAGTAGAGGGTGGAGGCTTAAAAATGATTGACATCATTTGGCTAAAAGTTAATGTTTAAGAGTCAAAGTTAAAGATTCTAAGACACATATGAACGGTTTTAAAAACTAGGTGAGGAGCTGGGTGTGATGGCTCTTGTCTAAAACCCTAGCTACTCCGGAGGCTGAGATCTGAGGATCACAGTTCAAAGCCAGCTCTAAAGAATGTGAGCCTCTTATCTCCAATAAATCACTAGAAAACGGGAAGTAGGGCTATGGCTTCAGGGGTAGGGTGGTAGCTTTGAGCTGAAGAGCTCAAGGACAGTGCCCAGGCCCAGAGTTCAAGCCCTATAACACACACACACACACACACACACACACACAGACACACATACACACACACACACACACACACACACACACACACAAAAGCAAAAAAGAAAAAGAAAAAACTAGGTGAGGAGCCATGTTTACACATGTAATCACACCTACTTAGAAGACAGAGGCAGAAGGATTTAGAGTTCAAGGCTAGTCTAGGCAAAGCTGACAAGACCCTATCTCAAATGCAAAATACAAGGTGTGGCTGGTGGTGTGGCTCAAGTTGTAGAGTGACTTCCTAGCAAACTCAAGGCCCTGATTTCAAACCCTAGTACCACTAAAATGAAACAAACTAACTACAATGTACAAGTGACAGAGAGCTTGTCTCCCATATGCTAAGCCCTAAGTTCAATCTCTTGGTGAAGTCATTTGGGAAATAAACAATAATCAAAAGTAATAAGTTCTAATAAAAAGAAATTTGTGTTGTACTTGCTTATTTTGTATGCTATTTTTATTAAGACATCTCCTATCATTTCTCTTGTTTTTCCTAGCATCATTTATTTTAATTAGAGGTGATAATATACATACATTTTTATTTTTAAAGTATTTCATAATCATTTTCAAAAACACATTCTGCTCTTAAACACTATGCCCCACTGTTTATTTGTGTTGGAGGTTTTCAATAACATGCTCATTTGTTCTTAAAATCTGAAATTTCAACTTGAAGAATGTATCCCCTCAATCAAATATCACAGTCTGAATTCTGGTCCTAATTCTGTGCGTTGATTACTGTGAAGTGTTAGTATAGATGTGGCAGTTTCTGAAATGGGACAATAGTTCCCTTAAAAGTACAAGCTTTGAGTATTTTAAACCCAATAAGAAGTTCATGGTGATGTGATTTTACTTTTATAATATGTTCTTTTCATGGTGTTTTCATGAAACAGAATGAATTTGTGGAAACCTTTTGTAAAAGCTCACAGCTCATCTCCCTTATTGACATTTACAGAACACATGTGAAACTAGTTGCATACCACTGAGCTTCTCAGTCTCGGGACCCTCAGTAGCTTTGTCTATGAGCTGGAGAGATAGCAGGACTTACAAGATTTCTGTGGGACTTAAGAAGATATTTTATTGACAAATGTATTAGAAATTCTTAACTTCCAGAAAGCATTCGCTAATGATTAATCGCTCTCACGATGGTGATGCTGGCATGTTTTCCAAGTGGACTATTTCTTCACTTTGCTTCTACACTACACTGTGCCTGCGGGTGATCCTCTTCCTTCTTGTGATTTTCTCACTCACTAGTACTTATTCCCCCCCAATACATTAGACCTATATCAATAACCTTAAGGGGGAAAAAGCTTACACAGTGATGGAAGAGAGAGCATTGTAGACGTTTTATTTTCTTCTGATTTCTGCTCTGTGCTCTTCACTGCTACTTCAGCCATTTGAGTGCTGTGTTCAGAACAAATAGTAGTGGAAGCAGTGTCCCAGAGTAGAGAAGAAATTCTTTGTATGTCCTGAGGTAGAATATTGGTTGAGTCTCAGAATTTTAACTGTTTTATTACCTGAGAAAATGATTAATACACTTGACTGTATTGTTCATATACAGATCATTATTTTAATTTAGATGGAAACTGTTAAGTTATACTGTCAGTGACAGCATAATTTTGGTAGAATTAATTCCTGATTTAAAGTATTAAGAATCAGCCTTATTCCCATTCTGGGGATTGCTATTATTATATGCAATCTATGTTTTAAAAATTGTCACTAATATAAAATGTTAGCTTGGTTTTCAATATATTCTAGATTTTATCTCTAAACTGGATTATCTTCTTATTTGAGCCTTAAAAATCTACTCTAATTAATGATGAATAAAATATTTTATACATATTACTATTTCTATAGAAAGACATCCTGGAAAATAGTTGGGAATTTTGAATTTGAAGAAGATAAAACACCTATTTTCAGATGGAGAAAAATACCCCCCTTTTTTAGAACAATTCTGAATTCTCAAATACCCATTTTGCTTTGATCAATGCTGTGTGTTAATTGACTATATTTGTGTCTTTAGGAGCAGTCTTTATTGTTCTGATAGTCCATCTATTCATACTATATCTGAGCCCAAAGATTGCCATTTGCAGAAGGATGGCTTTTATGAGTGTGTTTTCCAGCCCATCTTTCTATTATCTGGCTACACAATGTGGATTAGAATCAATCATTCATTAGGTTCACTCAACTCCCCACCAACATGTGTGGTCCCTGATTCTGTAGGTAAGTAGTAGATTTGGATGCAACACGATTTAGAGTTAAAATTGTTCTTTGCCATTTTCTAATTATGCTAGATTTTTTTGTTTTTGGTGATGGTCATGGGGCTTGAATTTTGGGCCTAGGTGCTGTCCCTGAGCTCTTCAGCTCAAGGCTACGGCCCTACCCTTTGAGCTACAGTGCCACTTCCGGTTTTCTATGGTTAATTGGAGATAAAACTCTCAGAGTCTTTAGTGCTCAGGCTGGCTTTGGACTGCAATCCTCAGATCTCAGCTTCCTGAGTAGCTAGGATTACAGGTGTGAGCCACCGTGCCCATCTAAAATTGAGTTTATTTTATATTATTATTGCGTGGTGTGCTTCTTTATAGGGATAGACAGCTAGTGCACACCAATTGGAATATTTTTAGCATACTACTCTGAATTACAAAATAAACTAGGATGACACATTCATAATATTTAGGACATCTTTTCAGTAAGTGTTTTGGGATCTAAACATTCAGAGAGCCTTTGAAATTTTTGGTATGTATTTCCATTATGATTGTGAAATTTTTGAGAAATAACATTTGTATAGAAGTTAAAAAATAGCAATTGTTTCTATATACTATTTTGTTGGGTATTATGCCCCAATCAATATTTTATTCAATTAATTATATCACATTTAAATTAAAATGCACATTTTACTAATACAGGACATTCTTGTTTTAATTATGTATTTTTTTCAGTATAAACTTTCCATGTAACTCACTTTCTACTGTATGTAACTTTATTGTGCAAGGTTTTATGGGTACTAAATAAATTAGGACAGCAAAGAAACTTCCTACCCATTGACACACACAAGTAGCACTCACATGTACACATGTAACATGACAGAGGCAACGTGGATTCAGCAATATATGTTCTCTGCATAACCTGTGGTGCTTTGTCTTTTTGAAACTATGGTCTTAGGGGGAAAAAAAGAGCAATGTGCAAATTCAACCCGGAAATCAGTGGCAGCTCTATCATTTGCTAGCTTTGTAAACTTGGACCTGTCACATAAATACTTTGGATTGCATGGATGCAGAGAAGACCTTTGAAAATAATCACTAAGAAGAGTGGCATTCTTGCCTCTCTGTGGGGGTCCTTTTTGGTATCAGGCACTTACCTCTTAGCCACTGGGTCATACAGATGTAAATGAGAGAGCCAGTGTGAGCTGGTTTTAGAGATATTCTGTGGAAAGCAGTTATTTACTAGTTGGTGTGCAAGTATGATACTTCTAACATTCATGTATCTGATCAATTGGCTCTGCAACCTCTACATTGTACTGTCCTCTCACTGGGCAGATAATAGAGACAGGAACCCCAGAGGCTCACAGTTATGCATAGACTTTCACCTTTTTATGTCAAATATCCCAAGCTTATATTTGTCTTTTATTATTTGGAAGAGTGGCTTTAAAGTAGAAATTGTGAATTTGGAGGTAATTCTTATGTTGGATATGTCTAAGTTAAAGGTCACAGGTTAAATTAATACCAATGTCTTCCGTGTGATACCTTTACTATGCAGTGCCAAGGATTTTGTTCCTTTTTCTTTTCTTTTTATGTGGCCTTGGGAATCATAGTTAAGGCCTCATACATGTTAGGCAAGGCCTGTGTCACAAGTTATATTATTTTCCAAGACATTTTTCCTTCCCCATTATTTTTTCTTTGAACATGCCTTTCTCCTTCCCATGAACTGAACTCTGGGCCTTGCTCATACTAAGCAAGCACTTGATGAGTGAGTTACATCCTGCTAGTCTTAGTGGCTCAATTTTTTTTTAATGTATAATAGTTTTAGTTTTCTCATTTACTACTTTTACATTTTATGCACAAATATTTTTATCTGAGTAAAAATAGAAAATAACTGTTTTATGTAAAATTACAAAAACACAAAGAAATACATAATTGTTATTATGAGAGTATAAGCATCTTTATTTACAGAGCAAAAATATATGCAAAAATTCTCCTTTTACAAAAGATTGAGAGTATTTTTCCCCCTGGAAACTAATGAAATATTGAAGTATCAATATTTTTATATGCTTTAGGTCTAAAGACATTAAGTCAGTAACAGAGTCATTTTGTAATTAAGAATTTTAAAACATTCTTGTGCTATTTGAAAGATACACTAGTTCTTTATAAAAGTAGCAAAAATGATGAATGCAGAAAACAGCAGACCTCACAGAAAGTTATCTGGAGGCACAGACCTTTAAAAGAAATATCATACTTGAGTATCACTATTCATCTGGGGGAAAAATAACTAATTAATTTCCCTAATTTTTTGACATAGATTGATATCAAAATGAATGTGATCAGTCGATATATGAGAATATCAATCACATATGGGAATTCTGTTTAGTTTGATTTTTCCAATGCCAACACAAATTTTCAAGCTAGCAAGACAGTTCAAAAGTTGGTCAAACACAAACGTTGCTCAGTGGCTCAATTTTTAATGAAGTATTTTCTTAACTTATAGAGTGCCATGGGTAATTAATCATAGATTTTTTTTCTCCAGGAAACTCTTTGTCTGTGAAATAGAAATAATTCTTATATACTGCATAAAATTATAGAGGTTAAGAGAAAGTTTTAGGAGGATTTTAGATTATGAATATGAGGAATTAAATATTTTATGGCTTATAAATATGTGTTATAGTATGATATTTAAGCACATTGCTGTTTAAATTGCCATTCCATAATATCATTCTCATAATTTCTAGTGAGACCATTTCCTCCATCTAGTGTGAAAGCAGAAATGACAGTAAATACTGGATTATTGAAAGTATCCTGGGAAAAGCCACTCTTTCCAGAGAATAAGCTTCAGTTCCAGCTTCGATATGGATTAAGTGGGAAAGAAATACAGTGGAAGGTATCTTTTTTCATATATTTTTATTGTAATTAATAGAAGGATTACATTATATTCACCAGATAGAAGGCGCATTACTGCACAAACATACTATATGGCCTTATGTATCTATGTTTTGTTCTATTGCAAATCTCTGCTAGGAGAGCCTAAGGTTTCTACTGATTATGACAAATAAGGGAAACCATTGAGCCTATGTTCCTTTGAGTCTGGCTTACTTCAGTTAATATGATTTTTTTCTAAGTCTTTTCATTTCCTAACAAATGTCATTCTTTCTGACAGCAGCATAGAATTCCATTGTGTATAAATACCACATCTTGTTGATCCACTCATCAACTGAGGGGCATCTGGGTTGGTTCCATATCTTTGCTATGGTAAATAGTGCTGCAATGAGCATCATTGTGATAGTGGATTTAGTATGTCCTTGTTTCTGGACATTTGGGTAAATGCTAAGGAGTGGAATTGCTGGGTCATAGGGGAGCTCTATGTTTAGTCTTTTAAGGAACCAAGATACTGCTTTCCATAGTGGTTGAATGAGTTTACAGTACCACCAACAGTGTAGTAGTGAAGTGAAAAGTATCTTTACTTAGAAATTTCTTCAGTTCATTTCACTAAGTTCAAATTATTTTAATGTATAAGAGTTATTTTTAATGTAAAGTTATTGGCATATAAAAGTATATCATCTTGTATTTTCATTAGATTGTTTACAGTCTTTTTTTTTTGCCAGTCCTTGACCTTGAACTCAGGGCCTGGGTACTGTCCTTGGGCTTTCTCAAGGCTAGAGCTCTACCACTTGTGCCACAGCACCATTTCTGGCTTTTTTTCTATGTATGTGGTGCTGAGGAATCAACCCTGGTCCTTGTGCATACTAGGCACAAGGCTACCACTAGGCTACACTCCTGGCCCATTTACAGCCTTTTTAATGCTTTTATGGAACAACATTTCTGGATCAATCCTTTCTCAAAATATGTTCCCAGAACACAAATTCCCTAAGACATATGTTTAAATAGGTTTAGTGAGACCTGCATCAGTGTATCTTTGTAGGGAAGTGTTGCAGTATATGGCATGTTCACTGTCTGAAAGGTCTTAATTAATGAGACAGTTGTGCCTTTTTTTAATCTGGTGGTTCCCAAACTCATTCCAAGGACCATGTTTTCCTCTAACATCTACTAGTGCATACACATACATTCAGCAGAATATACTTTAAAAGAAGTTGCTTTAATTAAACTTGCAGATTTGTATCTATAGAGGCAAGTGTGTGTAAAATTGCTCTCCCCATTAGTTTTGAGGTAGTAATGTACAAAAACCCAGACATATCAGGGAACCAAATTATGTATTACCTCACAATTATTTCAACTAAACATGATTTTTTTTTCCATTTGATTGTCTAGGGAGAAACAGTAAGTGAAATGTCAGCTTTATTCTTAAGGCTGGCACTCGACCACTTGAGTCATTGGTCTCAACTTCCAGCTTCTTGGTGGTTAATTGGAGATGAGCCATACAAACCTTTCTTCCGGGCTGGTTTTGAACCCAAACCCATTTTCTCTTAATTCTGGAAATGTTCTAAGGTTTACAAGGAAAATGTACTTTAGGGTCCTTTAGATACATACATACTAGTGAAATTCAGTATACTACGTTGACTTGTCTTACAGATGCATGAGGTGTATGATGCAAAATCAAAATCGGCCAGTCTCCCAGTGCCAGATCTATGTGCGGTCTACATTGTTCAGATGCGCTGCAAGAGGTTGGACGGCCTAGGGTACTGGAGCAATTGGAGCAGCCCAGCATACACAGCTGTCATGGATGTCAAAGGTCTGCAAAGATTTTGTAAATGAGTCTTGCAAGTGCTTTGACATCACTTTATATATGACTGAAATAATTTGTTATAAAGACACATGAAAAAAAATGAAAAAAAAGACACATGAACAATTTGGCCTTCTTGTAATTTTGTAGTTCCCAAGAGAGGACCGGAATTGTGGAGAATAATTAATGGAGATGTTACTAAAAAGGAGAAAAATGTCACCTTACTTTGGAAGGTATTCCTTGCTTTCTATCTTAGGTTTCAATTTTACTTTTGTTCTCCTAAAAGGTATCCTTATTTCATTGTTCATAATCCTGTCAGTTTTAGTCTCCTAAACTACCTCCAGTTTTTTATTTTCATTTCATTTTTGAGATCTGATTGCAAAGAACAAAGATATGTAGTGGTTGGAGCATTGGAACAGAGTTAGGAAAATCTAATTCTCTTTTCACAAAATTGTATCACAACTATTTTTGTGAGATTACTTAGATGTCAAGATTGAAAGAATGAGGGGCCGGGAGTTTGGCCTAGAGTTAGGCTGCTTGCCTAGGATGCACGAAAAACTGGCTTTGATTCCTCAGTACCACATACTTAGAAAAAAGCTGGAAGTGGTGCTGAGACTCAAGTGGTAGAGCTCTAGCCTTGAGAAATCCCAAGGACAGTGCTCAGGCCCTAAGCTCAAGCCCAGGACTGGCAAAAAAGAAAAGATTCAAAAAGTGTATGAATGCAAATTGGGCCAAATGATATTTAGTGTACATACCCTTGAGTCCAAAAATTATACTTATATTTAATCTTGAAAAACATAAAGGTAGACTCCCCTTTATACTTCCAGAATATCTAAAATGTAAGATATATCTATGTAGGAGCAGATAAATACTATTCTGCTAAATGATAAAATGCTCAAAAATTCCAAAACATTCTCTGTTTCACCTGAATTAATTTCTATCCCAAGAGATACCTCATTTGAAGACTGATTTGGGAATGAAGCACACGAAGTAAAACAATGTTGATCACCTTACATGTCAAATTAAAGTTCATTCCCCAAGAGTATACTAACACTTGTATTCTAAAAATGTTTCCTGATCTAATTTCAATCGTTATGCAAAAAATAAAATGTAAGCCTGGTGTGGTAGCTCATGCCTGTAATTCTACTTAGGAGGCTGAGATCTGAAGGTCATGGTTCAACTCTAGCCTGAGCACCAAAGTCCATGAGATTCTTATCTCAAATTAACCACCAGAAAACTGGAAGTGGTACTGTGGTTCAAGGGGAAGGGTGGTAACCTTGAGCTGAAAAGCTCAGGGACAATGCCCAGGCTCAGAGTTCAAGTGCCATGACTGACAAAAAAAAATGTATAGAGTTTATGTACCTTTCATTTGTAAATCTAGCTACTGTATAATTTTACTTGTTTGTATAATCAAGACTATTATAAATTGTTCTCTATTTCAATATTTCTAATTTAATGTTAGCTTTAAAAACTGATGCTGATGTTTCTTAATCATTTCTTTGAGCAGTTTTAACTCCCAGGAGCTCAGGGTCTTGTACTCTGACTGACTGAGGAGTGAAACTCACCAAGGAAGGAAGCTCTGCTGAAAAAGAAACAGCTGTTTACCCAACAGATTCTCCTCCTCCTCCTCCTCCTCCTCCTCCTCTTCCTCCTCCTTCTTCTTCTTCCGCCTCTTCCTCTTCCTCTGCTCCTCCTCCTCCTCTCTTCCCTTCTCCCCCTCCTCTCCCTCCTCCGCTTCCCCTCCTCCTCCTCCTCCTCCTCCTCCTTTTTCTCCTTTGTTTTATTTCTATGGACACCTGCTTCAGAGATCTGAGCATTTCTATAGTGAAGATCCGGCGATGATGTTTCTAAGACGGTGGTAGGGCCAACTGTAACCAGAATTTCAGTATCTTTACTT
Source organism: Megascapheus bottae (assembly GCF_031878675.1). Classification (NCBI taxonomy): domain Eukaryota; kingdom Metazoa; phylum Chordata; class Mammalia; order Rodentia; family Geomyidae; genus Megascapheus; species Megascapheus bottae. The sequence goes on along the minus strand of NC_143514.1, from coordinate 40,584,792 downwards.
TGTCTTTAGCCCCTCATGACTGTAACAACTGCACTGTTACCCAGGCTGCAGTCATTCCTTCCTTCTTCTTCCACCATAACAAACTGAACAACAGCAACAAAATTGTCTTTCTTATTTTTTTTTCTTTTCCTTTTTGCCTGTCCTGGGTCTTGAACTAAGAGCCTGGGCCCTGTCCTTGAGCTTTCTCAAGGCTAATGCTCTACCGCTTGGGCCACAGTACTGTTTCAGGCTTTTTCTGTGTATGAATCGAATGCAGGGTTTCATGCATGCTAGGCAAGCACTCTACCTCTTGACCACATTCTGATCTTCTTAAGTTTTCTTTATACCACAGATTCCATGTTTCCTCAATGATGCTGTTCACTTGGACTTTCTGTAACAATGGAAATGGTTTGTATCTGCATTGTCCTATAAGTAGGCTCATGTAGCTCTTAGTAATTGAAATGTGCCTAAAGTGACAGAAAATCTTAAGTTTTAGCTTGTATTTAATTGATAATTTAAATGGCCACAGTAGCCAGAGTCAGTCCTATTGGGTTCTTTAGATTTAATATGAAATAAGGAGAGAAAGCATTATTATTCATCTATCACTTTTCAAAGAACTTGAATGCCTTTTTTTGACTGAATTATCCTTCTTTAATTTTGTTTTAGTTTTGTATTGTTTTAGTTCTGTTTTCTAACTTGAAGTTAGAAAGGTCAAATATAATGGTTCCTAAGTTCGTTTTCTCTCACAATGACAAAATAACCAGCTATAAACTATGTATAAGCAGGAAAGCTTCACTGTAGCTCACTGGGGTTTAAAGGCCTCAGCTCATGGTCTAGTCACTCTGTTTGTAAGGCAAGAGCTCCAGAACCAAGACATCCTTAAGCCTCAGATCTGAAATCCAAAATAATCACTGAAAACTCAACTATTTTCAGCACTGACATGATATTCAAAAGTTCAGATTTTGGAGCAATTTGGATTTCAAATTTTCAGGTAAAGGATGCTCAACCCAGAATACTTGTTCATAAATTTCCCACTTAAGTCATGAGAAGCTTTCAAAATTGCCCCTCCACAAAAAAATTGAGGCACACTCTTCTAGTCTGTAGTACATTTCAATGCCAGCTTTCAATGCCTTTAGAAAGGATTGGTAACATTTAATCCTGTCTGCACTAGTATAGATTGTTAGGCTCTGTAGAATGGAAGAACAACATTGGATGTAAAAGATATTGGTACGCATTTTATGTAGGAATCTTAAAAAAAAATGTGGTCTAATCTTTTCAAAGGGCTATAAGGTAGAAAGTCTGTGGCCATACATCAACCCAGTAGTGTTCTTTTCCTTCCTGCAAACACTCTCTGCTTGAAATCTTCTTCTAAATGCATCAGAGCTAAGGATCTTCCAAGAATGAATGCACAGGTCCTTTTTTTTTTTTTGCTGTGTAAAATTAGTTCTGGTTTGTTTGTTTGAAGTATTACTTAGCAGTCTTTCTCTAAAGTCTATTGAAACATTTTACTAAAATATCTTCAAGGGATATATAGTCTTCTCCGTAACTACCCAGACACAATCACTGAGAATGTGCTTGGAGGCAGTTTCTCTCTTTCCCTACTTCCCTCAGCATTGTAATAGGCAGTTCCTGGCCTTTATCTAAATGGTACCTACTGATGGGAAATTGTAATCAGAGCTCTGTGTGCTCATTTCATATAAAAAGCACTGTAGTTCTTCAACTAATCAATTTCTATGTTTACTACAGCCCCTGATGAAAAATGACTCACTGTGCAGTGTGAGGAGATACGTGGTAAAACATCATACCTCCCACAATGGAACATGGTCAGAAGATGTGGGAAATCATACCCAGCTCACTTTCCTGTGGACAGAGCAAGTGCATACTGTGTCAGTTCAGGCCATCAATTCCATTGGCGCTTCCTCTGCAAATTTTAATCTCACATTCTCATGGCCCATGAGCAAAGGTGAGAAGAGTTACAGAATGGGAATCCATTGCTCCTGTAAACACTTCACTGCTGAACACTGTTCCCTTCTAAATTCTCTCTGAGCTGTCTGGAATTCCCGTTCATCCATCACTCTGCTTTGCCTGAAAAATAACAAAACGTACTGCACAGTGATTGTATTCATGTGCCAGAACATTTTTGAAGTGTTATAATAAAATGAGAATGTTCTCGTAAATCTAATACTTAATCCTTTTGGAGAGAGGAAGATTGTAGGTCTATGTGTGTGTCTGTGTGACTCTAAGTGTGAATCAGAGTGTAAAAATAAGTATATATATTATTTTGTATGTAAATATATGATGTTTTGTTAGATGTAGCATACTTTTATACACTGTGGACATTATAGCATATGTATTTGTGTGGAGTAAATACATATAAATATAATGTATTTATTTATATATACATACAATATTTTCTTTTTAATTATTTAAAAAATCTATTAGCCAGAGGGTTACAGTTCCATAAGTTAAGAGGACATTTTCTTTTGGACAATGTTATCTTCCCTCATTCTCTCCCTGATTTTCCCTCCTATCCAACCCACTAGTTGTATAATTTATTTCCAACATGGCCCCAGTGAATTGTTCACCCTTTGTCCCTCCATTTCTGCGCCTCCCCTTTCACTCCCAAAGACGTATAGACAAACAAAGAAAGCATGTTTTATTTCATATGTGAGAACTAGATCAAAAATAAACTGAGCTAGGATAAATTCTATAAGGCTGTAGGATTCACCCACAGTGAGATCAAAGGAAGATTCGCTTAGGAGAGGAACAAAAAGGTGCGATACCTATGCATATCTGATCATACAGAACAGTATTTATGGAAATGAACTCCAGGAAACGGAAACAGAGGTTCTTTCTTTTTTTTCTGTTTTTGTTTTCTTCTCTTTTTGCTTTGTCTCTATATAGGATTTCCATATAAAATGCAATGCACATATATTGTAGTGGTATGACATGCTATCTGGATTTGGGCTAATTGTCAAGACTTGAAAATCACTGTGAACTTCATTTAATATGAGTAGCAAATCCTTTTTCCATTGATTTTGATATATGTAACTATTCAGAGAACTGGGAATTACTCTCATAGGAATTTTTAATCTTTTTTTTTTTTTTTGCCAGTCCTGGGCTGGAGCTCAGAGCTTTGGACTTTCTCAAGGCTAAAGCTCTACCACTTGAGCCTCAGCACCACTTCCGGCCTTTTTTCTAAGTATGTGGTACCAAGGAGTCGAACCCGGGTCTTCGTGCATGCTAGGCAAGCACTCTACCACTAGGCCAAACTCCCGGCCCGGAATTTCTAATCTTGATTATACAATGTACCTATTTTTAATGGAAATGCAAATTTTCTGGAACTCTACCCAACTCTGAATATCTCTCCAAGTAACGTTTCTTCCATGAAGTCTTGGCCTATTATCTTTTTGGTGGTGGTGGTACTAGAATTTGAACTCAGGGTCTTATGTTTGCTAGGTGGGCTCTTGAGCAGCTGAGCCATGCTTCCAGCTCTGGTTATGCTAGGTAATGTTCAGATAGTCTTACTTACGCCTCCCACTTACTTGGATTTTAAGCACCAGTCATTATGCCAAGCCTAGTTATTGGTTTGAGTGTGTCTTGCCCCTTCTTTTAATTTCAACACTTTCTAACTTTCTTACGATATTTTGCAGACTGACTTATGTTATGATGACTTTTGAATGCATAGTGTAAATTTCCTGTAGAGCACAGAGCACCCAATACAATGTTTTATGTTTTTATACTGTTTTCAATATAGATGGTATAGAAATATTTATTGTATGCTTAGTGTGCAGTGGTGGAAATTTTCACGTGAGAAAAAATATACAGGTTGCACCACTCAGGAACTAAGAGGTGATAATAATAAAATAATATACAATGTCTACTTAGAAACTGAGATATGTGACCTCGGGAAAGAAACATAATTATATGGGAAAAGAAGGAAGAAAAGGGAACCTAATCTGCCTTTGAGAGTTAGAGAAGTCATTTTGAGGAAATAGTATGGCACAGAAATCTGAAGTGTTAGAATTAAATTTCCCCAAGTTGAGGGAGGTAGAAAGACCATATGTTTCCAGCAGAGGAGAAACCTGACCAAATACCTCCCAACACAGAGTAAGACATGAAGAAAGACGGGAGGGCATCATAAAGCACAAAGGCCAGAGACGCGGTTGACACTTGGCTATGAGGGACTTGTAGACACAACAGTAATGCCAGCGTCTGGCATGGAAACCCACAGGAGCATTAAAGTAACATGGATATGATTTGTGTTTTGAGAATGGCAATCCAGCAGTGGGAGAGATATAGAATAGTTAATAGACTTTGGCAGGGTTCCTACTGAGAACCATTCCTTCTTTTAGGCTCTAGGTAGAATCTCTTTTGTCCTCCTTACTATTGATTGGGTCATATTATTTCTATGTTTATGTGACTCTTACCCCACAGAAATAATTGCCACATATTATGCTTATTTAAATCGTCTGTCTTCTCTTCCATTTCCCCTCATCCAATTGGTTATCTGTGCCTCAAAGTGTTAGTAAATGCTCATTCATTTTGAATTTAAAAATAAATTTCCTTTTTTTCCCTCAGTAAATATCGTGCAGTCACTCAGTGCTTATCCTTTAAACAGCAGTTGTGTGATTCTTTCCTGGATTCTATCACCCAGTGATTACAACCTAATGTACTTAATTATGGAATGGAAAAATCTCAACGAAGATGATGAAAGTAAATGGCTTAGGATCCCTTCAAATGTCAAGAAGTATTATATTCATGGCAAGTATTCTTTTTTTTAGTAATTCTTCCATGAATTAATGTGATGCAGTAGATGAGTACTTAAGTAATATTGCCTGTTAAAAAGAACTTTGAAATATAGATGAACACCTACCTCTTAATACTTATGTCCTTCACCTTAGCAAAACATTTTGTCCCATTTCCATGGCTTCTTTTCATATTGTACACAGACATGTTTAAATATTTTATATTTCTTCCTAATGTTTTTTGTCACATATAATGTTTTATTATAAAATCTATTTAACCTATTCATGTTGCTTCCAACTTTATCCTCAAAGAAACAAAAACAAAACACTCTTTTTAGTGGCTTTTAATACTTACTGCTAAATTATTTTCCCAAACTATGCCCCATTCATGATATGGTATGGTAATGAGTGGGAAATCAAGGTCAAAGGTCGAAGGATCTTGGAGCTGATGACCAAGGCCAGTGTCTCTTGAAGACAGACAAGTTATCCCAAGAGGACATCAGAGCACTTTCCATCTGTGCCCTTCCTAGCGCTGACAAGTCCTGGTGAGGATTAAAGTATGTTAACCCAGAGAGCCAGTGGCTTCCATAGTCATGCTGCAGTATCATCCACGGGACTCACAGTCCCTTTCCCTTCCAGTGAGTGGTCTGGAAGGTGCCATCTGGTAAATTTAATTATAAATTATCGAAAGAGAACTGATTTTCTTCCTATGCCATCTCGGTGCCTTTCTTTAAGCCAGAGTTATACTGAATTTAGACTTTAAGGCAATTTGCCTTTTTTGAAGTAATACACAATTCTCATTAGCGTTTGTGAAAACCATTATTGGATCTTTCTTCAGCTTTTCTGTGGGGATGATCTCTTCCAGAGACTGCAGGAGAATCCTGGGTCTCCTGCTTTACAGAAGACTTCACAAGACTTTAATCTTCCAGATGTCTTGCATAGGCACATTAAGTAAAATAGCCTTTTTGGAGAAAGAGACTATTACCTACTGTGAGGATAAGGGAAACAATGGGGTAGATAATTTTTTGGTAAAGAAGATGAGGCAAGGACAAATGGCCATTTACCAGTGAACTTGAACCAAATGGCTATACCCGAACACGTCCTAGAAAATTGCCTCTGTCTGTGTGTGGGTATGATGTTTGAAAAATTATGTGGAAAATTATCATTGCTAGAAAACTGGAAGTATTTGGGTTACTTTTGAGATTGCTTTCATCACTTCAATGGATATATATATATATATAAATTGATATATATATATTGTGTTTTTGTATGTATGCATTTTGCTCAGTTAAGTACCAATGAGCTCCTACTGAATCTTTCTCTGCAGATTATTTTATCCCCATTGAGAAGTATCAGTTCAGTCTTTATCCAATATTTATGGAGGGAGTGGGAAAACCGAAGATAATTAATAGTTTCACTCAAGGTAAAAGTTTTATTTTTAGTTTTTTTTCTTTTGTACATGGGTATGTTTTGTAATTTGTTAGAAGTAATGGTGCCATTGGATTATTATTTTATTTGATATAATAATGGGAGAATTGAATCTTTATGTAGAAATATTTATTATAAGGCGGTATATACATTTTTCTCTAAACACTGGTCCTCTTTTATTTCAAATTAATTTTAACGAACATTTTTATTTATTTTTTTTGAGCTGGTATTAGAACTTGAATTCAGGGGAAGAGCTCCTACTCTTAGTTGGCTTTTTGTTCAAGGCTTACACTCTACCACTTTAACCATATTCCTATAGCTGGCTTTTTGCTGGTTAGTTGGAGATAAGAGTCTCACAGACTTTTCTGCCCAGGCTGGCTTATTTCCTCAACTCTTAGTCACCTGAGTAGCCAGGATTACAAGTGTCAATCATTGGCTCGTGACTCAATTTTGTTATTTTAAAGCGGTCTTCAAATCCAAGCAACTCAACTAAGTGGCTTCAAGAAAGAAACATTCATCTCTTTTTAGAATAAAAATAACTTCAATATTTTGTCTGTTATTTAAGGAATATCTCTTGAGTATTGTTTTAATAACTTGGGAGGAGCTCACACATGCAAGTCTCTTGCTCTTACTGAGCTTAATTTCCAAGGTTCTAAGATGAGTGAAGGGTAATATATAAGTTATGTAAAGTACAATATCAGATACAGATGTATATTTGAAGGAAAATAAAATAATATGAAGGCATACAGTTAAAGTGTGGTGTTGTAGCCAAGATGACCAGAAATTGTCTTTATCCTTCCTTCCTTCCTTCCTTCCTACCTTCCTTCCTTCCTTCCTTCCTTCTTTCCTTCCTTCCTACCTTCCTGTTTTTCCTTCTTTCTTTCCTTTCTCTTTCTGCAGAGTTGATGTTTGAGTATAGTCCTGTAGGAATTTCTACCTCTTTAGGCTAAAGAATCCATGTGCCAAGGCCCTGCAGAATGAGCCCAGTGGTTCAAAGAACAGCAAGGAAATCAGTGCATCTGCAGTGATCTAGATAAACACTGGAAACACTGGCAGGTGCTGCTGACTGGCTTTGCCAGTGAGACTCATCATATGAACTTTAATGGATACTTTTGACTCATATGAGTTAAAAGTGATCACATGGAAAAACTGGGCAAGCAAATAACTGGAAAATATTTGCTACCTTTAAATCTAATATTGAATAAAATTATTATTTTATTAATATCCACAAAATTTGTGCTCTTATTTCCCTATTTTTTTATAATTTGAGGCTAGTACAGATTTGTGATTAAATCAGAATAATGTATACTTTTTATACAGAAATAGGTTAAAATTTCCTCATACTCCGAGATTTGTGTAAATCGTGTTTCTTTTTCAGATGATATCGACAAACACCAAAATGATACAGGTCTATTTGTAATTGTGCCCATAATCATTTCTTCTTCTGTCTTACTGCTTGGGACATTGCTCATATCACATCAAAGGTATTATATGTAGTGCTAAAAATCTTTATGGAAAAATCCCTATGTATATGTAAGCCTTGATCTAAAACTTAAATAATAGACATTAAAGCTTTCTGTATGATATTGTATGTATGTAGTATACAATGAATTTAGCATAAAAAAGAAAGACATTCTTTCAGGAAATACTTTTTCTCCCTGATTGCACAACAGAAAGCTCAAGGATGAATTTAAGGTGTTTAGTTTTCTGTATACGCACACATCTACACCCATCAAAGAATGGACAGGCTTATAGGAGAAACGTCTAGGTAACATATTCTGAGATGTAGCTAAAAGCTTTTGGATCTCTTTAATTGGGATCGAGGGTTTGGTGGTAAGCATAGGACCTTGCAAACAGACTTTTAGTGGAGACCTGGAGCCATGAGTTTTTTGCTCTGAGAGAATGGGCCTGCTGACTCCAGGCTGCCTGGGTGGTCAGAGAAATGGCCTTGAGCTCTCTGAGCTATTTTGTGTGCCACATCACCCTGTGTTGTCATATCCAGACCAATGGGGCCATTTCACACATGCTGGATTTCTGAGGAAACATTTTTCTTCCATCAAAAGAAAAAGAAGGAAGAATTTAGAGTCTGATTTTACTTTCTAGTCAAGTAAGTTATTGGATGCCAGTGGGCTGGGCTTCTCTCTGACAATAAGATAGCTCTTTTTAATTGCTTAGTTTTGGAGAAAGCCAAATGCACAGTACCTGGCACAGAGCTATTTTTATCAGAATATTAGAACAAGTTATTAGGATATTATTAATTTAGGTCAAGATAGAAGTTTGGTAGAATACTTTATGTGGTAGGATGTAAATGCAACTGGAATGCTGAACTAATGTGTATTCTGTATGCTCATTAACTGTCAACATACAAAAAAGATTTCAGTTCAACGTATACACTTCTGTGTGTAGTGCATCTTGACCAGTGTCATTTCTTTTATCATTCTCCCTTGCCCCTTATCCCAATCCCATTGGTCTGTACAATAACATTTTCAATGTAGGTGTTTTCCTGTAATTCTGGAATTTTCTTATTTTTCCTTTGTAGAATGAAAAAGCTGTTTTGGGAAGATGTTCCAAATCCCAAGAATTGTTCCTGGGCACAAGGACTGAATTTTCAGAAGGTCACTCACTTTTTCATTTTATATATATATATATATATATATATATATATATTTAATTCAGAACATACCTTAGATGTCATATGACTTCTAGATCCTTTAGTATTTTTAAAATTTAAAAGCTTTCATGCAATTCATTTTCATATGGTTTATTATGTACTTTTAAGAATAGCAGGAAATAGAGGGAAGCAAAAATCAGTACTTTATCATGAGTTGGCAATATATATGTCTCTCCTGTTCACAGACCATAATGAAATCAATGTTAAAGGTCAACAGTGTTGGAAAATAGATAATTGGCTACATTATTTTGGGTGCAAACTATGGATAGGCAAAAGGGTAGTAATCAATTCTTTCATCACTATTGTTTGCTATTCATAGTTATTTAAATAACTTCAAATGATCAAATAATCTTATCTTCACATACTACTATCTAAAAAATGAAATTAGAATAAAACTTATGTACATATTTCCACTTAAGCAGAAGTTCCTTATGAAGGGCTCAATTATAATGAAATTCTATTACTTCTGTAATAGAATTTTTTAGAAAACTCTAAAGTTTACTGAATATTTTTTATTATTGCTTATAATATGGTAGTTTTCCTACCCTAGAAGCCAGGTAGACTGTATATTCCTAAAACTGGCAAGATAAAATTAATTCTACTTTCTACTGAACTGTGCACATGTACTTTTCCAATTTTTTAGCAGGAAATATCAGGGCATGCACTACACAAAACCAAATAGTTATATACAACATGATTCCTGAAGCACTGCTGTAAATAACAGTAATTAGAAGCTATAGTAAATGAAAAGAGAGTTCAAATAATTTAACTCTCCTGTAGGAGAGTAAATAAACTTGTATTTACTCGTGAAAGTTTATTCATCCATGAACTTTTTCTTTCCTCCTTTTCCCATCCTCCTACCTAAATATTTCCCTTCCCTTCCCTTTCCTTCCTTCCTTTCTTCATTCCTTCCTTCTTTCCTTCATTCATTCGTTTGTTCCTTCCTTCCCTTCCCCCTTCCCCTTCCCTTCCTTTCCCTTCCCTTTGCCTTGCCTTCCCTTTCCCTTTCTCCTCCTCTTCCTCTCCCTTCCTTCCTTTTCCTTCCTTCCTTTTCTTTCCTTCCTTCCTTCCTTCCTTCCTTCCTTCCTTCCTTCCTTCCTTCCTTCCTTCCTCCCTCCCTCCCTCCCTCCCTCCCTCCTTCCCTCCTTTTCTTTCTCCTTTTTCTTTTATGTGTATACAGGGTTTAAACTCCGGGTCTTGGCATTTTCCTTTAGCCACAGATCCACTACTCACATTTTGCTAGTTACATGCAGATAAGTGTCTCATGGACTTTTCTGCCTAGGCTGGCTTAGAACTGCAATCCTTAGATCTCAGCCTCCTGATTAACTAGGATTACAGGTGTGAGCCATGAGTGCCAAGCTTACTTTCTTTTTTGTTCAATCAAATATGGAATTTCTTGTCACTTCCTATCTTTTTGCTATTACAAAATATTCTTTCTGTTTTTAATATTATAAAACTTCAGTGTTACTTGGGCCTGCACCCTGATCCTGGGTGCTGTCCCTGAGCTCCTTTTGCTCAAGGCTAGTGCTTTACCACTTGAGCCACAGGGCCACTTCTGCATTTTTCTGTGATTAGTTTGAAAAAAGAGTCTCAAGGGCTTTCCTGCCCTAGCTGGTTTCAAACAATCCTCAGATCTCAGCCTCCTGAGTACTGTTAATTTTTACAATATATTTAAAAATTTAACTTGGTTACCATTTAAAGGAATTTTCAATTCTTTCTCCTGTTAAGTCTAAGAAATTTTTATTATTTTCCTCTTGTTTCTTTGGTTCTGCCTTTTTAGATGTTGGATTATCTGTACAGCAGTGTCTTTCTGTTTGTTTTGTATTCTGATACTTTGCCATTTTCTATTCTGTCAGTACTGCTGTTGGATGTTTAAACACTAATATTATTTGTACATTTCTAGGTACTATCTTCCTCAGTGTTTTGTTGATTTTATACATGCAAAATTTTCTTAAATACTACCATAAATACCAATTATAGAATTTTAAAATATCTTTATTTTTAATTTAATTTTATTGTCAGATATACAGAGGGGTTACAGTTACATACATGAGGTAGTGAGCACATTTCTTGTCAAACATTGTTATCCCTTCCCATGTTTTTCTACCATTTTCTCTCCTCTGCCAAGTTGTGGAGTTCATTTCCAACATATTGTCTTATGAGTATCACTGATGTTGCAGCTTTGCCCTCTCATCCTTTTGTTGTTCACCTTCTCTTCCCTAATTCAAATATACTATATACCCTGTATATACTATTTACTGGCATATATAATATATGGGTATATACTATATATAGCATACAGTATATAAATTATATACCTGGTATCAAAATCAAATATCTATGTATATAAAGATATCTATATATAGCATATATACTATATACCTGGTATCAAAATCAAATATCATGTATATTTGATTATCTTTAAGTAGTTGTACAAAAGGATTTCAACTCAACATATCAGTTCATGAATATAGTGTACTTGATCAATGGCATCCCTTCTGTTATTCTCCCTCCCAACTCTACTCATTCTCTCAAATTATTTGCTTCCATTTCACAAATGTACACTGAATCTTAGCTATTTAAAAAAATTTTTTTACATTTCACCTTTCTCCTTTGAATTTTCTGTTTTCATCAGGTCATTTTACTCTTGTTTATTATCTTGGTTTTTCTTTTCTGATCTCAGACTTCTCCTAAATATCTGGCAGTTATTTCCTTTCTTTTCCTAGGAAATAAAGAAGTAGTTAGGCTGACTGGAAGCTCAGTACATATAGGTGGAGTCTGTTGTCCCAGGTGTGCAGGCAGTACTCTGGCAGATGAGGATGGACATGTGCTAAGATCTTACTATCTCATGGCTGCTCTAATCTTCCCTGTCTGTCTCTCTATCCCTCTTGAGAATAAATACTCAACTTTGAAACAGAGGGAATTCTTTTATGAGGGCTCTTCTATGTTCAGCAGTAGTCAAAGGGCCCCATTCCAAGAACAGAATTTTCTTCAGGCCTGTTTTTATCCTCAATTTTCCCTTCTTCCTGTGTTTTTTACTAGCAGTTTCTTCACACACTGCCTAATCTGGATAGTTTATGATCTTCTGTTTCCTTTATTCATTTTCTTCAAACTATACTCTTTATTATTATTATTATTATTATTATTATTATTATTATTATATGTTTATAATAAGAGTTTATATATCTATAAGTCAGGTCTTTATTCTTATCTCTGATTTTTCCCCACTTTATTATTCTTCTCTGAGTTTTCTTATGTTGGACTAATAAATTCTATCCTTGGGGTATAATATTAAGATATGCTGTAAGAAAATGAAAGAAGCTATAGTTCAAATCCTTTCCTAAATGGATGCATTATAGTAATATAACATAAGAATTTACAATCCAGCAGTATGCCTGACAGAAAATGCTATGAGATATTTTTCTTTTGTATTCTGGGTGATTTATAAAAGATTTTTTTTGAGTTCTTATTTTGTTTCATTTTATCTAAACAGAGAATGGACATTCTTTGAAGTCTAATCATGATCACTACAGATGAACCCAGTACTCCAACTTTCCAACAATCCATATACTTTTAGAAGATTTTTACATTTTGAAGAAGGGGAGACATTTAAACCAAAAAATACATAATGGTTGAACTATTGAGAACTAACAAATACTGTATTTAAAAGAGATGTGTAAATTTGGAGTTCTACTACAGATTTGAATCTAGCTTAATAGGGATGGAGAGTTAATTTTCAAATTTAACTGATGCTTGAAAATAATATTGGTGTTTTCTGGATTTGAGATATCATTTCCTCATCATAAAACGTTTTTAAAAATTATGACTCCTGCTATCATAAATCATCCATTAGATCAGCTGTACCAAGATGAACTCCACAACTGCAACTTTTGATGCAATTCCTTAAAAATAGAATGAATCCAACTACAGATTGCAATGAAACTACTTAGTTTAAATTCTTATGTCCCAAAATTAATTAATGTTAAATTACGTTATGGACACTTGAACCTACAAATGGATCTATTTTCCTGGCTTTTTTTTAGTGTCTTGTAACTTTTTATATCTAACTGATCAATCTCGAAATTTTTTTGTTTTCAATAGCCTTGAAAAGGGCATCATATAACATTTGAAGAAAGCCAGATGTTAGTGCTGGTCCTAGACCAATGAAATTACAGCTCTTACAAGAATAACCCTATATACTCAGGTCAGATTGTAGAGATCAAAAAAGAACATCAGCCTTCAGTTCAGCCTTCTTAGGCAATTCCTGCCTAAATTTAATTTGTTTCCACTGAACTACCCAAGACTTTTGGCAGGCAGGAAACTGCAGTTATGCAAAGAAGAGAGATTGACATTTTCACAAATAGTTCATCGTGAGGACTCTTTTACCTGAAAAGAGACCACTTGCCAGAACACAATTGTCATATTAACTCTGTGCTGTTACTTACATTCAGATAAAATCAAATTTATCAACTTTAGCCGATGCATGGGTCATTTATATTAGATTTATTAAATGTTTCATTTGGATGAAAAGAAACCCTCAGAGGAATGTGTTTTCTCCATTGACTATTAACAGATGTCATTGGAATGTAAAATCCAAGAGTGAAATTATAAAAAGATTTTTACCAGCTGAAAGAATGCTTAATATGTCTCCCCCAAATTAAAAGAATGAAATATTTTGTTAATTTTTTTATCATTAAGTAGTTATAAAAAAGAAATGCCAGTTAACAAAGCAGTTTACCAATGCAATACATCTTAATCAGTGTCACCCTTTTAATAAAGTTGTGACCCTTGGTAAAATATATTTTAGTAATGCAGGAGTTGGATTTTTTAGCAAAATTTTCCATCTGAATATATTTGAAGAAATGCATAATATTCAATTCCAACAATTATTTACCCATACTGAGATTTTAGGGAGTGCAAAATATAACAAGCCATTTGAAGAATACTTTGTGAGCTGAGATTTTAAGGAGTACAAAATATAACAAGTCATTTGAAGAATACTTTGTGAGCTGTACTATATATTATGGGAGTTTTTTGTACTTTTTTGTTTTCATGTTTATAAAAACCTATTTCTTTTATTTTATATTCTTAATTTTCTAAGTTTACTTAACATTTTAAAATGATTCTATAAGCATATAAGTGTTGGATCCTTTAGGGAAAAAAAGCAAACAAGCAAATATTTGAAGGAAATAAGAAATCTCTAGATTTCTGTAACAAAGTAGGCATATAAACTATTTTCATATATGATACTGATAGAATGAAAACTGTATAAACACTTTTTGTTACTGTGCAATATTTTAATTCATAAGTGTATTGCATTATAGTTGTGTATATTTATTCCTTTTTTGTTTTAATTGCTCATATATTTCACTTAAGAATTTCAAGCTGCTAAACTGTATTTTTGTATGGAATATACTTGCCATTATGAAGAACAGTTGAGAATGACATTATCTCAGGCAATAAGCCTCAACTATTAGGTTAATAATTGGCACGCTATTGTTAGCTTAATCATTAGCTTAATAAGTCACTATTAGCTTAAAAACTGTAAAACTCAAAGGCTAAAATGTATATGTAAACTGAATACATTTCCTATTTAGTTATGTTAATTTTCAGTGTAATGTATTTTTTATTTTGCATTTTTCTTTTCAGCATGTTTCCATTGTATGAATTGAACTTTTCTACAAACAGGTTCTTGTTTTGTAGCTACTTAGCAGGATTTTTGTTGTGATGTAACCATCATTTCTCTAATACATATAATGTACGTTTGTCTTTTGTGTTTGTCTTCATTCCACGTGTTCCGTAATCTGTATTTTATAGGAAGTTGTTTACAAGGAGGAGCAGTTTATAAGTCTGTTGTCATCTCTTTCGTCATCATTGATTTCAACAAATAGGTATTATTAGTACTGATTTTCTTTAGTCTCAACAAGATTCTCGTTACCACCTAAGGAAGGTATGTTCTTAATAGTCACTGTTATTTTAACTTCATATCTTATGTCCTAAAATAGTTGTGTTAACTATCTTTGGACATGTGACTTTGCTTCTTTGGTTTTATTTTATTCTTTGGTGTTTTTTTTAACTTGGGGTTTAAAATTTCAAATTTGTGGAAATGTAAGATAATATAAAAATACAAGGAATTCTTCAGATGATAGTGTTTTCCAATTATAGAAACCTATCAGTTTTGAGAGGTGTTTTCAGATACCATCACATGAAGCAGTGTTGAGCTCAGTTTTACTGAAGAAACTGATTACTATGCTTGTTTGTGTTTATAGAGTTAGAAGATTCCCTAATTTTGTCTTGTTTTACTTTTAAATGTTTAAACCATTTCCCTCATGATTCTTAATATATCTCCTTTAATCCCCAAATAGTATCCAAATTTATGGTTTACTTTTGTCCCTTATTCTTAACTTTACACACTTGCATTTTGGCGAACCTGACCTAATGAAGCAAACAATTTTTTTAAAATATAATTGAGAATTAAAATATATCTTTTCTTTTAGCCTGAAACATTTGAGCATCTTTTTACCAAGCATACAGAATCTGTGACATTTGGTCCACTCCTTCTGGAGCCTGAAACCATTTCAGAAGATATCAGTGTTGATACATCATGGAAAAACAAAGAGGAGCTGATGCCAGCTCCAGTGGTCTCGCTTCTCTTGACAACTCCAGATCTTGAGAAGGATTCTATTTGTACCAGTGACCCATGCCACAGTGCGGACGTTTCAGAAACAGAAAGTGCAGAGATCACCTATGAGGATGACAGCCAGAGCCAGCCCTCTGTGAAATATGCAACCCTGCTCAGTAGTTCAAAATCAAGTGAGATGGATGAAGAAGCAGGACCTCTACCGACTTCTGTCAGCAAGAGCTCTCCAGGGAAAGATTCTTTCTCTGATATCTCTTGGGAGGGAGACACGCAGGCATTTTTTATATTATCAGATCAGTATCCTGAAATGATTTCACCCACTCTGTCATTATCAGGATTGGAAGACCTCTTGGAACTGGAGGGAACTTTCCCTGAAGAAAATCACAGTGAAAAGGCTGTTTACTATGTAGGGATCACCCCAGTGAAAAAAAGGGAGAAGGATGTGTTTTTGACAGAGGAGTCAGCAGTACTGTGCCCATTCCCAGCCCACTGTTTATTCAGTGATCTCAGAGTCCTCCAGGACACTTGTTCATGCTTTGTGGAAAATAATTTCAGCTTGGGAACTTCTGGTAAGAAGAATTTTGTATCATACATGCCCCAATTTCAAACATGTTCCACGCAGACTCATAAGATAATGGAAAACAAGATGTGTGATCTAACTGTGTAATTTCAATGAAGAACACTTTGGGTTCATGTTACAGTATGTCATCAGCAGTATAATACAATCTCTTATGGTTGTGGATGGGGAGAGAAGAAAGAAAATGATCAGAGTCTAACTTGAAAAATCATTGTTCCCAAATGATTGATGTCTACTTTTTCTGTCAGAGTAATTAGACATTAAAAAAATGTGAGAAACTCTTCATGAGTCTAGCAATGTATACAAACTCTTTGAGTCTATATTTACAAAGTAGAAATAAGTTAGTTGAGTACCATTGTTTGTGAACATTAGACCTGGATAGAAAACTAACCTTCTGTATTATACTCACATCTAAAAGAAGGTTTCAGACTAATATTTATGAGATATGACTGTCTCAAAAGTGTTTGTTTTACCTTAAGTTTTATCTATGTTGTGTTAATTCACACACCTACATGCACCCACACATTTTTACTTAGTAGGGATCCTTGTATGTTTTTGAAAACATGTGATATGTTCGTATTTTGTGTCATCAGATTAAGTGACTTAAAGTGGGTACTTCATTAAATGTTGGATATAAATAGAGAACTTAGCTCTGGTATAAAAGTTTACACTCTTGAAGGTTTGACAAGTTAGCTCATCATTGTATATCAAATTCAAGTACAGTCCATAGAAAGAAAATATTGTTAGTATAATACACTCACTTTAACTCAAGTAATTGCTAAAATAATTGTATTAGACATTTATATTCTTAGAATACTGTCATACTATTTTTAAAGATTAGGCTATTAAGTAATTTGTCCAAAGTCTCAGAGTTAACAGGCAATAGAACCCAAATTCAGATTCAAACTCGTATATTTTTTAGTGCTACTCTGTATGTGTGTAGTATGACATAAAACTAGCAATTAAAGTAACTGACTTGCTGGGCACTGCTGGCTCACCCCTGTAATCCTAGCTACTCAGGAAGCTGAGATCTGAGGATTGCGGTTCAAAACCAGTCTTGGCACAAAAGACCCAGAGACTTTTATCTCCAATTAACCACCAGAAAACTGGAAGTGGTGCTGTGGCTTAGGTGGTAGAGCACTAGCCTTGACCTGAAGAGCTCAGAGACAGTGCCCAGGCCCAGAATTCAAGCCCCACAACCAAGAAAAGAAAAATAAATAAATAATAAAAGTACTTACTTGTAATAAAAAGAATCTAGTAAAAAATAAATTACTGCATAAGGAATGAAATGAAGCTTGCACAAATCCATCTTTGGCTTTAAGACTGACAGTACACATTATTGATTTCAAGACAATTCAATGGCCATATTTTAGGGAACAAACTATACTTAGGAACCTGTTTGTTTAGATACTCAATGACAAGAAGTTCTAGACTATTCAGACCATCAAACTAAATGGGTTAGTGATAAGGAATATGTTTAGGGTTGCTTACATTGAGATTGGATTTTACTAGTTTGCTACTACAGAAGTATATCCCTGTATGCAACTTTAATTCCAGTTGCAGCTTTATGAACTGAACAGTTCCAAAAATCAAGAAAGATCCCCAGTTAAAAGATTTTCTACATATTTTCTGGTTATTTGTCCTTTAAAAGTTATTATGCTCTAGTAAAATCAAATTGAAAGATACTGAAATTTAAATAATGTAATTTTTTCCCGACATGAACATTATTTGGATTTTTGGCCAGTCAATATAAAAAAAAAATTCTTACCCATGGGTCCTCTTAAAAAGTGTTTGCTTGAAGAAAATAATGTTGTAATGAAAAAAATGTTGTTATGCTTGTCTCATGTCAGCATTGTTAAACTGTTGCAGGATATAATATACTCAACTCACTGATCCTCTTACAAAGAAAAAGTTGTAGGAATTACTGCAACTCACTAGTGAGTGTGACAACAAAAATGTTAGCTCTATGTAAGAATAAGCTAAGGAGAGAGTGTTTTCAATGATATTCAGTGGTAGATATTTGGAAGTAAATGCTTACATATATAGAATTTGGGGCAAAGTCTATTGATCATTTTTAATATGTGCTTATAAAATTTAGACCTTTAATTGAAGGTCCAGTATAGAAGAGACAAAGAATTAGGCCAGAGGAGTTGGTGGTTCAAGAGGTAAAGCAGAGAAGAGATTGAGGACTGAATTGGCATATTCTGGCCTACTCACATAGATTTAGAGCTATTCAGTGTGTTGAATTCTGGTTTCCATGTTTACAATTGACTTCACAAGTACTATGTTTTATTGAGTCTTTGTGAAGACTATCTGCTCTGTAAAAGTAGATTTTTATGAAGTTTGAGGCAATTTTAGAGTATTTGATACTTCAGAATAGTCAAATATTCCCATTTTCTTCCAAGGGCTTGCCTGAAATTCGGCATTTGTGTTATTTGTTTATATATGTTTACTTCCTCTCTCTTGATATTGCGGAATGAGCCCAGGGCCTCAAACATGTTTAACAAGTGTTCAGACCACTGAGTGATATCCCTATCCTTGGACTTCCAAACTTGTGATAAATGTAGAATTTGGAGTATTTCGTTTGATGACCTCAAATTGTCACACAAGCTACTCTTTGGTTTCATTACATATGAACTTCTTCAAGAAGAAATCATGGGAGTTTCAAGTTAAAACAGATTGTCTGAAGATTAATCATGTGTCAGCATTGGCAGGAATAAAATGTTTCCTAGCTTCAAATCCCCAAGAGCCAAGTTAAGAAAACACAAAGCAGTTCTTACCAAGAGTAAGAGCCATGTATTGGAGCTCTATGTTCCATTTAGACATGAACCACATGTTCACAAACAGTACAAAAATAGTCTTTGCTTTGCAAATATGTAAACAAAATAGAAAGATTTGGATACATTTCCTATACCAGTGGGAGGTCCTGGATGTACAATAAGGATTGATCACCCTAGCCAGGACATTTTCCGACTTTCTTTTACCCTTTTCCAATAAAACCAAATCATTATTTTTTTTCAAACATCAAGTATGGCCCCATCCTTCAGTGACATATATAACTATACAACTATCTATAACTATACATATATTAATTATTAGCTGGGCACCAGTGGCTTATACTGTAGTTCTTGCTAATCCAGAGGCTGACATATGGGAGCAGCATAGGCAAGAAAGTCCTTGAGACTCCTCTTTCCTCCAATTAACCAGCAGAAAGTGAAAAATGATGCTGTGGAGCCCTAATCTGTTTTGTTTGTTTGTTTTTGTCAAGTCATGGGACTTGTCCCTGAGCTCTTGAGCTCAAGGCTAGATCCCTACCCTTAAGTCACAGCCCCACTCCCCATTTTCTAGTGATTAATTGGAGATAAGAACTGCATGTTCTTTAGTGCCTGGGCTGGCTTTGAACCTTGATTCTCAGATCTCAGCCTCCTGAGTAGCCAGGATTACAGGCGTGAGCCACCGTGCCTGGCTCAAAAGCTTGGATCTTGAAAAACTTAAAAAAAAATTTTTTTTTTGCCAGTCCTGAACCTCAGGGCCTGAGCACTGTCCTTGGGGTTTCTCAAGGGTAGAGCTCTACCACTTGTGCCACAGCACCATTTCCAGCTTTTTCTATGTATGTGGTACTGAGGAATTAAACTTGAGTCTTCGTGCATGCTAGGCAAACACTCTACCACTAGGCAAAACTCCCTGTCCGTAGAACCCTAATCTTGAGTGGAGGAAAAAAAAAAAAGAATTAAATCTGGTGTGGTGGCTCTTGCCTGTAATCCTAGCTACTCAGGAGGCTGAGATCTGAGGATGAAGGTTCAAAGCCAGCCCAGGCACAAAAGGACCTGAGACTCTTATCTCCAACTAACCTTTAGAAAACAGGAAATGGGGCTGTGGCTCAAGGTTAGGATGGTAGCCTTGAGCTAAAGAGCTCAGGGACAGCACCCAGCCTGAGTTCAAGCCCCATGATCTACAAAAGAAAAGAAAAAGAAAAAGTTAAGAGACATTTAAGTTCAAGCCCCAGTACTGGTGCACATGAGCGTGCACGTGTCTGTGTGCACGCGTGCACACACACACACACACACACACACACACACACACACACACACACATACTATTGATAGCTAAAGCAAAGTAGGCTGTTAAGAATTGTGCACACAGGTTCCCATGTAAGGAGGCACACTGCAATCACAAAGTTTTGTGCCACCTAGTGGGCAGATGCAGAAAGACACCTCTTTCTACATTATTTCTTGTAGTCTTCAAGAAACAAAAACATTTTTTTTTTCTTTTACTTCTCTCTAAGCATCATCTGGGAAGTCATTCTAACCAACTTTCCTGAAGTATACCTTATTGAGAGAACATGCACTATTAGACTTCGGAATACAATTATTCAAAATTTTCTCCTATGATGAAGCTAGGCAGCATTTAAGGAAACACGTAAATGTAAGTGTAAAAAGACTGAAGGACTATTCATGAAAAAGAAAGCTAGTTGAGCCCCTAGTTTTGTTCTTGAACCAACTATTTTAAAGTAAAGAACTTCTGAACCCATTCTTACTGTCAGAGGGGCAACAAAAAAGCACAACTATATATTAGAACAGATATTGTTACACTTACTTGTATGGAAATGAATGGTCTCCATGGAGTTTTATATTGAATGAATTATTTTTATACAAAGTTTACCAATATTTATTTTGGAAAGCTGCTGAAAATGTCTATTTTAAAAAATATCTATGCTTGAGATGTAGGACATTAAATTTAATTTTATGAGGCTTTCTGATAGGTTTGTTTAAATAGCATATTTGTTTAAAAAAATCATCAAAACCTTGGAACTGAGAATAAGTATGGAAGATATTAATTTTGTAGGGAAACACTTATATAACCAATATTGTGGTTTTGAAACCTGTCTTTGAGTGTTTGGCATGCAGCTAATACTCCAACTTGATCACACAGTTGCTATGGTAATAAATGTTATAAACCTAAGTGTCAAGATACACTCACTGATTTCTCTTATAAAATTTATCTTCTTCCTTTTCCTTTGTGTTCCCAAAGTTACTGAGAAAATACTGGACATATAACCAGGTATTTTCATCTTACTCTTGTTTAGAATCATAAGCAATGTTATAATTTGGAGAAGCCTAAATCCAAATAGATTTATTATGAATGCTTATTTTATCCATTAAATGATGCAGAATTTATTTTGTCAAATGTTTGAAAATATAAAGGCAATTTTTGTATTTGTGTAAGTAGTTAATATAATTTTTAAACTCATTCTTGGCCTTTGAAGTTCCTACCAACCCATACTTTTCATGGAGAGAAGTTTGGCAACATCTTTTTAAAAACAATACATCATTTTATCGTAAAGATGATGTACAGAGGGGTTACAGTTATACAGGTAAGGTAATGAATACATTTCTTGTCCAATAGTGTTACCCTCTCCTTTGTTTTCTCACTTTCCCTTGTCCTTCCTCTCCTCCCCACTTATAAAGTTCATTTCTAACAGAGTGTCTTGTGAATATGGCTGCTGCACTAGTTCCCCATTTTTCCTTTGTCTCACCTTACAGCCAGTGTCTCCTTTTGCTTTTGTTCTCTGAACTGCCTCCAGGGATTTCTTTTCCTAGGTTCTTGCTGCCATTCCAGTGATTTGCAATGAAATATCACTCTTGTAATCATCAGAAGCTCTTTATTGGATTCTGTACTTCTTTTTGTAATTGTAGGGATAATGTATGGAGGGGTTACAGTTACATTCATCAGGCAACAGGTGCATTACTTCTCGCAAATTAATACCCTTTCTTACCTTTTTGTTCCCATTTCCCTCCCTCACCCCTCCCAATTATCTTGTTTTCTCCCTTTTCCCTTCCCTAGTTCAAATAAACAAATAAAAAAACGTATATACAATATACCAGGTAACAAAGTCAAGATACTGTAACAATATGAGAAAGTACACATAATAAATTACGGGACAACAAAGAGGAGAAAAGAAAGTAAAGGGCTGATCACTGTATCTGAATAGTATTTAAGTTCTTTTTTGAAGTTTTATTGTCAGGGTTTCAGTTACATTTGGGTATATTACTTCTCGCACATTGATACCCCGTCTCATGTTTTTGTCCCCCTTTCCCTCCCAACATACTCTAATTTTTTTCATTTTTCCTTTTTTTATTAAATAATTTATTAACATTGATTTTTTCTTCATATATTTTTATTGTAATTAATAGAAGGTTACATTATATCCACCAGATAGGAGGTGCATTACTTCACAAACATTGATACCCTTTCTCATGTCTTGGTCCCCATTTCCCTTCCCTCACCCCCCGCCCCTCATCTTGTTTTCCCCCTTCCCTATCCAATTTCAAATAACCAAATATGCATACATACAATATATCAGATAAAAAGGTGAAGTACTGTAACAATTTGAGATAACCCAAGGGATAGCAAAAGAGATGAGAGATAGTACATTAATGACAACAATCACTCATTATATGGCTTTTTTAACATTGATTTTTACATCATATTTCAAATGTCATGTTTAGCAAACAAGTATTGAGGAAGGGAATCTCTGTATATAATCACTGGCACTTAGATTTTAGAATCTAATTAAAATTAAGCTGAGGGTTTGTATGTCATAGGTGCATATTAATCTATGTAATAAAATATTATGTCTGCAGAGTACATAGCAGTCCTGGGCTTGAACTCAGGGCCTGAGCACTGTCCTTGGGCTTTCTCAAGGCTAGAGCTCTACCACTTGAGCCACAGCACCACTTCTAGCTCTTATCTAGATATGTGGTACCAAGGAATCAAACTTGGGTCTTTGTGTATGCTAGGCAAGCACTCTACCACTAGGCCAAACTCCTGGCTCCCCATCATAGATTTTTATGTCCATGTAGTTATGTTTATATCTCTAAGTCCATATATATAATATTGGGTACCCAAATATTGAGTCATTGCTCTTGTACTGTTTGTATCTAATATCCACATACTAAGGATACCATGTGCCTTTTGTTCCTTTGGTCTTGACTTATCTCACTCAACATGATTCACTGTAGCTTCATCCAGTTCCCAGCGAATGCCATTATTTTATCTTGTCTGTTGGCTATGTAGAATTACATTGTATATATACACCACATTTTTTGGTATTGATTCATCTGCAGTAGGGCATCTGGGTTGTTTCCATCACTTGGCTATTGTGAATAGTGCAGAGATGAGCCTAGCTGAGCAGGTGTCCTTATCATATCCTGGGTTATGATGCTCAGGATAGATGCCCAGAAGTGGTATGATGGGATCACAGGGAAGGTCTATCTGAATAGTATTTTAACTTCTGAATTTTTTTCCTGGAAGATAAACAACAAAGAGAGCTGTATATGAGCCCCTTGTTCTAATTGGTAAATGTGTTTCTTACAGCAGTATGGGGTAGAGATTCTGAAGTTCACTTGGATAAAATATGGACCCGATAAATAAATAGGCTGTAAGTTATATATGAAGTTTTTTTTAAGTGGAATAGTGAAGCTACAATAATCAGAAGTAGGAAAGAAGGGTGAATTTATGATGTTGGTGCCTTGGATTTAGTGTGGGCTGAAGACTTTGTGTTTCACCTCCACACTACACTTTCAGCTACCTTTGCAGGCCTGAGCTACAGACAGCACTCTTTCTCATCTGCCTTTCTCCCAGTGGTTGTTTTTTTTCTCAGATCCAGTTCTAGTTACAGTGTAAGTAGCCTAAGTGTGTATTTCTGTTCAAAAGTTGGCTCATTGTGGAAGCAAAGAACATTCTTTCTTTATTAGCTCAGCCCTGCATCCTTTCTGGCAGTCACTAAGTGTGTGTGTGTGTGTGTGTGTGTGTGTGTGTGTGTGTGTGTGTGTGTGTGTTCAAAGGCCATTGTTTGTTTGATCTCTGTTGCTTTCCTGCTGTATTTTCTATTTCTAAAGAGCCACACAAAACAATTTCCTATATTTGCACCTCCCGTGTCTTCAATAGCATTTAATAAAAAAAATGGGCACGTGAACAAAACCAATGTGAGCAGGATGTGTAGGACAATGAAATGTGATGGACATGGCTGGCATCCACAGAGAGTTGAAAAGATATTAACAAGGAAAAATCGGATTTATGAATCTTCTCTGCTTCCTTTAGACTATTGAAAAAGACACCTCTCACAATAGGTTATCTCTTTGTTCACCTGACTTGTCTTAGAAAGAGCAAGGTAACTGGCTCTGAGGACTTCCTGTGTGGCAAGTGTTGTCTTGGTGACTTAACTATAAATGCTCAGTTAAATTCTCCTAATGCTTAATAGTCCCGATGACTAACAAAACCAGTAAATGGAAGAGTCAGAGGAAGATTCTTGAGCCTGAAGACAGCTTACCCAATAGCATACTTTTTTTTAAAAAAGATACCCCCTCAACTTGAACAGAAAGACTTCCTCAAGCTACAAAGATACCTCCTCAGTGGTTGAGGAAGAAAGCCACTGGGATCCAAATCTCCAAGGAGTTAGGACACAGTTAGGGGCTATAAATGTAAAGTAAGACTTACTAAATTACTATGTGGGGGAAAAAAGCATCAATCATAATAACAAAAAGTATCCACATTTCTCAACTTACAATGAAGCCACACCTTGATATGCCTCTTGTAAATTGAAGCTGTTGACAATAAAAATGCATTTAATTCAGGTGTCTTTTAGGCTTGCATGGCTAATGGCAGGTGTGGCTTACTGCCACTGCCCGTATTTACTATCATGTGCAATATTAAAAATGTGAACTATGGTTTCTACTGAGTGGTATTCTTTTCACACCATCATAAGGTAGAAAAATGGTAAGCAGAACATGGTTAATTGGGGACAGGTTGTATAATAATTACTTCTTTTTCCTAGAGCACCTGCCAACTCCCTTTTCACTTGCATTGTGCTTTGCTGCCACCTGCTGGTCATATTATGAAAAGGCAGAAGAAAATTGCCTGTCTTGAACACTTGAAACTCAGGGGAAAAAAAATCTGAACACCTGCTCTTTATTCCTGAATGCACTTGGATTTTTTTTTTACCCACCTGATACTCTCTTAGTTAATCTCCCATCAGCTTTCCTCTAAAAACAACCCAGAACCTATCACCAGGCAGGCCATTTGAGATTTAGGTCTCCCATTTCCTCAGGCATGGGCGCCTGAGGAAACCTTTTTGAAACTAGTTTCAGTAATCAGCATACTGTGCTTTGTTGGCTAGCAATTTAGACAGAACTTTTCCTATGGCTTGTCGGCCTCTTTACCTGTAGCAAGAGCCTGGAATGAGTTTATTAGCTGCTCGTTCTGGAGGAACACACTCAAACTCTCAAGGTGTTCTCTGGCTCAGTCCTGTTAAACTTTGGAGTATAACTTGACTTCTTCAGAAAAGGAAAGGTTTCTGGGTTTTGAAGACATCTCAGTTGGTGAGTAACTTTGGTAAAATGTTGGGTTCTTCCCTTTTCCCCCATCCTTTTCCCCTCCTCCTTTCTTCTCTTCTGTCTTCTTTCATTGGTTAGAGATAAGAGTCTCAAGATCTTTCCTGAAATGTTCCTGTTTGTTTTTTCTCTTTGATTTGGCCCTCATTATGCATCCTCACTTGAGGACATCTTGTATTTGATTTATTGAAAAGAAGCTTTGATTTGGCCTTTGTTTTGAAGGTCTTGGATTCAAGGATACTGAACCCGAGAGGGAAAAGTTGAGAGAATTCCTGCTTACCAAGAGGAAAAATGCCCAAACTGGGCTTTGGAAAATGCATTTTCAAGTATCACCTGACCCTCGTATTCTTTGGCATTAGATGGTGGCCAGGAAATGGGTCATGCAGAGACCCTTGAGGTCAGCTGCACCGAGTTTCTGCAGAAGGCTTGCTGTCCTTGTGTTCTTGTTGGTCTGAGACTTGTTAATAAGCGATGGCCTTTCTCTAGGGAATTGTCTTTTGGGTTTTCCTTGCTTAGTTTACTACTTTGCTTGATTGGCATGCCTAGTTTACAAATTCATGTGAAAACCTTTAAGATAATTTAAAAATTGCAATTGCAGGGTTAACAGATCAAAGGGTTTTAGCACTGCTTGTTTTAAATTTATTGACTTCTGCTTTATTATTTCAACCAGTTCTATCTAACTTGTAAACACCTAAGAGTTAACAAATGCTAAACTGAGAAAAAGAAGGAACAACCCTTAAAAATACTTGACATCCTCCATTCTTCTGCTATTGTAGGAGAATGGTGTGTTAGTGGGTGCAAGGGAGGGAGCTTAAGGTCCAGGACTCACACTACATGACTTCTGTCCCAGTCTCAGTCAAAGAGCCACTATATTTGTGAAACTCTGGCTTCCTCCTTACACTCAACTTTTCCAGGTAGACCAGAGGTACTAGGAGGCCTCTGGATTGCTAGGCAAGCACTTTGCCATCTGAGCCATTCTCCTAGTCCTTTTGCTTCATTTTTTGATTAAAGGCGTGTGCTTTTGTCGAGGTGGCCTCAGACTGCCACTGTCTGTCTTTTATCTCTTAAGTAGCTGGGGTTATAGGTGTGATCTACCATGCCTGGATTGTTTTTGAGATAGAGGCTCACTTTTAGCTCAGCCTGACTTTTAATCAGGTTAGCTACTGACCAAGTCACTGGAATGACAAATATGTGCCACACAGGTGGCATGGAAGAATGAAGGGGGAAAGGAAAGATAATGCAGATCATCATTCATCATATCACAGAATGGAGAAATAGAAAGAAACATTTGGGTTGAATGGTGGTGAAGATGATGAAGTGGTACGTGGTGGTGCGAATCAAGGTGCATCGCACATATAAACTGCTTTGTTAAATGGCAAAGAGTTCAACACATAATCTAAAGTAAGGGAAGGGG